>NC_092126.1:161479524-162729524 GCF_043159975.1 Macaca nemestrina | reverse complement strand
AGCAAAAGCAATGTTTAGAGGAAAGTCTATAGTGCTAAATGCCTGTCCCAAAAAGTCACAAGGATCTCAAATTAATGATCTAACATCAAATCTAGAAGGAATGGAAAAACGAGAACAAACTAATCCTGAAGCTAGCATTGGTAAAGAAAGAACTAAAATCAGAGCAGAACTAAATGAAATTGAGACCCCAAAATCCATACAATGTATCAACAAAACAAAAAGTTGGTTCTCTGAAAGAATAAATATTAGTAGAACACTAGCTAGATTAATAAAGAAAAAAAAAGAGGGAAGATCCAAATAAGCAATCAGAAGCAACAAAGGTGACATTATAACTGATCCCACAAAAACATAAAATATCCTCTAATACTACTATGAACACCTCTATGCACACAAACTAGGGTATCTAGAGGAAATGGATAAATCCCTGGAAACCCAGCCTCCCAAGAATGAATCAGGAAGAAAGTGAAACCCTGAACATACCAATATCAAGTTCCAAAATTAAATCAGTAGTGAAAAACCTGCCAAACAACAACAACAAAAAAGTTCCAGACAAGATGGAGTCACAGTCGAATTCTATCAGATGTACAAAGAGAGCTGGTATCAATTCTTCTGATATTATTCCAAAATTCAGGGAAGAGGGACCTCCTTTATTAGTAATTTTATGAAACCAGTATCACAGTGAGACCAAAACATGGCAAAGACACATTGAAAAAAAGACAATACAGGCCAATATCCCCAATGAACATAGATGCAAAAATCCTCAACAAAATACTAAGAAAAAGAATCCAACAACACAACAAACACTTAATTCACCATAATCAATTAGGCTTCATTCCTGAGATGCGAAGTTGATTCAACATATGCAAATGAATAAATCACAACATAAAAAGAATTAAAAACCATGTGATCATCTCAGTTTACACAGAAGATGCTGTTGATAAAATCTAACATCTCTTCATAATAGGAAACATCAACAAACCAAGCAACGAATGAATATATAACATAGAATAGTAAGAGCTATTTGTGTTAAACCCATAGCCAATATCATACTGAACAGGCAAAAGCTGAAAGCATTTCCTTTGAGCATTGGAACAAGACAAGGATGCTCACTCTCAACATTCTTATTGAACAGAGTACTGGAAGTCCTACCCAGAGCAATCAGGCAAGAGAAAGAAATAAAAGGTATCCAACTAGGAAAAGAAGAAAAAAACTATGTCTTTTTGCTGATGATATAATTCTATACCTAGAAAACCCTAAAGACTCCACTGAAAAGCTCATGGAACTGATGAGTTCAGTAAAGCTTCTGGATACAAAATCAGTAGCATTTCTAGCTGCCAATAATGTTCAAGCTGCAGACCAAATAAAGAAAACAATCCCATATACAACAGTCACAAGCAAAAAATACCTAGGAATACATCTAACCAAAGATGTGAAATATCTTTGTAAGGAGAAGCACAAAACACAGCTGAAAGAAATCATAGGTGACACAAAAGAAATGGAAAAATATTTCATGCTTATGGATTGGAAGAACCAATATTGTTAAAATGGCCATACTACCCAAAGCAATGTAAAGATTCAATGCTATACTTATCAAATGACCAGAGTTATTCTTTACAGGATTAGAAAAAACTAGTATAAATTCATGTGGAACCAAAAAACAGCCCAAATAGTCAAATCAATCCTAAGCAAAAAGAACAAAGCCAGATGCATTACATTACCTGATTCAAACTATACTACTGTAAGTGTACAGTAACCAAAACAGCATGGTAAGCAAAGAGAGATAGACCAATGGAACAGGATAGAGAACCCAGATAAAGCCACACACCTGCAGCCATCTGATGTTTGACAAAGTCAACAAAAATAAGCAATGGGAAAAGTACTCCCTATTCAATAAATGGTGCTGTGACACTTGGCTAGCCATATGCAGAAAAATGGACTAGACTTCTACCATATACAAAAATTAACTCAAAATGGTTTAAAGTTTTAAATGTCAGACCTCAAACTATAAGAATCCTAGAAATCTTGTGAAATATCATTCTGGACATTAGCCTTGGGAAAGAATTTATGACTAGGTCTTCAAAAGCAATTACAGCAAAATCAAAAATTGACAAGTGGGACCTAATTAAACTAAGGAATTTCTGCACAGCAAGATAAACTGTCACCAGAAGAAATACATATACTACAGAATGGTAGAACATGTTTACAAACTATGCATCAAACAAAGGTCAAATATCCAGAATCTATAAGGAACTTAGATAATTCAACAAGCAAGAAACATATAACCCCATTAAAAAATTTGGCAAAAGACATTAACAGAGACTTCTCAAAAGAAGACATATAAGTGTTCAACAAAAATGAAAAAATACCCCACATAACTAATCATCAGAGAAATGCAATCAAAACCACAATGAGATATTATCTCCTACATGTCAGAATGGCTATTATTAAAAAGTCTGAAAACCACAAATGTTGGCAAAGCTGTGGAGAAAAAGGAATGTTTGTACACTGTTGGTGGGAATGTTATTAGTTCAGCCACTGTGGAAAGCAGTTTGGAGATTTCACAAACAAAACCGAACTACCATTTGACCCAGAAATCCCATTACTGGGTGTATATCCAAAGAAAAATAAATGTTTCTACCAAAAGGACACATGTATGTTCATTGCAGCACTATTCACAATATCAAAGACATGGAATCAACCCAGGTGCCCCTTGACAGTGGATTGGAGGAAGAAAATTGCTGCATATACACTACAGAGTATTATGCAGCCATAAAAAAAAAAAATGAAATCATGTTCTTTGCAGCTACATGAATGCAGCTGGAGGCCATTATCTTAAGAAAATTTACACAGGGACAGAAAACCAAACACCACATGTTCTCAAGTATACATGGGAGCTAAACATTGGATGTACTTGGACATAAAGATGGCAAAAATAGACACTAGAGACTACTAGGGGGCAAGAGTTAATAAACTGACTGTTGGGTACTATGCTTACCTCAGCATCACTCAATATACCCATGCAGCACACCTATACATGTACCTCCTGAATCTAAAATAAAAGTTGAAATTATTTTTAAAAACCACAAAATAAACATACATGAATATATAAAAAGACAAGACAGTATAGAGAATATAAAGCTTAGTACATATGACATAAAATGCTTGCATTACAAATGATTTCTGTTGGTTAAGAGAAAAGTTAGAGAAAATTAGATGATTAGGTGATTATTTTAAGAACAGAAAAGAAAATTAAGTAACAGTCTTCAAAACAAAGTTCTTAGTGTTTTGCTACTTAAGTTTTAGTGAGGAAATACATTTGGGTATTTAGTGAAGACAGGGTATTACATAAATGAATGAAAATAATAAATATTTATCATTCAGTTCTGTCAAATTATTTTTAATTATGAATTTCCAAAGGACTATGAGTGTGTCAGATAATATGTGTCTGTAGCATCTAGGTACTGGTACATAGTATCTGTGAAGTGTTTATTACAATAGTAAATCTTCTATATGTCAGTCATCATATGAATTTATGACTGCTCATGAAATCTTTTGACCATATATTTTCATTGCTTGATCCAGGCAAGATAATAAAAATGTTATAATTTTAACTCATATGGTAGATAATAGATAATATCCTGACAAAAGAATGAAGAAATAATAGAACACAAACAAGTAGAAACCCATCTCATGCTCATGCATGGGTAGAATCAATATCGTGAAAACGAACACACTGCCAAAAACAATCTATAGATTCAATACAATTCCCATTAAAATACCATCATCATTCTTCACAGAACTAGAAAAAACAATCCTAAAATTAATGTGGAACCAAAAAAGAGCCTGCATAACCAAAGCAAGACTAAGCAAAAAGAACAAATCTAGAGACATCACATGACCTGACTTCAACTATACTACAAAGCTATAGATAACAAAACAGCATGGTACTGGTATAAAAATAGGCATGTAGGCAAATGTAACTGAATAGGGAACCCAAAAATAAAACCAAACACTTACAGCCAACTGATCTTCAACAAACCAAACAAAAACATAAAGTGGGAAAGAACACCCAATTCAACAAATGGTGCTTGGATAATTGGCAAGTCACATGTATTAGAATGAAAATGGATCCTCATCTCTCACCTTATACAAAAATCAACTCAAGACGGATCAAAGACTTAAATCTAAGACCTGAAACCACAAAAATCCTAGAAGATATCATTGGAAAAATTCTTCTAGACATTGGCGTAGGCAAAGAGCTCATGACCAAGATGCAACAAAAACAAACATAAATAGATGGGACTTAGTTAAACTAAAAAGCTTCTGCACAGCAAAAGAAATAATCAGCAGAGTCAACAGGCAACCCACAGAGTGGGAGAAAATCTTGGCAAACTATGCATCTGACAAAGGACTATATCCAGAATCTGCAATAAACTCAAACAAATCAGCAAGAAAAAAAAATAAAACAAATAATCCCATCAAAAAGTGGGCTAAGGACATGAATAGAAAGTTCTCAAAAGATGTACAAGTGGACTGGGCACAGTGACTCATGCCTATAATCCCAGCACTTTAGGAAGCCGAGGCAGGCAGATCATGAGGTCAAGAGATGGAGACCATCCTGGCCAACACGGTGAAAGCCCATCTCTACTAAAACTACAAAAATTAGCTGGGCGTGGTGGCATGCGCCTGTAGGTCCAGCTACTCAGGAGGCTAAGGCAGGAGAATCGCTTGAACCTGGGAGGCAGAGTTTGCAGTGAGTCGGGATCACGCCACTGCACAATGCACTCCAGCCTGGCAACAGAGTGAGACTCCGTCTCAAATAAATAAATAAATAAATAAATAAATAAATAAAAGATGTACAAATGGCCAACAAACATATGAAAAAATGTTCAACATCACTAATTATCAGGGAAATGTAAATCAAAACCACAATGTGATGCCACCTTACTCCTGCAATAATGGCCACAATTAAAAAAAAAAATAGGTGTTGGCATGGATGTGGTGAAAAGGAAACACTTTTACACTGTTGGTGGGAATGTAAACTAGTATAACCACTCTGGTAAACAGTAGGGAGATTCCTTAAAGAACTTTTGATAAAAAAAATCAAGCTGTTAGAATAAATATGGTGAAAAGGTGCAGACTAAGTATGGACACGTGAAACTCAATGGAACCTGTGCAGTTAGAACCATATTCATATTTTGAGGTTATTTTATTTCTGTAAAAAAAATTCAGCTGTCACATTAATAAATGTTCATTTAAATTCTGGTTGTAGTTTTTTGTAATTAGTTTGGATTTTTTGTTTTATGTGTGTAAAGAGTCATAAGTGTGAAAAATTTATATTTTATTTTGTTTTTATACATAAGCAAAATTTCTAAAATAAGTCAAAAGTAAAGAATATAAAAAAATTCAAAGGTCTGCACATTACTCAAAGTTGAGAAACATTGATTTATTTTGTGTTTTGATCATTAATGGCCCAATTGAAACACAACTTTCTACATTAGCTTTTCTTGATTTTTTTTACTGTAATTAATCTCTTCCTTCTTTGGAGTTTATAGAAATTATTACATTTTAGTTTTATTTTTCTTACCTGTCTGCTTGTTTTGTCTCTGTTGTTAGATAGTATGATTTGAAGAAAAATGGATGTGTGTGTTATAATCTGGGACAATACAGCTTTAAAAATTTAATTTAAAGTTCCAGGATACATGTGAAGGACATCCAGGTTTGTTAACATAGGTAAACATGCGTCATGGTGGTTTCCTGCACCTAATAAACCCCTCACATTGGTATTGAGGCCTGCATGCATTAGCTATTTATTATGACACTCTCCCTCCCTTCCAACCTCCCCCGACAGGCCCCAGTGTGTGCTGTTCCCCATTTGTTCTCATCGTTCAGCTCCCACTTATAAGTGAGAACATGTGGTGTTTGGTTTTCTGTTCCTGCATTAGTTTGCTGAGGATAATGGCTTTGAGCTCCATCCTTGTCCCTGCAAAGACCATGATCTCATTTCTTTTTATGGCTGCATAGTATTCCATGGTGTACATGTATCATATTTTCTTTATCCAGACTATCATTGATGGGCATTTGTGTTGATTCAATGTCTTTGATATTATGAATAGCGCTGCAATGAACATATGCATGTATATATCTTCATAATAGAATGATTTATATTGCTTTGGGTATATACCCAGAAATGGGATTGCTGGGTCAAATAGTATTTCTGGTTGTAGGTCTTTGAGGAATTGTCACATTGTCTTCCACAATAGTTGAATTAATCTACATTCCCACCAACAGTATAAAAGCATTCCTATTTCTCCACAGCCTCGCCAGCGTGTGTTGGTTCTTGACTTTTTAATGATTGCCATTCTGACTGGAGTGAGGTGGTATCACATTGTTTTGATTTGCATTTCTCTATTGACCAGTGATATTGAGCTTTTTTTTCATGTTTTTTGAACACATGGATGTTATCTTTGGAGAAGTTTCTGTTCATATCCTTTGCCCACTTTTTAATGGATTCTTTTTTCTTTCTGGTAAATTTGTTTAAATTCCTTGTAGATTCTGGATATTAGACCTTTGTCAGATTAATAGATTGCAAAAATTTTCTACCATTCTGTAGGTTGTCTGTTCACTCTGATGATAGTTTCTTTTGCTGGGCAGAAGCTCTTTAGCTTAATTAGATCCTGTTTGTCAATTTTTGCTTTTGTTGCAATTGCTTTTAATGTTTTCATCATGAAATCTTTGCCCATGCCTATGTCCTGAATGGTATTGCCTAGATTTTCTTCCAGAGTTTTTATATTTTGGGATTTTACATTTAAGTATTTAATCTATCTTGAGTTAATTTTTGTGTAAGTTGTAAGGAAGGGATCCAGTTTCAATTTTCTGAATATGGCTAGCCAGTTCTCCCAGCACCATATATTAAATAGGGAATCCTTTCCCCATTGCTTCTTTCTGTCAAGTTTGTTGAAGTTCAGATATTGTATGTGTGGCCTTATTTCTGAGATCTATATTCTGTTCCGTTGGTCTACATGTCTGTTTTGGTACCAGTACCACGCTGTTTTGGTTACTGTAGCTTTGTGGTATAGCTTGAAATTGGTTGGCATGGTGCCTACAGCTTTATTCTTTTTGCTTAGAATTTTCTTGGCTATATGGGCTCTTTTTTGGCTCCATATGAATTTTAAAGTAGTTTTTCTAAATCTGTGAAGAATGTCAGTGGTATTTTACTAGAAATAGCATTGAATCTTTAAATTACTTTAGGCAGTATGGCCATTTTCACAATATTGATTCTTCCTGCCCATGAGCATGGAATGTTTTTATCCATTTGTTTGTGTCCTCTCTGATTTCCTTGAGAAGTGCTTTGTAGTTCTCCTTGAAGAGCTCCTTGACATCCATTGTTAGCTGTATTCCTAGGTATTTTATTCTCTTTGTAGCAATTGTGAATGGGAGTTCATTCATGATTTGGTTCATTCATGATTCTCTGCTTGTCTATTGTTGGTATATAGGAATGGTTGTGATTTTTGCACATTGATTTTGTATCCTGAGACTTTGCTGAAGTTCCTTATCAGCTTAAGAAGCTTTTAGGCTGAAGCGATAGGATTTTCTATATGTAGGATTATGTTATCTATACAGACAGTTTGACTTCCTCTCTTCCTATTTGAATACCCTTTATTTCTTTCTCTTACCTGACCTCCCTGGCCAGAACTCCCAATACTATGTTGAATAGGAGTGGTGAGAGAGGGCATCCTTGTCTTTTGCTGGTTTTCAAGGGGAATACTTCTGGCTTTTGCTCATTCAGTATGATATTGGCTGTGGGTTTGTTCTAAATGTCTCTTATTATTTTATGTTCCATCACTACCTAGCTTATTGAGAGTTTTTAACATTAAGAGATGTTGAATTTTATCAAAGGACTTTTCTACATCTATTAAGATAATCCTGTGGTTTTTGTCTTTAGTTCTATTTACATGATGAATTACGTTTATTGATTTGAATATGTTGTTACCAGCCTTGCATCCTGGGGATGAAGCCAGCTTGATCATGGTAGATAAACTTTTTGATGTGCTGTTGGACTTGGTTTGCCAGCATTTTATTAAGGATTTTTGCATTGATGTTCATCAGGATATTGGCCTGAAGTTTCTTTTTTAGTTGTGTCTCTGCCAGGCTTTGGTATCAGGATGATGCTGGCTTCACAAAATGATTGACGCAGGAATCCTTCCTTTTAATTTGTTTGGAATAGCTTGAGAATAAATGGTACCAGCTCCTCTTTGTACCTCTGGTAGAATTCAGCGGTAAATCTCTCTGCTCCTGGGCTTTTTTTTGGTTTGTAGGCTATTTATTACTGCCTCAGTTTCAGAACTCATTATTTGTCTATTCAGGGGTTTAACTTATTCCTGGTTCAGTCTTGGAAGAGTGTATGTGTTCAGAAATTTATCCATTTCCTCTGGATTTTCAAATTTATTTGCATAGTATGCAAATAAATTAATGCAAATAAACTAATTTATTTGTTTATAGTATTGTTTGATAGTTGTTTGCATTTCTGTGGGGTCAGTGGTGATATCCCCTTTATCATTTTTTATTGTATCAATTTGATTCTTCCCTCTTTATTAGTCTAGCTAGCGGTCTATTTCACTATTCTTTCAAAAAACCAACTCCTAGATTTGCTGACTTTTTTAAAGGTTCTTTCATGTTTCTATCGCCTTCAGTTCTGCTCTGATCTTGGTTATTTCTTGTCTTCTACTATTTTGGGGGTTTGTTTGCTCTTGGTTCTCTAGTTGTCATATTATAGTGTCGATTTGAGATCTTTCTAGCTTTTCGATGTGGACATTTAGTTCTATAAATTTCCCCTTAACACTGTTTTTTCTGTGTCCCAGAGATTCTGGTGTATTGTTTCTTTTTTCTCATTGGTTTCACAGAACTTCTTGATTTCTGCCTTAATTTCATTACCCAGGAGTCATTCAGGAGCATGTTGTTGCATTTCCATTTAGTTGGGTGGGTTTCTTAATCTTAAGTTCTAATTTAATTGCTCTGTGGTCTGAGAGACTGTTATGATTTTAGTTCTTTTGCATTTGCTGAGGAGTGTTCTACTTCCAATTATATGATCAATTTTAAAGTAAGTTCCATGTGGTGCTGAGAAGAATGTATATTCTGTTGTTTTGGGATGGAGAGTTCTGTAGATATCCAGTCCACTTAAGCCAGAGGTGAGTTTGAGTCCTGAAGATTCTTGTCAACTTTCCGTCTCAATGATCTATATCGACAGTGAAGTATTAAAGTCTCCTGTTATTATTGTGTGGGAGTCTAAATCTTTTTGTAGGTTTCTAAGAACTTGTTTTATGAATCTCGTTGCTCTTGAAGTGAGACATAGAAATTTAGGTTAGTTAACTCTTCTTGTTTTATTGAACTTTTTACCATTATGTAATGTCCTTCTTTGTCTTTTTTCATCTTTGTTGGTTTAAAGTCTGTCTTGTCAGAAACTAGGATTGCAACCCCTGCTTTTTTCTGCTTTCTATTTGCTTGGTAGATGTTCCCTGACCCTTTTATTTTGAGCCTATGTGTGTCCCTGCATGTGAGATGGGTCGCTTGAATACAGCACACCAATTGGTCTTGACTCTTTATCAGCTTGCCATTCTGTGTCTTTTAATTGGGGCATTTAGCTCATTTACATTTAAATTTAATATTGTTATGTGTGAATTTGATCCTGTCATCATGATGCTAACTGGTTATTTTGCAGACTTGTTGATGTAGTTGCTTTATAGCGTCATTGGTCTTTGTCCTTCAGTGTGGTTTTGTAGTGGCTGGTAACAGTTTTTTGTTTATTTGTTTGAATGCTTGTTTGTTTTCATATTTAGTACTTCCTTTAGGAGCTCTCACAAGGTGGGCCTGGTGGTGACAAATTCTCTCAGCATTCGCTTGTCTGAAAAGGATTTTATTTCTCCTTCACTTATGAAGCTTCATTTGGCCATATGTGAAATTCTGGGTTGGGTATTCTTTCTTTAAGAATGCTAAATATTGACCCCTAATCTTTTTTGGCTTGTAGGGTTTCTGCTGAGAGGTCTGCTGTTAGTCTGACGGGCTTCCTTTTGTAGGTTACCTGGCCTTTCTCTCTGGCTGCCCTTAACATTTTTTCTTTCATTTTGACCTTACAGAATCTGATATTATGTGCCTTGGGGTTGATCTTCTTATGGAGTATCTTACTGGGGTTCTCTGGATTTCCTGAATTTGAATGTGGGCCTCTTCTACTAGGTTAGGGAAGTTCTTGTGGATGATATCCTGAAGTATGTTTTCCAACTTGGCCCTGTTCTCCCTGTCTCTTTCAGGTACTTCAATCAGTCAGAAGTTTGGTCTTTTTACATAACCCCATAAGTCCTGGAGGTTTTGTTCATTGCTTTTCATTCTTTTTTTTTTTTTTTTTTTCCTAATCTTGTCTGCCTGTCTTGTTTCATCACGATGGTCTTCAAGCTCTGAAATTCTTTCCTCCACTTGGTCTATTCGGCTATCAATAATTGTGGGTGCATTGTGAAGTTCTCATGTTGTGTTTTTCAGGTCCATCAGGTCATTTACGTTCCTCTCTAAACTGGTTATTCTGGTTAACAGCTCCTGTGATGTTTTATCATGGTTGTTAACTTCTTTGCATTGGGTTAGAACATGCTCCTGTAGCTCAGTGAAGTTCAATATTACCTACCTTCTGAAGCCTACTTCTGTCAATTCATTCATCTCAGCCTCTGCCCAGTTCTGTACCCTTGCCAGAGAGGTGTTGCAATAATTTGGAGGAGGAGAAGCGCTCTGTTTTTTGAGTGTTCAGTGTTTTTTCATTGATTTTTTTCTCATCTTTATGAGTTTATCTAGCCTTGAACCTTGAGGCTGCTGACCTTTGGGTGGGGTTTTTGTGGGGGACATTTTTGTTAACGTTGTTGCTTTCTATTTGTTACTCTTTTAACAGTCAGGCCCCTCTTTTGGTTTGTTGGGGGTCCACTCCAGACCCTATTTGCCTGGGTCCCTCACATACCTGAAGGTGTCACCAGTGGAGGCTGCAGAACAGCAAAGACGGCTGCCTGCTCCTTTCTCTGGGAGCTCCATCCCAGAGGGGCACCAACCTTATACCAGCAGGAATGGTCCTAAATAAGGTGTCTGGTGACCCTTATTGGGGGGGTCTCACCCAGTCAGGAGGCATGGGATCAATAATTCACTTAACAAAGCACTCCAGCTGGCCTTTGGCAGAGGGGGTGTACTGTGGTAGGGAGAATCCCACTCATCTGCACTTCCCAGGTTCTGCAGAGCCATCGGGGGAAAGACTAAGTCTACTGATCCATAGAGACCATGGCTGCCCCTCCTGCAAGCAGCTGCATCCCAGGGACACCAGAATTCTGTCTGTACACCCCTAGCTGGGATGTACAGACAGAAATTCCTGCAGAGAGGCCCCATCCAGTGAGGAGGGATGGGTCAGGGTCCAGCCTAAAGGGGTAGTATGGCCATGATCCGCCACAGCCGCTGTGCTACACTTTGAGGAATTCTTCCTGAGTCCAAACCGCTCAGTCTTCCACCAGCAGGGAAAAAGTGGCAGACTGGAGCTGCAATTATGGCTGCCACCACTTCCCCCAGGACTCAGTCATCTTAGGCAGCAGGCAGCTGCAGTGATGGCAGCTGCCCCTCCCCTCAGGAGCTTGGTAATCTTAGTCTCTAGCTGAGTGACCTCCGAGAATCTGCACAGCTCTGTGCTTGGGACCCAAGGCCCTGGTCACATAGGCTCACAAAGGGGATCTCCTGATTTGCGGGTTGCACAGATTCATGGAAAAAGCATGGTTTTCTGGGTGGGGGAGCACACCCACCACTTTGCTTGGCTGGGAGCGGGAGCTCCCCTTATTACTTGCAGCTCCCAGGTGGGCCTTTGTTCCACTCTGCTTTTCCTGGCTCTCTGTGGGTTGTGCCCACTGCCTAGTCAGTCCCAATGAGAGAACTTGGATACCTCAGTTGCCGGTGCAGGATTCACGTGCAGTTTTTGTTCTTCTCTCGCTGTTTTTATTCTTCTGGGTGCAAGCCTCTGGCCGCAGCTATTTCCAGTCAATCATCTTGGTCCCTCCACCCAACAATACTTTTTTATAAAGAGTTATTCACTGAAGATTGAGTAAATGGATGAATGGATGGAAGGCTAAGGATATCTTCGATTATTTAGTGATAGTTAATATGGATATAGGAACAACATTATTTTTCCAAGGCTTACATGTAATAGAAAAAAATCCTTCATCTATCAGGTAGTGGTGAAAGAAATAAGTTACAAATGACAGTGTAATTATTAAATACAATAAACTAAGTTGTATAAAGGTGTTGGCTAATCATATAATAGAGTTAGCAATTACACAGCACAAGCGTTATTGTATCTTTTCCTTCATCTGTGGCAATCATTCTAAGTAATCCTATTACTCTGTTTAGGGGGGGTTCAGTTAAAACCTGAGAATGTTTATCTAGTTGTTGTAACCACTACCCATCAGTTGGACATTGAATATAAGGTGAAACCTGCCTGATATAAAGCCTCTAGTTTATATTTAATAAGGATGAGGAAAAAAGTAGTTACTAGTTCAAGGAATAGTTTTAGTTTTGTCTCATTACTGAAACCTGCAGTTCTTACACTTTTCTTCTTAATCCTGGAAGTGACTATGTAATATTGAGGTTTGCCTTTTTTCTACTTGAACCCGTATATTTGTGTCTTCTTTAACGGGATTAGTGTTTTTTCCACTATCCCTGTAATTCAGAAAGGATGATCTTAATTCTCTTTAAAGTGAGTTTCCTCTTTCTACCTAAGATTGAACTGAAAATTGATTCTTCATTGCCTTGAAACATGACCATCAAGTTATTTCCTGTGCAACATTATTAAATATCCCTTGGCAACAGCAACTCTAGATTTTAGGTTTTAATCAAAATTTTCCAACATCATATAGGCTACACATTAATTATACTGTCAATTAATTATATTGTCGATAGTAATTGCTTGTGTAATAGCAGGGCTTTTAATTTTTTGAATGTAGTGTGCAGGGTAGTTTGAATAATAGATGAAGTTTGGTTCAAAGAAACAGGCTGTTGAAACTTCACCGAACCAGACCAAGAATATAAATTGGACACACTGGATGTTCACTTTTATTCTTTTTTTTTTTTTTTTTTTTTTTTTTTTTGTGACACGGAGTCTCACTCTGTCGCCAGGCTGGAGTGCAGTGGCACAATCTCAACTCACTGCAACCTCTGTCACCCGGGTTCAAGTGATTCTCCTGCCTCAGCCTCCTGGGTAGCTGGGACTACAGGTGCACACCACCACGCCTGGCTAATTTTTTGTATTTTTAGTAGAGACGGGCTTTCACTGTGTTGGACAGGATGGTCTTGATCTCTTGACCTTATGATCCACCTGCCTTGGCCTCTCAAAGTGCTTGGATTACAGGCATGAGCCACCGCACCTGGCCTTTTTATTCTTATATAAAGAAGTACAAGACAATATCATATTGGAAGTATATCATTCACATTTTTTTAAAAAAAATTATTGGTCTGTCTGACAAGAGATAACTATGAACTTATCCTCCTTCTTTTTTGTAGAGTAACTAAAAAGCATGATTAGGCCAAACTAGAAGGAGTGATAATGTTGTGAATAAAGGACTCTGGTAAATTCCCATATTTCCTGTGTAGGAGTCATGGTTGCTCTGGCTATGTAACAGGTCCTAGAGCTAGTCAGAAAGCCCACTGTGAAGATGAGAACAGAACAATAAAACCAAGGGAAGAGTACAGTGAATCTCTGACTTTATAAGTTTTCTTTTTACTGCTTAGATATCAAACATCTGAATAAAAACTGAATAATTTATCATCTCATGTAGACATAGCTACCACTTCTCTGTGAACTCTGAAATTTATGTATTTGAAGCAAATATTAAATTTATGAAATGTGATAATATGAAATTCATGTATTTGAAGCAAATATGATCTTAAAAATAGAAAACCATGTAGTTTAGTGGAAAGATATTAATTTTGTAACCAAACAGGAAAGGATATCAATCCCGGTTTTGCCGCTTATTAGCTGTAAGTCTTAGGCAAGTGAACAAAAAAATTCAGCCACAGTTTCATTTTTGTATAACAGAAATACATATCTGTCTTGCTGTTTTCAGAATTAGAAGCAATGTATATTAATGCCCATATAGGCACTTATTAATAGTGCTTATTATCATTATTGTTTGTAATGCTATAATATTGTTATTTATCCTATACTCTCAATGAATAACTACATTGAGTATATAGTACATTTTATTATTTATATTGCTATCACTACATGATACATGTAAGGAAAATATAATGCTGACCAAATGTAAAATTTAGATATTTTAATTACGATTTTCTTTCTTTCAGAATTACTTACTGTCATCTACCTTTCCAGAGTAAATGGCTTTATGTTGGAACAGAAAGAGGAAATACACATATTGTAAATATTGAATCTTTCATTCTTTCTGGATACGTTATCATGTGGAACAAGGCAATTGAACTGTAAGTTTGAACTTGGATATCACTTTATTGGCTTAAGTACTTCATATAGTTATGTAGCATATAGGTCAAATTACAGTTAATTGATATACATCTATTACTAATTTATAATGAATTTGAGTGAAAAGTTCAGTAAAATAACTTAAAGCCATAAAAGCTTTTAAAAATACATATTACAATATTTTAGGCTTTTCAAATACCATAAATAATTAAGGTTTATGTCTAAAAATTTGATGACAAAATAGTAAGGCTTACTCTGCAAGTTATACATGGAAATCTCACTTCATTATAATCAAGCTTAATATAGCCACTTTCAGTGAGAATGAATTGTGTTATGTAAAAATAATCATGATCACTGCATATGATTTTAATGCTTGTAGCTTATTCTTTACTTGCCTCATTAAAATATTGTTCTGGGCTCAAATATCTTTTAGGTTATGTTATATATAGTTTTTTTGGGTATATGATTGATAGCAATTACCACTTTGGCTTTGGCACTGATATTTAAGTTTCTGTACATGTAAAATGTGAAATTCTCCAAATACCAAACTGTGGAATTTCAAGCCATCTGTATTATACCACTTTGCATTGCTATAGAGGAATCCCTGAGACAGGATAATTTATATAGAAAAGAGGTTCAATTGGCTTATGGTTCTACAGGCTTTACAGGAAGCATGGTGCTGGCATCTGCTTAGCTTCCAGCACGGCCTCAGGAAGCTTACAATCATGGTAGAAGTTAGGAGCAGGCATGTCACATAGTGAAAGCAGGAGCAACAAGAGGAGATGGGGGGAGGTGCTACACACTTTTAAATAACAAGATCTCACAAGAATTCATTCACTACTGCAAGAACTCACTTACTATGGCAAGATCTCACTATTACAAGAAGAGCCCTAAGGGAATGGTGGTAAACCATTCAAGAGAAATCCACTTCCCATGATCAAAGTACCTCCCACTAGGCCCCACCTTCAGCATTAGGGATTACAATTCAACATGAGCTTTGGGCAGGGGCAAATATCCAACCTATATCACCATCTATTTGTAGTATATACATAAGCAATTCTTCTACTAAAATTATTAATCAGAAAAACAACTTTTATTTAATACATGTTTATGCTCTGTACATATTAGGTCCTTGATAAGATGTTTGACTTGAAGCTGGCTCATTTTCTGCCTCATATATAGTCTCTAAGTTACAAAATTATTCTGCAAAATTCTGATTAAAACACCCTATTTTTGTGAAACTTGATTCTGGAAATAAATCTTTTACCTAGTCTTAATGTTTCAATATGCATGTATATTGCTTCATAAGGAAGGTTGTTACTAGTTATACTCTTGTCATGGTACTCCTTTTGTATTATGTCTGAATGGGTCTTTTATTAATGATAATTCTTTCTCCCTCATTAGATTAGGAACTGCTCCAGAGCAGGATTTTTTTTTTATTGTTCTTTTCTTGTTCTTCATACTTGGCTTATTTCTATGCTTTCCAAAGTAGATACTAAATGATTGATGACATTATTGAAGCATCAGTATGATAAATTGTTACATACACACTACTATTGGCTTACAACTTTCACTTAGGTTTTCAAGATAATTGGTTTGAGCTATTTTGCTCGTTTTATTGTTCTGTGTGAATATTTCTAAAAACGTTAATCTTATAAACAATTATGTTTCCCCCCAAAGTTACTTTATTAGGTATTTGGGAGGGTCCTTTTCACCTGTAATCCTAGTCCTATAAAAGGAATAAAAGGGCTGAATTTAATAGCTTTTACATAATATTGTTTCAGGATGTTGATAAAAACACATAGGCTTAGATGAACAAGAGAAGATTCAGTTACAGAACTTTTAAACAAATTCAATATTAGTGAAAATATATAGATGCATCATTTATGTTCAGGTTGAATGCTGCTAAAGTAATTGAGAATAATTTATTGTCTTAAGCAAATCAAACATTTCACCACTCTTGCAATGCTGTTCTTATATTCGTTTATGTAACAAATCCTTTTCATGGTTCAGATTACTACCTGAACTAGTGACTTCTACTTTATTTTTATGTATTTATATAGTCTATACAATTTCAAGACTAATTGAAGAGTTTTAAAAATGTATATTATAAGGGAGGCTAAAATCAGGAGAAATTAAAGAGCTGATATAAGGCATTTTTATTTTTCATAATATTATACACATGATTCAGCATTAGAATAGCATCTACTATTTTATATATAAACATGTGTTTTATAGAGTTGTACATGCCTCTGAAAATGTTCTTGAAATATCTCTGAGCAATTATTAGTAAACCACATGCCATCACTTCCTGAATGTCTCTTGATTTATTTAGACCAGATTTCCAAAAATATGTTCCATAGAATTCTAATTCCACTGTGACAGATAACATTTTAAATGCCAATTTCCAATCTCCCAGAACTGTCTTTTCATTGCTGTCTACCTCTAGTGATACATTAGAAAATGTATGTAATTTCCTGTTAATATGTGTGAAGTGTATGGGACAGTAATAAAATATGCATTTAATTAAGAAGACTCATTTAATACATATAATTTTAGTCCATGAATTTTAATGATATATTTTCTAAGTAGGACAAATGCAAGAATTATCTTTAAAAAATGAGATTGTTTCTATTTTAAGTCCTTATTGAAATATTTTTCATTTAATGTTTATTTTTCAGCTTGTTTCAATTTTAATGAATTATTCTAATTGTAATTAGAGGCAATTCCCAAGAGTATGAATAGTTGTGTTTCCAAAATGTATATATTGGTTATTTGGAACCTGGGACAAATTTTTCATTTAAACAGTGATATTTGAAGAGTACCTTATAAAATAACAGTATAGAACTAAACTACCATTAAAAAATATTTATATGGGAAAATATATTCCAGGTGATAGCATAGAAACAGCTATTTCTGTAGGGCAACCCTAACATTTTTTTTAAAACATAAGCTTTTTTTCACATATGATTAAGATTTGAGCGTGAAATTTATAATCAAATCATGAAAGCAAAAGACTCATGTTTAACATAGTTCACGCATCATTCAAGCATGTTTATTGAGCTCTATTATATGGTAGATACTAGAAACAACTATGAACAGAGAAGACATAATTTCTATCCTGCTGGGACTTCCAGTTTAATGAAGGCAAAGTTAAATAAAAAGGCAATTACAATATATTGGTAATATAATATGGCAATTTCATAAGAAGGACATCTATTATAATATAGACATGGGCTCTCAAAGTGGTATCTGTGAAGAATGCTACATCTACACTGAGATCCAAGGGGTGAGTTTCAGTTAGATGAGTAAAATACCAGGGACAAGGACATTCCAGGCAGAGGGAACAGAATATTTAAAGGATGGAATG
The DNA here is from genome assembly GCF_043159975.1 of Macaca nemestrina. Taxonomy (NCBI): domain Eukaryota; kingdom Metazoa; phylum Chordata; class Mammalia; order Primates; family Cercopithecidae; genus Macaca; species Macaca nemestrina. The sequence continues at coordinate 162,711,657 of NC_092126.1, read as the reverse complement.
TAAGATAATTTTCTGTTCTATGCCCAGAAATTTTAAGTACTACAGTTTTTAGTTTGTTGGAATGGCTTGGGGATAGGATAGCAAGAGATAAAGCTGGAAGGTAATCAGGTTTTATAACATGAAAGGTCTTGTAAGCCAATTTGAGAAGTTCAGACTTTAAGACTAATAGGGAGCTAGATTTCGAGGGTTGTAAGCAGATCTCAATCAAATCTATATTTTAGGAGTACTACCCTGAATGCAGGTATGGAGAAATAATTGGAGAGAAAGGAAGACTGTGTTCTTGGTAAAAATTATGTTGGTGGTTGTAGGAGTGGAGATAAACGAACACATTAATGAAATATTTAAAAGAGGTAGGATGACTTCCCAGTGTTTGCCTTGAGCAACGGTGTATAATGGTGCCATTTAGTGAAAGTGCAAGAGATTGAGTAGGTTGAGAGTAAAATAATAAGTTCAATTTTAGGTCCATTGAATTGCATGTGTTTATAAGACTTTTAAGTGGAGTTGGTGTAGAAGAATGGTAAGAGGCAGGATATATGGATCTGAAGGTAATGAGCGATAGAATTTACGGGGTTGTTAAAACCAGATGAAAAGATGAAATTGTGCATGAAGAGTATGTAGAGAAAAGTTAGCAAACTAATAGCCATTGAACTAATTATGACTCATAGATATGTTTTGTTTTGGCCATCAGAGTATTTAAAGATGCTCTGAATTATTATTTTCTAATATTTAAAAATTGGTAGAATGAAGATAAAAATTTGGACTTTTTGGTGAAACAATCCTAGTCTAGCATTCCTGTATGGCAATAATCAACTGCAAATGAATAGTAACTTTCCTTATGTAGGTGGGTAATGTGCTATCCAGGTTGGTACAGTGCTTATTCAGCCTATTTAACTCATTTGCAATACCTGCCTTATTCCTGTAGGATTTTGAATTTGTGGCCATATATTATATGGGAATGCATGGCAGTCTAGGACAGGATACCATAGAATATCAACATTTAAGATATGGGAAGATAATGAAAAGTCCGTAATGGAAACTAATATCAAGAAGGCTACTTTAGTGAATGGGAGAAAGATAACTAAATAGGGATACCTAGAAGAATTACTGCACATTTTTTTAGGTGGCTAGTACATGACAATAATTCATTGATAATTCTATCTAAAGTAATTTTTTTGTAATTTTCAGAATCCAGAGTCCACAGATGCTTTTTTATTTTTAGGTCAATTTCTCATGACCATAAGTTTTGCCAGGAGTGCTTTGTGGGTTTTGGAAGTTTAATGTTAGGGAACAAGCCAGAAGAAATATCCCAAAATATTAATAGGCATTACCTCTACGCAGTGAAATAATGTGAACGCTTTTTCCTCTTCATTTTTGATGTGTTCTACGTTTGTTTAAGATAATAAATAACATTTCTTCTAGAGTCTGAAAAAGTAACTACAAATGACAGAAGTTTAATGTTAGATTATTTTCAGAACTAGAATATTTTATAGTTTCAGGATCTAAACACAAGAGTCTTGCATGTGATCCAAGTAGTGTTTCCCAAAACAAATTTCTGTGATCTCATTAATATGATCAATGAAAAAGAATTCAGTGGACTAATAATTTTGTAAAGTACCGAAGATTTACAATGTTCATTTGCATACTACAGACTCTAAGAAATTCTGTAGGGGAAAAAATATTTAATTTTGTTTAATTCAGGGTTTCCCAAACTTTTAAAATATGGAACGCTACCTTATCAGAGAGTACACTTTGGTAAGTGTTAGTGCAGTCAAACCAAGAGACAGAGAGGTTATGGTTTGTTGGCAATTATGAGTTCCTGGAGGATAATTTAAAGACATTAACCCTTATCCGAGGAATTTATACCTTTATAGAACACTGCATTTATGTATAAATGATATGTTACATATAAATGTGGAAAGAATTAAAGAAAGCTCTGTAAACTTTTTATGAAGCCCTGTTTAATTTCTTTTCTTCCTGCATATATTCTAAAATGCAAATAGTAACTCTGATTTCCCATTATCACATCAATCATAATACATACTATTTATTGAATGCATACTATGTTTTGCCATAGTATTAGATGTTATATGTATCTTCTAATCTGCACAATTATTCAGTAAGGTCAGTGCCAATATTTCCACTTTTAGATGAAAATATTTAGGATGAATCCACTGACAAAATTCATCAATATCCAATGAATCTGTGTTTATTCCCCTTCGTCACTCTGAGGAGTCAGTATCAGGAGGTTCTAGAATTAATTTGTCACTTTTCTCTGATTCCAAGTAGTTTCTAAGATTTAAATCTTCATTGTTTTGTATAGAATCTTTGATCATTTTCATGTGTGCTTAAGAAAGAAACTGAAACTATGTTAATACAATCATAATAAGAGTAATTTGGCACTGTTAGATCATGGAGAAAGGCTGTGGAAAGTGGAGCAATAATAAAACCCTTGTTATATCAGGTCATATCATATTTAATCATGACATAATCATTTTCAAAGTGATGTAAGTTAAACTAGGAATTATAAAAGAAACATGCCAGATATGAGAGTAGAATAAATTTAAAGTCAGATTGATAGAGAGCCCAAGTCTTTTAACAATATTCTGTTAGACTCATAATTATCTGTAATTTATTATACTAAATAACCTGATAAGTGTGGTATAACCAACGAACTAGGTTTCACTCCAATTTGTCATTTTTCTGTAAGAGGGTTATCACTAGAGTAGATTTATTTTTAAATCAAAGGTGCCATTGTACTTCAGGGGAAAATAATCAGAGGAGATTTCATGTAAAAGGAAATCTTAAATCACGTATGTACTTTGCAATTTAATTGAGACAGGTTTACACTTATCTTTGTATATTTTATCTATGTAAAGAAAAATTCAATTAAAAAAATTCAGAGGCGCTTATCTGACAACAAACATTTCAAATAATAAAGAACCCCATTGTTATACGGCTCTTTGTGTTTTAACCCGATTTTTAAAAAAAACATAAATAAGTAGTTTGCAGTTAGTAAATAGAAATGCAGTTAGTATTGGTAAAGTAAATCAAAAACTTAAGTGAATCTGAGCTTAACCCTAGAATGCTGGGATTTTATTCCAGTGTAATCTTAATTTCTTTGTTTCAGTCTCTAGCAGTAAGGTATTTTAATGTTTGGTTTTTAATTACTGTTTTGAATTGATTTGACAGATCCACCAAGACTCATCCAGGTCCAGTTGTACATTTAAGTGATAGCCCAAGAGATGAAGGGAAAGTGAGTATTATGATATCTTTATTATTACTTTTATTTTCCTCATTCTTGAAAAAAGGTGTTTCTTACTATTATTTTATATCTAATATCTAGACCAGTTGATAGCATTTTATATTATTTAAAATGAAAATGTGTTGACTCAACGAATGAGTAAATGAATGAATGAATGAATGATTCATGCTACTGATGGTCCGAAATTAAGTCTTTAGCTTTACTGAGAGATAAAATCAGTATTTAATTCTGGCATTTTGAGGACGATAACATGTAGAACAACTTTAATTTTCAAATACTCTATGCTTGAATTTAATAATGTGAATAAAATTTGCCTTCGTTACTCAGTTTGGTAATGAAAAATAACCAATATTAAATAACATAAATTAGCCAATCTTGATTTCATTAACATGTACTAATATATAAAATGTTATCAGATTACAGAAGTAATTCTTATTCATTTTGATTATTTCAAAATTTGCGTTTGATGGTGATGAAACAGTAGAAAACATGAAAATTAGATATCTTAATATTAATTAATTACTATTAATAAATTATTTAGTATATAGGTTGGGTTCTTTATTTTTAAAGGATAGAAGCTGAATTAGCCTATCAAAAATCAAACCTGAAAGGCAAGTCCACCCACCCATGGAATAACACTGGATCCCTTCAAATTGATCCACAAGTACAATGTAATTCCAATCAGGTGCCATCAGAGTTTATTTTTTAAGAATTCAAAAGGTGATTTTAAAATTTATTAAGAAAAGAAAATGTATACAAATAGCCAAGACATTTTTGAAAAAAAAAAATACAGTGTTATATTGGTACAGGGGTACACAAGAAGACCAATGTATCTAAATAGATACATCCCCAAATGGTTCAGATATTTGGGAAAATGTTATATATTTTAAAGAAGATATCTGAGGACATAATTAGCTATTGAATAAATGGTGTTGGACAATTGGTTCTTCACTTTGAAAAGAATAGTAAGACCTCTCTGCCTCATATATACATAAAGAACCAATGTTTAATAAACATTAAAATCACAACTCAGAAAGTATTCAAAGACGCTTGTAGGATAGGGTTGTTAGTTACTGTGGAGTAGGGGCACTCTTGGGCAAAATCTAAAAACTTTAGGGCATATACTATAACAAGACTATCATAATAAGAGGCAACAAAGTGGGAGGTAATATTTCCTACATGTCACAAATAATGAACATGTAAAATATATAAAGAACTTGTATGAAATACTCATCTTGTAGTAAGAAATCAGTATATAATATCTAATGACTAAATCAGAAAATAGCAATATAAACATATTCAGACATGAAAATAAGTCTACCAAAAAAGATGATTTTAAGAGTTGATGTCGTTGCCTCTTATTTCTAGAGAGAAGGATTTGGCAGTGAGGAGGAAAAAGCCTCACTAGTAATTAGGGAAATACAATATACAATTTGTCAACATCAGACTGACAAAATGTTAAACACTAAAAATATTAATTTAAAAATATCAGAGAATGGAAAAAGCACTGGGAAATAGCCATCTAAATATATGTATATATACCAGGATGACCAATTAAGCATTATCAACATTTAAAACATATATTCATTTTTAGAATTTATTATGACCTAGAAAATATCATTCTGATATCTATACTGTTTATGTGACTAAGGGTGCAAACTATTAAAATAGTCTAAATGTCTCTTAATAGAATATTAAATAAATGAATGCTGATATATTCATACTGTGGAATGCTCTGTTGATATGGAAAGTTCTTTAAGACACGTTTTTTAAAAGAAAAGTTGCAGACCAGTAAGGTATAAAACCACCTGAACATTGCCTTTATATTTGTACTTATATATTCAAATGCCTAAGAAAAAAAAAGCCTGAAAGAATATAGACAAATCTGGGAGGAGACTAGAGATTGGAATTGGGGAAAATGGTCAAAGATATTCTTATTTTCTTTGTGTTGTTCAAATTTTTATGAAAGAATATAATGTGGCAATTGTTTAATTACAAATTAAAAGGACTGCAAAATAAATGAATATTGGCATCAGAAAACTATAGGTGTGAGTTGTGGCTCTAGTATTTATTAGCATATAATCTTGAATAAATCACTTTACTTCTTGTATATCAGTTTTTCCATCAATAGTCTTTTGTCACAGAAGTCTTTTTTTATTTTAATATATTCAGTTTTATCATTCTTTTCGTGTGATTCTTGCTTTTCGTTTCTTATTCAGTAAATATTTCCCTTCCAGAGAGAAAATACAATTTTATTTTTTCTATTGGTTTTAAGATCTTGCATTTCACAGTTAGATTTTCATCTTCATGTAATTTATGTTATGATGGTTTGATACAGTAGAGTTTTATTTGCACATGTAAATAATTCATTTATTGTATAGTCAATCTATTTTCCATTGATTTATATATCTCACTCATATATCAAGTTCCCATATTTGGGTGGGTATTCTGGGCTTTCCCTTTTGCTGAATTGTTTATCTACTATTGTACTAATGACATACTTTATTAACTGTAATAACTTACAAAATGTCTTGATATCTGGTAAGCTGGTCTCTTTTCTTTTTCTAAGTTATCTTGGCTATTTCTGACTCATTATTCTAGTATATGAATTTTGGAATCAGCTTATCAAGCTCAATGTGAGTCTCAACTGGGATTTTGTTTGAAATTTGAATGTATAACTTAGAGAAAATTTACATGTTTAAGATATGGGTGTTCCGTTTAAAAATATGATGTGTTTACTTTGGCTTTCATTTGTTTTGCTATATAAGTTTTTTTTGTAGAAGTCTTTTATATCTTCTGCTAGCTTAATTAGATAATAAGTACCTTATAGAGTTTACTGCTCTTGTGACTTAATCTTCTTAAAATGTTTCATAATTGATTATCTTTAGATTATGAAATATGTTGATTTTTTAATATTTTGTATTCAGCTGCATCATTGAATGTTTTGTTTTTAATAGCTGTCCTTAGATTCTCTGGAATATTCTATGTATAAAAACAGCAAATATAGACAAATTTTCTTCCTTTCTAATATTTATTGGTATACATATCTTTTTTGTTTTGTTGACTAGGACCCCAGTGCAGTGTTGAGTAAAAATGGTTTTAGTGGGAACTTTTCTTTTGTTTCCAGCTTCAAAAGAAATGCCTCCATGATTTCAGCATTAAGTAAAATGGTTGTTGCAGATCTTTGATTGCTTTTATGAAGTTAAAAACATTCCACCTATTTCCAATATTTTAAGAGTTTAAAATTATGAATGGTGTCAAATTTTATTGAATGCTTTCTACACGTATCAAGATTATTATTTCTTAATTTGTTAATTTGTTGAATTATGTTAATAGATTTTCTGACTTTAAACATATTTGTATTTCTGGGATAAATTCAACTTGGAAGGGGAAAGCTTCCCTTGGAAGCTAATTGGTGAAGTTCAAGAAGGAACAAACTGCTAAAGTTAAGGTTCCTACAAAATCAAGTTAATATGGTTGGGCGCTGTGGCTCACACCTGTAATCCCAGCACTTTGGGAGGCCGAGGTGGGTGGATCATCTGAGGTCAGGAGTTCAAGACAAGCCTGACCAACATGGTGAAACCCTGTCTCTACCAAAAACACACAAAAAATTAGCCGGGCATAGTGACATGCGCCTATAGTCCCAGGTACTCGGGAAGCTGAGGCAGGAGTTTGCTTGAACCCAGGAGGCAGAGGTTGTAGCGAGCCGCATTCCAGTGCATTCCAGCCAGAGCAACAGGACAAGACTCCATCTAAAAACAAACAAACAAAAAATCAAGATAATATCATAGAATCAGAAAATAGGCCATCTTTCCCCCAGTATATCATTTATAAAGAAACTGTGCATTGGTCTATCAAATACAAAAGGGTACTCTTGAGCTGAGAGATGCCTGTATTGATTTGATACAGTATTGAGTGAATCTGCTTGAATTCTCTCAGCTTCTCTTGTCTCCCAAATAAGGGCTGCTTGCTTCACTTCAGGTTTGGCAGAATTAATTGACTTCATGTAGTATTGCTTCCTGAAGTTAACGAGCTATTCCCAGGTCTCTGGCTACTTTCATTAATTCTGGATTCAGAAGACGTGCTACAACATAAGGCATTCAATCTGGCTTCCCTAACACATGCCAAAGGGGTCAAATGACACAATTCTGAAGAGAGGGAGTGTTAATCTCCATGGAGAGAATCTTGACCAATGTTAGACAAGAGACAAGTAATAAATTCTTCCTGTCTTCCTCCTTATTATTTGGCTAATTTGAGTCATAGTTTTCTCACATAAACTTTTGGAGATTTCTTGCAAGACCATGCTAGCACACCTGTTAAATGACCGGTGATGTCTCTTCCACTTCTCCCCATGAAATAGTGATTAGTGTGATAATGAATCATCTTTCTTTTATTATTACAACCCTGAGATTGCACTCCTCCCTTAATACTAGAACTAAACCCTGCCTCAGGCTTTTTTGTACACAATCCTTGTTAAGATAACAGTTACTACAATTATTCTAGATAAGGGACTGGAAACTATAGCCACGAACCAAATCTGGCATGCTGCCTGTTTTCTCAAAATGTTTTATTGAACACAGCCATGCTCATTCATTAACATATGTCTGTGGCTGCTTTCTTGCTATAAGAGTAAAGCTGAGCAGTTGGGCCTGCAAAGCCTAAAATGTTCACTATCTGGCCTTTACATAAAAAGTTTGCTGACTCCTGTTCTAGTTTGTAAACCCTCAGTATTGGACTTTTGAAGTTAGGTTGTCTCCTGTCTAAAATCAGCAAACCTGTTGAAGGTGCCAGGTGAAGTGAATTAAACCCTTCCATGCAGTGACATCACAGTTACTTTAAAAATGTTCTTCTGTGAGTAGGGACTAATCTTTCTCTGCTAGAAAGATAAGACAAAGGGAGATCAAGTAGTCAAGGTGTTTAATTGATATGGGGTAATGATAATTACATAATGATAATGAAATAAAATAACTTCCTTTGAGGGCACTTATATTAGTTTCCCATTGTCAAAAGAAATTATCATAAATTCAATAGCTTAAAAACAAAACAATTTATTATCTTTCAGTTCTGTAGGCCAGAAGTTCAACACAGGTCTCACTGGACAAAAATAAAAGTATCAGCAGGGTTTCATTCCTTTTTAGTAATTCTAGAAGATAATCTGATTTCTTGCCTTTTTCAGAGGCTGCATACATTCCTTGGCTTGTAGCCCCTTTGTCTATCTTCAGATCCAACAACATAGTATCTCTCTGACTCTTCTTCCACAGTTGTGTCTCTTTCTCACCACAACTGGGAAACGTTCTTCACTTTTATAAAGTCTTTTTTGTTGTTGTTGTTATGTAAGGAACATATTGACAGATTCCAAGGATGAGAGTGTGGGTGTCTTTGGGAGTCCTTTATTCTTCCTGCATCATCTCAGAACACTTAATTACTGATTTACCAAATCCCAGAAGTCCTCTAAGGTAGATTTAAAGGAACTCTTACCTTATGTAGCTCTAGGGAAGACTGTGCTAAAAATAGGCCCAGGAGCTGCTTATAAGGAGACCAAATACATAACTTTGATAGGTCCCATTTGTTAAAGTCAGAGCCCTGATAAGGAAAGAGTATGACCGTCGTATATTAGTTTCCTATGGCTGCAATAACATATTACCACAAAGTGGGTGACTTAAAACAAATAAGCTTATTTTTTCCTAGTTCTAACAAGCAGAAGTCTAAAACTAAGGTATCAGTTAGGCCATGCTCCCTCTGAAGACTCTAGGGTAGAACTCTTCCTTGCCTTTTCCAGCTTAGGTGGCTCCTGATGTTCCTTGACTTGTGGCAGTATAACACCAATCTCTGCCTTCATTTTCCATTTTCACATGGTCTTCTCTATGTCTTCTCTTCTTTTTATAACAGCAGCAGTCATTGGATTTAGGGTGGGCCTAGGATGGGATTTAGGGCCCACCCTAAATCCAGAATGATTTCTTCTTGAAATCCTTAACTAATTATATCTGTGAAGATTCTATTTCCAAATAAAGTCACATTCTGAGGTTCTGGGTGCACATGAATTTTTGAGGGCACTATTCAACCATTAACCTGGGATGGAGAAATTTGTGTAGATAAGCCTGAGAATATTGCAAACCCCAGCAACCCCCAATTTCCTCAAACCCTTCTGGTCAGCAGAAGTACCTCTTTTACCATTTTTGGAGGAGAGCAGTTTCCCTTTTCTGGGTGACTGTGTAATGACTTCACCTAAAATAATTTCCTTGTATGATGATGTTTTTCCCCACAAGACCGCCTCCAATATCATTACATCCAGGCAAACAACCAGAATCAGATCTCAGATCTCAGCACAGCCTAACACAGAAGCATAAATCTTCCTCCAGGAATAAATAAACTATACTTGAAAGAATTAGAATACCTGCCAAAGGAATTGAGGATATGACTAATATGGTCATTCACCAATGAAATGTGTTTAGAGTGGTTTTTAAGGACTTGAACTTGGGGGCTGCATAGAGGAGAGTTTATTTTTATGGGGGCACTTACTTATGATTTTGGATTTAGTGCTTTCACAGGGACACTTGGATATGGTCCTAGTAGTAATTTGCTGGGATAGTCCCTTGAAGCCTAGACTAAAAAAAAGGCATAGAGTAAATAGAGATGTCAGAGTCTTTTGGTATAGTATTAAAGAAGGTATCAGGGAGATGATAATGTTAAAATGAATGTATTATGTTTGTTCTGGCAACTCACCTTTTGACTGTGTTCCCTAGGTGGCTTCTGAGGAGACTGTCTTCACTTAACCTAATAAGAAATGCCCTAGAAAGGCAAATATTAACATATTTGAGAAGCTTGGTAGTAGTTGTCTTTTTTAAGGCCCTTGTTGACAGCAGGAGTTGATGGAAGAGAGCCAGGTTCCATAATATTCATGGATTGTAGAGGCCAGGTTGCAAAATTTAACCATCTGGCAATATGGGCTTAATTACCATAATAAGCAGCAAGGCTGGAGTGGCAATGCAGGAGTCTATGGTAATGGCTAATATATCATGATGTTTCTAGGAGCAAAATAAGGTGGGAAGTTGACTGGGATGTTGTTTGCCTTGCGTGATCAGAAAAAAATTAAGAGCAGTTTAATTTTTTACAATCACCATCAAAATGGAAAATCACAGTATCTCATCAGGTTTTCAAATATAAGTCAGTTTGCAGATTCAGAATCTATTGATTAAAAAAGGAGCTAGTTGTCCCTGAAAAAGAATCCTGAAATGCTATAATAAGCACATATAGTAATTATAGAAACATCTGTGATCATTTGCAGGAATGACTGTTTAGTTTTCAGGACTGTTAGATATAGGGTCAGAGCAGACATTAATACTGGGAAATTTTAAAAAAAGCAATTATGGTCCTCCAGTTAGAGGCAAGACATATGGAATTAAATAACTAGTTGATAGATGGAGTTTTAGCCCAAGTCTAATCTCACAGTAGATCTAGTGGGTATGCAGACATACCCAGTTATTTTCTCCAAATGTATAATTTGGACAGATATTCTTAGTAGCTGGAATAATACACATATTGGTTTTCTTACACTGTAGAGGCACATAGTAGGAAAGGAAAATGGAATCTCCTGAAACTGTCTTCCGCTGCCAATATTGTAATCAGAAGCAATACAGCATCTCTGAAGGAATTGCAGAGATTAGCACAATTAGACTTGAATGATGTAATGGTAGTGGTCACCAATACATTATTGTTGAGTTCCATTGTGTAGGTTTTGCAAAAAAACAAAATTGATTGAGGTTGGTAATAGTACATCACTATAAATATAACCAAGTGACAGTCCCAATCACAGCTGCCTAGCTGTTGATACTTTTATGGGTGTAGATCAACACAACCTATGGTATCTAATATGCAGTTATATATTTAGTGAAATCTTTTTTTCACATGGATGTGGGATGGACCCTGTAATCATCAACAGAGGAAAATGAAAGAAAGGACTGCAGTATAAATTCAGAATCTTTCTCCAGGACTATGTTATTTTTCCTGCTCTCGGTCTTAATATAATCCTCAGGAATCTTGATTGTCTGGACATTCTTTAGAAAGTATACCATTTCACTTTTTGACTATGTAATGCTAACTGGATCTGGTGAGCAGACCTGGCGAGTACCTTTATAACTCATAAGATTCATGTTTCAGTGGGTGGGAAGAAAATAGCACAAACATCCAGGGGCCTGTACCAGATATGAAGATTTTGAGAGTCTTAGTGTCTGGGGCATACAGAGCATCTCCTCTAAATTAAAGCGTAAGCAATTTTACTTCTCCTAAGAAAGTGTCACATCACTTGATGGGGCTTTTGGTTTTGAATAATAGTTTATAATGTCCTTGAAATTACTGAACCAACTAATTTTTATATCACCCAAAAGTCTGCCAGTTTTGAGTGAAACCCTAGAGAAAAAGCTGGTAGTGTTTGTCCCCTAAGTCAAAGATGCTTTGCAAGCTACCCTACCACTTGGGATGCATGATTTTATAGATCTGATAGAGCTTAATGCATCTGGTGGATAAAATGTTCTATTCAAAGCCCTCTAGAGAAGTCATAGCAGTTACTATCCATTTTCAAAGCAACTCCTGACATGCTCCTGGGCCCTTGTAGAGAGTGAACCATGGAACACCGAATGACTATGTAACCTGTGCTGTCCCTCATGAGTTACATCTTATATTCACTGAGTCATAAAATTGGGTGGGAGACATGGTATATTTAGGATATTAGCCTTGAGCTTTCAAAAGTTATTAGTGAATTAGATGTACATGGACGCCAGAATTCCATCTGTTGCAAAAATGCCTCCCTCTCAACCTACTTATATAGTCTCATGGGATTGGCAGGAAACACCTAAAACCAATTGACAGAGGAGGAAAGAAGTTATGCCTGCTCCATAGACAAGTCAGAGGATTGGTTGGCATTAGCTGGTTACAGACTGTTGCTCAATTACATCTCTACTAAGAGCTAACCCTGAATGACACTGGTAAAGAAAATCATCAGTATGGGTAGAGTCAATAGCGGTATACTGTATTATGCATTTCATATGAATAATGACACAATACTTTGAAATTCAGAAAAATTTTCTTCCACTTGAAAATGTTAAAACTCTTCATTAAACAACTATTAGATCAAGTAGAAAATACAAATCAAAATAGGTGAACATATAAACATCAAAAATTGTGATATATATATATCAGAATCTATGGAATATAATGAAAATAATTATCAAAAACAGTTTGTAGCCTTTAAATCATATATCAGTAGAATTATAAATTAAAATACATAAATCTAATATGAAACACGGAAAGCTAGAAAAGAGATCAAGAAAACAAAGCAAAAGGAGGCATAACAGACATAAAGAGATAAGAGCAGAACTTCAGTCAGTTCTGATTTTAAGCTATGTTATAAATTAATCAACATACTAGTTCTTTGAATAGAACATAAACAAAATATGCAAACCAACATTCAACCTAATCAAGAAAAATAGGGAGAAAACAAAGTTACACAGAATAATATACGAAACAAGAGGAAATCATACTAAAACTAAGGACATTTTTAAACTTTTGAGTTAAATTATTTTACACAGCGCTAAGCAAGTAGATATAAAAGCCTAGGTAAAATGGGTAATTCCAAAGGGAAATTGTTAACAGTGATATGGAGACAGAAATTTAAGAAAATGAGAAAGTTATTAAGTTAGTACTCCTACCCAAAAGTATAAGACACAGATGACTTCATAATGGAATTTTACTAATTTTTCAAATATTAGATAATACCAATGCTATATAGACTGTTCTTAAAAAGGGATTGCCAAACTATGGCCAGTGGGACAAATATGGCCTGCCTGTTATTATTTTAAATAAAGCTTTATTGGAGATTGTGTAGTCTGCAAAGCCTAAAATATTTACTATTTGGCCTGGTACAGAAAAAGTGTACCAACCCCTGTTCTGAGTATAGTTTCAAAAAATAAAAAAATTTAAATTGTTTTTATAGAACAATTATAAGAGTGATAACTAAACCTAATAAAAGTTGCATAAAAAGAAAACTGGATTTATTGGGTATATTAATATCAATGGAAAAGTAGTGACATCAGCAAAGTGGCAGAATAGGAAGGGATTTCATTCTCACAAACACACAGATTCAGCTACAATTCACACATAAATTCCCTTTGTGAGAAATGACAAAGTAATTGAAAAGTTTCTGAACCCCAGGAGAACATGAAAACAGATCATTAACACCAGTGAGGAGATTCAGGTTACCTTCTTAGCAGAAACCTTGCTCCTGGTGCAGTGCCATATGATCAAGGAGAGATTTCCTGGGTTGCAGCTTCACCCAAGAGAGTTAAGAACTTTGTTCATATGTTCAGTACCTCAATTTTTCCAAAGGGGCTCCCCAGAGAATTGACTTCTGTCTTGCCAGTCTTGGAGCACTGACAGCTCTGAAACAGCCTAGCTGCCTAGACAAGAACGGAGGCAGCAAATTGCGCTGATAAGCGCTTTTGACCCTCCCTGCCCTGCTGCTCAGCACAGAGGACAGATGAAAAATACCCTCTTTCAGCTTACCCCTTAGGTTGAAAAGTGGATCTGTGCATCCAGTGCCCCAACTTCTTTGGAGGTGCCAAAAATACTAGCATAAATCTTAACAGTCCTGAAGCTCTGATGGGTCTGGAACATCTAGCTGCCTGGGGAGAACCAAGGTGGTGGCTTGAGCTGGTAGATGCCATAGCTACCCCATTGGGGTCAGCACAGAGTGAGAAGATAAAGACCACAGATGCCTGTATCTCCATGGGAAAGGAAAGAGTAGATAGAAGTCCTCAGAATCTGTGTCTAGGCCAATTGGTGGAGAACTTCTCTATGAGGACATTTCAGGAAGACAGAGAGATGCCTGCTTTGTCTAATGTGCAGAAAGCAACATAGAGAGTCAAGGAAAATGAAGAATCAGGCAAAAAATGTTTAAACAAAGAATAAGATAATGGAAACCAACCATAATGAAATAGGTTTATATGACTTACCTGATATAGAATTAAAATAACTCTCATAAAGAGACTCTCTGAGATCAAGAATGCAATTCATGAACAAAACTAGAATTTTCAGCAAAGAGAAAATATTTAAAAATACTAAACAGAAGACATGGAGCTGAAGAACACAATAATAGAACTGAAAAAAAAATCACTAGAGGGATCAACAGCAGACTACATAAAGTAGAAGAAAGGATCAGTGAACCCAAAGACAGGTAACTAGAAATAATTCAGTCAGCAAAAGGAAAAAAGAATGAAGAACAGGGAAGAAGGCTTATGGGACTTATGGGGTAAAATTAAAGTGGGCCACTATGTGTATTATAGAAGATCCATAATGAGAAGAAGCATATCAAGGACCAGAAGGCTTATTTAAACAAATATGAGAGGTAGGCATGGTCGCTTGTGCCTGTATGCCCTGCACTTTGAGAGGCTGATGTGAGAGGATTGCTTGAGTCCAAGAGTTTGAGACCAGCCTGGACAACATGCTGGTGGGAGGCCTTAGGAAACTTACAATCACGGCACAAGGCAAAGAGGAAGCAAGGCATGTCTTACATGGCAACAGGTGAGAGAGCGAGCAAAGGGGAAGTGCCACACTTTAAAACCATCAGATCTCATGAGAACTCCCACATTATCCAGAGAACAGCAAGGGATTATTGACACATGGTGAGACCCTGATTTTATGAAAAAGAAGCTGGAACTATAGGCACCCGCCAACACACCCAGCTAATTTTTTTGTATTTTTAGTAGAGATTGAGTTTCACCATGTTAGGCAGGATGATCTTGATCTCCTGACCTCGTGATCTGCCCACCTCTCAGTATGAGTTCTTGAGGAGACATTCAAACCATAGCAATGGTGAAGTAAGACTCTTCAGTGAGAGTCACCCTACACAACTCACCATAATGTAGAATCAGTGGGAGTGCTAAGCTTGTTTTCCTGCAACTATATGGTCCCATCTGGGGTTGATGGCTCATCAGGAATTAGATTAGTGACAGATCATCAGGAATTAGATTCTCATAAGGAGCATGCAACTTAGATCCCTTGCATGTGTGCTTTACAATAGGGTTCGCACTCCTATGAGAATCTAATACTGCAGCTGATCTGACAGGAGGTGGAGCTCTGGTGGTAATGTGAGTGACAGAGATCAGCTGTAAATACAGATGACTCTTCATTTGCTTACCTGCTATTCACCTCCTGCTGTGTGGTTTGGTTCCTAACAGGCCACAGACTGGTACTGTGGCCAGGGTTTGGGGAGCCCTGCTCTAGACCACCCTGTGTCATGAAAATCCACAACAGTATCCAATGGGCTAAAGTTCCAGTCTGCATTACCACTGGTTAACTACAGTGGCCTCAAGCTCCCAGTAATCCTCAGTGGCAGGCAGGCTATAGCTACTGAAGGCCTTAGCATGTCCAAGTGCCAGACAGAAACCCATGGCTGTGGTGGAATGAACTTGGATTCTGGCCTGCATCACCACTGACCAACTACAGTGCCCTTAGGCCCTGAATAAACCTCAGTGGCAGGCAGGTTATACCTGCTGTGGGCCTTAGGCATGGCCTGGTGCCATGCTCATCTTAGTAGCAGTAGACTTTGGGTATAAGTTCAGCAGCCGAAGGATAACTCCTGCCTCCCTTTTTCCAACACCAGGCAGCACAGCACACAGAGAGAAATCATTCACTTGGTGAAGGAAAGGAAGTATAAGCATAGAGTTTTGCTGTAGAACCCAGTATAGTGCCCACCACAGTAAAACTCAACATCTGGCAGATCCCTCCCCACCACAGCTCCTGACACTGGACTGGTATGCACAGGCAGAGCCTCTAGACCTGCCCTGGTATCAATTAGGAACCCATGGACCCCAGCAAAGCAGACTCAGGACCCAACCCACATCACTTCTTGCCTACTGCAGCAGCCTTGAGACCCGATAAACCTTAGTTGCAGTGCTTAATATCACTAATCATTAGGGAGATCCAAATCAAAGCCACAATAAGATACCATCTCACACCAGTAAGAATGGCTATTACTACAATTTTTAAAAAACAACAGATGCCAGCAAGGTTGGAGAGAATAGGGAACACTGGTACACTGCTGGTGGGAATGTAAATTAGTTAAGCCATTGTGGAAGGCAATCTAGAGGTTTTCCAAAGAACTGAAAGCAGAGCTACCATTTGATCCAGGAGTCTCATTGCTGGGTATATAGCCAAAGAAATAAAAATTGTTCTACCATAAAGACACATGCATGTGTATGTTCATTGCAGTACTATTCACAATAGCAAAGACACGGAATCAGCCTAACTGCCCATCAGTGGTGGACTGGATGAAGAAAATGTGCTACATATACACCATGGAATACTACACAGCTATTTTAAAAAATGAAGTCGTGGCCTTTGCAGCACAAGGAGGGAGCTGGAGGCCATTATCCTAACCGAATTACCACAGGAACAGAAAACCAAATACTCCATGTGCTCCTTATAAGTGGGAGCTAAACATTGTGTACACACAGACACAAAGAAGGGAACAGTAGACACTGGTACCTGTTTTAGGGTGGAAGGTGGGAGGAGGGTGAGGATTGAAAAACTACCTATCAAGTATTATGCTAATTACCTGGGTGACAAAACTATTTGTACACCAAACACCTATAACGTGCAATTTCCCCATATATGTACCAAACCTGCACACATACCCTTTAAACCTAAAATAAAAGTTGAAAAGAATAAAAATGTGTTAGTTTTTTGAAAATATAAACAAAATTGGCAAACTTTTAGCTAGACTAAGAAAAAAGAATGAAGACCAAATAAATAAAATCAGAGATGAAAAAAGTTACATCTGATACCACAGAAATGCAAAGGATTGGCAGACTGTTATGAACAATTTTATGCTAACAGATTGGAAAGCCTAGAAGAAATAGATAAATACCTGCATACCAAAACGAGGTAAGGACACAATAAAAAAGAAAACTACAGGCAAATATTCCTGATTAACATAGATGCAAAATGTTTAACAAAATACTCAACCGAATTCAACAGCACATTAAAAATATCATTCATTATGACCAAGTGAGATTTATTGCAGGAATACAAAGATGGTTCAACATATTCAAATCAATAAACATAATACGTCATATTAACAGAATGAAGGACAGAAACCATATGGTCATTTTAATACACGGAAAAAAGGCATATGACAAAAATCATCATTCCTTTATGATTAAAATTTTCAGTAAACTAGATAGAAGGATTGTACCTCAACACAATAAGGGCCACAATTGACAGACCTACAACTAACATCACACTGAACGGAAAAAAGTTAAAAACTTTTTTTCTGACATCCGGAACAAGGTAAGGATGTCCACTCTTGCCAGTCCTATACAACATAGTACTGGAAGTCCTAACCAGAGCAACTAGGCAAGTGAAAGAAATATAAGGCATCCAAATTTGATAGGAGGAAGTTAAATTGTCCCTTTTTGCTGATGACATGATTTTATATATAGAAATCCCTAAATACTCCACTAAAAGACTTTTAGAATTTATAAATGAGTTAGGTTGCAGGTTATAAAACCAACATTCAAAAGTTAGTAGTATATGTATATGCTAATAGTAAATTATCTGTGAAAGAAATAAACAATTCTATTTACCATATCCATTAAAAAAACTGGACATAAATTTAACTAAGGAGCTGAAAGGTGTCTACACTGGAAATTATAAAACATTGATAAGAGAGGTTGAAGAAGACACATAAATGGAAGCTATTCCATATTCATGGATTAGGAGGATTAATATAGTATATTTACCACTCAATGTGATCTATAGATTCAATACACTTTCTATCAAAATACCAATACCATTCTTCACAGAAATAGAAAAAACATCACAAAGTTTGTATAGAACCATAAGAGACTCTAAGTAACCAAAGCAGTCTTGACCAAAAAGAACAAAGCTGGAGGCATCACATTACCACACCACAATGCTATAGTAACCAAAAGAGCATGGTGCTGGCATAAAAACAGACACATAGGCTGATGGAACATGTTAGAGAGCCCAACATAAAAATCCACACATTTACAGCCAATTGATTTTTGAATGTGCCAAAAACATGCAATAAAGAAAGGAAAGTTTCCTTAATAAATAATATTGGGAAAACTGTATATGCACATGTGGAAGAATGACATGAGACACTCATTTCTCACTGTATTAAAAAATTGAAATAGATTAAATAATTAAGTGTAATTCCTCAAACTTCTATGAACCTACTTGAAGAAAACACAGGGGAAATGCTTCATGACATGGGTATTGGCAAGGAGTTTCTTGAATAAGAGCTCAAGAGCACAGGCAACAAAATTAAAGTAGACAAATGGGATTATATCAAACACAAAAATGTTTGCATAGCAAAAGAAACAACAGAGTGAAAAGACAATCTACAAGAGAAATGTTAGTTATAGAAAAATAAATGTGTTCTTACTCATACTGGAGGGCTAAACAAAAATTGAGCTTGTAGAATTAAAGTAGCATTGTGGTTATTAGAAATTAGGAACGGTAGAAGGCAAGGGGAAGAAAGGGAGAAGTTGGTTAATGGATACAAAATTACAGCTATATGGAAGGAATGAGTTTTAGCATTCTGTAGCACTATAGGTTGAATATGATTAAAAATTATTTAGTGTACATTTATAAAAGCTCAAAGAGAAGATTTTGAATGTTCATAACACAAATAAATGATGAATATTCAAGGTGATGGATATGCTAATTATTGTGATTTGGTCATTACACATTGTTTAAATGTAAAAAAACTCTCTCATAAACATGTACAATTTTTATATGTCAACTAAAAAGAAAAACAATGACACGTCGAATTTTAAAAATCCCTATGAGAGGGGTACTATTTCGCATGAAACAATTATGGCAGAATATGAATTAACTTACCCAAGATCATGCTGCTGGTAATTATCAGAATTAGTGTGCAAACCTAGACTGTATCGCAGAGTCAATGCTCTTAACAATCACACTATAAGAACAGATATAATAAATATTTACTTACCTGGAGGATATAAATTCTATTTTTATTCCGAGTTCTGAATCAAAATGGTAATTCAAAGGCAATGAGAACATTAACCTCATCACCATCAATTAGGCTCAAAAGAAAATGGTACATATTCTATTGCAGCCAGTCAGGATTAATTCTCAAATTTATGAAACCTGAAGAGGGAGGACAATGCAAAGGAAACCGTACTTAGTAGCAGAACAGTTATTACTACAAGCAGACTACAAAGTATTTTAAACAAACCATCACTTATGCTGAAAGTGACAATAAAAGACTTGGAAAAAAAAGACCACCTACAGAATGAGAGGAAATACTTGTCAACCATACATTCAAAAATATAAGGGACTCAAACAACTCACCATAAAAAACCAAACAACCCAATTGAAAAATGGACAAAATATTTAAATAGACATTTTTCAAAAGAAGACATATTATAAATAGCCAATGAGTATATGGTGAAATGCTCAACATCACTCATCATCGGGGAATGCAAATCAAAACCACAGTGAGCTATCACTTCACCCCATTTAGAACTGCCATTATCAAAAAGACAAAAGATAATAAGTACTGGTGAAGATATGGAGAGAAGGTAATGAAAATTAGTACAACCATTTTAGAAAATAGTATGGAGATTGCTCAAATTAAAAATAGAACTACCATATGATCCAGCAATACCACTACTGAGTATATAACTAAATGAATTGCGGTCAATATATCCAAGAGATATCTGCATTCCCATGTTCATCACAACATTATTCACAATGGCCAAGATATGGAATCAACGTAATTATCCATCATTGGATAAACAGATAAAGAAAATATGATATATATTCACAATGGAATACTATTCAGCCATATAAAATAATAAAATCTTCTCATTTGAGACAACATGGATGAACCTGGAGGACACTACGTTAAGGGAAATAAGCCAGAAGCAGAAAGACAAATTCCATATCATCTCACTCGTATGTGGAATTTTTAAAAATCGATTACAATGAAGTAGAGAGAGGAAAGGCACTTACCGGCAGCTGACGTGGTTAATGAGGAGGAATGGATGAGGGCATGTTGGTCAAAGGATAACATAATTATAGTTATGTAGCAGGAATAAATTTTAAGAGATCTAATGTATTACAAGGTGATTATAGTTAATTATATATTATACTGTTGAAAAACGTAGAGAGTAGATGTTATGTGATCTTATCACAAAATGATAACTATGTGAGGTAATGTTTTTGTTAACTATAACAAGTTTAACCATTCCACAATGTATATATATTTCAAAATACTGTGTTATATGTGATAAAAACATACAATGTTATCTGTCAATATAAAAGAAATAAATTTTTTAAAGACTGAAAAAATACCGAAATTGAAAGAAAAGGATGTTAAACAGCAATGCAATAGCAGAAGGAAGTGTGAAACTTAGGCCAGGCATGGTAGCTCAGGTCTGTAATCCCAGCACTTTGGGAGGCCAAGCCGGGCAGATCACTTGAGGTTGGGAGTTCAAGACTAGCCTGACCAACATGGAGAAACCCCATCTCTACTAAAAATACAAAATTAGCTGGGCATGGTGGCCAATGCCTGTAATCCCAGCTACTTGGGAGGCTGAGGCAGGAGAATTGCTTCAACCTGGGAGGCAGAGGTTGCAGTGAACTGAGATCGTGCCGTTGCACACCAGCTTGGGCAACAAGAGTGAAACTCTGTCTCAAAAAAAAAAAAGTGTAAAACTTATTGATAAGGGTAAATATACAAACAAATTCAGAATACTGTAGCATAATGATGATGGGTACATCACTTAATTCTATTAGGATGGTGCAAAAGTAATTGTAGTAAAGTAATTCAAAGGACACAACTATTAAAAATAGCTATAACTGAAAATTATGTTAGAAGATACACAATATAAGTAGATGAAAATTGTGACAACAATACTATAAAGTATGTGTCAGGGGAAGATAAGTTTAAGTGTAGAGTTTTGGTATACTATTGAACTTAAGGTGTTATCAGCTTAAAATAGAGCATTAGATTTTATGTAAGTCCTAAAGTAACCATACACACAATGAATGCCTAAGAAGTTACACAAAATAAAAAGAAATCAAAGCATATCAATAAACAAACATAAAGGAAGACAGCAAGAGAGGAAAAGACAGACAAAAGAATTATAAGGCAAACAGAAAACAACTAATGAAATGGCAAATCATTCCCTGTCGATAATTATTTTAAATGTTAATGAATTGATCTCCCCAATCAAAAGACACAAAGTATCTGAATTGATTTAGAAAAATAAAAAATAAAAAACAAGACCCAACCATATGCTGTCTACAGTAAACTCCCTTTCCATTTAAGGATATATAAAGACTGAAAAAGATGTTTCATGCAAATGATAATTTATGTAAATAATAAACAAAAATGAGGAGGGATGGCTATTATTATAGGAGACTCCATAGACTTTAAGTCAAAAAATATCAAGAGACGAAGAAGGACAATGAAAAGGTCTATCCACCAAGAAGAAAATAATGATTATAAATATATACATATCTGATGTCAGAGCACCTAAATATATAAGGCAAATATTGTCAGAACTGAAGGGAGAAATAGAGAGCAATACAATCACAGTAAGAGGCTTCAGTACTCCGCTTTCAATAATAGACAGATTATCCAGATATATTAAAAGGAATCAGAGGGCTTCAATAGCACCATAGACCAAATGGACTTAACATATATACAGAACTTTCCACCCAACAGGAGCAAGATATACATTTTTCTCAAGCACAAATGTAATATTCTCCAGAATAGATAACATGTTAGGCCATGAAACAAACCTTAATACATTTAAGAAGATTGAAATGATACCAAGTATCCTTTCTGACCACAATGTAATAAAACTAGAAATCAATAGTGGAAGAAAACTCCAAAATGTACAAATACATAGAAATTAAGCAATACATCCCTAAACAATCATTGCCTCAATAAAAATCAAAAAAGAAATTAGAAAATGTCTTGAGACAAACAAAAATGGAAACACACTCTAACAAAAATTATGGGATGCAGAAAAAGCAGTAGTAAAAGGGAAGTTCTAGCAATAAATGCTTACATTAAAAAATAAGAAAGACCTGCAAACATACAACTTTACCTCGAGGAACTAGAAAAGGAAGAGCAAACTAAGCACAAATGTAGAAGAAATAAGGAAATAAAGATTAGAGCAGAAGTAAATGAAAAAGATAAAAAAGAAAATCAATGAAACAGTTATTATTTGAAAAGATCAACAAAATTGACAAACTCAGCTACACTAAGTAAAAAAGATTTAAAACTCAAATAAATAAAATTAGAAATGAAAGGAGAGATTTACAACTGATGCCACAGAAATAAGGATAATAAGAGACTAATAAGAACAGTTATATACCAACAAACTGTATAATCTAGAAGGATTGAGTAAATTTTTGGAAACATAAAACCTGCCAAGACAAACCATGAAGAAATAGAAAGTCTAAGAACTAGATAGAGATTGACTCAGTAATGAAAAACCTTTTAATGTAGAAAAGCTCAGGATGGCTTCCCTAGTGAATTCTACCAAAAATTTGAAGAATTAACATCGATCCTCAAATTAAAAAAAAAAAAAAACCTGAAGAGGGAAAACATTATCATCAGTATTCCCCTGACATCAAAACTAGTCAAATATACCACAAGAAAATAAAACTACAGGTGAATATTCATGATGAAATAGATGCAAAAATCCTCAACAAAATACTGGCAAACTGAATCCAAGAGCACATTAAAATAATCATGCATCATGATCAAGTGGGATTTATCTCTGAAGTACAAGGATGGTTCAACACATAATAATAACACTTTCTGATTTTAAGCTAAATTACAAGGCTACAATAACTAATATGTATGACAATAGCATAAAAACAGACATATAGACCAATGGAACAGAATAGAGAGCTCCGAAATAATCCACACATATGTGGTCAACTGATCTTTGACAAGGGTGCCAAGAATACACAGTGTAGGAAGGATAATATTTTAAACAAATGGTATTGAGAAAACTGGATATCCACATGTAAAAGAATGTAATTAGACCTTTTTCCTACATCATACTGAAAACATCAATTCAAAATGGATTAAAGACTTAAACATAAGACCTTAAACTCTGAAATAAACATAAGACCTTAAACTCTGAAATATGTAGAAAAAACATAGAAGAAAAGCTTCATGACACTGGTTTTGACAATGTCATGGCTCTATAAACATGACACTGAAAGTAACTACAATGAAAACAAAAATAAACATGTAGGACAATGTCAAACTAAAAAGCTTCTGCATAGCAAAAGAAACAATCAACAGTGTGAAAACACAATGTAAAGAATAGGAGAAAAATTTTGCAAGCCATATATCTGTAAAGGATTAATCTGCAAAATACATAATAAACTCATACAACTCAATAGTTAAAAAAAAAAAAAATCTAGTAACCTGATTTTAAAATGGGCTTAGGTCTTAAATAGACATTTCTCCAATGTCTGTACTATAAAGTATGTGTCAGGGGAAGAGAAGTTTTAAGTATAGAGTTTTGGTATAGTATTGAACTTAAGGTGTTATCAGCTTAAAATAGAGCATTAGCTTTTATGTAAGTCCTAAGGTAACCACACACACAAAGAATGCCTAAGATCAGGTATATGGAAAAGTGCTTAATGTTACTAATCATTAGAGAAATGCAAATCAAAACCAAGAATAGATATTAGGATGGATGTATATATATTTTAGACCAAATGACACCTTTTGACAAGGATGTGATGATACTGGAACACTTGTATGGTGGGACTGCAAAATGGTTCAGCTACTATGGAAAACTGTGGAGGGTCCTCAAGAAATTGAAAATAGAACTACCTGTATAATACAGCAATCCCACTTCTGGATATTTATACAAAAGAATTGAAATCAAGATCTCTAAGAGAAATAAATCATAATACTTTTGGCAATAGCCAATATGTGGAAATGGCCTAAATGGCCATTGGCAGATGAATAAATAACATGTGGTTACCCAGCCCTTATTAGGGATGGAGAGTATTCCCTCATATACCTATAATACACATAGTATTTCTACAATGGGATACTTTTCAGCCTTAATAAATAAGGAAATTTTATAATATGTGACAACATGGATGAACCTGAAGGATATTATGTGAAGTGAAATGACCAGTCATAGAAAAATAAATTCTTCACTATTCAACTTATATCAGGTATCTAAAATAGTCATATATATAGAATCAAAGAGTGTAATGGTGGCTGATGGACTGGGAGAGGTTGAAATGCAGAGACACTAATCAATGAACTTAAAGTTTCAGTCAAGCAAGCTTGATTGATGTATAAACTTTAGAAATCTGCTGTGTAACACTGTATCTACAGTCATCAGTAATGTACTATATATTTATAAATTTGTTAATAGGGTAGATCTCATGTTCAGTGTTCTTACTACAATAAAATAAAATATTAATGGAAAAACCTTGAATAAAATATTAGGAGACAGAAACCCACCAGCACATTAAAAAATAATTCATTATGACAAGTGGTGTTTTACCCCAGGGATGCAAGGATAGATACTATTACAAAATCCATCAATATAATTTATATTGCTAATAGGTCTAAGAAAAAATGATTATCTTTATTGATGCTGAAAAAGTCTTTGAATAACATTTAGCATCCATTATATTTCCAGTTTTGATAATCAGATCAGTCCTTCCACTGGGAGAATTCTATACTCTACAAAAATATAATTTGAAACATGTCATCAAATTATTTTCAACAAACAAAATTTGCAACAATTCATCAACATTGAATCTTCACTAAGGAAAAACCTAAAAGACTTGTTTAAGAAAATGGAAATGATCTATTATATAAGAACAGAGATGAAGAAAAGAATAAAGAACCACAAACATGCGTTAAGCCAAGGAAATGTTTTATAAAAATAATGACTTCTTGGAGTGTAATATATTGAGAATTATGATACAGGTTGGGATGATGTTCACTAAATTTAATTGGCAATGTCTTTGTGATGGTTAATTTTACACATCAAGCTGACTGGATTAAGGAATACTCAGTGAGTTGGTAAAACATTATTTTTAGTGTGTCTGTGAGAGTGTTTCCAGAATAAATGACCATTTGAATTAGTAGACTGAGTGAAGAATATCTGCCCTCATCAGTGTGAGTAGACATTATCCAGTTTATTGAGGTTAGTATAGAACAAGAAAGACAAAAGGTGAATTTGCTCTCTCTACTGGAACTGGGACATCTATCCTTTCCTGCTCTTGAACATCAGCTCAATGTTCTCAGGACTTCAGACTCTTCTTACAACAGGCCCCTCCCACTTTTCTGGTTCTCAGGCCTTCAAACACAGACTAAATTACAATCCCAACTTTCCTACTTCGTCAGCTTATAGAGAACATATTGTGAAACTTCTAATCCTGCATTATTACATGAACCAATTTGCATAATAAATTCCTTCTTATATGTCTATGCAGCTATATATCCTATTGATTCTGTTTCTCTGGAGAACCCTAATACAGTCCTTATAATTTCCAGAAAGTAGCACAAGTACTAATTTACATTATAATTTGATAAGTCATGAAAAATTTTTATTCTGGTGGGTAATACTAAAAGAATAATAAATGTATGTATAATGGATAAGTTAATAGAGTGGAAAATTAGGATAAGAAAAAAATTACTAACCAACCCCATTCCCAAAAAAAGGGAGGACACATTAAACAAATGGGATTTGTATTTACAAGATAAGTAGGTAGCTTTGTTCTAAAATATGTCAGCAATTATATTAAATGTAAACTGACTAAATAGGCTAATTACCAGACAATAATTTGCAAGCTGGTAAAACAACAATATGCAGTTACAAGAGATACACTTTAAACTTACAGATGTAGAAAAGTTTAATGCAAAACTGCAAAAGGATATAATATGTAAACCATAACCAAAGAAAACTTGTGTAACTATACTAATATCAGAGAATATAGACTTTAAGGCAAAAACTTTTTTAAGGATGATATTTTATAATAGAAATTGGCTAATTCAGCTGAAGATGTAATAATCCTAAATGTGTATATATCTAATGATGACATAGATATATAGTATACAGGTAGTGCTTACTTTGCATGGTACCATGTTAACTAAAACATGTGCTTATCTGAATTGTGTTTTCATTTTGCATGGAATCATGATGTGTGTGTATGTATTATTTGATAGAACTAAAAAATATTTTAAAAATTGGACAGAACTAAAATGAAAAATACTCAAATCTACAATTGCAGTTGGAGATTTTAACAAACCTCTTCCAGTCACTGAGAAAACAAGCAAAGAAATAATTAGGATAAAGAAAACTAAAACCACACGATTAACAACTTAACCAAGTTGACACATACAATACATTATGTATATAGTACTCGCAGACCACACATTATTTTCAAGCGCTCATAGAGTATTTACCAAAGTTGTATACTTGCTGAACCAAAAAACATGCTAATACATTTCAGAGGATTAAAATAATAAACAATACGTTCTCTAACCACAAGAGAATCTAGCAAGATTATCAATAAGAAAAAGATAAACGAAAAATCCCCCAATTGTTTAGTCATTAAGTACTACACTTCTGAATAGCTTCTATGTCATAAGTCAGTATAAAAATTAGAATATATTTTAAACAAAATTGAATAACAATATGACATATCAAAATCTTGTGGAGTGTAGCTAAAGCTGTGCCTCCAGTAAAATTTATAGTTTATATTGCATTTATTAAAAAGTGAAGATAAGTTGAAAATCAATGATCTTAGTATCCAACCCAGTAAGTCAGATAAATAGTGAATTAAACTCAAAGAAAGTAGTAGAAAGATAACAATAAGTTATAATGGTTAATTTTATGTGTCAACTTGACTGGACCTTCAGGTGACCAAATATTTGGTCAAACATCATTCTAAAGGTTTAGGTGAGGATGTTTTGGTTGAGATGAATATTTAAATCTGTAGACTGAGTAAAGCAGATTGCCATTCCTAATGCGGGTGGGTCTCATCAATCAGCTGAAGGCCTGAATAGAACAAAAAGGCTAACCCTCTTTGAAGTAAGAGAGAATTCTTCCTGCCTGACTGCTTTTGAACTGAAACATCAGCTTTTTTCTGCCTTTGGACTCTAACTGAAACATCGGTTCTTCCTGGTTCTTGAGCCTGCTGACCTTCAGACTGGAACTATACCATTGGTTCTCCTGGTTCTCAGGTCTTCAGACTCAGACTGGAACACCATCAGCTCTCCTGGATCTCCTGCTTGCCAACTCACCCTGCAGATCTTGGAACTTGTCAGCCTTCATAATCACGTGAGCCAATTCCTCATAATAAATATGTTTCTCTATACATAGAAAAACATCTATTGGTTCTAGTTTTTCAGAGAACCCTAATTCAAAACATGAGAGCAGAAATTAAAAGAATAGAAAACAAAAAATTTAGTACATTAGCAAAAGCAATTCTTTGAAAATACTAACAAAATTGATGTATCTCTGGCAAATCTGATCAAGAATGAAAGAGAAGGCACAAAAAAATCACAATCAAGTTAAGCTCCCTCTAGGAGTACAGTTTAACTTTTCAGAGTCAGTCAATGCAATTCACAGAAATAAGGAGAAAAATATATGGTAATAAAAATAGATAATAAGAAGCATTTAATAAAATTTACCTTCTCTTCATTATAAAAATCTCTTGGTACACTAGGAAAAGAAAGGAATTTCATTAATATGAACTTTGTTAATTTTCCCAAAGCTATGAAAACATCTTCCTTAATGATGCATTAATATAAGTTTTCCTCCTGAAATGAGAAATGAGACAAAGATGGCTATGATGTATCTCTTTAATTTAACATTGTACAGCTATTCACAATATTGATCATTAGATGAGAAGGAATTGGAACTCATAGACATTTAGTGAAAATGAAAACATGCAGTGGTTGGTATAACCACTTTGGAAAACTGCTTGGCAGTATCAAAGTTAAACATACTAATATCCTATGGATCAATATACATTTAACAGAAATGCATATAGGTATTTACCAAAAGATATGTACAAGGTTGTTCATGGTAGTATTATTACATCAACTGTAAAATGAATAAATTAATTTGTGGTAGTGCCATAGCCAAACAATGAAATGCTATTTTAATAATGAAATTAAATTAATTAATAATACAAATATAATAGAAATAGAAGCAAGAAAGAGAGCAATGTGTATTGCATAATTCTACCTGTCTAATTCAAAACAGGTAACAGTAGCCTACAGTGGTAGAAGTCAGGATAGTGGTTATTTTTAGAGAGGAGAGTGGGAATATTAACTAGGTAAGAGTATGAAATAGGCTTCTGAATGGCTTGCGTTTTTTTTCTTGTATTACTTGTCCTTCTATTGTATTTTTAATGTGGATTGTAGTTTCATGGGTATGTTTACTTCATCAGAATTCATTAAATATACATCTATAATCTCTGTACATTATATATATTTCAACAAAAATATTTATCTTAAAATTAAACACCTATTCCTAATAAAAGAAATTTATAACATATAAATCAATGTATACTTCTTTAAATCTCTCTCTCTCTTTCTATGCCCTCATCCTCCCTCCCCAGAATTCAGGATCTTATTTAATGGGGAAATACTAGAGGCATAGCCACTAAAGTCAGGAAGAAGGCAAGGGTGCTCAACCTCTCCACTATTTTTAATACGCTAGGATGATTTTTAGCAAAGCAGTTAGACAAATACAAACAATTAGAGACATAAAAATTGGAAAAAATAAGGTAGTCTCTATTTTAGATTATATGATAATATATCTGGAACCGCAAAGAGAATCAACCTTAAAATGAATACAAACAAAAGAATTTAGAAGGTACTGTATACTAAAATCTAGTTATAGAAATGATACCCTATTAGAAAAGGTAATGAAGAGAAGAACCTACATAAAATAGCAGTAAGAAAGTTAAAATAACTAGGTATAAAATTAGCAAGAAAATCAGTATGTGGAAGACTTTCAAACTTCCTAATAATGTAAAAGTATACTTGAATAAATAAAAGGTGGTATCCTTTGCTCTTGAATAAGGTGGCTCATTATTTTTTCTTCTACTTTCTGAGATTTACTTTTTTCTTTACTTTTCAAAGTCAAATGCTTATGTAATTAAAACATTTTCAGTTTTTCTTCTCTACATACATATTTACAAAACCATAAAACTTCCTCTTAAGATATATCTGTGTCTTATGAGGCATTTTTGTTCAGTTCTGTTTTATACATTTCATTATGATTTCTTCTTTGCTAATTAATTATCTACAGATATATTTTTTAGTTTTCAAAATATTTTTGTCATGACTTCTAATTTTATTTTACTGTGGTTAGAATATAACATCTACAATTTTGATTTTTTGGTATTTAACAATTAATTTGTTATTCACCAAATACCTATTTTTTTCAGACACTAGTGTAGGTTCTAATGATATCATGGTGAAGAAGTAACCCTACTTCTTTGCCTTTATGGTACTTACTTCTATTGTGATATACATTTTCTCTTTAAAAAATATGTATATATAATTTGTGGTTTGGGCATTGTTCCTGTTTTGGTGTGGTCAAATATTATTGCAGAGTGCTCTTATTTTTGTCTTGGTTCCTCATGGTCACAGAGTGGCCTTGTCTAATGTCTCCTGGATGTCAGGGAGGTTCCTTTTCTCTTTTCTAATTCTCTAACTGATTCTAATATCATGTTTTCTAAATCATAATCTTGTATACTTATCTCAACAATTTATGGTGTTTTTGAGGTTCAGTCTGTTATATTTTGTGATTTACTGGGGCTATTGCTAGCAATGTTTTATAAGCAAAGCAACTTTTATCTTTCAGATATTTACTTTAAGAAAATGTAATAGTGCTTTAGGATATTATTTTATTAAATCTTGGGGCTCAAATTTAGAAAGATTATATTATTCATTTTATTGCTTAAGTTATATTTTCCAAACTTTTTAGGCTAATGAATCTCCTTGCCAATATCTCCTTGCCAAGAGTCTCATACACTCAATAAAATTGGTTTTACTGGCTGGGCACGGTGGCTCATGCCTATACTCCCAGCACTTTGGGTGGCCAAGAGGGGCAGATCACCTGAGGTCAGGAGTTCAAAACCAGCCTGGCCAACATGGTGAAACCCCCATCTCTACTAAAAATACAAAAATTAGCCAGGTGTGGTGGCAGATGCCTGTAATCTCAGCTATTCAGGAGGCTGAGGCACAGAATCTCTTGAACCCAGGAGGTGGAGGTTGCAGTGAGCAAAGATCATGCCACTGCACTCCAGCCTGGGCAACAGAGTAAGACTCTGTCCTCTGTCTCAAAAAAAAAAAAAAAAAAAAAAAAGAAGAAGAAGAAGAAGAAGAAGAAAGAAAAGAAAAGAAATTGGTTTCATTGTTCATCATGTTCTCTTGTATGTAAAAAAAAATCAATTTGAAGTTAAAACATATCTTAGTACAGTCACATCTATTTTATTTTAAGAAATATTACTCAAGTATGTATTTAGTTTTGACATTTTCACTTTGCAAGTCATATATGCCATTTACTTCAAGTTAACATGTAAAAAACTCCATTTTTTTGTCAAATTGATTTTAACATTTTTTGTGTGTGATTTAATAACCAAGCATTTTTGTTATAGCTTCAAAAATAAATGTATATTGCTTTAATGAACTGATATTTGAAAACATTTGTGTTTTTACTGCGAAAACTACTAGCTGGTTTATTTTTGTTATTTTTTGTGTCTCATTGTAAGATGTCGAGATAAGTGATAAGGTCTCAGGATGCTCTGCAGGCTGAGGTATCACCACCACTATATTTTCTTTCCTTACCAATGTTTTTTTGAAGTTATTAATACATCTTTATGCAGTGTATAAGAATTTTCATCAAAGGAATACTATTAATGTATTTCAAGAAAATCATCTTAAGGCAAATCTGTCAGAAATATATCATTATTTTAACATTGGCTATTTTTATCTTTCCTCTTATTTTTTTTCCCTAACCAATGATAGGTAAATTTACTGTCATTGGTAACAAAAAAATAGGAAGGATACAAATAATAATTGAGAATCATTTAACAGCAAAAGTTATCAGTATGGCTAGCACTGTTTAGCTTAATGACTGAGTCTTAAAGATGATCATATTATAATCATGATGTGTTCTCAAATTCTTCGGTTTTAAAGAAATAATATTTTATTAATCATCTTATTTATTGATTTAAAAATAAATATTAACCTTTTTAATGATGTGAATCTCTAGAATACCTTTATAATCTTCAGAGGGTTCATAAAACATCAGTTTAAAATATTGAATTCAGTCAAAGAGAAAATAGGATTTGATAGAAGAAATTTGAAGCCACATTTCTCAAGTGCATAGGACTTAATCTTATCCCATTTCATGTTTTATTTCATCTTCATTTTCTATCTCATTTTTCTTTTCTTCCAATTTTCATACTTATTTTATATCATGTCATATATATTTATATTCTTCCTCACTTCCTCTTTGAAATTAGGTGGAGGTTATTGGTAAGTGTTCATATTGAAGCAGAGTCTGTGTGCCATTTTTTTTTTTAATGTAGAAAACCTATATTCAAGTTCTAGAAAAATTGGTATTCTAAATAAGGTTGTGTTATGTGGTATGATTTTACTTTATTAACATTAAACTTTATTTGAAGCAAGTTAAAATTAATGTTAGAATTAAGAAAATGATTGTTCTAATGTTTTCCAGCTGCTAATAGGTTATGAAAATGGTACTGTAGTATTCTGGGACTTGAAATCTAAAAGAGCAGAACTGAGAGTTTATTATGATGAGGTAAGTGATTTCCACCGAAATGTTTGAAACAGTATTGTGATGTTATGCCTGTTTACTGCTTTTAAGCTTTGTACTTTACCAATATGTTTAGCCTTGGGAAGTTGTCTGATTCTGACCCAATGCTTCACACTGTCTTTTGGTATTTGTGTAAGTTCCATCTCTGGTTTTTCTCTTAAGAGGAAATTCTGCCTTGACTGCCTATTTTGGGGCTCTCTTGTGGCATCTTATATCCTTTGCATTTGTTAATAGGTCCTGGCTTGTACTCTTACACACTTGGGTGCCTGTCACCTGTAGTATATCCCCAACTTTGTCTCAACTGCTTTTCCTTTCTCTAGGCTCCATGCTACGTTGTGCCTCATTGTCCTTAAGGTCTCTAAAGACACTATTCACACCTTCCTTAGAAAATTCCTTTTCAGAGGCAAAAGGTTCAAGTCAGTTTGAAAGGTCTTGTCTTCTAATACTTGTCTTCTTAGAATAAAGAAAAATTTTGTAAATAGTAATACTTAGTAAGTGACCAGATCTTAATAAGTGACACTTATTAAATGACAAGATCTTGAAGTAAGTTTTATTGTACATAATTGAGACTTGAGTAAGCTTGCATTTAGGGGAAGCAACAAACTCCTATTCATCAAGGAATAATCTCCCAGTTGACACTTCAGTTGTTCAGATATTAATTCCAGGCCATTCATTATTTTTCCATTCAGGAGAGGCTAACAAGAAGATGGTAAAACTGGGAGCAACAGATTAAAAGGGAAATTACCTTTTGTGCCTGTGGAAACAAAGGTGATCATCTGTGCTATTAATTCAATTTGAAAATGGTGGGAGGAGGAAGAGATAGGAGGAAAATATAGGTCAAAAATTTACATCCAGTAAAACCTACTCTTATATAGGAAAAGTGCCAAATAATTTAAGGCAGCAATGAAATAATTGGAAAATGAAAACCACACACATGTTAATTTTAGAACACTTCCTCATTTTATCATTGGAGGGATAAAAAATGTCTCCAAATGAACCTGTAGTCACCGTAGAATACTTTACATGTTCTCTTCCATCCCCCTCATAGCAGTTAATTGTTTAAGTTTTGGTGCTTAAAGATATAAGCCTTCACCTATTTCATAAACTGTACAATTCATTATCAGTGGTTCTCATAGTGGTAAAAAAAGTTTAGAAAGAAAATAAAATGGCAGCTGGGTAATTTTTTCATGATTGGTGAAAAATAATCTGATAAGTAATATCATTCAGTTATGTTTTTTATAATCAAATTCTTGAGCATCTTGAATCATAAGAAAAGAAGGTCCTAGTGAGCTAAGCTAGGATTTTCCTTTTGTTATACAAATCATAAAGATGGTGATGGATAGTGCTCCCTCTCCTCCCTCTCTCAACACTAGCAGCTAAATAAGAATATGAACACCATGGGAATATTTAGTCAGTTGGAATTAGAATAACCAGTTCAAAACGAAACCCAGAGGAAAATGCTGAATCATCTAGCTTTCCTATGGCCTTAAACAGTGTGGAAGAAACGTTTTGAGCCTTAAAAAGAGAGTAAAATTGCAGTGAAATTTTAAAATAAGGATTAGCAGCTGCCTAAGTGAGTTAGTACAGTACCACAATATATGTAATTTATACCTAGAAGTTTTTGACATCTGATATATGTATATAAATCTATCATCTTTATCTACTGTAATGCATCATTATATGCTCTATTGTTTTAATAGAGATAGTTAAATACTTCATTTCACTACCAAACTTTTCAGCCTCTCCTCAGCACTTTACCTCTCATATCTAGAAAACATGCTTAATACTTACCTGAAATGGTTTTTTATAAGTCACCAATGAGCTCTTCATTACTATACACAGTGACCTCTTCTTAGCCTTTACATTCCTCACTAAACCTGTGGCTTTACCTCAGTTTCTCCTCCTTAAAATAATTTATTCACTTGACTGTGTCTTTCCACTTCATTTATCATACCTCCTTTCTCCATAACTGATTTTTCCCTTACCTCTCCTTTACATTATTAATATTCTTCAGGATACTATGTCTTTACCCTCATTTCTTCTCTCCCCAATTTATACTTTCTAATGTTTATATTCTCTTTTATCATTTCAAATATTACCTTTATGCTACAAAAAAAAAAGAACATCCATATATCTGTAGCCTTTACCTCCCTCCTGAACTGTAGATCTAAATATATAACAATATATTAGATAAATCCAACGAAATATCCCATTGGCACTGAATTTGTATTTAAATATCTAAACCTCCTTCTATGTTTTCTTCTGGTTTTTAAGTCTTGTTTAGTTAATTCAGCCTAGACCCCTCAAAGTAATATTTGTCTCGTCCATCAACATGTAGTATATGCAATCAGTTTCTGCAGTCTTTCTGATTCTGACTTTATATTGTCTCTTTTATTTCCTCTTTTCTCATTCCCACTTCCAATGTCCTATTTCAAGTTGTTATCTTTTGCCTGGATGACTATAAGAGCATTTTAACTAATCACAACCACTTTTCCTTTGATATCTTACCTCTTCAATATATCCTTCATTAACAAGATTATCATTTTAAAACAGATTATGGAATTCTCTACAACAGAACCTTTGAATAGCTCTCAATTGTCAACAATACAAAGTCCATATTGCTTGACATGAGATTTAAGGTCCTAGTGCTATCATTCCTCTTCAGTTAAATTTACAGCATCCTTCTACACATTCCCCACATTTCAGACATATTACTCACTATCTTCTATATATATATAACATTTATTTCTTATCTCTGAGCCTTTGTTCCTTCTAACTTCTCATCATGAACTGCCTTCTTTCCTCTTCTGTATATCAAAATTCTGTTAGGTCTTTAGCCCCTGTAAAACTATTTAGACAATTTAACTAGCCTCTTCATAAATAGCCATTGATGAATTGAGTTTTGTTTTGGAAATCCAAGATTATTTTTAGAAACAAATATACGAATTTTACTTTCACATTAACTGTAAATTTTTTCTTTCATTACGTCAATAATTCTTAAGTAATCTTTCACAAAGAAATCCCTCAGAGTTTGGCCTGAAGAAAATTTTTTAATTTCTTAAGAACTGCTGTATTTCCTTTTTTCCATATTGTTATCCAGTTTTTTGGATTTCCTTCTTTCATGTTTTAAAGAAACTCAGTCTCAGCCACTGAGTTGATAAAACTAGCTAGTATTTTATGTTTAAAATTCTGTTTTCTATCTCTTAAAATTCTTTTTAGATTAGTTGTATTAATTTTGTTTTTTCAGTAAGCCCTCTGAGCTCCCCTCCCTTTTTTTGAGAAAAGAGTAGGGTACAATCTAATAAATAGAAATTGAATGTTTATCCATTAAGTTAGATCAAATGCTAGCTACTCAGTAATGCACTACATGAAACCCTGATCTCTAATAACAAGTTGGTTTTACATGCTTGTTTTTCTAAACAATAAATATTCTTCTTTAATAGTACTGACTTACTTTGGCTTTATTGTAACTATTATTTTTATATCTGTCCTTTCCAGTAGACAGAAATTCAGTGAAATAAGAAGGTTCAGGGCTGAGAGTGCCTTTTCTGCCTCCACCTTTGATGGCAAAACAGTTTGAGACAACTTTAAGTTAAATGAGGCTCATCAAAGTTAACATGTAGGGGAGGCAATAAGATGTGACTTTCCCTTGCACCACCTACAGAAGGGAGAAGAAATAAGCAGAGGAGAAGAGAAAGAAGTATTTTTCCCTCTAACTTCCTCTGCTGGACTCTAGCAAAAAAGAAATCTCTGCTTAGTAATGAAGGCCACAGAGTGAGAGAAAACACAAGTCCAGGGTTTCATGTTGCTTTTTCCATTTAATCAATCTTATTTTCTTGATGATATGTTTAATAATTACTTTAGCCATCAGTTATCTGCAACTCTAATAATACTGATTGCTTAGAACTTTTATCAGTTATGTACGTATAACTTAGTTTGGAACTTTTAGTTGTATGTGTCTATGTGTGATGTTTCAAACAATAAATATGATT
Source organism: Macaca nemestrina (assembly GCF_043159975.1). Taxonomy (NCBI): domain Eukaryota; kingdom Metazoa; phylum Chordata; class Mammalia; order Primates; family Cercopithecidae; genus Macaca; species Macaca nemestrina. Next base: position 162,675,478 of record NC_092126.1, on the reverse strand, counting down.
AGTATTCACTTATATTAATCTTCTCTCTCTTGCTATTTTATAAGTGTCTTTAAGGAAAAGATGTTGTATGCTTCTTTTCTGCCTTTATATCTACTATAATTTTTCTCATAGTACTTAGTACTTTACCCAAGTTCTGCATATACTTTATTAATTTAGAAAGAATACCAAAGGTGTGGAAATGTGTGTGACATTAATTACAAATTCAGTCAGAAGATATTTATTGAGTACTTACTTTATGCTGGTCGCTATGCTAGCATTGGGAATAGAATACCTTGGGAAAAAGGAATACAGTCAGCCCTCTGTATCCATAAATTCCTTATCCTTGGATTCAACTAACTATAATGGAAAATATTTTAAAAACAAAAACAATTTTAAAACAATATAATAATTTATAATAATACAAATAAAAAGACAGTATAGTATAACTACTTACATATCATTTACATTCTATTAGTAAACTAGGGATGATTTAAAGTATATGCAAGGATATTCATAGGCTGTATGCAAATAGTATGCTGTTTTATATCAGGGACTTGTGCATCTGTGGATTTTAGAATCTGAGGGAGTGTGGGAGTTCTCTAACTAATCCCCAATGGTTACCGAGGGATGGCTGTAATTACTTTTGAATCTTATGTGACTCAAAACTGCAGAGTTAATCTGAAAATATAAAAGAAAATTTAGACCTTTCTTGCTTTAAATTGATTTAAATAGTATATGCAAGAGGGCAATACAGTGCAATGATTGACAGTTTTTCATAGTTAGACCTTGGTTTTGAGTTTTGTGACTTCAGCAGGTATCTCAGTCTCTCAAGACCTGTTTCACCATGTGTAAATTGAAAAATCAATACCCTTTTTTATAGGATTAAATGAGATAATGTGTATAAAATGCTTGCCATGGGGTTTGGCACATAGAAAGCCTTCGGACGGTAGCTCTTAAATTATTTTTTTAGTTGGCTATGTTAGGAGGAAATAGGACTTCATCTTATCAGAAATTACATTCTGATATGGGTCAGAAAAAATATGTTTTTAAAGTGTTATTAGTATAATAATTTTATATCAGAATAGTCTTTCTTTGGAATATAGAATGATATAACTTATCTACTTTTTCCCCCTCTACTTGTTTTTAATTGTTATTTTATTAGGCTATTCATTCAATTGATTGGCATCATGAGGGCAAACAGTTCATGTGCAGCCATTCAGATGGTAGTTTGACTTTATGGAACCTGAAAAGCCCAAGTCGCCCTTTCCAGACCACAATTCCACATGGTAAGATGTATGCTTTCAAGAGAAATAAACACTGACTACTCAGTGCCTTGACTTAAAGTAAGATAGATGGTATTCATGTGTTTGGTAGAAAAAGGTAATAGGACATAGCTTCTGGTTCTAAATACCCCTTTTATGCCACCTACAGATCCCTACATTGTACCCCAAACTTTCCATACTTCCCTTCTTCCTGCCAACCCACATCCCTGCTTTGTAAGCTGTACTTATATAGTGTCCCAGCCAAAAGTCGGATAATGGATGGTTGATATATCTGAGGCAGAGGAGATAATACAGGAAATTTTGTTGCTTTTAAGGGTTGAGGAGCCAGTGAGAGAATTGCACTATTTAGATCTGACTTTCAGACTTAATTCCTATACTGCTTTATAGTCTATTGCTTTCTAGATTCTCTACTTGTTTCCATTTCTGCCATTTGATTCCACTAAGTTATGAAGACTGTGGTTTTAATTTTAGTTTTTACTTTTCTTTTTGGGTTCCACATTGAAAAGCGCATTTTAATCCTAAGTGAGGATTTTAATCTTAATCAAGAATTTATATTGGAACTGTATACCTACCGGGGAAGAATAAAAAATTCAAATATATAAATATGTATAATTCAGATGACTAAATTATTTGATAATATTGGTGATTATCTGAGTTCTATGTTTACCTCATACCGTTGATTATTTGTAATAATAGATATGTCAGAACCTAACAGTTGATCAAAAATATTCTATTTTACAGTTTCTGAGCATTTGTTATCATGTCACATTTGGAAAATAGTGGTATGTTTTCTGTAATGGGTGACCCATAGATCACAAGCATTCTTAGAATTATTTCATGATGTGTCTCTGCTATTTTTTTGTACCATGATCACTTGCTCCATCAGTAAATGATTAAATTATTGCAACATTCTTCCAGGATGTAAATGTTTTAGCCTTTAGCTGGTTTACTTAGAGATTACTTTACATTTCAATGCTTACTTAGAGATGCTTTATTTAGAGATTGCCATTACAGAAACCTTGGATAGATATTAGCTATACATACCAATCAGGATTAACTATTTATTTATATGAGAGGCAATAGGTTCTCTCCACACACCCCGAGTTAACCCCCAATTCTCATGCCTTTTATTTGTAAAAGTGTAATATGAGTTAGTTATAAATTTTCTACTTACTTCCTTATGTTCTTCTCAAATATCAGTTTCTATTAGTTCTTTTGGCTAGACTGGACATTTGATACTTTTATTTTTTTACCATATCCATATTTATTTCATCAGTTTTGATTGTTTTCTATTATTCTGGTTTTCTGTTGAAATAAAGTTCTATTTACAGGTTGTTCAACACATCAGCCTTGATGTCTTTTATAATATGTAAATCAGATTATGTTCCTGTTGCCTCACAATAACATAAGCACCAGTGATTTTGATAATAGAGGCATTTATTGTCATATCTGTTCACATTCTTTGGGTTTATTTTTTTTCCTTTTGTTTTAGCCATTGTTCTAAAATAAAACTTTTCTCTAAGTACCATTTTAGATATATCCTACAAGTTTTTAAATGTAATATTAATCATATATAATTTTCATTAATATTTAGTTTGAGATATTTTCTATAATTCCTATTATAATTCTCCTTTGACCCCCATTAGTTATTTAGACATGTGCTTTCTAATTTCTAAACATTTTCATATTTATTATTTGTGTTATTATTATTAATAAAAGATGGGTCTTGCTATGTTGCCCAGGCTGATCCTAAGCTTTTGGAGGCCTCAAGTGATCCTCCCTCTTTGACCTCACAAAGTGCTAGAATTACAGGTGTGAGCAACCACACCCAGCCTTAATTTCTTAGCATGTTTTTTTATGATGGATTTTGAAATTGTAGCCAGAGAATATGACATAACTAGTTCTACAAAATTTACTGAGATTTGCTTTATAATCAGTGCAGAGCCAATTACCATAGCATTCTAAGTGTGCTTGGGAAGAATGTACATTTTCTAATTGTTACATAAAGGTCAAACTTGAAATGGTGTTTTTCATTTTGTATGGTTTAAATCTTTGCTAATTTTTTGTTTTGATATTTCAATTCTTAGAGAAGCGAGTTAACATTTCTCTTATAATGAATTTTCCTTAGTAATTCTGTTCATTTCTGTTTTACTTTAAAAAACAAATAGGTTAAGGTAGTTGATGGTGTTTTTCAGATTCCCTGTAATTGAACTGATACTTGTCTAGTGCTATCAATTGCTGAGAGAGTGGTATTAAATTTCCTAATATGATTATAGAAGTGCATGCTTCTCAGTTTAATTCTGCCCATTTTTGCTTTATGTATTTTGAGGATCTATTATTAGGCATCCATTACATATCCTATAAAGAGCATAGCCCACCTTTTGTATACACAGATTCTTCACCCATAGATTCAACAAAACCAAAGATCAAAAGTATTCTGAGAAGAAACAATTAAAAATACAAAAATTTAAAATAAAAGAAATAAAAAGAAACAATACAGTGTTAAAACTACTTGTGTAGTGTCACACTGTATTGTGTATAAGTAATCTAGATATGATTTAAAGTATACAGGAGGATGTATGTAGGTTATATGCAAATATTATGCCATGTTATATAACAGACTTAAGCATCTGAGGATTTGGGTATAGGAGGGGGAGTCCTGGAATCAGTAGATACTGGGAATAACCATAGTTGAGTCTTGTGCTTTTATCTAGTCACAGAGTTCAGTCTATTAATATTAAATGTAATTACTGATGAGATTGAATTTTAGCCTACCACTTCATTATCTGTTTGGTGGGTCCTGTCATATTTTTCCCTCTTTTCTCTTTTTGCCTTCTTGGGGGTTATTTCAATTTAATTTAACTGAAATTTTAATTTAAATATTATAATTTCATTTCTATTATAATTTCATTTTAATTTAAATATTAATCTAAGCATTTTATTTTCACATATTTTTTATTGGTTGCTCCAGGGATTACAATATACTTCCTTAACTATTCAAAGCCTATTAGAGCGAACATTGTGACACTTCACATAAAATGTGCAAGTCTTGTAACCATATAGATCTATTTCTCTTCCCCTACTGTCCTTTATGCTACAGTTATCATATAGTACATCCAAATATATTGTTATAATTTTTGGTTTAAATAGTCACATGTCTTTTTTTTAATTAAGAGGAAAAATAGTCTTTTGAATTTTCTTTGCTATTTGTAATTTGCATTTGTTCCTGAAGATACAAGAACATTATTTAATTTTTCTTTTTTTAAAATTTTTTTATTTTGTTATTATTATTATTATATTTTAAGTTCTAGGGTACATGCGCATAACATGCAGGTTTGTTACATATGTATACTTGTGCCATGTTGGTGTGCTGCACCCATCAACTCGTCAGCACCCATCAACTCGTTTTAGGCCTAGTGGAAATGAATTCACGTAGCTTCCTTTATCTGGAAGTTCATTTTTGTTTTGTTTTGCCTTTTTTTTTTTTCTTTTTTGGAGGCCATTTTTTTGGATTTAGATTCCTGAACTGAGAGTTTGTGTGAGCATGCGTGTTTTGGTTTTAAGGTGATGAACACTTTATATGATCTTCTGCCTTCCATAATTTCTGAATGAGGAATCTGTAGTAGCTTGAATTTTGCTTCCTCTTTATATAATGTGTCACTTTTCTCCAATTGCTTTCAAAATTTTGCGGGGTATCTTTTATTTTCAGCAATTTGACTACTTTATGTCTAGGCTTGGTTTCTTCAAGTTCATTCTGTTAAGGGTTCTACCAAGTTTCTCATATATATTATATGTGTGTGTATATATATATATGATATATAATTTGCTGGGTCATCAGCTGTTTTACTCAAGATTAGCACTGTTGATGGCATTGTTCTTATAGCTGATTGCTGCTGTTACTGCAGACATCGATTTTTCCTGTTCAGTAGTTTCAAATATGTATTTATGGTTTCAAATGTGTATTTTTCAGTTGCAGTGCTACCAGTTACACATGCATACATACACACATACATATACAACACATATCTACATATATGATATTAAACCAAATCCTATCAAATACTTAATAGCGAAAATTTTGCTCAGAAGCAGGATGGGGTGTCCACAATTACCACTTTTATTTAATATTTTCCTGGAAATGCCAGCCAATATTATTAGACTTGAAAATGAAATATAATATTTAAAAATTTAGAAAGAGTATTCAAAATTTTAGTTACTTTTTCATAATGCAATTAGACAACACAAAACAAAAATGAATTAGGAAAACTATTACATGCAACAGTAGAATTCTGTACACAAAACAAACAAAATATAATGGATGAATAGAACCATTTTAGATCACAGCACCCACAAGAATACATGGGAATAAGCCTTAACATACATGTGAAGTATTATTTCTATACGGAACATACAACAGAAAACTTGAATAAATTAAAAACATACCATATGTATGCATAGTAAATTCAACATTATGAAGACGTTGATTTGCCACATATTACTTTGTAAATTCAGTTTGTCCCCAAGAAAAATAATTACAGGGTTTTCCCTGACAAAAACGAGCAACGGGGAAAGGATTCCCTATTTAATAAATGGTGCTAGAAAAACTGGCTAGCGATATGTAGAAAACTGAACAGGACCCCTTCCTTATACCTTATATAAAAATCAACTCAAGGTGGATTAAAGACTTAAACGTAAGACCTAAAACCATAAAAACCCTAGAAGAAAACCTAGGCACTACCATTTAGGACATAGGCATAGACAAAGACTTCATGACTAAAACAACAAAAGCAATGGCAACAAAAGCCAAAATTGACAAATGGGATCTAATTAAACTAAAGAGCTTCTGCACAGCAAAAGAAACTATCATCAGAGTGAATAGGCAACCTACAGAATGGGAGAAAATGTTTGCAATCTATCCATCTGACAAAAGGCTAATATCCAGAATCTACAAGGAACTGAAACAAATTTACAAGAAAAAATCAAAAAACCCCATCAAAAAGTGGGCAAAGTATATGAACAGAGACTTCTCAAAAGAAGATATTTATGTGGCCAACAAACGTATGAAAAAAGGCTTATCATCACTGGTCATTAGAGAAATGCAAATCAAAACCACAATGAGAAACCATCTCACGCCAGTTAGAATGGCAATCATTAAAAGTCAGGAAGCAACAGAAGCTGGAGAGGATGTGGAGAAATAGGAATGCTTTTACACTGTTTGTGGGAGTGTAAATTAGTTCAACCATTGTGGAAGACAGTGTGGCGATTCCTCAAGGATCTAGAACCAGAAATACCATTTGACCCAGCAATCCCATTACTAGGTATATACCCAAAGGATTATAAATCATTCTACTATAAAGACACATGCACACATATGTTTATTGCAGCACTATTCACAATAGCAAAGTCTTGGAAACAACCCAAATGCCCATCAATGATAGACTGCAGTAAGAAAATGTGGCACATATACACCATGGAACACTTTGCAGCCATAAAAAATGAATGAGTTCATGTTCTTTGCAGGGACATGGATGAAGCTGGAAACCATCATTCTCAGCAAATTAACACAGGAACAGAAAACCAAACACTGCATGTTCTTACTCATAAGTGGGAGTTGAACAATGAGAACACATGGACACAGGGAGGGAAACATCACACACTAGGGTCTGTCGGGGGATGGGAGCAAGAAGAGGGAGAGCATTAGGACAAATACCTAATGTATGTGGGACTTAAAACCTAGATGATGGGTTGATGGATGCAGCAAACCACCATGACACATGTATACCTATGTAACAAACCTGCACTTTCTGCACATGCATCCCAGAACTTAAAGTTTAATAACTAATAAAAAAAGAAAAATAATCACAGGGTTTTTAAAATTAGATGAGCAAATATGTAGCTAAGATAAACACAATAGGAAAATTATTTAAACAAGGAGTAATGGTTAATTACAGGCAGTTTGGAAGGTTTGGTGCCCTGAATGATTCTTTCTGAAATAAATAAAATGGTGAATATATCAGGTTTTTTTTTTTTAATTTTAAATGTCATTGAGATGGTAAGCATGAAAATAAGGAATCTAAAGACTCCAAAAGAGAATGTTAAACTAGAAACTCTGAGAGATAAGTAAGTGACAACAGATTTTGTTCTAAATTATCTGCTATACTTTGGAGAGCTTCAACTTCATTCTTTAAAAAACAGGTTTATTGAGATATAGTTCACAACAGCAATTTAAAGTATAAGCTTCAATGATTTTTTAATATATTCATAGTTGTGCAATCAACACAATTATTTTAATCATTTAATAAATTTAGAACATTTTCATCACTCCCCCGAAAAACCCCATACCCACTAGCAGTTCATTTCCATCCCCACTCCTTCAGCCCTAGGTAATCACTAATCTTTTTCTATCTCTCTATAACTCCATTAAAAAATGAGTGAAAGACCTGAATATACATTTATCCAAAGAACACATGAAAATGGCCAACACATATGTAAAAAGGTGCCCAGCATCATTTATCATCAAGGAAATGCCAATCAAAACCACTATGAGAAATCATCTCACACCTATTAGGATGACTGTTATCAAAAAGTCAAGAGATAACAAATGTTGGCAGGTATATAGAGAAAAGGGAATCTTTGTAAACTATTGGTGGGAATGTAGATTGTACAGTCATTATGGAAAACTAGTAGAGTATGGAGATTCCTAAAGAAATTAAAAATAGAACTAAGATAAAAACCCAGCAGTCTCTCTTATGGATATGTACCCAAAGGAAATGAAATCGCTACCTTATAAAGTTATCTGCACTCCCATGTTCATGACAATATTCACAACAGCCAAGATATGGAAACAACCTAAATGTCTGTTGACTGATGCATGGATAAAGATACCAAGCTATTTAAATACAATGTAACATTATGCAGCCTTAAAAAAGAAAGACATCCTGTCATTTGCCACAAGGTAGCTGAGCCTGGAGGACATTATGCTAAGTGAAATAAGCTAGACACAGAAGGAAAAGTATTGCATTGTCTCACATGTGAAATTTGTTTAAAAAAGTCAAATATACTGAGATAGAGAATAAAACAGTGGTTACCAGGGGCAGGAGGGCTTGAGGGAGAAAACAGGGAGATGTAGGTCAGAGGATACAAAGTAGCAGATATATAGATAAATAAGTTGAAATCTAATCCACAGCATAAGGACTAAAGTTAATATAATTGTATTTGAGAGTTCTGCTAAGAATTTTAGCTGCTTTTGCCACCAAAAAAAGGGTTAAATATGTGAGATGATGGATATGTTAATTTGCCTTACTACAGTAACATGTTTATCATCTATGTACATTCCATAACATCATGTTGTATACCTTAAATATATACGATCAAATTTATTTTTAAAAACCAAGTGTTTCAGCTCCAGGTAAGGTTTAAAAAAAAAAGTGTACGCCTTAAAAGTTTGGAAGTTCCTTTAGTTTGTATATGAATGTTTTTTCATCTTTTGCTAATCTCTAAATGCCTCCATTTCACCCACAGTATTGAAAGATGTTTTATCTGCATATATATAATTCTGCGTTGGGAACTATTTTCCCTTAGCACTATGATGATATTATACAACGTTTGCCAGGCTACCATTTTATTGTTGGAAGTATTCAGTCATATAATTTTCATTCTTTTGTGGTGACATCCTTTCTGTGACTTCTATTACAATTTTATCCATACTTTGATGTTTTATGATTTCATTAAAGTGTGTCTAGTTTGGACATCTCATTCCTTATCCTGCTTTAGTTGTAGGAAAAACTGGTTCTTATCACATGACCATGAAATATTAGGCTCGCAGACACTTTGAAGGGTGAGAAGAGCAGGATTTATTGGGTGAAAAGGAAAAAAAGGGAAGCAAGGACTCTCAGCAAAGTGAGAGTCCTGCTAATAGACTTCCTGTCTCACAGATTGAATCCCAGGTTACTACCCCCAAACAGAAGAGGTCAGGCACCTCCCAACTGCAAATGGTGTGAACTTCCTGAGGCTCCATCCCAGTGGGCATTCCTCCCAGTGTGCAGGCCGGTTGGAGATTCTCCAGGGACCCCTTTATACTTGGCGTGTCTCATTTTGGAATACATTGGGGTTTTTTGATCTATAGATTTATATTTTTTATTTGTCATGAAAAGTTACTGTTATGTATTCTTTAAATATTGCCCCTGTTCCGTTCTATCCTCTTCTCAAATGTATTTTAGACATATTAAGCTTTTCTTTTTTATTTTTTGGAGATAGGGTCTGGCAATGTCACCCAGGCTAGAGTAAAGTGGTGTGATCCCAGCTCACTGCAACCTCTGCCTCTTGGGCTGAAGTGATCCTCCCACCTCAGCCTCCTGAGTAGCTGGGACTACAGGTGTGTGCCACCACACCCAGCTAATTTTTGTATTTTTTGTAGACACAGATTTTCACATGTTGCCTGGGCTGGTCTCAAATTCTTGGGCTCAAACAATCCTCCAACATCAGTCTCCCAAAGTGCTGGGATTACAGGCATGAGCCACCATTCCTGGCTTTCATATATTTCAATATAATGTTTTTTTCTGTCTCCTTGCTTTTCTGTACTGCATTCTGAGTAATTTTTTTCAGATATAACTTCTTTCACTAATTTTCTCTTCAACTATGTATATTCTGCTTTTTGTGAAATAAATTTTCTTAATTTCTATAATTAGTTATTTCTAAAGTTAATTTTGCAGATTAGAATTTTACATATTCATAATTTACAAATCTAATAATCTTTTGGTCTTTGGATTAATATCCTTTATTTCTTTAATTGTTACATACACATGTCTTCTATATTCTGGGTCTAATTATTCTAATGTCCATAGTTATTGGAAGTATAAAGCTGTTTATTGTTTCTGCTGATTTTTATCATAGTGTCTAACTTCCTTTTAGTGTAATGATATTGGGTTGAAAGCTCATTGCTCAATATTAATACGTTGAGTAGGATTAAATTGAGGATTTTGAAAGCTTTTTTTTCAAAGAGAGTCTTCTGTTGCTTCTCTGACTTACTTTGAGATGAAACAAAGCACAATATCTGCAACTTACTCTCAGCTCAGAAGTGAAATAATAGCATATAAAGAGAAAGAATATGATAAGGCAATTGTGAGAATAAACAACTAGAGAACTTGGGTAAATGGCATAGAAGAGTTTTTTTTAGTAAATTTTCCTTAATTCTATATCAAAATAAAACTGTTCAGTAAAAAAATGAAGAAGCCTAAAAATATGCCAGACTAGGATTAGCAGTCTTTGGAGGATACCATTTCTGAAATAAAGGAGGATATGACTCTTGGAGGCCAAGTGGTAAAGAGAAACAAAGAAGCAAGCATTGATAATAGAGGGCCCTCCAGAAACAAAAGAAAATTACAAAATCAGAATACATATCAACACCTCCACACACACATAAATGAAGTACAATGAATAAAACTGTACTTTGCCAAAATAAGAAGTTGCTCTAAATCTAAGAAATATACAAAGCTAACCTAACTGCTATGTGTTAATTCTGGTCCACAAAGAATACACACTTCAAATTAACAACTGTTGGAATCCATCCTCATTAAAAGATGTTATAAAAGAAAAAAGTAAATAGAGAGTAAAGATATTTTAACTGCTAAAAATTATCATCAAAAACAACCACAGGTAGTTTGGGTTTCGCCTTCTAGATGTAGACCTGGAAAGAGTATAGCTCCCACTTTAGGGAAGTGGTGTCTGCCATTTCTGAGGCTTGAATAGGCTGTTTTCCCCTCACAGTGTAAACAAAACCACCAAGAAGTTCAAACTGGGTGGAGCCCTCCTTAGCTCAGCAAAGCCACTAAAGCCAGACTGCCTCTCTAGATTCCTTCTCTCTAGGCAGGGCATCTCTGGAAAAAAAAAAAAAAAAAAAAAAAAAAAAGGCAATAGCCCCAGTCAGGGGCTTACAGATAAAACCCCCATCTCCCTGGGAGAGAGCACCTGGGGGAAGGGGAGGCTGTGGGTGCAGCTTCAGCAGACTTAAATGTCCCTGCCTTCTGACTCTGAAGAAAGCAGCGGATCTCCCAGCACAGCATTCAAGCTCTGCTATGGGTCAGATAGACTCCTCAAGTGGGTCCCTGATCCCCATGCTTCCTGACTGAGAGACACCTCCCAGTAGGGGACAACAGACAACTCATACAGGAGAGCTCTGGCTGGCATCTGGCAGGTGCCCCTCTGGGACGAGCTTCCAGAAGGAACAGGCAGCAATCTTTGCTGTTCTGCAGCCACCACTGGTGATACCCAGGCAAACAGGGTCTGGAGTGGACCTCCAGCGAACTCTTGCAGACCTGGAGAAAAGGGCCCTGACTGTTAGAAAGAAAACAGACAAACAGAAAGGAAGAGCATCAACATCAACAAAAAGGACTTACACTGAGAAACCCCATCTGAAGGTCACCAACATCAAAGACCAAAGGTAGATAAATCCACGAAGATGGGGAAAAACCAGCACAAAAAGGCTGAAAATTCCAAAAACCAGAATGCCTTTTCTCCTCCAAATGATCACAATGCCTTACCAGCAAGAAAACAAAACTAGGCCGGGCGCGGTGGCTCAAGCCTGTAATCCCAGCACTTTGGGAGGCCGAGATGGGCGGATCACGAGGTCAGGAGATCAAGACCATCCTGGCTAACATGGTGAAACCCCGTCTCTACTAAAAAATACAAAAAACTAGCCGGGCGAGGTGGCGGGCGTCTGTGGTCCCAGCTACTCGGGAGGCTGAGGCAGGAGAATGGTGTAAACCCGGGAGGTGGAGCTTGCAGTGAGCTGAGATCCGGCCACTGCACTCCAGCCTGGGTGACAGAGCGAGACTCCGTCTCAAAAAAAAAAAAAAAAAAAAAAAAAAGAAAACAAAACTAGATGGAGAATACATTTGACAAACTGACAGAAGTAGGCTTCAGAAGGTGAGTAATAACAAACTCCTCCGAGCTAAAGGAGCACATTCTAACCCAATGCAAGGAAGCTAAGAACCTTGAAAAAATGTTAGAAGAATTGCTAACTAGAATAACCAGTTTAGAGAGAACATAAATGACCTGATGGAGCTGAAAAACACAGCACAAGAACTTCATAAAGCATACACAAGTATAAATAGCTGAACTGATCAAGCAGAAGACAGGATATTAGAGATTGAAGATCAACTTAATGAAATAAAGCATGAAGACAAGATTAGAGAAAAAATAATGAGAAGGAATGAACAAAGCCTCCAAGAAATATGGGACTATGTGAAAAGACCAAACCTATATTTGATTGGTGTACCTGAAAGTGAAGGAGAGAATGGAGCCAAGTTGGAAAACACTCTTCAGGATATTATCCAGGAAAACTTCCACAACCTAGCAAGAAAGGCCAACATTCAAATTCAGGAAATACAGAGAACACCACAAAGATTCTCCTCGAGAAGAGCAACCACAAGACACAATTGTCAGATTTACCAAGGTTGAAATGAAGGAAAAATTGTTAAGGACAGCCAGAGAGAAAGGTCAGGTTACCCACAAAGGGAAGCCCATTAGACTAACAGCAGATCTCTCTGCAGAAACCGTACAAGCCAGAAGAGAGTGGGGACCAATATGCAATATTCTTAAATAAAAGAATTTTCAACCTAGAATTTCATATCCAGCCAAACTAAGCTTCATAAGCAAAGGAGAAATAAAATCATTTATAGACAAACACATGCTGAAAGATACTGTCCCCACTAGACCTGCCTTACAAGTGCTCCTGAAGGAAGCACTAAACATGGAAAGGAACAATCGGTACCAGCCACTGCAAAAACATACCAAATTGTAAGGACCATCAACACTCTGAAGAAACTGCATCAACTAATTGGCAAAATAACCAGCTAGCATCATAAAGACAGGATCAAATTCACACGTAACAATATTAACCTTAAATATAAATTGGCTAAATGCCCCAATTAAAAGACACAGACTGGCAAATTGGATAAAGAGTCAAGACGTATCAGTGTGCTGTATTCAGGACACCCATCTCAGGTGCAAAGACATATATAGGTTCAAAATAAAGGGATGGAGGAATATTTACCAAGCAAATGGAAAGCAGAAAAAGCAAGAGTTGCAATCCTAGTCTCTGGTAAAACAGACTTTAAACCAACAAAGATCAAAAGACACAAAGAAGGGCATTACATAATGGTAAAGGGATCAATGCAACAAGAAGAGCTAATGATCCTAAATATATATCCAACCAATACAGGAGCACCCAGATTCATAAAGCAAGTTCTTAGAGACATACAATGAGTCTTAGACCCCCACACAATAATACTGGGAGACTTCAACACTCTACTATCAACAATAGACAGATCCACGAGACAGGAAATTAACAAAGATATTAAGGACTTGAACTCAGCTCCAGACCATGTGGACCTAGTTAGGTCACCAACCTATATATATGCAACCAATACAGGAGCACCCAGATTCATAAAGCAAGTTCTTAGAAACCTACAATGTGACTTAGACCCCCACACAATAATAGTAGGAGACTTCAACACTCTACTGTCAACATTAGACAGATCCACGAGACAGGAAATTAACAAGGATATCCAGGACTTGAACTCAGCTCTGGAACACATGAACCTAATAGACATCTACAGAACTCTCCACCCCAAATAAACAGAATATACATTCTTCTCAACACCACATCGCATTTATTCTAAAATTGACCGCATAATTGGAAGTAAAACACTCCTCAGCAAATGCAAAAGAACAGATATCGTAACAGTCTCTCAGACCACAGTGCAATCAAATTGGAACTCAGGATTAAGAAACTCACTCAATACTGCACAACTACTTGGAAACTTAACAACGTGCTCCTGACTACTAAGTAAATAATGAAATTAAGGCAGAAATAAATAAGTTATTTGAAACCAATAAGAACAAAGACACAATGTACCAGAATCTCTGGAACACAGCTAAAGCAGTGTTTAGAGGGAAATTTATAGCACTAAATGCCCATAGGAGAAAGTGGGAAAGATCTAAAACTGACACCTTAACATCACAATAAAAGAACTAGAGAAGCAAGAGGAAACAAATTCAAAAGCTAGCAGAAGACAAGAAATAACTAAGATGAGAGCAGAACTGAAGGAGCTAGAGACAGAAAAACCCATCAAAAAATCAGTGAATCTAGGAGCTGGTTTTTTGAAAAGATCAACAGAATAGATAGACCACTAGTCAGACTAATAAAGAAGAATAGATAGAAGAATCAAATAGACACAATAAAAAATGATAAAGTGGATATCATCACTGATCCCACAGAGATACAAACTACTATCAGAGAATACTATAAACACTTCTATGCAAATAAACTAGAAAATCTAGAAGAAATGGATAAATTCCTGGACACATATACCCTCCCAAGACTAAACCAGGAAGAAGTTCAATCCCTGAACAGACCAATTATAAGTTCTAAAATTGAGGCAGTAATTATTAACCTATCAACCAAAAAAAAGCCGAGGACCAGATGGATTCACAGCCAAATTCTACCAGAGGTACAAAGAGGAGCTGGTACCATTCCTTCTGAAACTATTTCAAACAATAGAAAAAGAGGGACTCCTCCCTAACTCATTTTATGAGGCCAGCATCATCCTGATACCAGAACCTGGCAGATACACAACAAAAAAAGAAAATTTCAGGCCAATATCCCTGATGAACATTGATGTGAAAATCCTCAGTAAAATACTGGCAGACCAAATCCAGCAGTACACCAACAAGCTTATACACCACGATCAAGTTGGCTTCATCCCTGGGATGCAAGGCTGGTTCAACATATGCAAATCAATAAACGTAAACCATCACATAAGCAGAACCAACGACAACAACCACATGATTACTTCAATAGATGCAGAAAAGGCCTTCTATGCAGAAGAGGCCTCTGATAAACACCCCTTCAGACTAAAAACTCTTAATAAACTAGGAATTGATGGAACATAACTTAAAATAATAAGAGCTATTTATGACAAAACCACAGCCAATATCATACTGAATGGGCAAAAGCTGGAAGCATTTCCTTTGAAAACAGGCATAAGACAAGGATGGCATCTCTCACCACTCCTATTCAACACAGTATTGGAAGTTCTGACTGGGGCAATCAGGCAATAGAAAGAAATAAAGGGTATTCAAATAGGAAGAGAGGAAGTCATATTGTCTCTGTTACATGTGATATGATTTTATATTTAGAAAACCCCATCGTATCAGCCCAAAATCTCTTTAAGCTGATAAGCAACTTAAGCAAAGTCTCAGGATACAAAATCAATGTGCAAAAGTCACAAGCATTCCTATATACCAATAATAGACAGAGCCAAGTCATGAGTGAACTCTCATTCACAATTGCTACAAAGAGAATAAAATACCTAGGAATACAACTTACAAGGGATATGTAGGACCTCTTCAAGCAGAACTACAAACCACTGCTCACGGAGATAAGAGAGAACACGAACAAATGGAAAAGCATTCCATGCTCGTGGATAGGAAGAATCAATATCGGGAAAATGGCCATATTGCCCAAAGTAATTTACAGACTGAATGCTATCCCCCTCAAGCTACCATTGACTTTCTTCCCAGAATTAGAAAAAAACTACTTTAAATTTCATATGGAACCAAAAAAGAGCCCGTATAGCCAAGACAACCCTAAGCAAAAAGAACAAAGCTGGAGGCATTACACTACTTGACTTCAAACTATACTACATGGCTACAGCATGGTACTGGTACCAAAACAGAGATATAGACCAATGGAACAGAACCAAGGCCTCATAAATAGCACCACACATCTACAACCATCTGATCTTTGACAAAGCTGACAAAAACAAGCAATGGGGAAAGGATTCCCTATTTAATAAATGGTGATGTGAAAACTAGCTAGCCACATGCAGCTAACTGAAACTAGACCCCTTCCTTACACCTTATACAAAAATTAACTCAAGATGGATTAAAGACTTAAATGTAAAACCTAAAACCATAAAAACTCTAGAAGAAACGTACCATTCAGGACATAGGCATGGGCAAAATTTCACGACTAAAACACCAAAAGCAATGGCAACAAAAGGCAAAATTGACAAATGGGATCTAATTAAACTAAAGAGCTGCTGCACAGCAAAAGAAACTATCATCAGCGTGAACAGGCAACCTACAGAATGGGAGAAAATTTTTGCAATCTACCTATCTGACAAAGGGCTAATATCCAGAATCTACAAGGAACTTAAACAAGTTTACAAGAAAAAAACACACAACCACATCAAAAAGTGGGCAAATGGTATGTACAGGTACTTCTCAAAAGAAGACATTTATGCAGCCAACAAATATATTATAAAAAGCTCATCATTACTGGTCATTAGAGAAATGCAAGTCAAAACCACAATGAGATACCATCTCACGCCAGTTAGAATGGCAATCATTAAAAAGTCAGGAAACAACAGAAGCTGGAGAGGATGTGGAGAAATAGGAATGCTTTTACACTGTTTGTGGGAGTGTAAATTAGTTCAACCATTGTGGAAACACTATGGTGATTCCTCAAGGATCTAGAACTAGAAATACCATTTGACCCAGCTATCCCATTACTGGCTATATACCCAAAGGATTTTAAATCATTCTACTGTAAAGACACATGCACACATATGTTTATTGTGGCACTATTCACAATAGCAAAAACTTGGAACCAACCCAAATGTCCATCAATGATAGACTGGATAAAGAAATTGTGGCACATACACACCACGGAGTACTATGCAGCCATGAAAAAGGATGAGTTCATGTGCTTTGCAAGGACATGGATGAAGCTGGAAACCATCATTCTCGGTAAACTAACACAAGAACAGAAAACCAAACACCGCATGTTCTCACTCATAATTGGGAGTCCAACTGTGAGAATGCGTGGACACAGGGAGGGGAACATCACACAGTGGGACCTGTCAGGGGATGGGGAGCTAGCGGAGGGATAGCATTAGGAGAAATACCTAATGTAGATCACAGGTTAATGGGTGCTGCAAACCACCATGGCACATGTATACCTATGTAACAAACCTGCATGCTCTGCACATTTGCCCCAGAACTTAAAGTATAATAATAATAATAATAATAAAAGAATAGTGCTCCCACTTTAGCAACAACAAGAAAAAGCTAGACAAACTTTAAATTAACAACTTTTATTAAACTTATTAGAGAACTCAGGTTGTAGGGCAAACAACTATAGTTTACTCTTGAACAACATGGGTGTGAGGGGCACCAACTCCCCACCAATGCAATAAAAAATCTGTGTATAAGTTTTGACTCTCCAAAAACTTAACAACTAATGCCTACTGTTGACCAGAAGCTTTACAAGTAACATAATTGATTAACAACTATTTTTTATATTATATGTATTATACACTGTATTCTTACAATAAAGTAACTTAGAGGAAAGGAAGTGTTATTAAGAAAATCATAAGGAAGAGAAAATACATTTAGAATAGGTACTGTATTTATCAGCATCATAAGTTTGTGTTATTTGTTTACAAGATGAATCATGTCTGAAATGGTGGACAACTGCAGCTGCAGACCTTGATTTCTAATATATACCATGCAATTCAGCTTTTTCTCATAATGTCATGATTTTTTTTCTGCTTGTTAGGAACATTTCCAGCATCACTAGTGGCACTTTGTGTGGGTTCCATGATGCGATTTAAGGTTTTTGATATTGCATTAAACACGAGGAAAAATATGTAAGGACCAGAGAGATCACTTTTTACTGCAATAAGCAATATGCTGGAGAGATGAACTGCTCATACTGAGACGACTAGTGTCACATGGCATTTTAAGCAGATATTTGCAACACTTGAGCTTGCTGCAATAGCAATAAGAGGTAGCTTTGAAATTATTTCAGAGTTCTAGTATGGATTATAATTAATATACAGTTATGGTTTAATACTGCATCTTTACAGTTTTTTGCATTTCTCTTGACTACAAATGGCACCTGTACATTCTATAAATATTTGTGTATATGTTTTAATATATTTTAACTTTTATGATTTGTATACATTTTATGGTAGTAAATGATAATACAGACTAGTATCTATATATTTTCTACATATTCATGACTTAGCTTTTCCTTAGTTTTTTCTGATATTTCTAGGCTAAAGCTGTTTGCATGATTTTTCAGATTGTCTTAAATCTCCAAAAACTTCCAATATATGTATTGAAAAAAGTTTGTGCATAAGTTGACCCATGCAGTCTAAACCCATGTTACTGAAGGGTCAACTGTAATTTGAAATCTGGGGAAAGAAAGGTGCATTTGGGGAGAAATAAGACCTGAATCTTTGCTTGCTTAGGGCAGACACCCTTGGAGGCCACTAAAGCCAATAGAAAGATTTTGCAAAACTTTTTAAATGAATTTCTGAAGGTTGAATATGGACTAATGTGAAGGTATAAAGCCCCCTGGGGCTACAGACAAGGTCTCTGTACCCTCTTTCAGCATTTTCCTCCATGACCTTACTAACCAACCACAGGGAAAATCAGAGTGAATCCAGAGAAAGCTTCCTTCAGGGTTCTTGCTAGAGAAAGGAAACAGCAGCCAAAGCCAAATGTCCTCTATTTATTTTATTGACAAAAGACTGTAGAGGAAGAAGAGTAACAAAACTGTCAATTTAGGGCACTGGATGAAATTCACTGAGCTGGGGAAAGGGAACAGGGAAAAATCCCCAGACAACCCTACCTTTAGAGGAATGGAAGGAATATATGCCAGGCCTGCACAACTGCTGGAAGAGGGAGAGAAACACTTTTGAAGCTTATCCTGCAGAAGCTTATCCTGTACTGTGTTCATGGTACAAATAAGAGAACACTATATCTACTGTCCACACACCAGTTTACCAAAATTTAAACTATATGACATGTAATGAGAAAAAATAACAGTAGATACAACTGGACAAACTGTAGGAGACAGATTCTCTCTGGGGAACAAAGATTGAGAAAAACCCTCTGGCAAATAGCCGACGCCCTAAATACCAGGTATCTCTAGAGAAATTTGAAGGTTTGGTGCACTGAAGGTAACCATAGCAACAATAAACTTCAAACTCAGTTTAACTACTGGCTAGATTAATGCTAACACCCACACTAAAGGCCTAGAAAAAAAAATGTTGATCTCCAAGCATAAAACATTTATCTCCGTATCTCTTGTCCTGTACATGTTCAACATTCCGCATAAATTTATCAGGCATATTCAAGGCAAACACACATAGTCTCAAGAGACAAAGCAAGCATGCTAATACATTTTAAATTATAAGTTTTAAAATGTATATTTTAAACCTTATGACAATCGCTAAAAGTTTTTCAAGTATAAATGTTAAGTAAATAGTGGAAATGAAATGGAACCGTTAAAATGCTCGGTTAAACCCACAGAAAGCAGAAAAGGACAAAAAAAGAAATAAAGAACAAGTAGAAAATAACAAATATGGTAGATTTTGAATCCAAATATATCAATATCCATTTTAATGCTTAAACATGCCAGTTAAAAGACAATGATTCTAAGATCCAATTTTGAAAAAAGCAAGACTCAACTACATGTTGTCTATAGGAAACAAACTTTAAATACATAACTGTACATAAGTTGAAAATTAAAAAAAGGATATAGCTTACAAATGCCAACCAAAAGAAAGCTAGTGTAGTTGTGCTAATTTCAACAACACAGATATAAAGGAATATTATTAGAGACAAAGAGTGGCATTACCCAATAATAAAGTAAAAATAAAGGCATTTCTCGAGAAGACATAATAATCCTAACTGTGTATGTACCTAAGACAGCTCTTCAAAATACATGAGACAAAAATTTATAGATCTGAAGGGAGAAATAGATAAATCCACAGCTATATTTGGAAACTTCAAAACTAATCTCTCAGTAATTGATAGAAGAAGTGGGTATAATATTGGTAGCCTGAACCCTATCAACTGATTCACCTAACTGACATTTATAGAACAGTCAACACAACAGTAGCAGAATGCACATCATTTTTTTAAAAGTGGAAATGGGGCACTAAT
The DNA here is from genome assembly GCF_043159975.1 of Macaca nemestrina. Lineage (NCBI taxonomy): Eukaryota > Metazoa > Chordata > Mammalia > Primates > Cercopithecidae > Macaca > Macaca nemestrina. The sequence continues at coordinate 162,655,193 of NC_092126.1, read as the reverse complement.
CCAAATAGCCCATGTTATGGGCCATGAGATACACCTTAATGAATTTAAAGTAATAGAAATCATACAAAATATGATCACAAACCGTAACAGACTGAGGTAGAATAACATAAAAATATCTAGAAAATCCTCATTTGTTTGGAAATTATACAGTTCACTTCTATATAACCCATGAGACAATGACAGAATCTTAAGAGAAATTTAAAAATTTTTGACCAGGTGTGGTGGCTCATGCCTGTAATCTCAGCACTTTGGGAGGCTGAGGCAGGTGAATCACTTGAGGTCAGGAGTTCGAGACCAGCCTGGCCAACATGGTGAAACCCTGTCTGTACTAAAATACCAAAATTAGCTGGGCATGTGGCACACACCTGTAATCCTAGCTACTTGGGAGGCTGAGGTGAGAGAATTACTTGAACACAGGAGGCAGAGGTTGCAGTGAGCCGAGATTGCGCCATTGCATTCCAGCCTAGTGACAGAGCAAGACTCTGTCTCAAAAAATTTTTTTCTAAAATGAATAAAAATGAGACTATAGCATACCAAAATTTGAGACATGGTAATAACACAGAATTTGGGTGGAAATTTAGAGCATTATATGCTTACATTAGAAGAGATCTAAAATCAGTAAGCAAGGCTTACTTAAAACTAGAAGAGGAAATCAAACCCAAAGCAAGAATAAAGAAATAAATAATAAGGATTATAGCAACTATCAATAAAATTAAAGACAAAAGAAAACAGATAATCAGTGAAACCAAAAGTGAGTTCTTTGAAAAGGTTAAAATCAATAAACATCTAGCCAAACTGGCCAAAAAAAAAAAAAAAAAAAAAAAAAAAAAAAAAGATGAAGTATTGAAAAACTGTGATTTAACACTCCCAAAATAACTAATATTCTTAAGCATTTTCAGATATGAAAAGTAATCCCAAATCAAATTTAAAAATTAATACAGAAATGGTCAACAAAACCTTAGGAAATATGAAATAAAAATCAACTGACCTCAAGAAAGTAAGTCAATAAAAAGACAAAATCATCTCAAAAATAAAGATAAAATTACAAAGAACAAATATACTCAACTGACAACCCAATAACAGTGATTGGGAAAAGGGATGAGAATAACCAATAAAACAAACATTATGAAATGGAGTTTTTCTTTTAAAAAGCAGAGCAGAAAGTAATAAATATAGAAGACCAGCAAAGAAAATATAACGAAAGTTTAATTGAAGTCTCTAGAAAAGAAGAACAAAGCACTAAACAGAAGTAATATTTAAAATTATAATTGAGTTAGCTTTTTGTAAATAAAAACTCTGAATCTATATATTTGAAGGACCTACTTTGTGTCTGGGAAAATTGGTAACTCAGATATGTTTTAGGAAATTTCTACTTTTAAGACAGAGGGAAAAAATCTGCTAGGCCAATATGCAAAAGACTAGATCATTTATAAAGGAAAAAAAAATGGGTGGCATCAGAATTCTCACCCACAATGAAGCATCACAACATATATTAAATATAACAATGAACAAAACAAATACACTGTAATATAATATGGCATGGCTAAGCCCACGTCATCAACTATAATCATAAATTTAGATAGGCTTAATTCATCTACTAAAATAAAAATATATTTACTTTTTCTCATCAAAGAACACAGGCAACAATATGAAAACACATCTCACTGAGTGGGGAAAAATATTTCTAAATTATATATCTCATAAAGGGTGAATATCCAGAATACATAAAGAATTCCTACAACTCAACAACAACTACAAAATAACTTAATTTTTAAAATGGGCAGACAATTTGAATAGACATTTCTTCAAAGAAGATATACCAATTAGCCAATTAGCACATGAAACGATGCTCAACATCACCAATCATTAGGAAAATGTGAATTAAAACCATAATGAAAATACCACCTCACATCCATTAGGATGACTACTGTCAAAAACAAAACAAAACAAAAACTAGAAAATAACAAATGTTAGCAAGAATGTGGAGCAAGTGGAACATTTTTGCACTGTTGGTGCACATTTAAAATGATATAGCTTCTGTGGAAAACAGTATGGTGGTTTCTAAAAAAAATTAAAAGTAGATTTACTATTTGATCTAGCAGTTTCACTTCTGGGCATATACCCAAAAGAAAGGAAAGCAGTGACTTGAGATATTCGTATACTCATATTCATTGCCTCATATTCAAGAGCAAAAAGGAGGGAGCAACTGAATTGTCCTTCAACAGATGACTGGATAAACAAAATGTGGTATATACACCAAATGGAGTATGATTCAGATTTGAAAAATAGGGAAATTCTGAACATGCTACAACATGGATGAACCTTGAGAATATTATGCTAAGTGAAGTAAGCCAAGCACAAGAAGACAAATACTGTATGATTCTATTTATATGAGGTATCTATACTATCAAATTCACAGAGGCAAAAGGGAGAATAGTGATTGTCAGAGGTTAAGGGAAAAGGGGATATAAGGAGTTATTGTTTAATGGGTTCAGAGTTTCAGTTGAGGAAGACAAAAAGTTCTGGAGATTAATGGTGGTGATGGTTGCACAACAATGTGAATCTACTTACTGCCACTGAACTGTACATGAAAAAATAGTTGATGTTAAATGTTATGTAATTTGTATTTTACTACAATTAAAAAAACAAAAACTACATTTTCTAGTCTCCCTTGCAGGTTAGTTGGCCAAGTTTCCAAGTTTCAGTGAGTGAAAGATGATGGCACATTACATCTGTTGAAATACATATGGAATATTTTTTAATTGGCTATATGTTAAATCACAAGGAGAATCATAAGGTCTTATAAAGTAGGGATAATAAAGCATCTTTTGATGACATTGAAGTAAAATAAAATTAATTAAAAAAATAAATGATTTTCTACTGATTTATATAAAAACTCTTTTTAAAACAACATAAAATAAAAGGGGAAATAAGTTCTCAGAGTGTGAGATGGGGAGAATCTGCCTCTCAATGCACATCTCCACTGGGGAATCTGAAAATCCAGATCACAGGAGAAGGCTTTAACCTTACCTGGAGCTGAAATAGATTTAGGGAACGGTGCAAAATATGAAAGTAGAAGTTGCATTGAGAAGAGCCATGTAGGCATTCTCAGTCTCCAGCTCAAGCCCAGGGAAGCCATCCCTGACTATATCTTAGAAGCACCCTCAGGGAAGGCAGCCAGCAGAATTAGGGAAGAGTCACAAGGTGAAAGAAACTTCCAGCAGTATCTTGTGTTAATTTCTAGTGGGAATAAACTCCCTTTAAAAGAATCTGTGGCACAAATGGGAACTGCAGCAGACACGAGCACAGACATGGGCACTTGGCATTACAGGAAGATGGGGAGGGGCATGGCCTGAAAGCTGTGCTTGCTTTCTCAGTAGGAAAGCTTATGACTTGGGGCAGGTGCTCAGCAAGGATACCTCCCCCCATCAACTCAGTAAATTAAAAACTGGAGAAAAAGAAAATAAATAAATAAATTGTACACCATGAGAGAACGAGATCAGCTTCAAGAGATCCCTGCCATTCCAATTCCATAGGAGACAGTGTGGACCCACCCACACACGAAGAACATAACTACAAGAACCAACATCAGGAAAAGTCAATGCGCAAAGACTTTTGGAGGAAGTCATACAACTAAGGAACTCATACAAAGTCTTCACCTCTACAGGAATAAAAAGTCAAAATAGGCAAAAATAAACATTCAAGTATGATCCATAAGAGGGAAAAAAGTAATTCTAAGCAAAAAGTACCATACATAAACAGTCCAGTCAAAAAGAAATTCAAAAACAATTTGAAGAAATAGTCTACCCAAATGAGAAGGAACCAGGAAAGTAATTCCAGTAATATGATAAAATAGGGTTCTCTAATACCCCTAAATGATCACACTACCTCTCCAGCAATGGATCCAACCCAAGAAGAAATCTCTGAACTGCCAGATAAAGAATTCAGATTGATTATTGAGCTACTCAAGGAAATACCAGAGAAAGGTGAAAACCAACTTAAAGAAATTAAAAAATATATACAGGATATGGATGAAAAATTTTCCAGAGAAATAGATATCATAAAGAAAAAACAATCACAACTTCTGGAAATAAAAGAGACACTTAGGGAAATACAAAATACAGTGGAAAGTTTCAACAATAGACTAGAACAAGTAGAAGAAAGAATTTCAGAGCTTGAAGACAAGGCTTTCAAATTAACCCAATCACACAAAAACAAAGAAAAAAGAATTTTAAAAAATGAACCAAGTCTCTAAGAAATATAGGGTCATGTGAAATGGCCAAACCTAAGAATAATTAGTGTTCCTGAGGAAGAATAGAAATCAAAAGTTTGGAAAATTTATTTGAGGGAATAATTGAGGAAAACTTCCCTGGCATTACTAGAGATCTAAACATTCAAATACAAGTAGCTCAAAGAACTCCTGGGAAATTCATCACAAAAAGATCATCACCAAGGCACATAGTCATCAGGTGGTCCAAAGTCAAGATGAAGGAAAGAATCTTTAGAGCTGTGAGACAAAAGTATCAGGCAAGCCATAAAGGAAAACCTATCAGATTAGCAGCAGATTTGTCAGCAGAAACTTTACAAGCCAGAAGGGTTTGGGGCCCCATCTTTAGCCTACTTAAACAAAATACTTGTCAGCCAAGAATTTGCTATCCAACAAAACTAAGCTTCATTAATGAAGGAGAGGTAAAGTCTTTTTCAGACAAACAAATGCTGAGAGAATTTGCCACTACTACACCAGCAGTACTGGAAATGCTAAAAAGGAGTTTCAAATCTTGAAACAAAACCTCAAAATATACTAAAATAGAAACTCCTTAAACCAGAAAGCTCATTAGGGCCTATAAAACAATAATACAATGAAAAAACAAACAACCAAACAAGGTATTTAGGCAATAACTTACATGACAATAGAACAGTACCTCACCAGCTGGATGCAGTTGCTCAGTCCTGTAATACCAGAACTTTTGGGAGGCCAAGGCAGGTGGATCACTTGAGGTCAGGAGTTCAAGACAAGCCTGACCAACATGGTGAAACCTCGTCTATACTGCAAATGCAAAATTAGTCAGGCATGGTGGCTCATGCCTGTAATCTCAGCTACTTGGGAGGCTGAGGCAGGAGAATCACTTGAACCTGGGAGGCGGCAGTTGCGGTGAGCCAAGATTGTGCCATTGCACTCCAGCCTGGAAAACAAGAGTGAAACTCCGACTTGAAAAGAAAAAGAAGAATAGAAGAGAAGAGAAAGAAGCGGAGGGGAAGGGAGGGGAAGTGAGGGGAAGGGAGGGGAGGCGAGAAGGAAAGGAAGAAAGGAAACAGTACCTCACATCTCAGTACTAATAATGAATGTAAATGGCCTGAGATTAATGTGCCATTGCACTCCAGCCTGGCAACAAGAATGAAACTCTGTCTCAAAAAGAAAAGAAGAAAACAAAAGAACAGAAAAGAAGGGAAGAGAGGAGAAGAGAGGGGAGGGTATGGGAGGGGATGGGAGTGGGGAGGGAAGGGGAGGGGAGAGGAGGGAACAGTATCTCACATCTCAGTACAAACATTGAATGTAAATAGTCTGAACCTGGGAGGTGGAGGTTTCAGTGAGCGGAGATCATGCCATTGCACTCCAGCCTGGGCAACAAGAGTGAAACTCCCAGAAGAGAAGGGAAGGGAAGGGGAGGGGAGGGGAGGGGAGGGAGAGAAGAGAAGGAGAGGGGAGGAGGGAGGAGAGGGGAGGATGGGAGGGGAGGGGAGGGGGCGAAGGGGGGAAGGAAAGGGAGTGGGGAAGGGAGGGGAGAGGGAGAAGAAAGGGGGAGGGGAGGAGGAAAGGGGAGGGAGAAAGAAAGGAAACAGTATCTCACATCTCAATACTAACATTGAATGTAAATGGCCTAATGGCCTCACTTAAAAGATACAAAATGGCAAAATGGATAAAACGTCACCAACTGGCCGGGCAAGGTGGCTCATGCCTGTAATCCCAGCACTTTGGGAGATGAAGGCAGGCAGATAACTTGAAGCCAGGAGTTCAAGACCAGCCTGGCCAACATGGTGAAACCCCTTCTCTACTAAAAATACAAAAATTAGCTGGGCGTGGTGGTGGGTGCCTATAATCCCACCTACTGGAGAGGATGAGGCAGGAGAATTGTTTGAACCCAGGAGGCAGTTGGAGGCTGCAGTGAGCTGAGATTGTTCCACTGCACTTCAGCCTGGGCGATAAAGTGAGACCCTATCTCAAAGAAAACAAAAAACAAACAAATACAAACAAACAAAGAAACAACCAAGTGTCCACCATCTTTAAGAGATTCACCTAACACATAAGGACTCACACAAACTTAAGGTAAAGGGGTGGAAAAACATATTCCATGCAAACATAAACCAAAAGCAACCAGGAATAGCGATTCTTATGTCAGACAAAATAGACTTCAAAGCAACAACAGTTAAAAAAAAAAAAAGAAGGAAAATACCGCAATCCTAAATATATATGTACCTAACACTGGTGCTCCAAAACTTATGAAACAATTACTACTAGACCTAAGAAATGAAAGAGAGATGGCAACACAATAATAATGGGGGACATCAGTATTCCACTGACAGCACTAGACAAATCATCAAGACAGAAAGGCATCAAAGAAATGGTAGACTTAAACTATACTCTAGACCAAGTGGACTTAACACATATTTACAGAATATTCTACCCAAGTGCAGAACATACATTCTTCTCATCAGCACATGGAACACTCTCCAAGATAGACAATATGATAGGCCACAAAATAAGTCTCAATAAATTTAAGAAAATCAAAATCATATCAAGTATATTCTCAGACTATGGTGGAATAAAACTGGAAATTTATTTTAAAAGGAGTCCTCAACACTAAAAAATAAATGGAAATTAAATAATCTGCTCTTGAATTATCTTTGGGTTAATAAGCAAATCAAGATTTACATTTAAAAATTATTTAAACTAAGCAATAATCGTTACACAACTTATCAAAACCTTTGGGATAAAGCAAAGCTGTGCTAACAGAAACAGCATTAAATGTCTACATCAAAAAGTCTGAAGGAGCATACCTCGAAGAACTAGAGAAACAAGAACAAACTAAATCCAAACCCAGCAGAAGAAAAGAAGTAACAAAGATCAGTGCAGAACTAAATGAAGTTGAAACAAAAAAGATGCAAAAGATAAATGACACAAAAAGCTGGTTCTTTGAAAAGATACACAAAATTGATAGACCATTAGTAAGATTAACCGAGAAAAGAAGAGAGAGGATCCAAACAAGCTCAATTAGAAATGAAAGGAGAGATATTACAACCAATACCTTAGAAAAGCCAAAGATGATTCAAAGCTACTATTAATGACAGACCAATATCCCTGATGAACATAGATGCAAAAACTCCTTAACAAAATACTAGCTAACTGAATTTAACAGCATATCAAAAAGATTATACATCATGATCAAGTGGGTTTCATACCAGTGATGTGGGTGAATATATGTGATACATCACATAAACAGAATTTAAAACAAAAATTGGTGAGGAAAAAGTACTTGACAAAATCCAGCATCCCATTAGTATAAAAACCCTCACAAAATTGGCATAGAAAGGACATATGTGAAAGTAATAAAAGCCATCTAAGACAAACCCACAGTCAACATCATACTGAATAGAGAAAAGATGAAACCATTCCCCCTGAGAACTAGAACAATACAAGGATGCCCACTTTCACCACATCTGGTCAACATAATACTGGAAGTCATAAATAAAGCAATCAGACAAGGGAATAAAATGAAAGGCATCCAAATTGGAAAAAAGGAAGTCAAACTGTTGCTGTACACCAATGATATGATTGTATACCTAGAAAACCCTAAAGACTAATCCAGAAAGCTCCTAGATTTGATAAATAAATCAGTAAAGTTTCAGGACAAAACAAATCAGTGTACCCAAATAAGTAGCACTGGTATACACCAACAGTAACCAAGCTGAGAATCAAATCAAGAACACAGCCTCTTTTACAACAGCAAGCAAACAAGAAAAAGAGAGGAAAAAAAAATGGAAAGAAAGGAAGAAAGAAAAGAAAGAGAAAAAAGAAAGAAAGAAAAGGAAGGAAGGAGGAGGGAGGAAAGAAAGAAAGAAAAAGGAAAAGAAAGAAAGAGAAAGAGAGAAAGAGAAAAAGAGAAAGAAAAAAGAAAAGAAAAGAAAGAAAAAGAGAGAATCCTCCCTAACTCATTTTATGAGCCCAGCATCATCCTGATACCAAACCCTGGTAAAGACACAACAAAAAAGGAGAATTTTAGACCAATATCTCTGACGAACATTGATGCAAAAATCCTCAATAAAATACTGGCAAACCAAATCCAGCAGCACATCAAAAAGCTTACCCACCATGAACAAGTGGGCTTCATCCCTGGGATGCAAGGCTGGTTCAACATACACAAATCAATAAATGTAATCCATCACATAATCAGAACCAATGACGAAAACCACATGATTATCTCAATAGATGCAGAAAAGGACTTTCACACAATTCAACAGCCCTTCATGCTAAAAACTCTTGATAAGCTAGGTATTGATGGAACATATCTCAAAATAGAAAGAGCTATTTATGACAAATCCACAGCCAATATCATACTGAATGGGCAAAAACTAGAAGCATTTCCTTTGAAAATTGGCCCAAGACAGGGATGCCCTCTCTCACCACTCCTATTCAACATAGTGTTGAAATTTCTGGCCAGGGCAATCAGGCAAGAGAAAGACATAAAGGGTATTCAATCAGGAAAAGAGGAAGCCAAATTGTCCCTGTTTGCAGATGACATGATTGTATATTTAGAAAACCCCATTATCTTCACCTAAAATCTCCTTAAGCTGATAAGCAACTTTAGCAAAGTCTCAGGATACAAAATCAATATGCAAAAATCACAAGCATTCCTATACACCAATAACAGACAAGCAGAGAGCCAAATCATGAGTGAACTCCCATTCATAATTGCTACAAAGAGAATAAAATAGTTAGGAATATAACTTACAAGGGATGTGAAAGACCTCTTCAAGAAGAACTAGAAAGCACTGCTCAGTGAAATAAAAGAGGACACAAAAAATGGAAGAACATTCCATGCTCATGGATAGGAAGAATCAATATCTTGAAAATGGCCACACTGCCCAAGGTAATTTAGAGATTCAATGCCATCCCCATCAAGCTACCAATGACTTTCTTCACAGAATTAGAATAAAATACTTTAAAGTTCATATGGAACCAAAAAAGGACCTGTATAGCCAAGACATTCCTAAGCAAAAAGAACAAAGCTGGAAGCATTATGCTACCTGACTTCAGACTATACCACAAGGCTACAGTAAACAAAACAGTACAGTACTGGTACCAAAACAGAGAAATAGACCATGGAACAGAACAGAGACCTCAGAAATAGCACCACACATCTACAACCATCTGATCTTTGACAAACCTGACAAAAACAAGCAATGGGGAAAGGATTCCCTATTTAATAAATGGTGCTGGGAAAATTGGCTAGCCATAAGTAGAAAGCTGAAACTGGATTCTTTCCTTACTCCTAATATGAAAATTAATTCAAGATGGATTAGAGACTTAAATGTTAGACCTAAAACCATAAAAACCCTAGAGGAAAACCTAGGTAATACCATTCAGGACATAGGCATGGGCAAGGACTTCATGTCTAAAACACCAGAAGCAATGGCAACAAAAGCCAAAATTGACAAATGGGATCTAACTAAACTAAAGAGCTTCTGCACAGCAAAAGAAACTACCATCAGAGTAACAGGCAACCTACAGAATGGGAGAAAATTTTTGCAATCTACTCATCTGACAAAGGCCTAATATCCAGAATCTACAAAGAACTCAAACAAATTTACAAGAAAAAAAAAAAAATCAAAAAGTGGGTGAAGGATATAAACAGATACTTCTCAAAAGAAGACATTTATGCAGCCAACAGACACATGAAAAAATGCTCATCATCACTGGCCATCAGAGAAATGCAAATCAAAACCACAAGGAGATACCATCTCACCCCAGTTAGAATGGCGATCATTAAAAAGTCAGGAAACAACAGGTGCTGGAGAAGATGTGGAGAAATAGAAACACTTTTACACTGTTGGTGGGAGTGTAAACTAGTTCAACCATTGTTGAAGACAGTGTGGCGATTCCTCAAGGATCTAGAACTAGAATTACCATTTGACCCAGCAATCCCATTACTGGGTATATACCCAAAGGATTATAAATCATGCTGCTATAAAGACACATGCATACGTATTTTTATTGCAGCACTATCCACAATAGCAAAGACTTGGAACCAACCCAGATGTCCATCAGTGATTGACTGGATTAAGAAAATGTGGCACATATACACCATGGAATACTATTCAGCCATTAAAAAGGATGAGTTCATGTCCTTTGTAGGGACATGGATGAAGCAGGAAACCATCATTCTGAGCAAACTATCGCAAGGACAAAAAACCAAACACCGCATGTTCTCACTCATAGGTGGGAACTGAACAATGAGAACACTTGGACACAGAAAGGGGAACATCACACATGGGGGCCTGTCATGGGGTTGGGGGATGGGGAAGGGATAGCATTAGGAGATATACCTAATGTAAATGACGAGTTAATGGGTGGGGCACACTAACATGGCACATGTATACCTATGTAACAAACCTGCACATTGTGCACATGTACCCTAGAACTTAAAGTATAATAAAAAAAATAATAAAAAGAAATTTTAGATACTTGTTTTAGTAAATGTTTTATTGAAATAAAATGACATTTCCTACAATTTACCCATTTACAGTATACGATTCAGTGATCTGGGGTATGAGTATATTCACTGAATTTTGTAACCATCACCAAATCAATGTTTCGATATTTTTGTTACTCTAAAAAGAAACCATGTACCTATTACCAGTTACTCCCCTTTCTCTCCAAACCTCATGATTCTAGGCAATAACTACTTTATTCTTTGTATGTATGAATTTGTCTATTATAGCCATTTCAAAGCAATAAAACCATACAATATTTGGTATTTTGTCACTGGCTTTTTTCACTTAACAAAATTCTTTCAAGGTTCATTCATGTCATACGAGTACTTTATTCCTTTTTATTGGTAAATAAGATTACATTTTATCATATTTTATTTATTCTTTTTTCAGTGCTTTTTGAGGCCTAGGCAGGAGGATTGCTTGAGCCCAGGAGTTCAAGGCTGCAGTGAGCTGTCTTGAAAAAAAAAAAAGTAATTTTGTGTTTAACATTTAGACGACATAACAGACTGCTATAAGTGGCCTCATAGAATGAGTTGGGAAGTGTTTCCTACTCTTCTGTTTTTTGGAGAGTTTGTGAAAAATTGGTACTAATTCTTCCTCAAATGTTCGGTAGAACTCAACAGTGAAGTCCTCTGGTCCTGGGCTACTCTTTGTGAGAGGTTTTTCCAATTACAAATTCATTTCATTACTTGTTATGTCTATTCATATCTTCTAAAGTCAGTTTTGATAGTTTGTGTTTTTCTGGGAATTTATACATTTTGTACAGGTTATCTAATTTATTGGAATATTGTTATTCATAATACTCCATTACAATCTTTTTAATTCTCTGAGATAGGTCCCTCTTTTCACCTTTTTTTTGTTTTGTTTTGTTTTGTTTAGACAGAGTCTAGCTCTGTCACCAGGCTGGAGTGCGATGGTGAGATCTTGGCTCACTGCAACCTCCTCCTCCCAGGTTCAAGCGATTCTTCAGCCTCGGCCTCCCGAGTAGCTGGGACTTCAGGCACACGCCACCATGCCCAGCTAAATTTTGTATTGTTTTATACAAAAATTAGATGGGGTTTCATTATGTTGGCTAGGATGGTCTTGATCTCTTGACCTTGTGATCTGCCCGCCTCGGCTTCCCAAAGTGCTGGGATTACAGGTGTGAGTCACTATGCCCGGCCTTTACTCTTGATTATAATAATGTTAGTTTCTCTTCTTGTCTTGGTCAACCTAGCTAAAGTTTTGTCAATCGTTTTGACCTTTTCAAAGAACCAACCTTTTTTTCAGCTTTATTGAGTTACAAGAGACAAAAACTGATTATATTTAAGGTATGCAACTCAATATTTTATATAAATTAACATCCATCACTTCACATAATTGTCATTTTCTTCCTTTTCCCCTTCCCTGCTTCACCCTCACAACCACCATTCTACTTTCTCTAAGTGTATTTTCACTTTTGCATATGTGAGATCATGTAATATTTGTCTTTCTGTGTCTGAATTGTTTCACTTAGCATAATATCCTCCGGGTGCATTCAAGTTGTCATAAATGTCAAGATTTACTTTTTTATAAAAGCTGAATAATATTTCAGTGTATTTGTGTGTGTGTGTGTATCATATTTTCTTGATCTATTCATCTTTTGATGGACAGCTTTTAGGTTGTGTTCATATCTTGGCTAAGTGAATAATATTGCAGTGAACACGGGAATATAGATATGTCTTTAAGATACTGATTTCCTTTGGATATATACCCAGAAATGAGATTGCTGGATCTGTGGGAGTTCTATTTTTAATTTTTGAGGAATCTTCATACCATTTTCTGTAATGGCTGTACCAATTTACATTCCCATCAGCAATGCACAAGGGTTCCCTTTTCTCCATATTCTTGCCAACATTCATTATCTTTTGTCTTTGATAATAGCCATTCAAACAGGTGAGATGATTTCTTGTGGTTTTGATTTGCATTTCCTTAATAATTAGTAATGTTAAACACTTTTTCATACATTTGTTGACCCTCTGTATGCCATCTTTGAGATATGTCTATTCAACCCTTTTACCCATTTTTTAATTGGGCTGTTCGGTTTATTGCTATTGAGTTGTTTGAATTTCTTATATAATTTAGATATTAACCCCTTATCAGACATAAGGTTTAAACATTTTTTCCCATTCTGTAGGTTATTTTGTCACTCTATTGCTTGTTTTCTTTGCTCTGCAGATGCTTTTTAGTTTGATTCAATCCCACTTAACTTTGTAATATATTTCAAAATCAGAAAGTGGGATGCCTCCAGCATTGTTATTCTTGTTCAATATTGCTTTGGCTATTTGGGGTCTTTTGTGGTTCCACGTGAATTTTAGGATTTTTTTTTTCTATTTCTGTAAAGTATTTCATTGGTATTTTCATAGGGATTTCATTGAATCTATGGATCACTTTGGATAGCATGGGGATTTTTAACAATATCAATTCTTTTTTTTTTTTTTTTAAAAAGACAGTCTTGCTCTATCACCCAGGCTGGAGTGCAGTGGCACGATCTTGGCTCACCACAACCTCCATCTGCTGGGTTCAAGCAATTCTCCTGCCTCAGCCTCCCACGTAGCTAAGATTACAGACACCCACCACTATGCCTGGCTAATTTTTTTTGTATTTTTAGTAGAGGTGGGATTTCACCATGTTGGTCAGGCTGGTCTCCAACTTTTTACCTCAGGTAATCCACCCGCCTCGGCCTCCCAAAGTGCTGGGATTACAGGCATGTGCCACCACACCCAGCAATATTAATTCTCCCAGTCCATAAAAACAGATATCTTCCTTTTATTTGTGTTCAAAGAACCAACTTTTTGATTATTTGTTTTTCTATATATTTTTTCTTTTATACTTCATTAATTTCTGCTATAATCTTTATTTCCTTTTTTCTGTTTGCCTTCAGTTTAGTTTGTTTTTTATTTTTCTATGTTTTAATGTGGATGGTGAGGATGTTGATTTAAGTTTTTTTCTTTTCTTTTCTTTTTTTCTTTTTTTGAGATGGGTCTCATTCTGTCATGCAGGCAGGAGTGCAGTGGTGTGATCATGGATCATGGCTTACTGCAGTCTCAACCGCCCTGGCTCAAGTGATCCTCCCACCTCAGCCTTTCAAGTAGCTGGGACTACAGGCCTGTGTTACTATGCCCAGATTATTGATTGATTGATTGATTGAGACAGGGTCTCCCTATGTTACCCAGTGTGGTCTTGATACCCCGGACTCAAGCAATCTTTCCACCTCAGCCTCCCAAAGTGTTGGGATTACAGGTGCAACACACTGTGCTCAGCCTTTTTTTTTTTTTTTTTTTTTAAACATACTTACTTATAGCTATAAATTTTCCTCTCAGCATTTCTTAAGCTGCATACTGGAGTTTTTAGTATGTTGTATCTTCATTTCATCCTTCACAAAGTATTTTTGGTTTCTTTCATTTGTTATTAAGTCAGATATTAGTATAGCCACTGAAGATTTCTTATGGCTGCTATTTCCATTTTATGTCTCTTTTTACGATTTGCTTTAAACTTTTGTGTATCTTTGATCTAAAGCATGTCTCCTGTAGAAAGCATATAGTTGGATACTATTTGTTTGTTTTGTGCAGTCATACTATATCTTCCTTTTGATTGGAACGTTTAATCAATTCACATTTAATGTTATTGTTGGTCATGTTAGATTGATGTCTTTAAATTTAGTTTTTATTTTCAATATGTTCATGCCTTTTTTCCCTGCACTCCTCCTTTACTGATTTTTTAAACATTAAATGAATATTTATTTATTTATTTACTTTAAGTTCTGGGATACATAGGCAGAACGTGCAGGTTTGTTACATAGGTATACATGTGCCATGGTAGTTTGCTGCACCCATCAACCCATCATCTAGGTTTTAAGTCCCACATACATTAGGTATTTGTCCTAATGCTCTCCCTCTTCTTGTCCCCCATCCCCCGACAGACCCCGGTGTGTGATGTTTCCCTTTCTGTGTCCATGTGTTCTCATTGTTCAACTCCCACTTATGAGTGAGAACATGCAGTGTTTGGTTTTCTGTTCCTGTGTTAATTTGCTGAGAATGATGGTTTCCAGCTTCATCCATGTCCCTGCAAAGGACATGAACTCATCCTTTTTTATGGTTGCACAGGATTCCAAAGTGTATATGTGCCACATTTTCTTTATCCAGTCTATCACTGATGGGCATTTGGGTTGTTTCCAAGTCTTTGCTATTGTGAATAGTGCTGCAATAAACATATGCATCCATGTGTCTTTATAGTAGAATGATTTGTAATCCTTTAGGTATATACCCAGTAATGGGATGGCTGGGTCAAATGGTATTTCTTGTTCTAGATCCTTGAGGAACCACCACACTGTCTTCCACATTGATTGAATTAATTTACACTGCCACTAACAGTGTAAAAGCATTTCTATTTCTCCACAGACTCACCAGTATATGTTCTTTCCTGACTTTTTAATAGCCATTCTAACTGGTGTGAGATGGTATCTCATTGTGGTTTTGATTTGCATTTCTCTAATGAGCAGTGATGATGAATATTTTTTCATATGTTTCTTGCCCGCATAAATGTCTTTTGAGAAGTGTCTGTTCATATGCTTCTCCCACTTTTTGATGTTTTTTTTTTCTTGTAAATTTGTTTAAGTTCCTTGTAGATTCTGGATATTAGACCTTTGTCAGATGGATAGCTTGTAAAAATTTTCTCCCATTCTGTAAGTTGCTTGTTCACTCTGATGATAGTTTCTTTCACTGTGCAGAAGCTCATAAGTTTGATTAGATCCCATATGTCAATTTTGGCTTTTGTTGCCATTGCTTTTAATGTTTTAGTCATGAAGTCTTTGCCCATGCCTATGTCCTGAATGGTATTACCTAGGTTTTCTTCTAGGGTTTTTATGGTTTTAGGTCTAACATTTAAGTCTCTAATCCATCTTGAATTAATTTTCGTATTAGGAGTAAGGAAAGGATCCAGTTTCAGCTTTCTACTTATGGCTAGCCAATTTTCCCAGCACCATTTATTAAATAGGGAATCCTTTCCCCATTTCTTGTTTTTGTCAGCTTTGTCAAAGATCAGATGACTGTAGATGTGTGGTATTATTTCTCAGGACTCTGTTCTGTTCCATTGGTCTATATCTCTGTTTTGGTACCAGTACCATGCTGTTTTGGTTACTGTAGCCTTGTAGTATAGTTTGAAGTCAGGTAGCGTGATGCCTCCAGCTTTGTTCTGTTGACTTAGGATGGTCTTGGCAATGCAGGCTCTTTTTTGGTTCCATATGAACTTTAAAGCAGTTTTTTCCAATTCTGTGAAGAAAGTCATTGGTAGCTTGATGGGGATGGCATTGAATCTATAAATTACCTTGGGCAGTATGGCCATTTTCACGATATTGATTCTTCCTATCCATGAGCATGGTATGTTCTTCCATTTGTTTGTGTCCTCTTTTATTTCACTGAGCAGTGGTTTGTAGTTCTCCTTGAAGAGGTCCTTTACATCCCTTGTAAGTTGGATTCCTAGGTATTTGATTCTCTTTGAAGCAATTGTGAATGGAAGTTCATTCCTGATTTGGCTCTCTGTTTGTCTGTTGCTGGTGTATAAGAATGCTTGTGATTTTTGCACATTAATGTTGTATCCTGAGACTTTGCTGAAATTGCTTATCAGCTTAAGGAGATTTGGGGCTGAGACAATGGGGTTTTCTAAATATACAATCATGTCATCTGTAAACAGGGACAATTTGACTCTTCTTTTCCTAACTGAATACCCTTGATTTCTTTTTCTTGCCTGATTGCCCTAGCCAGAACTTCCAACATTATGTTGAATAAGCGTGGTGAGGGAGGGCATCCCTGTCTTGTGCCAGTTTTCAAAGGGAATGCTTCCAACTTTTGCCCATTCAGTATGATATTGAGTGTGCATTTGTCATAAGTAGCTTTTATTATTTTTACATATGTTCTATCAATACCTAGTTTATTGAGAGTTATTAGCATGATTAAGGGCTGTTGAATTTTGTCAAAGGCCTTTTCTGCATCTATTGAGATAATCATGTAGTTTTTGTCACTGGTTCTTTTTATGTGATGGATTATGTTTATTGACTTGTGTATGTTGAGCCAGCCTTGCATCCCAGGGATGAAGCCGACTTGATCATGGTGGGTAAGCTTTTTGATGTGCTGCTGGATTTCCTCTGCCAGTATTTTATTGAGGATTTTGTATCGTAGTTCATCAGGGATATTGGCCTGAAATTTTCTTTTTTTGTTGTGTCTCTGCCAGGTTTTGGTATCAGGATGATGCCGGCCTCAGGAAATGAGTTAGGGAGGAGTCCCTCTTTTTCTATTATTTGAAATAGTTTCAGAAGGAATGGTTCCAGCTCCTCTTTGTACCTCTGGTAGAATTTGTTTGTGAATCCATCCATTCTTGGACTTTTTTTGGTGGGTAGGCTATTAATTACTGCCTCAATTTCAGAGCTTGTTCTTGGTTTCATTCCAGGATTCAACTTCTTCCTGTTTTAGTCTTGGGAGGTTGTATGTGTCCAGGAATTTATCCATTTCTTCTAGATTTTCTAGTTTACTTGTGTAGAGGTGCTTATATTATTCTCTGATGGTAGTTTGTATTTCTGTGGAATCAGTGGTGATATCCCCTTTATCATTTCTTATTGTGTCTATTTGATTCTTCTCTCTTTTCTTCTTCATTAGTCTAGCCAGCAATCTATTTTGTTAATCTTTTCATAAAACCAGCTCCTGGATTCACTGATTTTTCGAAGGGTTTTTCATGTCTCTGTCTTCTTCAGTTCCACTCTGATCTTAGTTATTTCTTGTCTTCTGCTAGCTTTTGAATTTGTTTGCTCTTTCTTCTCTAGTTTTTTTCATTGTGATGTTAGTGTGTTGATTTTTTATCTTTCTCACTTTCTGATGTGGGTATTTAGTGCTATAAATTCTGCTCTTAACACTGCTTTAGCTGTGTCCCAGAGAATCTGGGTTTGTTATATCTCTCTTTGTTCTCATTGGTTTCAAAGAACTTTTTTATTTCTGCCTTAATTTTATTATTTACCCAGTAGTCATTCAGGAGCAGGTTATTCAATTTCCATTAGTTGTGCAGTTTTGAGTGAATTCTTAATCCTGAGTTCTGATTTGATTGCACTGTGGTCTGAGATACTGTTTGCTACGATTTCCATTCATTTGCATTTGCTGAGGAGTGTTTTGCTTCCAATTATGTGGTCGATTTTAGAATAAGTGTTACGTGGCACTGAGAAGAATGTATATTTTGTTGATTTGTGGTGGAGAGTTCTGCAGTTGTCTATTAGGTCCTCTTGGTCCAGGGCCAAGTTCAAGTCCTGAATATCCTTGTTAATTTTCTGTCTTGTTGATCTGTCTAATATTGATAGTGGGGTGTTAAATTCTCCCACTATTACTGTATGGGAGTCCAAGTCTCTTTGTAGGTCTCTAAGAACTTGTCTTATGAATCTGGGTGGGATATTGACTCATATCCCAGTGTGTGGCTACTCCTGTTGGGTGCATATATGTTTAGCATAATTAGCTCTTCTTGTTGCATTGATCCCTTTACCATGGTGCATATATGTTTAGCATAATTAGCTCTTCTTGTTGCATTGATCCCTTTACCATTATGTAATGCCCTTCTTTCTCTTTTTTGATCTTTGTTGGTTTAAAGTCTGTTTTATCAGAGACTAGGATTGCAACCCCTACTGTTTTTTTGCTTTCCATTTGCTTGGTAAATATTCCTCCATCCCTTTATTTTGAGCCTAGTGTGTCTACATGTGAGATGGGTCTCCTGAATGCAGCACACTCATGGGTCTTGATTCTTTATCCAATTTGCCAGTCTTGTCTTTAATTGGGGACTTTAGCCCATTACCAATATGGTTATGTGTGAATTTGATTCTATTATTATGATGCTAGCTGGTTATTTTGCACATTAGTTGATGCAGTTTCTTCATAGTGTCATTCGTTTTTATATGTTGGTATGTTTTTGCAGTGACTGATACTGTTTGTTTTGTTTTTTTTCCCCCCATATTTAGTGCTTCCTTCAGGAGCTCTTGTAAGGCAGGCTGGGTGGTGACAATATCCCTCAACATTTGCTTGTCTGGAAAGCATTTTATTTCTCTGCTTACTAAACTTAGTTTGGCTGGATATGAAATTCTCGTTTGAAAATTCTTTTCTTTAAGAATGTTGAATATTGGCCCCCTCCTGGTTTCAAGGGATTTTCATGCCTCAGCCTCCCAGGTAGGTGGGATTACAGGCACTTGCTACCGTACCTGGCTAATTTTTGTGTTTTTAGTAGAGACAGGGTTTCACCATGTTGGCCAGACTGGTCTCCTGGCCTCAGGTGATCCACCCACCTTGGCCTCCCAAATTGCTGGGATTACAAACATTAGCCATTGTGCTTGACTCTTCTTCTCCTTTTTTTTTTTTTTTTTGTCCAATTTTTCATTATACATGTTGTATCTCTATGTTCTGCAAACTCAATCATATATTGTTTAAATTAAATTATAATGAAATCTTATATAATTGTATGTCTTTTAAGGATGTTGACAAAAATGTATATCCTGTATATATTCATAGAATCTGTTACATTGATGTTTTTGCTTATCATTTTTGGTTTTCCTCATTTGTTGCTGTAGATTCAAATCACCAACTGTGGTATCTTTTCCTTGTTCCAGTATTGCTTTGCTCTCACCCACCTCCTTTGTGTTGTTACTGGCAAATATATATACAGATCTCACAATACAATTACATACATATTGTCTTATATAATTGATTTTTGAATCAGTTAAAAGGTGCTTGGAGAATAAATATGCAATTATGCCATTGTAATTGTCTACCTAGTTACCTTTACTGGTACTCTGTTCTTTGTGTAGATTTGAATTACTTGCTGGGGTCACTTTCTTTCACGCTGAAGGACTTTCCTTAGTATTTTTTGTAAGATAGCTCTGTTATCAACAAATTCTCTCAGTTTTTGTGTATCTGGAAATGTCTTTATTTCATCTTTATTTTTGAAAGACAGTTTTGCTCAACATAAGACTCTTAATTAGCAGATTTTTTTTTCTTCTACTGTTTTGAATATGTCATTTCACATTCCGTTGCCTTTCAGCCTCCATTGTTTCTGAAAGTTAGCTGTTAATCTTAATAGGGGTCCTTTGTACACAGTTTTCAAGGTGTCTTTTTTTCTTTTAAGCATGTTTACTGGGATGTGTCTGAGTAGAGATTTCTTTATCCTGCTTGAAGTTTATTGAACTTCTTAAACCATAGATAATGTTTTTCATCAAATTTAGGAAAGTTTTCAACCATTATTTTAGGAAATATTTGTATTCCTTTCTTTCCTTTTCTTCTGTTATTTCCATTATGTATATTCTTGTGATTAATGGTATTTGACATTTCTTTGAGATTGTTCATACTCCCTTCATTCTTTTTTTCTGTTTCTTTTTTTCTGTGCTGTTTCAATAATCTTCTTCTTCCAGCATCAGTCTCTTATACCCTCAAAATTGCTCTATTAAATGAAGTCACATAAATATTTTTGAAACATTGCTTTACACTCATCACTCCCTAACTTGAAAGCTTCTTATAACTCTCTATTTTCTATATTGAAAATAAGTTTAGAGATTGCCATTGATTAGCTATTTTGTACCTCATTAACATTATTTCCTCTATTCCCCTTCATGAATCTTTTAATCTAGTCAAACTGGCCTGTCAGTAAAACCAGTTTTAATCTCAACCTCTACAGCACTTCATGCTTATCATTCATTTCATTATAGTACTTCATAATGTCATTTTAACTTATTTTTTAATATAGTGAATTTTAAGCCTCTGGAATTTAGTTTTTTAATACCCTAACACTTGGTACACTACTCTGAATGTCAGGAATAGTAAGGAATTTAATTGTTGATAATGTTGTTATATACAACATGACAAGTAATCATGTTTCAATTACTGACAGTCAATAAATATAATTGAAGCACAAAAATTCTCTCCCAAGAATAAATTGTTAGAGTTGGAAATTGAAGGAAAATGTTAACGAGAAAATTATGTAATTATTCTTTCCCACTGAAATCAATTGATGACTCTGATGTATATTGATTAAAAATGCTTTAATATGTACAAACAACCGCAAATATACTGTTTTGTTCAATTAATGATTTGACAATTTAGTGAAGTGCTGGATGGAAAAGACATATAAACTAAGGGGAGTGGAACTCTCCCCTGGCTGTGTCACTTTTTTTATTTCTCTCTATTCCCACATCATTACCAAAGCCAGTAATCTCCAACCATCTAGTTCTCAATCTTAAGACTATTGTTCAGGGCCGGGCTTGGTGGCTCACGCCTGTAATCCCAGCACTTTGGGAGGCTGAGAACGAGTGGATCACTGAGACCATCCTGGCTAACACAGTGAAACCCTGTCTCTACTAAAAATACAAAAAATTAGCCAGGTGTAGTGGCACATGCCTGTAGTTCCAGCTACTCAGGAGGCTGAAGCAGGATAATCACTTGAACCCAGGAGGTGGAGGTTGCAGGGAGCCAAGATCACACCACTGCACTCCAGCCTGGGCGACAGAGTGAGACTCCATCTCAAAAAAAAAAAAAAAAAAAAAGACTATTATTCAGACAAGTTCCTGAGCAAAAGTTTTCTCTTTGTAAGGCATCATGATATACATATAATGTCAGTAATTCTATTTTACATATGGCACAGATATGTATATTTTAGTACAGTGTGAATGATTATGGTCAATTTTATATTATTTGTTTCTTGTTTAGTAAATATAGGGTAAAATAAAGAAAAGGCAATTTCAGAAAGCATGCCAAGCAGCAGATATTGATTTGTTGTTTAATTCCTTGCCCTTTAAACACGTTGAATAAAACTATCTTGATATCCTATTTGGATTTGCTTATGTCATTGTGAAGCTAATCTGAAAATTTAAAGCTATATGCATGTAAACGTCTATGTAATAGATACGTGACTATAAACAACTGTGGTAATACAAGAATAAATAAGGGTACTTACTGAAAATGAAAAAGAAACAAACATTGCATTTCAGAACACATGCCAATTTAACCAAAATGAGACATAGAAGTAAACTGAAAGCATAACTAGAAAGATAAGCATGTTATGTGCAGAAGTAGCTTCACTTCTATTTCCTCCTCTTTTTGATCCTTTATTCAAAATCTTACGGAGTCTAAACAAAATAACCCATCTCCTATAAGAAATTATCATTTTTGTTTTATGCAAAATGAATACATCATTAAAATGATTTTTAAAAATCAAGAAATGTAGTATTTGTGTTCATTGTCTAATGGAAGTTTTTAAAAAAATGTATTTGATAGAATAATTTTGATAGTTCATTATATGCTTTAAATAGCAAGTATTTCTCTGTATGAAAGGAGTTTGCATGTATTATAGATAAAATATTGATCCTAGTGTGGATTGTTATTGTTGTCCTAGTCTGTTTTGTGGTGCTGTAACAGAATACCACACGCTACACAATTTATAAACAATAGAGGTTTATTTGGCTTATGATTTTGGAGGCTGGAAAGTCTAAGATTGAGGGGCAACATCTGATGAGGGACTTCTTACTGTGTTGTAACATGGTGGAAGGTATCACATGTTGAGAGATGTACAACAGAGGGACGGGGCCTGAGCTAATCCTTTCATTAGAAACCCACTCCCATGATAACCAACCCATTCTCACAATAACTGTATTAATTCAAACATGAGGGCAAAGCCCCCATATCCTAATCACCTCTTAAAAATCTCATTCTCAATACTATTGCACTGGGGATTAAGTTTCCAACACATGAATTTTGGGGGACACATTCAAACCATAGCAATAGTAATAAATTTCATTATGTAGATAAGTATGTATGTGTGATCTTCAATTCTAAACTTACTTTGTCTTCAAACTTAAATAATTAAAATAACTCCACATGAAATTAGATCTATGTGTGAAGAATGTAAAGCAATAAAAGTTATATAATTTTACAGGTAATTTGATGAATTATATAGCAGACAAGTATTGCAACTCTAAAGATTGTTTACAAATTCAACAAAAATATGAGGATTCATAGACATAAGTTTATCCTGTTATGACAAACACATAATTACATTATTATTCCTTTGTCTTTAAATTCCTTTAGTCAAATTTTTTAATTCTTACAGATGAATAGAATTTAAATTAGATTTAATTAAATCTTTTTTTTCTTTAGGAAAAAGTCAAAGAGAAGGAAGAAAATCTGAATCTTGTAAACCAATTCTTAAAGTAGAATACAAGACCTGCAAAAACAGGTATGCATTTTTACTTTAGGGAAAGAGGAATATGAAGCAGAGACAAAAAAGGCAAATGATCTTTAATGTTAATATATTGTTTAAAGTTTTACATAATTGTAAATACAACTGAATCCTCCATATTAACATAACTGATTTTTTATTGTCTCAGACATATCTCTGATAATGATTATTATGAATATTGCAAATATCAAGTGTTAATTATTTCAGGATTCTTAATGAGCATTTAGATAAGTATTATACACAATAATTTTAACAGTAAAGGACTTCTGACCATGCATACTACAAGTAGCAGGATTTATTAAGCAGAAGCAATGTGTCCATTGATATTGCATGTGAAAGACTTAAATACATAACCAAGTCTCTGTACTTTAAGATCTTACATTCTGAAGTCAGAAGATTACAGTTTGTTGGAAAGATAAAGTTATGTACATTAATGTAATAAAAAGTACTAAATTTTAAGATGGTGAAAAATAAAAAAAAATTAGTATAATATTATTTTGTTTTTAAAGTAGCCATATCCAGGTGAGTGCCCTGCCTCACGCCTGTAATCCCAGCACTTTGGGAGGCTAAGGTGGGTGGATCACCTGAGGTTAGGAAATCGAGACCAGCTAGGGGAGCATGGCAAAAACCTGTCTCTACTGAAAACACACAAAAAAATTAGCTGGGCATGGTGGCACGTGCCTGTAATCCCAGCTACTTGAGAGGCTGAGGCACAAGAATCCCTTGAACCCAAGAGATGGAAGTTGCAGTGAGCCGAGATGGTGCTGCTACACTTCAGCCTAGACAACAGAGCGAGACTCTGTCTCAAAAAAAAAAAAAAAGTAGCCATGTCCTATATATCAACAAGTTCCTTTTACCTGGCAATAATAATTAGTGGCAATATGCTCATTCAGAATTACCATAATAAATCTTGCCTAAACATTAAATTTATTTTAATTCAAATTAAATAATCCTACTTTATATTAATAATATGCTCATTTTATAATGTTTTCTTGGTATCATAGGTATACTGAATGTTTGTTTATAACTGCTCTTCTAAAATTTTAATAGTACAAAATTATGGTCATTTTAAACCAGTTATTTTATCTATATATAAATATCTCTTTAGCCTACTATGCATTAACTGATAAAAATGACCACTGTTTTATACCATTATAAGTATTAGAATGTTTCAAATTTAATCATTATTAATGGAAATATGAAATATATGACATATATTTTGCCTCTTAAAATATTACTTATAGTTTAAGCTTTGCTTGAGTCTTCAGGTTCAAAATTATTTACAATATTTGTTATATGGTATTGCACTTCAAGGATTATTAAGGTGCAGGACACTATATTAACTATTCCTAGCAGCTTGTAGTATTATTTTGTGGGGTTTTTTTCACATATATATATAAATATATGTATATTTATATATAGTTTATTATACTTTAAGTTTTGGAATACATGTGCAGAACGTGCAGGTTTGTTACATAGTTATACACATGCCATGGTGGTTTGCTGCACCCATCAACCCATCATCTACATTAGGCATTTCTCCTAATGCTATCCCTCCCCTAGCCCCCCAACCCCCAACAGGCCCTGGTGTGATGTTCCCCTCCCTATGTCCATGTGTTCTTGTTGTTCGACTCCCAATTATGAGTGAGAATATGCAGTGTTTGGTTTTCTGTTCCTGTGTTACTTTGCTGAGAATGATGGTTTCCAGCTTCATCCATGTTCCTGCAAAGGACATGAACTTATCTTTTTTAATGTCTGCATAGTATTCCATGGTATATATGTGCTACATTTTCGTTATCCAGTCTATCATTGATGGACATTTGGGTTGTTTCCAAGTCTTTGCAATTGTGAATAGTGCTGCAATAAACATACATGTGCATGTGTCTTTATAGTAGAATGATTTATAATCTTTTGGATATATACCCAGTAATGGGATTGCTGGGTCAAATGGTATTTCTGGTTCTAGATCCTTGAGGAACTGCCACAATGTCTTCCACAATGATTGAACGAATTTACACTCCCACTAACACTGTAAAAGCGTTTGTATTTTTTCTACATCTTCTCCAACATCTCTTATTTCCTGAGTTTTTTGGTTTTTTTGAGATGGAGTCTTGCTCTGTCACCAGGCTAGAGTGCAGTGGCATGATCTCAGCTCACTGCAACCTCTGCTTCCTGGGTTCAAGCAATTCTCCTGCCCCAGCGTCCCGAGTAACTGGGACTACAGGCGTGTGCCACCATGCCCAGCTAATTTTTGCATTTGCTTTAGTAGAGACAGGGTTACACCATGTTGGCCAGGATGGTTTCCATCTCTTGACCTTGTGATCCACCCATTCTCAGCCTCCCAAACTGCTGGGATTGCAGGAGTGAGCCAACACGCCGGCCTGTTTCCCAACTTGTTAATGATCGCTGTTCTAGGTTGCATGAGATGGTATCTCATTGTGGTTTTGATTTGAATTTCTCTAATGACCAGTGATGATGAGCATTTTTTCATGTTTGTTGGCCACATAAATGTCTTCTTTTGAGAAGCGTCTGTTCATATACTTCGCCCACTTTTAGATGAGGGTTTTTGTTGTTTTCTTGTAAATTTGCTTAAGTTCCTGGTAGATTGTGGATATTAGCTCTTTGTCAGATGGATAGATTGCAAAAATATTCTCCCATTCTGTATGTTGCCTGTTCACTCTGATGATAGCTTCTTTTTTTTCTTTTTTCTTTTTTTTTTTGAGACGGAGTCTTATTCTGTTGCCCAGGATGGAGTACAGTGGCGCGATCTCGGCTCACTGCAAGCTTCACCTCCCAGGTTCATGCCATTCTCCTGCCTCAGCCTCCCAAGCAGCTGGGACTACAGGCGCCCGCCCCCACGCCTGGCTACTTTTTTGTATTTTTAGTAGAGACAATGATAGCTTCTTTTGCTGTACAGAAGATCTTTACTTTAATTAGATCCCATTTGTCAATTTTGCCTTTTGTTGCCATTGCTTTTGGTGTTTTAGTCATGAAGTCTTTGCCTATGCCTATGTCCTGAATGGTATTGCCTAGGTTTTCTTCTAGGTTTTATGGTTTTAGGTCTTAAGTTTAAGTCTTTAATCCATCTTGCATTAATTTTTGTATAAGGTGTAAGGAAGGGGTCTAGTTTCAGTGTTCTGCATATGGCTAGCCAGTTTTTCCAGCACCATTTATTAAATAGGGAAGCCTTTCCCCATTTCTTGTTTTTGTCAGGTTTGTCAAAGATCAGATGGTTGTAGATGGGTGGAGTTATTTCTGAGGCCTCAGTTCTGTTCCATTGGTCTGTATATCTGTTTTGGCACCAGAACCATGCTGTTTTCATTACTATAGCCTTGTAGTATAGTTTGAAGTCAGGTAGCATGATGCCTCCAACTTTGTTCTTTTTGCTTAGGATTGTCTTGGCTATACAGGCTCTTTTTTGCTTCCATATTAAATTTAAAGTAGTTTTTTCTAATTCTGTGAAGAAAGTCAATGGTAGCTTGAGGGGGATAGCATTCAATCTATAAAGTACTTTGGGCAGTGTGGCCATTTTCATGATATTGATTCTTCCTATCCATGAGCATGGAATGCTTTTCCATTTGTTTGTGTCCTCTCTTATTTCCTTGAGCAGTGGTTTATAGTTCTCCTTGAAGAGGTCCTTCACTTCCCCTGTAAGTTGTATTCCTAGGCATTTTATTCTCTTTGTAGTAACTGTGAATGTGAGTTCACTCATGATTTGGCTCTCTGTTTGTCTGTTATTGGTATATAGGAATGCTTGTGATTTTTGCAAATTAATTTTGTATCCTGAGACTTTGCTGAAGTTGGTTATAAGCTTAAGGAGATTTGAGGCTGAGACGATGGGGTTTTCTAAATACACAATCATGCCATCTGCAAACAAAGACAATTTGACTTCTTCCCTTCCTATTTGAATACACTTCTTTCTCTTGCCTGATTGCCCTGGCCAGAACTTCCAATACTATGTTGAATAGGAGTGGTAAGAGACTGCATCCTTATCTGTGCCAGATTTCAAAGGGAATGCTTCCAGCTTTTGCCCATTGAGTATGATGTTGGCTGTGGGTTTGTCATAAATAGCTCTTATTATTTTGAAATATGTTTCATCAATACCTAGTTTATTGAGAGTTTTTAGCATGAAGGGATGTTGAATTTTATTAAAGGGCTTTTCTACATCTATTGAGATAATCATGTGGTTCTTGTCTTTGGTTCTATTTATGTGATGGATTACATTTATTGATTTGCATATGTTGAAGCAATCTTGCATCCCAGGTATGAAGCCTACTTGATCGTGGTGGATAAGCTTTTTGATGTGCTCCTGTATTCGGTTTGCCAGTATTTTATTGAGGATTTTCGCATCGATGTTCATCAGGGATATTGGCCTGAAATTTTCTATTTTTGTTGTGTCTCTGCCAGGTTTTGGTATCAGGAATATGCTGGCCTCATAAAATGCATTATGGAGGAGTCCCTCTTTTTCTATCGTTGGGAATAGTTTCAGAAGGAATGGTGCCAACTCCTCTTTGTACCTGTTGTAGAATTCGGCTGTAAATCCATCTGGTCCTGGGCTTTTTTGGGTTGGTAGGCTATTAATTACTGCCTCAATTTTAGAACTTATTTGTCTGTTCAGGGATTCGACTTTTTCCTGGTTTAGTCTTGGGAGGGTATATGTGTCTAGGAATTTGTCCATTTCTTCGAGGTTTTCTTTTTTTTTTTTTTTTTTTTTTTTTTGAGACGGAGTCTCACGCTGTTGCCCAGGCTGGAGTGCAGTGGCGCTATCTCGGGTCACTGCAAGCTCCGCCTCCCGGGTTCCCACCATTCTCCTGCCTCAGCCTCCTGAGTAGCTGGGACTACAGGCGCCCGCCACCACGCCCGGCTAATTTTTTGTATTTTTAGTAGAGACGGGGTTTCACTGTGGTCTCGATCTCCTGACCTTGTGATCCGCCCGCCTTGGCCTCCCAAAGTGCTGGGATTACAGGCTTGAGCCACCGCGCCCGGCCGCTCTTCGAGGTTTTCTAGTTTATTTGCGTAGAGGTGCTTATAGTATTCTCTGATGGTAGTTTGTATTTCTGTGGGATCAGTGATGATGTCCCCTTTATCATTTTTTACTGTGTCTATTTGATTCATCTCACTTTTCTTATTTATTAGGCTGGCTAGTTGTCCATGTATTTTGTTAATTTTTTCAAAAACCCAGCACCCGAATTCGTTGATATTTGAAGGGTTTTTCATGTCTCTACCTCCTTCACTTCCACTGTGATCTTTGTTATTTCTTGTCTTCTGCTAGCTTTTGAATATGTTTGCTCTTGCTTCTCTAGTTCTTTTAATTGTGACATTAGGGTGTTAATTTTAGATCTTTCTTGCTTTCTCCTGTGGGCATTTAGTGCTATAAATTTCTCTCTAAACACTGCTTTAACTGTGTCCCAGAGATTTTGGTACATTGTGTCTTTGTTCTCATTGGTTTCAAAGAAATTATTTATTTCTGCCTTAATTTCATTATTTACCTACTTGTCATTCAGGAGAAGGTTGTTCGGTTTCCAAGTAGTTGTGCAGTTTTGAGTGAGTTTCTCCATCCTGAGTTCCAATTTGATTGCACTGTGGTCTGAAAGTGGATCGTTTGTTATTATTTTTGTTCTTTTGCATTTCCTGGGGAATGTTTTACTTCCAATTATGTCGTCAATTTTAGAATAAGTGCATTGTGGTGCTGAGAAGAATGTATATTCTGTTGATTTGTGGTGCAGAGTTCTATAGTTGTCTATTAGGTCCACTTGGTCCAGAGTTGAGTTCAAGTCCTGAATAGCCTTGTTAATTTTCTGTCTTATTGACCTGTCTAATATTGACCGTGGGGAGTTAAAGTCTCCCACTATTATTGTGTGGAAGTCTAAGTTTCTTTGTAGGTCTCTAAGAACTTGCTTAATGGATCTGGGTGCTCCTGTATTTAGTAGGATATATATTTAGGATAGTTACCTCTTCTTCTGGCATTGATTGCTTTACCATTATGTAATGCCCTTGTTTGCCTTTTTTGATCTTTGTTTGTTTAAAGTCTGTTTTATCAGAGATTAGGGTTGCAAACCCTGCTTTTTTTTCTTTTTTGATCCCTTTACCATTATGTAATGCCCTTGTTTGCCTTTTTTGATCTTTGTTTGCTTAAAGTCTGTTTTATCAGAGATTAGGATTGCAAACCCTACTTTTTTTTTCTTTTTTGCTTTCCATTTGCTTGGTACATTTCTCCATCCCTTTATTGTGAGACTATGTGTGTCTTTGCACATGAGATGGGTCTCCTTAATACAGCACACCAATGGGTCTTGGTCTTGACTCTTTATCCAATTTGCCAGTCTGTGTCTTGTAATTGGGGCATTTAGCCTGTTTACATTTAAGGTTAATATTGTTATGTGTAAATTTGATACTGTCCTTATGATGCTAGCTGGTTATTTTGCCCATTAGTTGATGCAGTTTCTTCATAGTGTCTATGGTCTTTACAATATGGTATGTTTTTGCAGTGGCTAGTACCAGTTTTTTGTTTCTATGTTTAGTACTTTCATCAGAAGCTCTTGTAAGGCAGGCCTTGTGGTGGCAAAATCTCTCTGCATTTGCTTGTCTGTAAAGGATTTTATTTCTCCTTCGCTTATGAAGCTTAGTTTGGCTGGATATGAAATTCTGGCTTGAAAAGTATTTTCTTTAATAGTGTTGAATATTGGCCCCGACTTTCTTCTGGCTTGTAGGGTTTCTGCAGAGAGCCCTGCTGTTAGTCTGATGGGCTTCTCTTTGTGGGTAACCTGACCTTTCTCTCTGGCTGCCCTTAACATTTTTTCCTTCATTTCAACCTTGGTGAATCTGACGATTTGTGTCTTGGAGTTGCTCTTCTCGAGGAGTATCTTTGTGATATTCTGTTTATTTTCCGAATTTGAATGTTTTGCTTGTCTTTCTAGGTTGGGGAAGTTCTCCTGGATAATATCCTGAAGAGTGTTTTCCAACTCTGTTCCATTCCCCCCATCACTTTCAGGTACACCAATCAAATATAGGTTTGATCTTTTCACATAGTCCTATATTTCTTGGAGGCTTTGTTTGTTCCTTTTCATTCCCTTTTCTCTAATCTTGTCTTCATGCTTTATTTCATTGAGTTGATCTTCAATCTCTGATATCCTTTCTTTCGCTGATCAATTCAGCTATTGAGACTTGTGTATGCTTCACGTGCTGTGTTTTTCAGCTCCATCAGGTCATTTATCTTCTCTAAACTGGTTATTCTAGTTAGCAGTTCCTCTAACCTTTTTTCAAGGTTCTTAGCTTCCTTGCATTGGGTTAGAACATGTTCCTTTAGCTCAGAGGAGTTTGTTATTACCCACCTTCTGAAACCTACTGCTGTCAATTTGTCAAACTCATTTTCCATCCAGTTTTGTTCCCTTGTTGGTGAGGAGGAGGAGGAAAGGCTTTCTGGTTTTTGGAATTTTCAGCCTTTTTACACTTTTTTTTCTCATCTTCATGGATTTATCTACCTTTGGTCTTGATGACCTTCGGATGGGGTTTTTGTGTGGACGTCCTTTTTGTTGATGTTGATGCTATTCCTTTCTGTTTGTCAGTTTTCCTTCTAACAGTGAAGGCTCTTTTCTCCAGGTCTGCAGGAGTTTACTGGAGGTTCACTCCAGACTCTGTTTGCCTGGGTATCACCACGGGAGGCTGCAGAATAGCAAAGAATAATGCTGCCTGCTCCTTCCTCTGGAAGCTTCATCCTAGAGGGGCACCCGCCAGATGCCAGCCAGAGCTTTCCTGTAAGAGGTGTCTGTTGACCCCTGTTGGGAGGTGTCTTCCAGTCAGGAGGCACGGGTGTCAAGGGCCCACTTGAAGAAGCGGTCTGTCCCTTAGCAGAGTTCAAGCACTGTCCTGGGAGATCTACTGCTCTCTTCAGAGCCAGAAGGCAGGAACATTTAAGTCGGCTGAAGCTGTGCCCACAGCCACCCCTCCCCCAGGTGTCTGTCCCAGGGAGATGGGAGTTTTAGCTATAAGACCCTGACTGGGGTTGCTGCCTTTCTTTCAGAGATGCCCTGCCCAGAAAGGAGGCAGCTAGAGAGGCCCTCTGACTACAGCTTCTTTGTGGAGCTGCAGTGGGCTCTGTCCGGGTAGAACTTCCTGGCGGCTTTGTTTATGCTGTCAGGGCAATAAGGCCTACTCAAGCCTCAGTAATGGTGACACCCATCCCCCCACCAAGCTGGCACTTCCCAGATCGACCTCAGACTGCTGTGCTGGCAGCAAGAATTTCAAGCCGGTGGATCTTAGCTTGCTATGCTCTGTGGGATTGGGATCCTCTGAGTTAGACCACTTGGCTCCCTGGCTTCAGCCCCCTTTCCCAGGGAATGAATGGTTCTGTCTTGCTGGCATTCCAGGTGCCAGCGAGGTATGAAAAGAAACTCCTTCAGCTAGCTCGGTGTCTGCCCAAATAGCTGCCCAGTTTTGTGCTTTAAACCCAGAGCCCTGATGATGTTGGCACCAGAGGGAATCTCCTTGTCTTCGGGTTGTGAAGACCATGGGAAAAGCGTAGTATCCAGGCCAGAATGCACTGTCCTCACAGCACAGTCCCTCACAGCTTCCCTTGGCTGTGGGGGGAGTTCCTCGACCCCTTGCGCTTCCTGGGTGAGGTGATGCCCCACCCTGTTTCTGCTCACCCTCTATGGTCTGCACTCACTGTCTAATCATTCCCAGTTAGATGAGCTAGGTACCTCCATTGGAAATGCAGAAATCACTCACCTTCTGCGTTGATCTCACTGGGAGCTGCAGACCGGAGTTGTTCCTATTTGGCCATCTCGCTAGCCCAGATTCTCCTTCACTTTTATGTATTTTTAAAAATCTTTTCTTTTTCCTTCAGTTTTGGGCCACGAGGATTTCTTATAATTTTTATTGTGTTATCTACTATATCCAAACTTTTGGTTTTCTTTAGACTTAGAAACTTGAAAACCAAACTTGTAAAATGAGAGTAAATAGATTCATATAAAAGCCTGAGAGGTTCTTCCATGACAAAGTATATATGCATGGACTTTATGACATCTATTTTATTGCTCAGAAGTCTTTTAAAATATGTATTTCTGTTGGATTCTCAACAGTATTCAGTTTAATTCAGTTAAAACAACATTTAATAGTTATTA
This sequence comes from Macaca nemestrina, assembly GCF_043159975.1. Taxonomy (NCBI): domain Eukaryota; kingdom Metazoa; phylum Chordata; class Mammalia; order Primates; family Cercopithecidae; genus Macaca; species Macaca nemestrina. The sequence continues at coordinate 162,623,040 of NC_092126.1, read as the reverse complement.
CTATAGTTTAGTAGTTATTACTATATAATATATAGTATAATATATATTTTTATTTAATATATTTATATAATTTAAATTATTTATATAAATATAAATATAAATTTAAAATATTTAATATATTTATATATAATAATATACTATATATTTATACTATATATAATATAATATGTTATATATTATGTTATAATATATAATATGTTATAATAATATGTTATATAATATGTTATAATAATATGTTATATAATATGTTATAATAATATGTTATAATAATATAATATGTATTTATATTATATATAGTATAAATTATACAATATAGTATATTCTATACTACAGAGTATACTACATAGTATATTATATGATATGCTATATAATACATAGTACTATATATAGTATAATTTAGTTGTTATTACTATATACCATGTACTATACAATTTGTTTGATGTTCTGAAATAAGATTACTGCTTGCTTTTGAATTTGTTATGTTCTGGCAGTAGAGGCAAGGACATAAACTAGTGGTTTCTATACAACATAGAAGTTACTTTTGTAGAGATATGCTATGAGAGCACAGAAAAAGAACACCTAACCCAGCCTTGAGGGGAGTAGGAAAGAGAACCATGAAGAGAGAAATCAGGAAAATTCTTTGGCAATGAGATGCCTGAGATGGGACTTTAAGGATTGACAGATGTTGCCAAGCAAAGGGAGGAAGAGACAAAACTGAAGAGAACATATTTTTAGAAATAAAAAACTCAAGTTAAGGCAGTGTAAAATAATTAAAATCATTGGCAATGAAGTAAGACAGTTGTGTGACCTTGAAAAGTTTAATTCTTTTAAAGTTTAGTTTCCTTGGTAGCGGAGCAAGATGGCCGAATAGGAACAGCTCCATTCTCCAACTCCCAGCGCGAGCGACACAGAAGACCGGTGATTTCTGCATTTTCAACTGAGGTACTGGGTTCATCTCACTGGGGAGTGCCGGACGATCCGTGCTGGTCAGCTGCTGCAGCCCGACCAGCGAGAGCTGAAGCAGGGCGAGGCATTGCCTCACCTGGGAAGCGCAAGCGGGAAGGGAATCCCTTTTCCTAGCCAGGGGAACTGAGACACACAACACCTGGAAAATCGGGTAACTCCCACCCCAATACTGCGCTTTAAGCAAACAGGCACACCAGGAGATCATATCCCACACCTGGCCGGGAGGGTCCCACACCTACGGAGCCTCCCTCATTGCTAGCACAGCAGTCTGTGATCTACCGGCAAGGCAGCAGAGAGGCTGGCGGAGGGGCGCCCGCCATTGCTGAGGCTTAAGTAGGTAAACAAAGCTGCTGGGAAGCTGGAACTGGGTGGAGCTCACAGCAGCTCAAGGAAACCTGCCTGTCTCTGTAGACTCCACCTCTGGGGACAGGGCAATAACAAACACAGCCGAAACGTCTGCAGATGCAAACGACTCTGTCTGACAGCTTTGAAGAGAGCAGTGGATCTCCCAACACGGAGGTTGAGATCTGAGAAGGGACAGACTCCCTGCTCAAGTGGGTCCCTGACCCCTGAGTAGCCTAACTGGGAGACATCCCCCACTAGGGGCAGTCTGACACCCCACACCTCACAGGGTGGAGTACACCCCTGAGAGGAAGCTTCCAAAGCAAGAATCAGACAGGTACACTCGCAGTTCAGAAATATTCTATCTTCTGCAGCCTCTGCTGCTGATACCCAGGCAAACAGGGTCTGGAGTGGACCTCAAGCAATCTCCAACAGACCTACAGCTGAGGGTCCTGACTGTTAGAAGGAAAACTATCAAACAGGAAGGACACCTACACCAAAACCCCATCAGTACATCACCATCATCAAAGACCAGAGGCAGATAAAACCACAAAGATGGGGAAAAAGCAGGGCAGAAAAGCTGGAAATTCAAAAAATAAGAGCGCATCTCCCTCGGCAAAGGAGCGCAGCTCATCGCCAGCAACGGATCAAAGCTGGACGGAGAATGACTTTGACGAGATGAGAGAAGAAGGATTCAGTCCATCAAATTTCTCAGAGCTAAAGGAGGAATTACGTAGCCAGCGCAAAGAAACTAAAAATCTTGAAAAAAAAGTGGAAGAATTGATGGCTAGAGTAATTAAGCAGAGAAGGTCATAAACGAAATGAAAGAGATGAAAACCATGACACGAGAAATACGTGACAAATGCACAAGCTTCAGTAACCGACTCGATCAACTGGAAGAAAGAGTATCTGCAATTGAGGATCAAATGAATGAAATGAAGCGAGAAGAGAAACCAAAAGAAAAAAGAAGAAAAAGAAATCAACAAAGCCTGCAAGAAGTATGGGATTATGAAAAAGACCAAATCTACGTCTGATTGGGGTACCTGAAAGTGAGGTGGAATATGGAACCAAGTTGGAAAACACTCTTCAGGATATCATCCAGGAGAACTTCCCCAACCTAGTAGGGCAGGCAAACATTCAAATCCAGGAAATACAGAGAACGCCACAAAGATACTCCTCGAGAAGAGCAACTCCAAGACACATAACTGCCAGATTCACCAAAGTTGAAATGAAGGTAAAAATCTTAAGGGCAGCCAGAGAGAAAGGTCGGGTTACCCACAAAGGGAAGCCCATCAGACTAACAGCAGATCTCTCGGCAGAAACTCTCCAAGCCAGAAGAGAGTGGGGGCCAATATTCAACATTCTTAAAGAAAAGAATTTTAAACCCAGAATTTCATATCCAGCCAAACTAAGTTTCATAAGTGAAGGAGAAATAAAATCCTTTACAGATAAGCAAATGCTTAGAGATTTTGTCACCACTAGGCCTGCCTTACAAGAGACCCTGAAGGAAGCACTAAACATGGAAAGGAACAACCGGTACCAGCCATTGCAAAAACATGCCAAAATGTAAAGACCATCGAGGCTAGGAAGAAACTGCATCGACTAACAAGCAAAATAAACAGTTAACATCATAATGGCGGGATCAAGTTCACACATAACAATCTTAACCTTAAATGTAAATGGACTAAATGCTCCAATTAAAAGACACAGACTGGCAAACTGGATAAAGAGTCAAGACCCATCAGTCTGCTATATTCAGGAGACCCATCTCACACGCAGAGACATACATAGGCTCAAAATAAAGGGATGGAGGAAGATTTACCAAGCAAATGGAGAACAAAAAAAAGCAGGGGTTGCAATACTAGTCTCTGATAAAACAGACTTTAAACCATCAAAGATCAAAAGAGACAAAGAAGGCCATTACATAATGGTAAAGGTATCAATTCAACAGGAAGAGCTAACTATCCTAAATATATATGCACCCAATACAGGAGCACCCAGATTCATAAAGCAAGTCCTTAGAGACTTACAAAGAGACTTAGACTCCCATACAATAATAATGGGAGACTTCAACACTCCACTGTCAACATTAGACAGATCAACGAGACAGAAAGTTAACAAGGATATCCAGGAATTGAACTCATCTCTGCAGCAAGCAGACCTAATAGACATCTATAGAACTCTCCACCCCAAATCAACAGAATATACATTCTTCTCAGCACCACATCGTACTTACTCCAAAATCGACCACGTAATTGGAAGTAAAGCACTCCTCAGCAAATGTACAAGAACAGAAATTATAACAAACTGTCTCTCAGACCACAGTGCAATCAAACTAGAACTCAGGACTAAGAAACTCAATCAAAACCGCTCAACTACATGGAAACTGAACAACCTGCTCCTGAATGACTACTGGGTACATAACGAAATGAAGGCAGAAATAAAGATGTTCTTTGAAACCAATGAGAACAAAGATACAACATACCAGAATCTCTGGGACACGTTTAAAGCAGTGTGTAGAGGGAAATTTATAGCACTAAATGCCCACAAGAGAAAGCAGGAAAGATCTAAAATTGACACTCTAACATCACAATTAAAAGAACTAGAGAAGCAAGAGCAAACACATTCGAAAGCTAGCAGAAGGCTAGAAATAACTAAGATCAGAGCAGAACTGAAGGAGATAGAGACACAAAAAACTCTCCAAACAATCAATGAATCCAGGAGTTGGTTTTTTGAAAAGATCAACAAAATTGACAGACCACTAGCAAGACTAATAAAGAAGAAAAGAGAGAAGAATCAAATCGACGCAATTAAAAATGAAAAAGGGGATATCACCACCGACCCCACAGAAATACAAACTACCATCAGAGAATACTATAAACACCTCTACGCAAATAAACTGGAAAATCTAGAAGAAATGGATAATTTCCTGGACACTTACACTCTTCCAAGACTAAACCAAGAAGAAGTTGAATCCCTGAATAGACCAATAGCAGGCTCTGAAATTGAAGCAATAATTAATAGCCTACCAACCAAAAAAAACCCAGGACCAGATGGATTCACAGCTGAATTCTACCAGAGGTACAAGGAGGAGTTGGTACCATTCCTTCTGAAACTATTCCAATCAATAGAAAAAGAGGGAATCCTCCCTAACTCATTTTATGAGGCCAAAATCATCCTGATACCAAAGCCTGGCAGAGACACAACAAAAAAAGAGAATTTTAGACCAATATCCCTGATGAACATCGATGCAAAAATCCTCAATAAAATACTGGCAAACCGGATCCAGCAGCACATCAAAAAGCTTATCCACCATGATCAAGTGGGCTTCATCCCTGGGATGCAAGACTGGTTCAACATTCGCAAATCAATAAACGTAATCCAGCATATAAACAGAACCAAAGACAAGAACCACATGATTATCTCAATTAATGCAGAAAAGGCTTTTGACAAAATTCAACAGCCCTTCATGCTAAAAACGCTCAATAAATTCGGTATTGATGGAACGTACCTCAAAATCATAAGAGCTATTTATGACAAACCCACAGCCAATATCATACTGAATGGGCTAAAACTGGAAAAATTCCCTTTGAAAACTGGCACAAGACAGGGATGCCCTCTCTCACCACTCCTATTCAACATAGTGTTGGAAGTTCTGGCTAGGGCAATGAGGCAAGAGAAAGAAATCAAGGGTATTCAGTTAGGAAAAGAAGAAGTCAAACTGTCCCTGTTTGCAGATGACATGATTGTATATTTAGAAAACCCCATTGTCTCAGCCCCAAATCTCCTTAAGCTGGTAAGCAACTTCAGCAAAGTCTCAGGATACAAAATTAATGTGCAAAAATCACAAGCATTCTTATACACCAGTAACAGACAAACAGAGAGCCAAATCAGGAATGAACTTCCATTCACAATTGCTTCAAAGAGAATAAAATACCTAGGAATCCAACTTACAAGGGATGTAAAGGACCTCTTGAAGGAGAACTACAAACCACTGCTCAGTGAAATAAAAGAGGACACAAACAAATGGAAGAACATACCATGCTCATGGATAGGAAGAATCAATATCGTGAAAATGGCCATACTGCCCAAGGTAATTTATAGATTCAATGCCATCCCCATCAAGCTACCAATGAGTTTCTTCACAGAATTGGAAAATACTGCTTTAAAGTTCATATGGAACCAAAAAAGAGCCCGCATCTCCAAGACAATCCTAAGTCAAAAGAACAAAGCTGGAGGCATCACGCTACCTGACTTCAAACTCTACTACAAGGCTACAGTAACCAAAACAGCATGGTACTGGTACCAAAACAGAGATATAGACCAATGGAACAGAACAGAGTCCTCAGAAATAATACCACACATCTACAGCCATCTGATCTTTGACAAACCTGAGAGAAACAAGAAATGGGGAAAGGATTCCCTATTTAATAAATGGTGCTGGGAAAATTGGCTAGCCATAAGTAGAAAGCTGAAACTGGATCCTTTCCTTACTCCTTATACGAAAATTAATTCAAGATGGATTAGAGACTTAAATGTTAGACCTAATACCATAAAAATCCTAGAGGAAAACCTAGGTAGTACCATTCAGGACATAGGCATGGGCAAAGACTTCATGTCTAAAACACCAAAAGCAACAGCAGCAAAAGCCAAAATTGACAAATGGGATCTCATTAAACTAAAGAGCTTCTGCACAGCAAAAGAAACTACCATCAGAGTGAACAGGCAACCTACAGAATGGGAGAAAATTTTTGCAATCTACTCATCTGACAAAGGGCTAATATCCAGAACCTACAGAGAACTCAAACAAATTTACAAGAAAAAAACAAACAACCCCATCAAAAAGTGGGCAAAGGATATGAACAGACATTTCTCAAAAGAAGACATTCATACAGCCAACAGACACATGAAAAAATGCTCATCATCACTGGCCATCAGAGAAATGCAAATCAAAACCACAATGAGATACCATCTCAAACCAGTTAGAATGGCGATCATTAAAAAGTCAGGAAACAACAGGTGCTGGAGAGGATGTGGAGAAATAGGAACACTTTTACACTGTTGGTGGGATTGTAAACTAGTTCAACCATTATGGAAAACAGTATGGCGATTCCTCAAGGATCTAGAACTAGATGTACCATATGACCCAGCCATCCCATTACTGGGTATATACCCAAAGGATTATAAATTACGCTGCTATAAAGACACATGCACACGTATGTTTATTGCAGCACTATTCACAATAGCAAAGACTCGGAATCAACCCAAATGTCCATCAGTGACAGACTGGATTAAGAAAATGTGGCACATATACACCATGGAATACTATGCAGCCATAAAAAAGGATGAGTTTGTGTCCTTTGTAGGGACATGGATGCAGCTGGAAACCATCATTCTTAGCAAACTATCGCAAGAACAGAAAACCAAACACTGCATGTTCTCACTCATAGGTGGGAACTGAACAATGAGATCACTTGGACTCAGGAAGGGGAACATCACACACAGGGGCCTATCACGGGGAGGGGGGAGGGGGGAGGGATTGCATTGGGAGTTATACCTGATGTAAATGATGAGTTGATGGGTGCAGCACACCAACATGGCACAAGTATACATATGTAACAAACCTGCACGTTATGCACATGTACCCTACAACTTAAAGTATAATAATAATAAATAAATTTTTTAAAAAAGTTTAGTTTCCTTATCAATAATGCCTATCTCACTATGATATTCATGAGAATTAAATGAAATAATGGATACAGCCTGTAATGTCTTCAGTTTGATGAAGACACATAGTGGGTTTCTTAATAGATATGTTACTATTATTGTTGTCATCATTATTTCATATTGTTAAAATTTTTCAAGTGTTCTAATTTTTTTGCTAGTCAATAATACAACTATGTGTAAATTAATTCTTCATAATTGTAATGTGAAATAATCATATTATTGATCATAATTACTGTCATCCCACCTACTTGTATACATTAGTACAATGCTTCTATTTTTTGTGATTACTACTTTATTACCTCTGGAGCTTAGCACACAAGGAGATTAAAAAACAGAGGGGCAGTGAAGTTAAGAATACTAAAATTTATTGCCACAGCAAAATGGGCCACAGTTAGGAAGTAGAATTATATAGCTATATCCCTGCTCCACCTATTATACAGCAGAAACTATACAGTTAAAAGTCAGGATGACTGTCATAGAAACAGGAACCTTAGGAAGAGCTCTACCATATGACCTGCAGCCATAGGGTCTCTTACTGGACTGCATAGGTAGCACATGTAAGGATGTGTTTTCTTCTTAGTTTTGTCAGACCAGCCAATTGCAGACTTGGTTTACATTTCCAGGGATAAACAGCTATGTATATGGGAATCATTTATCCCCAGTCACCAATTTACTTACTGACACTCCAACTGAGATGGCCTCTAGGATTAATAATTGTATCCTCTTCAAGATAGGAATATTGATGTATTTATTATTATTATTATTATTATTATACTTTAAGTTCTAGGGTACATGTGCATAACATGCAGGTTTGTTACATATGTATACTTGTGCCATGTTGGTGTGCTGCACCCATCAACTCCTCAGCACCCATCAACTCGTCATTTACATCAGGTATAACTCCCAATGCAATCCCTCCCCTCCCTCCCCCCTCCCCGTGATAGGCCCTGGTGTGTGATGTTCCCCTTCCCGAGTCCAAGTGATCTCATTGTTCAGTTCCCACCTATGAGTGAGAACATGCGGTGTTTGGTTTTCTGTTCTTGCGATAGTTTGCTGAGAATGATGGTTTCCAGCTGCATCCATGTCCCTACAAAGGACACAAACTCATCCTTTTTTATGGCTGCATAGTATTCCATGGTGTATATGTGCCACATTTTCTTAATCCAGTCTGTCACTGATGGACATTTGGGTTGATTCCAAGTCTTTACTATTGTGAATAGTGCCACAATAAACATACGTGTGCATGTGTCTTTTATAGCAGCATGATTTATAATCCTTTGGGTATATACCCAGTAATGGGATGGCTGGGTCATATGGTACTTCTAGTTCTAGATCCTTGAGGAATCACCATACTGTTTTCCATAATGGTTGAACTAGTTTACAATCCCACCAACAGTGTAAAAGTGTTCCTATTTCTCCACATCCTCTCCAGCACCTGTTGTTTCCTGACTTTTTAATGATCGCCATTCTAACTGGTTTGAGATGGTATCGCATTGTGGTTTTGATTTGCATTTCTCTGATGGCCAGTGATGATGAGCATTTTTTCATGTGTCTGTTGGCTGTATGAATGTCTTCTTTTGAGAAATGTCTGTTCATATCCTTTGCCCACTTTTTGATGGGGTTGTTTGTTTTTTTCTTGTAAATTTGTTTGAGTTCTCTGTAGGTTCTGGATATTAGCCCTTTGTCAGATGAGTAGATTGCAAAAATTTTCTCCCATTCTGTAGGTTGCCTGTTCACTCTGATGGTAGTTTCTTTTGCTGTGCAGAAGCTCTTTAGTTTAATGAGATCCCATTTCTCAATTTTGGCTTTTGTTGCCATTGCTTTTGGTGTTTTAGACATGAAGTCCTTGCCCATGCCTATGTCCTGAATGGTATTACCTAGGTTTTCTTCTAGGGATTTTATGGTTTTAGGTCTAACATTTAAGTCTCTAATCCATCTTGAATTAATTTTCGTATAAGGAGTAAAGAAAGGATCCAGTTTCAGCTTTCTACTTATGGCTAACCAATTTTCCCAGCACCATTTATTAAATAGGGAATCCTTTCCCCATTTCTTGTTTTTGTCAGGTTTATCAAAGATCAGATGGCTGTAGATGTGTGGAATTATTTCTGAGGACTCTGTTCTGTTCCATTGGTCTATATCTCTATTTTGGTACCAGTACCATGCTGTTTTGGTTACTGTAGCCTTGTAGTATAGTTTGAAGTCAGGTAGCGTGATGCCTCCAGCTTTGTTCTGTTGACTTAGGATGCGGGCTCTTTTTTGGTTCCATATGAACTTTAAAGCAGTTTTTTCCAATTCTGTGAAGAAATTCATTGGTAGCCTGATGGGGATGGCATTGAATCTCTAAATTACCTTGGACAGTATGGCCATTTTCACGATATTGATTCTTCCTATCCATGAGCATGGTATGTTCTTCCATTTGTTTGTGTCCTCTTTTATTTCACTGAGCAGTGGTTTGTAGTTCTCCTTGAAGAGGTCCTTTGCATCCCTTGTAAGTTGGATTCCTAGGTATTTTATTCTCTTTGAAGCAATTGTGAATGGAAGTTCATTCCTGATTTGGCTCTCTGTTTGTCTGTTACTGGTGTATAAGAATGCTTGTGATTTTTGCACATTAATTTTGTATCCTGAGACTTTGCTGAAGTTGCTTATCAGCTTAAGGAGATTTGGGGCTGAGACAGTGGGGTTTTCGAAATATACAATCATGTCATCTGCAAACAGGGACAATTTGACTTCTTCTTTTCCTAACTGAATACCCTTGATTTCTTTCTTTTGCCTCATTGCCCTAGCCAGAACTTCCAATACTATGTTGAATAGGAGTGGTGAGAGAGGGCATCCCTGTCTTGTGCCAGTTTTCAAAGGGAATTTTTCCAGTTTTTGCCCATTCAGTATGATATTGGCTGTGGGTTTATCATAAATAGCTCTTATTATTTTGAGATACGTTCCGTCAATACCAAATTTATTGAGCGTTTTTAGCATGAAGGGCTGTTGAATTTGTCAAAGGCCTTTTCTGCATCTATTGAGATAATCATGTGGTTTTTGTCTTTGGTTCTGTTTATATGCTGGATTACGTTTATTGATTTGCGTATGTTGAACCAGCCTTGCATCCCAGGGATGAAGCCCACTTGATCATGGTGGATAAGCTTTTTGATGTGCTGCTGGATCCGGTTTGCCAGTATTTTATTGAGGATTTTTGCATTGATGTTCATCAGGGATATTGGTCTAAAATTCTCTTTTTTTGTTTTTTCTCTGCCAGACTTTGGTATCAGGATGATGTTTGCTTCATAAAATGAGTTGGGGAGGATTCCCTCTTTTTCTATTGATTGGAATAGTTTCAGAAGGAATGGTACCAGCTCCTCCTTGTACCTCTGGTAGAATTCAGCTGTGAATCCATCTGGTCCTGGACTTTTTTTGGTGGGTAGGCTATTAATTACTGCCTCAATTTCAGAGCCTGCTATTGGTCTATTCAGGGATTCAGCTTCTTCCTGGTTTAGTCTTGGGAGAGTGTAAGTGTCCAGGAAAGTATCCATTTCTTCAAGATTTTCTAGTTTATTTGCATAGAGGTGTTTATAGTATTCTCTGATGGTAGTTTGTATTTCTGTGGGGTCGGTGGTGATATCCCCTTTATCATTTTTTATTGTGTCTATTTGATTCTTCTCTCTTTTCTTCTTTATTAGTCTTGCTAGTGGTCTATCAATTTTGTTGTTCTTTTCAAAAAACCAACTCCTGGATTCATTGATTTTTTGGAGGGTTTTTTGTGTCTCTATCTCCTTCAGTTCTGCTCTGATCTTAGTTATTTCTTGCCTTCTGCTAGCTTTTGAATGTGTTTGCTCTTGCTTCTCTAGTTCTTTTAATTGTGATGTTAGAGTGTCAATTTTAGATCTTTCCAGGTTTCTCTTGTGGGCATTTAGTGCTATAAATTTCCCTCTACACACTGCTTTAAACGTGTCCCAGAGATTCTGGTATGTTGTATCTTTGTTCTCATTGGTTTCAAAGAACATCTTTATTTCTGCCTTCATTTCGTTATGTACCCAGTAGTCATTCAGGAGCAGGTTATTCAGTTTCCGTGTAGTCGAGTGGTTTTGATTGAGTTTCTTAGTCCTGAGTTCTAGTTTGATTGCACTGTGGTCTGAGAGACAGTTTGTTATAATTTCTGTTCTTGTACATTTGCTGAGGAGTGCTTTACTTCCAATTATGTGGTCAATTTTGGAATAAGTGTGATGTGGTGCTGAGAAGAATGTATATTCTGTTGATTTGGGGTGGAGAGTTCTATAGATGTCTATTAGGTCTGCTTGCTGCAGAGATGAGTTCAATTCCTGGATATCCTTGTTAACTTTCTGTCTCGTTGATCTTTCTAATGTTGACAGTGGGGTGTTGAAGTCTCCCATTATTATTGTATGGGAGTCTAAGTCTCTTTGTAAGTCTCTAAGGACTTGCTTCATGAGTCTGGGTGCTCCTGTATTGGGTGCATATATATTTAGGACAATTAGCTCTTCCTGTTGAATTGATCCCTTTACCATTATGTAATGGCCTTCTTTGTCTCTTTTGATCTTTGATGGTTTAAAGTCTGTTTTATCAGAGACTAGTATTGCAACCCCTGCTTTTTTTTGTTCTCCATTTGCTTGGTAGATCTTCCTCCATCCCTTTATTTTGAGCCTGTGTATGTCTCTGCATGTGAGATGGGTCTCCTGAATACAGCAGACTGATGGGTCTTGACTCTTTATCCAGTTTGCCAGTCTGTGTCTTTTAATTGGAGCATTTAGTCCATTTACATTGAAGGTTAATATTGTTATGTGTTAACTTGATCCCGCCATTATGATATTAACTGGTTATTTTGCTCGTTAGTCGATGCAGTTTCTTCCTAGCCTCGATGGTCTTTACATTTTGGCATGTTTTTGCAATGGCTGGTACCAGTTGTTCCTTTCCATGTTTAGTGCTTCCTTCAGGGTCTCTTGTAAGGCAGGCCTGGTGGTGACAAAATCTCTCAGCATTTGCTTATCTGTAAAGGATTTTATTTCTCCTTCACTTATGAAACTTAGTTTGGCTGGATATGAAATTCTGGGTTTAAAATTCTTTTCTTTAAGAATGTTGAATATTGGCCCCCACTCTCTTCTGGCTTGGAGAGTTTCTGCCGAGAGATCCGCTGTTAGTCTGATGGGCTTCCCTTCGTGGGTAACCCGACCTTTCTCTCTGGCTGCCCTTAAGATTTTTTCCTTCATTTCAACTTTGGTGAGTCTGGCAATTATGTGTCTTGGAGTTGCTCTTGTCAAGGAGTATCTTTGTGGCGTTCTCTGTATTTCCTGAATTTGAATGTTGGCCTGCCCTACTAGGTTGAGGAAGTTCTCTTGGATGATATCCTGAAGAGTGTTTTCCAACTTGGTTCCATTTTCCCCCTCACTTTCAGGCACCCCAATCAGATGTAGATTTAGTCTTTTTACATAATCCCATACTTCTTGCAGGTTTTGTTCTTTTCTTTTTCTTCTTTTTTTTTTAGATTTCTCTTGTCGCTTCATTTCATTCATTTGATCTTCAATCGCTGATACTCTTTCTTCCAGTTCATCGAGTCGGTTACTGAAGCTTGTGCATTTGTCACGTATTTCTCGTGTCATTGTTTTCATCTCTGTCTATTCGTTTATGGCCTTCTCTGCATTAATTATTCTGGTTATCAATTCTTCCACTCTTTTTTCAAGATTTTTAGTTTCTTTGCACTGGGTACCTAATTCCTCCTTTAGCTCTGAGAAGTTTGATGGACTGAAGCCTTCTTCTCTCATCTCGTCAAAGTCATTCTCCATCCAGCTTTGATCCGTTGCTGGCGATGAGCTGCGTTCCTTTGGAGGGGGAGATGTGCTCTTATTTTTTGAATTTCCAGCTTTTCTGCCCTGCTTTTTCCCCATCTTTGTGGTTTTATCTGCCTCTGGTCTTTGATGATGGTGATGTACTGATGGCGTTTTGGTGTGGGTGTCCTTCCTGTTTGTTAGTTTTCCTTCTAACAGTCAGGACCCTCAGCTGTAGGTCTGTTGGAGATTGCCTGAGGTCCACTCCAGACTCTGCTTGTCTGGGTGTCAGCAGCAGAGGCTGCAGAAGATAGAATACTGCTGAACAGCGAGTGTACCTGTCTGATTCTTGCTTTGGAAGCTTCCGTTCAGGGGTGTACTCCACTGTGTGAGGTGTGGGGTGTCGGTCTGCCCCTAGTGGAGGATGTCTCCCAATTAGGCTACTCAGGGGTCAGGGACCCACTTGAGCAGGCAGTCTGTCCGTTTTCAGATCTCAACCTCCGTGTTGGGAGATCCACTGCTCTCTTCAAAGCTCTCAGACAGAGTCATTTGTGTCTGCGGAGGTTTCTGCTGCTTTTTGTTGTTGTTGTTGTTGTTGTTGTTGTTGTTTAGCTGTGGCCTGTCCCCAGTGGTGGAGTCTACAGAGACTGGCAGGCGTCCTTGAGCTGCTGTGAGCTCCACCCAGTTCGATCTTCCCAGGGCTTTGTTTGCCTACTTAAGCCTCAGCAATGGCGGGTGCCCCTCCCCCAGCCTCGCTGCTGCCTTGCCGGTAGATCGCAGACTGCTATGCTAGCAATGAGGAAGGCTCCGTGGGCGTGGGACCCTCCCGGCCAAGTGTGGGACATAATCTCCTGGTGTGCCCGTTTGCTTAAAGTGCAGTATTGGGGTGGGAGTTACCTGATTTTCCAGGTGTTGTGTGTCTCAGTTCCCCTGGATAGGAAAAGGGATTCCCTTCCCCCTTGCATTTCCCAGGTGAGGCGATGCATCGCCCTGCCTCAGCTCTCACTGGTCGGGCTGCAGCAGCTGACCAGCACTGATTGCTTGCTACTCCCTAGTGAGATGAACCCAGTACCTCAGTTGAAAATGCAGAAATCACCTGTCTTCTGTGTTGCTCGTGCTGGGAGCTGGAGACTGGAGCTGTTCCTATTCGGCCATCATCAGGAATATTGATGTATATACTGACTACCATTACAATTATTAGGTTCTCTTAAGCTAAAGAAAATTATTTTCTCTGATGGTGATTGATGATGAGCATTTTTTCATGTGTCTGTTGGCTGTATGAATGTCTTCTTTTGAGAAGTGTCTGTTCATATCCTTTGCCCACTTTTTGATGGGGTTGTTTGTTTTTTTCTTGTAAATTTGATTGAGTTCTTTATAGGTTCTGGATATTAGCCCTTTGTCTGATGAGTAGATTGCAAAAATTTTCTCCCATTCTGTAGGTTGCCTGTTCATTCTGATGGTAGTTTCTTTTGCTGTGCAAAAGCTCTTTAGTTTAATTAGATCCCATTTCTCAATTTTGGCTTTTGTTGCCATTGCTTTTGGTGTTTTAGACATGAAGTCCTTGCCCATGCCTATGTCCTGAATGGTATTACCTAGGTTTTCTTCTAGGGATTTTATGGTTTTAGGTCTAACATTTAAGTCTCTAATCAATCTATCTTGAATTAATTTTCGTGTAAGGAGTAAGGAAAGGATCCAGTTTCAGCTTTCTACTTATGGCTAACCAATTTTCCCAGTACCATTTATTAAATAGGGAATCCTTTCCCCATTTCTTGTTTTTGTCAGCTTTGTCAAAGATCAGATGGCTGTAGATGTGTGGTATTATTTCTGAGGACTCTGTTCTGTTCCATTGGTCTATATCTCTATTTTGGTACCAGTACCATGCTGTTTTGGTTACTGTAGCCTTGTAGTATAGTTTGAAGTCAGGTAGCGTGATGCCTCCAGCTTTGTTCTTTTGGCTTAGGATGGTCTTGGCAATGTGGGGTCTTTTTTGGTTCCATATGAACTTTAAAGCAGTTTTTTCATATTCTGTGAAGAAACTCATTGGTAGCTTAATGGGGATGACAATGAATGTATAAATTACCTTGGGCAGTATGGCCATTTTCACGATATTGATTCTTCCTATCCATGAGCATGGCATGTTCTTCTATTTGTTTGTGTCCTCTTTTATTTCACTGAGCAGTGGTTTGTAGTTCTCCTTCAAGAGGTCCTTTACATCCCTTGTAAGTTGGATTCCTAGGTATTTTATTCTCTTTGAAGCAATTGTGAATGGAAGTTCATTCGTGATTTGGCTCTCTGTTTGTGTGTTACTGGTGTATAAGAATGCTTGTGATTTTTGCACATTGATTTTGTATCCTGACACTTTGCTGAAGTTTCTTATCAGCTTAAGGAGATTTGGGGCTAAGGTGATGGGATTTTCTAAATATACAATTATGTAATCTGGAAACAGGGACAATTTGACTTCTTCTTTTCCTAACTGAATATCTTTTATTTCTTTCTCTTCCCTGATTGCCCTAACAAGAACTTCCAACATTATGTTGAATAGGAGTGGTGAGAGAGGGCATCCCTGTCTTGTGCCAGTTTTCAAAGGGAATGCTTCAGGAAACAACAGGTGCTGGAGAGGATGTGGAGAAATAGGAACACTTTTACACTGTTGGTGGGAGTGTAAACTAGTTCAGCCATTGTGGAAAACAGTGTGGCGATTCCTCAAGGATCTAGAACCGGAAATACCATTTGACCCAGCCATCCCATTACTGGGGATATACCCAAAGGATTATAAGTCATGCTGCTATAAAGACACATGCACACGTATGTTTATTGTGGCACTATTCACAATAGCAAAGACTTGGAATCAACCCAAATGTCCATCAGTGACAGACTGGATTAAGAAAATGTGGCACCTATACACCATGGAATACTATACAGACATAAAAAAGGATGAGTTCATGTCCTTTGTAGGGACATAAATGCAACTGGAAACCATCATTCTCAGCAAACTATCACAAGAATATAAAACCAAATACCACATGTTCTCACTCATAGATGGGAATTGAACAATGAGATCACTTGGACACAGGAAGGGAAACATCACACACCAGGGCCTATTGTGGGGACGAGGGAGGAGGGAGGGGGATAGCATTAGGAGATATACCTAATGTAAATGACGAGTTAATGGATGCAGCACACCAACATGGCACATGTATACATATGTAACAAACCTGTACGTTGTGCACATGTAACCTAGAACTTAAAGTATAATTTAAAAAAAAATTATTTTCTGCTAGTCTTTTAATCTGTTCCTATTATGGCAGGAACTTTATGTATAATTAAGTTCTCCAAGCCTCAATATACCCATCTGTTAAATGGAGATAATAATAGTAGTTATCTCATTTGGATGTGATAAGGATTAAATAAAATAATGCATGTAAAATTCTGCATACAATGCCTAGAATATAATAAATACTCAATATATGTTAGCATTTAATATTTATTATATTATGTTACATAACTTGTTTAATCTTGTTGCCTTCATTGGAGCAAACTTTTAATGCTGTTTTCTTTATGTATTTTACAGATTATACTTACAGTAGAATTAACTATTTTTCTTTTGGCATACAGTTTCATGTTTCTAAACACATGTATAGATTTCTAAAACTATCACCACAATAAGAATAAAGAATATTTCCATCATTTCCCACAACTCTCCCATTCTGTTCCTTTATAGTCACTCCTCTCCCCAACTCCTAACCCTTGGCAACCACTGATCTGTTCTGCATCACTATAGTTTTGCATTTTGGAGACTGTTATATATATGCGGTTATATATTACGTAACTTTTTAAGCCTAGCTTCTTTCACTCAGCAGAATGCCTTTGAGTTTCATACACATTATGTATCCATAATTTGTTATTTTTTATTAATGCTTTCTTTAAGTATGAGGACATTTCAAGTATATGGTCATATATTTCTTTTATAAGAGTCCATCTGATAGGTATCCCTTAATAGAATCTTTGTATTAAATAACACCTGACACAGTTTAGTGTGCTACAACATGTAGTGTGGTACAACATTATCAAACAACTGTGTTCCTTTAATTACTAATGATATTCATGGAATAAAAGGGACCTGAAATCTAATAAATGTGAGAAATTCTGAATTCTATAAAAGTAAATTGGATTGCTTGCCATATGATTTCTCATAATTTTTAACATATGCTATGAAATGCAAAATTCCTAAAAGAAGATATGGTTTTGCAAGTGCTTATCAAATTATCAAATTTAATTTTTTTCTGCTGAACAACTACCACGTTGTATTCCACAGTTTGAGAAACATTAAATGAAAAATGAAAAATGTGGGCTTTTGAGTCTGGGTTTGAATCTTTGTCCTGGTACTCACTAGCTTCTTGATCCTGGACAAGTTTAATCTGCATTAATCCCAGATTCTTCATGTATAAAATGGGACTAATAGTACTTTCTTTGTCAAGGTTGTTGTGAGGATTACACAAAATTTACTTTATATGTACACATAGCACAATATATGCCACATGGTAAGCACTCAGTAAATGGTAGCTATTTATTACTAGAGGCAATATATAGGAGTGTTTAGAATCACAGGCTTTGAAGTCTGGTAGATCTCAATTTTCTTTTGGTTGTTTCTTCTTAGCTGTTATTTAACCTCATTAATAAAGTGAGGACATTGCTTATGAGGATTTAATATGATAATTAAATATTTAGTACAGTTAACCATGAGTGGTTCCCTGAGCACTTTCTTGAGGAAGTAACTTTTTATGTAATCACTGAGTAGTTTATAGAGAAATGCATAAATATTAACAACTAAATTCAGACCCAGAGTATTCTGATGCAGAGTCATAATTAGAGCAGAAGAAATTTTACTTCCTTTCAATATTGGAGAGGACATATTTCCAATGTATATACAAAAAAGCAGGGGAAGTAAATTGCTACTTATCCTATGTTTGGATTAGTATTAGGGAATGAGAGTAAATTCACCTACTTATACACAGGAAAAAAATAGATACTTATGGCCTTTATTAACATTAATAGTAGATAATTAAGCTTAATATTTATGAAAAGATACTACATTCTCTTAAGTCATGGCCTTTATATTTGCAAAACAAAGCAACAAACAAAGGTAAACCCCCCCCCACTATAACTGTATTAGAAATGCTTTTTAAATCTGGATAAATCTTATTAATAATATAAATATACATTTTATAGAAATAACAAATGTGCTTTTTAGTGGCACCATTAGTAGTTGGGTGATTTACCATATCAAATCACTGGTGCAAGACTAGTACTCAAATCAACTGAAGTAAAATAAGTTAGAGTATTTTTGTTTATTTTGCTTATAACTCAAATATTTATGTGAGAATATTAAGATAGAATTATAAACAGAAAATAGTACATGCATTTTATATGTAGGTTTGTTTAGAAACTTTCTTAAAAAGCCCCCCTTTTTGGTTATATAGCCAGCATAAGATTAGTAAATGTCCCACTGATAATGTTTGGTGCCTCAAACAGTACAAAATAGAAGAGAAAAAGAAATCTCATAGAGCGATTTCTAGAAACAAGTAGATCCTTCAGCTTAGCAAATGGGATGTAAGTGAATTATGTAGATGAGCATTATGTTCTCAAATAATTCGATACAATAAAGCCTCTAGTTCTTTAAAAAAATTAGAAAAGAATATTTTCAATTTGGTATTTACTTCTGACTTCTTGAAAATACTTCCTGCTAACACACTTTTTCTTTTGTACACCTACACTAGAGATATGTAAGTATTGATTTGAGAAATGAAAAATGAAAAACTGTGAAAAGATTTCATAATTTTCAGATAGCTATAATGTTTTAGAGGCATCTTAACCCCACTCTGCTATCTAATTGTGTCTTATAAAGCAACAGACCCAAAACCTTGTGTAAGTTAGTTGAGCAAGATATATAGAGGATATATAGATATATAGACTGCCCACAAGTAAAATAGAAAAGGCAATTTATCTTTGATTAGCTATTCTTCTCTTACATATTACCTTTCTCCATCTTTTTATCTTTACTCTTTTTTCATAGAAACTCCATTATCTAGAATTCTTATTTTACCCTCTGCCATTCTGAGCTTTCCACTGTCACATTTCATTTTATATTAAAATTTGTCTCTTTTCTCTTGTAGAAATTTTAGGCCCCACAGGCCAGCTAGTTAATCTGATATTCTAACATAGACTAATACTCTAATGATAGTGATTTAGAGTTTGAGAACCAACTAATGTATGTGAAGATGTCCTTTTGAGAGTCAGTGAGCACATCTACCTCTCTCCAAGCTCACTGCCTTTCCCCAAACCTACCCCAACATCTTTAGACTGATCCATTAGTAAATTTAATAGTGAGAATGTACATCTAGAAAATGGGAAATGGTAGAATAGTAGGTTATTGAATTAGAAATTTTGAGCCAGGCAAGTTTTTTGCTGTCATATTATATGGCATACAACAAAACCTGTTCTTTATAGGTTCAGTCCTGTGACTTTGTGTCATTTTAAATGACTTCTGAGTCTCATTAATGTTTTTTTCCTATGTAGCGAACCATTCATAATATTCTCTGGTGGGCTGTCCTATGACAAAGCTTGTAGAAGACCAAGTTTAACCATCATGCATGGAAAAGCAATTACAGTACTTGAAATGGATCATCCTATTGTTGAATTTCTAACTTTATGTGAAACGCCTTATCCAAATGGTAAGTAACTAAAATGAAACTATTAATGTTGAAAATCATTTTTGAAATGACAAGTTTCTAACAAAATTAAGGTTAAATATTTTCAGTTTTGGCAGTGGATGTCTACTGTGGTATAATGCTGTGAGCTACAGGTGCTGGAACAGGTTCTGCAATTGTACCTACTTGACAAACTGGAAATAACACAGATGTAGTACAGCAATCCTGGCATTTCAGGTTCTAATATCAGGTAAGTGCTTTAAACTTTGATTAGATGGTGGAAGCTGAGCTGGGAGGGTCTGATAAGGGTCCAGGGTGAAATCACTTGGGGAAGCTGAGGTCTCTTAATAGCCTCTCTCAGACCAGCTCCATCAATTCCATCCCAAAGCCAATCAAAGTTAAAGCACTTACCTGATATCAGTAATCTGTAACTGTGGTGGTGCTGCATCTGTTTCACATCTGGCTTTGCTTCAGATGCAACTGCAGCACCTCTGATTCCTCTAGGATTGCGGATGTGTGGATAATGACTTTTTAAAATTTTGAAAATAGTCAGAAAGGCCTTTGGGAGGAGAAATGCTTATATATTTTTATTATCCTGAATATAAAGACTTTTTGTAAACACAACAACTAGTTATGTTGTTATGCAATCTGTATAATGAAATCTAATGATGATGAAATATTTTAATAATGTGGCCAGGTGCGGTGGTTCATGCCTGTTATCCCAGCACTTTGAGAGGGCAAGGCAGGCAGATCGTTTGAGTTCAAGAGTTCGAGACCAGCTTGGGCAACATAATGAGATTCCATCTCAAACAAACAAACAAATAAATAAATAAATAAATAAATCTAAAAAGTGAGAAAAGTGAAAACATAAAAAAGGAAATACACATCATGTTACAACAACATAGTATGTGTATATACATTACTATGTTTTTAAGAGGGAATATGCAGATATAAGGGAAAGAGCACTGGACTTGAGGACAAAATATGTGAGGTTATGATTTAGCTCTGCCACTTACTAGCTAGGTGACCTTGGGCAAGTCACTTTACATTTATGAGTTTTATTTATCATTTGTAGAAAGTGAATAGTAATATGGTCTCCACATGACTACTGGAAGGTTAAGTGAGCATACTTCCTAACTATAAACATATATATGTTGTGAGTTCCATTATTATGTGTATTAACTTACTTTATTTAGTCTCACATTTAAAAGATGGGATAAACTGATATTAAATAATAGTGTAGCACTTTATTTCCAAAGTTACTAGGGACAGACAATTTACTTATGTTTTTAATTGTCAAATAATTATTGAATCATTCTATGGCCCCAGTACTACAAGAACTTGTTGAGCATACAGATAAAGTATTAAACTAATCTCTGATGTCAAATTGCAAAAAATCTGGTCAGATGAGTGAGATTATTATGACTTGTTAAGTTTAAGTAATGAAAGACCTTAATTAAGTGCTGAGTTGTATGGTTCAGAGTATAAATAATGTATTAATTTTTAAGCTAAATAGTCATGGTTTCATGCATAGTAATAGCAGTGTTTGGAAAGAGAGAAAGGTAAGTCTGATTATGAGACAGTAGAGTTGTTTAGAGAACAGAAGAAGAGAGAAACTGTCTTGTAATATTTATGAATCATCAGAATATAAGTGTTCTTTGGAGTTACAAAAATGAATGATGAAAGAATGTATGAAGAAAGAACAGAGGACCAACAGCTGAGCTTAGGAAAATGCGTCCTATGAAAAGCCTCGAAAAAGAAGATGTGTGAGCAATAGAAATTGAGAATGTGTGGTCTGTGTGTATATAAATGTCTGCACGTTGGTAGAGATGTTAGGACAATTTCTAATAATGTTCAATAAAGTATAAATGCAATGTAACCATTCCTATTCACTTTCAAGCCATATATAAAAACCTTTGTTTTTTAGGAAAGTGGTAATGAGGATGGACCTTTTCACTTGTCACAAGCTAGGAGATGTACTTTAACTCTCTTGACAGTGCCAGAAAGGTTTCTGACCATATACCCATCTCAAGCAGAACCTAGTCCAAACCAGGACCCCAGAAACCTTCCTAATCTAGCTCCTTCATTAGAGGATTATTCTCCAAGTAAATCGCATCCTTGAGTACATCCCCAGCTGTAATGTCTGGGATTATCATTGGTGTTGGATTGTGCCCCAGGACTCTTGGGGCACAATTGGTAGCTCTTGGAGAGGAGGGTCAGTAGCGTTAATGAGGCCAACTTGAGAGATGAGAATTAGGGTAAAAGCCAGTTCTGAGGCCAGATCTCCTTGTGAGGATAACTCTAATATTATTTCCCCCTTTCTGGGAGAAGGAAATATGGACCTGGCAGATTTGTACAAAATCCTTTCCCAGGAGGTGTACAGGGGCCAATGGGACAAGCAGAAATGACTGCCAATGAGGAGTCCTAGTTGGAAGGGGATCAGTAAAGATTAGAAACTACCACAAATGTGTTGGCTACCCTGACCATCTGGATGAATTTAGAACTCTACGAAGGAACACTGAAAGCATGCCAGGGTTAAGGAGGACTAAAGAAAGGGCCTTGGGCCATTGCAGGCTAAATGGCACACCACAATTCTTTGCCAATTGGGCTTTTATTATTCCCTTGGTCTGTTTCACCAGTCCAGAGGACTAGAAGTTGTAAGCACAATTGAAATGTTGATAAATAGGCCAAATTATACAAATGTTTTAAATAATTTGCTCTGCAAAATGAGTTCCTCGTGCATTATGAACCCCTTAAGAGACTTCTCATGTTGGTATAAATTTTCCAACAGGTCCTTAACTACTGCCATGGCTGTGGCCTGTTGACAATAGAAGGCTTCAGTGCAATGCTAAAACATGCAAACTGTAACTAGTACATACCAATATCCTTGAGAGATGGGGAGCTGAAAAAAATATTGTTGCCATGCCTCAAAGGGACTTTTTGGTAATGTGAAGTGGTCCATGAAGGCATGAAATGGTTTTCCAATATGGTATTGTGGACATATTTCACACAGATACTAAGGTTGTGAGCTATCCCAAGGCATGCTTGCCATCTGTGTAAGTAATTGGCCATTTTACCTTTGGCTAAAAGACATGTCTAGTAAGAGCATGCAGTTCTGCCTGTTGGACAAACCTGACATCAGGAAAGATAAGTAAAGTGGCAGAATTAAGCAAGTTATATTGGGTCATGGTAAAGGGAGGTGAGAACAGAAAAAGAATTGCATAGTTTGCTAGGCTTCTTGTGACATGAATTGAGGAGAGCCCCATTAGAGTGTGGAACACAGACAGTGAGGGGGGCCCCGTTGCTATTTTCACTGTGGCTTTTACAAAAGAAGAGACAACATCAACTTCTTTGAGACAAGAAGACTATAGTATCCTATGGGTCCAGTTTGTGTCCAATTCTGATATTTTAATTCATCTAGTTAGTTAGATTTTAAAAGGAGAAATACCCTGAATGTCCCCAGAGCATCCCTATTCTGGACTGGGGGAAGAGGACTAGGGGACTCCATCAGGATTTAGTTATAACCAAATATTAGAGGATCTTACGAGAATTCAGAATCTAGTCCAGTCCATAGCCAAATAACAAGGACTTGAGGGCAATGCACAATGTTAGAATCTAGTAACAGATAAACTTTTGCTTTACTTAGAAGCATAACTTTTCCTCTCCACATTGATCATATAAGAAATCTCAGATATTAGAACCTCTTGAAGCTAGATGGCCAGACCAAGTCAGGCGTTAGATTTTACTTATAGTCTTAAGGTTCTTGGGCCTACCAGAAAGTGACAGTTTTTACATACTCACTGTAAAGCTAGGAACTCCTGAAGATAGGCATTTTAGGCACATTCTTACATATAACATTTCAGTCTATACCTTGGTAATATAACCAATGTTCCCAATTGTTTCCTGTTTTCAAGAGAGATAAGATTTTTATTTAACTTACATAAATAAAAATAAGAATACTCATTTATAGCTTCTGAATTTTAAGGAATCAAGTAGGGAAAAAAAACCAAATGCTTCCACCTTTGTTCAACAGAGGATACTTTACCAAAATACTGCAAACTATAGATAGCTTATGTCAGAAAATTTCCTTGAATTTGGAAAATAAAACATTTAAGCAACAAAAACATTATCCTTATCAATTACTTAATTTCATTTAAATAATTTTGTTTGGTTGGCCAGGTGCAGTGGCTCACACCTGTAATCCCAGCACTTTGGCAGGCTGTGTGGTAGGATAGCTTGAGGTCAGGATTTCAAGACCAGCCTGCACAACATAGCAAGACCTGTCTCTACTAAAAGGCAAAAAAATTATCTGGGTGTAGTCATACATGTCTGTAGTCTTAGCTACTCCAGAGGCTGAGGTAGGAGGATCAAGCTTGAGCCCAGGAGATGGAAACTGCAGCAAGCTATGATTGCATCACTGTACTCCAGCCTGGGGAACAGAGTAAGACTGTGTTTCAAAAAAATTTTTTTTCTTTATTTTGATTAGCAATTTTAGACTATAGCTCATTGCAAGTACTTCTAGAGAAGAATTTAAAACAATTGCTGTGGATGACAAAAAGCCAGAAAAATCATAGCCAAAGATACGATGAGAATTTTCAATTGACAAGGCAATTTAGATATTTCGGTGGCACACAATCATTTAACATAATAATCATTATTATGACACATATCTTGGCATATCAGAATTTTAGGGATCCTATACAATTTCACGCATTTTAATAACACACACAAATATAACTTAAGGGAAGTTAAACACCATTCCTTATTTGACAGAACTTCCTGTATTATTTACCAAATAAACCTAATCATTTAATATCTGTACAAGATGAGAGATAAACCCTTTGAGGCTCTTCAGGGGGGCCTATGTGGAAAATTGTAAAATTAATTTTAGGCCAAAAGGCTTAATTTAAGATTGGGCCCTGGAGAGACCTGCCAAAGTTGTCAAAAAGTTCAAAAACTACTTTCTTTAATAGAATGGTAGTTCACTGCTAAATAATAGTTACTTATTCAGTCAAAGTAAGAATAAAAATCAGAAGACTTCAAAAGCAATACAGAAAGTTACATGGATGTAAAAACCTTAACCCTTGTAAAGGCTCAGTTTTCTGAAGTAGTCAAAACCCAACAAGGACAGCATGAAGTACAGGACAGAATCTATGTTTCCTAGGCTCAAATATTCCTTGAGCAGGGAATATATGGTTCTTAGCAAGAGCATATGAAGTTCTGGTTACATAAAATAATTCAGACATATAAAGAAAAGCCAATAGTACTCAATCAAGTTATACTGAATAAAACATTGCTTTTCTGGACCTTCAGGATAAAAGTAAAACCAGAGAAACTAGGTAGTTCTCAGGAAGAGGCGTGACAGAAATAGAAACGTGTTTGTAAATCAGAGGATGGTTGTTAAACACATTTCAGAATTAAAAATCAAAACCTCTTGCAATCTTACTAAAAGCAATTAATATTTAAGAAATCTTTGTTGACTGGGTGCAGTGGCTCTCACGCCTGTAATTCCAGCACTTTGGGAGGCCGAGACAGGCGGATCACGAGGTCAGGAGATCAAGACCATCCTGGCTAACACGGTGAAACCCCGTCTCTACTAAAAAATACAAAAAACTAGCCGGGCGGGCGGTGGGTGGCGGGTGCCTGTAGTCCCAGCTACTCGGGAGGCTGAGGCAGGAGAAAGGCGTAAACCCGGGAGGTGGAGCTTGCAGTGAACTGAGATCCGGCCACTGCACTCCAGCCTGGGCGACAGAGTGAGACTCTGTCTCAAAAAAAAAAAAAAAAAAAAGGAAAAAGAAAAAGAAAAGAAAAGAAGCCTTTGTTGTTTTAACATAGGGGACCAAATTTTTAAACTTTGTATCAGTGTATTTTAACATCAAAGTTTATTCTTTGGAAAGACTGTCACAAATAATTTCTTTTAATTATAGCCAGCTTAATCACACCCAGAATTTCCTTCACAAGTTCCCATTCATGAACCTTATCATGATTTACTCAGACCATCTATGGATTACTGAGACACTCTGCCTCACTCTATATGTCCTCTTTCTTCTTAAGTTAGCAATCATGTCACTCTAGGAAAAAGATTTACCATGCAAGACTTTCTCATACAAAATTATTCTCTTATCTTTACATCTATAACTTTTCTTATATCTCTTTCTCTCTCTCTTATTTACAGTTCCTTTCTATCTTGTTTCTATTTCCTTCCTAAATCCACATTTTGACACTCCCTTTAAATAACCTTTGACTTAGAAAAAAATATTTTTCTCAATAAAAGACATTTTTTCCACTTATAATTTTTTTCTCTTATTAAACACACCTGACTTTGGTATATTTTATATACAGAATCATATATCAACTGGAATTTTTAGCTTCTAGTAACCTTAAATTTTATTAAAAACATAGGAAGTACAAAATCTTGAATTGCCTGTTACATATCATTATTTAATAGGTAAGAACCATTTTATTTTTAATATTTTTCAATTTTTTATGTTTGTTTTAGAGACAGGGTCTTGCTCTTTTGCCCAGGCTCGAGTGCAGTGTCATGATCATGGCTCACTGCAGCCTCAAACTGTTGGGCTCAAGCAATCCTCTCACCTCAGCTTCCCAGGTAGCTGAAACTCTAAGTGTGTGTCACCATACCTGGCTAATTATTTTATTTTTGTAGAGATGTAGTCTTGCCTTGTTACCCAGGGTGGTCTCAAACTTCTGGCCTCAAGCAATCCTCCCACCTTAGCCTCCCAAAGTGCTGAGATTATAGGCATGAGCCACCATGCTTGGCCAAGAGCCATTTTATAATTGTCAGAAAAAGATATTTCCCTATAACATATTTTTATGCATATTTAATCTTTCTATTAGTCTTTCTAGTCTTTCTATTAAATTTAAGAAACCAAGGACAACTCTATTTGTGTTCAGCAGTTTGTTTCAGTTTTTATCACATTTGAAAATGCCTTGTACATTTAATGAGTATCTATTATTTAATTTAGGATTTCATATTACATAAAAATTTATTTATAGCTATTTATCCCATTTACCTTTATTTCTTTGTTTTTAGCAGTGTGCTGAGATTACTTATGAAAACAGGTAATAGACAAAGCTAGTCATCATTCCAAATTATTTAGCTATTAATTATTTTATATAACTGCATGTCAGGCAAACATTATAAAAGTAATGACCTTAAAGTCCAATAATTCAGAGGACACAGGCATTCCCATCAATTCGACAATCTTGAACTCTTCCCATTTGCCAAAAAATTTCTAAGTCACATGAACTTGAAAAGTGCCTGGTCTTATTTGCTTGATTTATGAGTACTCATCTATTTGTAAGTCAATTTGGTATCATAGACAAATACAGCCAGACTTGTACATGCAGCCAGATACAAATAATGATCATGTAGCTTTAATTTTTAAAACTTTAGCCATATGTCAGGCATAACTCACTAGTTGAAAGGGGCAGTTAGATTCATACTTCATCACTGTCAAACTAACATTTTTAGTTTAAATTTTTCTGTTCCATGTAGCTGAAGCCCCTTACTGAATTTCAGAGAAACCAGAGTAGCAAAGTAGTCAGGTGGACCGGCAGGAAGAGAGGAGCTAGTGGAAGAAGTTTAGCTCTAGAGTAAATTAGAAAGCTCGTAAGTCTCTTTTCTACATTAGTTATTACCCAACGTTCCTAGATCATAGAGGATCCCCAGTCCCATTATTTTTAATCCTATCAGAAACTGTGGTATCTGGTGGGCTGATTGATGGGCAGCTTCTTCCTCTACCTGCCCAGGATGGTTAGGGCATTCCCATTTCCAATGGTCCTCTTGTTTACAATATGCACATCGTGGCCTCAAGACTGTATGGCCATTTTGGCCAGCAGTGGGGTCCCTAGGGGTCTTACCCATGGCCATTTGTTTTTCCTAGCATGCTCCATCTTGTGCCTCAACTGGTTGTGGGCAAGAGCCACAGCAAGCAGCATAGCTTGTTGTCTCATGTTACATTGCTTTTGCCCTTCCTGGACTTGAACAAGATGAATTAAATGCCTTAAAGGCAATCTCGACTACTTGAGATATTGATATTCCCAACACCTTTTCTACTTTCTGTAGTTTTCCTCTCATACCAGGGGCACTCTGACTGATAAAACTCTTAGGTTACCTGGGTGTTCGGGTCAATGTTACTGTATTGCCCGAAGGCTTTAAAGACCACAAGAAAGGAAGAAGCATTTTCTTTGGCCACTGTTGGACCTTTATGCCTTGTTCTGCTGAAGTCCTGCTACAATTACATTCCTCATTTTGCTTGGAGGTTTATCTCAGATGGTTAGAGCAAGGCCCTGCACTAGACAGAGATATATATATTTTGGGTCTGTAATGTGGTACTTATGGAGATTCCTTCCCAGTGAATCACCAATGGGTTGGGTATCCCCTAGTCACCTAGGAGTACCTACAAGGGCTGGAGGGAGCAATGTAGTCCCTCAATTAAATAATTTTCTAATTAGGCTGTTTCTGTACTATCAAAATGTTAACCACTGTTTAAGCCAAATATTACTGCTTATATCAGAATACAAACAGAAACAGAAACAGCCAATCAAACAAGACAAACCACAGCATTTTGGACTCTGAGTTTGATCCCCTCAATGGGAGCAAACAGACAAGGCTCAAACTTGTCCCTGTAAGCTTCAGACATCTTTAATCCATTCTGGATGGGGAAGGTTGATCTCCAGCCCATAATCAAGCAAATAATTTGCTCAGTCTAGTTGATTGGAGTAGACAGCAACTCTGAGTCAGGCCTCCTTGGCTGCCACTGGCAGCTTCTTCAGGGTTTGCTGAGTGGTCTTAACAACATTAAACAAGTGACTAGACAAACCCGAAACTTAACACATAGACATATACACATCCAAGTTCCAAGTTCCCATTCAAGTTTCTAGTCAAATTTATAATCAAGAGTACCACGTGAACATACCCCTTATTCTCCTTTCAATTAAAGTTGAAATCCCCTAACAAAGCCCCCTTGTGGAGGTTGACAAGGCCCCCTAGTGGAAGTTGATAAGAAAGGAGCTGAGAGTTGGTCACTTGTACAGAGATTAATTCACCACAAAATAAAAATAAAAATAATGAAAAAATGTGTTCCAAAATTCAAAACTTCTCTTTGCTGCAAAAATGAAAGTAAAAGCACCAAAAGTCAGCAGGGCCATGCTGGAGAGATAGGAACCAAGAGCAAATCACTGAGTAAAACACCTGGACAGCTGCTCAGACCCTCAGGTGGATCCCATCCCTAATATGGAGCTAGTGAACCACAGGCAGAAATCTCCTGAAAGGATTTAGAGAAGTCTGATCTGGGTCACCAACTTTGTTGTTGAACTAAACTGGGTCCATTTGCCCATGCACAATGGAAAGCCAAACACTGAAGAACCAAGTTTTTGCAGCAAGAAAGGTTTATTGTGAGTGAACTGGCAAGGAGACAGATCTCAAATCTGTCTCCCCAAGCTGAGGATTGGGGCAGGTTTTATAGTCTGAGGGTAATGAGGCATGATCCTAATTGGATCTTGCCATAGGATGATGTCAGGAGGTATGCTCTGATTGGATCCTTCCCTGGTGTGATACCAGGGCTGTCTGATTGGATCCTGCAGCCCGCCATGCAATGTATGCTTCTTAATTTTAGTGCATGTTCCTTGTTCTGGACACTTAGCTTCTACCTGTGGTTGCATGCTTGGTTTATCTTGGCGTGTTCGTGGCCTTCAATCTGGGTGTCCATGGCAACTGAAGAGCTTTGTTATGTTAAAGTTGAACCAGATTGATCTGATGTGTTTACACAACCTATAAATATATTTCTAATTACATTGAATTTAAAGTAAACTTTTTATTCTAAGCAGTGTTGTTCTTATACGGATGTGAATATATGTCATATCCCAGAGAAGCAGAGATACTATTCCCCAGTACATCTTCTTGTAGGCATAAAATCAGATCTAAAATACAAAGGTTATGGAAGAAAAAGATAAATGTTTGTGAGATCAAGTGACAGATTCACTGTCTTCACATAATCCAATATTATCATCACTCCATGATTACTGAGATATATTTAACTCTATACTATGCTACTTTTAATTTTTTGTTGTTCTTTCTAGTGATCTTAATATTAAATTTGAGAAGCACACTTTTTAAGTGCTCTTTGTTACTTCTTACTTTGGTTTATAGTTTGGTCTTCTCACATCATTTAAATAATATTTGTATAGGGATAAAGGAAGTGCAGTTTTGCTGATTTTATAATATATACAATATGGAAACTTTTCTTTTTTTTTTTTTTACTTGTAGAATTTCAAGAACCCTATGCTGTCGTAGTACTTCTGGAGAAAGATCTCATTGTAGTTGATCTGACACAAAGCAAGTAAGTTATCCATGTACAGATTAACACTTTTAAACTCTATTTATTTTAGATAATTGGCATTTGTATTCTTTAGATAGAAAATATTCTTTGTGTGAATATTGGTTTGCTAGAATTACAGAAATGCACTTTGGTTCAATGGTGAAAATGAAACCAGGAGAATTTGGGAAACACTGAGAAAACTGTAAGACAACTTAAAGGCAGCACCTGATGTTTGGACAGAAACATTGAAGACTCAGGACACATAAAACTGATCACATTTTTGTTGTTTCCTTAAAGAAAATCAATCATTATGAAAACTTGTGCAATGTGATAGCTAAGTAATGGAAAATGACACATGATAAAAGTATTATTGCACTACTGCAGCAGACAACACAGAACACCAGAATCTCAGGGGCAGAGAAGACTGGGGCCTTCTTTTACTTTTTTCCTTTTTCATTATGTTACAGGCAATTGAAAAAAGTGTAGAATACTGCTATTATAGTGGTGCTCTCCACTCCTTTACATTGTCAGTAAAAATCTTCTGTCCATTTTTATTATAATGGTAATAGCATGAAACTAATTTCCATCATTTTATGTTCTTCCACTGATTTTTTAGCCTCATATATTTGTAATACAATTTTGTAAGTTGTCTCTCCTTGGCCTGGAATAACTTTCTCTTCAATTTTTCTCTTTACCAACATCTTACCTGTAAGATTCTCAAGTCAGATATCACTTCCCTATTTTTTTAAAAAATTCATTATCTGTATAATTTGGTAAGATATCCTAATATGGGCTCTCATAACCCCCACATTTCTCTCTTCATAGCTTTTGACACAGATACAATTTTCTATTTGCTGTTGCTTAAAGATTGTCTTCCCGCTAGGCTGTAGACTCCATGAAGGAGGGGCTCTGTCTCCACATGGAGTCAGATCTCAATAAATTTTTGTTGAATAAATCAATCCGAATTCTACTCTTCAAGTTGTTTGTAAATGTAAGATCCAGGGTTCTTCCTCATACTAATTTGCAGATATTATTCTGAGGATTTTAAAAGGGATGTAGGATTTGGGCCATGAAATCATCATAACTGGGAATTCTACTTAGCTGCCCTAATTATCAACATAAGACTTTTTGTGTAGATGTAAGGATTTATGCTTATTCCTCTAAGAAGTTCTAATATGAGTCTTATTAAAATATACTCTTCTAATCTCATTGGTATTCAGCTCTTCTTTGTATGTCATATTTGTTGGTTACTCATACTTTGCCTAAGTATCTAACATCCTTGCAGGCCCATTATACTTTACCTTTCATGGCCACTTTCTTCAGTGTGTGTATGTGTGTGTGTGTGTATATATATAATATATATATATATAAATTATATATATAATATATATAAATTATATATATAATATATATAAATTATATATATATACACTGTATATATATATATTCTTTCGTTTAAATTTTATTTTATTGTGACAGAATATGCATAACATAAAAGTTACCATTTTATGTATACATACATTCTTGTGGTTTTCATTACCCTATATAAGTATGTGAATTAACATTTTGTTTGCAAGTTTTCTCTAACATTTTACCTTTTTTAGCATGTATTAAAATCTCTGTGGCATTCCCACTTCATTGGCTGTTACATGGAATTTAACATGTCAAAAACTGAGTATGTTCTCTTTCCCTCCAAATGGTTACCTCTCAGCTATATTGAATGTTAAACAAGTTATAACTTTGGAATCCTTTTCATTTTTTTTTCTTTTTATCTTTTTCTCTCCATTTAATCCCCAACCCAAAGGCAAGCATTAGGGTTTAGAAATTATTTCTATTCTTGATTTCTTGGATTCATATCTTCATTTCTATTTTCACAGCAACCAGTTTATACTTTTATGTCTAAATTCCTCTTGTAAATTTTTAGCTACTTCTCTTTTTAATATCTTTTTGCCTACTCTTTGCCAATGTACTAAAATAATTTTTCTCAAAAAATTTCATAATATTTAACTTTGTCAGGAGCCTATTATTGTTACCTCTTGCTATTATCAAATTCTAAATTGTAGGCCTTGCCTTCAAGGGGATCCATTTATCTTCTAACTCTTTAATCTTAGAAATGTTAATAATTTGTACTTTGAAACAGAGAATCTCTGATATATCTAGTTTAACCTCTGGTACCTCTAGTTTAACCTACTTGTCACTTAAAGAGACATGAATTGTTCCTTTAACCTGATTTTGCATATATAACTATTCTTATTTGGGATACTATCTGCAACATTTCAGATTGGTAGAAAGAGAACTGCTGCCAGAACACACACACATACACACACACACACACACACACACACACACACCCCATATTTTCTGGAGATTGGACTAAACTCCTAATTTTTTAATTAAGTTCCTAATAATATGAGAAAAAACTGTTTTCTAACAGGCACCTCCTACCCTAAAAAAACACATAGTTTCAGAAGTTATATGATGACACCTGGAACAGATATGGCATAGAATAATACTAATTTCCTCCTTGCGCAGTGCCTGGTACATACGATGTTCTAAATAGCTACAGGGATTTTAAATTTGATTTCATACTCATTTCCTTTTTAAGGTTATAGTAAGCTTGAGGATATGAAAGTTATTACATCCATAAGTCTTCATTCCAACTATGTTCTCTAGTTTACATAGGAAATGATCTTTTGGATATACACAGTCACATACACACAAACCTACATATGACACACATCTTTTCATTATTCCTGCAAAAAGTTTAAAAGTTTCCTGTCTATTACGTCTTTGTCTTAGTCCCTTTTATATTGTTATGAAGGAATACCCAAGGCTAGATAATTTATAAAGAAAAATGATATTTTGGTTCACAATTCTGATGTCTAGAAAGTCCAAGTTTGAGTGTCTGCATCTGTTGAGGGTCTCAGGCTGTTTCTACTCATTGCAGAAAGTGAAGGGAAGTCAGAATGTGCAGAAATCACATGGTGAGAAAGAAAGCAAGAGAGAGAGGGGACAGGTTTCAGGCTTTTTTAAACAACCAGCTCTCCTAGGAACTAAGAGTGGGAACTCGCCCCTGAGGGAAGGCATTAATCTATTCATGAGGAATCTGCCCCTGTGAAGGTGAAAAACATCCCAATCATAGCATTCTTCTCCTGAATCCCCAAAACTCATGTCCTCACATATAAGATACAATCATTCCTTTCCAATGGTCTCAAAATCTTAATTCATTTTAACATCCATTCAAAAGTTTGAAGTATTATAAAATATGAAACAAGTTCTTTACTTCCAAGGTAACAATGGTTGTATAGGTGTTGGGTAAACATTTCCATTCCAGTAGGAAGGCGTAACAAGTCTTATGCAGCTTTAAAACACAGCAGAGTAGACATTAAATCTTAAAGCTCCAAAATAATCTTCTTTGACTCCATGTCCTGCATCCTGGAAACACTAGTGCAAGGAGTGGTCTCCCAAGGCCTTGGCAGTCCTGTCCCCATGTTTTTGCTGCACACAGTCCATGTGGCTGCTTTCATATGTTGGAGTTGAATGCCTGAGGCTTTTCCAGACTGAGGTTGCACACTGCTGGTGGCTCTGCCTATGTGACAGGTTTCAGCATGGGCACCCAGGCTTTTTGATATATCCTCTGATATCTAGGGGGCAGCTGCCAAGCCTCCATGGCTCTTGTGTTCTGGGTGCCTGCAGACTTAACACCATGTGGATTCACAAGGCTTATGGCTTGTGCCCTCTGGAGCAGCAACCACAGCAGCAACTGGGTCCATTTGAGCCATAGTGGGAGCTGGAGTTGTAGGAATGTAAGGAACAGCGACCCAAAGGGGCACAGGGCAGTGGTGCCCTGGTCCTGTCCCCCAAAACCATTCTGTTCTCCTAGGCTCCTGGGACTGTGATGGGATGGGTGGCCTCAAATATTTCTGAAATACCTTTTGTCCATTGTCTTGACTATTAATACCTTGCTCCCTTACTGGTCTTGCTAATCTCTTTAGCAAGTAGTTGCTTAGATTCCCCTCCTGAAAACACTCTTTTCTTTACTACCACATGGCCAGGCTGCAAATTTTTCAAATGTTAATGCTCTGCTTCTCTTTTAATTATAGATTCTTCCATTAGGTGATTCCATTGTGGACATAATTTAGTGTAAGCTCTTAAAAGTAACAATGCCACTTCTTTTGCTTTTTTGTTTTTTTTTTTGAGACGGAGTCTCGCTCTGTCGCCCAGGCTGGAGTGCAGTGGCCGGATCTCAGCTCACTGCAAGCTCCGCCTCCTGGGTTCACGCCATTCTCCTGCCTCAGCCTCCCGAGTAGCTGGGACTACAGGCGCCCGCCTCCTCGCCCGGCTAGTTTTTTGTATTTTTTTTAGTAGAGACGGGGTTTCACCGTGTTAGCCAGGATGGTCTCGATCTCCTGACCTCGTGATCCGCCCGTCTCGGCCTCCCAAAGTGCTGGGATTACAGGCTTGAGCCACCGCGCCCGGCCAACAATGCCACTTCTTGAGCACTTTGCTGCTTAGAATTTTTTTCTGCCAGATACTCAAGGTCATCACTCTTAAGGTTAGCCTTCCACAATGCAGCCAAATTCTTTGCTACAGTGCCACAATGCAGCCAGGTTCTTTGCTGCAGTGCAACAATGGGGATATTTGCTCCAGTTCCCAATAAGTTCCTAATTTCTGTCTGAGACCTCATTAGCATGGCCTTTTCTACCCATATTTCTGTCAGTATTTTGGTCACAACTACTTAACCAATTTCTAAGAAGTTCCAAACTTTCCCTCATATTTTTATCTTCTGAGCTCTCCAAACTCTTCCAACTTCTACCCGTCACTCATTTCTAAAGTGCTTCCACAATTTCAGGTATCTTTATAGCAACACCCCGTTCCTCAGTACTAATTTTCTGTCTTAGTCTGTTTTGTGTTGCTATAAAGGAACACCTGAAGCTAGTAATTTAAAAAAAAAAAAAAAGTTTATTTTGTTTACAAGATTGGGCATCTGTATGTGGTGAGAACCTCAGCTGTTTTCACTCATGGCAAAAGGTGAAGGGGAGCTGAGCTGGTGTGTGCAGAGGTTACGTGATGAAAGAAGAAACAAGCAAGAAGGAGGAGACTCCAGGCTCTTTTTAACAACCAGCTCTCACAGGAACGAAAAGGGAGAACTCATTCACCTCCTAGACAGGACATTAATCAATTCATGAGGGATCTGCCCCATAAGCCAAACACCTGTCATTAGGCTCCACCTCCAACACTGGGGACTAAATTTCAAGATGAGATTTGGAGGGGACAAACAAACGTCCAAACCATAGCACCCCCACTGAAAGAAAGTCAAAATTTATTTATATTTTAATATTTGTAAGGATACGAAATAAATATTTACCATTGTATGTAGGTAAAGTTCTTAGTTTATTTTTAGTGAATTAACTAAGTAAACTTGTTATATAATAGTTTCAGATTAATAGAATTCATTGTATCTATATTAGCAAAGCAATGCCACTGTGGAATGTTAGAATTATGAGAAGTAAATTTTGAGCTTGAGTAAAATTTTACTAGCATTAACATTACATTTTATAAATTACTGTTACAAAAAGATCATTTTTGTTCATACAATTCTTGTTTTATGGTACTTAAAAAACAAGTGAAATTTATAGTAAACGTTTAGAGACATTTTAGGGCTTACTTTATCAAAATTATTTTCTATTTTTTCTTTGTAAAATAACACTGATATATTATCTTTATCTATTAGTTTTCCAATCTTTGAAAATCCATATCCCATGGACATTCATGAATCACCAGTTACATGCACAGCATACTTTGCAGATTGTCCTCCGGATTTGATTCTAGTACTGTATTCCATAGGAGTCAAGCATAAAAAACAAGGATACAGTAATAAGGTAAAAGTAGAAATTATAAATAACTTTTCTTGTATTCATATCACATGATCATACTTTTTCCCATTGCTTTATTTTCTTACATTCCATATAGGAGGACTTGAACTAAATTATTTCTAATTTAAAAACCAACATCTATTAAAGACGTAACTTCTTAAATTCAAACTTTCTAAATGCTACTTAGCTTTAAGCCTACAGAGGTATAATTTCTTATATAGAAGGTATATAATTATATACTGATATACTTATCTATTACGTGCATTTATATACTAAGCATGTACTTATATTAATATATATTTGAGTCATAAGATATAAGCTTTATTTTAGATGAAAACTTATGTTTTAAGAAAACAAAAAGACTCAAGTCTTCCTAGTTAATAATTAATTAATGGTTTAGGAAACATAATTATTAAAAGTCATTTGTTAAATAACATTCTAGAATTTTTTATTATAGTTTACTACAAGATTCAACTATTTATAATTGTAACAGATTATCTATTATGATTTCTGTTATTTTCCCAGGGCTGTTGGGATGGACAACTTCAAGAGACACTATTTACATAGCTTCTATGTTAAATGGCACCACAGTAGTTTGGTGGTACACAGACTATATGAGACTATATGACACATGTAGCAACACTGTATTTGTACAATTAAAAATACTTCTTTGATTTGTTTATATAAATGGTAAGATTGACTAAAATCTATATTTTTAAGGGAGATGGAATTGTGCATTTAGACGTGTTTGTTCAATGAAAAAATTAAAAGACAGCTACACACTTCATTCTTGATTATTTTACAGTTAGTTTGTCTAAGTGAACTTTTTATCATTATTTTAAGCTATTTTCATTTTAAATTTCTAAGCCATTTGAACATATATACATACTTTCTGGATAATCTATTTAGGAGTGGCCAATCAGTGGAGGAGCTTGGAACCTTGGAGCACAAACGTATCCAGAAATTATTATTACTGGGTAAGTAGATGTGTTTTGTGAGTTATTAATTCATCAACATAAAGATGTTTACTGAGTCTTGATACTTTTCCATAATTGTGTTCTATGCAGAATAATAGTTTAAGTAAAAGTAAAGATATAAGAAATTGCTTCTACCCAAAGATTCTCATCTTGACAGAGGATATAATCAAACCATTGGAAACATAATAACAAAAAAGAAAGCATAGATTATATCACCAGGAGAAAGTCAAAGTGGGGAAGTCATGAGATATTAGTCTTCACTGGAAATCACAGAATATTAGCTTTACAAAGGCCCTTACAAACACTTACCTATTTCTGCCAAATTCAGGAATCACTGCTCTATATCTGTACGAGGTGGTTATTTTAAATATTTCTCAAAACTTACAGCACCAGAAATAACACTTCTTTGTATGACAACCCACTTGATGTTTTAATATTAGAAACAAAAATAGAGACATAGCTAATGATAAATATGAGATTTAAAAGGTAATAAGCGTTCTGCTAATGGGAAGATAAATATACTTTTTCCTATTCTTCCCACTAAATGACTAAAAACTCTGGATATTATATATAAGATAAACATAAGATGACTAGGAAATGTGAAGAAGCGTCAGACCAGGTAGGACCCCTAAGTCTTAAAGAATGACATGGAAGTCAGTTCCCTAAGTTTTCTTTCTGCCTCATATATCCCAGAATTAGAGCTAAAGAAGCTAGTAACCTAGAAATGTGAATGGACACAGATGAAAAATCCCAACAAAACCTAGCTCTCTTTAGCCATGAAATGAAGAAAGCAGCAGTATATCAAGACAGAAAACATTTAGAAAATAATCTCTCTACTTAGGTTTAACAACACACACACACACACACACACACACACACACACACACCTTCCTCCCACACACACAACTGTGGCCCTCCCCAACTCACTCCAGTAAAGGCCAAGTGGAGAGCTTAGACTTTCACCCTTGTCAAGTTATAATGAGGTACCCCAGCTTCCCCAGAGTGTCAGATAAAGCAGAGTAGGGAGCTGGGACTTTGAATCATGGGGTGAAACCCCTCTCTTGTGGTGTCAGTGGGGAGCTAGAATTCTCACCACTGTCCAGCAGTAATGAGTAGCTACCATTCCCTATCCCCTTCCCTGTGTCAACAGAAATAAATGAGGAAGGAGAGAAGAAAGGGTGGGACTGAAAAGTATTAAGGAAATAATGGCTGAAAACTTATCAAATTTAGCAAAACAACATGAACCTTCAGATTCCAGAAGCTGAGCAAACCCCAATAAATCTATACCAAGATAAATTATCATCAAATTTCTGAGCAGTAAATACTAAAAGAAAAAAATCTGGAAAGTCACAATAGAGAAATGACATCTAACCTATAGAGCCAAACCAGTTTGAATGACAGCAGATTTTTCATCAGAAAAATCTGCCTGCCAAAAGGAAAAGTGAGTATTTTTCAAGTACTGAAAGAAAAAGAAATATCAATCCTGAATCCTATACCCAGTGAAAATATCCTTCAAGAATTAAGGCAAAATAAAGATCAAAATCCATCATTTCCAGATGCAATAAACTAAGAGAATTTTTCAACACCAAATCTACCTTTAAAAAAGTAACTACAGGAAGTTCCCTACACAGAAAGGAAATGAGCCTTGGTTCATCAAGAAGGAAGAAATAATACAATAACAAAAGTATGGATAAATACAATAGGCTTTCCATCTCTTGAATTTTTAAATGTATATTTTATGGTTGAAGCAAAGATTATAGTAACAGTGTCTGATGTTACTATAATCACATTGACTGGTATGGTTCTAAATGTGTATAGAGGAGATATTTAACACAATTATAAATGGGAGAGGATAAAAAGATGTAAAGAAAGTTAAGGCTTTTATATATCTTGAACTGGTAATAAGATGACACTGGTAGAATGTGATAAGTTGTGATACAATGTAATACCTAAAAAAACTTTAAAAATTATGCAGAGGTGTACTTAAAAACACTACTGACAAATCAAAATGGAAGCACTATAATATTTCAAGTAACAGGAAGGCAGAAAAAGAGGAAACAGGAAAAAAAGCAGAAAAAATTATATGGTTTACTGAAGCCCTAACATATCAATAATTATATTAAATATAAATGGTCTAAATACTTCCATGCAAATATGAAAATTGATAGAGTGGGTTAAAAACATGACCAGCTATATGTTATTTGCAATACATTCACTTCAAATATAATAGCATAGACAATTTGACAGTAAAAAGACAGAAAAAAAAGTATGAAAAAGAATTAATTGAGAGTGACATCAGCAAGGTAACAGAATAAGAAGCCCTAGACTTTGTTCTCTACAGATACACTCACTTTACAACAATATATGGTTCAAAAAGCCATTATGATAACTTCAGAAACCGTTTAGGAAGTCACAGTACCCCAGACAAGCTCAAAGCCAAGAATGGTCACACTGAAATGGGTAAGAAAAGTGTGGCATTTCAGAAACATCAGTCCTTTTTCTGAGCTGGCACAGCTCACAATTAGGAAAAGTGCAACTCATGGCTTCACCTTTTTGAGGGAAAGAAAAGAGTGGAAGATATATGCAATGTTCTAGATTTATAGTGGCTGCTCAAGGGACTAATTTCTGTATCATGTGATAGAGATCTGGCATACTCTGCATGCCTGGGTGCCACTGAGAGCAAAATATATTTCAGTGGCTTGTAGCATCAGAGAACCTGCAGTATTTCAGACAGATACTAGGGGCAGCAAGATACTACAAGTTCCTGAAAAAGAAACTGGAAAACTTCACTAGTTAGGAATTACATGCACAAGCCCAGAGAAGATAAATTCCCATAAAAAGTTTGAGAGGCTCTTAGAATCTCTACCTGAACTGATTTATGAAAAATGTCCCCTGTACAAAGTCAGTCCATAAGGATGTGACTACTTTTTCATATTAAAGTCAACAAAAAGAAAGCATACAAAGAGACAGGGAAACATGGCCCAATCAGAGAGACAAAAAAAAAAAAAAAAAATCCAGTAACTGATTTTAACCCTTTTCCTACTTGTCCCAACAATACTCACTGGTAGCACTTGCAGCTGTGACATTTATGCCAAGATAACTTTACCTCAAAATATCTCACTTTTATTATTATTGTCGTATCACTCTAGTATATTGACTTTGGAAATAAAAGACATCATTGTATTTACAGCATTCTGTTTTTAGTAGTGGTATTTCCATTTACAAAATATAGTAATTCTCCATCACTGAAAATGTCATATCCTAGAAAACACAGCATTCCTACGTGTGAAGGTAACATCATTCATGTACAGCTTTTGGCTGAGGATTCATTTGGTGAATTTATTTTTTCCGTAATAGACTATTCTGATGTTAGTTCTGTTCAGAAATAACTCCAGGAACAGTTTTCATGTTTTATTTTCACATTGAAAACCAGTCAGATTTTCTTCAGCCTCAAAAAGTGTATTTATGTAAAATTAAACGAGCACTGGAAGCAAGCTGTACTTTTTTATTCTAAATGGGAAAAGGGTTAAAGAAACAGAAATCTGTGTATTACCTGACAAAGAGTTCAAAATAATCATCTTAAAGAAACTCAATATATTAGAGAATACAAATAGAAAACTAAACAAAATGTGGGAAATGATGCATGAACAAAATGAGAATATCAACAGAGTTTGAAATTATTAAAAAGGAACAATTCTAGATCTGAAGAATACGGTAATTTATTTGAAAAATTCATTAGAGAGTCGTCAACAACAGACTTGGCCAAGCAAAAGGAAGAATCAGTGAACTGGAAAATAGGTCACTTGAAATTACTGAGTCAGAGGAACAAAAAGAAGAGGGCCTAAGACCCTTATGAACACATTCAAGTGGACTGATGTATACATTATGGGAATTTAAGAAGGGGTGGGGGGGGGAGAGAGAGAGAGAGAGAGAGAGAGAGAGAGAGAGAGATAGTGAATGGAGCAGAGAGAATGGAGCAGGGAGCTTACTTGAAGAAATAATGGTCAAAATTTTCCCCAGTTGGAGGAAAGAAATGGAAATTCAAATTCAAGAAGCTTAAACAAGTCCAATAATATGAACCCAAAGAAGCTCATAAAGAGACACATTATAATCAAACTGTCGAAAATAAAAGACAAAAAGAAAATCTTGAAAGCATCAAGAAGAAAAATTCTTATCACATGCAAGGAAATCCCCATGAGATTGTCAGCAGGTTTTTCAGCAGAAGCATGGCAGACTAGAAGGGAGTGGGATAATATACTTAAAGTGCTGAAAGAAAAAAACCCCACCAACTTAGAATACTATATTTGGCATAACCCACTTCAAAAATGAAGGAGAAATAAGCCCTCCCTATATAAACAAAAACTGAAGGAATTCATCAACACTAGACATGTCTTACATAAATTGCTGAGAGTTCCTTCAGTTGAAACAAACACACTAGACAACAACACCAAAGCATACAAAAACTTAAAAGCTCTCTGGTAAAGTTAAATTTATAGACAAATATAGAATATTGTAATATTGTAAAGGTGGTGGATAAATCACTTTGATTTCTGGCATATAATTTAAATAATAAAATTACTGTAAAACTATGATAATAGATGCAAAATATAAAAATATGTAATTTGTGACATCAATAACATAAAGAGAGGGTGAATGTAAAGGAGTAGATTTTTTTGTATGTAGTTAAAGTTGTTATAGTTTAAAATAGATTGGTATAACTAGAAGATGTTTTATGTAATCCTTATGGTAAACACAAAGAAAATGCCTATAGAATATGCACAAAAGAAAATGAAAAAGGAATAAAAGTATGTCACTAAACAAAAAAATAAATGAAACCCAAAGGAAGCCAACAAGAGAAGAAAAGAAGGTCAGAATAACCACATATCATATAG
This sequence comes from Macaca nemestrina, assembly GCF_043159975.1. Lineage (NCBI taxonomy): Eukaryota > Metazoa > Chordata > Mammalia > Primates > Cercopithecidae > Macaca > Macaca nemestrina. The sequence continues at coordinate 162,581,445 of NC_092126.1, read as the reverse complement.
AAAATAGTAAAATGGCATTAGTAAGTTCTTCTGTACCAATAATTATGGTAAATGTAAATGGATTAAACTCCCTAATCAAAAGACATAAAATGGCTTGATAGAAAAAAGTAGAACTATATACTGCCTCCAAGAAACTCACTTTAGATTTAAGGACACACGTAGGTTGAAAGTGAAAGGATAGAAAAAGATGTACCATGCAAATTGTAACCAAAGGAGAACGAAATGAACACATCTATATTGGACTTTAAGCCAATAACTCACAAGGGACAAAGAAAGACATTACCTAATAATAAAAGAGTCAATCCAACAGAAAGATATAAAAAGTACAAACACATATGAATGTAACAGCAGAGCATCAAAATATATGAAGCAAACATTGACAAAATTGAAAAAATGAACAGAATAACACAATAATAGTAGTATATTTCAATACCACATTTTCAATAATGAATAGATCAACTAGGCAAAAGATCAAGAAGGAAACAGGGTATTTGAAAAACACTACAGAACAATTGGGCCTAACAGATATACAAAACACTACACCTAGCAATAGGAGAAAAACATTCTGCTTAAGCACATGGACCTTGTTCCAGGATAAGTAATATGTTAGGCCAGGGGTCCACAACCCCTGGGCTGCAGACCAGTACCAGTCCATGGCCTGTTAGGAACCAGGCCACACAGCAGGAGTTAAAGTGGCAGGCAAGTGAGCATTACCACCTGAGCTCTGCCTCCTGTTAGATCAGGTACAGCATTGGATTCTCATAGGAGTACGAACCCTATTATGAACTGCACATGCAAGGGATCTAGGTTGCATGCTTCTTATGAGAATCTAACTAATGCCTGATGATCTGAGGTGGAACAGTTTCACCCCAAATCCATCTCTCACCACCCCCGTCTGTGGAAAAGTGGTTTTCCACAAAACTAGTACCTGGTGCCAAAAAGGTTGGGGACTGCTCTGTTAGGCCACACATCTGTAGATGCAAGTTATTAGTAATGTTAGTTCTTTGGTTGAGTGGTTTCAATACGATTATATTCTGTATATTAAATCTGTTACATACATTGTTATTTTCATATCAAGTATTACATGATGAAAAATAAAATAGAATTAAATTTTGTCAGGGTATATAGAGTCTCAGACCAACATCCTGCAGATTTTTTTTAGTAATAAAGTTTAAAAATATCTGTAAGTTTATAATTAGAGTAAACATACAAAGTCATTCATAGTCTTTATTTGTAATAGCCAAAAACTGAAAACAACCCAAATGTTCATCATTTGGTGAAGGGGTAAATAGAGTATATCCATACAATGGAATACTATTTAACCACAAAAAGGAACAAATTATTAATACATGTAGGAAAGATTATCCTCAAAAACATTATGCTAAGTGAAAAATGCAGACACAAAAACAGTAGATATTATGTGGGTTCCACTTATATAAACATTCTAAGAAAAAAAAAATTTATATAGGCAGAAAGTAGATTATTGGGGATCTGCTGGGGATGGGAAACATGGTTCCATATTGCCATGAGTAATTTTTTGGAGTGACGGAAATGTCCTAAAACTGGATGATGATGTCAATGTGACAACTGTGTAAATTTACTAAAAATTATCAAACTGTACACTCACAGTGGTTGAATTTTACAGTTATGTAAATTACATCTGAATAAAGCTATTAACAAAATAGAGTAAGCCACTCAGTGACTAACCACCTCTCAAAATAAAAAATCAGTTGACCATATAAATATGGTTCTATTTCTGGACTCTCTACCTTGTTTCACTGCTGTATGTGTCTGTTTTTCACCAGTAGCACAAAAACTTTATTGTAGCTTTAGGGTGAGACTTAAACCTTATGTAGTTTGAGTTCTCCAACTTTGTTTTTAGTTTTCAAAATTACTTTGGCTAATCTAGTTTCTTTAAAAAAATAATTTCAGCTTTTATTTTAGATTCAGGGATACATGTGCAGGATTGCTACGTGGGCATATTAGACACAGGTAGTGAGCATAGTACCCAACAGGTAGTTTTCAACCCAAATCCCTCTCCTTCCCTCCCTGCTCTAGTAGTCTGCAGTGTCTATTGTTTCTGTGTTTATGTCCATGTGTACTTAATGTTTAGCTCCCAGTTATATGTGAGAACATGTGGTATTTAGTTTTCTGTTCCTGTGCTGGCTTACAACATCCATGTTGCTGTAAAGGACATGATTTCACTCTTTTTTATGGCTATGTAATATTCCATGGTACATATGTACCATATTTTCTTTATCCAGTCCACTGTTGTTGGGTGCCTAGGTTGATTCCGTGTGCCATTGTAAATAGCATGGCAATGAACATACAAGTGCATGTGCCTTTTAGGTATAATGATTTATGTTGCTTTGTTTATATACCCAGTAATGGGATTGCTGGGTCAAATGGTAACTCTGTTTTAAGTTCTTTGAGAAATCTCCCAACTGCTTTCTATTTTCAGTAGTGGCTTAACTAATTTACATTCCCACCAACAATGTTTAAGCATTCCCTTTTCTCTGCAATCTGGCAAGCATCTGTTACTATTCAACTTTTTAATAATAGCCATTCTGACTGTTGTACAATTGTATCCTATTGTGTTTTGATTTTCTTTCTTTCTTTTTATTTTATTTTTTTTTTTTGAGACAGACTTGCTCTGTTGGCCTGGCTGGAGTGCAGTGCCATGATCTCGGCTCACTGCAATCTCTGTCTCCTGGGCTCAAGCAATTCTCCTGCCTCAGCTTCCCAAGTAGCTGGGATTATAGGTGTGTGCCACCATGCCTGGCTAATTTTTGTATTTTTAGTAGAGACAGGGCTTCACCATGTTGGCCAGGCTGGTCTAGAACTCCTGACCTCACATAATTTGCCCCCCTCAGCCTCTCAAAGTGCTGGGATTACAGGTGTGAGCCACTGTGCCTGGTCATGTTTTGATTTTAATTTTTCTGATGATTAGTGATGATGAGCATTTTTTCATGTTTATTGGCTGCTTGTATGTCTTCTTTTGAGAAGTGTCTGTTCATGTCTTTGGCCCACTTTTTAATGGGGTTATCTGTTTTTTGCTTTTTGGTTTTTTCAAGTTCCTCATGGATTCTAGATATTAGACCTTTGTCAGATGCATAGTTTGTAAATATTTTCTCCCATTATGTAGGTTGTCTGTTTAGTCTGTTGATAGTTTCTTTTGCTGTGCAGAAGCTCTTGAGTTTAATTAGTTCTTACATGTCAAGTTTTGCTTTTGTCACAATCATTTTTGGGGGCTTGGCCATAAATTCTTTGCCAAGGCTGATATCAAGAAGGGTATTTCTTAGGTTTTCTTCTAGTATTTTAGTAGTTTGAGGTCTTACATTTAAATTGTTAATCCATCTTGAGTTAAATTTTGTATATGGTGAAAGGTAAGGGTCTAGTTTCACTATTTTGCATATGCCTAGCCACTTATCCCAGCACCACTTATTGAATAAGGAGTTCATTCCCCATTGTTTGTTTTTGTCAGCCTTGTCAAAGGTCACATGGTTGTAGGTGTGAGGCTTTATTTCTGAGTTTTCTCTTCTGTGCCATTGGTCTATGTGTCTGTTTTTGAACCAGTACCATGCTGTTTTGGTTACTGTAGCCTAATAGTATAGTTTGAAGTTGAGTAGTGTGATGCCTCCTGCTTTGTTCTTTTTGTTTAGGATGACTTTGGCTATTCAGGCTCTTTTTTGGTTTCATAAGAATTTTAGAATAGTTTTTTTTCTACTTCTGTGAGGAATGATGCTGGTAGTTTGATAGGAATAGTGATGAATCTGCACATTGCTTTGGGCAGTATGACCATCAGTTTGTTTATTTCTACAAAAAATTGTTTTACCATATTTTAATTGTGGTTACACTGAATGTATATGCCATTTAGGGGAACAAACATCTAATACGTGATACAATTATCAATAACATATATCTCCTTTTATTAATGCCTTATTTTTTGGTCAACATCTTACAATTTTCAGCATACAGATCTGGCACAAACTGTGTTAGATTTTATCTATTTCTTGGTTTTGGCACTGTCGTAAGTGGTACTATTTTGTTATTTCCAAATGTCTATTGCTATTCCATGGAAATACAATTGATTTTTGTATATTGATATTGTGTCTTATAATTGTGCTAATCATTTATGAGTTCCAGTATCCTTTGTGTAGAATCTCTGGGATTTTCTACATAGCCATAAAATCTGCAAATAGAAATAATTTTATTTCTTCCCTTTTAGTCTGTATGCCTTTTATTTCTTTTTCTTCCCTATTTCAGTGCTTAACACCTCCAATAAGATGTTGAATAAGAATGGTGAGAGTGAACATTTTTTTGCTTTGTTCCTGATCTTAGGGGAAAACATTCAATCTTTCATTATTATGTATGTTAGGAGATATCTGTAGGTTGTTCCTACACACCTTTTATCTGGTTATAGAAATTTCCTCTGTTCCCAGTTTACTGAAAGTTTTTTTAGGAATGGATGATAAATCTTGTCAAATGCTTTTTCTGCATTTATTGAGATAACAATATGGATTTTCTTTTGTAATCTGTCAATATGGTGAATTTTAATATGGTAGTTGATTCTTTAAGTGTTTGTCTTACATTCCTAAGAAAACCCACTTAGTCATTATGTACTATCCTTTCTATATATTACTTGATTTGCATTGCCAATATTTTGTTGACAGTTTTTATGCCTATTCTCATGAAGAATATCGGTTTGTAATTTTCTTTTATTGTAATGTTTTTGTGTGGGTTTGGTGTCAGAGTAATGCTGACTTCATCAAAAGTGTTGGGAAGTATTATATCTTCTTCTATTTTCTTGATGAGTTTTTATAGAATTGACATTTGATTATTACCAAATAATGATGCAACTCTAGATACATTTGGTGATTTGCTTTTATATTTTGAAACTTAACTTCAATTTTACTATGATATTCAATTCATATTTATATTAATATCAAAATTATCATTTTATTGAATATAAATAATTTTACATGAAAATATGTTGTTCACTTTCCACGGGCCATGTTTCATTGCTCTCCATTACACATATAATCTTTTTACAGTAAAGTCTAAGGAATTATTGTTCTTTTTCTAATCTTTAGATTTTAGTATATTGTTTGAGAAATGAACCATTGTTTTAAGCTTAGAAATAGTTTAGCATACATTAGTTTTCATTAACGTGGTATTTTTGAATCAAAATTGTATCAACAGTAACTCAAGTTTCTGTACATTTGGAGTGATTATTATTTTTATTTAGTATACTTTAATTAATGCTAATTTATTTCTCATCTAGTCATGCAGATGGATCAATAAAATTTTGGGATGCTTCTGCAAGTAAGTTTCAAGTTTCTGTACAACAGAAACCAATTGGTTAGTATTTACTTATAGCCAACTACCACTTTTTAGTTTGGGCAATTAAAATTTCAGATATATTTTTAGCATACATATGTGGCTGTGTTACAAAAATCCACTACCTACATTGTTAGATCAGTTGAAAGTATTATCTCTACTTTACTTCTCTTCTGTAATATAAGGTAAACAAGACTAAGTCACTCTTTGTCAGCAACCCGTTATATCCACAAGAGGCATGATACATCAGAAAAAGTACCAAACTTTGTCAGATTAACTCTGTTCAAGGAATTTCCTTCACGTCCTACCTGTGTGGTCTTCGCCAAGTGCTTATATCCCTCCAGTCTTCTCTTTTCTTCCCCACTCATCTACCACATCCTGCAAAGATCAAATGATTTGATAACTGTAAGAACTCTTTTTAAATTCTTGAGAATTATGTAACTTAAAGAATAAATAAGGTACTCTGCTCAATGTTGAAGGTCATGCAAAGATACTTAAGACTTCATTATACTCACATATACCCTTCCAGAAAAATTGTGGTCATTAGAAAAGGTAAAGAAATGCACATATATAACTATAGGGAAAGCAATATAAGAACTCTAAATGCAGATTATTTAGATCAGAAATGAGAGAGCCTTATTGAGACCTGGTAGATCCAGGAAAGGTATTTTGATGGAGTTAACATTTAGTGTGAGTTTTGGAAGATAGTTAACTTTTGACAGGAATAGGAGTGAAGAACAAGTTAACAGTGACTCTAAGTTTCTGCATATGAGTAACCAGGAAGATGTAGGTAACTCTTTTGGAAAGAAGGAATATAAGAGAGCTTTGAATTTTTTAGTAAAACCAGAAAATTCAAGTAAAAATATCCAGCAGGTAGGGAGAAAAGTCAGAAATGGAAACCAATGAAGAAGCAGCATAAAAGTGATGTTTGAAGCTGTAGAAATGAATAGCTTCTGAGGAAGACTACAATAAACACACAAGCAGAGGAAGAAGGTTGAATATTGACAATATTCTTAGCCCACAAGGTAGAGTCCCTTGAACAAGCAAACAAACTATCAGCAAGAGAAGAGCATTAAAAGATCTAAACTCACGCATTCTAAAGTCCCCTTCTGATTTCACATAATAAAAAGCAAGTGCCTAAAGAGAAACTTCAAAGGGCAACAGACTTTCTGTTGATGAATCTTTGAGTTTGTTCCTGGAACAAAATTCATTGCATAGTGATGCCAATGCTCCTTTCCCACCGCCTCAGTCACTTTTTGGCTTTTAAAATGTGGAGGACCGGGCGTGGTAACTCACATCTGTAATCCTAGCACCTTGGGAGGCCTAGGCAGGCGGATTGCCTGAGCTCAGGAGCTCGAAACCAGCCTGGGCAACACAGTGAAATCCCATCTCTACTAAAAGAAAAAATATATATATAAATTAGCCGGGTGTGGTGGCATGCACCTATAGTCCCAGCTACTTGGGAGGCTGAGACAGGAGAATTGCTGGAACCCGGGAGGCAGAGGTTGCACTGAGCCTAGATCAAATCACTGCACTCCAGCCTGGGTGACAGAGCAAGACTCCGTCTCCAAACAAAATAACAATAATAAATAAAATAAATAAATTAATTAAATTAAATTAAATGTAGAGAACACTTTAACACTTTAATTATTAGAGTGAATAACACCATTAAGCATGCATAATAATATTTTGAGAAGGTAGTTTTTAAATAAATATTTTATCACATTTAGAATATAAATTGCAAATGATGGCAGCATGTTTAATATTTTTACTGTAATCAAGGTCAATCTCCAACTTAATGGATGTCTAAAAAAAATCACTTGGTTCGCTAACTTTGTGAAACACTGTCTAATACAGAAAGCAAAATGAATTTGAATAACTGAGTTTATATTATTATGTATCTTAGTTTTCTATTGCTGAGTAATAAATTACCACAATTTAACAGCTTAAAACAATACCCATTTGTCATCTCACTGTTTCTGTGGGTTAGGAATTTGATTATACCTTAGCTAGGTCCTCTGCTCGGGGTCTCACAAGGCTGTAATCAAGGTGTTGGCTGGGGTTGCGGCTTCATGAGACTCAAGGTTCTCTTCCAAGCTTATGTCATTGTTGGCAGACTTCATTTTCTTGCACATTCAGAGCTCATGGTAGCTTGCTACTTCAAAGCTAGCAAGAGAGAGTGTCTCTTTACCTTCAGGGAGGGCCTCAGTCCCTCTTTTAAGGGGGCCATCTGATTAGGTTTGGCTTGTTAAGAATAAGCTCTTTGTTGATTAACTCGAAGTCAACTAATGAGGGACCTTAATGATGTCTGCAACATCATTTTACTGTTGTCATGTAACATAAATAATCATAGAAATGATATCCTGACCTCAGAAGCCAGGCTATAGCACCCAATACAATCCTTTGCCCATTTTTTAAAAAATCTATTTTAGCTTGACATATTTCAAGCTTACAAAAACTTGCAAAAAAAAAGTACTATGAAATGTTTTGTACCTCTCAACCAGATTCTCCAAATATTCTTTCCCTCTCCCCGGCTCTCTCTCTTACTCTTTCTCTCTTTCCTCCTCACATTTTTCTCTCACACACATGTACATATATACATATAGCTTTTTTTCTTATCCATTTGAGAGTAAGTTGGAGACACATTACATACCCCTAAATACTTCAGTGTGTATTTCCTACAAACATTCGCTTACATAACCAGACTTTAGTCATCAAAACCAGTAGATTAACACTGACACAACACTATTATCTAATCTGCGGATTTTATTCAGCTTTTGCAAATACACACACACACACATATATATACATACATGTATATATATGTATGTATATGTGTGTGTGTATATATATTTGTTTATTTATTTATTAGACAGAGTCTCGCTGTGTTGCCCAGGCTGAAGTGCAGTGGCACAATCTTGGCTCACTGCAAGCTCTGCCCACTGGGTTCCCGCCATTCACCTGCCTCAACCTCCTGACTAAAGTAGCTGGGACCACAGGCGCCCACCACCACGCCCGGCTATTTTTTTGTGTGTGTTTTTAGTAGAGACGGGGTTTCACCACGTTAGCCGGGATGGCCTCGATATCCTGACTTGGTGATCCGCCTGCCTCGACCTGCCACAGTGCTGGGATTACAGGTGTGAACCACCGCGCCCGGCCGCAGATTAATATTCTTTACAACAAAAAATTCCAGGATTATTTTTGCATTTAGTCATTGTATGTTCTGAGTTTTAAAAAATCTGGAAAAGTTCCTGAGTCTTCATTTCATGACATAGAGGTTTTTGAGGAGTTCAGGCCAATTATTTTATATAATCTCCTTCAGTCTGGTTTTGACTAATGTTTCTCATTATTAGATTCAGGTGATGCACTTTTCACAGGACTCATATTTAAAACTTTACTCAAGGATCCTTTGTAGAATCATAGTTCTTTTATAGAGTTATTATCATCTGGTCTCCAATGGAAAAATATTCCCCCAAATATTCTTGAAAACAGTTCACAAACACAATTTAGGAGATTATATCTGACCCTTTCTTGACACAGAGCCACTCAGAAAAGATCCCTTCTTAAATAGTTACAGATTCTTGGACTCCCAATATTGCTAACTGGTAAATTACAATATTTCTTATCTCAAGGAGTGTATAAAAATTTGTTGAGAGGAGTAAACCCTCTAGGAATACCATCACCCTCTCATCTAGCAATGAAAGGGGAAAACTGAGATAAAGAATTAAGGAGTCTCTGCTAGGGAAGAATTATTTTCAATATTCCCATTTTAGACTTTCTGATCCCCAATATTTTCATCAATAAATAATGATTAAAATACTTCCTTCATGAGACTTTTCTGAGAATGACTCAAGAAAGCAACTATATATTCTTTGGTATGTAGTATATATTCAAGGAATGTTTATTTTTTCCCTGTAGTCTCCCTTTAGCTACTGTACTATATGAAAGCGTGGCATTAAATGCTTACTAGATAAATGTAATTCACTTTGTCTACTTAGGTTTACTTTTGTGGTTTAACAAATATATTGGTAAAGCTTTAATAACATCTAAGAATTAAGTTTAAATTAGAAGATAACTGTGCTTCGATGTCTTATAGTAACTCTGCAGATGCTGTACAAGCTAAAAACTTCAAAAGTGTTTGAAAAACAGAAGGTCGGAGAAGGAAAACAAACATGTGAAATTGTAGAGGAAGACCCATTTGCCATTCAGATGATTTACTGGTGTCCAGAGAGCAGAATATTCTGTGTATCAGGAGTCTCTGCATATGTCATAATTTATAAATTCAGCAGACATGAAATTACAACAGAAATAGTGGTAAGTTATTTAAAATTTAACTTTCACTTTTACAGTTATTAAAAGAAAGCTATTATCATAGATTTGACTACTACTTGGTATAGCTTCCATGAAGTGTGCACTATGTGGTCAGTAATACAATTCGCAGGATTTTAAATTATTATTGTTACTTACTATAACATAAAAATAAATGGTTTGGCTTAAAAGGCCAAAACAATTCTCTATCAAACCTTGATGTTTTTTTCAATGTCAAAACAAGCTTAGTATTTTAAGTTAATCTTGTTACAAATTAAACATGTCACAATTTTCTCATTTTTCTCTTTGATTTTATGTGAGTCGTAGCTACCTGGCCAAAATAAGTCAACTCTACAACATGATGGTTTGAAATATGTATATATTGTGGAATATATACCTATATATTCTTCTATATATACTAATAAAATGTATAGGTTTTATACCTGTAGTTATTGATTTTGCATAAAAATCAAATTAATGCAGGCTTTCTTTGTTCTATACTTTTATTAATTTTTAAGTTTATCTGATTTGTATTTTCTCATCAACTGTTTGCCATACATGATTATTTCTCAGCTACAATAAGGTTATTTTTAATGATTTTCTGTGTAGCAACATTTTTATGGGGTGGATCTAACTGCGGGGCAACCTTACCTAATCTTAATTTTTAAATCAATGAATACTTCACTTATTCAAAAGAATAATGATTTTATGGGATAAATTAATTCTAAATGAAGCCACCTATAAACAATTGTCCTTCTCTACCTTGCCCCTTTTACCAGAATATAAAGATTATTTACTATAGGCCTGTGTGTAAGTGTTTTTACCTCAACAGCTAAAATTAATATCACCCTTTTATTATATAGTAGCTAAAAGCCAAGGCTTTGGAGTCAGATAAACCTACGTTTTAATTCTGGCTTTCCCATTAAATATCTGTGTGACTCTGAGCAAGTCATAAGTCAGCAGTAGAATGTAGCTATGATTCAGTTTCATCATGTGTATAATTCCCTGTGTAAATAAAATGGGAAAATAAACTTGAAATACAGATACCAATTTCATAGGGTTCTTGTGAGGATTGTATAAAGACATTATAATAGTGTCCTTACTGTAGTGAGCACTCAATAATTGGTAACTGTATTGTCACCACCAGAGGTTTTTCTATAGTTTTAAAATAATTATGACAATAATTTTGGTAATATTCCCATAATGACATTTTTGTAAGTAATTGTTTTCAATCTCAAAAATGCTCACTTTTACATTGTAAGGCAAATATGTGTTATAAAATCATCTCTAATTAAATCATTTAATGTATTTTATGCATTCATAAAGTATTTAGTTTTAAAACTTTTTTAGTTTAAAAAAGGTTTTTAGGTCACCTTTTTATTCCTATATAAATTGTTATATGCTTTTTATCAAGTAATTCTGATCAACTAATTAAATTAAACAAAAGCCAAGGTAATGAAACAACCAACCAAAAATATGGAATTTCTACTGGAAAATTTTTAGTGAATTAATGCAAAGTTAAAAATGCAATGAAAGTTTTTTATACTAAATACTTTAAACAATTTTTTTATACACACACAAACATACACAATACACACACACATACATGTTTGTGTGTGTATATGAAAAAAGTTTAATTTCTTTCATTGGAATAACCATAACCAACTTCTCATTTTATTTTATCACATATCAAATTGTAATTTATACTATATCGTAAAATATATTTATTATATAAAAACTTATCTTCACTGAGTTATTTTTCTTTTAATTCTGAAGTTTAAAAATTTACATTTTTTGTGATTGCCATTGAATATTCCATATAATTAACTATTTGATTTAGTATGAGATACTGCTCAACTTTACTATAAGTAGTATTGAACTTATTAATTTGAAAAAAACTGTGTGAATGATTCCTAAAAAGTTATCAGGTATTTTAATGTGATTATTTATTATGACTTAGATTAAATTAATGATGATTATTATTGTGGCTTAGATTAAATTTAAACTTGATTTTTTTAAGTCATTAGAGGTACGACTTCAGTATGATGTTGAAGATATTATTACCCCTGAACCAGAAACAAGTCCTCCGTTTCCAGATCTCTCAGCCCAGCTTCCTTCTTCAGGGAGTCTTTCTGGGAGCACTAACACTGTTGCTAGTGAAGGAGTAACAAAGGACAGTATCCCATGCCTCAAGTAAGAGTTTCTACCAAATTTTAAAACAGTTTTATATATGAATCATATGTCTTTGAAATTGTGACAAATAAAATTAATTTTCTCTAATTATCAAGTTGTTGTCAAGTGATCTACAATTCTTCAGGGGTTAACCTGGTCTTTTTTTTTGAAAATCCGTGAAGAGGGCATAATATTTTCATCCTTCATTTACTTATTTATATATTTCCTTCCCAGAAGGACTCTAAAGAAAACATGGCTTTGATAGAATAGGAAGTTTGGCAGGGCAGAAACTTGGCCACTTGCTTGGTAGTTTCCAACTGAAAAAGTATATTTATGGGGTGTGATGGCTCACGCCTGTATTCCCAACACTTTGGGAGGCTGAGGTGGGAGGAATGCTTGACGCTAGGAGTTCGAGACCAGCCTGGGCAACATAGCAAGACCTTGTATCTACAAAAAGTTTAAAAATTAACTGGGTGTGATGGTACACGCCTGTAGTCCCAGCTACTAGGGAGGCTGAGGCGGGAGAATCACTTTAGCCCAGGAGTTTAAGGTTACAGTGAGCTGTGGTCCTGCCACTGTACTCCAGCCTGGGTGACAGTAAGACCCTGTCTCCAAAAAAAATAATAATGATAATTTTTAAAAGTATGTTTATGTAATTTATTTAGCTTTCTTGGAACCAAAAAGAAAACCAAGTTTACTATCTACTACAAGAGTTCTATGTTAGAAAAAAGGATTTCTCTCATTATTGCTAGTATATTGCATAATCTTTCTTTTTTAAAACTGTTATTTATTAATAAACTAAACAAAGATTTACATCATGTTCAATAAAACCTAAAGTTAACAAGCCCATGGTAATATTTTATTGTTTTTATGATTTTTAGTAGTAGAGTATAAATTACTACTTACTGCTTCTATACCATCAAACCAAATATTTCTAGTATTAGCCGGCTGGAGAATTAAGCCTAAGCAGGGAATTTCTTTGAGCTGCATATCTACATTTGCCACTCAAAAAACTTTAGACAACTAGTTTTCCCATTTCTTACAAATATGCTTATGGAAAATTTAGAGATAAGATTTTAGGAGCAAAATTCATACAATTAGCAGATGCTATACATTTGTAATCATTGATTGTCCTCTCAAAACTTTTCTTTTGAAGCACATAAAAAGAAGGAAATATGAGCAAATATTACTGGGAGGAAAATCTACAAAGAGGAAACATCATCATAAAATTTTAGCTCATGGATATATTTTTTGAAAGTAGCATCAACAGTATTTGATAATTGGTTGGTTGGAAAGTATGAAAGAAGGATATTAGATTTAAAGGAAAATAAGAATTCAGATGCTAGATATGTATACTGGAGGGTAGGTTAATGGTCATTTGTTTTATTGTTATGCTTTATAACTGATATATATGTAACATATATTACATTAGAAAAATAATTACATAATAAAAATAACTTAAAATAATATTCTCAAAATAAAAAATTGAAATGTTAAAGGCCAGTTGAAGTTGCGGACCTAACTGACTGAAAAGCCACATAAAGAAATAACTAAGTAATCATAAAGGACTCAGTGCATTTTGAGAAAGCTAGAAGACACCGTCCATCTCCATGCTGCCTGCAATGCCTGTGTTGTATATTTCTGTAGCATGATTCTATGTAAATTCTCAAGATAAGTTTGACCATGTTTATTTAAACTGTGTATAATAGGATTGTTTTTGCTCTTAAAGTGTTAAGACACGGCCAGTGCGAATGCCTCCAGGATATCAAGCAGAACTTGTTATTCAGTTGGTATGGGTAGATGGTGAACCTCCACAACAGATTACTAGTCTTGCTGTAAGCTCAGCATATGGAATGTAAGTAATTAAACTTTTTTCTGATATGTATTATTTAGCTAATATGTTTGATTTTTTAGATGTTCCCTGCTCAAGTCCTAAAAATGAAAAGAAGCCCTCACCTAGATTTTTATTAAATTAAACAATATATAAGAAAAATAATTTAAATTCACATTGTGGTTTTTTGTTCTTTCCTGAAGTCAAACCTGTGATAGTGTTCCCAATTTTGATGTTAGTTGGAGATTGTTAGGATTTTATTACACTTATACTTTATTGTTTGTTTTTATATTCTTTTTTTTTCTCTTTATATTTCACTTTCTTTTGACTTATCCTTTCGAGTTCACTAACTCCCTCTTCAATTGTGTCTAATCTGATGGTATTATTTTTCAGTTCTAGACCTTACATTTGATTATTTTAAAACATCCTGTTCTCTTCCTAAATTACCACTCTTTTCTTTATTTATTTGAATGTACTGAATATATAACTTTAAAATGTGTTACTTTAAATATGTGTTTGACATTTCCATATTTGGTATCCAGTCTATTACATTTCTTAGTTTTGGGTTACATTATATTATGTTCATGTATGCCAGTTTGTATGGTTTTTTTCTTAGTTGTTTCTGTTTTTTATAAATTGAGAAATGAATATTATAATTTGAAGTTCTAGATGATATTTTCCTCCAGAAAGTATCTGCATTTCCTCTGGCAGTCTAGGTTAAAAAACTACTGAAAGGTGAGAACAACATAATTCAAGCAGACATCAGGTCTTTGAAAGTTGGGTTTTATTCCCATTAAAGTCTAATTTAATTTCAGTTAATCCTTATTTCTAGGTTGTAGCCCTCCATAGAGGTTGTGTCAAACTATACTCCCAACAACAATGTTTAGAATGTCTACTTTCCTACAACCTTTCCTACAACAATGTATAATCAAACTTTCCATCCTGGTCAGTTTGTTAAGTAAAGAGTAGTGTGTTATTATAATATCAGTAAAATTTTCTTATATCTTAAGTGAAATTGAACATCTTTTCCTGTTTTGTGACATTCTGTTTCTATTCTTTGTCCATTTGTTTGTAAAGTTGTTGGCCTTCATAGAGATTTGTGAAAACTGTTTACATATTAGGGAAGTTAGCTTTCTCTATAGTGTAATTTGCAGTGATCTTCCATGCTTTTGTTTGCTTTATGACTTTGTTTAAGATGGTTTATATTTTAAAGAATTTTTTGCAATTCTATTTTTTGTTATCTTTTATGGCTCTGAATTTCTGTCTTATTTAAAAAGTCCTTCCTCACTTCAAGATAATAATAAAAATGTAATAAAAACAAAAAAATTATTATGTTCTCTCTAATATGGTTTTTGTTTCTTTTAGATGTTTAAAGCTTTAATCTATCTGGAATTTTTTAAGTATAAGATATGAAATAAGTATTAAACTATATTTTTCCTGATGAGTAAGAATTGTGCCAAGACCATTTCCTGAATAGTTCATCTTTCTGTGCTTATTTGGAATCAACTTTTATCAAATAATATATTACCTTATATATTTCACTTTTATGTCTGTACTTCCTAAGCTGAGTCTTATAAGCTTCAAGAGAATGCCTTGAAACCATCAGTAAGGAGTCCATGGAAAACAGTCTTATCTTTGAGTACCTGGAGTTTTCTTCGGGGGGGTGTGGAGGATATATGTGAACATAGTGCTTGCTTCTTGACTAGAATATTATTTGATGGGAAAGCTGGCAACAACAGTTGATGGATGATGGGAGAGGAGGAATGGACTGTGGGACAGCCTATTGTTTCATTATTTGATATGGTAAGAATATATGATTATTCTCTAGCCCAAGTAATTACCATGAAAGATAGATGAGCTCAAGCCATCTTCTGAGTTCCTTTCTCTAGAGGTTGACCTGTAAAGACAAGGAGACTTCAGAATTCAGAGACTATAAAGATGTATCACCTGGTTCAGAAGCTGAAGGTTGTTAGAATACATCAGATAAAAAATACTTTCCCTCATAAGGGAACTGTGGAGGTGAAAGTTATTACAGAACTTCTGTATAACTTGTACTTGTTTGAAAATAACAGCTTGGACATCTATCTCATAGAGAGCCTCCACTGCCAAAATCCTAGCTCATGTGGCTACTAGAGTAAATTCCACCAAGTTTTAAAGAAAGAAATTGTACAAGTATTACATTAAATGTTCCTAAGAATTATTAAAGATGAAATCATGTTCATCTCATTTTATGAGGCCAACAAAACTTGATGCAAAAACTTGAAAAGGGCATTACAAAAAGAGAAAGTTGTAAGTCTATATCATTTATGAACATAGTTTTAAAATCCCAACCAAAATATAGATACTCTAGCAATTAAAAAAGGTAACATATCATAACCAAGTTTGGTTTACACCAGGAATTCAAGGTTTTTAAACATTTTAAATGAATCAGTGTAATTCATCACATTAACGAATAAAGTAGAAAAACTATAGGATGGTCAGGAATGCAAAAAACAGAAACATCTGATAAAATTAAATATCCATTTATGACTTCAAAAGAAACTAATAGCTAAAATGGAAGGAATTTTTCTTAATCTGATACATTTTAGCAAATATGCTCTATGGTGAAATGTTAGAAGCTTTGTCTTTGAGGAAAAAACAAGAGAAGTGTCTTAGTCTATTTGGGCTGCTTAAAAAGATATCTTACAAATGGGTAATTTGTAACAACCAGGATTTATTGCTCACAGTTCTGGAGACTGGAAAGTCCAAAATCAAGGTCTCAGGAGATTGAGTGTCTAGCTCTCTGCTTTGCTCTGTGCTTCAAAGATAGCACCTTCTAGCTTTGTTTGCACTTGGTAGAAGCAGTGAACAAATTCCCTCAGACTTCTTTTATGAGAAAATGAATTCCATTAAGAATAGCGGAGACCTCCCAAAGACCTAATTACCTTCCCAAGGCCCCAACTCTTAATACCATCACCTTGGGGATTAGATGGTCTGAATTTGGGGAAACACAAAAATTCAGACCACAACATTGTGAACCTGCTTCCCAAAATTTGTGTCCTTCTCATATTTAAAATACATTCATTTGATTCTAATAGCTCCAAAAAGTCTTAAAACATTTTAGCATTAACTCAAAAGTTTCATGTTCAAAGTCTCATCAAAATATCATCTGGGCTGGATGTAGTGGCTCACACCTGTAATCTCAGCACTTTGGGAGGCCAGGGCAGGTGGATCACCTGAGGTCAGGAGTTCAAGACCAGCCTGGCCAACATGGTGAAACTCCATCTCTACTAAAATTGTAAAAATTAGCTGTGCTTGGTGGCACGTGCCTGTAATCCCTGCTACTAGAGATACTGAGAATCGCTTGAATCCAGGAGGGAGAGGTTGCAGTGAGTTGAGATTGCGCCATAGCACTCCAGCCTAGGTGACAGAGCGAAACTCCATCTCAAAAAAAAAAAAAAAAACACAAAGTCGCCTGAATCATATATGGGTGAGAGTCAAGGTATGATTCATTCTGAGGCAGATTCTTCTCCAACTGTGAGTTTATGAAATCAAACAAGTTATATGTTTCCAGAATACAATGGTGGGATCAGCACAAGGTAAATATACCCATTCTGAAAGGAAGAATTAGGAAACAAAAAAGGGGTAATAGCTCCAAAGTAAGTCCCATAAAACTCCCATCTCCCTGGGACAGAGCACCTGGGGGAAGGGGCGGCTGTGGGCGCAGTTTCAGCAGAGTTAAACGTTCCTGCCTGCTGACTCTGAAGAGAGAAGTGTATCTCCCAGCACAGCGCTTGAGCTCCACTAAGGGACAGACTGCCTCCTCAAGTGAATCCTTGACCCGCGTACCTCTTGACTGGGAGACACTAGCCCGCATGGGTTGACAGACACCTTGTACAGGAGAGCTCCAACTGGCATCTGGCGGCTGTCCCTCTGGGACAAAGCTTCCAAGGAAGGAACCGGCAGCAATCTTTGCTGTTCTGCAGCCTCCACTAGTGATACCCAGGCAACAGGGTCTGGAGTGGACCCCCCCAGCAAACTCCAGCAGACCTGCAGCAGAGGGACCTGACTGTTAAAAGGAAAACTAACAAACAGAAAGGAATAACATCAACATCAACGAAAAGGACATTCACACAAAAACCCCATCTGAAGGTCACCAACATCAAAGACCAGTGGTAGATAAATCCACGAACATGAGGAAAAAACCAGCGCAAAACTATGAAAATTCCAAAAACCAGAAAGCCTATTCTCCTCCAAATGATCACAACTCCTCACCAGCAGTGGAACAAAACTGAGTGGAGAATGAGTTTGGCAAATTGACAGAAGTAGGCTTCACAAGGCGGGTAATAACAAACTCCTTTGAGCTAAAATAAAGGAATATGTTGTAACCCAATGCAAAGAAGCTAAGAACCTTGAAAAAAGGTTAAAGGAACACTAACTAGAATAACCAGTATAGAGAAGAAGATAAATAACTTGATGGAGCTGAAAAACACAGTACGTGAAGCATACACAAGTATAAATAGCCAAATCAATCAAGCAGAAGAAAGGATATCAGAGATTGAAGATCAACTTAATGAAATAAAGTGTGAAGACAGGATTAGAGCAAAAAGAATGAAAAGGAATGAACAATGCCTCCAAGTAATATGGGACTATGTGAAAAGACCAAACCTATGTTTGATTGGTGTACCTGAAAGTGATGGGGAGAAGGGAAGCAAGATGGAAAACCCTCTTCAGGATATTATCCAGGAGAACTTCCCCAACCTAGCAAGACAGGCAACATTCAAATTCAGGAAATAGAGAGAATATCACAAAGATACTACTCGAGAAAGCAACCACAAGACACACAATCAACAGATTCATCAAGGTTGAGATGAAGGAAAACATGTTAAGGGCAGCCAGAGAGAAACGTTGGGTTACCCACAAAGGAAAGCCCATCAGACTAACAGAGGATCTCTTGGCAGAAACCTTACAAGCCAGAAGAGAGTAGGGGCCAATATTCAACACTCTTAAAGAAAAGAATTTTGAACTCAGAATTTCATATCCAGCCAAACTAAGCTTCATAAGCAAATGAGAAATAAAATCCTTTACAGACAAGCAAATACTGAGATATTTTGTCCCCACCAGGCCTGCTTTACAAGAGCTCCTGAAGAAAGCTGAGGCAGATTCTCCTCCAACTGTGAGCTTAAGAAATCAAGCAAGTTATATGTTTCCAAAATACAATGGTGAGATCAGCACGAAGTAAACGTACCCATTCTAAAGGAAGAATTAGGAAAAAAAAAAAAGGGGGTAATAACTCCAAAGTAAGTCCCATAAATCTCCCATGGAGTTTTGGAAAGAAAAAACTGGTACTAGCCATTGCAAAAACATACCAAATTGTAAAGACCATTGACAGTAAGAAGAAACTGCATCAACTAATGGGCAGAATAACCAACTAGCATCATAATGACAGGATCAAATTTACACATAACAATATTAACCTTAAATGTAAATGGGCTAAATGCCCCAATTGAAAGACACAGACTGGCAAATTGGATAAAGAGTCGAGACCCATTGGTGTGCTATATTCAGGAGACCCATCGTATGTGCAAAGACACATATAGGCTCAAAATAAAGGAATGGAGGAATGTTTACCAAGAAAATGGAAAGCAAAAAAAAAAAAAAAAAAGAATTGCAATCCTAGTCTCTGATAAAACAGACTTTAAACAACCAAAGATCAAAAAAGACAAACAGAAAAAGACAAACAAGGGCATTGCATAATAGTAAAGGGATTAATGCAACAAGAAGAGCTAACTATCTTAATATATATATGCACCCAATGCGGAAGCACCCAGATTCATAAAGCAAGTTCTTAGAGACAGACAAAGAAACTTAGACTCCCACACAATAATAGTAGGAGACTTTAACAACCCACTGTCAATATCAGACATATCAACGAGACAGAAAATTAACAAGGATATTCTGGACTTGAACTCAGCTCTGGAACAAGTGGACCTAACAGACATCTACAGAACTCTCCACCCCAAATCAACAGAATATACATTCTTCTCAGCACCACAATGCACTTATTCTAAAATTTACCACATAACTGGAAATAAAACACTCCTCAGCAAATGCAAAAGAATGGAAATCATAATAAACAGTCTCTCAGACCACAGTGCAATCAAATTAGAACTCAGGATTGAGAAACTCACTCAAAACCACACAACTGCATGGAAACTGCACAACCTTTTCCTGCATGACTACTGGGTAAGTAATGAAATTAACGCAAAAATAAGTAAGTTATTTGAAACCAATGAGAACAAAGACACAATGTATCAAAATCTCTGGGACACAGCTAAAGCAGTATTTAGAGGGACATTTACAGCACTAAATGCCTACAGGAGAAAGCGGGAAAGATCTAAAATTGACACCCTAACATCACAATAAAATGAACTAGAGAAGCAGGAGCAAAAATATTCAAAATCTAGCAGAAGAAAAGAAATAACTAAAATCAGAGCAACACTGAAGGAGATAGAGACATGAAAAACCCTTCGAATAATCAGCGAATCCAGGAGCTGGTTTTTTGAAAAGATTAACAAAATAGACGGACCACTAGCCAGACTAATAAAGAAGAAAAGAGAGAAGAATCAGACACGATAAAAAATGATAAAGGGGATATCACCACTAATCCCACTGAAATACAAACTACTATCAGATAATACTATAAATACTTCTATGCAAATAAATTAGAAAGTCTAGAAGAAATGGATAAATTCCTGGACTCATATACCCTCGCAAGACTAAACCAGGAAAAAGTCGAATCCCTGAACAGACCAATAACAAGTTTTAAAATTGAGACAGTAATTAATAGCCTACCAACCAAAAAATGTCCAGGAGCAGATGGATTCACAGCCGAATTCTACCAGAGGTACAAAGAGGAGCTGGTACCATTTCTTCTGAAACTATTCCAAACAACAGAAAAAGAGAGACTCCTCCCTAACTCATTGTATGTGGCCAGCATCACCCTGATACCAAAACCTGGTGAGACACAACAAAAAAAGAAAATTTCAGGCCAATATCCCTGATGAACATCGATGCAAAAATCCTCAGTAAAATACTGGCAAACCAAATCCAGCAGCACATCAAAAAGCTTATCCACCACAATCAAGTCAGCTTCATACCTGTAATGCAAGGTTGCTTCAACATACACAAATCAATAAGCGTAATCCATCACATAAACAGAACCAACGACAACAACCACATGATTATCTCAATAGATGTAGAAAAGACCTTTGATAAAATTCAACACCCTCTCATGCTAAAACACTCTCAATAAACTAGGTAGTGATGGAACGTATCTCAAAATAATAAGAGCTATTTATGACAAACTCACAGCCAATATTATACTCAATAGGCAAAAGCTGGAAGCATTCCCTTTGAAAACTGGCACAAAGCCGGGCGCGGTGGCTCAAGCCTGTAATCCCAGCACTTTGGGAGGCCGAGGCGGGCGGATCACAAGGTCAGGAGATCGAGACCACAGTGAAACCCCGTCTCTACTAAAAATACAAAAAATTAGCCGGGCGCGGTGGCAGGCGCCTGTAGTCCCAGCTACTCAGGAGGCTGAGGCAGGAGAATGGCGGGAACCCGGGAGGCGGAGCTTGCAGTGAGCCCAGATCGCGCCACTGCACTCCAGCCTGGGCAACAGCGTGAGACTCCGTCTCAAAAAAAAAAAAAAGAAAAGAAAATTGGCACAAAATAAGGATGCGGTCTCTCACCACTCCTGTTCAACATAATACTGGAAGTTCTGTCCAGGGCTATCAGGCAAGAGAAAGAAATAAAGGTATTCAAGTAAGAAGGGAGGAAGTCAAATTGTCTCTATTTGCAGATTACATGATTGTATATTTGGAAAACCCCATCATCTCAGCCCCAAATCTCCTTAAGCTGATAAGCAACTTCAACAAAGGGGCAGGATACAAAATCAATGTGAAAAAATCACTAGCATTCCTATACAACAATAACAGACAAACAGAGTGAACTCTCATTCAGTTGCTGCAAAGAGAATAAAATACCTAGGAGTACCACTTACAAGGGATGTGAAGGACCTTTTCAAGGAGAATTACAAATCACTGCTCAAGGAAATAAGAGAGGACACAAACAAATGGAAAAACAGTCCATGCTCATAGATTCAATGCTATCCCCATCAAGCTAACATTGACTTTCTTCACAGAATTAGAAAAAACTACTTTAAATTTCATATGGAACCAAAAGAGAGCCCGTATAGTTAAGACAATTCTAAGCAAAAAGAAAAAAGCTGAAGGCATCATTCTACCTGACTTCACACTATACTACAAGGCTACATTAACCAAAACAGCATGATACTGGTACTAAAAGATATATCAACCAATGGAACAGAACCGAGTCCTCAGAAATAACACCACACATCTACAACCATCTGATCTTTGACAAACCTGACAAAAACAAGCAATGGTAAAAGGATTCCCTATTTAATAAATAGTGTTGGGAAATCTGGCTAGCCATATGCAGAAAACTGAAATTGGACCCCTTCCTTAGACCTTATACAAAAATTAAAGCAAGATAGATTAAAGACTTAAACATAAGACCTGAAACTATAAAAACCCTGGAAGAAAACCTAGGCAATACCATTCAGGACATAGGCATGGGTAAAGACTTCATGACTAAAACACCAAAAGCAATGGTAACAAAAGCCAAAATTGACAAATGGGATCTAATTAAACTAAAGCTTCTGCACAGCAAAAGAAAACTAACATCAGAGTGAACAGGCAACCTACATAATGGGCGAAAATTTTTGCAATCTATCCATCTGACAAAGGTCTAATATCTAGAATCTACAAGGAACTTAAACAAATTTACAAGAAAAAAACAACCCCATCAAAAAGTAGGCAAAGGATATGAACTGACACTTCTCAAAAGAAGACATTTATGCAGCCAACAAATATATGAAAAAAAGCTCATCATCACTGGTCATTAAAGAAGTCCAAATTAAAATCACAATGAGATATTATCTTTGTGATTTTAGAATCACAAATTGTGATTATTAAAAAGTCAGGAAACAATAGATGCTGGAGAGGATGTGGAGAAATAGGAATGCTTTTACACTGTTGGTGGCAGTATAAATTAGTTCAACCATTGTGTAAGACAGTGTGGTGATTCCTCAAGGATCTCAAACCAGAAATATTATTTGACCCAGCAATCCCATTACTGGATATATACCCAAAGGATTATAAATCATTCTTCTATAAAGACACATGCACACATATGTTTATTGCAGCACTGTTCACAATAGCAAAGACTTGGAACCAACCGAAATACCCAACAATGATAGACTGGATAAAGAAAATATGGCACATATACACATGGAATACTATGCAGCCATGAAAAGGTATGAGTTCATGTCCTTTGCAGGGACATGGATGAAGCTGGAAACCATTCTCAGCAAACTAACACAGGAACAGAAAACCAAACACCACATGTTCCCACTCATAAGCGGGAGGTGAACAATGAGAACACATGGACACAGGGAGGAGAACATCACATACTGGGCCTGTCGGGGGTGGGGTGCTAGGGGAGAGATAGCATTAGGAGAAATACCTAATGTAGATAATGGGTTGATGGGTGCAGCAAACCCCCATGGCACATGTATACCTATTTAACAAACCTGCACCTTCTGTACATGTATCCCAGAACTTAAAGAATAATTAAAAAAAAGAATAACTGAAAGATATATATTAATGATTACCATATTATTTACTTGAATACACATTAAACCAATAATAGATTGATTTCATCTAATGAATGCAAACAAAGCATTTGTATATAATAAAAAGGGAAAAGCAGAGAGAGAAAAACCACGGCCACTTTCTAAACAATGAATTTTCTATTTTTTTTCATTGTGAGATGCTAATGATTTAGCAACCAGCCAAAAGACCAGTCAGGGTATTTGCTTTTGGGCAGCTGTCTGAATCATCAACTAAACTTATTTATTTCTAGGTTTTCCAAAAGGCTTTAGCTGTTCAGTTTGTCACACATATATGGAAGACATTTTCTGTATTATTTATGTCATTATCATTTAGTAGTATGTCCATCTGAATTACACCAGGTCTTTATCATTCTTCTTGTTATAATTTCTCAATTTCACCCTTTTGGTCAAACTCAGCCCCCGAACTGACTGACCATGAGGGCCTCAGTCTCTTTATAGAACACAGTATTAGTTGTATGGCAATGCCTATGTAGCAGCATTTAAATATCTGGACGTTAGACATTAAGGGAGGAAAAAAGCATAAGACAATCATGATTATTATAAGAAATATTTGGAAACCACTTGATGTTCAAAATCCTGGTTGGCCTAACTCTAACCAGGAAAATAATTTTCAAAGATTAATGTCGTCAGCTGTAGTTAACTCAGTAACCTTACTATTCCATTCACTATTGTTTCCTCTTTTGAAGAACATATCAAGGGGCAAATGTTAAGTCAGAAACTGTGAAGGGTCTAAGTTGTTTCCCTCTTGGAAAATAGTAAATTTGTCTGTGACAGTATTATATATATATATATAGACAGAAAATACTCCTCTTGGTCAGAACACAGACAGTTTATTAGTGACAGCAAACACAGCAGCTTAGTGCAAGATCTTGCATCAGTTCCCTGAGCCCACAGGGGAACATGGTGAATGGCAGATGGTACTTGCATGTGCACCTGGGTGCATAATAAAAGAGGAACTCCAAGTTTTAAAGACTCACATCTTATGTAGGTCTGCTGGTGAACTGCCCATTTATCTTTACTCTGGAACATAAGCAAATATTCTCTGGGGAAGAGGAGAGGTTTTTTTTTTTTATCTCTACTACCCTGAAATGTCTCAAAGTAGGGAGATGCCCCTAAGCTTTACTATACTGGGATGTCTCTTTATACAAACATACTTAACTGTAAATGCCTTCACTAAAAGGACTGTGCAGTACAGTGAAGGGCTAATGGAGAATGGTCTACCAATTGCAGTGTGACCTGTTGTACATTATTATTTAGGATTAATGGAGCCAGTTTGTTTATATTAGCCTGTGAGATCCTTAGAGCTTAAGTTGTATTAGTTGCCATTTGAGTCTATGTTTTAGAGGTAAATTGCATATCTCACATTTCAGTTTAAGAATTTTTTGCTGGAATAGAATTCTTATAAGAACCTCTGAAATCCAGTCTTGTTCCCCTTTGGATATGTTGTGATATTGGACTTTTGGTAAAATATGAGTGACTGAGGGTTTTGCTCTGAACTTGGAAAAATAATATAACAAATTTAAGAACTGAAAATTGGTCTTACTCTTTCAGTGTATGTTTCCTAAGAAGAAGAACTTTTTTTTTACATCATAAGCATAGTGTATTTATTAAAATAAAGAAATTCAACATTGATTCAGGACTATTTTCTACTTCACATACCATATTAAGTTTCTAGATATGTCCCAGTAATGTCATTTATATTATCTATTCCCAGAAGAGAATCAAATCCAGGATCTTGCATTGCTTTTAGTTTTCATTTTTTCTTAATCTCCTTTAATCGGGGGCAGTTCTTCCACATTTTTTTTAGATGGAGTCTTGCTCTGTTGCCCAGGCTGGAGTGCAGTGGCATGATCTCAGCTAACTGCAGATTTCGCCTCCTGGGTTCAAGCAATTCTCCTGCCTCAGCCTCCTGAGTAGCTAGGATTACCGGGATGCACCACCACACCCAGCTAATTTTTGTATTTTTAGCAGAGATGGTGTTTTGCCACATTGACCAGGCTGGCCTTGAACTCCTGACCTCATGTGATCCGCCCACCTAGGCCTCCCAGAGTGCTGAGATTACAGGCGTGAGCTACTGTGCCTGGCCCAGCATTTAGTTTTTAACCTTCATATTTTTAGAGTACAGCCAATTATATTGTTAACTGTACATCAGCTGAGTTTGTCTGATATTTCCTCATGATGAGAGTAAATTAAGCATTTTGGCAGGAATACCACAGAAACAAGGTAATGTCTTCTAAGTTTATCTTATCAGAAGGTACATGATCATGGATTGTCCTAATTTTAGTGGTACTAATTTTGATTTCTTGTTAAGGTCGTATCTACCAGGTTTCTCCACTATAAAGTTGCTGTTTCCCTTCATAGATAATAGTTTATGGGGAGATACTTGAAAGTTTGTAAACTTCTTACTCATCAAACTTTCACCCATTACTTTTAGCATCCATTGGTTATTCTCTGTTATCCCTTCTATATTTCTAAGATTATACTATTAAAAGAGCATGACTCCCTATCCTAGATAAACATTTATTTACTTGTTTACTATATAAGTATGAAATCGTGGATTTGCATTTTATTCACTGAGTTAAGATCTGTTACTATCATTTGTGCCTGTGATGCTCTAATTCTTCCAGATTTGACCATATGGAGCCCCATCAAAATAGCTTCTATGTCCTTTTGATATGTTCCCATCGTTTTTCAGCAGTTTGCTATTTTCCAGTACAATGTGATGTTCCATGTGTATCTTGTATATTCTTTAGTCTACCCCTGGAATCAGCTATCTTAGTCTTCTTTTATTGGAGAATGTTATTTAGAAAACAGTATCTGTGCACAATAGATGCTCATTTCTACTGTTGTCATTGCTTCTAGCCCCTATCAGTATACAGAGCTAAGAAAAAACATAAACATTGAACACTTTTTGATATATATGAGATACAATTTTGAAGGATGTATAGAGGTTATAATTTTGAAGTAGCTTATCAATTTATTCTTTTATATTTCTTGCTTTGGATTCTTCTGAGAAATCTTTTTATCATGAATGGCTTGTGAATTCAGTCAAATCCTTTTACTGCATCAATTAAAACTGTATAAGTCCATTCTCACACTACTATAAAGAAATATCTGAGATTGGGTAATTTATAAAGAAAAGAGGTTTAATTTACTCACAGTTCTGCAGGCTGTGCCGGAAGCATAGCTGAGAGGCCTCAGGAAACTTACAATCATGGTGGAAGGTAAAGGGGAAGCAAGCACATCTTACTATGGTTGAGCAGGAGATATTTGTGCATTTTAAAATTTTCTTCCTGTTATTGATTTCTAGTTTTATACTATTGTGATCAGGAAGGGTACTTGATATGATTTCAATCAGCTAAGACTTGGTCTAACATGTTATCTGTTCTGAAGAATGCTTCACATGTGCTGGAGAAGAATGTATATTCTTCTGCTGTTGAATGGAATGTTCTGTATTTGTCCGTTAGATCCATCTGCACTAACATATAGTTCAGGTCCAATTTTCTTTATTGATTTTTTTGTCTAGATAATGTATCTATTGTTGAAAGTGAGAGTGTTGAAATGCCCTACTTTTATTGAATTGCTGTTTGTGTCTCCCTTCAGTTCTGTTAATATTTGCTTTACATATTTAGGTGTTCTCATATTGAGCACATATGTATTCATAGTTGTTATATCTTCTTGATGAATTGACTTCTTTATCGTTATATAATGATCTTCTTTCTCTTGTGACAGTTTTTAACTTAAAGTCTATTCTTTTCTGATATAATTAAGCTACTTCTGCTCTATTTCAGCTTCGATTTTTATAGAAATTCATTTTCATCCCTTCACTTTCAGCCTATGTGTAAGGCTATGGTTAGTCTCTTGTAGGCAGCATATAGTTGGATCTTAATTTTTAATCCATTCAGCCACTCTTCCTTTTGTTTGGAGAATTTAAACCATTTACACTTAAAGTAATGATTAGTAGGTACAAATTTACCATGCCATTTTTATTTTCTGGTTATTTTTAATGGATTCTTTGTCCTTTCTTTCTCTCTTGCTGTGTTCTTTGTGCTTTGTTGATTTTCTGTAGTGATATGCTTTGATTCTTTTCTCTTTATCTCACATATATCTACTATGTTTCTGTTTTGCAGCTACCATGAGGCTTATGTGGAACATCTTATACTTAATAACAGTCTATTTAGAAATAATAACAACTCAACTTCAATTTCATTCAAACTCTCTACCATTTTGCCTGTCCCTCTCCTCCAGCACACATTCTATATTTTTATATATTTTACATTGTGAGTTTATTAACAAAATAACAAAATATTATACCTATAGTTATTTTTAATACTTTTGTCTTTTAACCTTTATACTGTACTTAAAGTTGTTTTATACACCATCATTTCAGTACTACAATATTGTGAATTTAACTATAAATTTAAATTTACATGTATATTTTGTTTTTATATGATTTCATGTTACTAATTAACACCCTTCCATTTTAGCATAATTAGATCCCCTTAGCATTTCTTGTAAGACAGGTGTAGTGGTGATGAACTTCATCATTGCTTTTGTTTGTCTGTGAAAGTATCTCTCCTTCATTTCTGAAGAACAATTTTGCTAGATACAGTATTGTTGGCTGGCAGTTTTTTTTTTTTCTTTTTACACTTTGAATAAATCATCCCATTCTCTGGTGCTGTATGGTTTCTGCTGAGGAGTCTTCTGTTAGCACTATGAATATTCCCTTGTATATAACAAGTTACTATTCTCTTACTGCTTTCATTTTTTTGTTGTTGTTGTTTGGCAGTTTGATTATAATGTGTCTGTGTGAAGCTGTCTTTTGGATTAAATCTGTTTGGGAACCTTTGAACTTCATAAATCTGAATATGTGTATTTCTTTCAAGGTTATCAAAGTTTTCAACCATTATTTCTTTAAATGCACTCTCTGTCCCTTTCTCTCTGTTCCTCTGAATCTTCCATAATGTGACTATTGGTTCTCTTGATAGTGTTCCATGAGGTTTCTTTTCTGGTTTTTGTTATTTTCAGTGTTCTATAGGGTTTCTTTCCTCTTTTCTATTCTTATCTATTTTTTCTACTCTGATAGTATAATTTCAAAAGATCTGTCTTCAAGTTTTCAAATTCTTTCTTCTGCATGATCAAGTTGGCTATTAGAGCTCTCTATTGCATTTTTTTCTTTCATTCATTATTTTTTTAGCTTCAGAGTTTCTATTTGGTTCTTTTTTGTTATTTATATCTTTTTGTTGAACTTTAAATTTTATTCATGTATTATTTTCCTTTGTTTCTTGAGTTGTCTGTTTACTTTTGTGTCTTGCCGAGTTTGAACTTCCTTAAAAGAACTAAAAATAATTGTTTTGAATTTCAAAAATAAGTATTTTGAATCATTTTTCAGATAACTAAAGATCTCCATTTTGTTGAGGTCAGTTCCTGGATAGCTATTGTGTTCCTTTTCCAGTGTTATCATTCCCTGCTTTTTTGTGTTTTAAGTGAACTTGCTTTGATGTTTGTATATTTGAGGCAGCAAGTCACCTGATCTGGTCTTTTTGAAGTAGATACAGTGGGGAAATACTTTCAGCTGTGAATGGCTACAAGGCACCAGCTGGATGGGGTGCAACATCTCCTGTTTTAAGAAAGACACAGTGGTATGATCTCAGTGCAGTTTAATTAGTTGAAGTCAGTGTTGGTAAATATTGCAGGTATCCATGGCAGAAGCCAAATCTCCAGATGTCTGTAGTAACTATAGTGGTTAAGGCTGTTAAGGTCCTCTGTATTGAAAGCTACTGAGTTTCTCCTATTCAACTTTTATCTCACATAGGGAAGTTCTTAGCCAAAGTGATTTCTCTTGGCACCAAGTCTGATGTGCTGGCACACATGCAGCTGTGGTGGTGTTGGGATCCTGGGCACTGGTGCACTGTCAGCAGTGCCGGTTCTGGGTGCAGGTGCTCAGAGCAGCCATGAAGCCAGGGCTCTGTGGTCAGAGGCACATGTAACTGAGGTGGTGCCTGGGTCATAGGTGCATTTTTTCCTTTGGCATTGACACCAATCTCTGAGGCCTGGGCATACACAGATTGCCCACAGAGTAAGAACCTGTGTCATTTTTGGGGCATGCCATAATGACTTGGTCCCAGGAGTGATGAGACATAGTAATAGCATGGAACATAGCAGTAACATGGGTCCAGTGACAACAGGGTGCATCAGAGGCCTGTCAGGTCACAGTAGGAGCAGGATGCAGAGCAGTAGTCTGAAGCCCCAGTGAAAGTAGGTAAAAGCCCTGACTTATAACCCAAGGTAAGAGAGCAGTCAATTATTTACTTATGAATACACAATGGCTTCATCATCATTTGTTGAAGACTATATATGTTTCTTAGCACTTTTGTCAATTATTATTTGACCATGTATGTGTGAGTTTATTCCCAGGTACTCATCTGTTCCACCAATATCTAGGTCTGTCTAGATATCTAGGTCACCAATACCAACCTGTCTTGATTCCAATACTTTTAATTAAGTCTTAAGATTATATAGTCTGTATCCTCAAACTTCCTTATTTTTCAGAACAATTTGGGCTGTTCTAGGTCTATTATATTTTTCTATATTTTTTACAATCATGTTTTAAGTTTCTCAAGTAAAAAAGAAGTCTGCTGAGATTTTGTTTGAAATTGCTGTGAATTTGTAGATCAATTTGGGGACTTTACTAACCATTAAGCAAGGTACATCTTTCAATTTATTTAAGTCTTCTTTAATTTCTCTCAACAATAATTATAATTTTTAATGTACAGATTTTCCACATTTGCTGTTAAATTTATTCCTATGTATTTCATAATTGCAATGCCACTATGAATGTTGATTCAAGAGTTCCATAAATTTTAGTTCTGTGAAGGAGGTTCATAGTGTTGCTCACAACTTCTGTATCCTTACTGATTTGTTTTCTCTGATTATTCTGTCAGTTATTAAAAGAGGAATGTTTGTATACTCCACCTTAATTGTGGATTTGTCTATTTTCCCTTTCAGTTCTATTGGTTTTCCTTCATGAATTTCAAAGCTTTATCATAAGATGAATCCACATTTAGGATTGCTATATCTTCTTAATAAACTGATTCCTTAATCATTCTCCCTATATGTCTCTCAAAATTTCCTTGTTCTGAAATATACTTTGTCTATATTAGTATAGTCATTTCAGCATTTTTTAAATTAGTGTTTTCATTGTAAATATTTTCCATCATTTTGGTTTATATTTAAAGTGGATTTGTTGTAGGCACCATATAATTGGGTCTTACTTTTTATCCACTCAGGCAATCTCTGCCCATAATTAGAGTATTTCAATCATTTACATTAATATGCTTATCTACATGACTGGGTTTAAGCCAAACATTTTCCAATTTGTTTTTCTATTTGTCCCCCTGCCCCCCACCCTTTTTTTTTTTTTTCGCTTCTTTTTCTCTGCCTTCTTCTCAGGGAAAGATTGCATATCTTTTAATGATTCCATTTTATTTTCATTATTGATTTATTAGGTATACTTCTAGTTTTTTTTTGTTTGCTCTCAGGCTTATAATATGTATCTTTGAATTATCAAATAAGTAGTTAAATAAATGGAGTGATACCACTTTTCATATTTTTAATAACTTTACAACAGCATACTTCTATTTATCCTCCTGTTTTTTGCATTATTGTCATAAATTTACTTCCATGTGTTATAAACCCCACAATACATTGTTATTGATTTTGCTTTAGTCAATTATCCTTTAAAGAAATGAGAAAAGTCTTTAATATTACTTTTCATATTTAACATTTTTGTTGCTCTTCATTATATAGTGGAGATCCATATTTCCATCTGGAATCATTTTTTTCTAAGACTTCCCTTATTATTTTTGTAATCCATTTATGTGAGTGATGAATTCCTTCAGCTTTTGTTTTTTTGCAAAAATTCTTTTTCCACCACTTGAAAGATGTATTTGCTGGGTATACAATTTTAGGTTGACATTATTTTTATTTCTTACTGTAAAGATGCCACTCCATTATCTTTTGGTTTGTATAATTTCATTTAATTTTTTAAAATGATTTCATCATTTTAATTTTTACATGTAAGAAATATGCTTTTTTATCTGCCAGCTTTTAACATTTTCTTTTCATTATTAGTTGTCTTCAGCAATATGATTATGATGCCTTTTTATTTTTCTTCATTCTTATTCTGCTTGGGATCTTTAAGTTTCTATTATCTGCAGGCTTATTACTGTCTTCAAATTTTGTCTATCATTTATTTAAATTGGCTATCATTTTTTCAAATATGTTTTCTGTTCTTCTTCTTTTATGAAACTCTAATTATGGAGTTTTGTTTTTTAAAGTTTTAAAAATCTCATTTCATTTTAGCTAATTTCTATTATTTCTTCAGGTTCACTTAGTCTGGGATGTTGTAAACAAAAATACTATAAATTGGGTAGCTTATAAACAACAGAAATTTATTTCTCACAGTTCTGAAGGCTGAGAAGTCTAATATCAAGGCACCAGTAGATCTGATGTCTGCTGAGAAGCTGTTCCTTATAGATAGTACCTTCTAAATTCATCATCACATAATGGAAGGGGTGAGGCAGCTCTCTAGGGCCTCTTTCATAAGGGCCCTAATTTTATCCATGAGAGCTCCATTTTCATGACTTAGTCACCTTCCAAAGTTCCCACCTCTTAATACAATCACCTTGGGGGTTAAGTTTTAACATATTAATTTTGGGAAAACACAAACATTCAGAGGATAGCATTCTCTATTCTTTTCTAGTGTAATGTCTAATGTGTGGATAATGTTTAAATTTCATATACATTTATCTCTCTGAGGCTTTTTTATGTCTTCCATTCCTTCCTTGGTCACATTCATGTTTTCCTCAACCTTCTTGATTATCTGTAATATTCTTTTAAAGGCACGTTCAATATTTTTCATCTGCTAGTTTTATCATCTCTTTCATTTCTGGATATGTTTCTATTGAGTTATTTTTTCCTCTGGTTTTCATATTTTCCTGATTCTTTATATGCCTGCTACTTTTTATATACTGGATATTGTGAATTTTACATTTTTGGTGGTATTTTTGCCTTTTTTCAGTAGTGTTCAATTTTTTCCTGGAACGAAATTAAGTTACTTGGAATCTGTAGCTAATTTGTCTCACTACTGAAGTGACGCTCCTAGATCTGATGTTCCATGTATTAGATCTCTGCAGTTTCGTTGGTAGTAACATAAAATATTCTTAGCCTTTTGTGAGCTCTGGGAATTGTTCTGCCTTATCTTTTTGGTAGCTCTTTTATAGGCCCTGAGTAGCTTCTACACATGGATGCACAGATTAGTACACAGCCAAAGTCTCAAGGATATCTGTCTGCAAATCTCTGGTATTCTGTCCCTGTGCAGTTTTTTTTGCCTTATTAGTTCTAGCTATTTTTGCAGCCTCAGTCTCTCATCTCGACCTCCTCAACTAGATGAGACCATCAACCTCTCTATGAGTTCTAGTTTCCTGTACCCAAGCCTGGGAACTATCTTCAGTCACTAACACAGAACATTTGTGAAATGTATTACCTTGGTTGCTATCCTTCTCTCATCTTCTTCTATGTTGCCTGTTGACCAATATGTGAAAACTGTTGTTTAATATGTTTTTGTCCAATTTTCTAGTAATTTAAAATAGGAGGTTAAATCTAGTCTCTTTTCCGACTTTCTGACAACTACTGCCTGATTTCTCCAGCCCTAAGCTATAACTTCTCAGTATTTTTATTTTTAATTCCAATACAAAAATAATTATTTATGGTATATAGAAGGTCATGCATCCTAGTTGCCTACATTTTTTCAGTCATTATTGCATTTAGAAACTCTGTCATGTCTGTAAGCAGAAGTAATTTGCTATATTTTAACATAAAAAGTTTAAAGATACTAACTTGTTATAACTGGTAACATGTATAATATTGCATTTACTTATAATATTAAGATCAATTCTTTTTGCATGGAAAAATTTCAACATACTTTAAAAATAATTTTCTGACTTGGTACTCATAAAAGCTCTGTGAACCAGATAAATATAGAAGTGTAATTATCACTATAAAGAAGCTAAGGCCAAGCAAGATTCATTACTTTTTCTCAAAGTCACGTATCCTATAAGTGATAGAGATGAGAATTAAACCCAGATCTGACCAGTATAACAATACTTTTTTTAACTTTCCAAAGTTTGTCTTACTGGAAGATGTAGAGCTCTATGTGAATTAGCAAAACATCTAGTATAGGTAGAAGTGTTGTTTTTGTTGTGTTTTAACTTGTGTGATGTAGTGGAAAAAACCATTTTAAGAATAAGCAGATGGTTTGTAAACATGATTCAATCTAAATAATAATACAACATGGAATGTATATAAAACAAGCAAAACAACATTCATATAACTAGTGTTTATTTAATTTACAAAGCAAAAATACAGACAGAATTGTTAAGCTAGAGGACATATTGTAAATGGAGAAAAATGAGAGTTAATGTATGCCTAATGGTTAAGACAATCAAAATGCCTACTTAGAAGAGCTGTCTTTTTTAAATTTTCAGGAGATTTAGTTAAGTAATTAATCAAATGGTCTTTATCTTTTGAAAGGGGCACAAAATAAAGAGCACAAAAGTAAGAAAATTTAACTTTTTATATCTCCTCATTTCGTCAATGCCTTTGATATATGAAGTTAATTTTTATTTTTCTCTCTTTCAAAAGATAATTAATTCGGAGTCTAGTAATTATAATTTTATTTGAAAAAGGCATCTAATTACATATGTAAGCATCTTTAGCTAGTGACATTTCTTGACCTCTCCCCCTTGCATAGCAAAAAGGTTTTGTGTGATTCTTCTGTGAAAACATAAGGTCTAGTTAAAGAGCGGATTGGGTAATCATGACTTACATGATAAAACTGCTGGCAAAATATAATTGCCAATCATCCTTTTTTTGGAGTAAATTGTATGCCTATTATATGAAGGCAGTTTATCCGTCAGAAAGGCAAGGCATCCTTCTTGACTTTATACAAATCACTGCCCAACTTCCCCAACCCTAAGACATTACTTTTCAATAATCCTATGATCGATTTGAAGATAAAAATAATCATGCTTGTTGTGATATATTCTAGTTGCATTTTTTTTTCTCTCTCTCTTAGAGTTGCATTTGGGAACTGCAATGGGTTGGCTGTGGTGGATTTTATACAGAAGACAGTACTGTTAAGCATGGGGACCATTGACCTATATAGATCAAGTGACTTATACCAGAGACAACCACGGTCTCCTCGAAAAAACAAACAGTTCATTGCAGGTAGGAGATAAAACAAGATGAGTTATGAACTTGATTTGTTCATCTATGTTCTTACTTTTAGATTTCTTGTCTTTCTTCTGTGATACTATTCTAATGCATGGCAAAATAAAATCAACATAATTTACAAAATCACGTAAGCAAAATAAATTGGGCAGAAGCATTGTGAGAACCTTTGACAGGGTTAGGGGTGTGTAAGTTTAAACTTTAATTTCCTGTTGAAGTTAAGAAGCATCTCAAGTTTCTTAGGTTTAATTCCTAAAAAAATAGAAAATAAGAAGCTATTAAATGTAAAAATGCTACGAAAATTAGGGCTCTGTAGTTGAAAAAACTGCTTGCAATGGTTGTGTTAAACAGGTTGACTTCTAAAATATCTAGCCCCTTTAAAAAGATAGTTTTAGGTCATTCACTACTTTTAATTTTTTTAATTAATTCCATAGTGTAGCTGACACCTTTCCTTGTTGGATGATGACCTTCCTGGAGGTATTTTCACGATTCAGTAAACATTTTTCATTAAAATTTTTAAAGTACTATGACAGATGGCATTTTTTTTTTTGGCAGGATCAACAAATTGATGTATTTAACTGTAAAAGAAAATAAACTTAAGGTTAATTAGGATTTAATGCCAAACTTTGATATGCCAATTATCCAAAGTTTTACTGAAATTTTAGTATATATCCAAATAGTTGACTTTGGAAACACTGCCAAAGTTTTGCATATTTTCTTTCCGTTGACAGTCCGGTTGGTAAAAAAAAAAAAAAAAAATTAGGCCAAAAGGTTGAGATGAAAATGCTTCTATAATATTAAGTGTTATTTTAGACAATCCTTTAAAATCTTCTACTTTGGGCCAGATATGGTGGCTCATGCCTGTAATTCCAGTACTTTGGAAGGCTGAGGTGAGAGGATTTCTTGAGGCCAGGAATTCAAGACCAGTCTAGGTAACACAGTGTGACCCCATCTCTAATAATAACAATAATAAAAATAATAACTTTTAAATTTTTTTAAATAAGTAAAATAAAATTTCTACATATATTATTTAAAATAATCTATTGAATATTGATTACATTACTAAATATAACCATAGGAAAATATTTTATAATAAAAAATAAAAAGGGTATATGATGGTAGGTGTTATTTTCCAAATAGCAGGCATGTCAAATTTAACATCCAAATGTGATAATAAATGAATTTCCTTTTTGGACTAATGAAAATTGTTATACTGAAACTCTTCTTGTTATCCTTTCTTTTGCAAAACTCAATCATTTCCAAATTACCAGTTTAGACCTTTTTGAGGGGCGCAAAATTTCTCTTTCAGAAACCAAGGGTTTTTAGTGAGGAATCTCAAATTTTAGCAATATTTTAGGAGAGCTAGAAATTTCAAATTCTAGAGATTTTGCCTCTATCACTACCAGATTTTGAAAGGAAGACAAAATAAAAAGCAATTGTACATTCACATAACATAAGGTTTCCTCATGATTGGGAAAGACAAGTTTGAAGTTGATGGACTCTAGGGTAGAAAGGTGTTGGGGGCAGTAGGCTATTTATAATTAAAAATTTAGTTCCTCAGTCACAATAACCATGTTTCAGGTGTTCAGTTTGCAATGCTAAAAGCACCAATATAATCAGAAAAGCTGTGAATCCTATGATAACATCTAAATCACTTGCTGGATATACACAGTGGGGCAAAAAAAGTATATATTTTGACAAAGGTAATGCAATTGTTATTTAATTTAAATTAAACTGCTTGAACCTTAACAGTTACTACTAGAGCTTAGAACATTGATGACTTTAAAATCAGGAAAATCTGTGAAGTTATAAACTCAGTTTGTGTTTAGTGTACAAGATAACAAAATCAGAACTCACTTTATATTATAACAATGAAATATTAAAGACTGAAATCTTTAGCTTTCTTTTTAATTGTGGAAGGATTAAAGACAATCATTTTTATATTAGTGAAATAATTTATACATATTAGTTACAAGCCAAATAATTGTATTTTGTAAAAACATGTAAGGAAAATATGCCATCTACTTTTATAAGACATTTAAATAAGATATAAATATTTATAAATATTTTTTTATTAAATATTTAAATAAAGATTAAAATTATTACCACATTCTCATCATTCATCTATCACCTCTTACTTTATAATTGATTTATTTTATTAATATCTCCTCTCTAATTTAATTACCTAATCTTGCTGCAATTTCTTCATCTTGGCTGTTCTAGATTCTGGTATGATATCACTTCCTTTCACTTTAGACTTTTTTTCTCTTTCTTCTGCCTGCTGCTGATGCTGGTGTTCTGGCATGTTCCAAAGACAACTTTTGCATGCGTGGCCTGTCTAACTTTTATCCTGATTTAACGAAACGGATCCGTACTTCCTATCAGAGTAAGTTATATAAAGGTTAGGCAAATAGCCTTTTTAAGTCATAATGCTTGAGTTAAATCCATACATCAGTGCTCAGTAATGTGTTTCTTTTTTTTTTTTTTTTTTTTTTTTTTTTTTTGAGACGGAGTCTCGCGCTGTCACCCAGGCTGGAGTGCAGTGGCCGGATCTCAGCTCACTGCAAGCTCCACCTCCCGGGTTCACGCCATTCTCCTGCCTCAGCCTCCCGAGTAGCTGGGACTACAGGCGTCCGCCACCTCGCCCGGCTAGTTTTTTGTATTTTTTTTTTAGTAGAGACGGGGTTTCACCATGTTAACCAGGATGGTCTCGATCTCCTGACCTCGTGATCCGCCCGTCTCGGCCTCCCAAAGTGCTGGGATTACAGGCTTGAGCCACTGCGCCCGGCCCAGTAATGTGTTTCTTAAAACACATTCAGCATGCATGCAAATTTTTGTTTTGTTATGGTGTGCAACCTGATAATTTTCATAAAAATTATTATAGAAATATTTCAATCCATTATTGTCCTGTACCCATTCAATCATACCCATTGTTTTTGTGTTTATTTCAAACCATGCAGACCATGTCCTGCTATTCCAACAGTCACTGTCTTTTATTTTGAGAAAGAAGAGCTATGATGCCCTGTAAATAATAAAACTTATTACTGATACCAGTATCAGTAATAAGTCAATGCTTTCTTATTTTGGCAGCCTTATGCTTTGGCCATTTTATAGTACTATTCTAACCAGGGACTAACCATTTGCTTCTTTTAAATAATTATATCCCTTGAAGATAACGAAGTATTCCTGATTTCTGATTATTTTTATTAAAATATACAAACACATATTTCTATGGTGATTTAAGGCACCCAAACATTATAAAGTAGGATAATTAAGGTAAAAAGTAAATGAGTAAATAAGATCAACATTTACCATGGTAGCAAACACAGATCCGAAGTTGTCTAGAGTAAGCAATTATAAAAACTGGTATAGAAAGGATGAAGAGTGAGAGTGTGTGTGACTGGAGGTACAGATGACACTAGTGATGTTATGGGTAAATATTTATTGACATAAAAAAAGTTTATCATATGTTAATATATTCTGTTAAAAAGCAGGCTGCTTTACAATATGTAAAAAAAATGGCCTTAGAGTTGTGTAACATATACATTTTATACACACACTCACACATATATGTTGTTTGTAACCTGAATTTCTTCAGACCTCACCAGTTCATAGATACTAATGGAATCTTATCAGTAACATAACCTAAAACTTTACTGGTTTATGCCCTTAGCTTACATAAGTCAGTCTCTGTGAAATCCTCAAAATGTTCCTGGGAGTGTCCAGAAGTTGAGTAATTTTTGCTCATAAATATTCTCTAGTTTTCTACTCTAGCAGAGCACCCCCTTTTAGGAATTCTTCCCACTCTCTCTGTTCCTGTTGCCATGTGTGAGAATATTGGTATCTATGTTGGCTTCTGCTGCTCCTAAAACAGAAGCTTATTTGATACTATGATAACTATGATATTTCTTGACATCTGAAAATTGTATGAAATTTCAGTTCCTGTAATAAAGTTTTATTGGGACATAGTCACAATTATTCATTTATTTATTGTCCTTCAGTGCTTTCACACTACAATGGCAGAGTTGAGTAGCTGCAGCAGAAACTATATGGCCACAAGGCCTGAAATGTTTATTGTCCTATTCTTTACATTAAAAATTTGCTGATTCCTGCTCTGTGCCATTTTTTCACACCCATCCTCTGCACCACATAAAGGATTTCAGCCAAAACTTTTCTGTAAATAGTCTCAGCATGGTTTAATACACATATTCAGACTTCAGAATCCCAGTTTAGCCTTCTGAAGGTAGGATCTCCTACATTGTGTGTGTGTGTATGTGTGTGTGTGTGTGTGTGTGTGTGTGTGTGTGTGTGTAGAGACAGAAAAGTTTCTGGAACAACACTTTGTGGATTTTATAGACTTCTTTTAGCTTTACAATATATTCTGATTTTTCTGTAATAAACTTGTAATTATTTTATGGTAAGAAGCTAAATTGGAGACTGAAGATCAGGAGCAGAAACGGGCTCTTAGATCATCAGGATCCAATAGTATCAGCCATGATGTAAAGTTTTAAAAAGTTCTGAGAAATCTCAATAATATATTTTCTTATATTTCTTATATTTCCTTCAGAATTTTTTTTAAAAACCTTCATTCAGGATCCTCTAAAGTATAATTTCTATCAACATCTTCAAATGGATTTTCCACTATTCTCCTCTTAAGCCAAATTTTTGCATCTTACTACCATTATGATTTACTCATATTATTCCCTCTCTGGAAACGCCCTACTAAAAGTTTACTTTCTATAGTAAGCCTTTCCTACCACCATCAGAGCCCCGTTGTGCCAATTCCTTTATTTAAACGCTTCCGGTGTCCAGGTTTGTACACAGTACAGGCTTGCTTGAACCATTTAGTTGACATTTAGCCTGGATTCATTTGTATGGCTCCTTACTTTTATACTTATGCTCTACCTTTCCAAATGCATGACAAGAATCTCAAGATCATATCTAAAATTCTTTATATTCTCTACATCTAGCAAAAGTCATAAGATCTGTAAGTAAATGATGATGTCAGTAGGATAGACAGAGCATGGCAGCAGGCATTTTTTCTCTCACATGAACTACCAGGGAACTTTTCAAATCTGACAAATGAGAGAAGAACTAGGTACTGAGTTCACCAGAATTTTTTTTTTTTTGATTTCAATAAAATTAGAAACTTTTATTTTCAAAATATACTACTATAAGAGTAAAAATACTAGTCATGTAGTCATATAGGTAATATTTACAATACATGAAATCAACCGTGGAATTACACGTTAATAAATAACAAGTACTTCCAGATCAATAAGACAATTCAACAGAGTAAAAGGCAATACTACTGTTAGTGTTTTTTCTCGGTATCTCCCTGCACCAACTGAAGTTTCTGTTCTGTATGTGGGTGTGGTTGTATTTTTTAGTGCGTAGATACCAATAGTATTTTATATAACTTATGAACTGTGGCTATGAGCAACATCAAACAACACTGTTTGTCTCATCTAATGCTTTTGGCCTAAATTCTACTTCCTCTGGTATTAGGTTTATTGTCTTATTGTTTTCATTTGCCTGATGTGTTTTTTCCATTCATTTGATTTAAGTTTTTGGAATGACTGTATTTTAGATGTGTCTGGCATACGGCATAGATTTTGGCTTTGCTTTATAAGCCAATTTTAAAATCTTTTTATTTAATAGGTGAGTTCAGCCTATTCATGTTTATTGACAGAACGGATGTGTTTGGGTTTGGTGCTTTCATTTTTTGGTATCCTTTCAGTTTGAATTATATTTTGTTTACTGTGTTTCTCAATTTACTGTCTCCTTTTAAAAAATTATTTTGGTATTTAGAAAAGTTTGCAAGTTTGTTCTATTAATTATTTTTGTATTTGTAATTTTTATAGTCCCCAGTTCCCTAAAGTTGCTTCCTCCCACCCTGGCCTTGTATTTGTAGCATTGTACTAACTGGCTTTCATTTTTAGGGATTATCCTTTGACTCATCTATGACGTACCCCACAATTATTATCTTTCTTTTTTTTTTTTAATTTATTTATTATTATTATACTTTAAGTTGTAGGGTACATGTGCATAATGTGCAGGTTTGTTACATATGTATACTTGTGCCTTGTTGGTGTGCTGCACCTATCAACTCGTCATTTACATCAGGTATAACTCCCAATGCAATCCCTCCCCCCTCCCCCCTCCCCATGATAGGCCCCGGTGTGTGATGTTCCCCTTCCTGAGTCCAAGTGATCTCATTGTTCAGTTCCCACCTATGAGTGAGAACATGCGGTGTTTGGTTTTCTGTTCTTGTGATAGTTTGCTAAGAATGATGGTTTCCAGCTGCATCCATGTCCCTACAAAGGACACAAACTCATCCTTTTTGATGGCTGCATAGTATTCCATGGTGTATATATGCCACATTTTCTTAATCCAATCTGTCACTGATGGACATTTGGGTTGATTCCAAGTCTTTGCTATTGTGAATAGTGCCGCAATAAACATACGTGTGCATGTGTCTTTATAGCAGCGTAATTTATAATCCTTTGGGTATATACCCAGTAATGGGATGGCTGGGTCATATGGTACATCTAGTTCTAGATCCTTGAGGAATCGCCATACTGTTTTCCATAATGGTTGAACTAGTTTACAATCCCACCAACAGTGTAAAAGTGTTCCTATTTCTCCACATCCTCTCCAGCACCTGTTGTTCCTATTTCTCCACATCCTCTCCAGCACCTGACTTTTTAATGATCGCCATTCTAACTGGTTTGAGATGGTATCTCATTGTGGTTTTGATTTGCATTTCTCTGATGGCCAGTGATGATGAGCATTTTTTCATGTGTCTGTTGGCTGTATGAATGTCTTCTTTTGAGAAATGTCTGTTCATATCCTTTGCCCACTTTTTGATGGGGTTGTTTGTTTTTTTCTTGTAAATTTGTTTGAGTTCTTTGTAGGTTCTGGATATTAGCCCTTTGTCAGATGAGTAGATTGCAAAAATTTTCTCCCATTCTGTAGGTTGCCTGTTCACTCTGATGGTAGTTTCTTTTGCTGTGCAGAAGCTCTTTAGTTTAATGAGATCCCATTTGTCAATTTTGGCTTTTGCTGCTGTTGCTTTTGGTGTTTTAGACATGAAGTCTTTGCCCATGC
Source organism: Macaca nemestrina (assembly GCF_043159975.1). Classification (NCBI taxonomy): domain Eukaryota; kingdom Metazoa; phylum Chordata; class Mammalia; order Primates; family Cercopithecidae; genus Macaca; species Macaca nemestrina. The sequence goes on along the minus strand of NC_092126.1, from coordinate 162,539,635 downwards.
CTATGTCCTGAATGGTACTACCTAGGTTTTCCTCTAGGATTTTTATGGTATTAGGTCTAACATTTAAGTCTCTAATCCATCTTGAATTAATTTTCGTATAAGGAGTAAGGAAAGGATCCAGTTTCAGCTTTCTACTTATGGCTAGCCAATTTTCCCAGCACCATTTATTAAATAGGGAATCCTTTCCCCATTTCTTGTTTCTCTCAGGTTTGTCAAAGATCAGATGGCTGTAGATGTGTGGTATTATTTCTGAGGACTCTGTTCTGTTCTAATGGTCTATATCTCTGTTTTGGTACCAGTACCATGCTGTTTTGGTTACTATAGCCTTGTAGTATAGTTTGAAGTCAGGTAGCGTGATGCCTCCAGCTTTGTTCTTTTGACTTAGGATTGTCTTGGAGATGCGGGCTCTTTTTTGGTTCCATATGAACTTTAAAGCAGTTTTTTCCAATTCTGTGAAGAAACTCGTTGGTAGCTTGATGGGGATGGCATTGAATCTATAAATTACCTTGGGCAGTATGGCCATTTTCATGATATTGATTCTTCCTATCCATGAGCATAGTATGTTCTTCCATTTTTTTGTGTCCTCTTTGATTTCACTGAGCAGTGGTTTGTAGTTCTCCTTGAAGAGGTCCTTTACATCCCTTGTAAGTTGGATTCCTAGGTATTTTATTCTCTTTGAAGCAATTGTGAATGGAAGTTCATTCCTGATTTGGCTCTCTGTTCGTCTGTTACTGGTGTATAAGAATGCTTGTGATTTTTGCACATTAATTTTGTATCCTGAGACTTTCCTGAAGTTGCTTATCAGCTTAAGGAGATTTTGGGCTGAGACAATGGGGTTTTCTAAATATACAATCATGTCATCTGCAAACAGGGACAATTTGACTTCTTCTTTTCCTAACTGAATACCCTTGATTTCTTTCTCTTGCCTGATTGCCCTAGCCAGAACTTCCAACACTATGTTGAATAGGAGTGAGTTCACCAGAATTTTGCAAAAGTAATCATAATTTCTAACTAGAGACCTAACGTTTTAAGTCAGAAGTAAAATCAAGTAAGTAGAAGGACTTAAAGAAATCCTCTGTATCTCTACCAGTGAGCTCCACAGGGGCTCAGACAAGCCCTAGGATTTAAAATCAGATTTCCTAAAAGTCTTCTCTGAATGATCAATATTGTATATTATGAAAAGGGATTGATTCTTTAACCACTCAAAGGTATATCCTACAATTGCTTTTCAAAATACATTTTATGAAAATTTGACTTGAAGTTTAACTATTGGATAATACAATCTGATTATATTTCTATAGTCTCACTTTATTACAGTAGACACTGTTCAGCCTTTTCATGAATTGTTTCTTAACTTTCAGAAAAGCATATACGCATTGTTCATATTTGGGGTGATAGAACCCAGTTCCATTGATTATGTGTTCTACTCTGCTAGTCAATTTGACTCAGTGTTATATTATCTAATAGTGATTATAACCCTTTGAGGCAGATTGGTACATATTAGTATATTTCTCTATACATGAGAAAATTGAAGTTGAAAAAAATGAAATTAGTCTCTCAAAGTCACACAGAATAAGTGGGACCCAAACTTATGCCTATCTGACACTAAAGTTACTCGATAGGCTTTTCACTGTATAATCTTGGATCTCTAAGTGTCTTTTTAAAAGTTTCAGGAACATTGGAAACCAAGTCCTTTATTTTATAATCAGAAAACACCTCACTTTTTGCACACTATCAATGAAATTATATCAATGACTCCTTTACTGGTCAACTTATTCCATAGGTTAGGCTCCAAGCAGCTGACCTCCCCAAATCTTTAAATTACCAATCTGCAAAACTTTCACATCATAGAATAATAAAATTTTGTAGTTGAGAGAAAACTTTCATATTTTACAGACTATGATTTTTAGAAGCAGAAAAACGCTTTGAAAAGAACAGCAGAGATCTGATCAGATTTACATTGTTTTACCTTTTCCATTTATTAGCTACTTCATACATTTATAATCTTAAACAAGGCATTTAATCACTCTGAGTTTCTTTCTTCTAATATATAAAGTAAAAATCACAATTTCTATCTCCCTTAGAGAGCTGTAGAACTTTTCTGGGTTAATGTTAATAAAAGTGATTCTATAAATGTTAGTTATTATAATTATTATAAAAGATGAACCAACCCACATCACAGAGAGGTTAAATAACTTCCAGAATCATAAGCAATCTGTGGAATAGTTAGGGCTAAAACTCAGGCTGCTGCCTCATTGCTTAGTAACAGTTCTACTTGTGATAATCACATAAATTTTGCTATTTAAAAACTGATATTATGCCATTTGAATTAAGGGAAGTTTGAAAAGTAGGCTTAATTTAGAGGATTGTCTACATTGCTTGTGCATCAATTTCTAGTTGTGCATTAATTTCTAGTTATGCAACAAGGGATCCTTTGGAGAGTCCCGGGCCTATTATCCCTTTCTTTTCAGAGGGCAGGGGGATGATAACAGATCCTAAAAACATCTGAAAAATAAAGAAGAAATAAAATAAAAGGGAATGATAAGAGAACTAGCCAAGAAAGGCAAATAAGTATTTTAAAATGAACAGAAAGACAGGAATGGAGAAATAAACAAAAAAAATTAAAGAAGGAATGCTTTAAGAAACAAAAATCAGGCTGGGCGCGGTGGCTCACGCCTGTAATCCCAGCGCTTTGGGAGGCCGAGGCGGGCGGATCACAAGGTCAGGAGATTGAGACCACAGTGAAACCCCGTCTCTACTAAAAATACAAAAAATTAGCCGGGCGCGGTTGTGGGCGCCTGTAGTCCCAGCTACTCGGGAGGCTGAGGCAGGAGAATGGCGTGAACCCGGGAGGCGGAGCTTGCAGTGAGCCAAGATCGCGCCACTGCACTCCAGCCTGGGCGACAGAGCGAGACTCCGTCTCAAAAAAAAAAAAGAAAAAGAAAAAAAAATCAGCAAAAATTATGGTGAACAATAAATGGGGAAAAATTCATTCATTGAGCATCTCTTGTGTCAAACATTTTTCTAGGCATTAAGTATATAGTGATGAGTGAAACAGTTATGGTCTTTTCCTTTCATTTATAATAGGTAACATACAGATAAATAAATTCATAGATAATTGAAAAAAGGTGGCAATGCAATGATAGGGAAAAATGAGATAAGGTGGACCTATTTTTGAGGGTGTTATCAGAGAATGGCCTATCTAACACGGAAACATTTAAGTGAAGTTTTGTAAGATAAGAAATAGTCAAAGCTTTAGATTCTCACTACCAACCAAGATAGAAAGATAGAGTAACAGGTACCAGATTTAACCTCCTACCTGAAAACCCCACACCCATTCCCCCAAAATAGACAAAATAAATGAAAACAATGGTTTTTAAGACACAGGATATCAAACAATGAAAAAAAAGTGATGGGACAGATGGGAAACCTAACAATCATACCCATTTACTAATCTCAACATAATTTCTGGACGTAGCAAAGGGAGGGGAAGCCCAGGAGGAAACCACTGAGCTTTTTAAGCTGGGAGATGAAGATGAGAAACCAGAGGAACTAAAGCATCTGCAGCTCACAAAAGAATTTCAGAGAGCTACAGTGTTTCCTCCTAGAGCAAAATGCTGATCAACGTATACATATGATGCAGCTATCCAGGAACAGGAAAAGAGCCAATTGAAAGGATTAAAGGAAACAATGCCCAACACTCAAATAAAGGAAATACTGCCATTCCCACTACCCCAACTAGAAAAAGTTTTTAACTCACATCTACTTCTATTTAACATTGTACTGGAAATTTTAGACAGTGTTGTCAAGCAAGAATAAGAAATAAAAGTTATCTAGATTGGAAAGGAAGAAGAAGGTAAATAGTTTTGTTCACAGAAAACATGATTGTCTGTGAAGAAAACTTAATGAAATCTGCCAAAAACAGCTACTAGAACTAACACTGTGAGTTTAACAATGTGCAGGATATAAGGTTAATATACAAAATTCCATTGTATTTCTATATGCATACAACAATCTGAAATTGAAATTTAAAATTACCATTTACAATATCATCAAAAATAAGAAGTACTTAGCCATAAATGAGACAACAGATATGAAAGACCCACACATGGAAAACCAGAAAACATTGCTGAGAAAAGTTAAGAAGACTTAAATAAATAGTTACACCAAGTTTATGTCTCACAAAACTCAATTTTATTAAGATGGCAGTTCACTCCAAATTGATTTGTAGTTTCATTGCTAGATCCCAATAAAAATCCAGCAGATGTTCTTGTAGGAACGACAAACTGATTCTAAAGTTCATACAGAAATTCAAAGGATTTAGAGTAGCCAAAACAGCTTTTAAAAAGAATCTCTTCTTGCATTAGTTAACTTAGAATAATGGCCTCCAGCTCTATTCATGTTGCTGCAGATTACATGATTTCATTCTTTTTTATGGCTGTGTAGTGTTCCATGGTGTATATGTACCACATTTTCTTAATCCAGTCTACTGTTGATGGGCATTTGGATTGATTCCATGTTTTTGCCATTGTGGATAGTGCTGCAGTAAACATATGCACGCATGTGTTTTTATGGTAAACCACAAGTTATATTTCTTTGGGTATATACATAATAGTGGGATTGCTGGGTTGAGTGATAATTTTGTTTTAAGTTCTTTGAGAAATTGCCATACTGATTTCCCCAATGGCTGAACTAATATACACTCTTACCAACAGTGTGTAGCATTATCTTTTATCCACAGTCTCTCCAACATCTGTTATTTTTTGACTTTGTAATAATGGACATTCTGACTGGTGTGAGATGGATCTCACTGTGGTTTTGATTTCCATTTCTCTAATGATTGGAGGTGTTGAGCATTTTTCAGATGCTTGTTGGCTGCATGTATATCTTCTTTAGAAAGGTGTCTATTTATGTCCTTTGCCTACTCTTTAATGAAATCAGTTTTTTTTGTGTTACAAATTTGTTTACATTTCTTATAGATTCTGAGTATTAAACCTTTGTTGAATGCATAATTTGCAAATATTTTCTCCTATCCAAAATGTTGTCTGTGTACTCTGTTGATAGTTTTTATAGCTGTGCACAAGCTGTTTAGTTTGATTAGGTCCCATTTGTCAATTTTTGTTTTTGTTGTAATTGCTTTTGGCATCTTCATCACGAAATCTTTGTCAGGTCCTATGTCACATGGACATAAAGAAGTGAACAACAGACACTGGGGCCTACTTGAGGGTGGAGTATGAGAGCAGGGAGAGGATTTTAAAAATACCTATCAGTTACTATACTTATTACTGGCTGACTAAATAATCTGGACACCAAATTCCCACAACATGCAGTTCACCAACCAAGTATCTGTTCTCTTCAAGAGACTCGCCCAATACATAAGGACTCACATAAAGTTAAGGTAATGGAGTAGAAAAACACATTCCATGCAAATGGACACCAAAAATGAGCTGGAGTAGTTATTCTTATATCAGACAAAACAGACTTTAAAGCAACAATAGTTTAAAAAGACAAGAAATGACATTAAACAATGATAAAAGGACTAGTCCAACAGGAAAATATCACAATTCTAGATTTATATGCATCTAACACTGGAGCTCCCAAATTTATAAAACAATTACTACTAGACCTAAGAAATGAGATAGATAGCAACACAATAATAGTGGGGTACTTCAGTGCTCCACTGACAGCACTAGACAGATCATCAAGACAGAAAGTCAACAAAGAAACAATGGACTTAAACTATACCCTAGAATAAATGGACTTAACAGATATTTATAGAACATTCTACCCAACAACTGCAGAATATACGTTCTATTTGTGAGCACATGGAAGATTAACCGGGATAGACTATATGATAGGCCACAAAACAAGTCTCAATAAATTTTTAAAAGTCAAAATTATATCAAGTACTCTCTCAGACCACAGTGGAATAAAATTCACACAGTGGAATCAACTCCAAAAGGAACCCTCAAAACCCTGCAAATACATAGAAATTAAATAATCTGCCCCTGAATGATAGTTGGGTCAATAATGAAATCAAGATGGAACTTTAAAAATTCTTTGAACTGAATGATAATAGTGACACAACCTATCAAAACCTCTGGGATACAGCAAAAGCAGTGCTAAGAGGAGAGTTCATAGCATTAAATGCCTACATCAAAAAGTCTGAAAGAGAACAAATAGACAATCTAAGGTCACACCTCAAGGAACTAGAGAAACAAGAACAAACCCAAACCCAGCAGAAAAAAAGAAATAGCAAAGATCAGAACAGAACTAAATGAAATTGAAACAAACAAAAAATACAAAAGATAAATTAATCAAAAGGTGGTTCTTTGAAAAGATGAACAAAATTGACAGAACGTTAGTGAGATTAACCAAGGAAAGAAGAGAGAAGATCCAAATAAACTCAATTAGAAACAAAAGGGAAATATTACAACCAATACAATAGAAATACAAAAGGTCATTCACGACTACTATCATCACCTTTATGCACACAAACTAGAAAACCTAGAGAAGATGGATAAATTCCTGGAAATATACAACCCTCCTAGATTAAACCAAGAAGAAATAGAAACTCTGAACCAACCAATAACAAGCAGTGAGATTGAAACGGTAATTTTAAAAATTGTCAACAAAAGAAAGTCCAGGACCAGATGGATTCACAGCTGAATTCTATCAGACATTCAAAAAAGAATTGGTACCAATCCCGTTGAAAATATTTGAAACTATTCCAAAAGATAAAGAAAGAGGGAATCCTCCCCCAAATCATTCTATGAAGCCAATATCACCCTAATACCAAAACCAAGAAAGGATATAACAAAAAAAGAAAACTACAGACTGATATCCCTGATGAATGTAGGTGCAAAAATCCTCAACAAAATACTAGCTAACCAAATCTAATAGCATATCAAGAAGATGATCTACCACAATCAAGTGGGTTTCATACCAGGGATGCAGGGATGGTTTAACATACACAAGTCAATAAATGTGGTATATCACATAAACAAAATTTAAAATCATATGATCATGTCAATAGATGCAGAAAAAGCATTTGATAAAATTCATCATCACTTTATGATTAAAACCCTCAGCAAAATCAGCATAGAAGGAAAACAACTAAGGGTAATAAAAGCCATCTATGACAAATTTACAGCCAACATTATACAGAATGGGGGAAAGCTGAAAACATTTCTCCTGAGAATTAGAAAAGAACAAAGATGCCCACTTTCACCACTTCTAGTCAACACAGTACTGGAAGTCTTAGCCACAACAACCAGACAAAAGAAATAAATAAAGGGCATACAAATCAGTAAAGAGGAAATCCAACTGTCGCTGTTTGCCAATGATATGATTGTATGCCTAGAATACCCTAAAGACACATCCAAAAAGCACATAGATCTGATAAGTGTATTTTGTAAAGTTTTAGGATACAAAATCAATGTACACAAATCAATAGCACTGCTATATACCAACAGTGACGAAGCTGAGAATCAAATTAAGAACTCAACCCCTTTTACGACAGCTATAATGAAATAAAATAAAATACTTAGGAATTTACCTAACTAAGGAGGTGAAAGATCTTTACAAGGAAAACTACAAAACACTGCTGAAATAAATAATGGACAACACAAAAAAATGAAAATACATGCCATGCTCATGGATGGGTAGAATCAATATTGTGAAAATGACCATACTATCAAAAGTAATCTACAAATTCAATGGAATTTCCATCAAAATACCATCATTATTCTTCACAAAACTAGAAAAAAACAATTCTAAAATTCATTCACACAGAACCAAAAAAGCCCACATAGTCAAAGCAAGACTAAGCAAAAAGAAAAAATCTGGAGGCATCACATTTCTTGACTTCAACTACACTACAAAGCTATCGTTACCAAAACCTCATGGTACTGATATAAAGAGAGGCACATAGAACAATGGAACAAAATAGAGAGCCCAGAAATAAAGACAAATACTTGCAGCCAACTGATCAACAAAGCGAACAATAATATAAAGTGGGGAAAGGACACCCTATTTAATAAATGATCCTGGCATAATTGACAAGCCACATGTAGAAAAATGAAACTGAATCATCATCTCTCCCCTAATACAAAAATCAACTCAGGATTAATCAAAGACTTAAATCTAAGACCTGAAACTATAGAAATTCTGAAGATAACATTGGAAAAACCTGTCTAGACATTGACTTAAACATAGACTTTATGACCAACAACCCAAAAGCAAATGCAGCAAAAACAAAGATAAATAGATGGAACTTAATTAAACTAAAAACTTCCTCACAGCAAAATAAATAATCAGTAAACAGACAACCCATAGAGTGGGAGAAAATTTTCACAAACTATGCATCTGACAAGGACTAATATCTAGAATCTATAAGGAACTCAAATCAGTGAGGAAAAAAATCAAATAATTCCATCAAAAAGTGGATTAAAGACATGAATAGACAATTCCAAAAGAAAATATACAAATGGCCAAAAAACATGTAAAAATGCTCAGCATCACTAATTATCAGGAAAATGCACATCAAAACCACAATGCAATACCATCTTTCTCCTGCAAGAATGGCCATAATTTAAAAATCAAAAATAATACATGTTAGCGTGGATATAGTGAAAAGGGAACCCTTTCACACTGCTAATGGGAATGTAAACTACTACAACTACTATGGAAAACAGTATGAAGATCCCTTAAAGAACCAAAAGTAGATCTACCATTTGATCCAGCAATCCCACCACTGGGTATCTACCCAGAGGAAAAGAAGTCATTATATGAAAAAGACACTTGCACATGCATGTTTATAACAGCACAATTCACAATTGCAGTAATATGGAACCAACCAAATGCCCATCAATCAACGAGTGGATAAAGAAAATGTGATATATCATGGAATACTACTCAGCAATAAAAAGTAATGAAATAATAGCATTTGCAGCAACCTGGATGGAGCTGGAGACCATTATTCTAAGTGAAGTAACTCAGGAATGGAAAACCAAACATTGTAAGTTCTCACTTATAAGTGGGAGCTAAGCTATGAGGATGCAAAGACATAAGAATGATACTATGGACTTTGGGGACTCAAGGAAAAGGGTGAGAGGCAGGTGAGGGATAAAAGATGACACATTGGGTACAGTGCACACTGCTTGGTTATGGGTGCACTAAAATCTCAGGAATCACCATTACTTATCCATGTAAATAAACACGACTTGTTACCCAAAAACCTATTAAAATGAAAAAAATTAAAAAATATTTAAAAACTAAAACAACTCAAATTTTTGTTAAGTAAATGGATAAACAAATTCTGGCAAATCCAAACAATGGTGCTCTACTCCACAATAAAAGGGAATATACTATTGATAAATGCTACAACATGGATGAATCCAAAATAATTGTAGTGAGTAAAAATAATCAGGAGAAAAAGGACACATTACTGTATGATTCCATTTATACAGAATTCCAGGAAATGAAAACAAATGCATAGTGTCAGAAAGTAGATTAGTAATTGCCTGGGAATGGGAAGGGACACATGTGATGAGGGCTGGAAGAGAGGGTTACAAGAGGGCACAAAGAAACTCTTGGGCATGACAGATGTGTTTATTATGTTAATTGCAGAGATGGTTTTATGGATGTATACGTATGTCAAAATGTATTCCAATAGTACATTTTACAAACATATTACTTAAACCTTAACAAGCCTATTTTTTAAAAGAAGAACTAACGCAAAGAAGAGCAGGGAACAGCACATTCCAGACAGAGTGAACAGCTTATAAGAAGGTTATAGGCTGGGCGCCGTGGCTCACGCCTGTAATCCCATCACTTTGGGAGGGCGAGGCAGGCGGATCACCTGAGGTCAGGAGTTCGAGACCAGCCTGGCCAATATGGTGAAACCCTGTCTCTACTAAAAATACAAAAAGTTAGCCGGGTGTATTGGTGGGCGCCTGTAATCCCAGCTACTTGGGAGACTGAGGCAGGAGAATCGCCTGAACCTGGGAGGCAGAGGTTACAGTGAGCCGAGATGGTGCCATTGCACTCCAGCCTGGGCAACAAGAGCAAAACTCTGCCTCAAAAAATAAATCAATAAATGAAATAGAAGGTTCTAAGATGGTAAAGGGCTTAACTATATCATCTAGAAACAGGAAGAATGCAAGGAAGCTGACAGTGTTGTGCAGAAGAGAAAAAATAAGTGAAGATTTTGTTGTAGAGATGAGTAAGGACAAGATCATAAAAGCTTCTGAAGTAATTATAAGAAATTCTATTTTAATTTAAGCAGGGGAATGATACGCTTTGGTTTATGACTAAAAATATCCACACTGCTGTGTGAAGAAAATATTGTGGAACCAAAAAGGAAAGCAAGCTGGTGTACCCATTAGAAGGCGAGTATTGCACTCCAGCAGGAAATGAAGGTGGCCTTGACTAGGGTGATAGCAATGCTGTGGGAGAAAAAAGGATAGATTCAGAAATCATTAGCATTTACAGAGCTACTGATTATAATTCAATGTGAGAGATAAGAGAGTGGAATCAAAGATTATTCCCAGATTTTGGCTTGAGCCACTGATTGTGATGATATTTTTCACAAAGGTGAAGAAGTTTGAGATAGGAGGGGGCATGTGGTGGTAGGAAATAAAGAGTTCAGTTTTAGACATGCTAAATTTTATTATGTCTTTTGTATAAATGGAGATGTCAAGTGGACAAGTAAGTCTGAATATCAGATGAGAGGTCTAGGGCAATAATTTGAGTCTTTAGCGTATAGGTGGTATATAATGGCATGGGAATAAATGAAATTACCTAGAAGAAGAGGAGGGGAAGGAGGAAGCGGAGAAGGAAGATGACAAGAGAGAAAAAGAGAAAGCGAGAGAGAGACAGAAGGAAGTAGGGAAGAAAAGGAGACTTGTGGATAGAGATGTCAGGAATTTGACATTTAATTTCAGGAAGAAGAGGAGTTGCCGGGGAGAAGAGAAAAAGGAAAAGACCTTCACAGAAGAGAAAACAAACAAACAAACAAAAACTGGGGAATGTTTCAAGAAGTAGTAAACTCCATCAGATGCTACAGATAAGCTAAGTAGGATAGGTTCAGAAAAGTGATTAGAGTGTGTCTGGCTCTGCGAAAGTTGTTAGTGACCCTTTAAAAAGCAATTTTAGAAAAGCAATTATATAGAAGCCAAAATATTGTTAAACTGAAGAGCAGCAGGTGAGGAAACAGCACAACTGAATACCTCTTTAAAGATATTTGGTTATGAAGGGGTGCCAAAAAATAGATTAATACCTGGATTGGAGTAAGATGTTAAAAGGAGCAGTTTGGAGTTTTTTAAATTTTAGAGAAAAGAGCATATTTTTAATTTATGTGAATATAGAATGATCCATAGAAAAAGAGATTGAGAATAAGCGAGAGAGGGGATAACTAAAGGAACAAAACTCTTAAGAAAGTGAGAAGGAATGGGAATCAGAGCACAGGTACAAGGACTGATATTTAATAGGAGGCTTTGTCTGTTATTATAGACAGACTTTTTAAAAGAAATGAGAGAGCTACAGAATGAAGAGATACATTGAAAAGTACATTGTTTCAATGAGAGATGAAACAAGTGATTGTTATATCTGATTTTCAGTTCAGTATTTTAGTAGGTTTGTTTTTCTTTTAAAATCAGTTTTACAGTGTAGATTTCTTACTACAAAGCTTTGTATTGAAAATCAACTACACTGAATTGTAATTAGTAGGAAAAAATACGTTTCTATCTTTGAATTTACAAAAATCAACAAAAACATACAAAATACGGGAGATACTACTTAGCAGTATGTGTGAATGTTCTTAACGTTAGTTAATAGTAATCTCATTGTGAGTCAGAAGGGCATATCACGAGGTCAGGAGATTGAGACCACGGTGAAACCTCGTCTCTACCAAAAAAAAAAAAAAAAAATTACAAAAAATTAACCGTGCGTGGTGGCAGGCGCCTGTAGTCCCAGCTACTCGGGAGGCTGAGGCAGGAGAATGTAATGAACCCGGGAGGCGGAGCTTGCAGTGAGCCAAGATCGCGCCACTGCACTCCAGCCTGGGCAACAGAGTGAGACTTCATCTCAAATAAATAAATAAATAAATAAATAAATAATAAATAAAACAGGCTCTCAACTAGGCGTGTTATTGTCCCCCAGGGATATTTGGCAATGTCTGTGGACTTTTTGATTGCCACAACTGAAGAGTAGGGATAGTCTACTGACACCTACATCTACAATGTATTTCTACAACAAAATATTATCTGGCTGAAATGTGAAATCAAATTGAAAACATTTAGAACATAATGGTAAATAATAATTTAGTAAGAAAAAGTTTTAAAGTGTAGACTATATGGATTCTATTTTTCATTTTTTGATGAACCTTAGTGCCGTTTTCCATCGCAGCTGTACCATTTTACATTCCCACCAACAGTGTACAATGATTCCAATTTCTCCACATCAGCATTGTTATTTTCTGTTTTTGTTTGTTTGTTTTGTTTTTTATAATGGCCATCCTAACAGGTATGAGGTGATATCTCATTGTAGTTACTTCTGCATTTCCCTGATAATTAGTGATGTTGATTAGTGATGTTATTTTTGTATAACTATTGGCTATTTGTATTATCTTACATAATATGTGACAATAAATTCAAAATACATTTAAAAATTAAATGTAAAACCTAAAACTGTAAAACTTCCAGAAGAAAATATGGGTGAAGAGCTTCATAACATTGGTCGTAGCAACGAATTCTTGAATATGACATGAAAGGCATAGGTAATAAAGGCAAAAATACATAAGTGATACTGCATCAAACTAAAACCTTCTACACAACCTAAATATCTGCAGACAGATGAATAAATAAAGAAAATGTGGTACATACATACAATGGAATATTAGCCTTAAAGAAGAAGAAAATCTTGTCATATTCTACAACATGATGAGCCTTCAGGACATTACACTAGATGAAATAAGCCAGTCATAGAAGGACAAATACTATATGATTCTACTTACATGGCAGCAGAAGGTAGAAGAATGATTGCCAGGATCTGTGGAGAGAGAAAAATGGAGAGCTGCTCTTCAGTGGATACACAGTTTGAGTTATACGAGATGAATAAGTTCTAAATATCTGCTGTACAACAGTATGAATATGGTAAACAATACTGTAATGTACAGTTAAAATTTTATTTAGAAAGTAGATTTCATGTTGTGTGTTTTTTACCATTGAATATATGTGTTGATTATATATGTAGAGTTAAGTGTCTTTTGGCTTCCTCTCCTAATTATAAGAACCTTTGTGAACTCAGTGTAGGGTAATAATCACCAACAGCATCTTTTCAACTGTATTTGCTCTCCTAGCAGATCTTGTAACCATCAACATGGAAGGATAATATATAATCCTATATTCATCTTTGACCTCTGAATTGAGGCATTAGGTTGACAAAAAATCAAAAGCAAGTTTCATGAAATCATCTATCGTTGTCATTTTTTAAAACAGCATTGTTATCTTTTCCCATAGCAACATGAAAAGCAAACAAGGAAGATATTTTATAGAAATAATTAAGCTGGTGATGTTTTTCCTCCTTGAGGGTTTCGTATTCATAGAAATCTTGAGGATAAAGGTTTCATATTCTAAAACTGTTTTTTCAGAGACAGTAACATTTAAACGTTTTTATGGAAAGGTCAAGGCACCCTTTATACTTAGTACCAAGGAACCTAAATTGGACTTTTTGAATAAAAGGCATTCCTTTCAAAAACAAAAGTTCACATGATTGCTTTAACAATATATTGCACAGTAGTAGGAACTATCAGTTAACTTGAATACAGGTCAATAGAAATGATCCAAACAGAAGCAGAGTTAAAAAATAATAATAATTAAGCTAAATGGATATCAGTGACTTTGGCTGAAATTTTTTCCAAATTTGATGAAAAACATCAACTTAAAGATCCAAGAAGCTCAGAACACCCTAAACTAGAAAAATACAAAAGGGCTGGGCATGGTGGTTCATGCTTGTAATCCCAGTACTTTGGGAGGCTGAGGCAGGCGGATCACTTGAACTCAGGAGTTCAAGACCAACCAGACTGACATGGTGAAACCCTGTCTCTACCAAAAACTACAAAAAATTAGCTGGCCATGCACTTATGGTCCCAGCTACTTGCGAGGCTGAGGTTAGAGGATCACCTGAACTGGGAGGCAGAGGTTGCAGTGAGCCTTGATTGCCGCACTGTACTCCGGCCTGGGCAACAGAGACCCCATCTCAAAAAAAAAAAAAAAAAAAAAATATATATATATATATATATACACACACACACACACACACACATACACACACATATATAGATATATAAGAAAACCACACTTAAGACTTTATAGTCAAACTACTAAAACTAACATACAAGAGAAAATCTTAAAAGCAGTACAGAAACATACACACATACACAAATATAAGGGAACAATATGAATAAAGAGTGATTTTTTTCCATCAGAAATAATTGAAGCTAGAGACAACATAATGACATCTTTTAAGTGCTAGAGAAAAATAATTGTCAATCCAGAATTCTATATCTAGCAAAAATATCATTCAAAAATGAAAGTACATGAATTAACAGATCTGTACTATAAGCAATAAAGAAAATTTTTAAAGCAGATGAAAAAAACAGATGGAAAATTATGAATACAGGTAAGAATGAAAAGCACTAGAAATAATAAATATGTGGGTAAATATAAAAAGGTATTTTGTCTTTCCTTAAATTCTTTGTTACTTTTTCAGAAGTAACAATGTATTATGGGATTTATAACATGTGGAAGTAGAATGTATGACAACAGTAACACAAAGTATAGAAGAGAAGTATACAGAATTATACTGCTTTTTTAAACATAGGAGAAGTGATGTAAGAATAATTAAAGATAGACTGTAATGAATCTAACAAATAGATGCACATTATAGTCCCTAGAACAACCATTAAAGAAAATAAAACAGAGAGGTGTAGCTAAGAAGCCAAAGAGATGGTAAAATGGAATACTAAGTATATTTTATTTTCTCGAAAGACAGAAATGAGGAACAGTAAAAAAAAAAAAATAGAACTGAGGGGACAAATTGAAAACAATTAGAAAGATGATAGACATAAACTTAACCCCATAAAGATTATATTAAATGTTAATAGAGTAAACATTCCAAAAAAAGAAAAAGAGCTTCTGAGATAAGATTAAAAAGAACAAATACCAAAAACAGTGTATATACTGTTTATAAAAGATGCACGTTAATTATAGAAACATAAATAGGTTGAAAGTCAAAGAAGGGGAAAAGAATTCCATGAAAACACTAACACCAAGAAAGCTGATATGGCTATATTAATATTAGATGAAGTAGACTTCAAGGTAAGGAGATAGAGAAACAGTTCAAATTAATAAAATAAATGACCAGAATGATTTAAAAATCCTACATACTTGCATAAACCTAATAAGAAATATTCAAAATATATGAAGCAAAAACTGTCAAACCTAGAAATAGACAATGCTACCATCATTGATGGAAATGCATCATTTCTCTTTAGTAACTGACAGAACAAAGAGACAAAAATTGGTAAGGTTATAAAAAACTAAAGCAACTCTCTTTACCAAATTGATCAAATTGCATACACACCTACACAATGCAATTGAAAATACAAATTATTTTCATGTAAACATGTAAGATTCATAAGGATAGACTGCGCGGTAAAACAAGTTATAATAAATTACAAATAATTGACATTAAGTAGAATACGTTCTCTGGCCACAAAAGGAATTAAATTAGGAATCAACAATATGTATAAATTCCCTAATACTTGAAAATTAAGCAACACATCTCTAAATAGCTTATAGCTTAAAAAATAAATTACAAAGGGAATTTTAAAATATTTTTGAACTCAGTGAAAGTACAAACACAACATATCAAAATTAATGAGATGCTACTGAAGCAGTGCCTAGAGGAAAATTTAGAACATTAGATGCTATGTTAGATTTTTTTTAAATCTCAACTTCATGATCAAAAGCTCTTAAGACATTAAAAAGTAAGAGCAATGAAAACCACTCAATGTAAAGGAAATAATAATCATCAAAAATGAAATGGAGCTCAAACCAGAGTAGATCAACAAAACCCCAAAACAGTTCTTCAAAAATATTATATAAAACCCTAACAACACTGATCCAGAAAAAAAAAACAAAGTAATACCAGGAGTGGAAAAAAAAGCATTACTGTGGATTCTACAGACATGAAAGATAATAAAGTAAGATTATTAACTCTATTCCCAGAAACTGGCAATTTAGATGAAATTAAGAGATCCCTTGAAAGACAAAACTTACCAAATCTAACACCAAACACATTGGAAAGTATAAGTAACTCCTATCATGAAAATTTTTGAATTCAAAATTAAATACCCACAATGAAGAAAACTACAAGCCCCAGATGGCTGCACTTGTTAACTCTATCAAACATTTAAGGAAGAAGTAACACCAATCTTATGCAAATTCTTCCAGGAAATATAAGAAGAAGGAAATCTTTCCAACTGTTTATCTGAAACCAGCACAATGTTGATAACTAAAACTTGACAAAGACAGTACAATAAAAGTACAAGTCAGTCTCGTTTACGGAACTAGATGCAAAAATCAGAAATAAAATATTAGCAAGTGGAAGACAAACATATAAAAGAAAGATAAAGCATCATAACCAAAGTGGATTTATCCCAGGAATGCAAGTTTAAAATTTGAAAATCAATGAATGTAAAATACTGATTAACATAATAAAGGAGAAAATAATACAATCATCTCAATACATGTGAAAACATTTGACAAAATTAAATATTTTAAAATAAAAATCCTTAACAAAACAAGAATAGAAGAATATTTCCTCAATAGAATAAATCCTACTAAGAAAAATCTACAGCATCATACTTGATTGTGAAATACTGAACTTTTTTTTTTAGAATCAGTAACCAGAAGAGGATGTTTACTATCATCACTTTTATTCAACATTGCAGTTGATAACCTAGTAAGGACAAAAAGCAAGATTAAAAAATTATATGCCTAAAGATTAGAAAGAAAATTTAAAACTCTCTTTACTTGCCAATGGTATGATGGTGTAGGTAGAAAACCCAAAGGAAACTACAAAAATAATAAGTGAATTTAGGAAGATTGAAGAATGCATGTTAGTAGACAACAATTAATTATATTTCCATATAAATAACAGCAAACAATTTGGAAATGAACTTTAAAAAAATACCATGTACAGGATAGACTTCCAGCTGGCAGCCTGAGGAGTATCATGGACCTATTCCTGAGTGAAAAAGGATAATTTGTGAAAGGTATTTTAAAAACAACCACGTACAATCTCCGGAAATTTTCCTAAGGGCATATAGCAAATGAAGA
This sequence comes from Macaca nemestrina, assembly GCF_043159975.1. Taxonomy (NCBI): domain Eukaryota; kingdom Metazoa; phylum Chordata; class Mammalia; order Primates; family Cercopithecidae; genus Macaca; species Macaca nemestrina. Next base: position 162,522,230 of record NC_092126.1, on the reverse strand, counting down.
AATATTTATTCAAGAAAATCTACTGAAACTTGGTAGAAACAATGAGAGTCTGTGGCACTTGAACCACAACTCACTTAATTCCTCTCCCCCTTCCAGGTTGCCAGCATTTCTCATCCCCTCCAACTCCAAGTTGAAGAGACCAAATTCCTGGGAAGTGTTATCAAGAGGTCAGAGGCTCCCTTCTGCCCATCCCCCACTCACAGGACAGAAGCTCTACCCCATGCATAGACCTCAGTACCATAAATACTGAGTCCCTGATTACCCTTACCCCATCTTGCTCGTAGGGCAGAAGTTTTATGCTAGAAAAGATAAGCTAAGAAGACCAGAGGATACCACCTTTGCCCAGGGCCCAGACTAGTGGCTCAAAGGTTTTTCCCAGGAAAGAAACGCAGTCTACCTGAATAGAGAGCTTCAAAGCCCTCCCCAAAGTGACTAGCCTTACACGAAACAGTGTGGAAAAGTTCAAGCCTAAGTGTGCTCTCAAAACCAATGGGAAATTTGGTGATAATGAAATGAGAGGAAGTAATTGATAGCACCTCTTAATTAGGGGCAACAAACTATACCATATGTAAGCTAGTTCACCAGTGAGAACCAATGAAAGAGACTGCTAAGAAGAGCCCTCCTGGGATTTAAACCTCAAAGACTAGCCTCAAAAATGACCCCTTATCAAATTAAATTAGATCAGAATACTGTACAACGTATGTCCCAGGGTACTGTCAAAAATAATAGAACATTTCATGGATGCTAAGCTTTAAAAACAATAAAATAATAGAGCAATTACCCAGCTGTGATTCAGCAGTGTAACAGCTGTATATGATATTAACAGAGGCAGACAGCTTAACAGAGAGATGAAGGAGATAGTCAAAGAGAAACCTGCTAAAATTACTGCCATCCCAGAGTGACTGTATATACACTGAATACTGTGCCTTCTGAGAAGCAACCTCAAAATCTTCACAATGTAGAGGAAATAAACCTCATGAAAATAGTCTAGCCGAGGCACTAAATAAATAAATAAGCAAACAGCAAAAACTGGAGGGGAGAGAGAGGAATCAGTCATCAGTACCTGGAAGTGCTACAATATATTACCTAAAATATCCAGTTCTCAACAAAATATCATGAGACTTGCAATGAAACAAAGTGTGGCTCATTCACAGGGAAAAAAAAGGCAACAAAAATTTCCTGTGAGAAGACCCAGATGTTGGATTGAACAGACCAAGACCTCAAAACCACCATTATAAATATGCTTAAAGAACTCAAAGACACTATGCTTAAAGAAGTAAAGGAAGCTATGATGACAATGTCTCATCAAATCAAGAACACAAATAAAGAAACAGAAGTTACAAAAGGAACCAAATGGAAATTCTGGAGTTGAAAGGTACAGTAAGTGAAAAGAAAAATTCAGTAGTGGGACTCAACAGTAGATTTGAACTAGCAAAAATAATGACAAGTAAACTTGAAAATAGATTGATAGAGACAGTGCATTCTGAAGGACAGAGAGAAAAAAAAGTGAAGAAAAATAAAGCCTCAGAGAAACATGGGACACAATTAAGGGCACCAACATATACATACTAGGATTAGCAGAAGGAAAGGAGAGACAGAGAAAGGAGAAAAATATGTGAAAAGATAATGACTGAAAACTTCCCAAATTGGCCGGGCGCGGTGGCTCAAGCCTGTAATCCCAGCACTTTGGGAGGCCGAGACGGGCGGATCATGAGGTCAGGAGATGGAGACCATCCTGGCTAATACGGTGAAACCCCGTCTCTACTAAAAAATACAAAAAACTAGCCGGGCGAGGTAGTGGGTGCCTGTAGTCCCAGCTACTCGGAGGCTGAGGCAGGAGAATGGTGTGAACCCAGGAGGCGGAGCTTGCAGTGAGCTGAGATCCGGCCACTGCACTCCAGCCTGGGTGACAGAGCGAGACTCTGTCTCAAAAAAAAAAAAAAAGAAAACTTCCCAAGGAAAAGCATTAATCTACACATCTAAGAAGTTCAATAAACTCCGAGAAGATAAATGGAAAAATATCTACAACCAGATGCATCATAGTAAACACACTGAAACATGCTTCAAGGCAAAAACAAAAAGAAAATCTTGAAAGCAATAAGAGAAAAACGACGTGTCACATACATGGAACTCTTAACAAGATTAACAGCTCATCAGTAACAATGGAGGCCAAAAGGGAATGGGATGACATATTCAAATTGGTCAAATAAAAAAACTGTCATTCAAGAAACTTATATCCAGAGGGGAACAACACGCTGGGGCCTGTTGTGGGGGCAGGGGGAGGGAGAGCATCAGGATAAATAACTAATGCATGTGGGGCTTAATGCCTAGGTGATGGGTTGATAAGTGCAGCAAACCACCATGGCACATGTTTACCTATATAAGAAACCTGCATGTCCAGCACATGTATCCCAGAACTTAAAATAAAATTAATTTTTTTAAAAAACTTTATATCCAGCAAAAGTATTTTTCAAAAAATTAGCTGAAATAGACATGGTCAGGTAAACAAAAGCTGAGAGAATTTATTACTAGCAGAGCCACCTTACAAGAAATACTAAAGGAAGTTTTTCAGGCTGAAAGAAAGTGAACCTAGATTGTAATTTAAAACTACACAAAGGATCAAAGAGCATTGTTAAGGTAACCATGTAATTACGAAAGAATATAAATGCATATTTCTTCTCTCAGCTAATTTTTAAAGCAGTTTATAAAACAACATATGTATATGTAATTGTTATTTGGGGATCTATAACATATAGAAATTAAATATATTTGTCAATAACAGTACAAAGGAAGTGGGTGAGAGGAAAGTTGTGTTTGAGTAAACAGTAAAATGGTAAATCAGAAGGTTATAAATATATTCTTGTTCTTCTTATTTCTTAGCTTTTATAAAAGAAATAAAATTATATAAAGTAGTAATTATAATGTTTTATTGGTTTATAAAATGTATAGATTTAATTTGTATACCAATAACGGCACATAGGAGAGAATACAGCTATTAAAAATGAACATTTCTGTATCTCACTGGAATTAAGTCAGTATACATCTGAAGTAGACTCCGATAAGATGTATGCAGTAAGTTCTAATGTATATGGTAAGTTTTTCCACTAGGAAAACTCCACAAAATATGGTGAAAGATTAATTAAAGGAAAAAAATGCCACACAAGAAAATATTCACTTAATGCCAAACAAAGTAGTGAAAGAGGACTAGAGGATCAAAAAAAGACATAAGACAGAGAAAACCAAAAGGAAAATGACAAGTGTAACGCAAATATATCGATAATATTAAATGTTAAGGGATTAAACAATCCAATCAAAAGACATAGACTGTGAGACTGTTTTTAAAAAAAGTCAAGATCTGACTATATCCTGTCTATAAGAGAGATTTTAGATTTAAAGGTATAAATAGGTTGAAAATGAATGGAAAAAGATCATATGAACAACAGCCATAAGAAAACTGGAATTACTATACTAGTACCATTTGAAAAAATGGATTTTAAAGCAAGCAGAATGTCACTAGAAAAAAAAGAGACCTTTTATAATGATAAAAGTGTCAATCAATCAAGATGATATAATTATAAACATATATGTCCCAAATAACAGAGTTACAAAATACGTGAAGCAATGCCTAACATGATCAAAAAGATAAATTCAACGATAATTGTTGGAAATTTCAAAAGTTCCACTTTTAAAAATAGATACAATAACTAGACAGAAGATCAAAAAAGAATGAGATGACTGGAAAAATGCTATGTAGAAGACCTCGATACCAAAATCTCCAAAATATTGCAGAAAGAAACATTTTTAAAAATTATTTAAATGGAGGGGAATACCAGGTTTACAGGTTGGAAGACTCAATTTTTAAAAGATCTTTCGTCTACCAAATTAAGCTCTATGTTTATCACAGTCCTATAAAAAAAATCTAACAATTATTTGTAGAACTTGAGAAAGTGATTCTAAAATTTATATGGAAATACAAAGGATCTGGAATAACTAAAACACTCTTGGAAAAGAAGAACAAAATTGGAGAACTTCACTACCTGATTTCAAGATGTGCCTTGAAGCTACATTAATTATGAAAGTGTGGTAATTGAAAAAAAAAGACAAACCAATCATTACAAAATAAAAAGTCCAGTAATAGATCCACACGTGTATGGCCAATTTGTTTTTGACAAAGGCACCAATAAAAATCAATGAAGAAAGTCTTTTTAACAAATAATAGTGGAACAACTGGGCAAACAAATAGGAGGAAAAATGAACTTTAATCCCTACTTCATGTCACAACGAATCATTTTTAAAGTTCTAGAAGAAAACAAAGAATAATATCTTCATGACCATAGGTTTGGCACTGACTACTTAGACAGGAATCAAAAAGAAATTACAATAAAAATAATAAATTGTTCTTAAAGTAAATTAAATTTCTGCTCATCAAAAGACACTATTAAGAGGCCAGGCGTGGGCCGGGCACAGTGGCTTACGAGGCGGGCGGACCACGAGATTACAGATCTTGAGGAGATCCAGACCACCTGGCTAACACAGTGAAACCCCGTCTATACTAAAAATACGAAAAATTAGCCGGGCGTGGTGGCGGGCGCCTGTAGTCCCAGCTACTCTACTCCAAAGGCTGAGGCAGGAGAATGGCGTGAACCCAGGAGGCGGAGCTTGCAGTGAGCCGAGATTCCACCACTGCACTCCAGTCTGGGCGACAGAGCGAGACTCCACCTCAAAAAAAAAAAAAAGAAAAAAAAAAAGGGCCAGGCATGGTGGTTTATGCCTGTAATCCTAGCACCTTGGGAGACCAAGGCAGGTGGATCACTGGAGGTCAGGAGTTGGAGACCAGCCTGGCCAACATGGTGAAACCATGTCTCCACTAAAAATACCAAAATTAGCCAGGCACGGTGGCCCGCACCTGTAATCCCAGCTATTTGAGAGGGCTGAAGCAGGAGAATCACTTTTACCCGGGAGGTGAAGGTTGCAGTGAGCCAAGATTGCCCCGCTGCACTCCAGCCTGGGCAACAGAGCAAGACTCTGTCTCAAAAAAAAGAAAAACACCATTAAGCAAATTAAAAGATAACTCACATACTGAAAGAAAATATTCATAATGCCTATTTTGACTAATAATTCTTACCTAAAATATATGAAGAATTCTTACTACTACATAACACAAATGTAAGCAGTCCAACATAAAGAATAAGCCAAAGAGTTGAATAGGATCATGAAGATATATGATTAGCCAATAAGCACATGAAAATGTTCCAACTATCAATAGTCATCAGAGAAATTTAAAATCATAATAACATACTACTATGACCAGAAGGACTAAGATTTTAAGAGACTATATTACCTAGTGTTGGTGGAGATATTGAGCAATTGGAACTCCCGTAAGTTGCTAGGGAGAATGCAAAATGAACAGCCCCTGTCGTAGCATAGTGGAAAGATTATGGAAGTCTTTAAGGGAAAAACAAAAACAAATCAAAGATTTTCACATATAGGTATTTATTGTAGCATTATTTAGTATAGTAAAGATTGGAAAATCCAAATGTTTCACAATGGAGGAATGTTAAATTAAAAGTATGGTATATCTTTATAATGATTTAATAAAATGTTTTAAATGGTGGAATTGTTTATGAAATAAATGTTATTTAGAGAAATCAGAATATGAAACTGTCTTTATTGGATTAAAAATCATCATGGAAGGGGCCAGGCATGATGGCTCACACCTGTAATCCCAACACTTTGGGAGGCCGAGGCAGGCAGATCACTTGAGGTCAGGAGTTCGAGACCAGCCTGGCCAATATGGTGAAACCTTGTCTCTACTAAAAATATAAAAATTAGCTGGGTTTGGTGGCACACACCTGTAATCCCAGCTACTTGAGAGGCTGAGGCAGGAGAATTGGTTGAGACCCAGGAGGTGGAGGTTGCAGTGAGCTGAGATGGCACCAGTGCATTCCAGCCTGGGCTACAGAGTGAGACTCTGTTTAAAAAAAAAAAAAAAAAAGGAAGGAAGAAAAAAGCCAAAGTTATGATGAAATTGTGTATTTTTTAATCCCCTCCATCACTTTTCTGTATCTTCCAAGTTTTCTAGAGGGACAAAGCATTACTTCTATAGTACAAAAAATGTTTATTTTAAAATAATGATTGCTTTGAATAACTATATAGTATTTAATGATGATAACTATAAAATTATTTGCTTTAGGGTTTTGACACATTGTAAATTGGCACATGGAAGTAGTTTTACTATTATTGTTAGATCCATATTCAGTTCAGTTCCTACCTTCATCAGGAAAGTAGGTGAATTCAGAAGGAGCTAGGGAAAATGACAGAATCAATAGACAGTACAGAAATAGAAATGATGGTGTTTTCCAGACAAATGAGCTTAGCTCTTTAACCACCAAATTTTGCATTTTAAAATTTTGATGAAACTCTTTCTAACATATGCATCATGCTTTCTTACTTACTAACTATATTATAGTGACCAAATCCCATCCTACCTCCTAGCTGTTTAGCTTTGGAGAATTGATGTAATAACCTTTCTTCCTTGTTTTCTTATCTGTATGATGGGGTTAATATTAAAACCCCTCTCATTGTATTGGTAGGTGTGAAAAGGATAATTTATACAAAGTATTTAGCAGAGGATTGGGTACAAAATAATAGATGTCACTTTCTGTTATTACTATTACTACAAAGAACGTGTGGCACAGTAGCCATTCAATAGATTTGATTCACTGACTCAACTTACAATAATGTCTTTAAAGCCTTTCAGAGATCTGTAAAACACCTACCTCTGTTAAATGGTCCCAGATCACTCACTCACTAGTCATTATAGTTCCTTTCTCTGCCCATTCTTTCACTGTTCCACGTTACTTTTCTTAATGTTTCTAGTTCTAGCAGCCTCCTCCTCTTTATAACTTGCAGTTTCTAATTTGCTGTCAGATAGCAAAGCCTGTTTAAGTCAGTACACTTTCAAGGAGTGCCTGGAAAACTCTTATAGCAACTCTGTGGATTAACATTTATTGCTTATTTAGTCAAACTTTTTCCTATCTAATTTGTATATCTAGGGTTAAGACTGTGTTCAACATAGTTTAGTTTGATGAATATCTATTTCCAGATTAATGGTAACATTTATATCAGCAAATATTATGTGTACTATGATTATAAACAGAAATTTAAAATTGGATGAGCATTAAATTGAAAGTCTTGAAAATAATGTTCAATGAAGAAAGAAATAGAGCAAACAATAAGCTTTGGAGTTGGTATTCAGTGCTCTATCAGCAACTGAAATATGAGTGCAGAATAATATAGTATGTAAAAATCTGAGTCCTGTGTCCTTTTCAAGCTCTGTTATTGACTTCTCTGACTTTGAATAAATAGCTTAAACTCTTTGAAGTTACAGTTTCTCACTTATAAAACACAAGAGTTGGGCTACGTTGTCACAAGGCACCTTTCAGTTTCAAAATTCTGGGTTTTTTTGGACCTACCGCAAGCTTATTGTTATAAATTGTATAAAGAAGAGGGTGATGGGAAAGAATAGGAACAAAGATTATTTCAGTCATTGAAAATAGCTCTCAAATGTTTCTGAGCATGGAGACAGATTAAAATAGAAACTATGAATATTTATTTCACAAAAGAAAGTCTGTGAGACTTTATAACAAAGATAGAAAAACCATAGTGAAGAACATTTTACAAATACTATATAAATACAGATTGGCAAGTACAGAGAATTATAAAATGTTTATTAATCTGTGTGTCTATTGTTGCATTTGTCAGAAAAGTGGCAGAATAAAAATTAAGAAATATGAGAAAGAGAAAAATATAGTTCTTATTATAAGGAATTTGATACTATTGAACAAAACACAGTATGTAATATACAATACTACATTTTTATAAATAAATACAAAATTTAGAATTCGTAGCGGTTTTTAAAGATCTTTTAAAAGCCAATAATCATATCGCCTGAGAGGATATTTGATTAGGTATTGTTAAAACCCCTTCTAATTCTTATTATTTATTATCTATTTTCAGATAAAATTGGGTCATTTATTAAAGTAGCTATTTCTTATAAAAATAGTAAAAAAAAGGATTTTATATGTTTGTGCCATCCATGTTTAAATAATCTTGTGTGTCAATCAGTTACTGCTCCTTATTTTTTCCTGTATCATTTGTTTAAACAAATTTTCAAAATAGGCCAGGCATGTTGGCTCACACCTGTAATCCCAACACTTTGGGTAGGTGAGGTGGGAGTATTGCTTGAGCCCAGGAGTTCAAGATGAGCCTGGGCAACATACTGAGACCCTATCTCTATAAAGAGAAAAAAAATTAATAAAAATATTTTTAAAATTCAGAATAATTGACATAACTTTGTCATGGTAAAGTAGTTTTCACATGGAAAAAAAAGCCTTTTAAACTTGTAGGAATTAAGAAATTAGAATAACCTACAAAAGACTAGGAAAATTTATCTCATTTTTTTCATTGTATTTTCAGGTTTAACTGAACTGAATGACAATCCAGTTCCCCTAGAACTTGAGCGCTGCAAGTCTCCTACCTCAGGTAAACGTGAGTGGTATTTTTCAAGATTCTGGTAGTTCACTGGAGTAATCTATTGCTTTATTTTCATGATCTTTATAATGTGAAATTTATAATTTTAGTAATTAGGTGTAATTCCATTCATTAAATTTACTGTAAGCAAATTTGATTCCAAATATAAAATATGAATAAATGTCTTTTAAAATACTTTTATCTCAAAATAAAATTAAGATCAGAAGTATAAGTGCAACACTTTAAAAGACATTTTAAAGGAAAGTTATTTTGCAGATACATTAATAATGCTTACTAAGTATCAAATAAAAATTGGTAATATACAGAAACTTGTCATCCTCTGGCCAGAGCTGAATTAGTGAGAAATATACAGTATACATGCAGGAGCAAATGATACCATTCCTCTGGACCACAGTTTGGAAACATGTATATTCATTAATTGACAAAGAAAAATGATAATAGAATATGATATGAAGCAAAACATCAAGACAAAGTGTGTACCCATTAAAATATATTTAAAATGTGAGAATAAGATTCCCAGGGATACATCTTTAAGGTACTGTATGTCAAAAAAAAAAGTTAACAGTTATTTTTGGGTGGTGGGATTATGACTGGTTTGCCTGTTTTTTTAAATTTTTATGTATTTGATAATTCTGATTTTTCTATAATGTATATATAGTTTTGTGTAAGTTTCTAAACACCAAAATAATTAGGTTTGTCTTTACTGAATGACAGATCTGTTCTTACAGACAAGAAATTATAGTTCATTTTTATTTTTATTATTTTTTATTATATTTATACTTTAAGTTCTAGGGTACATGTGCACAATGTGCAGGTTTGTTACATATGTATACATGTGCCATGTTGGTGTACTGAACCCATTAACTCGTCATTTACGTTAGGTATATCTCCTAATGCTATCCCTCGCCCATCACCCAACCCCAGGACAGGCCCCGGTGTGTGATGTTCCCCTTCCTGTGTCCAAGTGTTCTCATTGTTCAATTCCCACCTATGAGTGAGAACATGCGGTGTTTGGTTTTCTGTTCTTGCAATGGTTTGCTGAGAATGATGGTTTCCAGCCTCATCCATGTCCCTACAAAGGACTTGAACTCATCCTTTTTTTATGGCAGCATGGTATTCCATGGTGTATATGTGCCACATTTTCTTAATCCAGTTAATCACTGATGGACAGTTGGGTTGGTTCCAAGTCTTTGCTAGTGAATAGTACCACAATAAACCTACGTGTGCATGTGTCTTTATAGTAGGATGATTTATAATCCTTTGGATCTATACTCAGTAATAGGAAGACTGGGTCAAATGGTATTTCTAGTTCTAGATCCTTGAGGAATCACCACACTGTCTTCCACAGTGGTTGAACCAGTTTACACTCCCACCAACAGTGTAAAAGTGTTCCTATCTCTCCATATCCTCTCCAGCACCTGTTGTTTCCTGACTTTTTAATGATCGCCATTCTAACTGGTGTGAGATGGTATATCACTGTGGTTTTGATTTGCGTTTCTCTGATGGCAGTGATGATGAGCATTTTTTCATGTGTCTGTTAGCTGCATAGAAGTCTTCTTTTGAGAAGTATCTATTCATATCTGTCACCCACTTTTTGATGGGGTTTTTTTTTCCTTCTTCTAAATTTGTTTGAGTTATTTGTAGATTCTGGATATTAGCCCTTTGTCTGATGAGTAGATTGCAAAAATTTTCTCCCATTCTGTAGGTTGCCTGTTCACTCTGATGGTAGTTTCTTTTGCTGTGCAAAAGTTCTTTAGTTTAATTAGATGCCATTTGTCAGTTTTGGCTTTTGTTGCCATTGCTTTTGGTGTTTTAGACATGAAGTCCTTGCCCATGTCTATGTCCTGAATGGTATTGCCTAGGTTTCCTTCTAAGGTTTTTATGGTTTTAGGTCTAGCATTTAAGTGTTTAATTGATCTTGAATTAATTTTTGTTTAAGGTGTAAGGAAGGGATCCAGTTTCAGCTTTCTACATATGGCTAGCCAGTTTTCCCAGCACCATTTATTAAATAGGGAATCCTTTCCCTATTTCTTGTTTTTGTCAGCTTTGTCAAAGATCAGATGGTTGTAGATGTGCGGTGTTATTTCTGAGGCCTCTGTTCTGTTCCATTGGTCTATATCTCTGTTTTGGTACCAGTACCATGCTGTTTGGTTGCTGGAACTTTGTAGTATAGTTTGAAGTCAGATAGCATGATGCCTCCAGCTTTGTTCTTTAGGATTGTCTTGGCAATGTGGGCTCTTTTTTGATTCCATATGAATTTTAAAGTAGTTTTTTTCCAATTCTGTGAAGAAAGTCATTGGTAGCTTGATGGGGATGGCATTGATTGGGCAGTATGGCCATTTTCACAATATTGATTCTTCCTATCCATGAGCATGGAATGTTCTTCAATTGTTTGTGTCCTCTTTTGTTTCATTGAACAGTGGTTTGTAGTTCTCCTTGAAGAGGTCCTTTACATCCCTTGTAAGTTGGATTCCTAGGTGTTTTATTCTCTTTGAAGCAATTGTGAATGGGAGTTCACTCATGATTTGGCTCTCTGTTTGTCTGTTATTGGCATAGTAGAATGCCTGTGATATTTGCACATTGATTTTGTGTCCTGAGACTTTGCTGAAGTTGCTTACCAGCTTAAGGAGATTTTGAGTTGAGATGTTGAGGTTTTCTAAATATATAATCATGTCATCTGCAAACAGTGACAATTTGACTTCCTGTTTTCATAACTGAATACCCTTTATTTCTTTTTTTTTCTTTTTTTTTTTTTAATTATACTTTAAGTTCTAGGGTACATGTGGATAATGTGCAGGTTTGTTACATATGTATACTTGTGCCATGTTGATGTGCTGCACCCATCAACTCCTCAGCACCCATCAACTCGTCATTTACATCAGGTATAACTCCCAATGCAATCCCTCCCTCCTCCCCCCTCCCCGTGATAGGCCCCGGTGTGTGATGTTCCCCTTCCTGAGTCCAAGTGATCTCATTGTTCAGTTTCCACCTATGAGTGAGAACATGCGGTGTTTGGTTTTCTGTTCTTGCGATAATTTGCTGAGAATGATGGTTTCCAGCTGCATCCATGTCCCTACAAAGGACACAAACTCATCCTTTTTGATGGCTGCATGGTATTCCATGGTGTATATGTGCCACATTTTCTTAATCCAGTCTGTCACTGATGGACATTTGGGTTGATTCCAAGTCTTTGCTATTGTGAATAGTGCTGCAATAAACATATGTGTGCATGTGTCTTTATAGCAGCATGATTTATAATCCTTTGGGTATATACCCAGTAATGGGATGGCTGGGTCATATGGTACTTCTAGTTCTAGGTCCTTGAGGAATCGCCATACTGTTTCCATAATGGTTGAACTAGTTTACAATCCCACCAACAGTGTAAAAGTGTTCCTATTTCTCCACATCCTCTCCAGCACCTGTTGTTTCCTGACTTTTTAATGATTGCCATTCTAACTGGTGTGAGATGGTATCTCATTGTGGTTTTGATTTGCATTTCTCTGATGGCCAGTGATGATGAGCATTTTTTCATGTGTCTGTTGGCTGTATGAATGTCTTCTTTTGAGAACTGTCTGTTCATATCCTTTCAAACTATACTACAAGGCTACAGTAACCAAAACAGCATGGTACTGGTACCAAAACAGAGATATAGACCATTGGAACAGAACAGAGTCCTCAGAAATAATACCACACATCTACAGCCATCTGATCTTTGACAAAGCTGACAAAAACAAGAAATGGGGAAAGGATTCTCTATTTAATAAATGGTGCTGGGAAAATTGGCTAGCCTTACGTAGAAAGCTGAAACTGGATCCTTTCCTTACTCCTTATACGAAAATTAATTCAAGATGGATTAGAGACTTAAATGTTAGACCTAATACCATAAAAACCCTAGAAGAAAACCTAGGTAATACCATTCAGGACATAGGCATGGGCAAGGACTTCATGTCTAAAACACCAAAAGCAATGGCAACAAAAGCCAAAATTCACAAATGGGATTTAATTAAACTAAAGAGCTTCTGCACAGCAAAAGAAACTACCATCAGAGTGAACAGGCAACCTACAGAATGGGAGAAAATTTTTGCAATCTACTCATCAGACAAAGGGCTAATATCCAGAACCTACAAAGAACTCAAACAAATTTACAAGAAAAAAACAAACAACCCCATCGAAAAGTGGGCAAAGGATATGAACAGACAGTTCCCTTTATTTCTTTCTCTTGCCTGATTGCCCTGGCCAGAACTTCCAACACTATGTTGAATAGGAGTGGTGAGAGAAGGCATCCCTGTCTTGTGCCTGTTTTCAAAGGGAATGCTTCCAGTTTTTGCCCATTCATTATGATATTGGCTGTGGATCTGTCATAAAAGACTCTTATTATTTTGAGATATGTCCCATCAATACCTAATATATTGAGAGTTTTAGCACGAAGGGCTGTGGAATTTTGTCAAAGACCTTTTCTACATCTATTGAGATAATCATGTGGTTTTTGTCTTTGGTTCCATTTATATGCTGGATTACATTTATTGATTTGCATATGTTCAACCAGCCTTGCATCCCAGGGATGGAGCCCACTTGATCATGGTGGATAAGCTTTTTGATGTGCTGCTGGATTTGGTTTGCCAGTATTTTATTGAGGATTTTTGCATTGATGTTCATCAGGGATATTGGTTTAAAATTCTCTTTTTTTGTTGTGTCTCTGCCAGGTTTTGGTATCAGGATGATGCTGGTCTCACAAAATGTGTTAGGGAGAATTCACTATTTTTCTATTGATTGGAATAATTTCAGAAGGAATGGTACCAGCTCCTCCTTGAACCTCTGGTAGAATTCAGCTGTGAATCCATCTGGTCCTGGACTTTTTTAGGTTGGTAGGCTATTAATTATTGCCTCAATTTCAGAGCCTGTTATTGGTCTATTCAGGGATTCAACTTCTTCCTGGTTTAGTCTTTGGAGGGTGTGTGTGTCCAGGAATTTATCCATTTATTCTAGATTTTTTAGTTTATTTGTGTAGAGGTGTTTATATTATTCTCTGATGGTAGTTTGTATTTCTGTGGGATCGGTGGTGATATCCCCTTTATCATTTTTTATTGCATCTATTGGATTCTTCTCTCTTTTCTTCTTTATTAGTCTTGCTGGATTCATTGATTTTTTGAAGGGTTTTTGTGTCTCTATCTTCTTCAGTTCTGCTCTGATTTTAGTTATTTCTTGCCTTCTGCTAGCTTTTGAATGTGTTTGCTCTTGCTTCTCTAGTTCTTTTAATGATGATGTTAGGGTGTCGATTTTAGATCTTTACTGCTTTCTCTTCTGGGCATTTAGTACTATACATTTCCCTCTACACACTGCTTTAAATGTGTCCCTGAGATTCTGGTATGTTGTGTCTTTGCTCTCATTGATTTCAAAGAACGTCTTTATTTCTGCCTTCATTTTGTTACGTTCCCAGTAGTCATTCAGGTTGTTCAGTTTCCATGGAGTTGAGCAGTTTTGATTGAGTTTCTTAATCCTGAGTTCTAGTTTGATTGCACTCTTGTCTGAGAGACAGTTTGTTATAATTTCTGTTCTTTTACATTTGCTAAGGAGTGCTTTACTGCCAACTATGTGGTCAGTTTTGGAATAAGTGCGATGTGGTGCTGAGAAGATGTATATTCTGTTGATTTGGGGTGGAGAGTTCTGTAGATGTCTATTAGGTCCACTTGGTGCAGAGCTGAGTTCAATTCCTCGATATCCTTTTTAACTTTCTGTTGCATTAATCTGTCTAATATTGACAGTGGGGTGTTAAAGTCTCCCATTATTATTTTGTGGCAGTCTAAGTCTCTTCATAGGTCTCTAAGGACTTGCTTTATGAATCTGGGTGCTCCTGTATTGGGTGCATATATATTTAGGATAGTTAGCTCTTCTTGTTGAATTCATCCCTTTACCATTATGTAATGGCTTTCTTTGTCTCTTTTGATCTTTGTTGGTTTAAAGTCTGTTTTATCAGAGACTGGTATTACAACCCCTGCCTTTTTTTGCTTTCCATTTGCTTGGTAGATCTTCCTCCATCCCTTTATTTTGAGCCTATGTGTGTCTCTCTATGTGAGATGGGTCTCCTGAATACTGCACACTGATGGGTCTTGACTCTTTATCCAATTTGCCAGTCTGTGTCTTTTAATTGGGCATTTAGCCCATTTACATTTAAGGTTAATATTGTTATGTGTGAATTTGATCTTGTCATTATGATGTTAACTGATTATTTTGCTCGTTAGTTGATAAAGTTTCTTCCTAGCATCGATGGTCTTTACAATTTGGCATGTTTTTGCAGTGGCTGGTACTGCTTGTTCCTTTCCATGTTTAGTGCTTCCTTCAGGAGCTCTTGTAAGGCAGGCCTGGTGGTGACAGAATCTCTCAGCATTTGCTTGTCTGTAAAGGATTTTATTTCTCCTTCACTTATGAAGCTGGATATGAAATTCTGGGTTGAAAATTCTTTTCTTTAAGAATGTTGAATATTGGCTCCCACTCTCTTCTGACTTATAGAGTCTCTGCTGAGAGATCTACTGTTAGTCTGATGGGCTTCCCTTTGTGGCTAACCCGACCTTTCTCTCTGGCTGTCCTTAACATTTTTCCTTCATTTCAACTTTGGTGAATCTGACAATTACGTATCTTGGAGTTGCTCTTCTCGAGGAGTATCTTTGTGGTGTTCTCTGTATTTGAATGTTGGCCTGCCTTGCTAGGTTGGGGAAGTTCTCCTGGATAATACCCGCAGAGTGTTTTCCAGCTTGGTTCCATTCTCTCCATCACTTTTACCTACACCAAACAGACGTAGATTTGGTCTTTTCACATAGTCCCATATTTCTTGGACATTTGTTCATTTCTTTTTACTCTTTTTTCTCTAAACTTCTCTTCTCGCTTCATTTCATTCATTTGATCTTCAATCACTGATACCCTTTCTTCCAGTTGATCGAATCGGCTACTAAAGCTTCTGCATTCATCACATACTTCTCGTGCCATGGTTTTCAGCTCCATCAGGTGAGTTAAGGAGTTCTCTCCACTGGTTATTCTAATTAGCCATTCGTCTAATCTTTTTTCAAGGTTTTTAGCTTCTTTGCGATGGGTTCGAACTTCCTCCTTTAGCTCAGAGAAGTTTAATTTTCTGAAGCCTTCTTCTCTCAACTCGTCAAAGTCATTCTCCATCTAGCTTTGTTCCATTGCTGGCGAGGAGCTGCATTCCTTTGGAGGGAGAGAGGTGCTCTGATTTTTAGAATTTTCAGCCTTTCTCCTCTGTTTATTCCCCATCCTTGTGGTTTTATCTACCTTTGATCTTTGATGATAGTGATGTACAAATGGGGTTTTGGTGTGGATGTCCTTTCTGTTTGTTAGTTTTCCTTCTAACAGTCAGGACCCTCAGCTGCAGGTCTGTTGGAGTTTGCTGGAGGTCCACTCCAGACCCTGTTCGCCTGGGTATCAGCAGCAGCGGCTGCAGAACAGTGAATATTGCTAAACAGCAAATGTTGCTGCCTGATCGTTCCTCTGGAAGCTTCATCTCAGAGGGGTACCCGGCTGTGTGAGGTGTGAGTCTGCCCCTACTGGGGGGTGCCTCCCAGTTAGGCTACTTTGTGGTCAGGGACCCACTGAGGAGTCAGTCTGTCCATTCTCAGATCTCAAACTCTGTACTGGGAGAACCACTACTGTCTTCAAAGCTGTCAGACAGAGACAGTTAAGTCTGCAGAGGTTTCTGCTGCCTTTTGTTCAGCTATGCCCTGCCCCCAGAGGTGGAGTCTACAGAGGCAGGCAGGCCTCCTTGAGCTGCAGTGGGCTCCACTCAGTTCAAGCTTCCTGGCTGCTTTGTTTACCTACTCAAGCCTCAGCAATGGCAGGTGCCCCTCCCCAGCCTCGCTGCCACCTGGCAGTTCAATCTCTGCTGTGCTAGCAACGAGCGAGGCTCCATGGGCGTGGGACCCTCCAAGTTAGGCATGGGATACAATCTCCTGGTGTGCCGTTTGCTAAGACCATTGGAAAAGTGCAGTATTAGGGTGGGAGTGACCCAATTTTCCAGGTGCCATCTGTCACAGCTTCCCTTGGCTAGGAAAGGAAATTCCCTGACCCCTTGTGCTTCCCAGGTGAGGTGATGTCTTGCCCTGATCCAGCTCATGCTTGGTGGGCTGCACCCAGGTCCTACACCCACTGTCCAACAAGCCCCAGTGAGATGAACCCAGTACCTCAGTTGGAAATGCAGAAATTGCCCATCTTCTGCACTGCTCATGCTGGGAGCTCTCGACTGTTCCTATTCAGCCATCTTGGAACTGCCCCTCAATTCATTTTTATTTACATTATTTTAATTTGAACTTTATACAAATTTACAGAAGTTTAATAATGCCATTATAAAGCAGTGAGTTTGGACTTGTAGAAATTCATTTAGAATTGCAGCATTTCTTGGATTTATTCCATCCCTGAAAAGTTGTTAGTTCTTTATTCTTATTCTTCAGGAATCTAGGCTATGTATAATCTAGTTATATCCTATGTACATTTTTCTTTTAGTCATATATTTTTAATCCTTATTTTATTGGTCTTATTGTAAAGATTGTCTCATATGTTTATTCTTCCTTTTGCATTCTCATTGACACCAGCCCAATTTAGGTATTTATTGCCCCATACCTATGGTGTCATACAAATATTCTAGTAGGTGTCTATATTTTCTCTCTGCACCTTTTATGATTAATTTTCCATGTCATGTTGTAAAATTAATATTCTTATTACATTGATCATATTTTCCCATGGTTATAAATCTTCAATATAAAATATAATTCAATATCTTATATCAAATTTACATACCTAACTTCAAATTTTGTTACAGCTGGCCAGGCACAGTGGCTCATGCCTATAATCCCAGCACTTTGGGAGGCCAAGGAGGGAGGATCACTTGAGGCCATGAGTTTGAAGACTAGTCTGGGCAACATAGTGATATCCCATCTCATTAAACATAATAATAATAATAATTTTAAAAAGTTTTTAAAAGATCATTGTAGCTGTTCTACCTTTTGGTATTTTCATATAACTTTTATAAAGAATTTGTCAGTTCACACACAAACATGCTTAGATTTTTATTATGATTTCACTGGATCTATAGATCACCTGGGCAGAATTAACATATTCAACAATATTGAAATTTTCATTCACTATCTCTCTATGTGTGTCTACTTTCTTTCGGTAATATTTTTGGGGTTTTTGGTAGAGATCTTGCACATCTTTCATTAAATTTATTCCTTTGTGTGTTTTTTTCCTATTATTGTTATTTTTATGTCTTTTCCTAATTATTTGTGGTTAGAATATGAAAATACACCTAATTTTTGTATATCGAGCATGCATCAAGGAAATTTGCTAAATCTATTCCTTTTTTTTTTTTTTTTTTTTTTTTTGAGATGGAGTCTTGCTCTGTCGCCCAGGCTGGAGTACAGTGGCCGGAGCTCAGCTCACTGCAAGCTCCGCCTCCTGGGTTTATGCCATTCTCCTGCCTCAGCCTCCTGAGTACCTTGGACTACTTGCGTCTGCCACCTCACCTGGCTAGATTTTTGTATTTTTTAGTAGAGACGGGGTTTCACCGTGTTAGCCAGGATGGTCTTGATCTCCTAACCTCATGATTCACATGTCTCAGCCTCCCAAAGTGCTGGGATTACAGGCTTGAGCCGCCGCACCCAGCCTGAATCTATTTCTTAATTCTTATAGTTTGTAAAATCCTTTTGGATTATCTACATATCCAAGTATGTCCCTTGTGAAAATGAAACTTCCGTTTTCTCCTTCTACAGGAAAAAATTGGCTAGGGCCTTCAATACAATGTTGAATAGATGTGATATAAGTAGCCTTTTTTTCTTGTTCCCAGTCTCATTGATAAGGCTTTCAGTAATTCATAATTAATTAATATAATTGTTGTCCATTTTTGGTAGATATGCTGCTTTTAGCCCTTTGCCTATGATGTTTCTTCTTTTGTTAATGTTATAGCAGGTTTAGTAATACCACCACAATGCACAATGACCACACTTTTTTATATACTTTTTTTATCTTTTATTTTTTATTTTTAATTTTTTGTTTTTTGTTTTTTGTTTTTTTTTTTTTTTGAGACGGAGTCTCGCTCTGTCGCCCAGGCTGGAGTGCAGTGGCCGGATCTCAGCTCACTGCAAGCTCCACCTCCCAGGTTCACGCCATTCTCCTGCCTCAGCCTCCCGAGTAACTGGGACTACAGGCGCCCACCACCTCGCCCGGCTAGTTTTTTTGTATTTTTTAGTAGAGATGGGGTTTCACTGTGTTAGCCAGGATGGTCTCGATCTCCTGACCTCGTGATCCGCCCGTCTCGGCCTCCCAAAGTGCTGGGATTACAGGCTTGAGCCACCACGCCCGGCCTTATTTTTAATTTTTTAATTTTTTTAAATTATTATACATTAAGTTCTAGGGTACATGTGCACAATGTGCAGGTTTGTTACATATGTATAGATGTGCCATGTTGGTGTGCTGTACCCATTAACTCGTCATTTACATTAGGTATATCTCTTAATGCAATCCCTCCCCCCTGTCCCCACCCCACAATAGGCCCCGGTGTGTGATGTTCCCCTTCCTGTGTCCAAGTGATCTCATTGTTCAGTTCCCACCTGTAAGTGAGAACATGCTGTGTTTGGTTTCCTGTTCTTGCGGTAGTTTGCTGAGAATGATGGTTTCCAGCTGCATCCATGTCCCTACAAAGGACACAAATTCATCCTTCTTTATGGCTGTATAGTATTCCGTGGTGTATATGTGCCACATTTTCTTAATCCAGTCTGTCACTGATGGACATTTGGGTTGATTCCAAGTCTTTGCTATTGTGAGTAGTGCCGCAATAAACATACGTGTGCATGTGTCTTTATAGCAGCATGATTTATAATCCTTTGGGTATATCCCCAGTAATAGGATGGCTGGGTCAAATGATATTTCTAATTCTAGATCCTTGAGGAATCGCCACACTGTTTTCCACAATGGTTGAACTAGTTTACAGTCCCACCAACAGTGTAAAAGTGTTCCTATTTCTCTACATCCTCTCTAGCACTTGTTGTTTCCTGATTTTTTAATGATTGCCATTCTAACTGGTGTAAGATGGTATCTCATTGTGGTTTTGATTTGCATTTCTCTGATGGCGAGTGATGATGAGCATTTTTTCATGTGTCTGTTTGCTGTACAAATGTCTTCTTTTGAGAAGTGTCTGTTCATATCCTTTGCCCACTTTTTGATGGGGTTGTTAGCTTTTTTCTTGTAAATTTGTTTGAGTTCCTTATAGGTTCTGGATATTAGCCCTTTGTCTGATGAGTAGATTGCAAAAATTTTCTCCCATTCTGTAGGCTGCCTGTTCATTCTGATGGTAGTTTCTTTTGCTGTGCAGAAGCTCTTTAGTTTAATTAGAACCCATTTGTCAACTTTGGCATTTGTTGCTGTTGCTTTTGGTGTTTTAGACATGAAGTCCTTGCCCATGCCTATGTCCTGAATGGTATTACCTATGTTTTCTTCTAGAGTTTTTATGGTTTTAGGTCTAACATTTAAGTCTCTAATCCATCTTGAATTAATTTTCATATTAGGAGCAAGGAAAGTATCCAGTTTCAGCTTTCTACTTATGGCTAGCCAATTTTCCCAGCACCATTTATTAAATAGGGAATCCTTTCCCCATTTCTTGTTTTTGTCAGCTTTGTCAAAGATCAGATGGCTGTAGATGTGTGGTATTATTTCTGAGGGCTCTGTTCTGTTCCAATGGTCTATATCTCTATTTTGGTACCAGTACCATGCTGTTTTGGTTACTGTAGCTTTGTAGTATAGTTTGAAGTCAGGTAGCGTGATGCCTCCAGCTTTGTTCTTTTGGCTTAGGATTATCTTAGCAAGTGGGGTCTTTTTTGGTTCCATATGAACTTTAAAGCAGTTTTTTCTAATTCTGTGAAGAAAGTCATTGGTAACTTAATGGGGATGACATTGAATGTATAAATTACCTTGGGCAGTATGGCCATTTTCACAATATTGATTCTTCCTTTCCATGAGCATGGTATATTCTTCTATTTGTTTGTGTCCTCTTTTATTTCACTGAGCAGTGGTTTGTAATTCTCCTTGAAGAGGTCCTTTACATCCCTTGTAAGTTGGATTCCTAGGTATTTTATTCTCTTTGAAGCTATTGTGAATGGGAGTTCATTCATGATTTGGCTCTCTGTTTGTCTGTTACTGGTGTATAAGAATGCTTGTGATTTTTGCACATTGATTTTGTATCCTGAGACTTTGCTGATTGCTTATCCGCTTAAGGAGTTTTGGGGCTAAGGTGATGGGGTTTTCTAAATATACAATCATGTCATCTGCAAGCAGGGACAATTTGACTTCTTCTTTTCCTAACTCAACACCCTTTATTTCTTTCTCTTGCCTGAGTGCCCTAGTCAGAATTTCCAACATTATGTTGAATAGGAGTGGTGAGTGAGGGTATCCCTGTCTTGTGCCAGTTTTCAAAGGGAATGCTTCCAGTTTTTTCCCATTCAATATGATATTGGCTGTGAGTGTGTCATAAATAGCTCTTATTATTTTGAGATACGTTCCATCAATACCGAATTTATTGAGAGTTTTTAGCATGAAGGGCTGTTGAATTTTGTCAAAGGCCTTTTCTGCATCTATTCAGATAATCATGTGGCTTTTGTATTTGGTTCTGTTTTTATGCTAGATTACATTTATTGATTTGTGTATGTTCAACCAGCCTTGCATCCCAGGGATGAAGCCCACTTGATCATGGTGGATAAGCTTTTTGATGTGCTGCCGGATTCGGTTTGCCGGTATTTTATTGAGGATTTTTGCATCGATGTTCATCAGGGATATTGGTCAAAAATTCTCTTTTTTTTTGTTGTGTCTCTGTCAGGCTTTGGTATCAGGATGATGTTGGCCTCGTGAAATTAGTTAGGGAGGATTCCCTCTTTTTCTATTGATTGGAATAGTTTCAGAAGGAATGGCACCAACTCCTCCTCGTACCTCTGGTAGAATTCAGCTGTGAATCCATCTGATCCTGGACTTTTTTTGGTTGGTAGGCTATTAACTATTGCCTCAATTTCAGAGCCTGCTATTGGTCTATTCAGGAATTCAACTTCTTCCTGGTTTAGTCTTGGGAGAGTGTAAGTGTCCAGGAAATTATCTATTTCTTCTAGATTTTCTAGTTTATTTGCATAGAGGTGTTTATAGTATTCTCTGATGGTAGTTTGTATTTCTGTGGGGTCAGTGGTGGTATCCCCTTTATCATTTTTTTATCACATCTATTTGATTCTTCTCTCTTTTCTTCTTTATCCTTGTTAACTGTCTCATTGATCTGTCTAATGTTGACAGTGGGGTGTTAAAGTCTCCCATTATTATTGTACGGGAGTCTAAGTCTCTTTGTAAGTCCCTAAGGACTTGCTTTATGAATCTGCGTGCTCCTGTATTGGGTGCATATATATTTAGGATAGTTACCTCTTCCTGATGAATTGATCCCTTTACCATTATGTAATGGCTTTCTTTGTCTCTTTTGATCTTTGATGGTTTAAAGTCTGTTTTATCAGAGACTAGGATTGCAACCCCTGCTTTTTTTGTTTTCCATTTGCTTGGTAGATCTTCCTCCATCCCTTTATTTTGAGCCTATGTGTGTCTCTGCATGTGAGATGGGTCTCCTGAATACAGCAAACTGATGTGTCTTGATTCTTTATCCAATTTGCCAGTCTGTGTCTTTTAATTGGTCCATTTAGTCCATTTACATTTAAGGTTAATATTGTTATGTGTGAACTTGATC
This sequence comes from Macaca nemestrina, assembly GCF_043159975.1. Taxonomy (NCBI): domain Eukaryota; kingdom Metazoa; phylum Chordata; class Mammalia; order Primates; family Cercopithecidae; genus Macaca; species Macaca nemestrina. The sequence continues at coordinate 162,499,912 of NC_092126.1, read as the reverse complement.
CTGTCATTATGATATTAGCTGGTTATTTTGCTCGCTAGTTGATGCAGTTTCTTCCTAGCGTCGATGGACTTTACATTTTGACATGTTTTTGCAATGACTGGTACGTGTTCCTTTCCATGTTTAGTGCTTCCTTCAGGAGCTCTTGTAGGGTAGGCCTGGTGGTGACAAAATCTCTAAGCATTTGCTTGTCTGTAAAGGATTTTATTTCTCCTTCACTTATAAAGCTTAGTTTGGCTGGATATGAAATTCTGGGTTGAGAATATTTTTCTTTAAGAATGTTGAATATTAGCTCCCACTCTCTTCTGGCTTGTAGAGTCTCTGCTGAGAGATCTGCTGGTAGTCTGATGGGTTGTGTGTAACCCGACCTTTCTGTCTAGCTGCCCTTAAGATTTTTTCCTTCATTTCAACTTTGGTGAGTCTGACAATTATGTGTCTTGGAGTTACTCTTCTTGAGGAGTATCTTTGTGGTGGTCTCTGTATTTCCTGAATTTGAATGTTGGCTTGCCTTACTAGGTTGAGGAAGTTCTCCTGGATGATATCCTGCAGAGTGTTTTCCAACTTGGTTTCATTTTCCCTGTCACTTTCAGGCACACCAATCAGACATAGATTTGGTCTTTTCACATAATCCCATATTTCTTGGAGACTTTGTTCATTTATTTTTACTCTTTTTTCTCTAAACTTCTCTTCTTGCTTCATTTCATTCATTTGATCTTCAATCGCTGATACTCTTTCTTCCAGTTGATTGAGTCAGTTACTGAAGCTTGTTCACTTGTCACATAGTTCTCGTGTTATGGTTTTCATCTCTATCAGTTCTTTTAAGGTCTTCTCTGCATTGATTATTTTAGTTATCCATTCATCCATTCTTTTTTCAAGGTTTTTAGTTTCTTTGCGCTGGTTACGTAGTTCCTCCTTTAGCTCTGAGAAGTTTGATCGACTGAAGCCTTCTTCTCTCATCTCGTCAAAGTCATTCTCCGTCCAGCTTTGTTCCATTGCTGGTGATGAGCTGTGTTCCTTTGGAGTGGGAGATGCGCTCTGATTTTTGAATTTCCAGCTTTTCTGCACTGCTTTTTCCCTATCTTTGTGGTTTTATCTGCCTTTGGTCTTTGACGATGGTGACGTACTGATGAGGTTTTTTTGTGGGTGTCCTTTCTGTTTGTTAGTTTTCAATCTAACAGTCATGACCCTCAGCTGTAGGTCTGTTGGAGTTTGCTTGAGGTCCACTCCAGACCTGTTTGCCTGGGTATCAGCAGCGGAGGCTGCCGAAGATAGAATATTGCTGAACAGCAAGTATTGCTGTCTGATTCTTGCTCTGGAAGCTTCATCTCAGGGGTGTACCCTGCCATGTGAGATGTGAGTTGTCGGTCTGCACCTAGTGGGGGATGTCTCCCAGTTAGGCTACTCAGGGGTCAGGGACCCACTTGAGCAGGCAGTCTGTCCGTTCTCAGATCTCAGGCTCCGTGCTGGGAGATCCACTGCTCTCTTCAAAGCTGTCAGACAGGGGCATATACCTCTGCCGAGTTTTCTGCTGCTTTTTGTTTAGCTATGCCCTGTCCCCAGAGGAGAAGTCTACAGAGGCAGGCCGTCCTCCTTGAGCTGTGGTGGGCTCCACCCAATTCAAGCTTCCCCGCAGCTTTGTTTACCTACTTAAGCCTCAGCAATGGCAGGCACCCCTCCCCCAGCCTCGCTGCCACCTTGCAGTTAGATATCAGACTACTGTGCTAGCAATGAGGGAGGCTACATGGGCATGGGACCCTCTGGGCCAGGTGTGGGATATAATCTCCTGGTGTGCCATTTGCTAAGACCCTTGGTAAAGTGCAATATTAGGGTGGGAGTTACCCGATTTTCCAGGTGTTGTGTGTCTCAATTTTCTTTGACTAGGAAAAGGAATTCCCTTCCCCCTTTCGTTTCCCAGGTGAGGTGATGCCTCACCCTGCTTCAGCTCTCGCTGGTTGGGCTGCACCTGCAGACCAGCACCAACTGTCCAACATGCCCCAGTGAGATGAACCCAGTACCTCAGTTGAAAATGCAGAAATCACCCATCTTCTGTGTCGCTCACATTGGGAGCTGGAGGCTGGAGTTCCTATTCAGCCATCTTGGGCACGGCCTCCTCCATATGTATTATCTTTAATCCTTACAACATCTATGTAATACTAGTATTGTTCTTATTTCATATGAATGGAGAAATTATGGCTAAGAAAAATTTTATAGCTTTCCTAAGGTCACTGTGCTAGTAATGACTTAGTCTGAACCCAAGTCTTCGGACTTCAAGTTCCTCTGATTATTTGGTCCAAATTATTTGGCCTCCTATTATGTATACTAAAAAAAAAAAAGTGGGTTGAAAAACTCAGTTATCACTGTAAGTTTATAATTCAAAATAGACATTAACCTTAAAGGAAATGAAGTTTTATAATCATTGAACAAGTATATGACATTAATAGTCATGGACTCATTAACATTGTCCAAATAGAAATATATTGCATATTTTAAAATGAAAGTAGTGTCACAACATTAAACATTGTCATGCTGGAGCAAATTCTAATAAAAAATACCTCTTTGCCCAGTTTTATCTTAACCACATCTTGGGAAAAAAGGGGAAAATTGCAACAAAATTAGAGATATGTAGGCTTTTCATGGCTCTATCATAGCATGGTGACCCCAGAATGCTTGCTTTTTTTTTGTTTTTACCTTTGTCTATATACATACCAGATGTTTTTATCTTATCTTAATTTCTGGCTTAGGGAAAGATAAAGACAAATGAAATTTGTTTCTGTATTCCAACCAGTCAATTAATCAGTAAATAGATAAATTCATAAGTACGTAAACTAAAAACATTTTAATCCAAGCAACTTTTAGTTTAATTTAATGTTGTGTTTATTTATTTCAGAGAATATATCCAGACCATACAGGTGGTATCTTCTGTATCAAGGAGATTATGTTGCTTAGTGGAAATAGCATAGCTTTGAAGTTAATTTTAGAGAAAAATTTGACCTTACCCTGTCACTTTCTACAGTTATAACTTTAGCAGGTTTCTTACACTTAATTGTGTGCCAGTGGTCAGAACATAGATGCTCAATAACATATGGTAGTGATTATTATAAAAACAGTGGTGAATATCCATGGCCTGAAGAGACTCAGCTTGGTCCCTTTGACCATTCCTAACTTCCAAATATTTGTTGTAGCTTAGCCATAACAAAAGTAGAAATTCTTCACTGGAAATCAAAAAGTAAATTCTGTCATTTCAAAGCAAGAAGCAACTAATCAGAAGCTTTGAATTAGAAACTTCTAACCTATCTCTTTGTGATAGCTCCATTAAAGTAGTAGCCATATGCAGACTTTGATTCAGCATTTAATCTGTTCCTAAAATTTAATTCAGATGTAGAACCAATGATATGACTGAGACTTATTTGTAGCCAATACAACATCCTTATGATGAACCGGGCTGCATTATCCATTGACTTTGAATTGAATTAGGAGTCAGCAGAAAGGCATATGAATATACAGATGACTGAAGAAAGATGATACAGTCAAGACACATGAAACCCCTAGACAAAACCATATTGTAATGCCTGCCATTCTATTTTTATTTGAGGATAAGCATAAAACCTCATTCTCACATAAGCTATAGTAAGCCACCAGACTATTGATTACTCTGCTGCAATACTATAATTGAACATAAATTTGGAAAGAATGAGTCTAGGAGTACAGATTAATACTTTCGCAAAGGTTTATAATCTGCTGCTGTTGGGAGGCTAGGCCATCATCTGATCTTTAGGCCAGAATTTATAGATGACTATTATTGTGTATTTTGCCATCAGTGGATCCTTTCACTCATTTTCATAATTTTTAGTCTCTCATGCTATACCACTAGGTAATTCAGAAGTTGAAAGATGTAATTAGGTAAGTGATTAACCCAATCTGTGGGGATGCTTTCCTATGTATTTTGTTTATTTTTTTAGTCATATTTATTAAAGTACAATTTATGTAAAATAACATTCACATTTTAGTGTATAATTCTACAGATTTTCTTTCTTTTGTTTTTGATTTTGTTTCTATTTTCAAAAAGTATGCCACAGCATGTTAAAGTAACACAAATTTCCTGACAATTTGCCCAGAATCTAACAAGACTGTGGGCATAAGAAATCAAATTGTTATAATTTTAACACTTGCTGTGGAAGCAAGCAAGCCCATTATTTCAGAGAAAATAAATAAGCCCCGTATAATTCATATTTGTTAGGACATACTATTGTGCAGAGGAAATAACAGTATTATATACAATTGGAGGCTTTATCAAGTGTACTGTTTAATGCTAGGCACTAGATTTTCTTTTTCTTTTTTTTTTTTTTTTAAGACGGAGTCTCCCTCTGTTGCCCAGGCTGGAGTGCAATGGCCCAAGCTCTGCTCACTGCAAGCTCCGCCTCCTGGGTTCATGCCATTCTCCTGCCTCAGCCTTCTGAGTAGCTGGAACTACAGGCACCTGCCACCACGCCCGGCTAATTGTTGTTGTTGTTGTTGTTTTTGGTATTTTTAGTAGAGACGGGGTTTCACCATGTTAGCCAGGATGGTCTCGATCTCTTGACCTCGTGATCCACCCGCCTCGGCCTCCCAAAGTGCTGGGATTACAGGCGTGAGCCACTGCGCCCAGCCGCTAGGCACTAGATTTTCAGTAGAACATGTTGCCCAGATAAATTATTTCTGACATAGAATACTATAGAATGACAATCTTTTCTTGCCAACTAAGTTTAATAATGAAAATAATAGCTAACCTTGAATGCTTGCCATATACCATACACCATGCTAAGGGCTTTACACACATTCCTTTCATTAATCCTGACAAGATTCTTGTGAAGTACAGACTATTATTATCCTTATTTTACAGAGGAAGGGAAGCATCAATCTTTCTGAAATTAAATAACTATTAGGCCAGGGCAGATGGTTGAGTCATGATTTGAATCCATGTCATTTGTGTTCTTAAAGACTAGGCTTCACGGCTGGGCGCAGTGACTCTCGCTTGTAATCTCAGCACTTTGGGAGGCCGAGGCAGGTAGATCCCCTGAGGTCAGGAGTTCAAGATCAGCCTGAACAACATAGTGAAACCCGTCTCTACTAAAAATATAAAAAATTAGCCGGGCATGGTGGCATGCGCCTGTAATCCCAGCTACTCAGGAGGCTGAGGCAGGAGAATCGCTTGAACCCAGGAGGCAGAGGTTGCAGTGAGCCGAGATCACGCCACTGCACTCCAGCATGTGTGACAGAGCAAGACTTCGTCTAAAAAAAAAAAAAAAGAAAGAAATCTAGACTTCACTTCATAAATGCCAGGAAACCTACCATGGAGAAAAACAAGGGTGTCTGTGTGGAGCTGCACAAAAGGAAAACAATGCATCTAACCTCTCCTATTCCTTGTAACTACCACCTTCCATTCCTAATTAGAAAATGGAAGATAAAAAATATGATGAAAAATTTTAATTACTCAAAAAAAGAACTAATCATAATCAGCTTAAAAAGCCCAGAAATTATATATATATATAAAACATATATATACAACATATATAAAACATATATATAATGTACATTTGTATTTGTATGCACATATATGTCTAATTCAACAACTAAGAACAATATGGCTTCTCTTATGTGGAAAATCTGAGCTGCACTTCAGGAAGTACTTCTTGTGTACCCTTCTTATCCTGGGTAAAAGTCCTGTGGATTGGTTAATACTCACGAAGACTTAAAAGATTGCTTTTTGAAATGCCATCTGTCAACCTCTTGATGTCAGTATAACCTGCAATGCTTCTTAAAATACAAATTCCTGCTGACCTAAGAGTACCTGGAGGTGTCCACTAAGTCTCTCCTGGTGCTTTAAGATCTGGCATGTGGGAGCAAGAACAAGTTAATTACTCTTTATTGGCCCAGAGGTTAGAACTGAGACAATAAATGGTAAAGAAAAGTAGTTTGAGCTTGAATAGCAGGAAATTTTGTGGCAATTATAGCAATCCCAAATTAGAATGTTTTTAATACTTTTGGAGGTTCTATCATGGAAATACTCAAACAGATAGAATGTGAAGAATGTAGTAGGGGCCGGGCGGGTGGCTTACGCCTATAATCCCAGTGCTTTGGGAGGCTGATGCAGGGGGATTGCTTGAGGTCAGGAGTTCAAGACCAGCCTGACCAACATGATGAAACCTCATCTCTACTAAAAACACAAAAATTAGCCGGGCATGGTGGCAGGTGCCTATAATCCACCTGCTTGGGAAACTGAGGCAGGTGAATCGCTTGAACCCAGGAGGAGGAGGTTGCAGTGAGCCGAGATCGTACCACTGCACTCCAGCCTGGGTGGCACAGCAAGAGTCTGTCTCAAAAAAAAAAGAAAATGTTGTAGGATAAATACTTGTGTTGAGTAGGATATTGCACTTGATGATCTCAAAAATCCCTTTGACCCACGATTCTTCAGCTTTCTTCCCTGTGTAATGTGCTAATTCAGTGAGTAGTAAGGTTTCGATTTCCTTATTCCCCTTTAACTAATAATACAAAATGATAGTGATGCATATGCATTAACTTAGATAACAGTAAAAATGAAGAAATTTGGAGAGTTATATTCCCATAAGCTTATTGCATAGATTAATAGGTATTCATTTTCTTTCCATGCATTTCCAAGACTACTTGCCTCTTACTCTCTTACCTTCTGCATCTAATAACCCAAATTTCTCAAATATTATTGTGTAACATATTCTCTAATACTTGAATGCACGTATTTTCTCAGCCCACTAGGCCCTTTTTAGAATAACTCTTCACCCCTACTCTCTGACTATACTGTTCAACATTCATTCAGCAAACACTGTATAACTACTCTTTGCCAATACTTTACTAGATATTGGGAATATAGTCCCTATCTTTGGAGAACTCAGAGTTTCAGGATGTTAGTGGATAACAGAGTAAAAATATCAAGTATAATAAAATGTGTTAAGTGTAACAAAAGAGATGTGCACGGGTTCTGTGGAAGTTAAAAGAACCAAATATAGCCTTAAATTTGAAGCTACCTGCAGAAAGGAAGTGATTTTTGAGCTGCCTTGAGGATGTCTATGAGTTTTACTAGTTGAGCAGCTGAGAAGTAGGATCATTCTGTGAACAAACAACAGAGGCCTATTATTAACACTGTTAATAAGGAAGCTCCCTAATTAACCCCCAATCTGGTCATTCCTTTTCTTTCTTTCAGTTAATACAATTGAAGATGTTATCTGTGAGGGGGCCTCAGTTTTCAGGTGGGAAGTAGTCTACAATAAGTCAGAAAGGTAGACAGTAAACTGGAAGCGGGGAAGGGAATCTCAAAAAGTGGAGCAGATTTGAGAGCCACAGTAGTCAGATACTATTAGGTTGGTGCAAAATTTCTTGCGCTTTTGCCATTACTTTTAATTATATTATATTATTATAAATCAAGTTATCTAAAAAATCTTTATAAACTAAGAAAACTCCTATAATTTATTTGAAAACTTCCCCCTTATTATTTATTTGCTAATGAAATTTTTACATTAGGCACTTTATAAAACATTTATTTTTATTTGCCATTAAAAGCAATGGCAAAAACCACAATTAATTTTGCACCAATCAATAGAAAGCAGGTGAATTTTCCATCAGAAAGAATAGTGGGGAGTAGGAAGACACCTGTCATTGTAGTCATTGTTCAGCTATAAATCTGAGCTTGCTGATACTAGGCAGAGACTATTCTCTTTTTGCAAAAGTCTTTGTAATTTATTTGGAGATAATTAATACTATTATATATAGATATATTGAAGACCTTATTTTAAAACAAGGCAGAAACAATGAAGAAGATAAATTAAGAAACAAATCCTTATATTATAATGAATCAGTTCCTGTTAAAAAATTAAATGAAAGATTATTTTAAATAATAAATGCCCCACCCCCTCAGTCTATCTAAATTATGAATCAATTGACAAAATAGACTTTATTAACCTTTTTGTGAAGCATAATTATTGCATATATTTGTTGAATTTGTCATATTTCAATAAATAGCATATTTTGTTTGTGCTCATTATAAACCCAAATTATTAAAATCTGATTTGGCTTCCTCTTAATCGTAATAGAATTATTTTTAATATCTTTTTATAGAGACAATGCCTGCTACTGTTATTTTATTAGAGTGATAATATTTATGTTTCTTTTTGTTACAAATTATAGTCAGCAAACTACAGCCTGTGGGCCAAATCCAGCTTGCCACCTGTTTTGGTATGACTTGTGAATTAAGAATGGGTTTTAAATTTTTAAATGATTAAAAAAAAGACAAGTAGTATTTCATGTGACATATGAAAGTATATTTATGTTTATATTTATATTTATGTTTTATAAACCTATTATAAAATATGCTATAAATAATATTTAAGCTGAAACATCAGAGATCATGTCAAAAATGTTACTTGGCAGATAAGAACATTAAGCTGCAGATTGATGAAAGGATTTTTCCAAGGTTTTATAACTAGGTAGTAATAATTCACAAATCTGTGAAACATGTTTTCTGATTTTAAATTGAGTATTCTTTCTGCTGTTATCATCTTACATCTTTATTTTCAAATAATTTCGGGTTATAAAGAAAACAACTCATTAAGAAGTATAAATTAATTGGTAGTAAATTTGAATCTTATAGTATTTGTTGACAGATAGATTTCCAATGTGATTTTTCCTAACGGATTTCTTTATTTGATAACATGCTTTCGAGTTAAATATTTTATAAAGTGCCTATGTAAAAATTTCATTAGCAAATAAATAATAAGAGGGAAGTTTCCAAATAAATTCTAGAGGTTTTCTTAATTTATACAGACATATTTTAGAAAACATGATTTATAATAATTTTATTTTCAAATATTTTATGTTTTCAAGATTTTCTTATCTATTTCATGCAACATGATAGTATTCAATATTGATGTCATCATTTCATCTACCATAGGCATAGTAAAATTTGCTTGACTATATCATATGTAATAGAACTTTCTTCTTCCTATTTAGAAAAAAATATGTTGACAGAGCTGATCAGTTTTTACACTTTTCATTGTTAATTTTATATGACCTTATACATCTGTTGCAATATCTCTTTACCTATTAGATTTGTGTGAAGTTAAGTTTTTGTTCTTTCCAAATTAAGTAAGAAACTACTTGTCACACCACATATGACAAAAATCTACGTAAAGATACACTTGTTTAATGTAAGACAATTGCTTTTCACATATTTCTGTTTGCATATTAAATATTTACTACTGAATAGCAAAACACTAATATTAGAACAATATTTCTGCTTCCATACATGCTCACTAAATGTAATGTTCATCAGAATTTTAATAATTATACTATAAAGCACACTGTTCCCCCACATTCCTCTTTAATTTTATATTATTAACAACTGCCTGTTTCCTTTTTCTGTTGTTTCAGTTAAAGGATCAATAAAATTAAGTCTCTCAACAGATCTTAAGACTGATCTTTGTACGGTAGGCAAAAGCCAACAATTGTAAGTTTTCTTATATTCATTTGGCTGAACATTTTTACCAACCAATCCATGAATGACACATGTCTCCTAGATGGCAGAGTTTGATGCTTTCCAAAAAGGCTTTCTTAAAAATCACTATACAGTTCTGTTGGCAGCATTCAACATTTTGTTTGTTAACAATCATTTACAAAATTGTGTTTTATAAATCATTACACACCAAGGTATGTAATGTTTTGTTTGCTTTCTTATTATCATGCAAATGTTTTAAAACATTGAATAGTCACAAATACAGACACTTTATGACCCCTTGTAATCATATAAATGACCATGGTATTCTGGAGTTATTTCTCCTCTTTTGTATATTAGTATTATTTAGAATTAATTCTGTTTAACGAAAAAGAATCTGACATATAAAGAGCTCTAGCCATTTTTCTATTTTAGGGAAGTTATAGAAAGTTTATTTCAGTTTTAGTTCTTGCAGTGGTCACAGACTTATTTGTAAATCTGACTCTGAAATAAAGTAAGCCTTTATTAAATAGGCCTTCATACATTTTTCATTTAGAAATTTTGTCTGCTTCTTCCAGCATGGGTTTTTGTTTGTTTGTTTGTTTTTAGGGAGTTTTTGTTGAAATTTTATTGGATTACTTTTATTTTCATTTTCTCTACTCTGAACTAAAGCATAGCATTAAATCCTACCAAAGTCATAGTTAAAATAACAAAAATACTCTAATTAGTCTTTGCATTATTATTCGGAGTTTACAAAACTAGTTCACATTATTTTATTTGATTTTTAAAGCAACCTTTTAAGGTTGTTGTCACTTATTTTTTCCAAGAGTAGAAACAGGTTATATTGTTAATAAATTGTAGAGTCAAGATTTGAACCTAAGCCACTGAACACGGTATCCAAATTTATGGAGTATATTCACACATATTATCTCATTGTATTTAAATAATTGTCATAACACGTGATTTATGACACTTAAAGTGTAATTACTTGTAATCCTATATGAATTTGATTAAATAAGATAATGAAATGCAGAGCACTAACATATTAGCGATTGTCATTAATCCAATGTGACTATTAAAGAAATTGTTATGAAGTTAGGATTTTACAAGTATAATTGATGTCAAAGGAAGAACCAACATTATAGTCTCATTTATTAAGCTTACTGTGTTTCAGAAACTATGCCATATGATTTATACATATTGTCTGAGATAAGGTAGGTGATAGTTTACTTTACAAATGAGTAAATTACAGCTGTGAAAAATTCAAACTTGTCTAAGTTCACGTAACTACTAGCAATACTAAAATTTAATTTAATTCAAATCGATATGATTGACAAGCTTGTAATCCTACAACTACCATCATTTTATGCAGCATGTACTGTGACAAATGTCAAATGAAAACTGTTTAAAGATTAATACATTTATTTATATAAATATGCATTCTTGACATTTATTCATATAACAAATCATAATTTCCTTCCTAAAATATTTAAAAATAAGAAAGAGTATTGCCAACCTACTCCTATATTTATTAGAAGTAGCAAAGAGAGCTTATAGTTATCATTCTAATCTGGAGGTCAGTTAGGTATATTGTTATTAATAAACATTTTCAATATATCTCTAAATGTCAATTTCTCAAAGTCTCCAACTCTCTCCCTCCCAATTGCTTCATTCTCACTATTCTCATGCATATTTAAAAATATGAGTTATGAAAATTCAAATATATAGAACAGATAGTCAAGTGCTTATCACCTAAATGAAGGATCTTTTGCACTTAAAAAGAGTCACAATAAGATTTTATTAAATTACTATTTCTAAAAATTTGTCAATGTTATTTTTAAAACTTATTCCCACAAACTTACAGAAAAATGTCATAAGGCTTCTGAAAGAAGATAAATATCTGTATATGTGAATTCTTCCTGTATAAAACCTTGGGGTAAAATATACCCCTGGGTTGTTTGTAATATGCTTTAGGAAGATTATTTTCTAGTAGCCTACAATCTATTAGTGAAGGAGGTAGAAATATAGGAAGGTGTTTCAGTAAGCCAATGAGGGCCTGAATTAGGCTAACAACAATGAAAACAAAAGGAGGAAAAAAGGATTTACTGTGGGAGACTTTGCAACTGATGAGATTGGGAGCAGTGGGGGAATAGGGCTGGTAAGGCATAGGAAGTAGGAAGAGTCAAGGGCTACAGAGTGCTGAGAATAGTTCCAATGGAGAATACCTAGTTTGAAAGGGAAGGAAAATGAGTTTGAGTTGTTAGGTTGATATTCATGTTAAACATTCAGTGAGCATTTAGAAATGTAGGGCTGGACTGCCAGGGTGTCTCAAGCCCAAAGTAATAGATAAGATTTGTCTGTATAAAAGGATTAGTGACTATGTATATGAGCAATTCACTGACAACAAAGAAAAAATGACATGTTGGACAGCTTTGAATATTAATGTAATTTCATTACAACAATCATTAACCAGAGTAACAGTATAACACTAAGAATACAATAATAGTAATAATAGTAAAAATCTCATACATTACATACTTAAGCATTCAGAACCTTTAAGTAGTAGCATTTTCTGAAGTAATTTCCAAATTCATGGGAAATTGCTTTCTAACTAACATTGTTTACATTTAGTGAAAAACTATCTTGTTTTCTTATTTTAAACAAAGATACAGTTAACCCTTGAATAATGTGGGGTATTAGGGGCACTGATCCACACAGTTAAAAATCTAAATATAACTTTCTTTCCTGAGACAAGGTCTTGCTCGGTCACCCAGGCTGGAGTGCAGTGGTGCAATCATAGCACACTGCAGCCTCCAACTCCTGAGCTCAAGGAATCCTCCTGCCTCACCTTCCTAAGTAGCTTCCTAACACCTTCCTAACTACAGGTGTGCGCCACCAGACCTATCTAAATTTTTATAATTTTTTATAGACATAGGTCTCACTATATTGCCCAGACTGGTCTTGAATTCCTGGTTGGCGTTAAGCAATCCTCCCACCTCAACCTCCCAAGACTCTGGGATTACAATCTTGAGCCACGACACCCAGCCCACATATAAATTTTGACTTCCAACAAATTTAACTACTAATAGCCTACTGTTGACCAGAAGCCTTACTGATAACATAGACAGTCAATTAACACATATTTTGTATGTTATACATATTATATGCTATATTTTTACAATAGAATGAGAAAATAAAGATAGGAAAAAGAAAATGTTATTTACAAAACCATAAGGAAGAGAAAATGTACTTACTATTAATTAAATGAAGGTGGATCATCATCCTCATCTTCAGATTGAGTATGCTGAAGAGGAGAAAAAGGAAATTTTGGTCTTGTTATCTCAGGGATGGCAGAGGTAGAAAAGGTAGAGGAGGTGGAAGGGGAGGCAGGAGAGGCAGACACAATAGGTATAGCTTTTATTGAAAAAAGGTACTTAAAATGCTAGAGGAGTTTTGTCTTTTTTTAAAGATGGCAGATTGGAGGCATTAGTATGCCTCTCCCACTTATAAAGACAAAATAGTGTATAGGTTCATGCTGTGAACTTTTTTCCAAGAAGCAAGGCAAGAACTTATTCGGAAAACTAAAGAAAACTAAAAAAAAAAAAAAAAAAAAAAAAACTACTTTGAAAGAAGCAGTGGGCTGCAGCCTACATTGTGAACCAGGCAGAAAACTGTAATCCTCAGAGTGTGAGGTGGTGATAAACTTCCTCCAAGATATATATTCCCAATGAGGAACCTGGCAATCAGGGCCATGAAGGAAGGCCTTAACCCTACCCTGTGCTGGAGCTGATTTAGTGAGCACTGGGGAGTATATGAGAAGGAGCAGCATTAAATCATGCTTTGAGAATTCCCAGTTTCCAGGAGGGGCAGAGGGAAGCCATCGCTGATCCTATTTCACAGGTCATGTGAAATAGGATCAACTTCCACAACCTCATGGAAGTTGGCCAGCTAATTCAGATGGTGGTTGCAGGTAGAGAGAATCTCCCAACATTTGTGATATAATCTCAACTGGGGATGAACTCCCATGGCCAGAACCAAGAGGCCAGTGGGAAGTGTGCCATAGACATGGTTGCAAGAGCTGGGCACCCCTGCTTCATGGGCAGATTGGGAGGGGCATGGCCTGAAAGCCACAGTTTCTATCTCAACAGGGAAGGCTTATGGCATAGGGCAGTTTTGAATTCTGAGTGCAGACTGTCGAGAACCTAGCTAGCTGCTGCTAGTGGAACACTGTAGGTGTGAAACCTGCCTTGCCAAGTATGTGGGAACTGGGTGGGGCTTACTGCTGCCTGCTACTCCCCACTCTCCTAGCAGACTCTTCTGGACATCAGAGGCAGCTGCACTTCTCCCTGGAACATTACCCCAGCAGCCAGAGAACTGCCTTCTGATTTCCCCGGGACTGCTTCTTGCACCCACATGTGGAGAGCCAGAGTGCAAACTTAACCTGACCCAGCCACCACCTGGCTTTGCTCCTCTACCCACCCTGATGGCTTAACACAAAGGACAGAAACTTTTGGGAGGTCTATGGCCTCACTCAGTGCCTGAGACAGTAGGGTGCCTTTCCTGGGTAACACTTGAGATATCAGAGTACCTCCCCTGGGTAACTAACATAAGATAAGCACAAATCCCACCATTACCACCACAGCTGGTGCCCTTTTGCAAATGCCACCCCCTGGCTGGAAACCAACTGACACAGTCCATAACAGCATCTGCAGGCAGAATAACACAGCACCCAGGAAGGAGAAAACTTGTGCATCACCTCAGCTATCAACATTGCCTGCATCACCCTGGCTAACCAAGAGATTCTGAGTCTGTTCACATGACCAGTTCATTACTACTGCAACTGGCATTTGAGAAAGCCAACACAGTAAGCCTATTTATAACCAAGGAATCTCACAGAATCTACATAACTCGCCTGCCACCATCAGAGCTGGTGCTAATACCTGCTGCTGGAAGACTTGAGGACAGGTCATGTGCCTGGATCCCTTGCAGACATTCCCCACTACCATTCTGGAGTGTGGCAGCCTCACTGGGCAGCTAGACCCAGAGAAGCAGCATTCATAGTAGTCTGGCCTTCAGGGACTCCTACTGCTAGGGGAAGAGGGAGTGCACAACATTAAGGAAGCATCTTGTGGGACAAAAGAATCCAGATAGCAGGTCTTGAGTACCAAACTTTCCACATGTGGGAAGTTTCTTTCAGCAGAGGCACTGGTGCACTGCTGAGCTCAGCAAGAAAAGTCTGCAGCTCTACCCCAACAGTCAGGCAGCCTGGGTGTTCATGAAAGATCTTGGAGATGGAAACTTCTCCCACTTGCTCACCACTGCAGACACAGTGGAGGCTTCTCCCATGGGAGCTTAGCATGAGTGTACCTGTAGACACCCTTTCTGGAACATTTCAGGGTGACTGCTTGTTCACAGAAGGAGCATCCTCCAAGTTCAGGCTTGCATGAGAGGTAGAATCACGGTTCCTCTTTACTTGGAATACCAAAATTCCTGCAGATGAAAAGAGGTGCCTGTCTAATCTGAATAGCTGAAACACTGGGTGAGGAGTGTGTCTGGGAGTTGAGTAGCTTTCCTTCTGGCCTGGCAGAGGAGCTGAGGTGGCTCTCTCCCTTCTCCCTGAAAAGACCACAGTGCATTTCACTGAGAGTTCTCCCAGCTACCTTTGTCAAGGCTGTGATTTCTCCCCAACATTGGGTATTGCATTTACCCACGTACTTTAGCTACATCTGGTTTTTACCCCCAGATACCTCCCCTACTGGCCTGGAGCCTGAACTTTTCAACCCAGTAAATAAAATGTTGGGGAAAAAAATAACTAAATAAAAAAGTACATACCAATGGGGAACAAGATAAGCTTCCAGAAACTTTTGCCATTCTAGCCCTGCAGGAGACAGTGAACCTGCTCACATACCAAGCACATTGCTATCACAACCAGCATCCGAGAAAGCCATCATACAAAGACTTTCCATAACCAAGGAACTCATACACAGTTTTCACCTCTGAAAGTGCCCAGAGCCAAATTAGGTTACAAAAACTGTAATCATTAAAGTCACAACTTCAAGGAGACAAAAAAAAAAGAAATTTTTAAAAATTACAGATGAATTAAAAATAAATCCAAAAATAATTAGAAGAAATAGTTTACCCAAATGAGAAGGAACCAGAAAAATAATTTCAGCAGTATGACAAAACAAGATACTATAGCACCCCCAAGAGATCATACTAGGTCTTCAACAATGGATCCAAACCAATACGAAATCTTTAACACACCTGATAAAGAATTCAAAGGGTTGATTATTAACTTACTTCAGGAGATACAAGAGAAAGAAGAAAACTAACATAAAAAAATTTAAAAATAACAATTCAGGATATGAATAAAAACTTTTCTATAGAGATAGATATTTTAAAAAAAACCGCAGAACTTCTGGAAATGAAAGACACATTTCAGGAATTATGAAATATAGCAGAAACTTTTAACAATAGACTAGACAAAGTAGAAGAAAGAATTTCAGAGCTTCAAGACAAAATTTTGAATTAATTCAATCAGACAAAAATAAAACAAAAAAAGTTTAAAAAATGAACAAAGTCATCAAGAAATATGGGATTATGTAAAACAACCAAACTTAAAAATCACTGGTGTTTCTGAAGGAGAAGAAACAAAAAGTCTGGAAAACCTATCTGAGGGAATAATTAAGGAAAACTTCACTGGCCTTGCTAGAGATTTAAACATCCAAGTACAAGAAGTTCAAAGAACTCCTGGGAGATTCGTTGCAAAAAGGACATCACCAAGGCATTTGTCATCAAGCTGTTTAAAGTCAAAGTGAAGTAAAGAATGATAAGAACAGAAAAAAAAAAAAAAAAAAAAAAACTCCAGGTAACCTATACAGGAAAACCAGAAGGGATTTGGGCTTTATCTTTAGCCTCCTTAAACAGAATAACTATCAGCCAAGAATCTTGTAATCTAGCAAAACTAAGTTGCATAAATGAAGGAGAAATAAAGTCTTTTTCAAAAAAGCAAAGGCTGTGGGAACTTGCCACTACCACACCAGCCCTATAAAAAAAAATGCTAAAAGGGGGCAAAATCTTGAAACCAGAGGTCAATATGTACCAGAATGGAAACTCTTGAAAGGCTTAAACTCATAGGGCCTATAAAATAATAACACATGAAGAAAATAAAGCATCTAGGTAGCAATCAGCATGATGATTGGAACAGTACCTCACATCTCAATAGTAATGTTAAATGTAAATGGTCTAAATGCTTTAGTTAAAATATACAGAATGAAATTAAGGCAGAAATCAAGAAGTTCTTTGGAACAAATGAAAACAAAGATACAACATACCAGAATATCTGGGACACAGCTAAGTCAGTGTTAAGAGGGAAATTTATAGCACTAAACACCCACATCAAAAAGTTGGAAATATCTCAAATTAACAACGTAATGTCACAACTAAAAAAACTAGAGGACCAAGAGCAAACCAACTCCAAAGCTAGCAGAAGACAAGAAATAACCAAAATCAGAGCTGAACTGAAGGAGATTGGGACACACACACACACACACAAAAGAAACATTCAAAAGATCAATGAAATTAGGAGCTGGATTTTTCAAAAAAAAAAAAAAAAAAAAAGATAAGCTGCTAACTAGACTAATAAAGAATAAAAGAGAAGATTCAAATAAATGCAATTACAAACAACAAAGGGGAGGTTACCGCTGACCCCAAAGAAATACAAGTAACCAGCAGGGACTACTATAAACACCTCTACGCACAGAAACTAGAAAATCTAGAAGAGAGGGATAAATTTCTGGACATAGACACCCTCCTAAGACTGAACCAGGAGGAAATTGATTCACTCAACAAACCAATAACAAGCTCCAAAATTGAGCTTGTTAATAATAGCCTACTGGTATGGTTTGGCTGTGTCCCCACCCAGATCTCATCTTGAATTGTATCTCCCATAATTCCCATTGTTGTGGGAAGGACCTGGTGGGAAATAATTGAATCATGGCAGCAGTATCCCCCATACTGCTCTCGTGGGGAGCAGTCTCATGAGATCTGATGGTTTTATAAGGGGAAACCCCTTTTGCTTGGTTCTCATTCTCTCTTTGCCTGCCGTCATCCATGTAAGACGTGACTTGCTCCTTTTTGCTTTCCACCATGATTGTGAAGCTTCCCTAGCCATGTGGTCCAATTAAACCTCTGTCTTTTGTAAATTGTCCAGTCTTGGGTATGTCTTTATCAGCAGCATGAAAACTGACTAATACCCCTACCAACCAAAAAAGTCCAGGTCCAGAAAGATTCATGGCTGAATTCAACCAGATATGCAAAGAAGAAATTCCAGCTGAACTATTCCAAAAAATTGAGGAGGAAGGACTCCTTTCCAACTCATTCTTTGAGGTCAGCATCATCCTGATATCAAAACCTGGCAGGGACACAACAACAAAAAAGAAAACTTTGGGACAATCGCCTTGATGATCTTTGATGCAAAAACCCTCAAAAAAATATTTGCAAATCAAATCCAACAGCACACCAAAAAGCTATTCCACCACAATCAAGTAGACTTTATTCCTGGATGCAAGGTAGGTCCAACATATGCAAATCAATAAATGTGATTCATCATAAACAGAACTAAAGATAGAAACCACATGATCATCTCAGTTCAACATCCTTTCATGTTAAAAACTCTCAACATACTAGGTAATGAAGAAACATACCTCAAAATAATAAGAGTCATCTATGACAAACCCACATCAACGTCATACTGAATGGGCAAAAGCTGGAAGCATTCCCCTTGAAAACTGGCGCAAGGATGCTCACCTACCACTCCGATTTAACAGAGTATTGGAAGCCCTGGCAAAGAGCAATCAGGCAAGAGAAAGAAATAAAGGGCATTCAAACAACAAGAGAGAAAGTCAAACAATTCCTGTTTGCAGATGACATGATTTTATATCTACAAAACCCTATAGTTATAGAGAAAAAGCTCCTGCAGCTGATAAACACCTTCAGCAATGTTTTAGGATACAAAGATCAATGTACAAAAATTACTAGCATTTCTATACACCAACAATAGTCAAGCCAACAGCCAAATCGAAAACACAATCACAATTGCCACAAAAAGAATAATATACCTAGTAATACAGCTAAAAAGGGAGGTGAAAGATCTCTACAATGAGATTACAAAACACTGCTTAAAGAAAATAGAGATGACACAAACAAATGGAAAAATACTCCATGTTCATGGATAGGAAGAATCAGTATCATTAAAATTGCCATATTGCCTGAAGCAATTTAGAGATTCATTACTATCAAACTACCAATGACATGCTCCACAGAACTAGAAAAAAAAACTATTTAAAATTGATATGGAACCAAAACAGAGCCCAAATAACCAAGGCAATTTTAATCTAAAGAACAAATCTGGAAGCATCATGTTACCCAACTTCAAACTATACTACAGGGTTACAGTAACCAAAATAGCATGGGACTGATACAAAAACAGACACATAGACCAATTGAACAGAATAGAGAGCCCAGAAATAAGGCCACACACCTACAACCATCTGATCTTCGGACTCCTTATTCAATAAATGGTGCTGGCATAACTGGCTGGCTAAATGCACAAGATTGAAACTGGATCCCTTCTTTACACCACATACAAAAATCAACTCGAGATGGAGTAAAGACTTAAATGTAAAACCCAAAACTATAAAAACCCTGGAAGGCAAACTGGGCAATATCATTCTGGACATAGAAACTGGCAAAGATTTCATGACGGAGATACCAAAAGCAATCACAATAAAGGCAAAAATTGATAAATGGGATATAATTAATCTTAAGAGCTTAAAATTAGTCCTTTGCATCTGACAAAGGACTAATATCCAGCGTCTAAGCGGAACTTAAGCAAATTACAAAAGCAAACAACCCCATTAAAATGTGGTCAAAGGATATGAACATCTTTCAAAAGAAGACATACATGTGGCCAATGAGCATATGAGAAAAAGCTCAATATCAGTGATTATTAGAGAAATGCAAATCAAAACCACAATGAGAGGTCAGGCATGGTGGCTCATGCCTGTAGTCTCAGCAGTTTGGGAAACTGAGGTGGACAGATCGCTTAGGCACAATAGTTTGAGACCAGCCCAGGAAACATGGCAAAACCTCGTCTCTACAAAAACTACAAAATTTAGCTGAGAGCAATGGTGCATGCCTGTAGTCCTAGCTACTCGGGAGGCTGAGGTGGGAAGATCACTTGAGCCCAGTAGGCAGAGATTGCAATAAACCAAGATTGTGCCACTGCACCCCAGCCTGGGCGTCATCAAGACCCTGTCTTAAAACAACCAACCAACCAACCAAACAAACAAACAAAAAAACCCACAAGGAGATATTATCTCATACCAGTCAGAATGGCTATTAATAAAAAGTAAAAAACAAAACAAAACAAAAAAACAGATGCTGCAAGGTTGCAGAGAAAAGGGAATGCTTATACAATGTTGGTGGGAGTGTAAGTTAGTTAGACTATTGTGGAAAGTAGTGTGGCAACTCCTTAAAGAGCTGAAAACACATCTACCATCTGACTCAGCAATCCCATTACTAGGTATATATCCAACGGAATAGAAATCATTCTACCATAAAAACACATGCACATGTGTATTCACTGTAGCACTTACTCACAATAGCAAAGACATGGAATCAACCTAAATGTCCATCAATGGCAGATTTAATAAAGAAACATGGCACATATACACCATGGAATACTACACAGCCATAAAAAAGAATGAGATCATGTCCTTTGCAGGAGCATGGATGGAGCTGGAGGCCATCATCCTTAGCAAATGAATGCAGGAACAGCAAACCAAATACTGCATGTTCTCATTTACAAGTGGGAGCTAAATGATGAGAACACGTGGACACAAAGAGAGGAAAACAGACACTGGGGTCTACTTGAGGGTGGTGGGTGGGAGGAGGGAGAGGATCAGAAGAAACAACTTATTCAGTACCAGGCTTAGTACCTGGGTGATGAAGTAATCTGTACAACAAACCCCCATGACATGAGTTTACCTATATAACAAATCAGCACATACACACCTGAGCCTAAAATAAAAGTTAAACAAAAAAATTAAAAATCACAAACCAAATATCAGCTCTCTTCAAGGGACTCACCTAATGCAAAGATTCTTACAAACTCGAGGTAAAGGGGTGGAAAAAGATATTCCATCCCAATATAAGAAAAAGCAGCAGGAGTAGTTATTCTCATGTCAGATAGAACAGACTTTAAAGCAACAACAGAAAAAAAAAAGTCATTATATAAAGATAAAAGAATCAATCCCCAGCAAGAAGATGTTACAATCCTTAATATACATTACTTACTCCTTACTATGGAGCTTCCAGATTCATAAAAAATTACTACTAGATCTAAGAAAAGAAATAGACATCATCACAATAATTGTGGGGGACTCAACACTCCACTGACAGCACTAGACAGATAATCAAGGCAGAAAGTGAACAAGAAAATGTTGTACTTAAACTGCATTCTAGAACAAATACAACTAACAGAATTTACAGGACATTTTACTCAAAAGCTTCAGAATGTACATTATTCTCCTCAGCACATGGAAAATTCTCCAAAACAGACCATATGATAGTCCACAAAACAAGTCTCAATAAATTTTTAAAAATTGAAATTATATCAAGTACCTTTTTAGACCACAGTGGAATAAAACCAATAATTAACACCAAAAGGAACACTCAAAACTATACAAATGCTTAAAAATTAATCTGCTCCTGAATGATTTGGGGGCAAAAAATGAAATCAAGATGAAAATTTAAAAATTCTTTAAAGTGAATGATAGTAGTTACACAAGTTATCAAAACCTCTGGGATACAGCAAAAGCAATGCTAAGATGAAAGTTTATAGCACTAAATGCCTACATCAAAAAGTCTGAAATGAAACAAGCTGGCAACCTAACATCACACCTCAAGGAACCAGAGAAGCAAGAACAAACCAAACCCAAAGCTACCAGAAGAAAAGAAATAATAAAGATCAGAGCAGAATTAAATGAAATTGGAACAAAGAAAAACAACACAATAGATCAACAAACAAAAAGTTGGTTGTTTGAAAAAATAAAATTGATAGACTATTAGCTAGATTAACCAGGAAAAAAAGAATCAAACAAGCTCAATTAGAAATGAAAATGGATGGCCAGGTGCGGTGATTCATGCCTGTAATCCCAGCACTTTGGGAGTCTGAGGCGGGCGGATCACTTGAGGCCAGGAGTTTGAGACCAGCCTAGCCAACATGGTGAAAGCCTGCCTCTACTAAAAATACAAAAATTAGCTTGGTGTGGTGGTGCCGCCTGTAGTCCCAGCTACTCGGGAGACTGAGGCAGGAGAATCTCTTGAACCTGGTAGGCAGAGGTTGCAGTTCTGTGAAAGAAAGAAAAAGGAAGGAAGGAAGGAAGGAAGGAGGGAGGGAGGGAGAGAGGAAAGGAGGGAAGGAAGGAAGGAAGGAAGGAAGGAAGGAAGGAAGGAAGGAAGGAAGGAAGGAAGGAAGGAAGGAAGGAAGGAAGGAAAGAAGGAAGGAAGGAAGGAAGGAAGGAAGGGGGAAATGGAGGCATTACAGCTGATACCACAGAAATACAAAAGATTACTTAAGACTACTATGAACACCTCTGTGAACATAAACTAGAAAATCTATAGGAAATAAATAAATAAATTCCTGGAAACATACCACCTCCCCAGCTTGAATCAGGATGAAACAGAAATTCTGAACAGACCAACAACAAGCAGTGAGATTGAAGACAGTAATTTAACAAAGTTGTCCTCCCAAAAAAAGCCAGGGGCCACACAAATTCACAGCCAAATTCTACCAGACATTCAAAGAATTGGCACCAATTTTACTGAAACTATTCTAAAAGACTGAGAAAGAAGGAATCCTTCCTAACTCATTCTATGAAGCCAGTATAACCTTGATACCAAAGCCAGGAAAGGGCATACAAAACAAAACAAACAAAAAACCACAAAATGACAGAGCAATATTCCCGATTAACATAGATGCAGAAATCTTCAACAAAATACTAGCAAACTAACCCAACAGCACATCAAAAAGATATTTCACTATGATTAAGTGAGTTTTATCCCAGGGTTGCAGGGATAGTTCAACATATGCAAGTCAATAAATGTGATTCACCACGTAAACAGAATTAAAAACAAAAACCATATGATTATCTCAATAGATGCAAAAAACATTTGATAAAATACAACACCCTTTTAAAAAACCCTCAACAAATTAGATATAGAAGGAACATATCTCAAAATAATAAAAGCTATATAAGAAAAACTACAGCCAACATCATACTGAATGGGGAGAAGTCAAAAGCATTCCCCCTAAGAACTGGAATAAGACAAGGATGCCCATTTTTACCACTTTATTCAATATAGTACAGGAAGTCATAGCCAGGGGAAGAAAGGAATTCCAAATCAGAAAAGAGGAAGTCAAACTATTTCTATTTGCTGACAATATGATTGTAAAACTAGAAAAACCTAAAGATCCCTCCAGAAGACTCCTGGATTTGAGAAATTAATTCAGTAAAGTCTCAGGTTAAAAAATCCATGTACACAAATCAGTAGCTCTGCTGTATGCCAACAACAACCAAGTGAGAATCAAATAAAAAACTCAATCCCTTATACAATAGCTGAAAAATAAAAATAAAAATAAAAAATAAAATAAAATAAAAACCTATGAATATATTTAACCAGGGAGGTGAAAGATCGCTACAAGGAGGACTACACAACACTGCTGAAAGGAATCATAGGTGATACAAACAAATGGAAATACAAGCCATGCTCATGGATTGGAAGAATCAATATCTCACAAATGATCATTGCTCAAAGGAAGCTACAGATTCACTGAAATTCCTATCAAAATACAAAATTATTTTTCACAAAATTAGAAAAAAACAATCTAAAAATTCTTATGGAACCAAAAAAGAGCCCAAATAACCAAAGCAATTCTAAGCAAAATGAATAAAGCTGGAGGCATCGCATTACCTGACTTCAAATTATACTACAATCCTATAGTAACCAAAACAAGATGTTACTGGTATAAAAGTAGATACATAGACCAATAGAACACAATAGAGAGTCTAGAAATAAAGCCAAATACTTACAACCAAATGATCTTTGACAAAGTGTAGAAAGGCACAAAATATTATTTTTTCAAGGTAGTAATATCTTTTTAAAAATTTTTTTAAATTATACTTTAAGTTCTAGGGTACATGTGCACAAAGTGCAGGTTTGTTCCATAGGTGTACATGTGCCAGGTTGGTTTGCTGCACCCATCAACTCGTCATTTACATTAGGTATTTCTCCTAATGCTATCCTTTACCCAGCTTCCCACCCCCTGACAGGCCCCAGTGTGTGATGTTCCCCGCCCTATGTCCGTATGTTCTCATTGTTCAACTCACAAACATGAGTGAGAACATGTGGTGTTTGGTTTTCTGTCCTTGTGATAGTTTGCTGAGAATGATGGTTTCCAGCTTCATCCATGTTCCTGCAAAGGACATGAACTCATCCTTTTTTATGGCTGCATAGTATTCCATGGTGTATATGAAGGCACAGAATATTATAACACTGTGATTGCAGTATGTAAATTGCTCATATCTTAAGTAGAAAGACCCAGGTGAACCAATCAAAAATAACAACTTTTCAAGTCATACATAGTATAATAACATATAAATAGAAACAACAAAAGTTAAAAAGCAGGGAGACAAAGTTAAAGTATAGAGTTTTTATTAGTTTTCTCTTTGCTAGGTTTGTTTATGCAATCAGTGTTAAGTTGTCATCAGTTTAAAGTAATGGGTTATAAGATATTATTTGCAAGTCTCATTGTAACCTCAAATGAAAAATAGAAAAATAAATGGGATTACATCAAACTAAAAAGATTCTGCAGAAGAAAGGAAATAATCAACTAAGTGCAGAGATAACCCACAGAATGGGAGAAAATATTTGCAAACTACTCCTCTGACAAAGAATAATAACCAGAATATATAAGGAGCTCAAACAACTCTATAGGAAAAAAAGCTAATAGTCTGATTTTAAAATGGGCAAAAAATCTGAACAGACATTTCTCAACATAATACATATGTTGACTAGAAAACAGGGTTATGTGCTCAACAAGCACATAAAGGTGCTCGACATCCTTGATCTTCAGAGAAATGCAAATCAAAACTACAATGAGGTATTATCTCACTCCAGTTGAAATGGCTTATATCCAAAAGACAGGGAATAACAAATGCTGACAAGGATGTGGAGAAAAGCACTGTTGGTGGGAATGTAAATTAGTACAGCCACTATGGAGAACAGTTTAGAAGTTCCTCAAAATACTAAAAATGCAGCTACCATATGATCCAGCAATCCCACTACCAAGTATATAGCCAGAAGAAAGAAAATTAGTATATGGAAGAGATATCTGCACTCCCATTTGTTGCAGCACTATTCACAGTAGCCAAGATTTGGAAGCAATTTAAGTGCCCATCAGCGGAGAAATGGATAAAGAAAATACGGTAGATGTACACAATGGTGTAGTTCAACCACACCAAAGAATAAGAGATCCTGTTGTTTGCAAAATGAATGGAACTGGGCGAATTATGTTAAGTGAAATAAGCCAGACATAGAAAAACAGACAACATGTTCTCACTTACTTGTGGGAACTAAAATTTATACAGTTGAACTCATGGACATAGAGAGATACTAGAGGCTGACAAGGGTAGTGAGGGGAAAGTGGGATAGTTAATGAGCATAAAAAATAGAAAGAATGAATAAGAGTAGTATTTGCTGGCACAACAGAGTGACTGCAGTCAACAATATTGTATATTTTAAAATAACTTAAATAATATAATTGGACTTTTTGTAGCACAAAGAAAGGATAATTGCTTGATGTGATAGATATCCCATTTACCCTGATTATTATACACTGTATGCCTGTATCAATATATGTCTTGTACCCCATAAATATATACACATACTATTTACCCATAACAGTTAAAAATTAAAGAAAGAAAAATATTCACAGACAAGTGAACCTGCACAGTTCAAAACCTTGTTGTTCAAGGGTCAACTGCATAAACATTTCTCCTTCCTAATAAACAGGAGTTTTAATTTAAAAACCTAAAAGTGAATTAATAGAATTCAAGCCTTGAATATATGTAATTGAGGGGCTGGCACATAACATTAGGAATTATACTAGAATACTATTAAGTGCAACATTGGTCCCCCTAAGCCCTTACAAAAAAAAAAAAATCTGCTACAGGATTATCTCCAGCCAACAAAAAGATACATGGAGAGGCCATGGTTAAAGGACAAGTGCTATTTAATTCATTTAATTGTAGAACTAAAATTAAGCAATGGTGATAAATATGATTGTAAAATAGAACGTAAAGTTAAAATCCACGACAATACAAATACAATAGTGTAATTTTAAAAATTGAAATATAGGAGGCAAAGAGGAGGTTAAAGTACCCAATAAAAGAGTTAAAATTCTATAATTATATTTGGTGGTTAATTGGTGGTGGATTGAGAGCAAAGAGAAGTAGAAGGAAGAGGAATTATACTAATTTCACCTTTCAAAAGGGGAAATCAATTTGTACTATACATAGGGGTTAACTTAATAAGCAAAGAATTAAGAATACATCTTCAAGGTGACCAGTAGAAAAGTATTAAAATACCCAAAATTTTTAAAATTACAAAGAAGATTATATATATGATTATATATATAAGATCTTTATATATATGATTATATATATACACATTTTTTGTATATATAATAAAAGTGAGTACAGAAAGCAGTTTTTTAATTAAACTTTAAGTTCTAGGGTACATGTGCACAACATGCAGGTTTGATACATAGGTATACATGTGGCATGTTGGTTTGCTGCACCCATCAACTCATCATTTACATTAGGTATTTCTCCTCATGCTATCCCTCCTGCAGCCCCCCACCCCCTGACAGGCCCCAGTGTGTGATGTTCCTCACCCTGTGTCCAAGTGATCCCATTGTTCAATTCCCACCTATGAGTGAGAACATGCGGTGTTTGGTTTTCTGTCCTTGTGATAGTTTGCTGAGAATGATGGTTTCCAGCTTCATCCATGTCCCTGCAAAGGACATGAACTCATACTTTTTATGGTTGCATAGTATTCCATGGTGTATATGTGCCACATTTTCTTAATTCAGTCTATCATTGATGGACATTTGGGTTGTTTCCAAGTCTTTACTATTGTGAATTGTGCTGCAGTAAACATACGTGGGCATGTGTCTTCATAGTAGCATGATTTATAATCCTTTGGGTATATACCCAGTAATGGGATTGCTGGGTCAAACGGTATTTCTAGTTCTAGATCCTTGAGGGATTGCCACACTGTCTTCCACAATAGTTGAACTAATTTACACTCCCACCAAGAGTGTAAAAGTGTTCCTATTTCTCCACATCCTCTCCAGCATATGTTGTTTCCTGACTTTTTAATGACTGCCATTCTAACTGGAATGAGATGGTATCTCGTTGTGGTTTTGATTTGCATTTTTCTGATGACCAGTGATAATGAGCATTTTTTCATGTGTCTGTTGGCTGCATAGAAGTCTTCTTTTGAGAAGTGTCTGTTCATATCCTTTGCCCACTTTTTGATGGGGTTGTTTGATTTTTTTCTTGTAAATTTGTTTGAGTTCTTTGCAGATTCTGGATATTAGCCCTTTGTCAGATAGGTAGATTGCAAAAATTTTCTCCCATTCTGTAGGTTGCCTGTTCACTCTGATGGTGGTTTCTCTTGCTGGGCAGAAGCTCTTTAGTTTAATTAGATTCCATTTATCTATTTTGGCTTTTGTTGCAATTGCTTTTGCTGTATTAGTCATGAAGTCCTTGCCCATGTCCTGAATGTTATTGCCTAGGTTTTCTTCTAGGGTTTTTATGGTTTTAGTCTAACATTTAAGTCTCTAATCCATCTTGAATTAATTTTTGTATAAGGTGTAAGGAAGGGATCCAGTTTCAGCTTTCTGCTTAGGGCTAGCCAGTTTTCCCAGCACCATTTATTAAATAGGGAATCTTTTCCCCATTTCTTGTTTTTGTCAGGTTTGTCAAAGATCAGATGGTTGTAGATGTGTGGTGTTATTTCTGAGGCCTCTGTTCTGTTCCATTGGGCTATATCTCTGTTTTGGTACCGGTACCATGCTGTTTTGGTTACTGTAGTTCTTATAGTATAGTTTGAAGTCAGGTAGCATGATGCCTCCAGCTTTGTTCTTTTTGCTTAGGATTGTCTTGGCAATATAGGCTCTTTTTTGGTTCCATATGAATTTTAAAGTATTTTTTTCCAATTCTGTGAAAAAAGTCATTGGTAGCTTGATGGGGATGGCATTGAATCTGTGAATTACCTTGGGCAGTATGGCCATTTTCACGATATTGATTCTTCCTATCCATGTGTATGGAATGTTCTTCCATGTGTCTGTGTCTTCTTTTATTTTGTTGAGCAGTGGTTTGTAGTTCTCCTTGAAGAGGTCCTTCACATCCCTTGTAAGTTGGATTCCTAAGTATTTTATTCTCTTTGAAGCTATTGTGAATGGGAATTCACACATGATTTGGCTCTCTGTTTGTCTGTTATTCGTGTATAGGAATGCTTGTGATTTTGCACATTGATTTTGTATCTGGAGACTTTCCTGAAGTTGCTTATCAGCTTGAGGAGATTTTGGGCTGGGACAATGGGGTTTTCTAAATATACAATCATGTCATCTGCAAACAGGGATTATTTAACTCTTCTTTTCCTAATTGAATACCCTTTATTTCTTTCTCTTGCCTGACTGCCCTGACCAGAACTTCCAACACTGTTTTAAATAAGAGTGGTGAGAGAGGGCATCCTTGTCTTGTGCCAGTTTTCAAAGGGAATGCTTCCAATTTTTGCCCATTCAGTATGATACTGGCTTTGAGTTTGTCATAAATAGCTCTTACTATTTTGAGATGTGTTCCATCAATATCTAGTTTATTGAGAGTTTTTAGCATGAAGGGCTGTTGAGTTTTCTCAAAGGCCTTTTCTGCATCTATTGAGATAATCATGTGGATTTCATCATTGGTTCTGTTTATGTGATGGATTATGTTTATTGATTTGTGTATGTTGAACCAGCCTTGCATCCCAGGGATAAAGCCAGTCTGATCATGTTGGATAAGGTTTTTGATGTGGTGCTGGATTCAGTTTGCCAGTATTTTATTGAGGATTTTCACATCGATGTTCATCAGGGATATTGGTCTAAAATTCTCTTTTTTTGTTGTATCTCTGCCAGGTTTTGGTATCAGGATGATGTTGGCCTCATAAAATGAGTTTGGGAGGATTCCCTCTTTTTCTATTGATTGGAATAGTTTCAGAAGGAATGGTACCAGCTCCTCTTTGTACCTCTGGTAGAATTTGGCTGTGAATTTATCTGGTCCTGGACTTTTTTTGGTTGGTAGGCTATTAATTATTGCCTCAATTTCAGAGGCTGTTATTGTTCTATTCAGAGATTCAACTTCTTCCTGGTTTAGTCTTGGGAGGGTATATGTGTCCAGGAGTTTACGCATTTTTTCTAGATTTTTTAGTTTATTTGCATAGAGGTGTTTATAGTATTCTCCGAAGGTAGTTTGTATTTCTATGGGATCAGTGGTGATATCCCTTTTATCATTTTTTATTGTGTCTATTTGATTCTTCTCTCTTTTCTTCTTTATTAGTCTTGCTAGTGGTCTATCAATTTTGTTGATAATATTTTCGAAAAGACCAGCTCCTGGATTCATTGATTTTTTGAAGGGTTTTTTGTGTCTCTCTCTTTCAGATATGCTCTGATCTTAGTTATTTCTTGCCTTCTGCTAGCTTTTGAATGTGTTTGCTCTTGCTTCTCTAGTTCTTTTAATTGTGATGTTAGGGTGTCGATTTTAGATCTTTCCTGCTTTCTCTTGTGGGCATTTAATGCTATACATTTCCCTCTACACACTGCTTTAAATGTGTCCCAGAGATTCTGGCACATTGTGTCTTTGTTCTCATTGGTTTCAAAGAACATCTTTATTTCTGCCTTCATTTCGTTATTTACCCAGTAGTCATTCAGGAGCAAGTTGTTCAGTTTCCATGTAGTTGTGCGGTTTTGAGTGAGTTTCTTAATCCTGAGTGTTAATTTGATTGCACTGTGTCTGAGGGACACTTCGTTGTGATTTGTGTTCTTTTGCATTTACTGAAGAGTGCTTTACTTTCAATGATTTGGTCAATTTTAGAATAAGTGTGATGTGGTGCTGAGAAGAATGTATATTCTGTTGATTTGGGGTGGAGAGTTCTGTAGATGTGTATTAGGTCTGCTTTGTGCAGAGCTGAGTTCAAGTCCTGGATATCCTTGTTAACCTTCTGTCTCGTTGATCTGTCTGATATTGACAGTGGGGTGTTAAAGTCTCCCATTATTACTGTGTGAGAGTCTAAGTCTCTTTGTATGTCTCCAAGGACTTGCTTTATGAATCTGGGTGCTCCTGTATTGGCTGCATATATTTTTAGGATAGTTAGCTCTTCCTGTTGAACCCTTTACCATTTTGTAGTGGTCTCTGTCTCTTTTGATCTTGTTCGTTTAAAGTCTCTTTTATCAGAGGCTAGGATTGCAACCCCTGCTCTTTTTTTGCTTTCCATTTGCTTGGTAGATCTTCCTCTATCCATTTATTTTGAGCCTATGTGTGTATTTTCATTTGAAATGGGTCTCCTGAATACAGCACATGGATGGGTCTTGACTCTTTATCCTGTTTGCCAGTCTGTGTCTTAATTGGGGCATTTAGCCCCTTTACATTTAAGGTAAATATTCTTATGTGTGAATTTGATCCTGTCATTATGATGTTAGGTGGTTATTTTGCCCGTTAATTGATGCAATTTCTTCCTAGTATCTATGGTCTTTACAGTTTGATATGTTTTTGCAGTGACTGGTGCCGATTGTTTGTTTCCATGTGCTTCTTTCAGGAACTCCTGTAAGGCAGGCCTGGTGGTGACAAAATCTCTCAGTATTTGCTTGTCTGTAAAGGATTTATTTCTCCTTCACTTATGAAGCTTAGTTTGGCTGGATATGAAATTCTGGGTTGAAAATTCTTTAAAAATGTTGAATATTGGCCCCCACTCTCTTCTGGCTTATAGGGTTTCTGCCAAGAGATCTGCTGTTAGTCTGATGGGCTTCCTTTTGTGGGTAACTCGACCTTTATTTCTGGCTGCCCTTAACAATTTTTCCTTCGTTTAAACCTTGGTGAATCTGACAATTATGTGTCTTAGAGTTGCTCTTCTCAAGGAGTATCTTTGTAATGTTCTCTGTATTTCCCGAATTTGAATGTTGGCCTGCCTTGCTACACTGGGTAAGTTCTCCTGGATAATATCCTGAAGAGTGTTTTCCAACTTTGTTCCATTCTCCCCATCACTTTCAGGTACACCAGTCAAACTAGATTTGGTCTTTTCACATAGTCCCATATTTCTTGGTGACTTTGTTCATTTCTTTTTACTCGTTTTTTCTATCTTTTTTTCTCACTTTATTTCATTAATTTGATCTTCAATCACTGATACCATTTCTTCCACTTGATCGAATCAGCTATTGAAGCTTGTGCATGCATCACCAAGTTCTCATGCCATGGTTTTCAGCTCCATCAGGTCATTTAAGGTCTTCTCTACACTGTGTATTCTATTTAGCCATTCATCTAACCTTTTTTCAGGGCTTCAACTTCCTTGCAATGGGTTCGTACATGCTCCTTTAGCTTGGAGAAGTTTGTTATTATTGACCTTCTGAAGCCTACTTCTGTCAAGTCGTTAAAGTCATTCTCCATCCAGCTTTGTTCCGTTACTGACGAGGAGCTGCAGTCTTTTGGAGGAGAAGAAGTACTCTGATTTTTAGAATTTTCAGCTTTTCTGCTCTGGTTTCTCTTCATCTTTGTGGTCTTATCTACCTTTGGTCTTCGATGTTGATGACCTACAGATGGCGTTTTGGTGTAGATGTTCTTATTGTTGATGTTGATGCTATTCCTTTCTGTTTGTTAGCTTTCCTTCTAACTGTCAGATCCCTCAGCTGCAGGTCTGTTGGAGTTTGTTGGAGGTCCACTCCAGACCCTGTTTGCTTGGGTATCACCAGTGGAGGCTGCAGAACAGCAAATATTGCAGAACAGCAAATATTGCTGCCTAATCCTTCCTCTGGAAGCTTCATCCCAGAGGGACACCCACCTATATGAGGTGTCTGTCAGCCTCTACTGGGAGGTGTCTCCCAGTTAGGCTACACGGTGGTCAGCGACCCACTTGAGGAGGCAGCCCGTCTGTTCTCAGAACTCAAACCCTGGGTTGGGAGAACCACTGCTCTCTTCAGAGCTATCAGATAGGGACGTTTATGTCTGCAGAAGTTGTCTGCTGCCTTTTGTTCAGCTAAACCCTGTCCACAGAGATGGAGTCTAGAGGCAGTAAGGCTGGCTGAGCTGTGGTGGGCTCCACCCATTTCAAGCTTCCCGGCCATTTTGTCTACCTACTGATGCCTCAGCAATGGTGGATGCCCCTCCCTAAGCCAGGCTGCATCCTCACAGCTCAATCTCAGATTGCTACTCTAGCAGTGAGCAAGGCTCCATGGCTGTGGGACCTACG
Organism: Macaca nemestrina; assembly: GCF_043159975.1. Taxonomy (NCBI): domain Eukaryota; kingdom Metazoa; phylum Chordata; class Mammalia; order Primates; family Cercopithecidae; genus Macaca; species Macaca nemestrina. The sequence goes on along the minus strand of NC_092126.1, from coordinate 162,467,793 downwards.
GAACCAAGCACAGGAGAGAATCTCCTTGTCTGCCCATTGCTAAGACTTTGGGAAATGCCTCAGAATTGCTGTTTTCTCCCTCCCTCCCTGAGCACCCAGATACTCTACACACCACATCACTGCTGCCAAGAGGAGGGGTGGCATCCGTGATTCAGAGCTGTTTTTTCTCTCTCCTCAGTGCCTCTTTTAATGCTATGAAGTTAAAACCAGGTGTTATGAGTGCTCACCTGCTTCTTGGTTCTTATGAAAGTGTTTTTGTTTTTTTTTTTTTCTGTGTAGATAATTGTTAGCTTGGTGTCCTTGCTGGGGGTAAGGGGAGATGATTGGTGGAGTTTTCTATTCTGCCATCTTTCTATACCTCCTATCTTTGTCCATTATTGAATTGAGTTGTTTATTTTGTTTTTGTTGAGTTTTAGGAGTTCTTTACATATTCCAGATAATAGTCCCTTACCAGATATATGATTAGCAAATATTTTCTTCCATTCTGTGCATGGCCTTTTTACTCTGTTGATAGTGTCAGTTGAGGTACACAGTTTTTAAATGTTTATGAAGTCCCGTTGTCTATTTTTACATTTCTTGCTTGTGCCTTTGATATCATATTTTAGAAATTGTTACCAAATGTAATGTCATTAACTTTTGCCCTTGTAGTCTTCTTCTTAGAAGAATAATCAAGTTTTACCTGCACCATTTAGTGAAGAGACTATTCTTTCTTAACTCAATGGGCTCAGCATCCTTGTCAAAATTGATTTGACCATATATGAGAGTGTTTGTTTATGGGATCTAGATTCTATTCCACTAGTCTATAAGTCACTCCTTTTAACAGTACCAAAATGTCTTATTACTGCTGTCTAGTAAGTTTTGAAATCAGAAATTGTAAATCTTCCAACTTTATTCTTCTCTTTCAAAATTATTTTGGCTATTAGATTTGGCCATGAGATTCCAGATCAAGTTAAGGATGTGTTGTTCTATTTCTGCAAAAAAATAAAAAAAAAAAAATGGATTTTCACAGAGGTTGCATTGAATCCATAGATCACTTTGGGTCATATTGACATCTTAATATTAAGTCCTCTAATCCATGAACATGGGATACATTTTCCTTTATTTATATGTTCTTCCACTTTTTTCAGTAATGTTTTATAGATGTCATTGTACAAGTGTTTCATCTCCTTGGTTAAATTAATTCTTAAGTATTTTATTCTTTTTCATGCTATTGTAAATGAAATTTTTTATAATTTCCTTTGCTGATTGTTTATATAAAGAAATGCAACTGACTTTTTTGTGTTGACTTTATATTCCTCTACTTTACTAAATGTATTTATTAGCTCTAATAGTTTTTTGTGGAATCTTTGTTTTTATAGATGGCTTTTATTATATTGAGATAATTTCTTTCTATTTCTAGTTTGTTGAGAGTTTTTATTATAAAAGGGTGGTAAGTTTCATCAAACGCTTTTTCTGTTCAATTGAAATGATCATGTGGGTTTTTCCCCTCTTTTTTTGAGTCTCCATCTGAGTCTGCTTGGTATATTTATTTTATTAATTTGTAACCTTAATATATTGCAATGATTAATTTTCACATGTTAAATCATCCTTACATTCCAGAAATATATTCCACTTGGTTATAGTGTATAAATCCATTAATATGCTACTGAATTCTATTTAATAGTATTCTATTGAATATTTTGCATCACTGTTCATGAGGAATATTAATGTAGTCAGTATAGTCTATAGTTGTAGTGTCTTTCTGTAGCTTGGTAACAGACAGGGTAATGCTGGCCTCATAGAATGAGTTAGGAAGTGTTGGTCCTCTTCAATTTTTGGAAAAATTTACAAGGACTGATATTATTCTTCTTAAATATTTGGCAGAATACACCAGTGAAGCCAACAGGTTCAGGGCTTTTTTTCTTTCTTTTTTATTTTAAGCAGAAAATTTTTTATTACTGATTAAATCTCCTTACTACTTATAAGTCTATTCATGGTTTGTATTTCTTTGTGACTTCGTCATGGTAAGTTTTGTGTTTTAGGAATTATTTTTTCATCTAGGTTATCCAATTTGTTGGCATACAAATGTTCATAATACTCTCTTAAAATTCTTTTTATTTCCATAGAATGAGCCATAATGTCCGCATTTTCACTTCTGATTTTAGTAATTTGACTCTTCTCTGTCTGTTTCTTATTACATATAACTAAAGGTTTATCAATTTTGTTGATTTTCTGAAGACCCAACTTTTGATTTCATTGATTTTCTCTATTGTTTTTCTATTCTCTGATTTTTAATCTCTGCTCTAATGTTTATGTTTTCTGCTACTAGCTTTGGGGTTTTTTGTTTTTTTTTTTTTCTTTTTTTTTTTTCTTTTTCTACTTTCTTGAGTTGTAAAGTTAGGTTGTTGGCTTGAGATCTTTCTTATTTTTTATTGTAAGTATTTATAGCTACAAATTTCTCCCTTTGCACTGCTTTCACTGTATCTTATAAGTTTTTGGTATGTTGTATTTTTGTTTTCATTTATCTCTAATCATTTTCTAATTTTCTTCCTGATTTCTGCCTTGATCCATTGGTTGTTTAAGAGTGTGTTGTTTAATTTCAACAAGTTTGTTAATTTCTCAATTGCACTTATGTTATTGATTTCTAACTTCATTCCACTGTGCTTATAGAAGACACTTTGTATGGCATCTATCTTTTTAAGTCTATCAAGACTTCATTTATGGTCTAACATATGGCTTATCCTGGATAATGTCTCATGTGCACTTGAAAAGAATGCGTATAGTTTTGTTGCTGTATAGAGTGTTATATATGACTGTTAGATCTAGTTGGTTTATTGTATGTATTAAGGCCTCTTTTTTCTTATCTTCTGTCTGGTTGGTCTATCTATTCTTCAGCGTGGAAAATTGAATTGTACAACTATTATAGAACTGTATATTTCTGTTTTCTCTCATTTTTTGCTTCATATATTTTGATGGTCTCTCATTAGAGGCTTAAATATTTATAATTGTTATATCTTCTTAATATATTCAACTTTTTAGAAAATATAATGTCCTTCTTAGTCTCTTTTAACTTTATAAATTTAAAGGCCATTTTGTCTGATATTGATATGGCTACCCCACTCTGTTTTAGATACCATTTGCATGGAATATCTTTTTCCATCCTTTCACTTTCAATTTATTTGTGACTTTGTATCAAAAGTGAGTCTGTTATAAACCATGTATGGCTAGACTATGTGTTTTTATCCATTCAGTCAATCTCTATCTTTTGAGTGGAGGCTTTAAGTCACTTACATTTAAAGTAATTGCTGATAAGGAGGGGTTTCTGTTATTTTATGATTTCTCTTCTATAGGCCTTATAGCTTTTTTGTAGTCCATTTTTTTATTACTGTTTGTGTGTGGTCTTGTGTGTGTGATTGTGTGTGTTTAGCTGACCGTTTGTTAAATGGGATGTTTAGATTCCTTTCTCATTTCCTTTTGGTATATTTTATAGCTATTTTTATGGTTACCATTTAGCTTACATTTAATATCCTAAAGTTATAACTCCATGATTTGAATTGATACCTGCTTAACTTCAATAGCATACAGATATTCTGATACTTTACAGCTTCTTTCTCACTTCTTTCAGTTGTTGATGTTCTAAAATTACATCTTTATACCATATGTACCCCACGACATGAATTAATAATTATTTTAAATGTATTTATCTCTTAAATTATGTAGAAACCAAAAGGTGTGGTTATAAGCCATTGTTCCAATAACACTAGCTTGTACAATTGCCTTTGTGTTTGTCTTTATTGAGATCTTTATTCCTTCATACGACTTTGAGTTACTACCTAATATCATTTTATTTCACCTTGCAGGACTCCTTTGCGCATTTCTTACAGGGCAGATCTGGTGGTAATAATCTCCCTTAGCTTTTGTTTATCTGGGAATATTTTAATTTATCCCTTACTTTTGAAGGACAGTTTTGCCAGATATAGGACTCTTGGTTTAACTTTTTTTCCTGTTGGCATTTTAAATATATTGATTCCTGCCTTCTACCTTCCATCCAAAGTTTTCATAGTCAGCATCAAGAATATGCTGATTATCTTATTAAGGATGCCTTGTATATGATGAGTCACTTCTTTATTGGTGCTTTCAAAGTTCTCTCGTCTTTGACTCTTTTATTTTATTTTATTTTATTTTTTGAAACAGGATCTCACTTTGTCACCCAGGATAGAATGCAGTGGCCTGATCGATCATGGCTTATAGCAGCCTTAACATCCTGGACTCAAATGATCCTCTTGCCTCAGCTTCCTGATTAGCTGGGACTATTTGCCACCACACTTGGTTAATTTTTTTTTCTTTTTCTTTTTCTTTTCTTTTCTTTCTTTTTTTTTTTTTTTTTTTTTTTTATAGAGACCAGGTCTTCCTATGTTGCCCAGGATGGTCTCAAACTCTTGAACTCAAGTAATCTTCCTGCCTTGGCCTCCCAAAGTGCTGGGGTTATAGGCATGAGCCACCTTTGACTTTTGAAAGCTTTGCAATAATGTCTTGATGTGAGTCTTTTTATCTTCCTTGGAATTCATTGAGCTTCTTGGTTGTTTATATTCATGTGTTTCGTCAAATTTGAGAAGTTTTCAGTCATTATTTATTCAAATATTCTCTCTGCCCCTTTCTGTCTCTCTTCTCTTTTTTTTTCTGGAATTTCCACAATACTGACTTTTTACTTAACGGGGATGCACATGTCACTTAGCCTCTGTTCACCATTTTGAATTTTTTTCTTTCCATTTTTCAGACTCGATAATATTCATTTTTTAATCTACAAGTTTGCTAATTCTTCTGTCTGCTCAAATTTGCCTTTGAATTTTTCTAGTGAATGTTTCATTTCAGTTATTATACTTTTAAGCTCCAGAGTTTCTTTCTGGTTTCTTTTTAGGTTTTCTATCTCTTTACTGATATTTCTATTTTGTTCATACATCCTTTGATTTTCTCCCCATCTTTCTTTAGTTCTTGAAGCATCATTAAGACAGTTGTTTTAAAGTATTTATGTAGTAGATCTATCCTCAGGACTTTTTCAGGGATAATTTCTGTTGCTATGTTTTTTCTTTCAATGGGTCATCCTTCCTTGTCTCTTTGTATACATTTTTTTTTGTTGTTTAAAAGGGAACTTTTAAATTTAATAATGTAATAATTCTAGAAATCATATTTTCTCAATTTTCTAAGGTTTATTTTGTTGCTGTTATTGTTTTAGGTTTTATTTATTAATTTGCTTTATAGTTGTAATCTGTCTCTGTGCCAGATTGGTCTGGGGTGTAATCTTAAGGTCTTCTTAAGCCTTTTCTGAGCCTTTCTCTGGATATATGTGGCCATTTTCTAATTTTCCCTGTATATGAAGTTGTTTTCTTAATGTCTAATTCTTTAATGTCTGACTCTCGAAAGAAGGAAAGTAGAAAAATGAAGGAGTTGATGGAGTGGCAGTGGAGCTTTAAATCCCTTGGAAGTCACTTCAAACAGAGGGCATGGGGCTTGCAGGAATGAGGGTAAGTGTAACAACAGTGGCTGCGCAGTTCTTTGTTTGCACTTCTGTGATCAGAAGCAGTCATCAATGATCAGGACACAAATCCCTGATTTGTTTAGGATAGAGGGGGTTTTTTTGTTTTGTTTTGTTTTTGGTCCACCCTGTTTCCTGAAAGCTCTGTGCATGCTGTTCCAGGAACATGTGCACAGCTGCCTGGCAGGGGATTGGGAGTGGGGTATAGGTAGCTACTACTGTGCTAAGAGCTAAAATTGACCAAAATTAGCTGCAATTTACCATCTAAGCATTCCCCTGAAAGTTGTATGTCTTCAATAAACTCCAGAGTTCCACAGTAGTTCTTTCAAATTCGGTCAGTGCAATTGTTGTCTAGGTGGGCAGAGTTTTCTGGTGCTTCCTATTCCATCTCAGAATCCTCCTGTTTGGCTTTTAAAAAAAATAGTTTATATCCCTTTATTGAACTTCTCTTTTTTCCGGTATTGTTTTCCTGATTCTGTTTAGTTTTTTTTCTTTCTTCTTTGTTCTTTTGTAGGTCACTGAAATTCTAAAGATGATTATTTTGAATTCTTCGTCAGGCATTTCTTAAAGGTCTCTTTCTTTGGGGTTTGCCACAGGAGGTTTATTTTGTTCCTCTGGTGGTATTGTGTTTCTTTGATTTTTTTTTTTTTTTTTTCATATTCCTTGAAGTCTGCAGTCACTTCCTCCAGTCCTTATTCACTGACTTCAGAAAAGACTTTCACCAGTCAATTCACTAGAGATTCTGGCTTGTAGGTTTTCTGTTGAGAAATCCACTTTAGTCTGATGGTCTTCCCTTTGTAGGTGACCTGTCCTTTCTCTCCAACTGCCTTAAAAATATTTTCACTCATTTTGACGTTGGGGAATCTGATGATTATGTGTCTTGGGGATGGTCTTCTTGTGGTCTTCTTTGCTGGGTTTCTCTGCATTTCCTGAATTTGAGTGTTAGCCTCTCTAGCTAGGTTGGGTAAGTTCTTATAGATAATGACATGGTTTGGCTCTGTGTCCCCACCCAAATCTCATGTCGGATTGTAATTCCCAGTGTTGGAGGAGGGGCCTGATCAGCAGTGATTGAATCATGGGGGTGGACTTCCCCCTTGCTGTTCTTGTGATAGAGTTCTCCTGAGATACACTTGTTTAAAAGTGTGTAGTGGCTAGGCGTGGTGGCTCACATTTGTAATCCCAGCACTTTGGGAGGCCAAGTCAGGTGGATCACTTGAGGTGAGGAGTTCAAGCCCAACCTGACCAACATGGTGAAACCCCTGTCTCTACTAAAAATACAAAAAAAAATTAGCTGGGCGTGATGGCAGGCACCTGTAATCCCAGCTACTCAGGAGGCTGAGGCAAGAGAATCACTTGAACCCAGGAGGCAAAGGTTGTGATGAGCCAAGATTGCACCACTGCACTCCACCCTGGGCAACAGGGAGACTCCATCTGAAAAAAAAAAAAAAAAAGTGTGTAGCACCTCCCCAGTTCCTCCTGGCAATGTGAAGATGTGACTGCTTCCCCTTCACTTTCCGCTATGATTGTAAGTTTTCTGAGGCCTCCTCAGAAGCAGAAGCCTGTACAGCCCAAAGAACCATGAGCTAACTAAACACCTTTTCTTGATAAAATACCCAGCCTCAGGTGCGTCTCTATAGCAGTGTGAGAATAGACTAATACAGATGATGCCATGAAATGTGTTTTCTATGTTGCTTCCATTCTCTCCATCAGTTTCAGGGGTGCCAACGAGTCATAGATTCAGTCTCCTTACATAATTTCATATTTCATATTTCTCAGAGGTTTTGTTCATTCATTTTCATGCTTTTTTCTTCATTATTGTCTGACTCTATTATTTCAGAAAGCCGGTCTTCAAGCTCTGAAATTCTTTCCTCAGCTTAGTCTATTCTGTTGTTAATACTTGTGATTGCATTATGAAATTCTTGTAGAGTGTTTTTCATCCCTGGTCTGCTCCATTACAGGTGCTCCCATGCCAAACCCTCTGGGCACTGGCTGGAGTTCTTTCCTTAATGCTTCTCACTTCTCTAAGCAGCTTTCCCTGCCAATTCAAGTGTCCATTGTGGCTAAGGGGTCTCCTCCTGCTGGGATTCCAGAGGCCCATGGCGATAGCAGGTTGTTTCTTGACTGCTCTACTCATTCCCTTTGCAGGAGTCATTGGGGTCAGGGAAGAAGTTGTGGTGTGCGGTAGCCCAATGCAGGTTTCCCAGCTTTCTTTTCCTTAAGGACAGCCTCTGTGTCTTCCCTTCATCTGCTCTCAATGCCCTCCCTCTGAAGATCTGCAGGAGTGTGCCAGTCTTCCCAATATCCTGGTCTCTTGGTGGGAGATGTTCCCCTGGCTGCATTTAGTCAGCCATCTTGGAGCAGGAATTCAATGTATGCTTCTATTTCTGTTGGAAAAAAAATTAGATTAATTGCAGAAGGATACTCAAAGAAAATATTAACTTTTTGTCTAAATGGAAGTGAGAATCTAAGGAAGTTAAAATTTTTAAAATTAAAAGCTATTTTTAAAATAATAAGTAAATTGGAGGTAGAAGCTACAATACCCAGAGATCATGGCTAGAACATGGCATTGTTTAATATATTCAAGAGTAAAACTTGTTCTTAACCTTCTTAAGCAAATAATTTTATCTCAATATATTAGGAGCCTATAGCAAGTAGGTAACAATGTATCAGGTAGAATATCTAGGAAAGAATTAATGCAGTAGGAAAACAATAGGGATCCTCTGAAGCATGGAAGTTTGAGATGGGAGCATAGAAAAGGAAGCAAGGCACTCAGTTGAATTGGCTCACACCTAGGAGGGATGCTCCAATGCAGGAGAAATGGTAAGAGATTCCTAGCAGTTGACATTCCAACCACAAATGCCTGCAGTCCTAGCTATAAGAAAGCCCTCTGGCCCTCTTGGGCCCTGAGCCTAGTATAAGGAGCTTCCTGGAGTCCACGAGACTGCATTGTTCCAGGGAGGGAGTTCGTGCTGGGACCTCTGGGACCCAAGCTGCTGCCATATGGTGCCATTTTGAGAGCAGAGTCAGCACCAAACTACATCCTGCCCTGTTGCCCAATGAATCCTGCATCTCCAACATCCCTCCACATCCACCCAGAAGGCTGCAGTGTTACTATGCCAGCTGACCCAGTGGTATAACCGCATTTCTGGCACCCGAGCCATGCAGCACCCTATATCCCAGGAAGCTGGTGATCTAGCATGTCAGAGAGGCTGAACACTCACACACCTCACCCAGGGGAGCAGGGATCAGCCTGCCTGCCCTACTATGGACACCACTAGTGCCTGTATACCACACCCAGAGGCCTAGGGACTGGGCCACCTGGCTCACTGCTGGCACCCATGCATGCCATCCAGTGGCCTGCAGACTGGTCCTACTGGCCTGCTGACACCACCAGTGTCTGTGCACTCCACTCAGGCACCAGAAGACCCACCTGCTATTGCCCCTGCCAGTGCCAATGCATGCATCCTACCCAGGGACTCAAGGAGCAGGCCACCTCACCTGCCAGCACCTGTGTGTTCCACTTGAGGGCCCAAAGACCTCAGGGCACATACTACCACCACTGACACCTGCATGTGCCACCCAGGGAACCAAGAACTGGCCCACTGCCATCACTGCTGATGCTCACATACCCCACCAAGAGGTCTGAGGACCAGCCCACTTGGCACCTCCATCCCCAGCAAATCCTCACCACAGCCTCCAAAAACAACTGCAGCCTATGCCACTAAGGAACTTGCAGATACCTCCGATACTGATTACAGTCAAAGTAATCACATAGAGACTACACTATGGTGCCCATCCAGAACCAAAGCAAAAGCCATGTACCTAACTTACATTATAGATACATCAACAGGAAAAAGTATTTCTTTATGGAAGCTACTTTATAAAATTGGGAAAAGTGACAGTTATACCAGCTGTAGAAATATCAATGTGAGAACACGTGAACACAAAAAATCAAGAAAACATGATACCTCCAAAGGAACACAATAATTCTCCAGTAACAGACCCCAAAGGTAAAAAAAATTCTATGAAACGCCTGAAAAGGAATTTAAAATAATTATCTTAAGGAAATCCAGCAAGATACAAAAGAATACAGATAAATACAAAGAAATAAGAAAAGCAATTCATGACCTGAATGAGAAATTCAACAAAGAGATAGATATCATAAAAAAAAAAAACACACACGCAACAAATCCTGGAGTTGAGGAATTCAGTGAATGAAATAAAAAATACAATTGAGTACTTTAACAGTAGACTAGACCAATCAGAAGAAAGAATTTCTGAACTTGAACCCAGGTCTTTTGAAATAATCCAATCAGACAAAGGTGGCACGGGGGTGTTGTGGAGGGAGGAAAAGAGGGAGGGAGAAAGAAGAAAGAATGAGAAGGAATGAGGAAAGCCTAGGAGACATGGGAAACAAGCAAACAAATAATCAAATTTTAGAAGTTCCAGAAAGGGCCGGGCGCGGTGGCTCAAGCCTGTAATCCCAGCACTTTGGGAGGCCGAGACGGGCGGATCACTAGGTCAGGAGATCGAGACCATCCTGGTGAACACGGTGAAACCCCGTCTCTACTAAAAAATACAAAAAACTAGCCAGGCGAGGCGGCGGGCGCCTGTAGTCCTAGCTACTCGGGAGGCTGAGGCAGGAGAATGGCGTAAACCCGGGGGGCGGAGCTTGCAGTGAGCTGAGATCCGGCCACTGCACTCTAGCCCGGGCGACAGAGCCAGACTCCGTCTCAAAAAAAAAAAAAAAAAGAAGTTCCAGAAAGAGCAAAGAAGGAAAAAGGCATAGAAAAATCCTGCATGTTCTCACTTATAAATAGGAGCTAAATAATTTGTACACGTGGACATAGAATAATAGACATTGAAGACTCAGAAGGGTGGGAGGGTCAGAGGGGGAGTGAGAAAGGAGAAATTACTTACCAGGTACAGAGTACTTATTCAGATGTGATTCCACTAAAAGTCCAGACTTCATCACTATGCAATATATTCATGTAACAAAATTGCACTTGTACCCTTTAAATTTATACCAAAAAAAGAAAACTTAATGAAATAATAACTGAAAACTTCCCAAGTGTTGGAAGAGATCTAAACATACAGATATGGAAGGTTCAATAATCCCCAAATAGATTTAATTTTAAAATGTCCTCTCCAAAGCACATTATGGTCAGAATCCAAAAGGTCTGGATCTCAGTGTGCATTACATGTGCCTCTTAAACCCTACTAAATATATCTTCAAAATTGCTACTCCTTCTCAAATATTTTACCTGACCCTGTAGTCAAATGTTTAAGCATACAGATAGTAAGCGAACAACTCTGGATTAGAAGTCTGCCTCCATGATTATTACATATGTGATATGAGAAAATTTCCTGATTGTTTTTTTCTGAGTTTTCGTTTCTTCATCTGCAAAATCAGGATAATAGAAAAAAAAAATACCCTACATTGCAGGATTGTTGTGAAGGTTAAGTGAGGTAATGTGTATAAAGTGCCCAGCATTTAAGTGTTTGATAAATGTTAACTCCCATTTTTAAAAAATAATAAAACATGCCAGCTATTTAAATGGTGAAAACTAATTTTCATCTTTGCAGTATCTGCAAGGGAATCCAGGAAACATACAATCATACCTTTTCAAACTCTATAATACAGTAAGGCTATATTATAGTGGATACCAAGTACTAGTTCTTCATGTTCAACATGGCCATTAAATATGATTTTTTTCCTTGGCACTCTATCATCATTTGTATGACCAAATAAACACATTTTAAAATGTATTCTGCATATTGCTGAACTATGAGATGATGTTTCAAATATAATTTGTTAGCATTAAGAAAAATAAGACATATTTTAATGCACTGCCAAGTTTTTAAGTTCTATCAAAACAGAGCCAAATGCACAAGCTCTAAATAAACAGTACTCTTAACTTGGACATGAGTAGTTTTATACTCTGGAAAAAGATGACAATAGTAATTAACTTTTGTTCTGAGTTTACTGTATGCCAGCACATGTTCTAGCATTTGACATGTATTATCACAAAAAAATCACAAAAACTCCATTAGGTAGGTAATAATATTCCACATTTACAGAAGAGGCAACTAATGCATGAAGACTTCAGTAATCTATACAACTAGTATGTGGCAGCACTGGGATTTAATTCCAGGCAGTCTGGCCTGGCCCCAGAACCAATATTCTTATGTACCCTTCTTAACTGCACAGTAAGATGCTTCTGTTCTTCTAGGGTTTTTTATGGTTTTAGGTTTTACATTTAAGTCTTTAATCCATCTGGAGTTAATTTTTGTATAAGGTGTAAGGAAGGGGTCCCGTTTCAGTTTTCTGCGTATGGCTAGCCAGTTTTCCCAGCACCATTGATTAAACAGGGAATTCTTTCCCCATGGCTTGTTTTTGTCACGTTTGTCAAAGATCAGGTGGTTGTAGATGTGCGATATTATTTCTGAGGCCTCTGTTGTGTTCCACTGGTCTGTATATCTGTTTTGGTACCAGTACCATGCTGTTTTGGTTACTATAGCCTTGTGGTATAGTTTGAAGTCAGGTAGCTTGATGCCTCCAGCTTTGTTCCTTTTGCTTAGGATTGTCTTGGCTATCTGGGCTCTTTTTTGGTACCATATGAAATTTAAAGTAGCTTTTTCTTTAATTCTGTGAAGAAAGTAGCTAGATGGGAATAGCATTGAATCTATAAATTGCTTTGGGCAGTATGGCCATTTTCATGATATTGATTCTTCCTATCCATGAACATGGAATATTTTTCCATTTGTTTGTGTCCTCTTTTATTTATTTGAGCCGTGGTTTGTAGTTCTCTTTGAAGAGGTCCTTCATGTCCCTTGTAAGTTGTATTCCTAGGTATTTTATTCTCTTTTGTAGCAATTGTGAATGGGAGTTCACTCATGATTTGGCTCTCTATTATTGGTGTATAGGACTGCTTGTGATTTTTGCACATTGATTTTGTATCCTGAGATTTTACTGAAGTTGCTTATGAGCTGAAGGAGATTTTGGGCTGAGACCATAGGGTTTTCTAAATATACAATCATGTCATCTGCAAACAGAGACAATTTGACTTTCTCTCTTGCTATTTGAATACCCTTTCTTTCTCTTTCCTGATTGCCCTAGCCAGAACTTCCATTCAGGACATAGGCAAGGGCAAAGATTTCATGACTACAACACCAAAAGCAATTGCAACAAAAGCCATAATTGACAAATGGGATCTAATTAAACTAAAGAGTTTCTGCACAGCAAAAAAAACTATCATCAGAGTGAACAGGCAACATACAGAGTGGGAGAAAATTTTTGCAATCTATCCACCTGACAATGGGCTAATATCTAGAATCTACAAGGAACTTAGACAAATTTACAAGCATAAAACAACCCCATCAAAAAGTGGGCAAAGGATATGAACAGACACTTCTCAAAAGAAGACATTTATGTGGCCAAGAAACATATGAAAAAAAGGTCATCATCACTGGTCATTAGAGAAATGCAAATCAAAACCACAATGAGATACCATCTCACGCCAGTTAGAATGGCAATCATTAAAAAGTCAGGAAACAACAGATGCTGGAGAGAATGTGGAGAAATAGAAACACTTTTACACTGTTGGTGGGAGTGTAAATTAGTTCAACCATTGTGGAAACAGTGTGGCGATTCCTCAAGGATCTGGAACCAGAAATACCATTTGACCCAGCAATCCCATTTTGGGGTATGTACCCAAAGGATTATAAATCATTCTACTATAAAGACACATGCACACGTATGTTTATTGAAGCACTATTTACAATAGCAAAGACTTGGAACCAACCCAAATGGCCATCAATGATAGACTGAATAAAGAAATGTGGCACATATATACCATGGAATACTATGCAGACATAAAAGAGAATGAGTTCATGTACTTTGCAGGGAAATGGATGAAGCTAGAAACCATCATTCTCAGCAAACTAACACAGGAACAGAAAACCAAACACCACACGTTCTCACTCATAAGTGGGAGTTGAACAATGAAAATACATGGACACAGGGAGGGGAACATCACACACCGGGGTCTGTCGGGGGATGGAGGGAAAGGGGAGGGAGAGTATTAGGACAAATACCTAATGCATGCAGGGGTTAAAACCTAGAAGACAGATTGATAGGTACAGCAAACTACCATGGCACATGTATACCTATGTAACAAACCTGCACATTCTGCACATGTATCCCAGAACTTAAAGTAAAACTTTTTTTAAATGCTTCTATTCTATCTTTTTAAACTCCAAGCACTTAAAGTACTTTCATTGTATATTTAAGTTATGCAACAAAACATTTAATACTATAATGACAAAATACATGGTAGAGCTATGGAATCAATTTTCAGCTATGTTACACAGCCAAAATATTTTTAAAGAGAATCTTATGCTTAATAAATATCTTTTGAAATTTTTGGCTAACTACTAAAATTATGACTAAATCTTAAAAGAACAAGGACTTAACTATGTTCATGTGGTTTAGAAAATAAAGGAATTGTTGCTTATCTTCATTTGTTAATCCATACACTTGTATTCTTTCATATTAAGAGTTAATTATTATATTTATTCTGCCTTCCTCCTCTTGGCACAGACCATGTAAATGGACACTGCACAAGTCCAACTTCTCAGAGTTGCAGTTCTGGAAAACGTCTTTCTAGTGCCGATGTTTCAAAAGTAAATCGCTGGGGTCCTGGAAGACCACCATTTCGAAAAGCCCAGTCAGCAGCCTGCATGGAGATTTCTTTACCGGTTACAACAGAAGGTATGTTAAACATATTAAATTTTTTTGGTACAGTTAAAATTTGGTTTACCATGGTAATGGGAACAGAGATACAGGATGGAGATCACATGTGAAAGATATTTAAAAACTACTAGTCAGTGAATACCTGAGAGCCTGATGGAGCTGTGGCCATAACTCCAACTCCATTCCTCACTCCACCTCCTTCCTCACCTGGAAAACCAAAATGTCTCTGCTTATAGGTAACTACTCGCTCCTCTGTACAAAGGGAGAGCTATGCCTTAATCTGTTCCCTACCCTTCCCGTAATAATTAAGAGTTTATTTCGATCCCAATGGTAAGCTTTTTGGTGTCTCTATCCGTAGATATTTAATGTATTGCAACCTTAATTTCCTCAATTGTCAAATGAATGTGACCAAGAACAAAGGCAAGATATTAAATTCTAAAGTTTTCTATCTTCATCTTCATATATTTTTAAAAGGAAGGTCTAATTGTTTATTTATGGAATGAGTGTGGGGCGGTGGGGGAGGGGAGTAAATTACAAGAGCCAGAGACCAGACATTTTTACAGAGGGACAAAAAGGGAATTTTGTAACTTTGCTGCAACTGTCCTATTGATAAGGAACTTTAGAAAGAGAGATAGGAAAAAAAAATTTTAGGAAAATTTGCTATAGTAATTCTATGCTGTGAAGTAAGTCTCTATTTACTACTCCTGAAAACTTTTGACAGTGATCTATATTGGTCCTCAAATTTAAAAAAATTATATTTAAGCGTTTGTTTTTTTAAATATTATGCTATACTAAATCTGATCCCTTAGATATGCAGATAATGATGTTATTTCTCTAACAGGTGTCTATGAATATCAACTTTGTATGGTGATGAACCATGAATGGAAAAGATTTGGAGCCATATAATAGCTAGCATGTTATAAAAGAAGCACTATGTAAGGATTATAAAAGAAGTAGCCCCCGTTTAATTTTTATTTTTTTAAGAGAGAGGATCTCATTCTGTTGCTGAGGTTAGATTACAGTGGCACAATCATAGTGCACTGCAGCCTCTAACTCCTGGACTTAAGCGACGCTCCTGCCTCAGCCTCCCAAGCAGCTGGAGGTGCAGGTGCACACCACCACATCCATCTTATTTTTCAGTTTTTGTAGAGACAGTGTCTCACTAAGTTGCCCAAGGTAGTCTTGAACTCCTGGCCTCAAGCACTGGGGTTACAGACAGCTATGAGACACCACACCCAGCCAGAAGTAGCACTCTGAATCACTGTAATGAGAGGTGGGAATTTTGAATTTTAGATACTTCTACCTCTAATTTGTCCTGGATTCTGGGAAAATTACTAAACTCTAAGTCTGTCTCCAAATCTGTAAAATATATAACCTCCAAACTCCCTCTTGTCTCTAAATTTTATGACAATTATTTTTATAAATTTGCTAAGAGATAAAAAGGAGAAATTAGAAATACTATATTTTGTTTCCTTTTCTATAAAAACTATTATGAGTTACATGTGTACCTATCAAGAGGAAAAAGAGAGTGAAGGCCATAGAAAGAAAAATATGAAGAACTTGTACTCTGTAGATTATAAGAGCAGGACAACCTTGATAACATTTCACTGAGCTGTATAAGTTTATGCTTATTGGAGTGTGCACATGTACAAGTGTTGATGAGAGGAGAACCTGAAACCATCCTGTTTTTTTTGTGTGTTTTTTTTTTTTCAAGTGAGCTGAAGCACTCTCAGAAAGATTACCACTATCAACAGGATGGCATATAGTCTATACTCTTTGTTTAGCCCTAGGCAAAGTTAGGACTGGATTTGAATTAAAGGTAACAGCCTGAAACTAGTTCAGGGAGATAAAATTTGCATTTTGGCCTTGGTAGAAATGTTAATTTTTACAATTGTAATTACTCCAGATATAGAATATGTTTGCCACAGAAGATTTGTGATCCAGATAAGCCCTTTCATGCCAATCGTCACAATATTGTTTTTGGAACTGACAAAGTGTTAGGGACACTTCCAACAATTTAGAGGTAGGAGGGAAGCACAATTTCAGTGATATCGGAAATTCTTATAACCGTTACTATTTAGACTAAATCTTTTTTCTAGGTAAAAGAATTTCAACTAACTTGTGAGTTAACATAGAGAAAGAAAAATGGTGAGCCAGAACTCAGGAGCCTCCAATTCTAGTCCTAGGTCTG
The DNA here is from genome assembly GCF_043159975.1 of Macaca nemestrina. Classification (NCBI taxonomy): domain Eukaryota; kingdom Metazoa; phylum Chordata; class Mammalia; order Primates; family Cercopithecidae; genus Macaca; species Macaca nemestrina. The sequence continues at coordinate 162,451,335 of NC_092126.1, read as the reverse complement.
CCTAAGCTTATGAATTATACTTCTAGACTTCAGTTTCTCCATCTTCAAAATAAGGGGTTAACTGGATAAGCTCCCTCCTAGGTCAATTAACAAACAATGTAATTTTACTTCCTCCTTGTAATTTCGGTTTTTATATATTAAATCCCTGATGTTATTGTGGAAATATGCTAACAATTTGTGTGGGGTTTTTTATGTATTTCCATAGAAAACCGAGAAAATTCCTATAATCGTTCCAGAAGCTCTAGTATCTCCAGTATTGACAAAGATTCTAAAGAAGCAATTACAGCACTATACTTCATGGAATCCTTTGCACGGAAAAATGACTCTACCATCTCTCCTTGTCTGTTTGTTGGAACCAGTCTGGGAATGGTGTTAATCATCTCCTTAAACCTACCATTAGCAGATGAACAAAGGTTTACAGAGCCAGTCATGGTATTGCCAAGTGGTAAGAGTTTGTATTCATTCATTCCTTCACTGTTAGTTTTTCAAATTTAGATATAAGGTATTATAAACATAAATTTGTATTGGAGCAAAGGTTATAAGTATTCTGCACAATGGGAACTATTAAGAATTTTATATATCATATACCATCCCAACATTTGTCATATTGTAGCTTTCCTTTGGAGTAAAAGAGTACAAGCATTTCTTTGGTAGTAAACTGTGGAAGTGCCAACCTGAACAATGACATGGTAAATAAGTTCCTGAAAAGCACTGAGGAAAACCTAAATGCAAAACTTAAATTTATTTTTAACAAATTGAAGCATTTACCCAAAGTTCCATGCCAGATTAGAGCATGAGTGTTTTTACATAATCCTTGAAGAACTCAGAATAATTAAGCTAGAAGCTGTCTGACCTAAAGTGGATTTCTAAAGACTTTTATAACCTTCTCATCTTGTTTCAAAAGCGTGCCACACAATTTCTTTCCTATTCATGCTAGTGCCTAGAGAATTTGACCAATGTTATAAGTGTTGTTGTCAAGCATATGTTGTATTCTCTTCCTCCTTGAATTACCTTTTTTTTCTTTTTGAAGAAGAGATGAGTGTGATTCCTCCTGTTATTCCTAATTTGTTCTTATCACTAATTTTATTGTTTCCCTATTTCCTATATAAGAAATTTTCAGATAGTTTTTAAGTTAAAAAATTTCATTAATCTGTAGGATAAGGGTTTTATTGTAAAAGGATATATATAGAAGGTTACAGTTGTGTTTCCTTTCACTGATGTGCTAAGTTCATATGAAAAGATTGTAGGTAGAATAGTCAGTTCTCTATTAATGTGGCAAATTCAGATTTGTGTTTTAAAAGTTAATTGTGACGATTACTTTAACATATAGTTCACATGAAAAAATATATTTTACTATAGTCCTAATTGTGAGAAAATATACACAATTCTTTTGACTGGTGAATTAGTTGGAGTCAAATCAATGAGATCATAATGAATTATTAATTATTAATTCAATTCATTTTTTAACTCAATAAAAGATTACATATATTGGACATCTAATATGTACCAGGCATTCCTCACAAGTTTAAAGGTAAAATCAACTTCCACTGTCACACAAGTTTAAAGCTGTAAGTTAAAGACAATTTCCTAACTAGAAATATTCTAACAAATGTAGTTTTCTGTATCACAAGCATAGAAATAAGCAATCCCTGGACTAGCAAAGCAGGTCTCTCAGTATTATAGGGAAATTCTTTGCCATTCTTAGCACATATATTTAGACCAAAAAATGATGACAGAATACAAAATAAGTATAGATTTAACTTTTGGCATTATTTTGTTAATATCTGAAAACTTTTTCTTTATCTACTTAATAAGATTTAATGGGAAGCTATCTTCTCCAAGTCTCTATGTCACTATTCTTTCAAGACTTTAGTTAATAATATGTGTCAACATCAATTCATTGGCTGGGCACAGTGGCTCATGCCTATAATTCCTGCACTTTGGAAGGCTGAGGGAGGAAGATTATTTGAGGCCAGGAATCTAAGGCCAGCCTGGGCAACATAGTGAGACCCCATCACTACCAAAATTTTTTTCTAAATATATATATTTAAAAAAATTGCTGGGTGCAGTGGCTCACACCTATAATCCCAGCACTTTGGGAGGCCAAGGTAGGAGGATTGCTTGAGCCCAGGAGTTCAAGACCAGTCTGGGCAGCATAATGAGACCCCATCTGTACAAATAATTTTTAAAAATTAGCCAGGTATGGTGGTGTGCACCTGAGCCCAGAAGGATGAGCATGCAGTAAGTCATAATCTCACCACTGCACTCCAGCCTGGGTGACAGAGTAAGACTCCATCTCAATACAAAATAATAAATAAATAAATTAATTAATTCAAATGTGCCACACTTATACAAGATGTTAATAATAAAGGAAATGACAGAAGGGGTACGTGGGAACTCTTTATACTTTCTGTTCAATTTTCTTTAGATCTGAAACTGCTGTTAAAAATACATTCTTATTAATTTGTTGAAAAAAAACTGTATATAAAGGAGAAAACCATTAGTCTGGGTTCCCATGTTTGTTCTATAATTAACCATTACAAGAAAGAAAACCTACTTGGGAGCCATAATTTATGGCAGTAAAAAGAAAGGAGGGAAAAGATAAAGGTGACAGAAAGCTTGTTTAAATTTAAAGTAGAAAATTTTGTGCATCCTCTTTCAGAGCTTATTTATTGACTATCTGTCCTAGTCTTCACCCTCCTTGCCATATCTATTTTCTTTCCTATAACCATGAGTCTCTGCCCAAGCTTATGGGAACTATTATGGGTACTGTTTATGTTATTATGGTTGCTGCCACAGCTAATGGGAACCATTAAAGAAGGTTTGGATTTAAGGGCATTTAGCACTTTTCCATTGTCAGTGCTGAATTGAGTGACATGCTCTCTGGCCTTGAATGCATCTTTTTTTCCTGTAAAAACATTGTTAAATAAACTTTTGTCAGTCGGCCCAGGAAAATTCATGAGTCAAATAGTTTCCTTAGACTTGAAAACAGTCTACTTTGAAATGTATCCACTCATTCAACAAACATTTACCAAGACCATACCACTGAAGTAAGCACTGGAGATACAATGGTCCCTGTTTTCAGAGACTTGTAGGGAAAAACAAAATTAAACACAAAATTACAATAAAGAAAATATAATAATGGAAATTACACTAAGAGAAATAAAGAATACTGTGGCAGCATGGCAGGGGGATTTGGGGAAGAGCTCCCTAACAAAAATAACATCTGAAGTGGAAGTTGGACAAGTTTGGGAGTAAGTGTACAGTACTGATGTTTAAGAGTAATTTGCGGGCTGGGTGCAGTGGCTTATAATTGTAATCTCAGCATTTTGGAAGACCAAAGTGGGAGGAATGCTTGAGCCCAGGAGTTCAAGACCAGCTGGGCAACACTGGGAGACCCTGTCTCTAGAGAAAAAAAAATTTTTTTTTGAAAGAGTAATTCAGTACAACGTGAGTAAAAATCTACAAGTAAGAGAGGACATGGCATAGCTGGAGCCTGTAGATAGAATGATACTAAATGAGGATGGAAAAGTAGGCAGGGAATGATTATACAGTGCCTTATAAATCGTGTCAAGAAGGAGAAGACTACCTAGTGTTTTTTGTTTTTGTTTTTGTTTTTCAGTACAAAACTTGTGATGCAAAACACTGGGTTGTTTTTTTTCAAGATCTAGTTATTAAATTTTAAATTTTATAATTGTAAAAATCAAAATATAAAGAAAAAAATGAAAATTCTACCACTAGCAAACTTTGTCCCTTCTCTGTCCCCCTTCCCCTCTTCATTTCCTCCCCTAGGAATTTTACTCTCCACTAGCAACTCGGTGAGAAATTTATTAAAACTCATTTTAAATTTTATTTATTTCTACTGAACTCTTTATGCTGCCAACTATAAATTATTCTATAATGATCAGTTCTGCCATACAAAGTACCTAGCACTGCTTTGTAAGATATATATATATGTTATATATACACACACATATAAAACATATATATATATATAGCTCATAATCAAACTCAAGATTTAAATTCATGATTAAAGTCAAGATTCTCCTTGACTTTAATCATGAATTCTCCTTACCCCAGTGGTAGGCTGCTTTTTCTTTTTCTTTTTTTTTTTTTTTTTTTTTTTTGAGACTGAGTCTGGCTCTGTCGCCCAGGCTGGAGTGCAGTGGCCGGATCTCAGCTCACTGCAAGCTCCGCCTCCCGGGTTTACGCCATTCTCCTGCCTCAGCCTCCCGAGTAGCTGGGACCACAGGCGCCCGCCACTTCGCCCGGCTAGTTTTTTTTTTGTATTTTTTAGTAGAGATGGGGTTTCACCGTGTTAGCCAGGATGGTCTCGATCTCCTGACCTCGTGATCTGCCCGTCTCGGCCTCCCAAAGTGCTGGGATTACAGGCTTGAGCCACCGCGCCCGGCCTGTAGGCTGCTTTTTCATTGCTATAAAGGAATACCTGAGATTGGGCAATTTATAAAGAAAAGAGGTTTAATTGGCTCACAGCTCTTCAGGCTGTGCAGGAAGCATGGCGCCGAGATTTGCTCAGCTTCTGGTGAGGCCTCAGGAAGCTTCCAATCATGGTGGAAGGCAAAGAGGGAACAGACACATTACATGGCAAGAGGAAAAGCAAGAGAGAGAGGAGGGAGGTACCATATAATTTTAAACAACCAGATCTTATGTGAACTAACAGAGAGAGAACTCAATAATCACCAAGGAGATGGTTCTAAGCCATTCATAAGGGATCCATCCTCATGATCTAACACGTCCCATTAGGCCCTATCTCCAACATTGGAGATTACATTTCAACATTAGATTTGGAGGGGACAAACATCCAAACCATATCAACCTCCAAACTAGTTATTTTTAACACTCTTTCATTTCTGTTAGTAGAATATTAACAGAAATATAATTAATAGCCATCATACTACCTAAATCACCTCCATAACTTCAGTTTTTTTCTTCTGACCCTTTTACTCACTGCCTTCAAACTGGTCATATGCCAGTATTATTTTTATCATTGAATTTTTACTTTTGGACCTACCCTGTCTACTCTGGAGTTGTCCCAGCCTTACTCCCTAAGTCAAACTTATTTTCCAGCATTCAATTCCTTTAAAGTCTGCTTCTCCATTGAAGAACTAGTAAGTTAATTTATATAAATATGAAAATAGGTTAATGTGCTTTCTTATAGATATAATATGAAACTGGTTAATAGACTTTTTCTGGAAATTATTTAATTGAAATTAGAATGATAGTATTTTTAGTCCTAAGTCTAAACTTTGATGAAAAACTTTATTAAAATATTGTTTAGTTAAGATCTTTTGATATAAGATGGGTATATTTCAAATATACTTATGAAATTCATGCATTTTATCTCTTATAAACTGCAATAAGAACTAATACAATAATAGCATAGTTAAACATAATCATTACATTTGACTGAACAAGAATAACAAAGGCCTCATACAGAATACTCAACATATATACTCCCCATTTATAGGTTTCAATATTTAGCACCTTTCGGAGTTACCAGTATCTATTATTCTATTTCATATGTTCATGTGTACCCATTGTTTAGCTTCAGCTTATAAGTGAGAACATGTAGTTTTTTACTTTCTGAGTCATTTTATTTAGGATAACAGCCTCCAGCTGCATTCACATTGCTGAAAAGTGCAATGATTTCATTATTTATTTTATTATACTTTAAGTTCTAGGGTACATGTGCACCATGTGCAGGTTTGATACATAGGTATACACATGCCATGTTGTTTTGCTGCACCCAGCAACTCATCATTTACATTAGGTATTTCTCCTAATGCTATACCTCCCCCAGATCCCTAACCCTTGACAGGCCCCAGTGTGTGATGTTCCCCGCCCTGAGTTCAAGTGATCTCATTGGTTTTCTGTCCTTGTGATAATTTGCTGAGAATTATTGGTTTCCAGCTTCATCCATGTCCCTGCAAAGGACATGAACTCATCCATTTTTATGGCTGTGTAGTATTCCATAGTGTATATGTGCCACATTTTCTTAATCCAGTCTATCACCGACGGACATTTGGGTTGGTTCCAAGTCTTTGCTATTGTGAATAGTGCTGCAATAAGCATACGTGTGCATGCATCTTTATAGTAGCATGATTTATAATCCTTTGAGTATATACCCAGTAATGGGATTGCTGGGTCAAATGGTAATTCTAGTTCTAGGTCCTTGAGGAATCGCCACACTGTCTTTCATAATGGTTGAACTAGTTTAGAGTCCCACCAACAGTGTAAAAGCGTTCCTATTTCTCCACATCCTCTCCAGCACCTGTTGTTTCCTGACTTTTTGATGATTGCCATTCTAACTGGTATGAGATGGTATCTCATTATGGTTTTGATTTGCATTTCTCTGATGACCAGTGATGATGAACATTTTTTCATATGTCTGCTGACTGCATAGATGGCTTCTTTTGAGAAGTGTCTGTTCATATCTTTTGCCCACTTTTTGATGGGTTTGCTGGTTTTTTTAGTGTAAATTTTTTTGAGTTCTTTGTAGATTCTGGATATTAGCCCTTTGTCTGATGAGTAGATTGCAAAAATTTTCTCCCATTCTGTAGGTTGCCTGTTCATTCTGATGGTAGTTTCTTTTGCTGTGCAAAAGCTCTTTAGTTTAATTAGATCCCATTTGTCAATTTTGGCTTTTGTTGCCATTGCTTTTGGTGTTGTAGACATGAAGTCCTTGCCCATGCCTGTGACCTGAATGGTACTGCCTAGGTTTTCTTCTAGGGTTTTTATGGTTTTAAGTCTAACATTTAAATCTTTAATTGATCTTTAATTAATTTTTGTATTAGGTGTAAGGAAAGGATCCAGTTTCAGCTTTCTACATATAGCTAACCAGTTTTCCCAGCACCATTTATTAAATAGGGAATCCTTTCCCTATTTCTTGTTTTTGTCAGGTTTGTCAAAGATCAGATGGTTATAAATATGTGGTGTTATTTCTGAGGCCTCTGTTCTGCTCCATTGATCTATATCTGTGTTTTGGTACCAGTACCATGCTGTTTTGGTTGCTGTAGCCTTGTAGTACAGTTTGAAGTCAGGTAGTGTGATGCCTCCAGCTTTGTTCTTTTTGCTTAGGATTGTCTTGGCAATATGGGCTCTATTTTGGTTCCATATGAACTCTAAAGTAGTTTTTTCCAATTCTGTGAAGAAAGTCATTGGTAGCTTGATGGGGATGGCATTGAATCTATAAATTACCTTGGGCAGTATGGCCATATTCATGATATTGATTCTTCCTATCCACAAGCATGGAATATTCTTCCATTTGTTCGTGTCCTCTTTTATTTCCTTGAGCAGTGGTTTGTAGTTCTCTTTGAAGAGGTCCTTCACATCCCTTGTAAGTTGGATTCCTAGGTATTTTATTCTCTTTGTAGCAATTGTGAATGGGAGTTTACTCATGATTTGGTGCTCTGTTTGTCTGTTAATGGTGTATAGGAATGCTTGTGAGTTTTGCACATTGATTTTGTGTCCTGGGACTGCTGAAGTTGCTTATCAGCTTAAGGAGATTTGGGGCTGAGATGATGGGGTTTTCTAAATATACAATCATGTCATCTGCAAACAGGGACAATTTGACTTCCTTTTTAACTAATTGAATGCTCTTTATTTCTTTGTCCTGCCTGATTGTCCTGACCAGAACTTCCAACACTATGTTGAATAGGACTGGTGAGAGAGGGCATCCTTATCTTGTGTCGGAAAGGGAATGCTTCCAGTTTTTATCTATTCAGCATGATATTGGCTGTGGGTTTGTCATAAATAGCTCTTATTATTTTGAGATACGTTCCATCAATACCTAGTTTATTGAGAGTTTTAAGCATGAAGGGCTGCTGAATTTTGTCAAAGGCCTTTTCTGAGTCTATTGAGATAATCATGTGGTTTATGTCATTGGTTCTGTTTATGTGATGGATTACGTTTATTGATTTGTGTATGTTGAACCAGCCTTGCATCCCAGAGATGAAGCCGACTTGATCGTGTTGGATAAGGTTTTCGATGTGCTGCTGGATTTGGTTTGCCAGTATTTTATTCAGGATTTTCACATCCATGTTCATCAGCGATATTGGTCTAAAATTCTCTTTTTTTGTTGTGTCTCTGTCAGGCTTTGGTATCAGGATGATGTGGGCATCATAAATTGAATTTGGGAGGATTCCCTCTTTTTCTATTGATTGGAATAGTTTCAAAGGGAATGGCACCAGCTTCTCTTTGTGCCTCTGGTAGAATACAGCTATGAGTCCATCTGGTCCTGGACTTTTTTTGGTTGGTAGGCTATTAATTATTGCCTCAATTTCAGAGTGTTATTGGTCTATTCAGAGATTCAACTTCTTCCTGGCTTAGTCTTGGGAGGGCGTATGTGTCCAGGAATTTATCCATTTATTCTAGATTTTTTAGTTTATTTGTGTAGAGGTGTTTGTAGTATTCTCGGATGGTAGTTTGTATTTCTGTGGGATCCGTGGTGATATTCCTTTTATCGTTTTTTATTGCATCTATTTGATTCTTCTCTCTTTTCTTCTTTATTAGTTTTGCTAGCAGTCTATCAATTTTGTTGATCTTTTCAAAAAACCAGCTCCTGGATTCACTGATTTTTTTAAGGGTTTTTTGTGTCTCTATCTCTTTCTGTTCTTCTCTATTCTTAGTTATTACTTCTTGCCTTCTGCTAGCTTTTGAATTTGTTGGCTCTTGGTTCTCTAGTTCTTCTAATGATGATGTTAGGGTGTCGATTTTAGATCTTTCCTGCTTTCTCTTGTGGGCATTTAGTGCTATACATTTCCCTCTACACACTGCTTTAAATGTGTCTGAGATATTCTGGTACATTGTGTCTTTGTTCTCATTGGTTTCAAAGAATATCTTTATTTCTGCCTTCATTTCATTATTTACCCAGTAGTCAGTCAGGAGCAAGTTGTTCAGTTTCCATGTAGTTGTGCGGTTTTGAGTGACTTTCTTAATCTTGAGTTCTAATTTGATTGCACTGTGGTCTGAGAGACACTTCGTTGTGATTTCTGTTCTTTTACATTTACTGAGGAGTGCTTTACTTCCAACTATGTGGTCAATTTTGGAATAAGTTTGATGTGCTGAGAAGAATGTATATTCTGTTGATTTGGGGTGAAAAGTTCTGTAGATGTCTATTAGGTCTGCTTGTTGCAGAGCTGAGTTCAATTCCTGGATATCCTTTTTAACCTTCTGTCTCATTGATCTGTCTAATACTGACACTGGGGCATTAAAGTCTCCCATTATTATTGTGTGGCAGTTTAAGTCTCTTTGTAAGTCTCTAAGGACTTGCTTTATGAATCTGGGTGCTCCTGTATTGGGTGCATATATATTTAGGATAGTTAGCTCTTCTTGTTGAGTTGAACCCTTTATCATTATGTAATGGCCTTCTTTGTCTCTTTTGATCTTTGTTGGCATAAAGTCTGTTTTATCAGAGACTAGGATTACAATCCCTGCTTTTTTTGCTTTCTATTTGCTTGATAGATCTTCCTCCTTCCCTTTACTTTGAGCCTATGTGCATCTTTGCATGTGAGATGGGTCTCCTGAATACAGTACACTGATGGGTCTTGACTCTTCATCCAATTTGCCAGTCTGTATCTTTTAATTGTGGCATTTAGCCCATTTACATTTAAGGGTAATATTGTTATGTGTGAATTTGATCCTGTCATTATGTTAGCTGGTTATTTTACCCATTAATTGATTCAGTTTCTTCATGGCATCAATGGTCTTTACAATTTGGCATGCTTTTGCAACGGTTGGTACCAGTTGTTTATTTCTATGTGCTTCTTTCAGGAACTCTTGTAAGGCAGGCCTGGTGGTGGCAAAATCTCTCAGTATTTGCTTGTCTGTAAAGCATTTTATTTCTCCTTCACTTATGAAGCTTAGTTTGGCTGGATATGAAATTCTGGGTTGAAAATTCTTTTCTTTAGGAATGTTGAATATTGGCCCCCACTCTCTTCTGGCTTGTAGGGTTTCTGCCGATAGATGCCCTGTTAGTCTGATGGGCTTCCCTTTGTGGGTAACTCGACCTTTCTCTCTGACTGCCTTTAACTTTTTTTCCTTCATTTCAACCTCAGTGAATCTGACAATTATGTGTCTCAGGGTTGCTTTTCTCAAGGAATATCTTTGTAATGTTCTCTGTATTTCCTGAATTTGAATGTTGGAGTGCCTTGCTAAGTTGGGGAAGTTCTCCTGGATAATATCCTGATGAGTGTTTTCCAGCTTTGTTCCATTCTCCCCATCACTTTCAGGTACACCAATCAAACTAGATTTGGTCTTTTCACCTAGTCCCATATTTCTTGGAGGCTTTGTTCGTTTCTTTTTACTTTTTTTCTCTATCTTGTTTTCTCACTTTATTTCATTAATTTGATCTTCAGTCACTGATACCCTTTCTTCCACTTGATCAAATCAGCTATTGAAGTTTGTGCATGTGTCACCAAGTTCTCATGCCATGGTTTTAGTTCCATCAGGTCATTTAAGGTCTTTGCTACACTGTTTATTCTAGTCATTCATCTACTCTTTTTTCAAGCTGTTTAGCTTCCTTGCAATGGGTTTGAACATCCTCCTTTCGCTTGGAGAAATTTGTTATTACCAACCTTCTGAAGCTTACTTCTGTCAACTCGTCAAAGTTATTCTCTGTCCAGCTTTGTTCTGTTGCTGGTGATGAGCTGTGATCCTTTGGAAGAGAAGAGGCACTCTGATTTTTAGAATTTTCAGCTTTTCTGCTGTGGTTTCTCCTCATCTTTGTGGTTTTATCTATCTTTGGTCTTTGATGTTGGTGCCTAGAGGTGGGGTTTTGGTGTAGATGACCTTTTTGTTGATGTTGATGCTATTCCTATCTATTTGTTAGTTTTCCTTCTAACAGTCAGGTCCCTCAGCTGCAGGTCTGTTGGAGTTTGCTGGAGTTCCACTCCAGATCGTTTGCATGGGTATCACCAGCAGATGCTGCAGAACAGCAAATATTGCAGAACAGAAAATATTGCTGCCTGATCCTTCCTCTGGAAGCTTCGTCACAGAGGGGCAACCACCTATATGAGGTGTCTGTCGGCCCCTACTGTGAGGTGTCTCCCAGTTAGGCTACACAGAGGTCAGGGACCCACTTGAGGAGGCAGTCTGTCTGTTTTCAGAGCTCAAATGCCATACTGGGAGAACCACTGCTGTCTTCAGAGCTGTCAGTCAGGGACGTTTAAGTCTGCAGAAGTTGTCTGCTGCCTTTTCTTCAGCTATGCCCTGCCCACAGAGTTGGATTCTAGAGGCAGTAGGCCTTGTTGAGCTGCACTGGGCTCCACCCAGTTTGAGCTTCCCAGCCACATTGTTTACCTACTCAAGCCTCAGCAATGGCAGACGCCCCTCCCCCAGCCAGGCTGCCACCTTGCAGATCAATCTCAGACTGCTGTGCTAGCAGTGAGCAAGGCTCCATGGGCATGGGACCCACCAAGCCAGGCACAGGAGAGAATCACCTTGTTTGCCAGTTGCTATGACCTTGGGAAAAGCATAGTATTTGGGCGGGAGTGCCCTGTTTTTCCAGGTAGTCTGTCACGGCTTCCCTTGACTAGGAAAGGGAAATCCCCTGACCCCTTGTGCTTCCCAGGTAAGGTGACACCCCGCCCTGCTTCAACTCCCCCTCCGTGGGCTGCACCCACTGTCCAACCAGTCCCAATGAAATGAACCAGTTACCTCAGTTGGAAATGCAGAAATCACCTATCTTCTGTATTGATCAAGCTGGGAGCTGCAGACCCGAGCTGCTCCTATTTGGCCATCATGGAACACCCCCCCAGTCTTTACATTTTTTATATAGCAATTGAAAGGAATCCTGGGCATTTAGATCTTCCATTCCTCAGCTCCACCATTCTTTTCCAGCCTTATAGTCTTTGACCTTTCACTACATATCCTGGACCCTAGACAAACCAAACTCCTTGTCATTCACTTAATAAGCCCAGTGTGTAGTCACTTAATAAGCCCAGTGTGTGTATATATATATCATATTTTTAATCCAATTGCCCATTGATGGACACTTAGGTTGATCCCATGACTTTGCTATTATAAATAGTGCTGCAATAAACATACACGTGCTTGTGTCTTTTTGATATGATTATTTCTTTTCTTTTGTGTAAATACCAGGTAGTGGAATCACTTGATCAAAAGGTAGTTCTATTGTTAGTTCTTTGAGACATCTCCATATTGCTTTCCATAGAAGTTGTACTAATTTAATTCCCAGCAATACTGTATAAGTGTTCCCTTTTCTCTGCATCTTTGCCAATATCTATTTTTTTATTTTTTATTAATAGCCATTCTGACTGGTGTAAGATGGTATCTTATTATGGTTTTAATTTTCATTTCTCTGATGATTAATGATGTTGAGCATTTTTTTTTCGTTTCTTGGCCATTTGTATGTGTTCTTTTGAAAAATGCCTGTTCATGTATTTTGCTCACTTTTTAATGGAGTTATTTGTGTTTTCCTTTTTGAATTGCTTGAGTTCCTTATAGATTCTTGGTATTAGCCCTTTGTCAGATGCATTGTTGGCAAATATTTTTCCCATCCCTCAAGTTGTTTATTCACTCTGTTGTTTATTTCTTTTTCTGTACATAAGCTTTTCAGTTTAATTAAGTCCTATTTGTCTATTTTCAGTTTTGCTGCATTTGCTTTTGAGGTCTCAGTCACAAATTCTTCCCCTAAGCCAATGTCCACACAAGAGTTTTTGCTAGGTTTCCTTCTAACATTTTGATAGTTTCAGGTCTTACATTTAAGTCTGTAATTCACCTTGAGTTACTTTTTGTATATGTTGAGAGATATGGGTCCAGTTTTATTCTTCTGCATATGGCTTCACAATTTTTGCAGAACCCTTTATTAAAGAAGATGTTCTTTTCCCAGTGGATGCTTTTGTTGACTTTCTCAAAGATCAGTTAGTTATAGGTATATAGTTTTGTTTCTGGGTCTTCTATTCTCTTCCATTTATCTATGTTTATAACAGTACTCTGCTGTTTTGATTATTATAGTCTTGTAGTATAATTTGAAGTCAGGCAATGTGATACCACCAGCTTCATTCTTTTTGCTTAGGATTTCTTTGGCTATTCAGACTGTTTTGGTTCCATATGAATTTTAGTTATATTTTTTCTAATTCTGTGAAGAATGCTGTTGGTAAATTGATAGGAATGGTGTTGAATCTGTAGATTGTTTTGGGCAGTATGGTCATTTTAATGATATTGATTCTTCCAATCTATGAGTATGGGATGTTTTTTCATTTGTTTGTGTCGATTTCTTTCATTAGTGTTTTTTAAATTTTCCATGTAGAGATCTTTCACCTCCTTGATTAATGTATTCCTAGGTATTTTTTAATAGCTATCATAAATGGCATTGAGTTCTTTTGGTTCTCAGCTTGATCATTATTAGTGTATAAAAGTGGTACTAATTTTTATTCATTGATTTTTATATACTGAAACTTTGCTGAGGTCGTTTACCAAATCTAGGAGTCTTTTGAAGGAGTCTTTAGGGTTTTCTAGTTATAAGATCATATAATCAGTGAACAGCAATAATTTGACTTTTTTTCCAATTTGAATGCCTTTTATTTTTCTTTTGCCTGATTGCTCTGGTTAGGACTTCCAGTACCATGTTGCATAGGAATGGTGAAAGTATACATCCTTGACTTGTTCCAGTTTTTAGGGGGAATGCTTTCAACATTTCCCTGTTTAGTATGATGTTGGCTATGGGTTTGTCATATATGACTTTTATTATTTTGAAGCATATTCTATGTCTAGTTTGTTGAGGGTTTTTTTTTTTTTTTTTTTTTTTTTTGATGGAGTCTCGCTCTGTCGCCCAGGCTAGAGTGCAGTGGCGCGATCTCAGCTCACTGGAAGCTCCGCCTCCTGGGTTCAGGTCATTCTCCTGCCTCAGCCTCCCAAGTAGCTGGGACTACAGGCACCTGCCACCACGCCCAGCTAATTTTTTTGTATTTTTAGTAGAGAGAGTGTTTCACCGTGCTAGCCAGGATGGTCTCAATCTCCTGACCTTGTGATCTGCCCGCCTTGGCCTCCCAAAGTGCTGGGATCACAGGCGTGAGCCACCGCGCCTGGCCAGTTTTTTGTATTTTTTAGTAGAGACGGGGTTTCACCATGTTAGCAGGATGGTCTCAATCTCCTGACCTTGTGATCCACTTGCCTCAGCCTCCCAAAGTGCTAGGATTACAGGCTGTTGAGGGTTTTAAGGGATTTTTAGATTTTTAAAATTCACTGAAAAAAAATGAAATTCCCTTCAGGCACTATCAAAAACGAAACTTCACTTACCCTTTTGCCATTTGTTATTGGCATGAATTCAGACTTTTGCCAGAATAGGGCCCCTTCTTATATAGACAGATGAAAAAAATCTATTATCATTCTTTGTGAACATTCAATGAACTATATATAGAGTTCTTTCCTTAATAGAACAGAAATAGTAAGTAACCCTTTAGATGTGTGACTGGCAAACATTGAAAGATGGTCAATTATACACATGCTTACTTGGGCTGTAGTTTTGAGGTATTTGCAATTTTACATCTTTTTTCAGGCTAAACCAAACCCAAAACAAAACTAAACTCTTCTATTTCATATAAGAAAAGTCTGAAACAGAAGAAATAATCTTGGAGTGTGGAAATATAAATTCAAAATGAAAATTTTTTCAAACAAATAGGAAATGAAAAATTATGACTTTTAATTAAGACTGAGTTTTCCAAAAGCAGTCTTACAGATGAGTATGATATATACATTAAATTGTTTCTGCTAAGCCTTTAGTCAGTAATAAAATATTCTTGGGCCGGGCGCGGTGGCTCACGCCTGTAATCCCAGCACTTTGGGAGGCCGAGACGGGCGGATCACGAGGTCAGGAGATCAAGACCATCCTGGCTAACACGGTGAAACCCCGTCTCTACTAAAAAATACAAAAAAAAAAAACTAGCCGGGCGAGGTGGCGGGCGCCTGTAGTCCCAGCTACTCGGGAGGCTGAGGCAGGAGAATGGCGTGAACCCAGGAGGCGGAGCTTGCAGTGAGCTGAGATCCGGCCACCGCACTCCAGCCTGGGTGACAGAGGGAGACTCCGTCTCAAAAAAAAAAAAAAAAAAAAAAAAAAAAAAAAATATATATATATATATATATATATATATATATTCTTGCATTTTCTCCATACATATGGTCAGGAAAAGTCTAAAGAAAAAAGTATCAGAATTATTTACTTTGCTGTTTGTTCTTATTTCTTGGGAGGCCAAAGCAAAGCAAAACAAAAACAAAAATACATAATTATTAGGTGCAGAAAGCCATGGGTTTAGATTACAGCTCTCCCCATTTCGCTTTGGTGACTTGGAACAGTTACTTAACTTCTGTGAGCTGTAGCATCATAAAAAATCCAAGACAGCTTCACCTAAGTTTTTTTTGGGAGGACTTCATGAGATAATTTATGTAAAACATTAGCACATAAAGCATACTCAACAAGTGTTAGTCCTACTTCATTTCTTTTTCTAAAATTTTATTCTGGTATGAACATTTAACATGAGATCTACCCTTGTGACAGACTTTTATGTATATAATACAGTATTATTAGTGACCAGGTACAATGTTGTATAGCAAATCTCTAGAACTCATTCAGCTTTCATGACTGAAATTTTCCACTATGTTATTAGCAACTCCCCACTTTCCCCTCGCAGCACCTGGTAATTATCATCTTATTCTTTGATTCTATGAGTTTGACTATTTTAGATGCCTTATATAAGTGAAATCATGCAGTAATTGTGTTTCTGCTACTGGCTTGTTTCACTTAATGTCCTCAAATTTCATCTATGTTGTTGCATACTGCATAATTTTCTTTTCTTTTAAGGCTGAATAATCCACTGTATGCATATACCAATTTTTTTTACCCATCCATTTGTTGACAGACATTTAGGTTATTCCCAAATCTTTGCTATTGTGAATAATGTTGCAATGAACATAGGAGTATGTATCTCTTCAACATCCTGATCCTGGGATACATATCCAGAAGTGGGTTGCTGGATCATATGATAGTCCTATTTTTCAATTTTTGAGGAACTTTCATACTTTTTTCCATAGCAGTTGCACCATTTTGCATTCCCGGCAACAGCATACAAGGGTTGCAGTTTCTCCACATCCTGCCAACACTTGTTTTTGTGTTTGTTTGTTTGTTGATAATGGCACTCTTAACAGATATGAGGTCATGGTTTTGATTGGTATTACCCTAATGATTAGTGACAGTGAGGATGATTACATATACTTGTTGGCCATTTGCATATCTTCTTTGGAGAAATGTTTATTCAAGTCCTTAGCCTATTTTTTAACAACAATAAGTGTTAATTTTTTGAAAACTAAATTTAATTAAAATTAAACAAAATTGATAAACTCTTAGTTAGACTAAGAAAAAAAGAAAGAAGACTAAAATAAAATCAGAAATGAAAATGGAGATATTACAACTGATTACCACAGAAATAGAAAGGATCATAAGAGACTATTATGAACAATTATATGCCAACAAACTGGATACCCTAGAATAAATTTATACGTTCCTAGAAACATACAACTTACGAAGACTAAATCATGAAGAAATAGAAAGTCTGAACAGAACCACAACTACTTGGGAAATTCAATCAGTAATCAGAAACCTCCTAACTAGGAAAAGCCCATTTCTCTTTTTTAAGGAATATTTTCACTTTAATTATTTTGGTTGTCCTGACAACAAATTCTTATTAATGATACGGAAATTTGAAGTGCATTAAATCATTGAAATTACAAACCTAGAGATTTATCTATTCTATTACCTATCACTTTTGTCTGTATCAAAATCACTTGAAGGATTCATTACAACACAGATTACTGGGCCCCACCCCCAAAGTTTCTGATTCGTTAGGTCTGAGGTAGGGTCCAAGAATTTGCATTTTTAGCAAGTTCTCAGATGCGCTGAGTCTACAAATGAAACCTTAGTTGCCACTTTTGTCTACTGATGCACAGGGTTCTGCTCCCAGAAGGCTCTCTGCTCTTAAAAAGTCTTAAAATTCTTAACAATTTTATCTTTTGATGTATGCTGTGTAAGTGAAGACCAACGAGACAATAGAGCATGCACTAGGGGCTTGAAGCGTCTGCTTATGCACAGTCTACCTCCCACCTACCTCTCACCTAGGCGATGACTTAGTTTGTGGGGAGAGAGGCATTCCACTTTCGCTTTCCACTTCTGTTGGGGCCTGGAGTATACACAGAGGTGGTCGGGGTCAGGCATATGCCTGGTGACATTTTGGGGCATGGAGGCAGCCATCCTTATCCTGAGTTGGTGGCACTTCGTGACTCTAGCATGTGGTCAGCCAACCAGAGGCCATGTCTTAGATTGAGCCTCTTAATCAGTCCTGTTCAGGTAGCTAGCACTTCCTAGCAAACAGTTTTAAAGACTTTCTGGGAGTCACCCATCTTCTATGGTTTGAGGTAGCAGGATGGGATCTTATTGCTGTCAAGAGGAGAAACTTGGCAGCCATCAGACTCAAATGTGCTTAAATAACTGAAGTCATGTAGTGAGACCCTCAGATACCTGTGAAAATCTGCAGTCATCTTCCAAGTATTCTCAAGCTCAAAGAGGTATCCCCATACCTAAGAATGTGCTCCCTCAGGTCTGGTCTGGACTTGAAGTACCCTGTCTTCCTCCTTCCAACCTTCCTGAGACTGACTGGTTTGTCTCTTCTGGCCAACTCCATGTGGATAATTATTTCATAGCTCTGGAGACTATCTATTGTGTTTTTGCTGCAGTTCAAAATAGAGGTTAAATGTTCTTGTAAAGAATATTACAAAGATGAATAATAAAAAATCATGTTAATAATTTAAAATTTTAACTTTCCTTTACATAGAAAATAAATAGCAAATATAAAAACACTAAAGAGATAGACCACAGAAGAAAGAAAAAAGCTTTATAATTTACTACCTTCAATGGTACCTCTTCTCCCAATTTTTGAACAAAAAGGCCCCCATAATTTGTGGGCCTAGTGCATTTTCATTTTGCGCTAGGCCCACAAATTGTGTAGCTGATCCTGAGTATATAATATAAAATAGGAGTTTTAAAATCCATAACTAAGAGTGAACTGGAGTAGTCAGGAAGTTAATAAGTGTTTATTGAGCACATGACATGTCCAGCAGATATTATAATAAGCACTGAAGATAAAGTAATGACGAAGTCATACGAAGTTTCTGTCCTCAAAGAGCTGACATTCTAGATAGGAATTGAGAAGTTCCATGGAAGTTGAGAGACAATTAAAGTTTAAACAATGTATATAAGGGAAAAGGAAAGAAAATATCTCAGACTCCTTAAGACTCCAACTTTAATATAATTCTTCAGCCTCACTGGAACCTTAATCTATTGATCTTTCCATTTTCATTGTCATTCACCCCCTTCATGTTCCCACTTTCTAATTTAAATTTCACAGCCAAGCTCTATAATGCCTTTCTTTCATGCATTTTCAACTCTCTTGCCTCCTTTGTGCTTTGTTTGCTTTGTCACGCTTATTCAGCTTGATCTCAAACCTGGTTAAATTCAACTCTACCTATCCTATTTCTAGGCCCATGTAGCTGAGTATGGCTAGAGAAAAATATATAACCACACTAAATTGTCTCATTTTATCATAAACCATCACTAACTTCAAGTGGGCTCTTATGCTGCTAGGTAATCATACTATATTTTCCTACTCCTTGCCCCTGCACTCCTGGACAACAATTGCATATTTTCTTGTTTATCCTTTTGGTTGTTTGCATGTGTGTGTGTGTGTATGTGTGTGTTTTGTTTTGTTTTGGTATAGATGCGGTCTCACTCTGTCACCCAGGCTGGAGTGCAGTGGTGCAATCATAGCTCACTGTCGCCCTGAACTACTAGGCTCAAGTGATCCTCCCGTCTCAGCCATGTGAGTAGCTGGGACTACAGGCATGCCATCATGCCTGGCTAACAATTACGTATTTTCTCTAGTCTGTTCAAATCTCCAAAACTTACTTTTCTATCTTCAATCTCAGCAATCACCAAGTGTCCTCTTTTATTGAGAAAATTGAAACAATCAGATAAAAACTTCAACAGCTATCATCACATCTACCAACCTATCTGCTTGTATCTCCATGGCCTGCATATTCTCTCCTGTTACAATTACTAAACTAAGCTTCTAACTAGGTGATTCATTTAACAGAATCATTCTATCTCCTGGCATATCCTAAAGGGAATCAAGGTTGGAAGCAGGGAGAGCAGTGAAGAGGTTAATATAATAGTCTGGATGAAAAATGGATAGAGGCTTGCTTGAACTGGGTGGTAGTTATTCACTATACTCCACTTATACTCTAGACTCTGCTTATACACTAGACTCCACTTATATGCTAGACTCTACTTGCTTTCACTTACTTAAGAAAGTCAATCCAGCAACTTTTCCTTTGTTTCCTTTATAATAAATGTTTTTCTTTCTACTGAATTGTTATATAAATATATTGTTATATCTTCCATTAAAAAAGAGAAACAATAGATTCTAGGCGGTTTTAGTCATGGGCAATATAGTAGTGAATAAAACAGACAAAAGTCCTTGCCTTCATAAAACTTACTTTCTATGGTAGAGATAGATAATATGTATGATAAATAAGTAATTATATGGAATAGTAGATACTAATAAGTACTAAGGAAAAAAATAGAGCAGAAAAGGAGATAGGAATTCTTGGTCATTTTTCAGGCAACATCTTATTTGACATATCAGCAACGTATTACACAGGCTACCATTCCTACCTTAAAACACTTCAAATTCTAGAGTGCTATTTTCACCTGATTTTCTTCCTACTTTTTGGCTCTTCCTTCTCAATCTCCTTGGCTTGTTCCTCCTCCATTTCAGTGGACTTAAACCACAATGCCCCAAGACTGATTCTTTGAAACTTTTCTCTTTATATTGAAGCACTAGATGAATTCAGCCAGCTTCATGCCCTTAAATGTCATTTTTTTTTTTTGAGACGGAGTCTCACGCTGTTGCCCAGGCTGGAGTGCAGTGGCGAGATCTCGGCTCACTGCAAGCTCCGCCTCCCGGGTTCCCGCCATTCTCCTGCCTCAGCCTCCTGAGTAGCTGGGACTACAGGCGCCCGCCACCGCGCCCGGCTAATTTTTTGTATTTTTAGTAGAGACGGGGTTTCACTGTGGTCTCGATCTCCTGACCTTGTGATCCGCCCGCCTCGGCCTCCCAAAGTGCTGGGATTACAGGCTTGAGCCACCGCGCCCGGCCCCTTAAATGTCATTTATAATCTGATGGATCATACATTTATATTTATAGTCTGGACCTCTCCCCAAATTCCTAACATATATGCAGTTATTTGATATCCATTTGGATGTTTAGTAAGTATCTCAAACTTAACATGTTCAAACCTGAGCTCTTGGTATTCCTCTCATTCCTCCCACACTTTTCTACATCTATTAATGACAATTCCATTCTTCCAGTTTCTCAAGTCAAAAACATTAGAATCATCCTTGACCCCCATATTTCTTTCATACCCTAAATCCAATTTGTTAACAAATCCTGCTGGCACAACCTTTACAATATACTCGGATTCTGACATTGCTCACCATCTCTACTATTACCACACAGTTCAACCAAGCCTCTATCCATTTTTTACCCAGACTATTACACCAACCTCTTCACTACTCTCCCTGCTTCCAGCCTTGGTTCCCTTTAGGATATGTCCAGGAGGTAGGGTGATTCTGTTACATGAAAGTTAGATTACATCACTTCCATTCTTAAAATCCTTCCATCTCATGCTAAGTAAAAGTCTAGGTCTTTACCATGTCCTAAAAGAACCAACATGATCTGGCTCTACTTTATCTCTCTGATGTTACCTCCTATGAATCTTCTTGGCATTCTAGAAAGTCAAGATCTATAAAGAATCTGAGATTTTATTCTACTTGCAAGCTAATAAAGTTAGGTTGCCAGTTTCGATGCTGATAGAAGACATGAAACTCCTGGCTCAGAGACAAAGGATAATTTATTATTCATAACAGTTGTAGAATATCAGTATTTTGTGCTGGTTTCCTGAACCCTAATTCCCACAGGATGATGAAAAGAAGCCTTCCCTTCTTTATTAGTTTGTTCAGGTTGCCATAATGAAATACCACAGACTCAGCGGCTTAAACAACAGCAATTTATTTTCTCACAGTTCTGGAGACTGAAACTCTAAGTTCAAGGTGCCAGCAGGGTAGATGTCTAGTGAGGTCTCTTCCTTTGGGTTGCAGATGGCTGTCTTCTTGCTGTGTGCTCACATGGCCTTTCCTTTGTGTACACATAGGGAGGGGTAGAGAGAGAGAGAGCATGTACTCTGGTATCTCTTTTTAAAAGGACACTAATTCTATCAGATTAGAGCCATACCCTTATGATCTCATTTAATCTTAATTATTTCCTTAAAGGCTGCATCTTCAAATAGATCCATAGTGGGGGGTGGGGCTTTAACATATGATTTTTCTTGTAAGAGGTTGGCAGAGGATGCAAACATTCAGTCTATAACACTATTTAAAATTTATCTACCTTTTTTCAAGAATTCCTATATTCTTTTCTGCTTTTTTTCCTTAGTACTTACTACTATGTAATATCCCATATGATTACTTATTTATCAGACATACTATCTCTACCACAGAAAGGAAGTTTTATGAAGGCAGAGACTTTTGTCTGTTTTATTCACTACTATATTGCCTTTAACTAAAATAGAGCCTAAAGCACATAGAATGTGTGCTTTATACTATATGTCCTTGATACTATATGTATTGATTGAATGAAGGTTGTAGTGGGCAAGGCTAGTTATTTGGGAAAGCTGGAGTAAAGTACACTCCTAGCCAGTGAGATCTTCTTTAAGAGGAAAGTCCTAATTAATTAATTGTGTGGTCAGTTACTTATGGTAGATTTAATTAAGATCTTATTATTGAAGCCTGTAAGTTTAAGCATACATTGTAAGTGTATTTCTGAAGTAGTAGCTGCTTACAATTTAGATTTACTTGAGTTTTTTCCAGTTAGAAAAGATTAAAGGAAGAATCCTGAAAGATTAATAATACATTGTTTGGAAAACTTAACCCTGTATAAACCTAATGAACAGAATATAATCAAAGCATTTATGACTAAAAATTAAGAAACAAAGCAGCTGTTTTGGCAAGGGCAGCTTATTGAGAAATTCATTTTGATGCTGACAGATTGTATGCAATGAGTATAAGTAAAATGGCTTTCGAAATGTGGATTTCTTGTCTTTTTAACCTACTGTCAGCCATCTCTAAATCAAGGATGCAAAGATATACTTAGAAAAGTCTTTCTATGGCAGGTAGTTATGCAAATGTGGTTTTACTGAATAGCAGGATCAATCCTAGGTTAATTTTAATTAAATAATTCTTCATAGCTTTTGGCATTTTTCCTTCATGGGAGACTGGGAGAGATGTTCTTTTATCCCTTAACCCTTAAACTGCAGCACCTAAACCTCTACTCCCCTAGCCTCTGCAGTTGCCCGTATGTACATTTATAGATTTCTTGAAGTGGATTTAAAAACACAACTAAGATCATCCCAATATACTCTTTTCAATTTTATAAATTTTAAGGACTTTGTAAGTGCTTTCTAAATGAATATATTTTTATCTGTCACCCTTCCCTTTTCAAGTCTCTGTCACATGTACACCCTTGAGGCATATCAGTCTAAGCTGACATACTTACTCTCTCTGCATGATGTAAAAGGACAAAGGAAAGAAAGGGCTAATAGGGTACTGCGTAGGGAAGACTCTGGAAATATCCAAAGATCACTAGAGCCCAAACTACCTCCTAAGCTTATAGTATGTTGTCCTCCAAGACTGATGAAAATCACCTATAGGCAATAATCTGGCATACATTGTCAATCTTAGAGAATCCAGGTGAGTAAAACCTCTTTCTGTGTAAAGATGCAAAAGCCTGCCTAAGAGCTGAAAGTAATTGTTTTGTCTTTTTCATACAATTAAAATTGCCACCATGAATTCTAGATATTGAAATTTCTTCTTAAGTGTTTGATTTTGAAGAAAAATCAAGCATTTTCTAGCAAATTGGTTTATGAAATAAAACGGTATAAGACGGTGTGATTATTTTTTCAGTTGAAGTTATTTCAATAAATAAAATATGTACATTTTTTAAATTTTCTTTTTTATAAAAAGACTTTAAGGGGGACTATATAGTATAATGAAAGAATCCTGGGGTAGGAATCAGAAAAATCTGAGTTCTAAACTAGGCTCTGACCTAACTTGCTATGTGACCTGGCCCAGCTTTCATAATCTTTCTGGGTCTGTTTTTTCTTCTTTTTTAATATAATGAGAGAGTTGGCCAGTTGATGTCTTAAATTCCTTTTAGACCTAACATTCTATGAATCCAACTTATTATAACAGATGAACTCACAAATCTACAAATTCCTGAACAACAGGTGCTGGAGAGGATGTGGAGAAATAGGATCACTTTTATACTGTTGGTGGGATTGTAAACTAGTTCAACCATTATGGAAAACAGTATGGTGATTCCTCAAAGATCTAGAACTAGATGTACCATATGACCCAGCCATCCCATTAATGGGTATATACCCAAAGGATTATAAATCATGCTGCTATAAAGACACATGCACACGTATGTTTATTGCGGCACTATTCACAATAGCAAAGACTTGGAATCAACCCAAATGTCCATCAGTGACAGACTGGATTAAGAAAATGTGGCACATATACACCATGGAATACTATGCAGCCATAAAAAAGGATGAGTTTGTGTCCTTTGTAGGGACATGGATGCAGCTGGAAACCATCATTCTTAGCAAACTGTCACAAGAACAGAAAACCAAACACCGCATATTCTCACTCATAGGTGGGAACTGAACAATGAGATCACTTGGACTCGGGAAGGGGAACATCACACACCGGGGCCTATCATGGGGAGGGGGGAGGGGGGAGGGATTGCATTGGGAGTTATACCTGATGTAAATGATGAGTTGATGGGTGCTGACGAGTTGATGGGTGCAGCACACCAACATGGCACAAGTATACATATGTAACAAACCTGCACGTTATGCACATGTACCCTAGAACTTAAAGTATAATAATAATAATAAATAAATAAATAAATAAATCTACAAATTCTTATACATTAGGGAATATTATGACTCTATAGGTATAAATTATCACACTGTAAAACTTTAATTCCCCATAGACGCTTTAGAATGAATTTGACATGTCAGTGATGTCCAATTATTTTTATAGGTACATTCCTCTCATTGAAAGGAGCTGTGCTAACATTCTCCTGTATGGACCGAACGGGTGGATTAATGCAACCGCCATATGAAGTTTGGAGGGATCCAAACAACATAGATGAAAATGAAAAATCTTGGAGAAGGAAAGTGGTAATGAACTCATCTTCTGCATCCCAAGAAATAGGAGATCATCAGTATACAATAATCTGCTCAGAAAAACAAGCCAAAGTCTTCTCACTGCCTTCTCAGACTTGCCTTTATGTTCATAACATCACGGAGACATCTTTTATACTGCAAGCAAATGTGGTGGTCATGTGTAACAGTGCCTGCTTGGCATGCTTTTGTGCTAATGGACATATCATGATAATGAGGTACTTGCCTTCTTATAAATTATCTGGTAATCACAACACCAGCAAGGTACAATTCTAAAAAATATATGTGTTATGTGCAAGATGTTATCAAGAAGCAACCTGAGATCATTGTTTCATTATGTTTCTGGATGTTTTATTGTTCAACAATTTGTTGAGAGTTTGGGGTTTTTCTGTTTTGTTTTGGTTTTTCTTTTTTGCTAAAAATGCTTGGCATTGTGAGTGAAATATATTTTTAATTGCTATCAAGGAATCTAAGAAAAGAATGATTTTTCAATCATTCAACAAATGTTTATTGAGCATATCTCCCAGATGCTATGCTAAGCACTGGAAATAAAAGATGAATAAGCTAAGTGGAAAAGAAGTTAACTTTTACTTTTCCTGTGTTTCATACTTCACCCAAGAAATTTACATACAGAATTTCATTTGATCCTTAGAACTTCTCTAGGACACAGGAAAATAAAGTATTATTTGCATCCTCCATTTTACATGTGTTAATAAATTAAAGTTACACAATTTGCCTGAGGTTGCAAGTCTAGGAAAAGTGAGGCCAGTCTGATAACTAAAAGTTACCAGACACTTTTATAATAAAATATTGGCCAAGAGATTTCATTCTACTGTAGTGAAATGAAAATTTATGAGACACAAAAATAATTATCATAAAATGAACTCATAAACATATACTATATAGAAGTCATTGTCATTCTTTTTAATATCTCACTTATTTCCAAAAGTCATTGAGACAAGCATTGTGCTAGGCTTGTGAAGGATATAAAAATTAGTAAAACATGGTCCTAACCCTTAAGAAACTCACTGTCTAACTGGGGAGATAAGATAGATACACAGACATTATAACAAAAAGAAAATGTAAATTCCAACAGAGGAAATATGGGATTGAATTTTCTAGCTACAAACTAAGTTCCCAGAGTTCAAAGTCACAGCATAGTTGAACATGTATTATAAAAAAAGAGTTGTTGGGAGGACAGTAACATGTAGAGATAGTTTGAAGCAAATTGTTGAGGACTTTGAATGTTGAGTTTGAGATTAATCAATTAATAGGAAATGGGGTTTTAAGCAGGTAATTAACCTTCTCTAGCCATGTGTTAGGACATACACAGGGAGAAGTTGAGATAGGCTTTTGAACTGAAGTGGTCTCTATATTGAAGGCAAGGAGGAAACAGGTGTAAGGGAAACTTACTGAATGCAAAGCTGATTTGTTGTGAACAGTAATGAAGGTTATTAAATCTCGAGGTTAGAAGAGAGTTTAAAGGTTAAAACATTTTTTGAACTTAGATAACGGTTATGTTATTAGCATATAGGAAAGTCAGAAGGATTTGAAAAAGCTGATAAAGAGAAATTTAATAATAAATTGAGAATAAATATTTGAAATGTGAGGTGTTATAAGCCATCCAGCAGAGATTTGGCAATAAATTTAAGATTTGCACTCTTAGAAAAATATATGTGGAAGATCCGGCTTTGGAAGTCATATATATAAATGCATCAGTAAAAGTTATGTCAGCAAATGAGATAATAAAAAAGATAGCATAAAAAGAAACAAGAAATTGATTGAGCTGAGGATAGAAACTTGGGGGTATTCTACGTTTACGTAGTGAAAGAAAGAAGAAGATGCAGCAAAGGAGATTGAGAAGAAGTCATTAGAAAGATAGGAAAGGACCAGAATTGTATAACTTCATTAAATAAAAAGAGAAGAATATTAAAACAAAAGAGGTGGTCAAGAGGTAGTAAAATATAGCAGAGAGATCAAAGAATTTGGGTACAAGAAAAAAACAGTAGATCTCACAACTGGTGGGATATTAATGATCTTTGAGAAAGCAAATATTAGCAGCATGGTGGAAACAAAAGCTAATTTTCAAGGAGACAAGAATAGAGGCAGTGGTGTAGATCAGAGTTTGGCAAATTAATATCCAAAACAAAATCTACCTCCATTCCCCTATCTGATTTTGTACAGCCTGCAAGCATTAAGAATGGTTTTTACATACTTAATGGTTGAAAAAACTCAAAGAGAAGAAGAATATTTCATGATATGTGAAAATTATACGAATTTTAAATGTCAGTGCCCATAAATAAAGGTTTTGGAACACAGCCACACCCATGTTTCTGTATATTGACTGTGGCTGCTTTTGCACTACAGGGCAGAGTTGAGTAGTTGCAACAGAGACTATATGGCCTAGAGAGCCTAAAATATTTACTATCATAAATATTTATGGGCCCTTTTTCCCTGGTATTGATTATTCTTTCAGGAAATTTTGTGGTTAAAAGAGAGATGAGTCAGGAAAGTCATTTAAGAATGAAACTAGCTTTTGAGAGTTTTTTTTTTAAATACGGAAAATATGAGCAGATTTGTAAGCCAAGGGAAAGTAGTGAAGGAGAAAATTTTGAATAGAAATAATCATTTTATGATCTGTTCATTCTCTCATATATTTCTGATTCTTTTCAATCTTGTTCCCCCTTTCTCAAACTGTTTTTAGAAATTTCTGATAAGGTCATTTCAATCTTGTTTGAAAATGATTTAACTCACAGACATGCCTCAGATTTTGGGGGAAACAAAAGGTCTATTTGTGTATGTGTGTAAGTGGGTGTATCTCTCACACACATACACTGAGTCATTGATAAATGGTATCTGTCTTCCTCTGTCCTTTATAAAAGCTGCTTGACATGATAATGGTTACTTTGATATTGTGTCATAGTAGAAATTCTTCATGTTTTCCTGAGGATCCTCAAAACTCACTGAAAAGGAAATAATTTTTATAGGATTTTAATAATACATATACATAAAGTGTAGCTAGGAAACAATGGTGTGTACTCTGCTGTATAGTTTAAAGAAATGAATCCTACAAATTAGCATGCACCTGGACTCATTCATTTTCCCATAGAGTATATTCCTAGGATCTTTTCAGACCCTAGCAGAAGGTAACTCTCCTGAGCCCAGTCTTCTCAAGTCCTAGTTTTCTGACAGATATCAGGTAGCTAGCCAATGGTTACCTAGATCCTAAGTACCCAGACCCAGAAAAGCAAGTTTGAGAGTAGAGAGGAGAAATAGAAGAAGCTTATTTTTGTATGAATTCTCAAACTTGGCTGTAACAGACACTTTTTGTGAGACCTACCTTGTTACCTGACGCTGTTTCTTTATTAAAGTATCCTGCATAGAAGAAAGTCTTTTTTCTTCTGTTATAAAAGCAATTGTTTCCTAGAAGTTAGCAACTGCTCTCTTTTCCTACCTGAAGTGACTACACCTCTTTAATTTTCTTTTCTTGGCTTACTTATTATTATACAATATAGACAATGTAGCACATCAGAAAAGTCGGTTGGAACCTCTTCCTCAACTCCACCCTTTAATTTGACTGAATCTATCATGGAAATCTGTTTAACTGGGATTGGTTTGGACTTATATCTTAAGGAGCTTAGTTACCAGAAGTGCTATAACAGATCATCTTTTAATATATTCTTAAGATATTAAGTAATTCGTTCATCAATGAAGCTTTTGAATCCAGTGTGTCATTTACATTTACAGCACATCTCAATTCAGACAAGCCATGTATCAACTGCTCAATAGTTATATGTGGTTACTGGCTACCATATTGGAAAGCACAGTGCTTATTCCAATAGCACAGATTTCAGGTCCCATTTTACATAGTAAATTTCCAGGTCTCAAAGTAGAGTTACAAACCACTTTGATAAAGGAAATCAGTATTTTTTTCAAGGTGCTGGTTTTACGATCTGGGATAATTTAAAATCATTGTGCACACTTAGAATCAGTACAACGGTTTCAAAATTTATTTAATTACAAGTTTACCTTTTTCCTTTTGGCATTAAAGTTCAGATTAAAAGGCAGTGAGACTGGTTTTCGTCAGTGGTTTGTAAAACTGGCTCGAAAAACAGTATCCAAAAGGACATTCTGATGAATATTTTAGCAAAATTATCAGCTACATTAGGATAAGCATATACCCATGGGGTAAGACAATTCAGATGTGTGGTATTCATTTGGATGTGCAAATTCTGATCTATTATTTATAACTTATTCTCATTCCCTTACAGTCTTGGCCATATTTACTTATTAGTCATGCCTCCAGTGCAGTTGCCCTAAGTTATGAGTAATTTTCATTTCCTGTGTATAGAGTAAAGGAATGGGGAGCAAAGCCACTTCATTTCCAGGCACAGTGAACTGGACCCACACCACATCACTGTCAGTTTTGCCTTAAAGAAAGACAATCGACCGAGTATACAGTCAGACACTTTCTAGCTGTGGTGTTTCTGACATAACCAAATGCTGTAAGTCATTGTAGGAACATGTGAAGTGCTACAAAAAGTGCCCCGGAAATTGCTGGTCACTGCATTTAATCCATCAAGAACATTTGCTAAGCATCTATGTGAAACTGTGCCTGTGAATTTTTTTTTTCATGTATATGATTTTATGTGAAAGTCTAGATTATTGGATCTTAAGACCCATGTCCAGGAACAGGAGTCAGCATAAGGATGCTGAACTCTCCTTCTGGCTGTGCCTGTGACTCCAGAGTCCTGTCTTACTGTGACTTAAAGTTTGATGGAGAGAAAGCTGTAGGATCCATAATTTCTGCCAGGAAACCAGGGTCTTTCTGTTCCTAACCTGAGAATGGGCACCCAGTGTTCTGAGAACACTTTCTGGGCTAACATGGTCCTCACACAGAGCTGAGAAAGAACGTGTTCCCCCTCCTGGGAAGCACATGTAAAAGTTAAGAGCCTGAATCTCTTCTAAACCAGTAATTGACCTCTAAGCACCCACCATACTACTGCTACATTCAGGGCAGAAGACACTACTCTTTGTAATCCAGCCACCACCAAAATGGGAAAAAAAGGAAGGAAGGAAGGTTAAGCCATTGGATAATACTGAATCTGTTTCCCTAAGTGACTTAATCTTAGAGCAAGCATAACATCCAGGTTAATTTTTGTAAGATATCTCCTTTTATTATCACCCTCATCATAGTTCCCGATTATCTCTTAAAGTAAGTGGTTTATTGACATTAGTATTTCTGATAATAGTTTACAAACTACTATAAACAAATTTATAAACATTACTATTTCTGATGAAAATAAAGTTGCTTCTCCCTCCAAAAAAAGGAAAGGAAAAGAAAAAAAGAAAGTCTAGTTTATTACCACTGTGCCTTGAAGATAAGAAGAAACAACCAGGCCTGGTATGGTGGGTCATGCCTATAATCCCAGCACTTTAGGAGGCCAAGGCAGGTGGACCACTTGAAGTCAGGAGTTTGAGACAAGCCTGGCCAACATGGCAAAGCCCTGTCTCTACTA
The DNA here is from genome assembly GCF_043159975.1 of Macaca nemestrina. Taxonomy (NCBI): domain Eukaryota; kingdom Metazoa; phylum Chordata; class Mammalia; order Primates; family Cercopithecidae; genus Macaca; species Macaca nemestrina. The sequence goes on along the minus strand of NC_092126.1, from coordinate 162,421,423 downwards.
AAAATACAAAAATTAGCCAGGTGTGGTGGCACACGCCTGTAGTTCCAGCTACTCAGGAGGCTGAGGCGTGAGAATCACTTCAACCTGGAAGGCGAGATTGCAGTGAGCTAACTCCACTGCACTCCAGCTTGGGTGATAGAGCAAGACAAATATAAAAATTATAATTAAAAAAAGAAACAACCATAAAATAATAGAATAAAAATTGCTGTTTTTATGTAAAGATCTGCTTCTAATAACCTGCATATGATATATGGATTTACTTTTTTCCATTCAGCCTACCTAGTCTTCGCCCAATGTTGGATGTTAATTATTTGCCACTGACAGACATGAGGATAGCACGAACATTTTGTTTTACCAATGAAGGACAGGCATTATACCTCGTCTCTCCTACAGAAATTCAGCGGTTAACATACAGCCAAGAAATGTGTGATAATCTACAGGTAGGTCAGGAGGTACATTTATGAAAAAGACATTGGACATGGTTGAGAGAATGAGAAAGATGTCTAAAAACTAAAATATTATTAAGTCAGACAATAAACATGCCTTTCCAATAACATGTTTTGAACATATATTCTTCATTTTGAGCCTACCAACTTCTAGTATAGTTCTAGGTATTGCACAGAAATGATAAGAGGGAGACAATGCAAAGATCATTCACATTAATAGCTAATCTTTTTATTTATTTATTTTATTGTTTTTGTCCATGGAGAATCTTATGAAAGATTATAAACTCTCCCGTCAGGGTGGAAAATATGTATGTACATACAAAAACTTTCCATACCATTCAGGGAGTTCAAGAACTCTTGAAGAAACCTTGTGATTAAGGGACACACAAAACAAACATATGTCCTGTGGGTTAGAATTGAGCATTTGCCTTTGATTGTAGCAGTAAGCATAGCCTAGAAACAGAATAGATATAAATGTCTAACCTTGCGTAAGAATGGTCACAACATTTTTTAAAAGCATCTTGGACATTTAACTAGTTAAACCCCCTCATTTTACAAATAAGAAAACTAAAACATATTTATTATAATATAGGGGTTAAGAACATAAGCTCTGAACTACTCAAGTTGTATTTTGGCTCCTCCATTTGTGTGATTTTGGGCATTTTACTTAACTTATCTGTACACTCTACTTTGGAGCATTGTTGTCAGAATTTAGTAAGAATTCATGTAAAGGACTGAGCTCCGTGCCTGGAATATAGTATGTTTTTTTTAAAAATAAATAATAATAAATATTAGTATCATCACCATTGTCATTCTACAGATATTTATTGAGTTTTTACTATATGCCTAATACTTGGCTAGACTCTAGGAACATGCTAATAAATAAGAAACAAGTCCCTGCCTGTCAGTGTGGAGAGACAGAAGTAAACAGACAATCACACTACTCTGTGAAAACTGCTATATATGGCTGTGCCAGTACTGGGGAGACATAGAAGGAGGACACCTGGGTTGATGGAGCAGAAGGGAGGCAGTTTAACCAGTTGACTCTCTAACGTGCTTTTTAAAAATTTTGTGACTATCCTTACTCAAGGGTAGATAAACCTTTACAGCTATACTGTTTCTAGTCTATGCATACTGCTACAATCAGAGACAAATGCCCAATTCTAACTCACTGGATATATATTTATTTTGTGTGTCCCTTAATCAAAAGAAGTTAGAGAAGGATTATGGGCACAACTGACTTCCAAATGGTAAATAGGAGTTATCCAGGTGACTGAATGGTTGGGGATGAAAAAGGTAAGATACTTTAGACAGAAGTCGCATGCAAAAGCCTCAGGGCTAAGGAAACTGCCAAGAAAGTGCAGAATTGGGAAGTGAAAAGAGTGGAGGTGTTGTGCTGGAGAATTAGTCGAGTAGATCTTGCAGCCCCTTGTAAGCTCCCTAAGGAATCTATTATAGCATTTAACCCAAGGGCAGTGGTAAGTCATTAAAAAGTTTTAGCAGATTTATTTATTAAAATAAATATTCTGGTTAGTATGGCAGTTGGTTTTCAGGAAGCATGAGGATGGAGAAAAGTTAGCAGATTCAATAGCTATAAAGTGTAATCAGTTGGATTTAGGGTTATTAGATATAGGAGTGAAGGAAAGGAAGGAATTAGTCATTTCTCGGTTTCTGGCTTGGGGAACCAAATAGATGATGGTGCCATTTCCAAAGAGAAGGGCTTCAGGAGGAGGAGCACAAGTCTCAGTAGAGGTAAGGGGAGATGATGAAGTTAAAATCATACTGGAAGTTTGTAGGAAACCAATATTAGGTCACAGATCTCCTGACTCAGTCTAAGTTCCTTTCTCCACACTGATGGTTCTTAAACTCTGGTTAAGAACCTTGCAAGTCTGGTAAAAATATAGATAATGAGAGTACATCTATGTAGATTCTGATTTCATATATGTGGAATGCAGCCTAGATATGTGCATTTCTAACAAGCATTTCTCTAGTCATTGTAAAGCTCACCAAATATTGAAAACAATTGTACTTCACCCTACACAGTAGCTGCCTATTTTGACTCATTTAAATTATCTTTAATCATTTTATAATTTTGTACTCCTACAAAAATAGATCCAACCTTCCACATACCACCAAAGCTTTCCTATTTCATAGGGCAGTCTATGCTTGGTTCAGGGAAGGGTACCAGGATAAAAAAGAGGCTATAGTGACTGAAAAGGGATCAGAAGTCTAGTGGTAATTATTGAGCACAGGTGGAAATTAATCCTAGGGTAGATATACTAGCTTCCCATACTTTGGTGGAGGGAAGAAGAGAAGAGGACAGATAAAGGAAAATTTTAGAATGTTTGTTACTATAGAAGGGGAGGAATAAAAGAAATGCCAGAGGGAGAACTGTGAGCACAGCAAAAATCACCATGAAAATACATGAAAAGCACACTGTTTTTTTTTTCATGATGTCTCCTAATATACCACAGTGTTACCTTTTTGTATATTAATTGATTTTTTAATGCTTTTTTCTTTGAATTTGATACAGGACATGCTAGGAGATTTGTTTACTCCCATAGAGACACCAGAAGCTCAAAACAGAGGCTTTCTTAAGGGACTGTTTGGTGGAAGTGGACAAACATTTGACAGAGAAGAGCTCTGTGAGTAAATTCCTGATTGTAAAAATGTATTGCAAAATAGAAGACATGTTTCTGTGTATGTGTATGTGTGTGTATAACTTAATGTAATATGTGATCTCAAATTCTAGACTACATATTTTTTGCTTCTTAAAGTTTGAATATTTGTTTCCTTCTGTACCAGAAAAATTATTTGCGTTTACCAAACATGAAAAAAGTGGTCACTTCATATTAGGAAATTGTGTAACAAAAATGATATATATAATTCATACAAATAATGAACAAGTTAATAAATATCTAATTTACAAGTAGATCATACCTGCATGGCAATGTGAAGGTATTCAAAAAAGTCTAGAAAAAAGATTTTTGAATCTGCCTGACTTTAACCACTGCTGGAAAACAGATTCCTTATTCAGAATGTAAGATTTATCAATCCTACAGAATAAATTACTTAAAAAATCTACCAGTGAGACTTTGATAAACAAAATCGAAAAGTATTACTGTTTATCAAAGTCTCACTGGTAGATTATTTATTTATTTATTTATTTGAGACAGAGTCTTGCTCTGTCACCCAGGCTGGAGTGCAGTGGCCTGATCTCGGCTCACTGAAACCTCTGCCTCCCAGCTTCAAGCGATTCTCCTGCCTCAGCCTCCCAAGTAGCTGGGATTACAGGAGCCCACCATGCTGGGCTAATTTTTGCGTTTTTAGTAGAGACGAGGTTTCGCTATGTTGGCTAGGTTGGTCTCGAACTCCTGACCTCAGGTGATCTGCCCACCTCACCCTTCCAAAGTGCTGGGATTACAGGCATGAGCCACAGCGCCCAGCCTCACTGGTAGATTTTTAAATAATAGGAAGATACTAGGGAAAATTTTCAGAGAGAAGGTATGAATATATTTTCCAGAATATCCTACCATCATTTGGTAGTATAGATCAAAATTCTCTTTCTCTGGAACTTTTAACTATGCAAAAACATCTAGGTCCCTTCATACAATAGAATATTATTTGGCCATGAAAAGGAATGAAGTACTGATACATGGTACAACATGGATAACCTTGAAAACATCTTGCTAAGTGAAAGAAGCCAGACAAAAAAAGGTCACATATTGTATGATTCCATTTATATAAAAGGTCTAGAATTCAGAGAGACTGAAAGTAGATTAATGATTGCCAGGGGCTGAGGCAAGGAAGGAACAGGGAGTGGCTGCCAATGAGCATGGGGTTTCTTTTTGGAGTAACGTATGTGTTCTGCAATCAGATAGTGGTGATGGTCCTACAACTTTGTGAATACACTAAAAACAAGTGAATTGTACACTTTAAATGGATAAATGTTATGTGAATTATATCTCAATAAGGCTCTTATTTTTAAAAAATTAGATTCCATCAACTCTTATTAAAAAAAAAATCTAGAATCCATTCCAGTATTACATCCTTGGGAATTCTAACTAAATTTCTGCCAAAATAGCTGTATTTTTCTTAAAAAAAAAAATTTAAAAGACAGAATCTCACTTGGTTGCCCAGGCTTTAGAGTAAAGTGGCACAATCATAACTCACTGCAGCCTCAAACTCCTGGGCTCAAGTGATCCTCCTGCCTCAACCGCCTGGGTAGCTAGGACTACAGGCACATACTTCTATGCTTGGCTAATTTTTGATAGCTGTTTTTCAATTAAAAAATATTTTTCTTTATTGAGCGCTGCTGTGGTGGTATGCACTTGTAGTCCCAGCTACTTGGAAGGCTGAGGTGGGAGGATTTCTTGATGCCATGAATTCGAGTCAGGCCTGGGCAACATAGCAAGACCCTGTCGATAGAAATTTTTTTTCACTTCATTGAAATTGAATAAAACTGAGCTTTGTAGGTGACTGAGAAATTCTTTTAGTCTTTTAGAAATCACATTTTTTTTTTTTTTTTTTTTTTGAGACAAAGTCTCACTCTGTCACCCAGGCTGGAGTGCAATGGCATGGTCTCGGCTCACAACCTCCACCTCCCTGGTTCAAGAGATTCTCGTGCCTCAGTCTCCTAAGTAGCTGGGACTACAGGCACATGTTACCACTCCCAGCTAATTTTGTATTTTTAGTAGAGACAGGGTTTCACCATGTTGGCCAGGATGGTCTGGAATTCCTGACCTCAAGTGATCTGCCTGCTTCAGCCTCCCAAAGTGTTGGGATTACAGGCGTGAGCCACTGTGCCCAGCCACAAATTTTTAACATATGTAACTTATATGGGTAAATGTTATGTTTGTTTTATAAGTCAAATTTTTAACATATGTAACCATCATTCATATATTCATATACCCCATTTTTCAGTGTTTACGGAGAGAGAGAGAGATAGAAAGAGAGAGGAAGAGAACCTGAGGCCTAGAAAGGCTTATATATGAAGGTGAACAGAGAAGTCTGAAATAAAAACTTAGGCAGAAATTTAAGCAAATGATCAGGCCTAAGCTTGGAAGAGACATTTATATGGCTTAAATATGAAGTCACATATGTGAATATTCCAATTCAGCATCAAGAAATGCAATTATGCCATATTGTATGGAACACACACACATACAAAAGGCCTATGATAACAATGTATCTCACTGTCTCTTTCTTAGCATTTTTCTTAAGTGCTAACATCTCCAAACACATATATGATGCTCTTTTAATGAGAATTATGACAGTAGAATGTAATGTTAGTTCTTTGTCTTGGTGACAAGCTTGACTGTTTGAATTACTGACAAAATGTTTTAAATTGCTATTGCTTATATTCTCAGTTGGGGAAGCTTCAGCAGGAAAAGCATCCCGCAGCCTTGCGCAACACATTCCTGGACCAGGTAGTATAGAAGGGATGAAAGGCGCTGCTGGAGGGGTGATGGGAGAGCTGACCCGTGCACGAATCGCACTTGATGAAAGAGGACAGAGGCTAGGAGAGCTGGAAGAGAAAACTGCAGGCATGATGACCAGTGCAGAAGCATTTTCCAAACATGCACATGAGGTAAACTGCCTAAGTAAATACAGACATCTTCATACAGGAGTAACTTTAAGCATTTAGGCTCTGAACAAGAACGCTTAAACAGAGATCCACATAAGTAATCCTATATGAGAATCATGGTAGCCTGGATCTCTTCTAAGTATTATAATTCCCCCAATGCTTGGGAGAGAAAAGGTTTTTTGTTTGTTTGTTTGTTTGTTTTTAAATACTTTAAGGTATCGATACTTATTTACCTTAGGGAATAAAGAAAATTATCCATTGATTCTCATACATCTGGGATCCACATCCTCCATTTTGTCTCAGTCATGAAAAATCATCTTCTATCAGCTGAGTCTTTACAGCTTATTTTTAAAATCTTTCTCATATGCACTTTATTTCACAAAATAAAAGAAGCCATTCAGTTTAAGTTTTGAGATTAGATTTGCATGATTAGCTCAAAAAGGCCTTGCTTTAAATAGCACTTTTAAAGTATTTTAGCATCTTATGGTGGCTATTTTTTTCTTTGCAGTTAATGCTGAAATACAAGGATAAGAAGTGGTACCAATTCTAACTTCTAAAGAAGCTGTGACTGCTTTGAGAAACCATATTCAGGGAAACCAAATTTATTCCCAGCATCACTATTCAACTGCTAGAAGCCAGTTTCTTCTACAAAATGTTCCATTTACAGTCAATCTGAAATTATCATAAAGGAGATGTATCAGAGACGCTGTACAACCCAAAGGCTGGAGCCCTGGTTAAAATCCCAAGATATGGCTGAATTTGCCTTTTCCCATGTGGAATGGAGCTATCATCTTGGCATGTCATTCGATAAGGATTTATATTTAGGAACTACGGGGAGTCCTCTTGATTTGAAAATTCCTGTACAAACAAAAGCATTAATGCACTTAATGAAAACAAATCTTTGCATGATAAATTAACATCTTAAGAGGAAAAGAAAAAAAAAAGCATGTTGTGATAGAAGAAAAAAAAAGATTCATGGTAAACTATTTCTATCAATTGGGCCACACTCAACAATTTAAAAAATCTGCATTTGAAGATGTCAGTGCATTTCAAATATATTTGCCATACCCAACTGAAAAGGAAAACAAAACAAAACAAGAACCCAGAGTTTTCTCCTCATCCTTTTACTAGAACATTATTGAATTCTTATGGCAAGAGTCTGATTAATGTTCTCTCTCCATGTTTTACATCATTCACAGTTCTGTCATAATCAAATATTGCCAGTATAGTAAATTATTCCCAACACAATTATTTTCATTTCTATCACCTTCAGAATGGGTTGCTGTTTTTAGCACAAACCATGCAGGGTTGGGTCACCTCAAAGCATTTTCTTCAGCCTGGCTTGTACTCTATAGGGGAGTTGGTAGTAGGTTTGGGGAATCTATAGGAATAATAGTTAGCTATGAGAACTGACTTCACAAAAAGGGAAATTTCACACACCCCAATTTCAGTTTCTAAAGTGATATATTTTAAAAGCTTCATTTGTATCCTTGTCTGCCAGTTACACAGTATATTACTGTTCAAACCCAGTAGGGCCTGCAATCGAAAGGTGCTCTTGCAGCCTGACATTCACAAACCAAACCAGATAACCAAACTGGTCATTCTCTTTAGTGTGATTCAGTAAAACCTCAGTTAATGTTTTGGGAAAGGGATTCTGATTTATGACATTTCTGATTTACAAGGGCTTTCATTAGAAAATACCTTTCGGTTTGATATTTACCACTGGAAATCTTTATAAAATATAGTGATGTGTTTGCTATCTTGGCCTCAGTCATCATTATAGACAACAGAAATACATAAAGAGTTTAATGATACAAAATCAATGTTTTTGTCACTGGGTCAAATAATATAAGCCACCAGATTATGTCAATAGATGCCAAACACCTGTCCCTTATTAAAAACTCTTTTAAAGTTGGAATAAAGAATATCCTTAACATGATACAAGGTATCTATTGTAACTCACCAGAAAAGCACCAGAATCAAAACCAAATAGACACTACCATTTCACATGATTCTGGAAGTCAAAAGTTATAGGAATGTATATATACATATTCCAGGACCCATCCTGTAATATGTTGTTTATTCAAAAAAAATTTTAATTATGGTTTTGGCTTATTGCATTTTTGTTAATCAAGGTCTTACTGGATTTACATTTGTGTTAAGACTTCACAATTTTCCTGAATTTCAGGTTATTTTATTAGCCAAAAAAACAGTATTTTTATTTCCTTTATAGTCTAATTTTTTGCCAGAAGTTGTACTTTCTAGCAAATGTTTCTAGTGGTACAATGTTCTCAGTAATTTTGAGAAAACAAAGATGAGTGAAAGAGTTAAGATAACGTACACTAGGACAGCATTTCTCAGAGTCCTTGAATCCTCTTGTTAAAAAAGCCTCTCTGTGAATCTCCCAGACTCCTGTGAACAGCCTTATGGTAACAGAATCCAGCTTGGAAACACAGATATTACATGACTGTATAATGTATAGAATTATAAAATTATATGTTAAAAATATTAAAGAAACTTAAGATTAGGATCTAGAAAACACTAGTGGCCAAATTGCAATGTATTATTTGTACCACCAGTTTCAAAGACTTAGTTTTCTGATTTTCAGAACAAATACTTTATCATTTCTGTATTTTAAAAAAAAACCTAAAAGAGTAAAAAATTAGTTTATTTTAGAAATAATGAAATTCAGTCCAAAGTAGCAGTACCTTTGATGAGTATCTCTGAAGCCCTCAATAAGATTTAACTTGTTTTAACTTGATCTACATCGAGATTTCTCAATAGCGGCACTATTAGCTGAAAGTCTTTATTGTGGGGAACTGTCCTGTGTATTGCAGGATTTTAGCAACATCCCTGGCCTCTGTCTACTAGATGCCAGTAGGAACCTCCTAGTAATGACAATCGAAATGTCATGGCCAAAATTGCTCCCAGTTTATAGCCACTATTCTACATCATATAAAGAGGTAGATTGTGTGAATATGTAATATATGTTGTATAAAACTGTACAATAAGTATACAATGTCTTCGCAAGATAAATTATTATACCCAAAATTACATGTGTGGTTCATATGCAATAAAATACAATTTTGAAGAAAGCGTATAGGAATCAGTGAAAAATAACAACTACAGAATATTTTAAGGCACATAGAGAAAATATCAAAAAGGACATTATAGTATTTCACTGTAGAAGTGCTTAAAACTTTGGTCTCACTGAATAGATCAAAAGTTTATAATTAGCACACCAATTGGAAGTAAACAGGTGCTTCTAAAATGCTTGAAAAGAAAAGGCTCTTTGAAGTAGTTTAAACGTGTCTTTCAAAATTGTTTTTATAAGCCCTTCCTTAACGTAAGGGTACTTCATCTCACAAACTCCTGGTTAGTGGAATCCGAATTAATGAGGTTTTACTGTATCAAAATTATTTTTATAATTCAAAGAGACAGCAATAAGAAGAATCTAATGTGGATGTGATTTTTCTCTTTGAACATTTCTGTTCTGTTGCACTGAACTTAGCGTGCGTGCACACACACACACACATCGCCACCACTACCATCATCATCTTATCCTCACCTTTGGAAAATGAGTACTGTTGATCCATGTAATCCTTTGCATAGTCTCATCTTTCCTATCTTTCTTCTATTCTGGAACATAAGAAAAATACTCCTAGTAACGTGGACAATGATACAGAAAGTGACTCTGAGCCTTAGTTACCATCAAAATTACACTTTATCTGCTAAAGCGATATCAGAAGGCTTGCAAACCACAGTCCCAACAAGTTGACCTTGTCTCCCTATGACTTCCTCAAAAGATAAGGCCTTTTTAGTGTTACAGCAGAAAATGGGCCTTTTAATTTATTCATCTATGAGAAGCTAGAAGTACTTCTCTGATAATAACATGAGCAATAATCCCTACCTTGAAATCATCCATTAATCTTGGAGTTTGGAGGGAGGGATGATTGATTCCTCATTGGTTTTAATCGCCTACAAAAGCAGTACTACTGACTTTGCTTCTTACACTTCACTGAGCCCCAGACTTTAGGGCCCCAATCACTGTCAAGATCATTGTCCGATGGAACTTTGGAAGGACAGTGACAGAACTGAATGAGATGTTTTCCAGTGATTCAGTCACAAAGATAAGTCTTTCAAATCTTTTGAAAGTGATTCTCAAATTAATAAATCAAAATCCAACTATTTTCCCTCAAAGTTTTTAGGGATCTGAAAGGAAAAATTTACTGTTGGAGTCCCTTTTTATGTGACCAATGTACCAGTTTTAAAGGTACCATCTATACTTTATCTACATGAAGGGATCACCATGACTTTGAGAGAAAAAAGAATCAGATTAGGCCTAAGATTGGTTGAAGATTAAAATAGACTCTTACGTTCAAGCAGAAGGGAAAAATGAAGCCAATCTAGAAAAGTAAGCTAAACATCCTCTCCTTGGCTTAGGATCATTGGGACAAACTGGGAGTATATCTGTGTGATTACACCCTGCTGCTATGAGAAAAAAGAACTGTAACCTGACCATGTTGGCTCACACAGGGCAATGCCAAAAGAAGTCAAAACGTGGCCAGGCACGGTGGCTCAAGCCTGTAATCCCAGCACTTTGGGAGGCCAAGACGGGCGGATCACGAGGTCAGGAGATCGAGACTATCCTGGCTAATACGGTGAAACCCCGTCTCTACTAAAAAATACAAAAAAACTAGCCGGGCGAGGTGGCGGGCGCCTGTAGTCCCAGCTACTCGGGAGGCTGAGGCAGGAGAATGGCATAAACCCGGGAGGCGGAGCTTGCAGTGAGCTGAGATCCGGCCACTGCACTCCAGCCTGGGCGACAGAGCGAGACTCCGTCGCAGAAAAAAAAAAAAAAAGAAGTCAAAACGTATCAGGTCTTGGTCTCTGTGTCAGGAGAAATGTGGTAGCTTTCACAGCTTCTTCACCTCTGTCCTCTGTCACGCAACTCCATTTTTGGCTGGGTGCCATTTTTGGCTGGGTACTATTTCACATGCACACTGTCCTGGGTGCCAGAAATACTTGTGGTGTACCTGGTTTGAGCAGTACTCTAATATGCACCATTCCAGGGAACATAGTTGTTAACATAACAAGTTTAGTGTGTGTATTTGCAGACAACATAGCCCTGAAAGCATGAAATGTAGAATAGGTAAGGTCTGTCTCAGAAAAGGAGGAGGAAGTACCAATTTGGTGCAAGAAGATTGTGGTGAGGAAGGACATGGGAGCCACAGTGAAGTGAAAGAGGCTTTAAGGAATCAGATACACAGATGCTTTGATTTCCATATTTATCTAGAGGAGTGATTCTCAACCTTGGCTCTACATAAGAATCACCTCAGGAAATTTTAAAATTCCCAATTATATTAAAATCGTTTGGAGTGGGAACCAGATACCAATATTTGTGAAAGCTCCAAGGTGGTTCTAATATCCAGCCAAAGGTGATTATCACTGCTTTATGGCCAACTAAGGAAAACTTGTTTGTTTGCCTTGGCTGGTGCTCCAGCCCCAGTTCTGAGTGGTCAGGGAAGGCAAAATGTAAGATATTGTAATGGTATTTATTCTGGATGTCTCAAAGAACAAAAGAATTTGGGAATTTCTGACCAGGCAATGCCCCATTAACTCTTAATAACCGTCTTTGTGATAGTCTCCTATGTGACTTGTCCATCAATTATTCCAATTAAAAGGTCTAGGTTTTTTTTTTTCAACTGTCTTACACATGTGACATCACAAGTTACCAGAAGTAGCACAGTACATACAACAGCATATAAAGCTAAGTGGAAAACTAATTCTTCATATTTAGACAGTGGAAATTCTCAAAACAATCATTTGCTAAATTAGGTCCAAATTTATTATTCATTCTTCTGGAGGAGACATAGGTACCAGGTACCTGTTCTGTTGTAGGTATATTTCACTGGACTTGGTCTTAGCAAAAAGGAAGAACAAATCTTCCTTTTTGATTGTTATCTCAATCAAAAGCTCCCAGGGCCACTTGGATTTATTTGCTTAGTTTGGACATATGTTTAAAGGAAAAGAATACCTGTAACTTCCTGTATGACATCCAGTGCCCTGAAAGAGTGCTTACACCTTCAAAAAAGGAAAATCCAGCCTATCAAAGGCAGTAACGCATACTGAGAAGAAACTCAGAGTTATCGCCCTCATACTGCTTTCCCTCTGCTGTTGGCCCACCCTTCTTGACCGCAAAGCCAGAAAATAAACTAGGTGGTGGTTTTGGACAATTGTACACAGGATCAGAATCTCTAATAACCTATAATTTTTAGTACTTAATTATGTGATGTTTTATTCTAGGAAATAAGAAACAGATGACATCATTGATGTATCTTTCTTTCATCTTCAGAATTTTTGCATCTTTTCAGAAAATGACAAATTACTATTTTTCTGTTGCACTCAGCAATTGTGACTATACTTAACAAAATTCTTGTAGTCTGTAGAGATATCAATAAAATTGTATATGTTTGTACATAGATGCTCTCTTATGTCATGATGTCATGCACTAATGATTTTTGCCAAGATTACATATGGACAGAGGTAAGACCCATTTATAACACTATGAACTATGGTTTTGCAAAGTGTAATTGTTTTCAAAAGGCAGGGAGGGGGTGGGAGAGCAATGTACAGCAAATCTATCAAATACAACTTCCCAAAACTCACACGTTTTGCTAGAATTTATTAACCCAATAGCCATTCAAAATCTCCATCAATTTGAGGAAATGTGTTACTTTTTGTTGGAAGAATTTAAAGACAACTTTTGACGATGTTGATTGAAGTTCACCTTCAGTGAAGTACAAGTAAAAATAATTTGTTAATAATGCATCAAATGAAACCAAGGTGGATAAGATGTGCCTACAAACTTAACATGCAGACCTTACTTCCTCACTTCTTTTCAGCTCAGGCTTTGTCCCCATCCAGGCAGAAAAATTAAGCTACTATGGGCTTATTCCAGCTCTTAGTAGTTATGATAAACATTCATTAACTCAAGACCTCCAACAGTTCTCGGAGAGTGTGCTCTCCTGCACCCCTGGCTTTCATAAGCATAGTTAATTACTCTCCAGGCACTTTCCCCATATTTATCTATACTCTGGCTGTAAACAACTGACTTTATTCTTCCAAATCCTGTCTAATTTAATCTCAGGAAAATTTCCCCACCACAATTTTTTTCCTAATTTTAGTTCCATATAAAAATGGAGAAAAACAGCCAACCAACTCTAGGCTAAAAAACTTGTTGATTAAAAATACAAATATGCATACTGACACTTTAAAATACAAAGTCCTTTTCAGAATTTTTCTCTCTCAGAATTTCTTCAAGGAGATCCATTTACCTTATTTTTGAATTACAATAACTCAAGCTTCAGATACTTGCATTCAATATCTGAAATACTGTTTCGACTTCCTTTCTTCCTCCTTCCCTTCCTTCCTGTTTCTTCCTCACCCCCTCCCTCCCTCTGTTCCCTGCTGCCCTTTCCTCTCCTCCCTTCCTTCCTCCTTTCTTTCCTTTCATTCGTTCACTCCAAAAGTCAGCCACACTCAAAAAGGTTGGTGATGGCATCGCCATACAAAGACTGCATTGGAGTAGGGTGAAAAGGAAACAGCCCACAAAAGACAGCACTGGAGTGAAGTGGCAGGGTCAACCCTTCAGTGGTCAGTGATGGTGTGTGATGTTGGCATTGGAACAGGGCAGAAGGCAGCCCAGTGGGGTCAGGAGGTTGGCTACATACAGGGCATTGAACAATTAACAAGAATACTGATACTATGGGAGCCAGGTTTCTCACTGATGGAGAACAAAGAAAGGAAAAAATTAAAAGGGAAAGCTAGAATAAACCCTAGAGTATTAGATTACAATTGGAAGTATCAGTGTAAATTTTTACATATATATAAAGTGTGTATATAATGTATACAAATATAGATGGGTATTGCTACATACTTTACATACATATGTGATAATAAAGATGTGTGTGTGCACATGTGCCTGCATAGTACATATATATTTCCTAATTCTGCACACCAAGAAGACAGGGAGCAAGCCCCTCACCCGCTGGAGCAATGAGCACAACTAGTGCCTGGATATTGATTTCCAATTACTATTCTCTGCTAAAAGGAACTGGAGTTCTCTGAAGAAATGTCTGATTTTAAGGTTAGAACATTTTTGTGTCAGAAAATAAAGTATTCAAAGAATAGGGACATGTCAAAAGGACACAGCAGCTACCTTAAAGGCTACACAGGACAAATCAGGTATAATTTGAGCATCAAGGCCAGGTGCAGTGGCTCATGCCTATAATCCCGGCACTTTGGGAGGCCAAGGAGGGAGGATTGCTTGAGACCAAAAATTCGAGACCAGCCTGGGTAACATAGCAAGACCCTGTCTCTACCCAAAATAATAATAATAATAATCATAATAATAATAACAAAAAGAAAGGAAAAAAGAAAAAGCATAACATGTCATAACAGAAATTTAGTAAGTACCCACTAGCCCACATTGATATAAATAAAAGCAGAAAGCGAAAACTCTTCCTTACAATAGAATATCAACAAATAAATAAATGTAGATGGAATTTTAAAATTACCATTTGGCAACCATTATCGTAATGACTTGGTCAACAAATACCAGTGGATGCTAAAACTAGTGAGGTAAAGTGGGACAGAGGAAGAGATATTTCCACAGTCAAAGTATCTTCACAAAAAACATTTGCTAATCATAAAGAAAAATATAACTAGAGAAACATGGCAGACACCACCTTAATCAAGTTATCAAAGTTATCACCACCAGCAAGGGAACAAATCATCATGTGCAACCTGACAGGATGCAGTGAGTGAGAACCCACAACACCTCTGCAATATTCCTGCCAAAAATGCAGGATCAAGGTCTAATCATGAGGCAATAAACAAAAACAAATTGAATGACATTCTATAAAATATCTGCCCTCTATTAAACATTTTCAGTGTCCTAAAAGTCAGAGAAAGACGTGTTCCGGATTTAAAGAGACTATACGGTCATGACAACTAGGTGCAACTCTTGGTCTTGGATTGGACCCTTTTGCTATAAATGACATAACTGGAGAAATTAACGAAACCTGAGTGGTGATTTCTGACTTGATTGGGATTCTTGGTACTATTCTTCAAACTTTCACCTAGGTTTTAAATTATTCCAAAATAAAACTACAAAAATAAAATATTTCCAATCTTGCTGTATTACCTGTACTTCAATGGCATTGTCTTCTACCTTTCATAGCAAATGGACAGTTGCTTTGCAGCTTAAACAATGGTCTCGTGAGCTGGTTTGGGAATCCAACCATTATTTAAACATTTTTTTGAAATGTGTTTTAATTGCACAAATAATACATAAATGCATACTGTAATAATCATATGATAAATTTAGACAAGATCAAGTGAGTATTTCCTTTGGTTACCTCCTACTCATCGAAATTAACAAGTTATAGTTTGCTGTGTTTCCTTCTAAATATTTTTCTATGCTGCAACGTGCTTATTCATGTCTCTACTATGTCTCAGATCGTTCTATGTCAGTACCTATAATTCATTCTTTTTAACTCACTTATATTATCCCAAGGTGTCAATAAACCATAACTTGTTACCACTCTTTTACTAGTATTTAGATATTTTCCAGTCTCTTGATATTACAAACACGACTGCAGTGAACATTTGCACATGTGTTTTCCGTATGTGCAAGTGCTTAAGATGTTAATGTCAAGTGGAATTGCTGAATTAAACAGCATGCTCGTTCAATTTAAATAGATGTTGACTAAATTATTCTTCTACCAGTGTATAAAAATTAGTTTCCTTTCATCTTCACCTATTTTCAAATATTTTTATTTTTTCACACTGTTAAAGATGAAAATGGCATCTTATTGTTTTAATTGGAATTTTTCTGATATGAAAAGGTTTATTCCTCAGTGAGGCTTTCTGCAGAGAGCAAGCCAACTTGAGAAAACAAGGAAGAGACTGGGTTTTTATTGTAGTCAGAAGGTGGGCCAGGGATTGCAGCATGGGGTTTGCATGGTTTGAAAATCCCACTGGCACCAAAGAAGGGAGCATCGGATTTCCTCTCAGCTTACTCAGATGTGGACAGAAGAGGAAGTGGGAGAATAGAGGCTCAAAACTTGTCAGCAAACATCAAAAGATGGAGTCAGACTCCACTACAGATCATTTGTCTATTGTTGATTTTTAAAATGTAGCTTAGCTTCTATGACTGATTTTTCCTTGCCTTGGACTCTTCCTAGGAATTGTGTAGTCTCTCCCTCCTCCTCCCTGCAAGATTGGCTTCTGGGTTTAGGAGAAGGCTTACATTAACCCATGATAAAGGAGGAGGTGTGCTGGTCCTTGTCTTCCTCCCTGGATCCTCTGGGACTCAGTAACAGTGGCTGGTCTGTTGTGACCCTTGAGTACCTTCCACTGATATGTGCTGAAGTACAACTGGTGAATGTGTGGTTTGCTCTCACTCGGGGTTAGCACCATATGGTCCTCGCTCGCTAACTCAGCCTTACGTAGGCTATGGATCTGTTCTGAATTTGCTGTTGTGCCATGGCCCCTGGGTTAGACTGTTCAGTGTCTTTCACAATTTAACCTTATTGATGTCACTTTTTCATACTGAAAATTTTTCTTTATAATGTAGTCAAGTTTTATCTTTTACCTTTATGATTTTAGAACTTTGTTTTACAGAAGGCTTTTATTTCTATAAAGTTATAAACATTCTCACATTTTTAAATTTACTTTCATAGCCTTCTTTTAAATATTTAGGCTTTTAATCCATCTGGAGTATTTTGTGAGCATTTGACATAGAGATCCAACCTCATATATTTTACCAATGGATACTCTTATCACTACGTCGCTGTTTATGAACAGCCTATCTTTCACTACTGATTTGAAATGACATTTTAATCATTTCTCATATATGTATAAGTCTGTTTCTTAAATTCTTTGTGTTTTTTTTTTTTTTTTTGAGATGGAGTCTTGCTCTGTCGCCCAGGCTGGAGTGCAGTGGCGTGATCTCGGCTGACTACAAGCTCCGCCTCCCGGGTTCACGCCATTCTCCTGCCTCAGCCTCCCGAGTAGCTGGGACTACAGGAGCCCGCCACCACGCCTGGCTAATTTTTTGTATTTTTAGTAGAGACGGGGTTTCACTGTGTTAGCCAGGATGGTCTCGATCTCCTGACCTCATGATCTGCCTGCCTCGGCCTCCCAAAGGGCTAGTATTACAGGCGTGAGCCACCACGCCCAGTCTAGTCTGTTTTAATACTCTTACTTGTCTATTTCTATCCCCTTATCAAGCTATTATATCTTTGTGATACATCCTAATATCTGATACAAATCTTTGTTATTTCTCAAGTTTGATAGGACTGTGTATTTTTTTCTTCAGGTGAGTTTTAAGATATTATCTATCTAAAAAAATATAAAATCCTGATGAGACTTTGATGGAATTAAAGTTATAGATTAAAAATTAATGAAGTTTTTTGTTGGCATCGCTTCCTTTGGGACATCCTTATCTTTTTGTCACAACCATTTCCCTAATTTCTGTTAATTGTGCCTTCACTGTTTCTCAGGTTGCTTATCTACCATATCTCAAACAGCAGCAGTGTCAGCATTCCCAGGAAGGTAGTTATTCTGTAATTCCATTTATGTTCAATTTGAATTTCACTTCCAGTATTATCATTTTTTTACTTCTCTGGTACACTTTCATCTTTATTAGCCAACTTCCACTTTTGATTATCCATTTTTGTAGAAGGTGGATTTACCATTGGGAGACAAGCAATCAACACAACTACACTTTGCCATCTGTAAGTAAAGTGAATAACAGATGTGAAATGACCAATCATAGACAGCTTTTGGAAGAAGTGATGTAACTGGTCCTCATCATGATGCATGTATGAATTTCCTATTACTGCTACCAATTCCACAAACTTACTAGCTCAAAACAACTCAAATTATTATCTTGCAGTTCTAAAGGGCAGAAGTCCAAAATGGTCTTAACTGGGCCAGAGTCAATGTGTTGGCAGGGCTACATCCCTTCAAAAGGTTCTAGAAGAGAATCCACTTACTTACCTTTTCCAATTTTTTGAGGGTTCCTGCATTCCTTGGCTCATGGACCATTCTTCCAACTTTAAAGTCAGCAGTGTAGCATTTTGCAATCTTTCTCTGTTTCTGTTGTCGTATCTTCCCTGACTCTGACCATCTGCTTCCCTTTTATAAAGACTCTGTTGATTACAATGGAACCATTCAGATAATCCAGGATAATCCCCCACCTCAAGATCTTTAACTTAATCACATCAACAAGGTCCCTTTTGCCATGTAATATAACAGTTCACAGATTTTAGGAATTAGGATGTGAACTTTGGGATGAGAGGCATTATTCTGCCTAACACAATGTGCATTTCTTATTTACACAGTGGTTGTGGTTTGAAGAACTATCAGTGAAGTTTGAATTTCATGCAGTTACTCACAGTTAATATCCACTGGTAACTGAAATTTGAACTGTGTTGCAGGGAAGACTCGTGTTATTAAGTAAATCATAGTAACTGGGATTTCTGCATACCTGAATCATGCAAAATGGGGATGGTCTGTTTCAGGTCCAGCTGACAGGTCAAACGGAATGAGAAAATGCATGTGACTACACAGACTAGGCCACGGCTGCAGAGAATGAGGCAGAAGGGACTTTTGTTTGACCTCATGTTTGAAGAACACTCACAGGTAAACAAATTGAGCTTTCTCTTGTCCAAAATCTTTCAAGCCTACCAGAATACTGACAGCACTTCAGCTTTTAAGAAACATAGTACAGTGGGGCACGCCGAAGATGGCCGAATAGGAAGAGCTCCAGCCTCCAGCTCTCAGTGTGAGCAACACAGAAGACGGGTGATTTCTGCATTTTCAACTGAGGTACTGGGATCGTCTCACTGGGTGACAGTGGCATGTCGGACAGTTGGTCCTGGTCCACGGATGCAGCCCAACCAGCAAGAGCTGAAGCAGGGAGAGGCATCGCCTCACGTGGGAAGTGCAAGGGGGAAGGAAATTCCTTTTCCTAGCCAAAGGTAATTGAGACACACAACACCTGCGAAATCGGGTAACTCCCACCCTAATATTGCACTTTACCAAGGTTCTTAGCAAATGGCACACCGGGAGATTATATACCACACCTGGCCCGGAGGGTCCCACGCCCAGGGAGCCTCCCTCATTACTAGCACAGCAGTCTGAGATCTAATTGTAAGGCAGCAGCAAGGCTGGAGGAGGGGTGCCCACCATTGCTGAGGCTTAAGTAGATAAACAAAGCCACCTGGAAGCTCGAATTGGGTGGAGCCCACCACAGCTCAAGGAGGCCTGCCTGCCTCTGTAGACTCCTCCTCTGGGGACAGGGCACAGCTAAATAAAAAGCAGCAGAAAACTCGGCAGAGGTAAATGCCCCTGTCTGACAGCTTTGAAGACAGCAGTGGATCTCCCAGCATGGAGGTTGAGATCTGAGAACGGACAGACTGCCTGCTCAAGTGAGTCCCTGACCCCTGGGAGACATCCCCCACTAGGTGCAGACTGACACCTCAACCTCACACGGCAGGGTACACCCCTGAGACAAAGCTTCCAGAGCAAGAATCAGACAGCAACACTCACTGTGCAGCAATATTCTATCTTCTGCAGCATCCGCTGCTGATACCCAGGCAAACAGGGTCTGGAGTGGACCTCAAGCAAACTCCAACAGACCTACAGCTGAGGGTCCTGACTGTTAGAAGGAAAACTAACAAACAGAAAGGACACCCATACCAAAACCCCATCAGTACGTCACCATCATCAAAGACCAAAGGCAGATAAAAGCACAAAGATAGGGAAAAAGCAGTGCAGAAAAGCTGGAAATTCAAAAAATCAGAGTGCATCTCCCCCTCCAAAGGAATGCAGCTCATCACCAGCAACGGAACAAACCTGGACGGAGAATGACTTTGATGAGTTGAGAGAAGGCTTCAGTTGATAAAACTTCTCAGAGCCAAAGGAGGAACTACGTAACCAGCGCAAAGAAATTAAAAACCTTGAAAAAAGATTGGATGAATGGATAACTAGAATAATCAATGTGGAGAACACCTTAAAAGAACTGATAGAGATGAAAACCATAACATGAGAACTACATGACAAATGCACAAGCTTCAGTAACCGACTTGATCAACTGGAAGAAAGAGTATCAGTGATTGAAGATCAAATGAATGAAATGAAGTAAGAAGAGAAGTGTAGAGAAAAATGAGTGAAAAGAAATGAATGAAGCCTCCAAGAAATATGGGATTATGTGAAAAGACCAAATCTACTTCTGATTGGTGTGCCTGAAAGTGACGGGGAAAATGGAACCAAGTTGGAAAACACTCTGCAGGATATCATCCAGGAGAACTTCCTCAACCTAGTAAGGCAGGCCAACATTCAAATTCAGGAAACACAGAGAATGCCACAAAGACACTCCTCGAGAAGAGCAACTCCAAGACACATAATTGTCAGACTCACCAAAGTTGAAATGAAGGAAAAAATCTTAAGGGCAGCTAGACAGAAAGGTCGGGTTACACACAAAGGGAAGCCAATCAGACTAACAGCAGATCTCTCAGCAGAGACTCTACAAGCCAGAAGAGAGTGGGAGCCAATATTCAACATTCTTAAAGAAAAGAATTCTCAACCCAGAATTTCATATCCAGTCAAACTAAGTTTCATAAGTGAAGGAGAAATAAAATCCTTTACATACGAGCAAATGCTTAGAGATTTTGTCACCACGAGGCCTGCCCTACAAGAGATCCTGAAGGAAGCACTACACATAGAAAGGAACAACAGGTACCAGTCATTGCAAAAACATGTCAAAATGTAATGTCCATCGACGCTAGGAAGAAACTGCATCAACTAGCGAGCAAAATAACCAGCTAATATCATAATGACAGGATCAAGTTCACATGTAACAATATTAACCTTAAATGTAAATGGACTAAATGCTCCAATTAAAAGACACAGACTGGCAAATTGGAAAAGAGTCAAGACTCATCAGTTTGCTGTATTCAGGAGACCCATCTCATATGCAGACACACACACAGGCTCAAAATAAAGGGATGGAGGAAGATCTACCAAGCAAATGGAAAACAAAAAAAAGCAGAGGTTGCAATCCTAGTCTCTGATAAAACAGACTTTAAACCATCAAAGATCAAAAGAGACAAAGAAGGCCATTACATAATGGTAAAGGGATCAATTCATCAGGAAGAGCTAACTATCCTAAATATATATGCACCCAATACAGGAGCACCCAGATTCATAAAGCAAGTCCCTAGAGACTTACAAAGAGACTTAGACTCCCATACAATAATAATGGGAGACTTCAACACCCGACTGTCAACATTAGATCAACGAGACAGAAAGTTAACAAGGATATACAGGAATTGAACTGAACTCTGCACCAAGCAGACCTAATAGACATCTATAGAACTCTCCACCCCAAATTAACAGAATATACATTCTTCTCAGCACCACATCGCACTTATTCCAAAATTGACCACATAGTTGGAAGTAAAGCACTCCTCAGCAAATGTAAAAGAACAGAAATTATAACAAACTGTCTCTCAGACCACAGTGCAATCAAACTAAAACTCAGGACTAAGAAACTCAATCAAAACCGCTCAACTACATGGAAACTGAACAACCTGCTCCTGAATGACTATTGGGTATATAACGAAATGAAGGCAGAAATAAAAATGTTCTTTGAAACCAATGAGAACAAAGATACAACATACCAGAATCTCTGGGACACATTTAAAGCAGTGTGTAGAGGGAAATTTAGAGCACTAAATGCCCACAAGAGAAAGCAGGAAAGATCTAAAATTGACACCCTAACATCACAATTAAAAGAACTAGAGAAGCAAGAGCAAACAAATTCAAAAGCAAGCAGAAGGATAACTAAGATCAGAGCAGAACTGAAGGAGATAGACACAGAAAAAACCCTCCAAAAAATCAATGAATCCAGGAGCTGGTTTTTTGAAAAGATCAACAAAATTGATAGACCACTAGCAAGACTAATAAAGAAGGAAAGAGAGAAGAATCAAATACACACAATAAAAAATGATAAAGGGGATATCAGCACTCACCCCACAGAAATACAAACTACTATCAGAGAATACTATAAACACCTCTATACAAATAAAGTAGAAAACCTCAAAGAAATGGATAATTTCCTGGACACTTACACTCTCCCAAGACTAAACCAGGAAGAAGTTGAATCCCTGAATAGACTAATAGCAGGCTCTGAAATTGAGGCAATAATTAATAGCCTACCAACCAAAAAAAGTCCAGGACCAGACGGATTCACAGCCGAATTCTACCAGAGGTACAAGGAGGAGCTGGTGCCATTCCTTCTTAAACCATTCCAATCAAAAGAAAAATAGGGAATCCAGCCGGGCGCGGTTGTGGGCGCCTGTAGTCCCAGCTACTCGGGAGGCTGAGGCAGGAGAATGGTGTGAACCCGGGAGGCGGAGCTTGCAGTGAGCCGAGATCGCGCCACTGCACTCCAGCCTGGGCTGGGCGACAGAGCGAGACTCCGTCTCAAAAAAAAAAAAAAAAAAAAGAAAAAGAGGGAATCCTCCCTAACTCATTTTACAAGGCCAACATCATCCTGATACCAAGCCTGACAGAGATACAACAAAAAAAAGAGAATTTTAGAGCAATACTCCTGGTGAACACTGACGCAAAAATCCTCAATAAAATACTGGCAAACCGAATCCACCGGCACATCAAAAAGCTTATCCACCATGATCAAGTGGGCTTCATCCCTGGGATGCAAGGCTGGTTCAACATACACAAATCAATAAACGTAATCCAGCATATAAACAGAACCAAAGACAAAAACCATATGATTATCTAATAGATGCAGAAAAGGCCTTTGACAA
This sequence comes from Macaca nemestrina, assembly GCF_043159975.1. NCBI lineage: Eukaryota > Metazoa > Chordata > Mammalia > Primates > Cercopithecidae > Macaca > Macaca nemestrina. Next base: position 162,398,486 of record NC_092126.1, on the reverse strand, counting down.
AATTCAACAGCCCTTCATGCTAAAAACTCTCAATAAATTCGGTATTGATGGAACGTATCTCAAAATAATAAGAGCTATTTATGACAAACCCACAGCCAATACCATACTGAATGGGCAAAAACTGGAAGCATTCCCTTTGAAAACTAACACAAGACAAGGATGCCCTCTCTCACCACTCCTATTCAACATACTGTTGGAAGTTCTGGCTAGGGCAATCAGGCAAGAGAAAGAAATCAAGGACATTCAGTTAGGAAAAGAAGAAGTCAAATTGTCCCTGTTTGCAGATGACATGATTGTATATTTAGAAAACCCCATTGTCTCAGCCCAAAATCTCCTTAAGCTGATAAGCAACTTCAGGAAAGTCTCAGGATACAAAATCAATGTGCAAAAATCACAAGCATTCTTATACACCAGTAACAGACAGAGAGCCAAATCATGAATGAACTTCCATTCACAATTGCTTCAAAGAGAATAAAATACCTAGGAATCCAACTTACAAGGGATGTAAAGGACCTCTTCAAGGAGAACTACAAACCACTGCTCAGTGAAATAAAAGAGGACACCAACAAATGGAAAAACATACCATGCTCATGGATAGGAAGAATCAATATTGTGAAAATGGCCATACTGCCCAAGGTAATTTAGAGATTCAGTGCCATCCCCATTAAGCTACCAATGACTTTCTTCACAGAATTGGAAAAAACTGCTTTAGAGTTCATATGGAACCAAAAAAGACCCTACATTGCCAAGACAATCCTAAGCCAAAAGAACAAAGCTGGAGGCATCACGCTACCTGACTTCAAACTATACTACAAGGCTACAGTAACCAAAACAGCATGGTACTGGTACCAAAACAGAGATATAGACCAATGCAACAGAACAGAGTCCTCAGAAATAATACCACACATCTACAGCCATCTGATCTTTGACAAACCTGACAAAAACAAGAAATGGGGAAAGGATTCCCTATTTAATAAATGGTGCTGGGAAAATTGGCTAGCCATAAGTAGAAAGCTGAAACTGGATCCTTTCCTTACTCCTTATATGAAAATTAATTCAAGATGGATTAGAGACTTAAATGTTAGACCTAAAACCATAAAAGCCCTAGAAGAAAACCTAGGTAATACCATTCAGGACATAGGCATGGGCAAAGACTTCATGTCTAAAACACCAAAAGCAACAGCAACAAAAGTCAAAATTGACAAATGGGATCTAATTAAACTAAAGAGCTTCTACACAGCAAAACAAACTACCATCAGAGTGAACAGGCAACCTACAGAATGGGAGAAAATTTTTGCAATCTACTCATCAGACAAAGGGCTAATATCCAGAACCTATAAAGAACTCAATCAAATTTACAAGAAAAAAACAAACAACCCCATCAAAAAGTGGGCAAAGGATATGAACAGACACTTCTCAAAAGAAGACATTCATACAGCCAACAGACACATGAAAACATGCTCATCATCACTCACCATCAGAGAAATGCAAATCAAAACCACAATGAGATACCATCTCACACAAGTTAGAATGGCAATCATTAAAAAGTCAGGAAACAACAGGTGCTGGAGAGGATGTGGAGAAATAGGAATACTTTTACACTGTTGGTGGGACTCTAAACTAGTTCAACCATTGTGGAAAACAGTGTGGCGATTCCTCAAGGATATGGAACTAGAAATAGCATTTGACCCAGCCGTCCGATTACTGGGGATATACCCAAAGGATTTTAAGTCATGCTGCTATAAAGACACATGCACACGTATGTTTATTGCGGCACTATTCACAATAGCAAAGACTTGGAATCAACCCAAATGTCCATCAGTGACAGACTGGATTAAGAAAATGTGGCACATACACACCATGGAATACTATGCAGCCATAAAAAAGGATGAGTTCGTGTCCTTTGTAGGGACATGGATATGGCTGGAAACCATCATTCTCAGCAAACTATCGCAAGAACAGAAAACCAAACACAGAATATTCTCACTTATAGGTGGGAATTGAACAATGAGATGACTTGGACACAGGAAGGGGAACATCACACACTGGGTCCTATTGTGGGAAGGGGGGAGGGATAGCATTAGGAGATATACCTAATGTAAATGATGATTTAATAGGTGCAGCACACCAACATGGCACATGTATCCATATGTAACAAACCTGCACGTTGTGCACATGTACCCTAGAACTTAAAGTATAATAATAATAAAAAAAGAAACATAGTACAGGTAAATATGGCAAAAGAAATAATGATTTATCTTCCCTCTTACTGCTGTCATCTCTGCCTTTTTCACGCCCCCAAAAAAACTATGTCTCTTATGCATTAATAGTCAACTACTGATAATGGATTACACTTTCTAAAGCAACTATCTTTTTTTCATTATTCTGATTAATAAACATAAAAGAGCTCTTCTGGTGACTGATTAAGAATATAATTAGTGCTTTCTATGAACAAGCTATGGAGTAACTAAATAAGGGACATGGGTTTCTGACACTCTTAGACCAACTACAATTTTTAACAAAACAATTGTTGATATAAAGTTTCTCATAAATTCACTTTATTTCAACAGCAAAAGATTAGCTCCACCCCTCTGATTGGGATCACAAAGTACAGTCTTTTCAGCATGGGTTTTCTCACGATGCCACAAATAGAAAGAGGCACTAAGGGACTGATAAGGGGGTATTTTCTGTCTCTGGCAGTATTATATTTACCTGCAATAAAAACATCTGATCTTACAGAACAGGATACCTCTTGAAGAGGTATAGTTTATTTTATAATATGTAAGTGTTCCAAATACATTCATTGTATGAATGAGGGAAGGAAAAGCAATAAGAAACATTTCACGAATATTCATTCCTAGACTCTAACTATACCAAGTCTTACCACTTTATAGAATTCATAATTTATTAGCTAATACTATTTTAAAATACTATTTCGGTACTTTAAAATTGATATTAGAGGGAAAAAAGTCACACACAATGCCTAACACCACCAGGGTGAAACCAAATCTTTATCTGCCTGTGGCTCTGTCGGGGTCGATAGAGGCAGCAGCTTCATATTCTTCATGGTTTACCCAGACAGAGGTGGAGCCAAAGTGCTAAGTGCATATTTCAAGCATCTGTTCTGAATATGTTTAAAGCCACAGTAAATTACAAAAGGCAAATTCATAGATGCTCTTTGAAAGTGAATGTAACTATTATACTTGGTATTTTACTTCCCCCACTCTCCCAGAAGATGCTATAAAGACAGATCCTAATATATAGGTTGAAACTCTCACTATAAAATCACTAGGCTAAGTCTATCAAGACTTGAAAGTTTGTTTTCCTGAGGAAGGTGAGAGGGTAATCTCTGTTCTTTCCAGGCGACTGTATCTGCACAGGCTTCCCTGGGAGGACTTCATCAGCAGCACAGTTACACATCAAAGTCCTTCAGCTCTCCCCAGCTGGCACCTATTTTCACTTTCACTTTCAATTTCACAGACAGTTTTACAGCACTTTCCATTTCATTCTTGACAATCTGAGCTACCTAAGGGGAAAAAAAAATGAGGTTAACAAACTCTCTGCTCAGTCAAAGAATGTTTCCCAAGTCACCCCCTGAGAAGGTTATAAACCAGACTGGAGCTCTTCACCCAATGGTGCTTAAAATGCTAAATCAGAAAAAATAAAAATAAAAATAAATACATAAAAAGACATCTCGAACTCTTCTTCACGGATGAGCAGGAGTTTCTGAAAGTTTTTTCTAGAATGCTTGGAGCTTGGAAACCCTCAGGGAAAGACTCCAAATTTGTGTTTAATTCCTCCAAGACAAAAACATCTCTGCATTGGCAATTTCTTCACTGATTAAGAACGAGTACAAAATGGAACACTCTTGGCAACTTCTCTACCTGTAAGGACTCAACATTTATACAGCCATCCTGGGGCTAGGGTAGAGTTCCAAAATCCTCATGCATAGGAAAAAAAGCTGTCAGCCTGACAATCCAGTGTCTTGGCTTCCTATAGAATGGACACAAGCATTGCAAAAATACCTGAACAACATCTTCTTCTGCCACTTCATACAGGAGTTCATCATGGAGTTGAAGGATGAAAAAGCCTCCTCTGACTGGGCAGAACATCCCTTGCAGTTTTCTCTTTCGTAATAATCCTGCTTCATGAAAAAGGAGCAAAACTGATCAGCATGTCGCTGAGTCATAGGAGAATGTTTTTAGAGATCCTGACTAACTCTGAGGAATGTTAATGAAAAGATTAGAACACACAAGATTAAGAACTATCAGGAAAATAACTACTTGCTGGTTGCTACCTATCCTAACTATCCAGTGTAAACTCACCAACTTCCTCCCAGAAAGAAGGAGTCTCCCGAAGAAGTCAGTAAATGGGGTGTGAGGAACTCTGCTCCAAGCTCTAGTCCAACTTATTTCTCACGAATAACTAACATTTTCTCTTTCCATGGAGTCCCCCTACCACCACCTGAGTAATAGCACCAGGAAGGTATGGGGCCTGATTCCTGCCCCAGGAAAGCAAACTAATACTGTTATGCAGTGTTTCTTAAGGGGGACACCCCCTCATGTCTTTGTATGGCCAGAAGTGTCATCATGATAGAACTGATGCTTCCCCAGTTGAACCGTACACACTCTAAACAAGTAATTCTAAACCTAGGCTCCCAAAGTGGACTTCAGAGACTACATAAACCCCTTGCGGTTATATATAAGAGTCTATGTCTGTACGTTTTTCTATGGAGATAATCCATACCTTCCAGTGGCCATAACTTCAAAATATGTACTAGACTTAGTTACTATTTCCCCATTAGCTGGACCTAGTGGTACAGATTATGCCCTTCTGCCCAAAAAGATAAAGCTCCACATGAACACCTTTACTGGAACTGCCTTTACTTGTTTGCTTAAACCTCACAGCAGACATCTTCCTTTCTGTTGTCCAAATTCTCTGCTTATCTTCCAGGTCCAGCATGAGTACCTTCTCCCTCAGTATCTGGTGCTTCCCTCAGAGATAGAGTTCTTCAACTGTCACTATCTGCAGGGCCAGTTTGCTCAGAGGTGGCTCTCACACAGTAAGCAAACAAAAGCACCTGAGGCTGGAGCAAGCTGCTTCCACACTAGGACTGCAAAGGCTGTACCTCTGTTCACCAGTTCGGCTGAAATCTGATCTGCCCCATGAAGCCACACTTGGCTCACACCATTGACTGTCTGGATGCTCTAGCTTTCTGATGACCATGGCTTAGACCTCTTGATTTCCCTTGGCTACCTGGCTTCTGATGCAGAATGCCACGATGTTCTTGTTCCCCATGTGGTCTGTTTCCTCACGCTCACCTTCCTTTCATCCCACTGACCTAGCACCACTTTAAGCTGGCATGACACCATGAAGCCATCCTTAGTGACAGAGTCATATCGCCTTCCACTGACTCTTAAAGTCATTATTGTCTGTATCCTCATTTTGACATTTATCACTCTGCTGTGTGGAATTAATAAAAATACTTTAGTCCGGTATCATACCTTCCTCTCCTTTCTTAAATAGACCTTAAATTTAAACATAGATTGATAACTTTTACTTCTAAATCCCCAAAGCACACAGCACAGTATTACTCCCCAAATAAGTTTAATTATATTCTCCCTCTATTAAATATAAATGTGTATGTGTGTGTATATACACACATAGTCCCACACTCAAAATGAACGAGGGGTCTCAGATATTTTGGGGGGAGACTGATGACAAAATTAATAATCCTCACTTAATGAGAAAATAAACTTCTATATCTACATATTTTCGTACATAAGTGAACACGTTATAACTGACTGTATTATTCTCTATAACCTGTATGTATGTCTGTTCCAGAAATAGCAAATCTTATCCTCAATAGCTGAGCGCGACCCTTCTGCCCCATCTCTAGCAGCTTTTTCTTCCTCTGTATGCACCAAACCTTAATTTCTTCCCAGGAAAATTTAAAACATGCCTCCTGGCTGGGCATGATGGCTCACGCCTGTAATCCCAACACTTTGGGAGGCCAAGGCAGGCAGATCACTTGAGGTCAGGAGTTCTAGAGCAGCCTGGACAACGTGGTGAAACCCCTTCTCCACTAAAAAAAAAAAAAAAAAAAAAAAATTTTAAATTAGCCAGGCATGATGGCATACTCCTGTAATCCCAGCTACTCGGGAAGCCGAGGCAGGAAAATCCCTTGAACCTGGAAGGCAGAGGTTGCAGTGAGCAGAGATTGTGCCACTGCACTCCAGCCTGGGTGACACAGTGAAACTCTGTCTCAAAAAAAAAAAAAAGTCTGCTGTCATGGTTTGACAATCTCAGTGACAGTGAAATAGTATTTAAAGCAGAACTATGGACATGTGACAGAAGAAAAAAAGAAAATTTCACTGTACTTGTTAGTACAAGAAATAATTTATCCAAGCAATAAAGCGAAAACTGAGGGAAAATATTCTGAAAATAAGAACAAGAAAACAATGTCAGCAAAGTAACATATGTGATAAAGAGATCAAAAGTATATTCTAAGACCAGAGAACACTGAAGGTCATAAATAGGAAAATCAACATGTTCTTAAAATATGGTCTGAAGACCACAGAGGATCCCAAAATCTGCAGTCAAAATTACTTTCATAATAACACTATGAAGCTATTTGCCTTTTTCAGTTTCATTTTCTTATAAGAGCACAGCTCACAGGTGAGTTTGTTATTACTTTAAATGCTTATGTTTTAAAATTCCGTTTTAATTTATAATATGGTAAATATATAGACATAACCCACAAAAACAAGAGCTCTTTGAAATCCTTAATAATTTCTAATAGTCTAAAGACATCGTGAGACCAAAACATTTGAGAACTGTTGAGAAATAAAATAAAAAATACTTCCCATTTACATTTCCGATATAATTATTCTCGCCATGTCACAGCATAGGACTCATCTATGAACAAACCTGTTCGGTCACTTTGGAGCATACCCTCTCGATGGCCATGGGATTTGAAAGTTGAGTGGAAGGTCTCTAATTGCTTCTGAATGTTAACTGTGGCTATTTTGACAATATCAGCTGCCGATCCTTGGACTGTTGTGTTGATAGCTTGACGCTCAGCCTATAAAAAACAATTAACAGGTGCTCCACCAGATATGCCAACATGATTTCATACCTTCCTTCAGTGTCCACAGATCAGTGCTCACATTAGCAGCCAGACTGGAAAGCTGGACTGAGATGTGACCCAGGACACCAACTATCAGGATGCATCCTAAGAATAACAACTATCATGGTCCATGTCTCTAGATTCTGGGGTTTCCACATTAGGGCAGACAAAAATATAAGAAGGTCAGATTGCTTCAGCTTAGTATCTTGACTACTTAGTTAGGATCCAAAAACTACTTTGCGCTTAGAATGTATTTATCTCGTCAGTGTCTGGCTGTTCTAGGCATCATTCTAAAAGATCTACTACTCAAAATAATCTTAATCCTAAATAAGTAGAATATCATTCTTTGGGATGTGGGTTGGAATGTTCTAAGCACACCCTCTATACCAATGGCTTCTTGGTCTTATAGAGTTTGAGCCCAGCAGGTATGGAGCCCTCTGATGTGAATCAGAGCTTTTCATGGGCTGCTGAGGCAAATCCTTAGCGGCTAGTGAAAATGCACATCCTAGATCCCTGGGTATTCAGTTATAACTTCCTGGAAATGACTGCTGCCAAGTGCTTCCTGCCCACTAAAATTAATCATCTTGGAAGAGTAGAGGAGGCAGTTTAGGTTAATATCCAGGTGTCATCTATATATGAATATCATTCCCAGTGCCCCAAAATATCTCAGAAAATGAAAAAGGTCTACTCCAGGGAGCGGGGTGGGGGGTGTCAATGTAATACGAGAGGTATTCTCTAGTCCTCTGTCACCTGAGCTGTACCCAACTTGTAGTATATGAAATGTCTGTAATCTCAGCTACTCAAGAGGCTAAGGCAAGAGGATCAGTTGAGGCCAGGAGTTTGAAACCAGCCTGGGCAACACAGTGAGACCCTGTCTTTAAGAAAAACAAAATAAAACAAAAACCTCTCTCTGCAACTAAAATTACTAATGAGAAGGAGAAAAGGCCACACACAATGTGGGAGAGAAATATTTTCTACACATGTAACCAGTAACAGGTTCCTAAAAATTGATAAGAAAAAATGCAGAAAACTCAACAGAAAATTTAAAAAGAAAACCAGAATAGGTATTTACCCATGAAAAAATAACTAAATGGCTAACAACACATTTATAAGGTTGCTCATTTGTAAGGTTACCTCACTAGCAGCCAAGGAAACACAAATTAAAACTACAGGACACTACTTTATACCCACCAGAATAGCTAAAATTATATTAGCTTAACAGCAAGTGTCGACAAGAATGTAGAGCAGTGAGGACTCACATACTCTCACGATGGGAGGACAAACTGCTGTAACCTCCACAGAAAACAATTTGGCTTTATCTACTGAGTTGAAAATACGCAGCAATCCTACCACTGTGTCTTTACCAAACATCAATGCACCAAGAACCTTGTACAATCATGTTCAAAAACACAATAGTTTAGCTTCAAACTGAAAACCCAAGTTCTTATCAAGAGAAAAACAGATAAATTATGGTATATTCATATAACAGTATACAGCTGTTCCTACATGAAACAACAAGAATGACTTACCCACGTAATTTTGAAAGAAGCTAGATACAAAAATATACATATATGACGTATACGGAGCTCAAAAAATACAAAACAAAACTACAGTGTTAGAAGTTATGGCCGGGCGCGGTGGCTCAAGCCTGTAATCCCAGCACTTTGGAAGGCCGAGACGGGCGGATCACGAGGTCAGGAGATCGAGACCATCCTGGTTAACACGGTGAAACCCCGTCTCTACTAAAAAATACAAAAAACTAGCCGGCCGAGGTGGCGGACGCCTGTAGTCCCAGCTACTCGGGAGGCGGAGGCAGGAGAATGGCGTGAACCCGGGAGGCGGAGCTTGCAGTGAGCTGAGATCCGGCCACTGCACTCCAGCCTGGGTGACAGCGCGAGACTCCGTTTCAAAAAAAAAAAAAAAAAGAAGTTATAACAGTGGCTCTTTCTGGAAAGGCGATGGGTGGTGATTAGGAGGATGCATGAGGGGCGCTTCTGGGGCACTGCCAATATTCTATTTCTTGCCCTGAGTGGTAGTTACACAGGTGTAGCTCTGTGATAATTTAGTGAAATCTACATTCTCTATGTGTGAGAATGTACTTTTCAGTACAACAAAAGTTTGAACAAAAGCAAAAACCAAAACAAACAAAAACCAAAAAACAACCTGGCTATGTTTACTCTATTCCTAATTCAGAGGGCTGGAATTTTTTTCCTCAGCAGCAACATGATGAATCAGAACTTTAACACTGAAGTATCTGGCATGAAAAAGCCTTATTACTCTCTCACATCTTCAGGTGCAATAATATTTTCACAAACATATGATTCATTTACATTAATAACTATATATTCCATGTTTTATCATGTAAATTCCAGAAAACATAATCAGTTCCTATTAGATCAAGTCCAAATTTCTCAGCTTGCCATTAAAAGCCTTCTGTCATTTAGAAGAAGCCTTTTAGTCTCCTAGCTAGCTTCCAGCTGGCTCCATCTATCCAGGAGAAAATTATCTACCCCTACGTGACAACTCAAACTCTCCATTCCTACCAGTTTGGCTTCTAGCCAGTCCTCACTCAGTTATCCTTTCTCATTCCCAACAGCCTAAACTTTAAATAGCCTTCAAGAATCTGTTTAAGTCTTTCTTTCTCCTGAAACCTAAATAATTAAGTATATCAATGATGTTTTCATATATATATTTTTTTGTTTGCATTATCTCTTCCAAGACTTAAAACTTAGGTTTCCTAGTCCATCAACTAAAGTTACTAGTTCACTTAGAGATACAGTAAAAGCCTGATAAATATCTGATATTTGCATGTGGATATATGAGAGGCTACAGAGTAAAGAAGTAACAAAAAGCCAACTATTCTTCCACAGTCCCTAAAAGCATTAATGCTCAGAAGGCTTTGAGCTCGACAGAAGTTTAGCTGGGTATTTTCACTACATGCAATGTCTAATGAGCACTAAAACACAAAGTTATGGGTGAAGGGCAAAAAACATCTAGTTAAAATAGGAAGATTTGAATTATACTAGAAGCTTAAATACTCAGGTACACAGAATACTTTGATGAATCCCAATGAATTCAGAAAGAGACTTAAACATAATTTGAGCACATATCAATAAATCTTTTAAATGCTGTTAAAAATAACCTTATTCACTATTTGGGATATCCTAATAATCTCTGACGAGATAGTGGTTTTTTTGTTTTTTTCTTTTGTTTTTAACATAGGGTCTCATTCTGCCACCTAGACTGGAATACAGTGGTTCAATCATGGCTCACTGCAGCCTCCAATTCCTGGGCTCAAGCAATCTTCCCACCTCAGCCTCCCAAGTAGCTAAGACTACAGGCATGCACTACCTCAGTCAGCTATTTTTTTTTTTTTTTTTTTGTAGATATGGGGGTCTCACTATGTTGCTCAAGGTGGTCTCAAACTCCTGGGCTCAAGCAATCCTCCTGCCTCAGCCTTCCAAAGTGCTGGGACTACAGGCATGATCCACCGTGCCTGGCCAGATAGTGTTTTTAAAATAAGCAAACAAGTAGAATGAACCAAAAATTAATCAAAATTTAGTGACTGGCTAAACTCTGAGGAATGTTAGCAATTTGGTATGATATGATAAATTAATATATGATATAGGAAACAAAGAATAATTAGCAAATGTAAAAGTTAAGTTTATTTACAACTTATTACCTAAGCTAACAAATAATTGGTTTACTGCAACAGAACATTTAAAGTATTATTAAGTAAAGACACGTTTACATTAATCCCCCAGACTCTGTTCAGCAAATACTGGCATGTGCCATCACTTCAGAAGTCCTTAATGAAACCAATGGTTGACTTTGTCTACACAGAAGATACAATTAATATGCCAGTAATCCCTAAAATGGACATTTGTAGTATTTACTCTGCTGAAAAAGTACATGTCATTGAAATGTTAACTTAAAATTCCTAAAAAATTTCAACATACGTGAGCTTTATGATAAGGGTTGTTGTCTTTGATTCCTGGTAAATATCTACGCCTTCCCAAAATGGTCTGAACAAACCCATCTCTTTTACAATTTTTCACTGTCTCTCTCATGAATTGATTAATCCCTACGAAGAAAATACAGAAATAATTAATTAGAACTGAAGTATATCCTTCACTTTATTCACTGGTTTAAATATAGCAAAATATACCAAAACCCCACCATGATTCTTAACATTAATATGATATCATCAAACCAGGCATACAAACTTTCACCTTTTCTAGACTCAAAAAGTTAGAAATAAAAGACACTTTAGAAATGAAATACTCTAACTCTTTGGGGTTTTTTGTTTTTGAGACAGGATCTTGCTCACCCTGTCGCCCAGGCGGGAGTGCAGTGGTGCCATCACAGTTCAGTGCAGCCTGGATCTCCCCAGGCTCAGGTGATCCTCCCACCGCAGCCTCCTGCGTAGGTGGGACTACAAGCACCACATCACCATGCCAGGATAATTTTTGTATTTTTTGTAGAGATGAGGTTTCGTAATGTGGCCCAGGCTGGTCTCAAACATCTGAGCTCAAGTGATCTGCTCACCTCAGCCTCCCAAAGTGCTAGGATTATAGGTGTGAGGCACTGTACGTGGCCTTTGTTTTTTGAGTAACAACAACAAAAACAAAACATAAAACTAAAAATTCCAGAACAGTGCAGATATCTAAGTGTTTTTACTCCAGGATCTTAAGATTATTCCCCATCACTTTTCACAAGTTTCTGTTGATTGTGTGAATCCTCTTTTACTCTCTCATCTTATTCCTAGGTTTAAAACATTTCAATAGCTCCTTATTACCATCTACACTATGATCCAAAGTAGGACCTTGCTGAAATTAATGCATGAGTTATGATAAATATTTCACTAGGAATAAACATGACCCACTTCTTAAAATTAAAAAAGACTATGTGTAGCGTAGTATTCAAATGTATTCGTATTTCCTAGACCAGCATTCATCCTTTGCAATCTGGGTCGGTCATTATGTCTTAAGCATCTCCAGGATGAATCCTTTTGCCATATTGTTGGCAATATGTGATCAATAGCATGGGAATTTCCAAAAGCCATCAGACTCTCGTCTTTTTCTGTTTAAGAATTACTGTGATATTTTCGGGTGAAGAGGAAAGAAAATGGTGAGATTTAGGAGGCTGCACCTCTACAAAATCTCTTACTGAACTCCGATGAGACCTCCAAATACTCAAAGAGCTACTTTAAAAAACAATCAGTGCTGAGGTATAATTTACATGCAACAAAATGCACTCACTTTAAACAGTTTGAGGCATTTTAACAAATGTACACACCCCTGCAGCTACTACTACAAGATACGAAACATGTTCATCTCCCTTTACAGTCAGGCCCCATGATCACCCTCAGAAACTCACTCATCTGCTTTATGACACTCTTGAGTTTCATGTTCATGAATATCATACAAATTGAATGAGACTGTATATGCTCATTTGTGTTTGCCTTCTTTTGCTAAGAAAAACATTTTTAAGAATCATCAATATTGGGCCGGGCGCGGTGGCTCAAGCCTGTAATCCCAGCACTTTGGGAGGCCGAGACGGGCGGATCACGAGGTCAGGAGATCGAGACCATCCTGGCTAATATGGTGAAACCCCGTCTCTACTAAAAATACAAAAATCTAGCCGGGCGAGGTGGTGGGCGCCTGTAGTCCCAGCTACTCGGGAGGCTGAGGCAGGAGAATGGCGTAAACCCGGGAGGCGGAGCTTGCAGTGAGCTGAGATCCGGCCACTGCACTCCAGCCTGGGCGACAAAGCGAGACTCCGTCTCAAAAAAAAAAAAAAAAAAAAAAAGAATCATCAATATTGTACTGAGTATCAATATTTAATTACTATTCTTGATCTATACTATTCCGTTGTGGACGTATAACAAAATTTGTTTATACGTTTTGCTGTTGATAGACATGTGGCCTGTTCTCAGTATCTGGCCGTTGTGAATAAAGCTGCTATAATATTAATGTACGAGCCTTCCTTTGGACATGCTTTCATTTTTCTTGCACAAATACCTGATAGTAGAATTGCAGGGTTATATAGTTAAATGGATGTTTAACTTTATTCAAAAGAGCCATACTGTTCTCCAAAGTAGTTTTACCATTTTACAATTAAATGAACAATGTAAAAGATGGTGTTTTTAATATTGGCCATTCTAGTGTTTTGTAATGGCATCTCTTTGTTTTTTGGCATCTCAATTTGCTTTTGCTTGATGACAAATAATGACAATGTTTAATATGGTCATTCATATTTTTGGAAAGTGTCTCCTCATATCTTTTGACCTTTAATTTATCGGATTGTTGAACTTCTGAGCATTGAATGGTAAAAGTTCCTTCTGGATATACATCCTATGTTCAATAGAAGTACTGCAAATATTTCTTCCCAGTTTGTACCTTGCTTTTACATTTTTCATAATTTTTTTATTTTTGTGGGCACATAGTAGGTGTACATATTTATGGGGTACATGAGATATTACGATGCAGGCATGAAATGCATAATAATCACATCAGGGAAAATGGGGTACCCATCACCTCAAGCCATTTATCATTTGTGTTGCAAACATTCCAAGTATACTCTTTTAGTCATTTTTAAATGTACAATTTATTATTATTAACTATAGTCACCCTGTTGTGCTAGCAAATACTAGTTCTTAGTCATTCTAACTACTTCTTTGTACCTATTAACAACGCCCCCCACCCCCAACACCCTTCCCAGCTTCTGGTAACCATTATTCTACTCTCTATCTCCACGAGTTCAATTGCTTTAATTTTTTGCTGAGTGACAAATAACTGAGAACATGTGAAGTTTGTCTTTCTGTGCCTGGCTTATTTCACTTAACATAATGACCTTCAGTTCCATTCATGTTGTTGCAAATGATAAGATCTCATTCTTTTCTATGACTGAATAGTACTCCATTGTGTATACGTACATTTTCTTTATCCATTCATCTGCTGATGGACACTGAGCATGCTTCCAAATCCTGGCTATTGTGAATAGTGCTGCAATAAACATGGGAGTGCTTGCAGATGTCTCTTCAGTATACAGACTTCCCTTCTTCTGGGTATGTACCTAGCAGTGTGATTGCTGGATCATATGATAGCTCTATTTCTAGTTTCGTTTTTTGTTTGTTTTTGAGATGGAGTCTCACTCTGTTGCTCAGGCTGGAGTGCAGTGGCGTGACCTCAGTTCATTGCAACCTCTGCCTCCCGTGTTCAAGCGATTCTCCTGCCTCAGCCTCCCGAGTGGCTGGGATACAGGCACCCACTACCATGCCTGGCTAATTTTTCTGTATTTAGTAGAGACGGGTTTCACCATATGGGCCAGGCTGGTCTCGAACTCCTGACCTTGTGATCCGCCTGCCTCAGCCTCCCAGAGTGCTGGAATTACAGGCGTGAGCCACGGCACCCAGTCTATTTTTAGTTTTTTTGAGAATCCTCCAAACTGTTCTCCACAGTAGTTGTACTAATTTATTCCCACCAAAAGTGAATGGCAGTTCCTTTTTCTCTACATCTTCGCCTGCATTTGTTATCACTTGTCTTTTGGATAAAAGCCATTTTAACTGGTGTGAGATGATATCACATTCTAGTTCTAATTTGCATTTCTCTGATGATCAGTGATGTCGTGCACCTTTTCATAAACCTTTTTGCCATTTGTATGTCTTTATTTGAGAAACATCTATTCAGAGATTTTGCCCATTTTAAAATCAGAGTTGAACTCCTTATATATTCTGCTTATTAATCCCTTGTCAAATGGGTATCTGCAAATATTTTCTCCCATTCTGGGCTGTGTCTTCACTTCGCTGGTTGTTTCCTTTGTTATGCAGTTTTTTTTTTAACCTGATGTGATCTCATTTGTCTATTTTTGCTGTGGTTGCCTGTGCTTGTGAGTATTGCTTAAGAAATCTTTGCCCAGACTGATGTACTGGAGAGTTTCCCCCATGTTTTCTGGTAGTAGTTTCACAATTTGAGGTCTTAAAGTTTTTAATCCATTTTGATTTTTTGTATATAGTGAGAGATAGGGGTCCAGTTTCATTCTCCTGCATATCCAGTTGTCCCAACACCATTTATTGAAGAGACTGTCTTTTCCCCAATGTATGTTCTTGGTACCTTTATTGAAAATGAGTTCACTGTAGATGTGTGGGTTTCTTTCTGGGTTCTCTATTTTGTTTCATTGGTCTTTGTGTCTGTTTTATACCAGTACTTATCCTAGTACCATGTTGTTTTGGTTACTGTATGTCGGTAGTATAATTTGAAGTCAGGTAATGTGATTTCTCCAATTTTGTTCTTTTTGCACAGGATAGTTTTGGCTATTCTAGGTCTTTCATGGTTCCATATAAATTGTAGTACTTTTTTTTTTTTCTATTTCTGTGATGAGTGAAGAATGTCATTGGTATTTTGATAGGGAATGTATTAAATCTGTTGATTGATTTGGGGAGTATGAACATTTTAACAATATTGATTCTTTCAATCCATGAACACGGAATATTTTTTCATATTTTTGTGTCCTCTTCAATTTCTAGCATCAGTGTTTTATAGTTTTTCTTACATAGCTCTTTCACTTCTTTGGCTAATTCCTAAGGGTTTAATTTTATTTGTAGCTATTATAAATGAGATTACTTTCCTGATTTCTTTTTCAGATTGTTTGCTCCTGGCATATAGAAATGCTACTGATGTTTGTATGTTGATCTTGTATCCTGCAAGTTTACTAAAGAATTTGTTTATCAGTTCTGATAGTTTTTTGATGGGGTCTTTAGGTTTTTCCAAATATAACATCGTATCTTCTACAAACAACGAGAATTTAACCTCTTCCCTTCTGATGTGGATGTCCTTTATTTCTTTCTCTTATCTGATTGCTCGAGCTAGGACTTCCAGTACTATGTTGAATAACAGTGATAGGGGAGAGATAGGGGTCCAGTTTCATTCTTCTGCATACCCAGTTGTCCCAACACCATTTATTGAAGAGACTGTCTTTCCCCAGTGTACGTTCTTGATACCTTCATTGAAAATGAGTTCACTGTGGATGTGTGGGTTTCTTTCTGGGTTATCTATTCTGTTCCATTGGTCTTTGTGTCTGTT
This sequence comes from Macaca nemestrina, assembly GCF_043159975.1. Taxonomy (NCBI): domain Eukaryota; kingdom Metazoa; phylum Chordata; class Mammalia; order Primates; family Cercopithecidae; genus Macaca; species Macaca nemestrina. The sequence goes on along the minus strand of NC_092126.1, from coordinate 162,382,274 downwards.
TTATACCAGTACCATGTCGTTTTGGTTACCGTATGTCTGTAGTATAATTTGAAGTCAGGTAGTGTGATTTGAAATAATAGTGATGAAAGCAAAAGGGGGCATCTTTGTCGTGTTCCAGGTCTTAGAGAAAAGGCTTTCACTTTTTCCCCATTCAGTGTGACACTAGCTGTGGGTCTGTCATACATGGTTTTTATTATGTAGAGGTATGTTTCCTGTATACCCAGTTTTTTGAGGGTTTTCATGATGAAGGAATGTTGAATTTTATCAAATGCCTTTTTGGCATCAATTGAAATGATCATATTGTTTTTATCCTTCATTCTGTTGATATGATGCATCACAATGATAGATTTGCATATGTTGAACCATCCTTGCATCCCAGGGATAAATCCCACTTGGTCATGATGAATGATCTTTCTAATATATTGTTGAATTCCATTTGCTACTATTTTGTTGAGGATGTTTGCATCAATTTTCATCAGAAATATTGGCCAATAGGTAGGTTTTGTTTGTTTGTTTTGATGTGTCTTTGTCTGGTTGTTATTAGGGTAATACTGGCCTCATAGAATGAGTTTGGAAGTGTTCTCTCCTGTATTTTCCAGAACAGTTTCAGTAGGATTGGTATTAGTTATTTAAATTTTTGGTAGAATTCAGCAGGGAAGCTATTGAGCCCCAGGCTTTTCTTTGTGGAAGACTTTTTATTATGGCTTCGATCTCATTATTTGTTCTTAGACTGTTCAGGTTTTAGATTTCCTCATGGTCCACTCTTGGCAGGTTGTATGTGTCTAGGAATTTACCCATTTCTTCTAGATTTTCCAAATTACTGGCATATAGTTGCTCATCTTAGCCACTAATGATCCTTTGAATTTCTGGAGTATTCATTGTGCTGTCTCCTTTTTCATTTCTCATTTTATTTATTTGGATCTTCTCCTTTTTCTTAGTCTGGCTAAAGTTGTGTCAATTTTATCTTTTCAAAAAACTAATTTATTTTCAGGTCAGGTGCAGTGGCTCACACCTGTAATCCCAGCACTTTGGGAGGCCAAGATGGGCAGATCATTTGAGGTCAGGAGTTCGTAACCTGCCTGGCCAATGTGGCAAAACGCTGTCTCTACTAAAAATACAAGAACTAGACAGGCATAGTGGTGCACACCTGTAATCCCAGCTACTTGGGAGGCTGAGACAGGAAAATTGCTTGAACCCAGGAAATGGATGTTACAGTGAGCCAAGATCATGCCACTGCCCACCAGCCTGGATGACAGAGCAAGACTCCATCTCAAAAACAAAACAAAACAAACAAAAAAAGAAAAACAAACAAAAAATAACCAACTTTTCGTTTTGTTGTTCTTTTGTATTCTTTGTTTCAATTTCATTCTTTATTTCTGCTCTGATCTTTATTATTTCTTTTCTTCTACTAATTTTGGATTTGCCTTGCTCTTACTTTGCTAGTTCTTTAAGATGCATTTTAGGTTATTTATTTGAAGTTTTTCTTCTTCTCTTTTTTTAATGTAGGCACTTATAGCTATAAAATTCCTTCTTAGCACTGCTTTTGCTGTATCCCATAGGTATTGGTATATTGTATTTCTATTATCATTTGTTTCAAGAAATTTTAAAATTTCCTTCTTAATTTTTTAATTGACTCACTGGTCACTCAAGAGCATATTGTTTAATTTCCATGCTTGTATAGTTTCCAAAATCCCTTGTTAGTGATTTCTAGTTGTATTCAATTGTGGTCAGAGTAGACACTTGATATTAGTTTTTTGAATATTTTAAAACTTGTTTTGTGATCTAATATATAGTCTATCCTAGAGAATAATCCATGTGCTGAGGAGAAGAATGTGTATTCTGTAGCCATTAAATGAAATGTTCTGTAAATATCTATTAGGTCCATTTGGTCTCTATAGTGCAGATTTAGTATAATTTCTTCATTGATTTTCTGTCTGGAATATCTGTCCACTGTTCAAAGAGGGGTGTTGAAGTCTCCAGTTATTATTATTGGGATCTCTCTCTCTCTCTCTCTCTCTAGCTCTAATGATATTTGCTTTATATGTCCAGGTGCTCCAATATTGGGTGCATATTACAATTCTTATATTCTCTTGCTTAATTGACTCCTTTTACATTATATAGTGACCTTCTTTGTCTCTTTTCATAGTTTTTTTTTGTTTGTTTGTTTTTTGAGACGGAGTCTCGCTCTGTCGCCCAGGCTGGAGTGCAGTGGCGCGATCTCGGCTCACTGCAAGCTCCGCCTCCTGGGTTTACGCCATTCTCCTGCCTCAGCCTCCTGAGTAGCTGGGACTACAGGCGCCCGCCACCGCGCCCGGCTAATTTTTTGTATTCTTAGTAGAGACGTGGTTTCACCGTGGTCTCGATCTCCTGACCTTGTGATCCGCCCGCCTCGGCCTCCCAAAGTGCTGGGATTACAGGCGTGAGCCACCGCGCCCGGCCTCTTTTCATAGTTTTTGTCTTGAAATCTATTTTGTCTGATACAAGTATAGCTACTCTTGATCTTTTTTGGTTTCCATTGGCATGGAATCTCCTTTCCATCCCTTTATTTTCAATCTATATCTTTAGAGGTGAAGGGTGTTTCTTGTAGGCAACAGATCACTGGGTCTTGTTTTTCTTTTTTTGAAAAATCTATCCAGCCGCTCTGTGTCTTTTTATTGGAAAGTTTAGTCCATTTACATGCAATGTCATTATTGACAGTTAAGGACAACACCATTTTATTGTTTTCTGGTTGTCCTGTGTGTGTTTTTTTTCCCTCCTTTTTTCCTTCATTCCTGTCTTCCTTTTAATAAAGGTGATTTTTTCTGGTAGTATGATTTAATTTCTTGCTTTTTAGTTTTTGTGTATCTGTTATATTTTTTTTTAATTTGAGGTTACCATGAGACTTGCAAATAATGTCTTATAAGCCTTTTTGTTTTCTTTGAGAAATAGTCTCACCCTGTCTCCCGGGTTGGAGTGCAATGGCGCAATCTCAGCTCATTGCAACCTCCGCCTCCCGGGTTCAAGCGATTCTTCTGCCTCAGTCTCCCAAGTAGCTAGGATTACAGGCACCCACCATCATATCCAGCTATTTTTTGCATTTTTTGTACAGATGGGGTTTCACCATGTTGGCCAGGCTGGTCTTGAACTCCTGACCTCGGGTGATCTGCCTGCCTCTGCCTCCCAAAGTGCTGGGATTACAGGTGTGACCCACTGCACCCAGCCCACTTTTTAACTTTTTGTTGTTTCTATTTATATCTTATTATACTGCCAATGTCTTGAAAGGCTTTTACAGTTATTTTTGATTAATATTTTTGTCTTTCTATTTAAGATAATAGTAGTTTATATATCACAATTACAATGTTATAATAGTCTGTGTTTCTCTGCATACTTACTATTACCAATGAGTTCTGTACCTTCAGATGATTTCTTATTGCTCATTAACATCCTTTTCTTTCTAATTGTAGAACTCTTTTTGGCATTTCTTGTAGGACAACTCTGGTGTTGATAAAATCCCTCAGTTTTCATTTGTCTAAGAAAGTCTTTATTTCTCTTTCATGTTTGAAGGATATTAATATTTTTGCCAGATATATCATTCTAGGGTAAAAGCTGTTTTTCGTTTGGCACTTCAAATATGTCATGCCACTGTCTCCTGATCTGTAAGGTTCCCACTAAAAAGTCTCCTGCCAGACACACTGAAGCTCCATTGTATATTATTTGATTATTTTCTCTTGCTGTTTTCAGGATCCTTTCTTTATCCTTGACCTTTGGGAGTTTGATTATTAAATGTCTTGAGGCAGTATTCTTTGGGTTAAATCTGTTCTACAACTTTCTTTTACTTGAATATTGATATCTTTCCCTAGGTTTGGAAAGTTCTTTATTATCCCTTTGAATACACTGTCTACTCCTATCTCTTTCTCTACCTCCTCTTCAAGGCCAATAACTCTTAGATTTTCCCTTTTGAGGCTATTTTCTGATGTTGCAGGTGTGCTTCATCCTTTTTGAATGGATGTCTCCTCTGTGAATTTCCAAATAGCCTGTCTTCAAACTCAGTAATTCTTCTGCTTGACTAATTCGGCTATTAAGAGACTCTGATACTCTTCAATATATCAATTGCATTTTCCTACTCCAGAATTTCCGCTTGATTCATTTTTTATTTTATTTTATTTTTCGAGATGGAGTTTCATTCTTGACTCCGAGGCTGAAGTGCAATGGCATGATCTCGGCTCACTGCAACCTCCGCCTCCCAGGTTTAAGCGATTCTCCTGCCTCAGCCTCCCAAGTAGCTGGGATTTACAGGTGCATACCACCACGCCCAGGTAATTCTTGTATTTTTAGTAGACATGGGGTTTCACCATGTTGGCCAGGATGGTCTCGATCTCTTGACCTCGTGATCTGCCCACCTCGGCCTCCCAAAGTGCTGGGATTACAGACGTGAGCCACCATGCCCAGTATTGCATTGTTTGCTTCAGTATCAATGGGGGTAAAGGACAGTGCTGATTTAAAAAGAGCATAAAAGAAGGTTTTGGGATGATAGAGTAATGGTTCTATATCTTGGTTGTGGTGTAAATTTTATGACGATATGCATTTGTCAAAATTCACAGAACTATATACCTTTTTCAGGGTGAATCTTATTATTATATGTAAATTATACTACAACAAACAGGCAAAAAAGATCATTTAAGACAATACTCAAACTGCTCCGTAACAGCAATTGTTCTCAGAATTCCCCCATATATTTAATTAGCAATTATCAGAGTTCCTAGTATATATATTCAATAGTTAACTGTTTCGAACTACAGCTATCCAAACCAAAGCACCAGTCAACTCCTAGATTTTATGGGTTGTTCACAATGACACAGTAGATTTATATCAACTGCATTTTATTATTCTGTCCCTACTTTAATGAAAAATATGAAATAAGATTATCACATTCTTAGTAAGTGATTATAAGGTTAATATTTTTTACCCTTAACAATGCCTGATGAAAATGTCTGACTAATAGATATTTCAAAAGAAAACTCCATTATACAAATTTTTTAAAATATAATATGGTAAGATGGTTGAAAAGAATACTATCTAGAAGATAAATTACCTGTGTATCTGGATTTGAAGGAGTCAATATAGCAAGCAGCATCATTTTCTTTAATGCCCATCTGCTCTCCCAAAGATTTAGCTCCCATTCCATAAATGATCCCATAGCAAATCTGAAAGGGAGTCATCCAACAAATAAAGGTTATAAGTACATAAAGTGCAAATAAAAGGGTTCATTAGGATTGGAATTTCGGCAAACTTTTTATTTCACAGTGAGTCAAAAAATGATTAGATTGCTTTTGGTGGGTTAGATCCAGAGGCTGATATCCAGCAAACATCTTTTCTGCCTTTCAGCATTACTTTTTGAGAGAGAGAGAGGAAGGCAGGAGGGAGTATCAATGAATAGGTATGTGTGATCTAAGGAAAAATTTATTTTTGACTATTTGTCATTTATCCAGCAGTCTTTATAGCAACTTTTTACTCCTCACAGAACTTCATTAACTTCCACTTCAAGTGCTTAGGAGTCAGGGAAGAGAAGCATTACAAACATCCCTCTTCTTGCCCTTGAAGACTTGAAGAGTAGAAAGAGTAGGCTTCGTGACTTTATGACGAAGACGTAACTGGTAAAAAATATCCTCTTCACCTCGCAGCCACCTAAAATGCTACAACTGCAGAATTCGTTTCACTTAAATACAAACAAAAACACCTAAGAAAATTTTGGGAGTAGTGAAGGGAAATGATCTAAACAGGCCATTAAAGAAAGTCTGATTTAATCATAAGGACTGCCGGGGTTCAAAGCCTAGCTCTATCATTCACAAAATGTATAATCTTGCACAAGTCACTTAACCAATTTGTACCTTAATTTCTTCATCTATAAAATGAAGACAGTGATATCTATATCATGGGATTGTTAGGTTTAAAGGATTGCTAGGTTTTACTTGTAACTGTTTAGGAAACTGACATAAAGCAAGCTCTGTATACATATCATTAAATAAAATCTAAAAAGATAACTCGCATGATTATCAGAATTCCGAAAAAAACTTTCAGCATAAGCTAGCTAAAGTCTACCCCCATCCCCACGTTTTTTAATATATTGAGAGAGGGCTTTTTTCCTTTCCTTTTTTTCTTTTTCACGTTTTGTTTTGTTGTTACTACTGTTGTTTTTTTATCTCATGTTACTTAGTGCTGTCTGAGATCTCAGCAAGGCTCAGGGATTAGGTGGTTCGGTGCCTGGTGATACAAACAAAAACTGGAATAGCATGAACACTCTTAAATCATGTGAGAATCTATTAAATAGAAGCAGCTGTCTCCGGCGGGGAAGTGTGTTGGATAGGAAGTCAGGGTGCTCAAGTTCTGGCATTCTGAATTTATTCTGGCTCTACCACTTACAGCTACATGACCTTAGGCAAATTACTTTCTGTGCTTCAGTTTCCTCCTCTATAAAATGGTGATGGTAATAATAATAGCTATCTCATGGGTTATGAGAATTAAATATGGGAATATTACCTATTTTACCTAGGGTTTGATTCTTGCTAAATGCAGGATGCCTCTGGGGATTAAACAGACAGAGAGGACAGAGCTGGCTTTTTAAATAGTGGAAGAAACAAGTGTTGGTGCTAAACAGGTGGTTAGAGAAAGTGTTCCATGCTTGATGAGCCAGTCAAGAAGTACAGCTGTGAGGCTGGGTGCCGTGGCTCATGCCTGCGATCCCAGCACTTTGGGAGGCCAAGGTGGGAGGATCACTTGAAGCCACGAGTTCAAGACCAGCCTGGGCAACAAATTGAGATCCCACCTCTGCATAAAAAATAAATAAATAAATAAATAAATAAACAAACAAACAAACCCTATAGCTCTGAGGAATTAGAAGTGTAAATGTGAAACAAAAGCACAAAAACAGCAGGATCTCAGAGTACGGTGATGTGCATTTACGTCAGCTAGCAATCCTACTGTCTTGCAAATGGCATCAGATTTCCCACAAGCCATGTGGTAAGAAAGCATCAGTGTTAATCCAGGCCAGGAAATGGCATAAATGTGGCCTTTGACTTACTCTTTGCCTAATAAGTGGATTAACTAACCAATAACTTCAAGAGCTAAAAAGCTATCAGGTACTAACTATAATCTACAGGTCAGCAATATTTTTCAACAAACATTTAGAGACCACCTTCTATACAAAGCACTATGGCTTGATGCTATAAAAAAACACAAACACGAAAATATGGAACTTTACCTCAGAACACTTACAGACTAGAAAGATTTTTTTTTTTTTTTGAGATGGAGTCTCGCTCTGTCGCCCAGGCTGGAGTGCAGTGGTGCTATCTCAGCTCACTGCAAGCTCTGTCTCCTGGGTTCAGGCCATTCTCCTGCCTCAGCCCCCCGAGTAGCTGGGACTACAGGCGCCGGCCACCAAGCCCGGCTAAGTTTTTGTATTTTTAGTAGAGACGGGGTTTCACTGTGTTAGCCAGAATGGTCTCGATCTCCTGACCTCGTGATCTGCCTGCCTCAGCCTCCCAAGTGCTGGGATTACAGGCGTGGGCCACTGCACCCGGCTTAGAAACATGTTTTTTTAAGTATACACATGAGCACACATGCGGGTGCACACTAACACACACACTCTTACCACCACTGCCACAATGACATCTACTGAGTACCAGGCACTGTGACCAGCCATACAATGGCTTTAAATGCATATGGTTTTCCTGACACGAAGTAGCCTCAGATCTCAGTCTTTTTGGTTCTTTCTACTGCCACCACAAAAGAAAATATAATGAATACCATGAGATAAGCTCAGATGAAATGTGCTTTGAAAGATCCAAAGTTGGAGAAACTGTTTCTCAGTTGCAAATAATTGAGACCATTTTAAAATTTTTTTGAGTCACTAAATTCTTCTCCTTTATATTAAGCATGTTTACAAAAATCACCTGTTTTGCCTGCTGCCTCAGATCATCCCCAACAGACTCTGGCTCAATCATCTTCCATTCTGCTGCAATGCTCCTGAAAACATCAGCTCCAGTGTTTAACACTTGAATGAGACGACGATCATGGGATAAATGAGCCAAGATCCTCAGTTCAAGCTGGGAGTAGTCAGCAGCCAGTATTAAACCACCTGAAGTAGAAGTGATTTCAGAAAAGCTAGGACCAAGTTCTGTATCACACAATCCAAATTTTATATCATATAATTGAGTAGGATGACAAAAATTTAGTTCTAACTTAGAACTTTGAAATCACATGCCAAAAGTTAAAACCTTCCTCTTAACATGATGGAATTCGGCTCTGTATCTTAGGTCATTTTTTTCCATGTAGCTTTCAAGTACATATAATATGGGTAAAGCCACCCGGACATCTGCCCACTGTGGAGTGTGTTCCTCAGTGTTCCTACAGCACCTGGCACATAATCCAAAATGGTGCTTTCGTGCCTCTCTTATTTTGCTCTGAGTACTTATGAATTGGAAGCTTAATTTTCCTTTTCATTCTACAGAAAACCTTGCACAGTTGCTGGTAGATAATAGGCCCTTAACAAACGATTGTTGAATGAATTAATTAATGAAAAAACTGGTGTCCAATGTGTGCAAATGTTAAGTGGGCTGGAGAGAAATGTGTGCCCTGATTTGACAATAACAAAGTCATTCAGTGAAAAAAATCAAGTGGTCAACAGGTGAGCAAGTTATTAAAAGGATTAAAATAATTTACCTATAGATTAGAAATGGGAGGATTAGATATGCATGACAAAACAAAAACAAAGTTAAAAAATAAAAGCAGGGTCAAAGAAAAATTAGAAAAATATTTGCAACTGATATCACAAAGGACTCATTGCCATTTCACAAAAAGAGTTGTTACTTGTGGAGGAAAAGACAAACTATAAATAAGAAGTTCAGACATACTAAAAACAAAAGAACCTTAAACATATTAAAGAATGCTCAACTTCATAAGAGAAATGAAAAATCTATGGCAAGAAACAATTTTTCTTCACCTATATTGCAAAAATTACAAAAGTCAGACAATACTCTGTGACAAGGCTAAGGAGAAAAACACTCGTACATCGTTACTGAGAAGTAAAATGGTAATCTCCTCCCCATTAGTTGGCAATTTAACAATATCTATTGAAATTAAACAGGTTTTTACTCCATGACTCAGCAAACAAGCCCACAGATTGCTGCACAGACTGCCTGCACATAGTTTAAACTGGTTTTTGTTTAAATGTCCTTATTGATAAGCAGAAGTCTCTAGTGTAGAAACATTACGGCCGGGCACAGTGGCTCACGCCTATAATTCCAGCACTTTAGGAGGCCAAGGCAGGCATATCACAAGGTCAGGAGATCGAGACCATCCTAGTCAACATGGTGAAACTCTGTCTCTACTAAAAATACAAAAATTAGCTGGGCATGGTGGCACATGCCTATAATCCTAGCTACTTGGGAGGCAGAGGCTGGAGAATTGCTTGAACCAGGGAGTTGGAGGTTACAATGAGCTGAGATCCTGCCACTGCATTCCAGCATGGTGACAGAGTGAGACTCCGTCTCAAAAAAAAAAAAAACAAAAAACAAACAAAAAAAGAAACATTACATGAAAAAAGCAAGGTACACAATAGTATATACAGAATGCTAATTTTGTGTAAAAATAGGGAAAGAAAAGATTATATACCCATATTTGCTTATATCTGCATAAAGAAATACTGTCAAAATACATAAAAAACCTCATACATGTAGTAATCTGTAAGAGCTGGGAAGGATAGTGTAGATGACAGGGAAGGAAGAAAATACCATCAAAAAACATAAAAAACCTCATACATGTAGTAATCTGTAAGAGTTGGGAAGGATAGTGTAGATGACAGGGAAGGAAGCAAAGCTTCCCAATACACATCTTTTACATCATGTTGATTTCTGAACTATGTTAATAACCTATTCAAAAACAGAGATAAATACTAATTTAAAATAGAGGTTGAGCATCCCTAATCCAAAATTCCAAAATCCAATATGCTTCAAAATCCAAAACTTTTGAGCACCAACAAGATGCTCAAACGCCACGCTCACTGGGGCATTTCAGATTGTGGATTTTTGAATTAGAGATGTTCAACTGGTAAATATAGTGCAAATAAAAAAAAAAAGTCTAAATCTAAAACACTTCTAGTTCCAAGCATTTCACATAAGGGATACTCAACCTGTAAATGACCACAACTTTGGTGGACTTCCTACCACAGACAACTATAAAATTGGACAAATTATAAGGAGAAAAGTTCTCAGATGTTAGACAACAAGCCATGCAGAACTATAATCACTGAGAAGGGTAGAAAATTAGGTGAGCCACACAAAGATCTTAGGGATCTGAATGGAGGCATTTTCCAGAATCTGTAGCAGGGAAAGGGAGCTGAAACACAGCACTCTATCTCTCTCAACCAAGGAAACAGAGTCTAGAGTTTGGGGCTTTGAGGCAGCTGGAATTTGGAGAGAAAAAAGGTGTGCATAAAAGGAGCACCAGAAATATGCACAGGAATCTCCTTGGATTTTTGATCAAATATTAAGTTGTGCAGGGAGAAAGTGCAGGGCACCAGGCAAAGAACAAACACTGAAGAAATAAATATTACTAAAGGAAGAACAAATACTGCATAGCTTTCAGCTGAACAACTACTTCAACAACATATTCTTGAATGCTAAGAAATGATCAAGCTGTAACAAGACTGAGAAGAAATCTTGTTTAAACAACTTTAGCACCAAGCAGACTCCAGAAAGGCCATACCTTATGAACAGGAATAACCTAGCCCTAGAGTGCAGGCTACTCTAAACATTTGTTAGCAAACCTTTAAAGGCCTCAAAATGACCAAGCTGATGTGAAAGTAAATTGTCTGACAAAAGAAAACTTTATATTCTATTAGTGAAGACTGCAAAATCCAAAGATTCAACAAGGTGGCAACCATAACGTCCGCATACTAGCAGCAATGCTTCAGTATTTGTTAATTTAGTGTTCACTGTGGCTTTGTAGAATGCAACTACTATGAATAACAAGAATTAATCACATTTTACAAAAAGCGAAAGATCTTCAAATAACCCACCTGATATGATTTGGCTATGTCTCCATCCAAATCTCACCTTGAATTGTAACAAAACTCACACGTCAAGAGGCAAGGTGAAGATAATTGAATCATGTGGCTGGTTTCTCCCATACTGCTCTCATGGTAGTAAGTCTCACAAGAGCTGATGGTTTTATAAACGGGAGTTCCCCTGTATAAGCTCTTGCCTGCCACCATGTAAGATGTCAAGATGCCCCTTTGCTTTTCCTTCATCTTCCACCATGATTGTGAGGCCTCCCCAGCCATGGGGAACTGTGAGTCCATCAAACCTCCTTCCTTTGTAAATTACCCAGTCTCAGGTAGGTCTTTATTAGCAGCATGACAACGGACTAATACACCACCAAACAATTACCCATAGATTCTATAGGTAACCTAACAGTATTGTAGATCAATCAAATTGCAAGTGTTTCTTTTTTGGCTTTGGATAAATTGTTCCATAACAGAGAAACTGCTTAATTAATATTCTGAATAGGCTTTGTCTCAGTGGACTTCCAAATTTTATTAGCTTACAAAATCAAACCAGTGACACAGATATTTTGGAATCTTTCACATTTGTCAAAGAAGAATTTTAAATAGATACAAAAAAATTGGTTTTTATCATACTGACAATGCTCTAGCTTTGTCATTAAAAACCTCTATTTTTTTAGAATTTTAAACAGGAGAATGATGTTTCCCTATTTCTTCATTCTACTATATATATAAAAAAGATTTATATTCAGTTTTCTAAATCAGACCATCAAAAGTGTTACAATACAGTTAAAATTATTTTATATATGTGTACAAATGCTGAGTCATCACTAGCTTAAGGAACTGTTGAAAATTTCTGACAATGAATTTAACAATCTTGTGTACTCTGTCAAAGCTCATTCATGAAAGAGTCCTACAAAGATTTACTGTACTCCAATTCAATATTTTCTTGAAACAAAAGAATATTTGCCAAGTATTCAGTAATCAAAGACAAAAAGAACAATGTGATTTATGTTTTTTGACTGATATCACACAGCATATATTTGAGGTTCCAAGAAAGTGAAAAATGTACTTCTGATCTAGCTAGACAGGTAAGAGAATTTATTTGGAAATGAAAACTTTTCATAAAACCAATTAATAATGGGCGGGGTGCGGTGGCTCACACCTGTAATCCCAATAATTTGGGAAGCTAAGGCTGGAGGATCACTTGAGCCCAGGAGTTCCAGACCAGCCTGAGTAACATAGTAGGACCCCCATCTCTACCAATAACAACAATAATAATGATAATTTTATGCATTTTTCAAGAATAAATCAATATGCAGTATAGTTTAATTACAATCAACATGTTATATAAATTGAAAATATTAAAAATTTTTAAAAATGCTCTGATGTTGATGAATTTAGAGTCGCTTTTTTATTTAAGTAACAGTCCTTTGAATTTGACATACTATAGGTACACATCCCTAATCTGAAAATTCAAAATCCAAACTGTTCCAAAATCTAAAATTTTCTGAGCACTGGCATGATGCCACAAGTGGAAAGTTCTACAACTGACCTGTTGTAACAGGTCAAAGTTATAACTTTGTTTCATGAACAAAATTTAAAATATTGTATAAATTACCTTTAGGCTATGTCTATAAGATGTATATGAAACATAAATTTCATGTTATGACTTGGATCCCATCCCCAAGATATCACATTATATATATGCAAATATTCCAAAATCTGAAACACTTTTGGTCCCAAGGATTTGAGATAAGGGAAACTCAACTTGTAATAATGAGTAACATAAGAGTAAATTTACTTAACTTGTATAGACATTGTTTTGTAATGGATGTTTCTGCTTCAAAGTCAAATTAATACTTCTAAAAAAAAGATGAACCAGCTTTGTCAATGCAGATGCAATTTTTTAAAAAATGAGTCTCTGGTACTCAATTCAGTTACTGGAAATTTTTTTTTTTTTTTTTTTTTTTAAGATAGGGTCTTGCTCTTTCGCCTAGGCTGGAGTGCAGTGGCATGATCATGGCTCACCGCAGCTGCATCCTTCTGGGCTCAAGTGACATGATATTCCCACCTCAGCCTCCTGAGTAGCTGGGACTACAGGTGCGCACCAACATGCCTAGCTAATTTTTTGACTTTCCGTAAAGATGGGGTCTCCCTTTGTTGCCCACGCTGGACGTGAAGTCCTGGACTCAAGCAATCTTCCTGCTTTGGCCTCCAAAAGTGCTGGGATTACAGTTGTGAGCCACCACGCCTTGTGAGAAATACTTTCAAGTATGTTTGAAACAACTTGGGCATGTGATCTACTTTTTCAAAATATAAGTTTTATAAAATCAAGCATACCTTGCTAATTGGACTTTATTATACCTCACAGATATTGCAGTGTTTTGTTTTGTTTTTTTAAAGAAATTAAAGGTTTTTAGCAACTCTGAGTGGAGCAAGTGTATCAGCACCATTTTTCCAACAGCATGTGTTCACTGTGGCACATTTTATTAATAGTAATGCCCACATTATTTCAAACCCTCTCATTATTATCTGTTATGGTGATCTTTGATATTACTGTTATTACAACCCATGAACCACACTCATGTAAGAGTGAACTTCATTGATCAATTTTGTGTGTGTTCTAACTACTCCACTGACTGGCTGTTCCTCTACCTTTCTCCCCTCTCTCTCAGAACTCCCTATTCCCTGAGATACAATATTAAAATTAGGCTAATTAATCACCCTACAATGGCAATGGCCTCTATGTGTTCAAGTGAAAGGGAAAGTCACATCTCTCGTGTTAAACCAAAAAGCTAGAATTGATTAAGCTTAGTGAGGAAGGCATGTCAAAAGCTGAGATAGATTGAAAGCTAGGCCTCTTGTGTCACACAGTTAGCCAAGTTGTAAATGCAAAGGAAAAGTTCTTGAAGGAAATTAAAAGTGTGACTCCACTGTACACACAACTGATAAGAAGGCAAAACAGGCTTATTGCTAATATGGAGAAAATTTGAGTGGTCTGGACAATAAAACTCAAACCAGCCACAACATTCTCTTAAGCCAAAGTCTAATCCAGAGCAAGGAGACTCTGATGTACTATTCAGCATGTCAATTGCATTTTCCTACTCCAGAATTTCTATGAAGGCTGAGAGGGGTGAGGAAGCTGTAGGGAAAAAAAAAAAAAAAACAACTGATTCATGAGTTTTAAGAAAACTCTGTGGCACTCCAGCCTGGGCGAGAGTGAGACTCGGTCTCAAAAAAAAAAAAAAAAAAAGAAAGAAAGAAAGAAATTACCATACACCTTGGCTGGGCGAGGTGGCTCACGCCTGTAATCCCAGCACTTTGGGAGGCCGAGGCCGGTGGATCACCTGAGGTCAGGAGTTCAAGACCAGCCTGACCAACATGGAGAAACCCCGTCTCCACTAAAAATACAAAATTAGTCGGGTGTGGTGGCCCATGCTTGTAATCCCAGCTACTAGGGAGGCTGACGCAGGAGAATCGCTTGAACCTGGGAGGCGGAGGTTGTGGTGAGCCAAGATCGCACCATTGCACTCCAGCCTGGGTAACAAGAGCAAAAGTCTGTCTCAAAAAAAAAAAAAGAAATTACAATACACCACACAGACCTTCTGGGGACTCCCTTGGATAACTTTGATAGAATTTTGTATGCTGATAGTTTAGATATAAGTAAAACTAAAAATTGCCAAGCAGGGCATGTCATCATAGGTCTGAATTCACCATTGGCAAAAAGTTTCTGATGGAATTTAAATAAATTCAGATGGTTAATTGTGCTCACTAGGACTTGCCAGTTGGTGAAAGATTAAAGAACAAATATGTATACTAACAGTCGGGATGATCTGCAAGTTACATCATCACTTCCAAATGTCTTGACAACAAAAGGTTTACGACTAGAGTACTGAGGAGAGGTCAGGCAGAATGAGAATAGCTTTACGGGCCACCCCATGCAATAGGAAGCAGCAGTGCAGAAAAAGAGAGAAAAAACATAAAAGCAAACAAGTTAGAAGGAGAGAAAAACTGTGCCCTTACAGGTCAAGGGAGAAGAGAAATTGAAGGAGGAGTTGATTAACAGTGACAAATGCTGTAAACAAGTTAAAGAGGATGAAGACTGACAAAATCAACTGGACTTTGCAAAGAAGTTTATGACGTTAGAAAACATGGTTTCAGCAGACTGTTGCTGCTGAGCACACACCATAAAAGTTTTCCACAGAGCAGATCATGGAGACGATGACGGCTATAAACCTGGCACGACAAAGGAGAAAGGCAGGCTCCACTGTAGACAGAAAGATGGAGGGACCAATGCATGCTCTAAATCTCACTCATATGTCAGGCTTTATCCATGCTTTGAAAAACATTCTCACAGCAATGAGAAGCTTCAAAGCTATCAGCCACCTTACCTGGGAAAGGCACAAAGGCATGTCGCATGCTAATTGAAAATGGCATTCCTCTGTCTGCAGCTCTCTCCTCCATCTGTGCCTGGCGTCCAGGGTTCAGGCTGCAACCCTTCTTACTTTTTCCTCTGTGGTGCAAACAACATCATCAGTTAGACATGAAGCAGTCTCAAATATATGAAAAAGGTCTGATTTTCAGTAACATCAGTATTTCCATCTAAGAAACTTAATAAAACCCTTATCTGAGGGCTGGATGTGGTAGCTCACACCTGTAATACCAGCACTTTGGGAAGCCAAGGCGAGCAGATTGCTTGAGCCCAGGAGTTCAGGTCTAGTCAGGGCAACAAAGTGAGACCCTTGTTTCTACAAAAATTAACTAGGCATGGTGGCACACGCCTGTGGTCCCAGCTACTCAGGGGGCTGAAGTGGGAGGATTGCTCGAGCCCAGGAGGTAGAGGTTGCAGTGAGCTGAGATCGCGCCACTGCACTCCAGCCTGGGCAAGAGAGCAAGACTCCATCTCAAACAAACAAACAAACAAAAACAAACAAACCTTTATCTGAGACTCATTTTAAAGCTTAACAAAGACATTAGAACTTTTTTTTAGCAAACAGTCAATTAAGCATGAATTAGATTCTTTATAGATGGGACTCAGAATTCAAAATGGTCTAGGACAGAAATGGGTATGTCTGAAACATAAAATTAAGCTAATTTCATTTATTTGTCTAATAAGCTATTTTGAGCCATTCATACTTAAAAAAGTTTATTAATACAGATACAGAGAAACAGTGCCTACCTGCCCATGGGAGGTAGGCCTTTGCCTATAGCTTGAGGTGGGCTTTCTCCTACTAGTGTTGGCATTTTGATTTCAAAATCTCTTGGCACATTCTGAATATTTGGTTCTGTAAAGGTTATTCGTCCTAAAATCAAGCAGAATAAAGATATAAAATTAGAAAAAAAATCTGGTATTTGTTTTAACAGTATTCACATTTCTGGATTATCTTAAAAATGCAGACTATCAATGCTGAACTGAAATAAATTTACATTTAAATATTTTTCATCATGTTCATGTGTCTAACAATGATAAAATAAGTACAAGACCATCCCAAAATATATGAATGTATGAATTGGCTACAATACTATGTTTTACACAGAAAACAATCTCACAATGAGAAGTAATTTGATAAACTGAACTATTCCTATGCTAAAATGAGTATCAGATTTCAGCCCTATAACATGTTAGTGGCCAGATTCGTGAGTAAAGGCTAATCAAATGGATCTTAGGAGAAACAACCACTGAAGCTTCTAAAAAGCCCATCACTTTCAGACATCATCTGGCTGTTTTTCTTCATCATTATCATTCATCAAGAGAATCAACAATAGTACTGACTAGAAGTACTGAATCAGGTGAAACTTGAATCAGGTGGTTAATAGTAAATTTTCCAGTGAACAGAAAGCTGTTTTTTTTAAAAAATGCTTATAAGCCTGGCCAACACAGTAAAACCCCGTCTCTACTAAAAACAAAAAAAATTAGCTGGGCATGGTGGCGGGTGCCTGTAATCCTCAGCTACTTGGGAGGCTGAGGCAGGAGAATCGCTTGAACCTGGGAAGTGGAGGTTGCAGTGAGCTGAGATCATGCCACTGTACTCCAGCCTGGGCAACAAAGTGAGACTCTGTCTCAAAAAAAAAAAAAAAAAAAAAAAGCTTATAAAACCTTTATTTCCCAATATATTTTACATCTTTTGTTTACTTATTGGTTGAATTTCTCTAAAACATGAAAACATGTTAAGTATCACTCCAAAAAAGTTTGAGTAATTTTGTTACTGTGATTTTTATAACACTATCAGTAACACTAAAACTCTATTTTATGACACACTCTTCATTGTAACAGGCTGTCTACTAGCTATGTATAACTCTATCGTCTTCTGATAAACCAGACATTTTAAGTGACTTGGACATTGTTTTTCTGAATGATCCCCTGATATTATATATTTGTCATTTAGCTTTTAGCACAAAATAAGTGCTCCATCAATGATAACCTTTAACATAATTATTGTCATTAAATGGCCTGTGCAGTGTTACAAAGCTAACAAACAGCAGAGGAAGGCACCCAAGGCTCTTTTTACGTCAACACATTGTCTTCTTTTCTATAACACTTAATATTCAGCACACTACTCTGGTCTATTAGTTGAATTAATAAGGCAACACTGGCAGACCAAAAAAATGGTAAAAATAAATTACAAAGAATGAATATATAGCTTAATGGACATGAAGTATATTCATGAAATGGCTTTGCTATGCTTAAGCTTGTATTTCTAAATATTATAAAAGTTATAAAATATTATTAAAATACATTTCTAAATTCACTAAGTAAAATCAGTAACAAAATCAAAATAAACGTTGCATATTTATTTGTTCTTTACAAACAAATAACAAAGCAGAAGGCTTATTACTGATTTTACCTTCTGCTTTGTAAAGAACAAATAAATGTGCAACACCATTGAAAATTCTACGTTGCTGGGCATTATGGCTCATGCCTATAATCCCTGCACTTTGGGAGGCCGAGGTGGGTGGATTATGAGGTCAAGAGATCGAGACCATCCTGGCCAACATAACGAAACCCTGTCTCTACTAAAATTACAAAAATTAGCTGAGGCAGGAGAATCACTTGAACCCAGGAGGCAGAGGTTGCAGTGAGCTGAGATCACGCCACTGCACTCCAGTCTGGCGACACAGCGAGACTCCATCTCAAAAATAAATAAATAAATAAAAAATAAAAATTTAAAAAAGAAAATTCTAGGTTGATGTTGTCTTTTCATCCCGGAGGGTTTTATTTTACATACGTTTATATTATTAGCATATGTTTCCTTTTGTTGTTGTTGTTGAGATGGAGTCTTACTCTGTCGCCCAGGCTGGGGTGCAGTGCCGCTATCTCGGCTCACTGCAAGCTCCGCCTCCCGGGTTCACGCCATTCTCCTGCCTTAGCCTCCCGAATAGCTGGGACTATAGGTGCCTGCCACCATGCCCAGACTAATTTTTTGTATTTTTAGTAGAGACAGGGTTTCACCATGTTAGTCAGGATGGTCTCGATCTCCTGACCTCATGATCTGCCCGCCTCGGCTTCCCAAAGTGCTGGGATTACAGGCGTGAGCCACTGTGCCCGGCCTAGCGTATGTTTCAAAGTGAAATTTAAATACTAACAGGGCAAAATATCACTAGGATGGGACAAGTTTAGAAAGTTTAGAACAAGGGATAAAGCAAGTAGAGAAAAGCAGCGCCTCATGAAGCTTCCGCACTAGGTAACAGCAGCAACTGATAGTGAGCACTTTCTAGGAGCCATGCACTATTCTAAATACTCTACATCTATGAAACTATTTAATCCTCAGAATTACCAGGTGAGGTAAGACTGTTATTACCTTGTTTATTTGTTTATT
Organism: Macaca nemestrina; assembly: GCF_043159975.1. Taxonomy (NCBI): domain Eukaryota; kingdom Metazoa; phylum Chordata; class Mammalia; order Primates; family Cercopithecidae; genus Macaca; species Macaca nemestrina. Next base: position 162,363,416 of record NC_092126.1, on the reverse strand, counting down.
GGTTTATTTATTGATTGACTGAGACAAGGTCTCACTCTGTTGCCCAGGCTGAAGTTCAGTGGCTCAATCACAGTTCACTGTAGCCTTGACCTCCCAGGCTCAAGCGATCCTTCTATCTCAGCCTCCCAAGTGGCTGGGACTACAGGCACAAGATACCACACGCATGGCTAATTTTTTAACTTTCTAAAGAGACATGGTTTCACTATCTTGCCCAGGCTAGGCTCAAACTCCTGGGTTCAAGTGACCCTACCATCTTGGCCTCCCAAAGCGCTGGGATTACAGGCAGCAGCCACTGTGCCCGGCCCATTACCTTCTTTTATACATGAAAAAACTTAGGCATTGAGAGGTTAAGTATCTTGTCTAAAGATTCACAGAACCAGGATTCAAACCCTGATTTCTGATGTCAAAGCCCACATTCTATACCACCAATCTAAACTGCCTGCCTCCTCTATGAATGAGTTAAAGCCACCCTTTCTTCCACTACACATCACATTTGGCAAATATTTAGAGTTTTGTATTGCCTAGAGAAAGAATACATTTTTCTTCATAAGATTACACTCTTACTTATCTCAAGAGGACCATGAGATAACCAAAGGACTCTACAGCTTTCTTTTCTGCTTGGGTAAAATAAGACACTTACTTATACAGATGCCCCAGAGGCCTACTGAGATCAACTTGGAGAAATCTTAAGAGGCTCAAAAAAGAGCTGGGACTGAAATCAGATAAGACCACTGACTCAAATATTTAATTCCTGTGTATACTCATACTGAAAGCACTGTCTCAGACATCCCAGTTACTCTACACAAGTACTTAAAAGCAGGAACCAGGCTGGGTACAGTGGCTCACTCCTGTAATCCCAGCACTTTGGGAGGCCGAGGCGGGTGGATCACCTGAGGTCATGAGTTCAAGACCAGCCTGACCAACGTGACAAAACCCCATCTCTACTAAAAACACAAAAATTAGCAGGGTGTGGTGGTGTGTGCCTGTATTCCCAGCTACTTGGGAGGTTGAGGCAGGAGAATCACTTGAACATGGGAGGTGGAGGTTGCAGAGAGCCAAGATCGTGCCACCACACTCCAGCCTGGGCAACAAGAGTGAAACTCTGTCTCAAAAAAAATAAAAAATAAAAAATAAATAAATAAATAAAAATAAAAGCAGGAACCAATACTCATCTCTGTACCCAGGTAGTATCTATCTATGCTTTGGAAAAAGCATGTATTTTATAGGTGTAAAACTTTACTGAACCCCTTGATCAATACTTGAATTCTTGGCCATCATAAGAAATATTGCATATGAAAATGTTTTTACTTCAAAATTGGATATTGTTTATACTTAAGATTTCTCATCACCTGTAGCAGTGTGCGACTGTGATACAGGATAGATTCTTTCCATTCCAAGAAAAGGATTAAGACGCTTTTCCCGCTGAAGGGGAAAGACCACTTTGGTAATAGCATTAGTGATTCTTCTCCATTCTAATATCAAACCTGGTAAAGGATGTAATGCCTTTAATTTATTTAAAACATCCTGCCAAAAAAACATAATAAGGTAAGATTGAATTCTTGTCCAAATTCCATAGCAAGTTAGAATCTCTTTTCTGTAAATAATACAATCTCAAAATTAAATTTGAGAGTAATATCTACAACTCAAAACTCTTACTTGGGTTTTTTTTTAAACCACCATATTGATAAAACTATAACTACAGTTTATAAAATGCAAATGTGGTAATACTGAGCACTATCAATTTAAAACTACCTTTTTCAAAAAAAATCAATGAATTGTCAGTCTAACAAAGTAACTGCCTCCGCACACCCCACCAAAAGTTTATTTTACATCATCTGTTTTCTTTATGCATTTTCCTCCTTCACTCCTCACATGACTGGAAGTATACCAGTTGTTTTTGTGCTTGCCCGGATACTTAATATGGTTTCCATATGAAGGTAATCAGGAGACATTTATTTTTAAAAGTTTGAATTTTTCATACTATAGACTTTCAGTGAACTATTAAGGAACAGAAACTTGTGAGTTAAAAGGCCAGTGAGATTAAATTAAAAAATGTGCTATAGCCTGGAGCTAAAGAAACTTCCTAGGAGCAGACAAATCATAGATAACGGTATAAGGACCACAATTCTACACAAGGGCAACTTGGATAGCTCTATGGCTATATTTTCTACCCTATTTTTCCCCTGAAACATCAGTAAAAAGTAAAATTAAGCCCTTTCTTCCATCCCACTAATGCATATAGTTTCCATGGATTATGATTAACAATTTTACTTTGAAATTAGCAGATTAAATTCTTAAATCAGGGCCTGGTGCAGTGGCTCATGCCTGTAATACCAGCACACTGGGAGGCCGAGGCAGGAGGATCCCTTGAGGTCAGGAGCTCAAGACCAGCCTGGCCAACATGGTGAAACCCTGTCTCCACTAAAAATACAAAAATTAGCCAGACATGGTGGCTCAACTTTATAAACCTTTATACCATGTTAATGATAGGAAGGAAGGACACAACTGCTAACTTAGATTATGATTCAGATTTTCCATGCTGGAATATCTCCACAGAATTTGTGGGCTACCAAACCACAAACCAATGTGTTAATTTATATCTGGGTAAATTCAAATGGTAGGCTAAGATCTTGATTTCATCAGCATTCTTTCTAGACACCAAAACGTTAAAAGCAGTTTAGGTTCTGCCCTGCTCTGTGACTGCCCCAAAGAGCACCTTACTAGTGCTGAACTGTCTTCCCAGCCTTAGCTTGCGTCCATTGTCATTCCCTCTTCTGGTGGAACCCAGAGTTTTCTTGCTGCCTTGGTTTTTCATCTCTCCATTTGGGGGCAACTTCAATTCCAAAAATAAAACCTGCAAGAAATTAATGCCTCTTTAGTCAAGAATGAAACTTGCAAGGACTATCATTTAGAAAATATTTTAAGTTATTTTAGAAAACAATCTCTACAGTTCAACGTGGATTGAAATAATGTTTCTCCGGATAATTTGGAATTACCACATTTAATAAATGATGGCAATGAAAATGTATATGTCAGGTAGTCGATCCATATTCTAATTAGGCACTATCAGATTAATACTAACACAGGCCTTTTTTTTTTTTTTTTTTTCTTGAGACAGGATCTCACTGTCACCCAGGCCAGAGTGTAGTGGTGTGATCACAACTCACTATAGCCTTGACTTGCTGAGCTCAAGTGATCCTCCCACCTCAGCTTCCCGAGTAGCTGGGGCCACAGGCGTGCACCACCATGCCAGGCTAATTTTTGTATCTTTGGTAGAGACAGGATTTCGCCATGTTGGCCAGGGTGGTCTCAAACTCCTAAGCACAAGCAGTCCACCCACCTTGGCCTCCCAAAGTGCTGGGATTATAGGCATGAGCCACCACACCCAGCCAGCTTTTAAGTAGTCAGGAACACAGGCATGTATATACGCTGTGCTGAGCAAATGGCAAACAAGTTATTAACATTGAGACTTATTGCTGTAAGAATTGTGAGCTCTCCTAAATGAGCCTGTTCAATCAGTTAAGCCCCATAGATCAACACGGAAGCTTACATGCTATTGTCTCATTACAAAAATCAGAAAACACTAAAGTAGGAAGGGGTTTAAAAAGTCATCTAGTACCACCACCACAATGCAGGGCACTGACAGTCCCTAGGCACAAAAAGTTAGGAGAAGGTGGCCAATACAATGTGGCAATAATGAATGCTAGAGAGGGCTGGCAGCACCCACTGAAGATACCAGGACCACGCTGTGCAGAAGGTGGAAGATCCCATGTAACACTCACAAGCTCAGATTAGAGGGGATGAAACTAGGGCAATTCAGAACATTATCTACTATACCTAATCATTCACTTATATATTTTGAGTGGGTTTTAATGAACCTTGAATTATTTTCCCAGTAATAATTCTAAAAATTGAAACTATTTGTATAAGCACAAGAATTTTTCCCACAAGTTGGGCCAGGGATGGAAGGGAAGATAATCCCTGTGCTTCCCTAGAATAGTAATGATGACAGAAATAATGATCTGGTTCCAGTTTCAACTGGGGTCTTAGGAATGAAAGGTACTGAGGCTTTCTGCAGATGTCAGTAACTACTTAGCCCAAGAACTGTGTTACACAGATGTGAACATATGCATGTATAGGGATTAGGGTTGCCACACATACCAAATAAAATTACAAAATGCCCAGTTAAATTTGAGTTGCATGGGGCATACTTATACTAAATTGTTATTCATTGTTTACCTGGCATTCAAAATTTTTTATTGACAAATTATAGTTGTATACATTCATGGGGTACAAGATGATGCTTTGATGTAAGTATACAATGTGGTGTGATTAAATTAAGCTGATTAACATATTAATCACCACACTTAGACCTATCATTTTTTATGGTAAGACATTTGAAATTTACTCTCTTACTTTGAAATATATAATACATTATTATTGACTATAGCCACCCTGTGTACAATAAATCTTAGAATCGATTCCTCTTGTTTATCTGAAACTTTGTACCCTTTGATAAACAATTCCCCATTCCCCTATCTAAAACTTTATACCCTTTGATTAGCAACTCCCCATTTCCCCACTCCCTACTTCCCCAGCCTCTGGTAACAACTGTTCCACTTTCCACTTCAAGGAGTTCTTCATTGGATTCCACATATAGTGAGATCATCTGAAACATATGGTACTTATCTTTCTTTAACTGGCTTATTTCACTTAGCATAACATCCTCCAGGTTCATCCATGTTTTCAAAAATGACAGGATGAAATACAAAATTGAAACTGGATGTGCCATATTTTATCAGGCAACCCTAGTACAGGTATCGAAGGGTACACGAATGGCAGTATAGGAGAAAAAAATCAAGTAACTGGATAGGAAAAATAAAACACTATTAAAGTAACAATAAGGCAACAAACCCAGGAAGAGAGATCCATTATGAATAAAGACAACACAAAGATCTCAAGTTATATATGTAGAAGTTCTTTAGCTTAAGCTTTTTTTTTTTTTTTTTTTTGGTGAAGCTTTCAGAATTAACTGTGAAACTTCTCATATGAATTACCTTCCAGGTAACTGCCATTTTGACATGCAGGACTAAGAAGAAGCCAATATCAAAGGTCCTTTACTCTTAGTCCAGGGTTTGCTTGAGACCTATAGCTTACATGCTTTCAGGCCCATCTGAATCACAAGGGCAGCAATTCCTGCCTTGCCCCAAACCTACTTGTGCTGAAACAGAGATTCTATATTTTCTATAAGTTCCCTATGTAATTTTATGTGCAGTCAGCTAGGTATTGGCTTGGGGACTTTAAAAGCGGATACCAAAAAGAAAAAAAAAGGGCACCACTGAATTCAACACATGAATAAGAGAAATCAAGTTCCTCATTTTCTTTAAAATATGTTAACGAAGGAACAGAAAATCAAATACTGCATGTTCTCCCTTATCAGTGGGAGTTAAATGAGAATTCATGAGCACAAAAATCCCTTTTTCATTTAATCTCAGAAAAATGTCCAGTTTCGTATTCTATAGAAAGATGTTAGGGCAAGCAAGGAAGGGGTAAGGGCTCATGAAATGACTAACTTTCTGGAGAAATAGCTATGCTGTCATGCAACCACCACTACCAATCATTTCTTCAACAAATACTTAGTGAGTCCCTCCTCTGTTCCAGGCAAATCTCCTTCTTGAGGAGCTTACTTTCTAGAAGTCCTCTTTATTACCTTCCTTTATTTGTAAATTATATCTGTATATAATTATAATTTATAATCTGTATAAAATATACAGATATAATTTACAAATTAGATGCTAGAATATCCCCAAAGCAATCTGGTTAACTGGCTGTTTCATTTTAGTGATCTTTAGTGTTCAGGTAAATACACACACACACACACACACACACACACACACCCCACAATCATTTTAACTCTAAAAATTATTTATCTATATCCCTATCCCCATGATACAACCTCAGCGATGTCATCTGAACTGGTGAAAGAAAAACTGTGGCCAGCTAGTTGATAGGCCTGGGTCTCAATTGCATCCAGCTTGGCTTGCATTATGTGTTTCTGACTTTCACATTCTGCAGTACTAAAGCCAATTCCATTTAGTTCGAGCAAGGCCAAGCAGTACTGAGAGGGCATTTCCACCTTACGGAAAACATCTGGAAGAAAAAAGAAAATTGAAATGTTAATTCATTGGCTAAGTGGCTAGATTAGCAGCCTTACTTAAACTATACAGAATTCATCTAGAAAAATCCAGAAACGCTACCAATGTATCCTTCAGGAGCCAGTCTCCCAAGCAGCATCCTCAAGCCAACAATGAAAGGTGGAAAAGTACAGGCCAGTTTAGCACTGGACAACTATCCTTGTCTCTGCAGAGAGTAGAAGAGTTGGCAATCTTATGACTAGTCTGGATTACAAGAGACTATATTTCTCCAAAGATGTTTCTGCTTCTACTCTTAGCAGGAGCATAACAATCAACCTTACTTTGAAATCCAAAATGCTCCAAAATCTGAAACTTTCTGAGCACTGACATGACACCACAAGTAGGACAGTCCATACCTGACTTTATGTGACAGGGCACAGTCAAAATGCAGGTGTACAACACAAAGTTTATTCAGCGTCTCTAAAGGAAAAAAGTCCCTCTTTGCCCCATTCAGTTTCAATATCTCTTTTCTGCCAGACAACCACAGACTGCCTACATGAGTGACTGAGACAGTGACACCTTTGCTTTCTGAAGGTTCCGTGTACACAAATTTTATTTTGTGCACAAAACTATTACATTGTATAAAATTATATTTAGGCTATGTCTATAGGTATATATGAATTCTACATTTAGACTTGGGTCTCATCCCCAAGATATCTCATTATGTATATGCAAATATTCCAAAATCCAAAAAAATCTGAAATGTAAAAACACTTCTGGTCCCACATTTTGGATAAGGCAGACTTAACTTATATATTAAAGGCCCTGAGAGGACCTGAAGCAAAGACAACTATTTAATTTTATTTTAAGTGAAAGTCCCAAACTTATTTGACCATTAAATCCTTTTTTCATATAATACTTCTTAACATCTTGAAAAGTAAGCATCCATGGAATGTACTATAGGAAATGCTGTCCTAAATCATTAAGAAAGAATCCCTAACACTTCAGCTTCCAGTATTGAGTCACTAGGAATCTGAGCAATCCTGGCCCACCCTCCCCAGCTCCACACAAGCACATAATTCGAGGCACTGCTGGTCTCAATTAGCATGAGAAATCTCCAGGGACACCCATAACCACCATGAAAAGCAAAGAAACAAATGAGAGTTACTGGCTTCTAACCACCTGCAGAAGGTACGAAGCTGTCAGAGCCTGGCTTTAGAAGCCTGGAACTAGTGGAGAAATTCATGTTACTTGAGACTAGAGAAATAATGAACTTGGGTCAAAACAGGAACAATCGGAGAAGCACAAAGTAAGACTGGCAGGAAGCTAGACTGCATCCATAGCCATTAGGAAGGAGCAAGGTCGTTATGGGAATGGAATCCCATAGCAAAAAAAGTTAAGGAGATATGGATCCTTGAAACAACAACAGGATGAGGAGCTGAGTCTCAGACTCCTTTTCTGAAACAAAACTCTCAAAGGTTACTGTGGTCCTTGGATGCGGAGTAGTGTGGTACCCAGCAGAGGCAGGAGCAAAACCTTTCTAAGGGAAGATTTCCCCACATAAGTCCTGCAGGGATCCTTGATCATAATAAATCCTGTATGAACTCACAAAAAATGTGAAAAATACAAGACAGCAAAGAAATGTGAATAGGACTCAGAAGAAACAACCAAGAACAAATTCAGATCCCCAAAATTGCAGATAACGACTAGTTAAGAATATTGCACAACTGTGAATGAACTACTTACAAAACAAAAAGTGACTAGAAACAAAGTAAAATAGTAGGAAAATAGAGAACAAGTGTGTATCAATAATCATAATAAGCAGAAATACATCAATGATCACAATAAATTGGCAAATTTGCAAAAAAAAAAAAAAATATGGTAAGCCTGAAAAATAAATAAGCTATACTTTGTTTATAAGACATGTCTGAAGATAGGAACCTAGAAAGGTTAAAAGGGATAGAAAAAAGCTATATGAAGTAATATTAAGAGAAAGCTGATGTTGCCATATTCATATAAGAAAACAGACTAAGAATAAAAATCATTATTTGTTATACAGATGGTCATAATACAATAATAGAAGGTTTAATTCACCAGGAAGACAAATCAATTTTAAACACATACACACCTAATAAAATGGCCTCAAAACAAAACTGATTGAATTACAGGGAAAATAAGACATAGAATATTTTGAAAACAACTTTGACTTAACAGACATATAAAATTGTGCATCCAGAATTAGAGTACACATTCTTTTGTGTGCACATAGAGCACTTACACAATAGTTCAAGTTTTAGATCATTAATTGTTCTCTAAAAATTTCCAGAATAAGTATTATATAACCATGTACTCTAACTACAACACAATTAAGTTTAAAGATAATAAAAATACAAAATAAAAGTTTCTAAATATTTAGGAATTAAAAATCATTCTTCTAAATAATTTTTGAGTGAAAAAATATACCAGAAATCTAAAAATATCTAGCATGATAAGAATATTATATATCAGGCCAGGAATAGTGGCTCACACCTGTAATCCGAGCACTTTGGGAGGCAAAGGCAGGAGGACTGCTTGAGGGCAAGAGTTCGAGACCAGTCTGGGCAACACAGCAAGACCCCCATCTCTACAAAAAACAAAAAAAAGTTGTGTGTGTGTGTGTGTGTGTGTGTGTACACATCAAAATTGTGGAATACAATAAAAGTAGTGCTTTGAGGAAAATTTATAGCCATATATATATACATTTTGTGTGATACAGATCCTCACTCTATTGCCCAGACTGGAGTGCAGTGGCAGAATCTCTGCTCACTGCCAACTCCGCCTCCGGGGTTCAAGTTATTCTCATGCCTCAGCCTCCCAAGTAGCTGGGATTACAGGTGCATGCGACCACACCCAGCTAATTTTTGTATTTTTAGTAGAGACAGGGTTTCACCATGTTGGCCAGCTGGTCTCAAACTCCTGGCCTCAAGTGATCCACCCACCTCAGCCTCCCAGAGTGTTGGGATTACAGGCGTGAGCCACTGCACCCCGCCACCTTATATTCTTAAGTTAGAAAAGAAAAAAAAAATTTGAGAAGTAATGGTTTTAAGGTCAAAGAGGAATACTGAAAAAGGACTACAAAATAAAGTAAGGGGAAATAGATAATATAGATGTGGACAGAAATCAAGGAAATAGAAAACAAAAGTAATAGGAAGAATCAAAGACAAAAGTTGGTTCTTTGAAAAGACTAGAAAACTGGCAAAATTTCAAGTGACATTAAATAATAATATTATGAAAGAAAAAGAGGATATAACAAATAAACCAGAGATGTAAAAAAGAGAGACTTAGCAATAGCTGGATACCAATAAATTTGAAAATTTAGATGAAACATAAATTCCTTAAAAATATATAGGTTGGGAATGTCACAGCGGAGTAATAAAAAGAAAAAAAAATTGGAAAAAAATAGATATATATAGCTTACCAAATATACTCAAAAAGAAATAACTGAATAATCTTACAGTTATTAAGGAAATCAAAGTTGTAGTAAAAATATCTTTCTATATCAGATGAGAATACCTCCTGGCTAACAGAAAAATTTTAAAAATAAAACGTATCTATATCTCTTTCTACAAAGAAATAATTATATTCAAACTAAATCTGATAGCTGTCTACATTCTCTCCCAAAACTTCCCTTATCTCAATGCACTTCAATTCTTGAATTCTATGAATAGGAAAGCATTAACAATGTATAAAAATGCATTTAATACCTCCTAACCACCCTTTTTTTTTTTGAGATGGGGTCTCACTATGTGGTCCAGGTTGGTCTCAAAATTCTGGGCTCCAGTGATCCTCACACCTTAGACTCCTGTGTAGCTGGGATTACAGGCAGAAGCCACTGAGCCAGGCTAGCCATACATTTTTGAAAGTGCAGAAAAAAAGGAGCTTTCAAAAGCACATTGAAATGGTGAGAGTTAAAAATTATAATAATCAACTAACATAATAAGCACCTGCTCTATGACGAACACTGTCCATATTATATTCACTATCTTATTTAATCCTTAGAACAACTTTATAAGAACCAGACTTACAGTTTCAGTAGTTTGCCCAAAGTCCCTCAGCTCGTAAGTGGATAGTCCAGATCCAAACCCTAGTCTGTATGAACTCATCCATCTATTTTCTAGTACCTATTGATCAGTCAATAAATTCAGTCATCTCCTCACAATGAAGCCAAATTTGTTCTACTTCACATCTCTATCATAAGCATCCGTTAAGCTCTCTGTAGTCAGGGTGCTCAATCTGGGCCAGCAGATAACAATGACAATAAATTCATGTTATTTGCTATGAGGGAACAAAGAGACTCTCATGACTATCCTTTGCTGTGAAAAAACATCTGTTGGTTAACAGTTTCAAAAAGAAAAGAGTTAACTCTTTGAAATCCATTAAGGATGTCTTCTAAGTGTGAATAAAAATTATTTGATAAAGTTCAAATACAAAATTAGCAACAACTGCATAAATGCCATTTTGTAATTTTCTTCACACAAGGGCCAGAAGTCAGCAAATTATGGCCAAACTAACACTAGATGCATGTTTTTGTAAAGTGCTATTGGAAGACAGCCATTTGTTTTGGTCTTGTCTACAGCTGCTCTTTTGCTACAATGGCAGAGTATTCGTGATAGAGATTGTTTGGTTCACAAAGCCAAAAATATTTACTTACTCTCTGGCCTTTTACAGAAAAAAAGCACTAGACAATCCAAAGGTAGGATTTACATAAATACGTGATTTACCCATTTTTTATAAAGAGTGGCTAAATCTCTATCTCTAATCTATAACATAAAAATGCCAGAAACTTGGTTTTTACCTTGAAGGTTTTCCTTCTGCAACAGAGAGTTGAGCTGATTCATAGAGTTGAAGATGAGAATGGACTCCACAGATGCTCTGTATCGCCCAGAATGCTCACTGCCAGCATTTAGCCCCAGGCTTTGAATCCCTTGGCTGGTCTCCATCCCTTCTAGGAGTGGAAGCTCATGAGGAAGAAAACTGGTAACTATGCTATGAAGAGTAGGCTCCTGAGAATCTGGATCTAGTAACCAGCATGCCACCTGAATGGGATAGCAATGAGAATATTTTCCTGATTTTTTTCGAAGACACTTTTGTACCTCTAAATGAAAAGGGAAAAAAAGAAAGCTTATTTCTAACCTCACTCATTTTCATTTAATATTTATTCAGTGGTTTTCCCAGGAAAGGAGAAGGAAAGAATAATTGTAACAGGACTCATTTTTGGTAGTAATAACAGCAATGGCTTTCAAAGAAAGAAAAGTTGTAACTATTCCATTACTACAATGCTCAGGCCGATCCAGTTTAGCAGTAGGCTTGACAAACAAGTGTGTCTCAGCAAACTCAAACCATGCGTCTGAAAATGAAGATGGACTCCTCCACTAGGCTAATTTGGGCTAAGCTACTATAATAAAGATGGGCTACTGTGAGGTTTTAGGTATATTTAGTTCTTTCAACACCAAAAGAAGTGAGGTATCGGGCGCGGTGGCTGCCGCCTGTAATCCCAGCACTTTGGGAGACTGAGGCGGGTTGATCACCTGAGGTCAGAAGTTCAAGACTAGCCTGGTCAACATGGTGAAACCCTGTCTCTACTAAATATACAAAAAATTAGCTGGGTGTGGTGGTGGGCACCTGTAATCCCAGCTACTCAGGAGGCTGAGGCAAGAGAATTGCTTGAACCTGGGAGGTGGAGGTTGCAGTGAGCTGAGATTGCACCAATGCACTCCAGCCTGGGCAGCAAGATCAAAACTTTGTCTCAAAAAAAAAAAAGAAGTGAGGCATAAATGTTTTACCATTAAAAGTTTATATCCAGAGTTTCAGAAAGCCTCTAGACTTTCCCCTCAGGATGGGGGGTTTGTCACCAGAAAACCATCCAATTATTCATTTGATTGCCATTTCCAACCTCCTCATGAGTAGGAGTCCTGTAGTTTCTAATACTAGATCAAGCAGATCATTAACTGGATTAGAATAAGGGAATCTAAGCCCTGTTCACAATTCTGACAATTACTTTACTATATGACTCAATTATTTCTTTTGTAGGTTAAGAATAAAGTTTTATAGGGGAATACTGAATGAAACAGTCTCATGTAAAGGTTAACAGGTTTTTTAACTGAGTCATCATTATGAAGAGTGCATCAAACTTTGCTATTATAAAGGAAAGTTCTCAGGAGCCAGTAAGGGGATTTGCCTCTATGCTAAATGGCCACTAACTACAATCCTTTTTGACATCTTATTCACACTCTTTTCCAATTTTCTGCCTCCACCCTTATGAATATTTAAAACCTTCTGCTATCATATACCCAAATCTGTTCTCATTTCACTTCCAATTTACTATTAGACAGAAAACTTAGGACTTATGACCCAAATTAAAATTTTTTCAAAATCTCTGAGGAAAGACATAAACTTTAGGGCTCCAAATTTGTGACATCTCTGTTTTTATCTACACAGAGATATTTGGTGCATGATATTCTATTCTGGGTAGATGAGATTATTGAATAAAGAATTGACTAAAATTCTTAAGCTGCATTACTGAAGCTAAGGAAATACCAAGTCATTTAAGAATTAACACTAAAAATGTTGTTTTAAGTATATAAAAATTAAATAAGACATAGAACCTTAGGATCTTCATAACTTTGCTCCAAGGAGATGCCACAAGAAAGAAGAAGAATTTTATAGCTCTGGATGAAGTCATAGATGACAACAGAACGTTCTTTATCAGATTCCTTTCGCAAGCAAGATTGAAGGTGCCATATCCTGTCTTTCAAAGTCAGGCTTGGATCTAGAGAAGGTGGAACCAAACTGGCACTAATTTCTTTAAAAAAAAAAAAAAGGAAAAAACAGTTTTAAGGCAAAAACTACATGTTTTCATTTGAAGCAGCAATCTTTAGTAGAAAGACTGAAAAAGACTAGAAGCCTAAGGGTCTGGTTCCATGTGACGAGTAATTCAGCATCTTATCAAGGTCATATCAGCTATGGAGACGAAGTGCATCATAATCTAAAAATTATGGTTTGGGCTAGAAGATTTTTAATGCTCTACTTAATTAGGTGGGAGAAAATATTAAGCATTAATACTTCTAAAAACAAAATTTCCCAGAATGAGGAGTTAAAGACAGGAAAAGTATTTGGAAATAAATTTTAAAGAGAGATTTAGTATGAACAGATACTATTCTATCCAAATAAAGAAAAAGCTTAAGTAACTACTCACCCCAACATATTTTCCTGCAAAACAACTGAAAATAGTTCATGCTTACTAAGGAACAGACACTATACAGCATCCTTTAAAATGTTTCCTTATTAATTTTGCTCCTGTCCAAAACCAACCTATCAGCTGGGGTATCCAACAACCACAGTCAGATCACAGGGTATTTCCAGATTACATCCTTTCCATTCCAAAGACTTCTCCAAAGTTTATATGATTCGACTACTATAGACCTCTAGCTCAACGATCCCTCTAGATGAGTTTCAGACCCATTCAATGGGAGGACAGAAGACTGAAAATAAACCGCCATACTTTAGTCTTCAAAAGCAAACCCTGAAAATGGCAAGAGAGTTCCTGAGGTTTCACTGCCCCCTCAGAGGAAAAACCCATAGCATTAATAGCCTCATGTGACAGGCAGGGAGAAGTAAGGAAGTGCTTCTTAAAACATTAATTATAGTTAATATATGCAATAACGTACATGCCAGCTGCTCTCCAAAAAATTACAAGTTTTGCCGGGCACAGTGGCTCACGCCAGCACTTTGGGAGGCCGAGGCGGGTGGATCACCTGAGGTAAGGAGTTCAAGACCAGCCTGACCAACATGGGAAAACCCTGTCTCTACTAAAAAAAATACAAAATTAGCCGGAGTGGTGGCACATGCTTGTAATAGCAGCTACTTGGGAGGCTAAGGCAGAATCGCTTGAACCCAGGAGGTGAAGGTTGTATTGAGCCAAGATCAGGCCATTGCAAGCCAGCCTGGGCAACAAGAATGACACTCTGTCTCAAAAAAAAAAAAAAAAAAAAGAAATTTAAACTCTAAAAATAAATCCTAGGTAAATATCAGGAAATTATTCTCAAAATATAAGATCACTACCCTAATGGATGTTACACTAATTACATAGTGACTTACTCAAATACTCATTACTTACCAGAATGCTTTTGTTCCTTCTGCAATGAAAAATAATAGGCATCCCTTCCACCCCAGCATACTGCCAGTCCAACCACCAAGATGTCATCACAACCTTTAATAGGAAATCCATCATCTCTAATAGGAATTTCCTGAGGTGAGCTAGCTAAGTAAAACAAAAGTGAAATAGTTAAAAATCTCTAAAAATAAAGACATTATATAAATTGTTAAAACAATTATAATAAAAAATCTATCTTTGATAGGCAAAATTTCCTTAAAAAATAGGTATTTGGACAGTCATTTTAAGTATAAGTAAGATCCTTCCAGGTTTCTCATCAATTAAGATAACCGTCACTATGAAAAAGCAACCAAAGATTTGTTAAATCTATAGTGATTAAGTTCAAAAAAGAGAGGCTGCATTTCAAATTTTATAACTCAAACAAAAATACAGATCATTTGCATACTACAAATATTTTACAGCAAATTCAGCAATTCTTGGCTAAGAAACTCCAGAAAAATAAAGACTATTATTCCCTAGTGAAGTATAATTTTGTATCTAGAGTCAACATTTTTTCCTAAAATAATGTATCTCGAATTTTATAAAGGTCACGAATCAATCTGTCTTATTGATAATTATATCCCTAGTATCAGGAAAATAACTGGCACATAAGAACTTAGTACATATTTATTAAATTTAGGTGAACTTTTTTATCCCTCTAGCCTCTATTATATAGCCTGATACAGAAAATGTGCTCAATTTTGTTTGTTGCATCAAAAATGGAAAGAGCTATTCAACACTAAAAGTACATAAAAGTTGTGGTTAACACATCTGCTCCATGAATTGAAAATCAGACAAATACCCAAACTTTTATGAACAAATTAATTCATAAAATAGCAAGGTTTAATAAATCTAATCAAACACCTGATTTCCACAGCAGGTTGTCAAGCTGTCTACAACTGGTCCCCACAATCCAGAAGGCAGAGTTCATGCAATAAGACAGGAATATACATAGCCTTACTTGACCAAAAGGTTCAACTCTCTCAAAACCTGGAAGGGCTCCGCAAGGTTTGGAAGCAACATTTCCGTATACAATTCATGACTATCAATGGAGGTCTAAATTCTACTCAAGATAAATCTTGGAAAATGTAGCTAATGTACACTGTGAAGAACAAAGTTCCTATTAGCAATGTACTTTTGTAATTACATAAGCAAACAAGGATATTACAATTTAATAGAAAATAATTTATGAGGCCACGCATGGGGGCTCACGCCTGTAATCCCAACACTTTGGGAGGCTGAGGCAGGTGGATCACGAGGTCAGGGGATTGAGACCATCCTAGCTAACACAGTGAAACCCCGTCTCTACCAAAATACAAAAAAAAAATTAGCTGGGCGTGGTGGCGTGCGCCTGTAGTCCCAGCTACTCAGGAGGCTGAAAAAGGAGAATTGCTTGAACCTGAGAGGCAGAGGTTGCAGTGAGCTGAGATCACACCACTGCACTCCAGCCTGGCCAACAGCAAGACTCTGTCTAAAAATAATAATAACAATAATTCATGAGGCCAGGTGCAGTGGCTCATGCCTGTAATCCCAGCACTTTGAAAGGCCAACGCAGGCGGATCACTTGAGGTCCGGAGTTTGAGACCATCCTGGACAACATGATGAAACCCCATATCTACTAAAAATACAAAAATTAGCCAGGCACGGTGCACATGCCTGTACTTCTAGCTACTTGGGAGGCTGAGGCAGGAGAATCACTTGAACTCAGAAAGTGGAGGGTGCAGTGAGCCAAGATCAAGATCACGCCACTGCACTCCAGCCTGGGCAACTGAGCAAGACTCCATCTCAAAAAAAAAAAAAAAGGAAAGAAAAAGAAAAAAAAGAAAAGAATTCATGAGCACTGATGATTAATAAAAACCATTATGTTACAACATTAATATACCATAAAAGAACTGTCACATTCATATTCAAAATATATATTATCCTTATTTTTGTAAACTTTTATTCTAATATATATTACATGTTCCTTTTATACTGGAGGGCAACTACCATTAATTATCAATTTAGGTATGCTGAATAAATAAGGCTGTTCTATACATAAATCCACAGCGGAGATACACACTACAATTTGAACAGATTATATTTAATACCTAACATTGAGAAATCTCTTATCTCAGTCTACTAGTTTATAAACATGAAAAAATAAAATTAAAAAAGTTCTTACCTTGCTTAAACCTACCACCAATAGTAGCAGTTTTAGAAGATGTGAAACTTCTAATCTTTTCACAAGCCAGTGAGATGGAAAATCGCTTTTTGCACCGCCACTCCTTAATGAATGTTTGAAAAAGATTTTGGTCACTTGCTATATCAATTATGGCCAAACTTTCTGAACTGCTTGAGGCTGGAGTTAACTGTAATCCATCCTGTGATAACTGAAGTGAAAAGCCTGTGTCACTAATAGGGTTGTTGTCTTTGAACCCATTTCTACTCTCTGGACTTAAATCATGGTTTTTAATATCTGAAGGTGAGTCAAATAAATAACTTTCACCAGGTTGTAAAACATTATTAGTTTTCCAACGGTTTACAGGTGTTTCAAGAATCCCTGGAAATGTCAGCTTAGAAGCAGACGTTGGAACGGGTGTAGGAGGAATGAGACCATTATCATCAACTATATCGCTTTCTTTACGAGGTAAGAGGGATGAGGTTTCACCATGATTGGCATTGTTTTCTAGAATCTCAATCTTGCTTTTTACTTCACTATTAGAAGAAAATGAAATTCCCTGCACTTGGTTTGTCTCCAAGTTTGAAATAACTTCTTGTTCTTCATTAAACTCTGTATATTTTCCATTCAAACTAGACAAGTTTATAGTCACTGATTTTAGGTTTTCATTTTCTAGTGGACTGGACACTTTATCTAAAATCCTTTGCAGTCCTGGACTTAGATCAAATGATGCCCCTGACCATATGAATGAATGATTTTGCCTGGTCCCAGTTAATTTTGATTTTTCAGCCCTTTCATCTTGACCTCCTCCATCTTGATCACCTTGGTGGTGCTCATCAAGTACTGGATCATTTAGTTCTAATGCTCTAGGATATACTACAGTATGATGCTTCTCTTGAACAGGAAATATATCCGCATTGTCCAAAGCTTCAACCATCTGAACAGAATCCATTTCTGAAAATATAACAGATTCATCATTGGAAAAAGTCAACTGCTGGCAGGTATCTTGATTCTCATTTACATTTGATTTTTTAATTAGGTCTTCTTGTTGTAGACACAGAGAATCACTAAAATGGTGTGATGTTACTTCTGAAGGAAGGGGTTCTTTCGTTTGCACATCAGGTAATTGTTCTTTTACTAGATAGTCATCACTGAAACTATCAAAGAGTAAACTATCACTCATATTCAAACTTGTTTCAGGAACTGGAAGACATTCTCCTTCTATACCAGTGGGAGTTCTCTTTTGAGGAATCAGAGGTATAACTGGTTTCACAGTTTCTTGTGTTTGATAACCTTGAAGAAAACTATTTAATTGAGAATCAGTAACAGAAAGTTCATTCTTTTTAAAACAAAGACCATTTTCCTCCAATAGTATTGGAGAATGGAAAATTGGGCTTTCTGGAGTCAGGATATCAACCCCATGTGAATCAGTGCTTTGTTTCATAGTACCTACAGTCTTAAGATCCAAATGATCTATCTTAGTCACGCCTAGAGGATGCTGCTTAGCAGGAAAAGGAATGTGACACTCTTTCTGAAAAGAGTTCATCAAGTTCTGTTGGACTACGCTCTTCTGCATTATCCCTGCTGCCAGGTTGGTGTCCTTTGCTCCTAGTTTGGTACTTTCAGTTGCCATCTGTTGCATTATTTTCTCTGACTGAGTATCCAGGTAGAAACTATCTTCAAAATCACAGTCAGAAATATGATTATTTCTAGTTTTGTTTGTTGTGTAAGTACCCGTTTTTTCTTGTAGTCTAGAAATATTTAGAAAATTCTCATGCTGGCCTCCTGATTTGCTAAATGCTCCAGTTGATGGAAGTACTTCACTGGGTATCGCAGTTCTGCTTATATCATCTCCTAATGCCTGAAAATGACTTGGTTTATTTTCCTCCGTATTAAGCTTTATCCTTTCACAATTAATAGTAACATTTGAGTCTCTATTTATGTAACTACTGACTGCTTCACAGGGCATTTGTCTCTCTATTATATTTTTCTGTTTGGTAAAAGTGCTTGTCTGTTCATGAGATTGCTTTTGCGGGTACTGGTTGATTGGATCGGTGTCACAGTGTTTCACATAAACATTCTGGTTTTTTGAATCATTTTGTATCAGCACTTCATTTATTTTTTCTGCCTCAACAGCTACTCCTCTGCCCTTTTCACCAACCACACTAGTAGCCTGACAAGTCACATTTTTACTCTGAGATCCTGTGACAATATCTTCCACAAAATTGTCATTAGTTAGTGTTATGTTCCGTGAACAACTTTGCTTTATTTGTAATGGGAATGATGTTTTGTTATCTTTTTCCTTACCACTCAAAGATACATTTTTATCAAATGGCCCTGAATTTCTAAACTCTGTATTCTTCTCATCTAAGGTAAATGGGTCTTCACAAAGACTAGGATTAGACAGAGTCTGTCCCTGTAAATGGATTCTACATGCTCCAGAGTCTTTCAGGGGGCTGCTGTCCCTAGATTGCTTTAGATGCTTTCTATGTTTCCAAGATCGAAAACTTCTGCTCATCTTTTCTGAATTGAAATTCAAAGGTGCCTTTTTTGTTTTCTCTGAAAAAGTCTTAACAACTTTCTTATTGCTTGTTTTCCCCTCATTCTGAGAGGCTCCTGGCTTCTCTTTATTTATATCCAAAGAGGCCCATTTTCTTGCTCTGAAAATGGAATGTCTCTGATGTTCTTGATTCCCATCCTGGAAATTACAATTAAAGGAACTTGTATGCTCTCTACTTTTATTTAAGTCTTGCACTATATTTGGTGAATGCTTAATATAAGAATCACTAAATATTGTGTTACTTTTGTTCTTTGATGTTAATTTTTTATAAGAACTCTTAGTTTGGGATATAAATGTGTGTTCCTTTACTTCTGACTCACTGTGAGTCAATGAACATGTACTAGAATGTAACAGGGCACAGGGATTCCATTGCACTCCCATTTCAACTAAGTCCTGCTGCAGAATCATTCTGGCTTCTTCCACTATAAGGGCTGCTGCTTCCCTTTCAGTTAAACCTTTTCTGCCAGTCACCCAGATAGTTCGCATATTCCGACGTTCTTCAACTGCTTCCTCTTCCTCATCCACTGCCTTCCGGGCACTACACAGAGATGGGAAAAGACAGAAATGAATTCATTCATTCGTAAGGCAAATATTTATTAAACATTCAATCTGAGCTGTTCTAGGAACTGAAAAATAGCAATGAAGGAGAGAGAGAAATGTATCTGCTCTCATGGCACACTCTAGCTGGGGAATTCAGAAAATAAAGGTTTAAAATGCATTCTATATTACCTGGTGATGAGTTGTATACAAAAATGAGGCACCAGAAAGGGGTGGGTGGTTCTGTAGCTTTTAAACGGCATAATAAAGGAAGGCTTTGCTAAGACAGATTCTTTAAGTAGAAGCCTTTAAAAAAGTGAAAGCCATAAAACTTTCATTGAAAAACATCCAGCCAGGCGCGGTAGCTCACGCTTGTAATCCCAGCACTTTGGGAGACCGAGGAAGGCGAATCACTTGAGGCAAGGAGTTCGAGACCAGCCTGGCCAACATGGTGAAACCCTGTCTCTACTAAAACTACAAAAAATCAGCCAGGCATGGTAGCAGGTACCGGTAATCCCAGCTGCTTGGGAGGCTGAGGCATGAGAATCGCTCAAACCTAGGAGGCATTACAGTGAAACAAGATCACACCACTGCACTCCAGCCAGGGCAACAGAGCAGGACCCTGTCTCATTTAAAAAAATTTTTAGGCCGGGCGCGGTGGCTCACACCTGTAATCCCAGCACTTTGGGAGGCCGAGGCGGGCGGATCACAAGGTCAGGAGATCGAGACCACGGTGAAACCCCGTCTCTACTAAAAATACAAAAAATTAGCCGGGTGCGGTTGTGGGCGCCTGTAGTCCCAGCTACTCGGGAGGCTGAGGCAGGAGAATGGCGTGAACCCGGGAGGCGGAGCTTGCAGTGAGCTGAGATCGCGCCACTGCACTCCAGCCTGGGCGACAGAGCGAGACTCCATCTCAAAAAAAAAAAAAAATTTTTAAAAGGCTGTATGCAGTGGCTCATGCCTGTAATCCCAGCACTTTGGGAGGCAAAGATGGGTGTATCACCTGAGGTTAGGAGTTCAAGACCAGCCTGACCAATACGGTAAAACCCTGTTTCTACTAAAAATACAAAAATTGGCCGGGTGTGGTGGCATGGGCCTGTAGTCCCAGCTACTTGGGAGGATAAGACAGGAGAACTGCTTGAACCCAGGAGGCAGAGGTTGCAGTGAGCCGAGATCGCACCATTGCACTCCAGGGTGACAGAGTCTCGCTTTGTCTCAAAAAAAAAAAAAAAAAAAGACAAGAAAGAAAACAAATCCTCCTATACAATACACAATATAAACTCTGGACAAAATATATGAAGGGACTAGAAAATGAACAAAAAAGAAAGCAGAAACTGGAGGGGGGTTGAGACTTGCAAGAAAGAAATGGCAGTGGGTGAATTTTCACTTTTTACCTGAAGGCAGGGTCCAGTCAATACCCTGTAGGTTGGCTAAAAACTTAGATAAAAACCTGGAGTTCACTGATTGGCAGAAGTCAGAAGAGAGTTAAGAGTAACTACATTAAGGAGAATGACGTAAACCCGGGAGGCGGAGCTTGCAGTGAGCTGAGATCCGGCCACTGTACTCCAGCCCGGGCGACAGAGTGAGACTCCGTCTCAAAAAAAAGAAAAAAAAAAAGAGTAACTACATTAGTTGGAAATTGAAGGCAATATAGAACAGATAACTAGTGAAGAACAACTCCTAATTCTTCATATAAACTCTGCCCAAATCTCTGACTGACCTCTAAACTGTGCAAGTGTGAACAGATTCCAAGTGGTCAGTTAAAATAAACCAGGGGTCCTCAACCCCCGAGCTGTAGACCAGTAACAGTCCATGGCCTGTTAGGAACTGGGTCGCACAGCAGAAAGTGAATTATAGGCAAGGGAGCACTGCTGCCTGAGCTCTGCCTCCTGTCAGATCAGCTGCAGCAAACCCTATTGTGAACTGTGCATGCAAGTAATCTAGGTTGTGTGCTCCTTATGGGAATCTAATTGTTTCATCCTAAAACCAAACCATCTCCATCACCCTCCTACCCCCACCTCTACTCCTGGTCTGTGGAAAAATTGTCTTCCATGAGGAAGAGATATGCAAGAGCAAAGAGGATAGTAAGATACTATACCCCATCCCTTCTCACACAGGTTAAGGTCTCAGAGCTGGGAGTCAGGTTTAAAGTGAATGGGAGGGAAGAAACACTGAACTGGAAATAAGATTGATGCTTCCATCTAGAACAAATTGTTTAATACCTGAAAATAAAACTGGTTGTTAGTACCTCAAAGTAACTAAATACCTATAGAATCTGCCTGAGATTTCATATAAGAGAGAGTTCCAAAAAACAGTGGTAGAAAAAATAATTAAGCTATTCTTTGATTTATATACTGAGTCTAGCCCATTCAATAAATTGGTTATGCAGACATACGCACACAAAAAAAATCAAGGAATCTTCTCACAAATTGTTTTGAGGGACACTAGCATTCCAAAAAACATTTCAGAGGAATGTATTTTAAAATGCTTTTGTCTAATGAAAGTGTAAGATGAGCCTGAGATATATAATGAAATCACATCAAAATTATCAAAATCCATCAAAGCAGATCAAAATCAAAATGCATCAAAGCAGAAAGCATTGATACCAAACTTTTGCTCAGTTTTTTTGAGACACGATCTTACTCTGTCTCCCAGGCTGGAGTTCAGTGGCGCTATCAGGGCTCACTGCAGCCTCAACCTCCCGGGCTCAACCAACTCTCCAGCCTCACACCCCCAAGTAGCTGGGACTACAGGCACATGCCACCACACCCAGTTTTTTTTTTTTTTAAATTTTAGTAGCGATGAGATCTTGCTATGTTGCCCAGGCTATTCTTGAACTCCTAAGCTCAAGCAATCAGCCTCAGCCTCCCAAAGTACTGGGATTACAGGCGTGAGCCACTGTGCCCAGCCCCACTCAGACATTCTAGTAGGAATGTTTTTAAGTCATGTATTATTTTTAAAATATACAAAACAAAAAGTAATCTGCAAGGGGGAAAAAGTTGCCATATTTTCTTCCACTTACACCAAGTATATAATAAGATTATTTAACACAAAAATACTTTAATACATTATCTACTATTTTAAAATTAACATTTTTTTAAATTTAATAAGCCCATGTAGGTAAAGGTATTCTCTTACCTTTTGAAAGGCACAGCACTTTTCAGAATCACCTCCACCTCCACAATATTTGCCCTAGCAAGGTCCGCCACAGTATGAAAGCCAGAAGCATAGAGAACCCTGGCTCTCTGAGCATTTAGTAAGGATACCCGAACCAGGTCACACAGCTCCCTCTGGATGCCAAATGTAAGACGCTTCTGAAATTGGGAAAGTAGTAGTTCCATGTTGTGCCAGCCCAGACGGTTGGAAAACACTGTAATCATCCCTAGAACATTCATAGAATAATTGTTGAATTGATTTTTTTTTTACAGATGAATTCGCCATTTCTTTAGATGTATTTATATTTCCTTGTTTTTTCCCTGCAAAATTGTAAGATTTAACAAGGCCCAAGGTGTAAGTTAACAAGGGAACAGACATATATTAAGAGCCTTAACTAATTGGACAATAAATGTGATAAGTTTTATGAGATGACATTAAATGTCATCTTATTTATTCTTCATCCTGAAGTTAACACAAGAAAACTGAGGCAGAGCATATAAACACAAAACAAACAAGAAGCCCTCACCCTAAATCATTTCTCTCTCTCTTTCTTTCTTAAGCAAAAGAGAACTCTTAAAAAGGTGTTTAAAAAGGTGTAAAGGTGCTGGGCGCAGTGGTTCATGCCTGTAATTCCAGCACTCTGGGAGGCTGAGTAGAGCAGATCACCTGAGGTCGGGAGTTTGAGAACAGCCTGACCAACACGGAGAAATCCCGTCTCTACTAAAAGTACAAAATTAGCCGGGCATGGTGGCGCATGCCTGTAATCCCAGTTCCTCGGGAGGCTGAGGCAGGAGAATCGCTTGAACTCAGGAGGCAGGAGTTGCGGTGAGCCGAGATCGCGCCACTGCACTCCAGCCTAGGCAACGAGAGAAACTCCATCTCAAAAAAAAAAAAAAAAAATTAGGGATTCTTTCCACCTAGAAGAAAACAAGAGAGTTGGTTTCAATATTCAAGTGCTGAGAGAACTAGAAAGAGAGAAGTTCCCATGTGCATTTTCTTCAAAGAAGGGTTGCTGAGCTCAATAGCTGCACTGTCTTGGAATAAAGAAACCAAAACAAGTGCCATGTCATAAAGACATCTGTGGAATTAAAATTGTTTTACACTTCCCTATAAGAACATAAACCCCTTGAGGCAGTCTTTCATCTTTGATGACAGTGAGTCTAAGAGTGAGTCCCTCCCGGCTGGGCGCGGTGGCTCAGGCCTGTAATCCCAACACTTTGGGAGGCCGAGACGGGTGGATAACGAGGTCAGGAGATCGAGACCATCCTGGCTAACACGGTGAAACCTCGTCTCTACTAAAAATAAAAAAAAAATTAGCCAGGCGGGGTGGCAGGTGCCTGTAGTCCCAGCTACTCGGGAGGCTGAGGCAGGAGAATGGCGTGAACCTGGGAGGTGTAGTTAGCAGTGAGCTGAGATCGTGCCACTGCACTCCAGCCTGGGAGACAGAGCAAGACTCCGTCTCAAAAGAAAAAGTGAGTCCCTCCCTTCTTGCCACTATCTCTTCTCATCTTCCCCATAGTACTCCCTCATAAGCACATATCTTCACGATGAAACCTCTTATACATATAACACAACCTCTCATAGCCCATAGTTTCCTTCTTAAGGGCTTGTAAGGATTCGTTAGTAAAATCAGACTCAGAATTTCTCGTTTGCTTAGGGTTTAATACATTAAGGTAGACCTTAGAATAGATCATTTTTGTAACAGTCAGACAGGAGTTCAGAAATCCCTCTCCATCTTCCATCCTTCTCCTTAACAATATGTATTAATCAGTACCTTTTTTTTTTTTTTTTGAGACAGAGTCTTGCTCTGTCGCCCAGGCTGGAGTGCAGTGGCGTGATCTCGGCTCACTGCAACCTCCACCTCCTGGGTTCAAGCAATTCTCTGCCTCAGCCTCCTGAGTAGCTGGAATTACAAGCACCCACCACCACACGTGGCTAATTTTTTGTATTTTCAGTAGAGATGGGGTTTCACCATCTGGGTCAGGCTGGTCTTGAACTCCTGACTGCGTGATCCACCCGACTCAGCCTCCCAAATTGCTGGGATTACAGGCGTGAGTCACCGCACCCGGCAATCAGTACCTTAATGAGAAAGGGGAGACCACAGAGAACTCTGTTTCGTTTCTTCTTGCAACAGGAAAAAGAAGAAAAAGGAAAACAGAAAGGAGGATAGTCAGCAGGTTGCTAAGGAATAGAGGCCAAGACATTCAGCTAGTTACCAATCCTCTGTAACATGGTACTGAGCCCTGAGGAGCCAGAGTTTTGAATTTTCCGATGATGACAAGAACTGTACAAAATTATAGCACTTTTAAAGAGGCCTACAATAAAATGGAATTTGAAAAAAAAAGCAATCTTAACTCGACTTCAAATCATCGTCTTGAATAACTATGAAACCCTTTGTTTAACTGACCTGCATAAACAGCAGCTGACTGTTGCAAAGATTGAATCTGTCCACGATTGCATCCATATTTCTGATTAATTTCCCTTAAGGGAACTTCACTGATTAAATCTAATAGCACAAGACTGGTGAAAAACCTGGGAATAAATCATCAAAAGCATGGTAAGAGATCATTCACGTCTACTAGGAGATACAATGTGTGTTGCAAAATGACTAAGAACTGGAAAGGCAACAGAGGACTTACATAATACATTCTGGTAAGATTCTTAATAGAAAATAGGGTTACTGGCCGGGCGCGGTGGCTCAAGCCTGTAATCCCAGCACTTTGGGAGGCCTAGGCGGGTGGATCACGAGGTCAGGAGATCAAGACCATCCTGACTAACACAGTGAAACCCCGTCTCTACTAAAAATACAAAAAATTAGCTGGGCATGGTGGCACATGCCTGTAGTCCCAGCTATTCAGGGGGCTGAGGCAGGAGAATCGCTTGAATCCAGGAGGCGGAAGTTGCAGTGAGCCAAGATTGTGCCACTGCACTCCAGCCTGGGCAACAGAGTGAGACTACATCTCAAAAAAAAAAAAAAGAAAGAAAGAAAATAGGGTTACTGGACAAAGATTGAGATCAATGCTTGCAAAGCAAGTTTTGACATGCATTAGTACTATAGTAAAGAACTAATGTGTGTATAACAAAAAGTTGCCCATATTCAATATTGCTGCTATCAAGAAATGAGACTTGGTTCAAGAAATGTGATGACACAAAAATTTAAAAGATAACTTGATATACAGTTACATGTAAATCATTACTCCAATAAAATGACAATATAAATATAACATCCAATTTTGATTTGAAAGGCAACAGTAGCAAAAGTAATCCAAGTATATAAATCCTTATAAAATTTATACTTAACCATATCATAAATAATATACTAAAGACTGCTTTTTAAGAAAAATCATTTCATTATATTTCTCTTTTTTTTTTTTTTTGAGATGGAATCTCACTCTGTTGCCCAGGCTGGAGTGTAGTGGCACAATCTTGGCTCACTGCAACCTCCATCTCCCAGGTTCAAGCAATTCCCCCACCTCAGCCTCCCAAGTAGCTGGGATTACAGGTGCACACCACCACAAATGGCTAATTTTTGTATTTTTAGCAGAGACAGGGTTTTACCACATTGGCTAGGCTGGTCTCGAACTCCTGACCTCAAGTAATCTGCCCACTTTGGCCTCCCAAAGTGCTGGGATTACAGGTGTGAGCTACTGCACCCGTCCAATTTCATTATATTTCAAAGAAGCTAACAGCCTGTATCAATTTATCCACCTGAATCTTTTAATTAGCTCTTCTTCCCTATTGGTAGTGAATCACTTCTAAGCATGATATAAAGCATAACCCCAGGTGAAGTCACAGTAAATTGGTGGTTCTTCTGATCAACACCTTCTTTACAAAAGAGAGGTAATTAAATATTATACTTTAAAATATAAGATCTTTATATATAAGGGCTACTAAACTGTGAACTGCAGAAAGAAACTAAAATACCAATAAATTCATTAAATACAGAAAACTTGCCAGGCATGGTGGCTCACACCTGTAATCCCAGCACTTTGGGAGGCGGAGGCGGGCAGATCACCTGAGGTCAGGAGTTTAAGACTAGCCTGACAAACATGGAGAAACCCCGTCTCTATTAAAAACACAAAACTAGCCGGGCGCGGTGGCTCAAGCCTGTAATCCCAGCAATTTGCGAGGCCGAGACGGGCGGATCACGAGGTCAAGAGATCGAGACCATCCTGGCTAACACGGTGAAACCCTGTTTCTACTACAAAAAATACAAAAAACTAGCCGGGCGAGGTGGTGGGCGCCTGTAGTCCCAGCTACTCGGGAGGCTGAGGCAGGAGAATGGCATAAACTCGGGAGGCGGAGCTTGCAGTGAGCTGAGATCCGGCCACTGAGCTCCAGCCTGGGCCGCGACAGAGCGAGACTCTGTCTCAAAAAAATAAATAAATAAAAATAAATAAAAAACATAAAAACACAAAACTAGCCAGGCATGGTGGCACATGCCTGTAATCCCAGTTCCTATGCAGGCTGAGGCAGGAGAATCTCTTGAACTCGGGAGGCGGAGGTTGCGGTGAGCCGAGATCGTGCCATTGCACTCCAGCCTGGGCAACAAGAGCAAAACTCCATCTCAAAAAAAAAAAAAAAGAAAATGAAAAAAAAAAAAACTGAAAAATCTTATACTTTGCCAAAATTTTGATTTTATTGACAATGAAAGTGACTACAATAAACTGGGCATCTACTACATGCAAGACACTGTGTTAAATACTGGAAAGCCCAGAGACCTTGATGTTTACCTTTTATGGATAGCCATTTGTCGATGCTGTCTCTCAGTTCTGGTTACTACTTTTCCTTTCACACAGCGGGCCAAGAACCCCTCTTCAACTCCCACTAGCTCTGCCACCCTTTTCATTGAAGTTGGCAACTTCTCCCATAAACAGAAAAATCGATACCAATCAATAGTAGTCCAATCCTCGAACATAGGTGTAACCTAAAAGAAAAAAGTATTATTCATTAACTAAAACTATTACATTACAAAAAACCATTATACACAACCTTCATATTAAAGACAAAAGCCAGGCGTGATGGTATGCACCTGTAGTCCCAGCTACTCAGAAGGCTGAGATGGAAAGATCGCTGGAACCCAAAAGTTTGAAGCTGCAGTGAGCTATGACTGAGCCACTGCACTCTAGCTCAACTGACTGGGTGAGACTCTGTCTCTAAAAAAAATGAAATAAAATAAATAAAATGGCCAGCTGTGGTGGTTCATGCCTGTAATCCCAATGTTTTAGGAGGCCGAGGCAGGAGGATCACTTGAGCCCAGGAGTTTGAGAATGCAGTAAGGTATGACTGTGCTACCGCACTCCAGCCTGGGCAACAGAGCAAGACTCCATTTCAAAAAAAATTACAATAAAATAAAATTACTTAAAATAAAAAGACAAAGACCTCAGGATTTATAAAATGTCTAACTGCGATAATACCTCATTTATATGGAAACATCATTTATTCACAAACAATGCATTGCCAGGACAAATGGAAAGAGATCATTAAGCATACAAACTGGATTTTATAGAACCCAAGTCTTTTTTTTTTTTTTTTTAAGACAAGGTCTTGTTCTATCATCCAGGCTGGGATACAGTTCACTGCAGCTTCAACCTCCTGTGCTCAAGCAATCCTCCCACTTCAGCCTCCCAAGTAACTGGGGCTATAAGGTGAGTGACACCACATCTGCCTAACTTTCTAATTTTTTTGGTGAAACTGGGTTTTATTCTGTTGCCCAGGTTGGTCTCTGACTCCTGGCCTCAAGCAATTCTCCTGCCTCAGACTCTCAATATGCTGGGATTACAGGCGTCAGCCACTGCACCTGGCCAGAACCTAAGTTTTTAATCATAGACACTTTTAGTATCAATATTCTAACTGTAGTTAGAATCTTAAGCATTCTGACTAATTTTCAAGAAAGAATCAATAACATAGAGGAGAGAAGGGAAGAATCAATATTCAGAATTGATATATACCCAAAATGTCAAGATTCAACAAAAATTATGAAACATATAAGAAATAGGAAAGTGCATCTCAAACACAGGGGGAAAAGCAGGCAAAAGAAATAAAAAGAAATACCTTTGAGAGGCTCCAGCTACTGAAATAAGACTTCAAAGCAAACATTATAAACATGGTTTAAAAAAAAAAAAAAAAAAAAGGGCATGCTTGAAGTAAAAGGCACGACGCCAATGTCTCATTAAGTAGAGAATACAACAAAGAGAAAATTATTTTTTAAAGAACCAAATGAAAATTCTGGAGTTAAAAGTACAATAACTGGCCAGGCACAGTGGCTCGTGCCTATAAACCCAGCACTTTGGGAGGCTGAAAGGAGAGGACCACTTGAGCTCAGGAGTTCGAGACCAGCATGAGCAACATGGTGAAACACTGTCTCTACAAAAAAGTACAAAAATTAGCCAGGGATGATGGCATATGCCTCTGGTCCCAGCTACTTGGGAGGCTGAGGTGGGAAGACTGCTTGAGCCCAGAAGGTCAAGGCTGCAGTGAGCCATAACTGTGCCACTGTACTCCTGTCTGGGCAACAGAGCAAAAACCTGTCTCCAAAAAAAAAAAAGTGCAATAACTAAAATGGGGTTTACTATGTTGCCCAGGTTGGTCTTGAACTCTTAAACTCAAATAACGCTCCTGCCTTGGCCTTCCAAAGTGCTAGGATTAAAGGTGTGAGCCACCGAACCTGGACCTAAAATGGATAATTTACTAGAGAGATCAACAAGATATCCAAGCTGGCATAAGAAAGAATCAGCAAACATGAATAGATTAATAATGACTGCAATCTGAAAGAGGGAGAAGAGAAAGCAGAAAAAATGAACAGAGCCTTAAAGGAATACGAGAAACATTAAGTATACCGACATATGCATAATGAGTACCAGGAGAAGACAGAAAGGAAAAGGAAAATCATCTGAAGAATTTATGGCTGAAAGTATTCCAAATTTGATGGAAAACATTAACCTACATATCCAAGACACTCAGTGAACTCCAAGCAGGATACATACAAAGACATCCACACAAAGACGCATCACAGTCAAAACATTAAAGCTAAAGAAAAAAAATCTTGAAAACAGCAAGTCATCGTGTATAAGAGAAACCTGATAAGATTAACAGCTAACTTCTCAACAGAAAAAAGAAGGCCAGAAAATGCAGTGAGATGACATATCAAACCACTCAAAGAAAAAAAAAATCTGTCAACTAAACATTGTTTTTTCTTTTGAAACAGGGTCTGGCTCTGTCACTCTGGCTGGAGTGCAGTGGCACAATCTCAGCTCACTACAACGTCTACCTCCTGGGCTGAAGCCATCCCCCCACCTCAGCTTCCCAGGTAGCTGAGACTATAGGTGCATACCACCACACCTGGCTAATTTTTGTATTTTTCTGGTAAAGACGGAGTTTCACCGTGTTGCTGGTCTCAAACTCCTAGGCTCAAGCCATCTACCTGCCTCAGCCTCCCAAAGTGCTGGGATTACAGGCATGAGTCACCATGCCCAGCCTCAACTAAGAATCTTATATAAAGGAGAGTTATTTTTCAAAAATAAAAATATAACAGAAACATTCCCAGATAAACAAAACCTGAGAAAATTTTGCTAGCAAATCCATTTTATAAGAAATACTAAGGCCGGGCGCGGTGGCTCACGCCTGTAATCCCAGCACTTTGGGAGGCCGAGGCGGGCGGATCACGAAGTCAGGAGATCGAGACCATCCTGGCTAACACGGTGAAACCCCGTCTCTACTAAAAATACAAAAGTGGTGCGCGCCTGTAGTCCCAGCTATTCGGAGGCTGAGGCAGGAGAATGGCGTAAACCCGGGAGGCGGAGCTTGCAGTCAACCGAGATCGCGCCACTGCACTCCAGCCTGGGCGACAAAGCGAGACTCCGTCTCAAAAAAAAAAAAAAAAGAAAAGAAAAGAAATACTATACTAGCCAGGCGCAGTGGCTCACGCCTGTAATCCCAGAATTTTGGGAGGCTGGGTGGGCAGGGGGGTGGAGGCTGGATCACTCGAGGTCAGGAGTTCAAGACTAGCCTGGTCAACATGGCAAAACCCTGTCTCTACTAAAAATACAAAAAAAAATTAGCCAGAAGTGGTGGCGCATTCCTGTAATCCCAGGGACTCAGGAGACTGAGGCACGAGAATTGCTTGAACCTGGGAGGCAGAGGTTACAGTGAGCAGAGACTGCACCACTGCACCACTGTACTCCAGCCTAGGCAACAGAATGAGACTCTGTCTCCAGAAAAAAAAGAAGAAACAAAGAAATACTAAAGAAAGCTCTTCAGCTTGAAAGAAACTCACCCAAAACCATATGTCAATTCCAAACAAAAAAATCAAAGAGCATCAACAAAGGAAATTATGTGGGTACATATAAAAACAGTATCATTACATATTTCTCTTTTCTTCTGAGTGATTTAAAAGGCAATTTATAAAACAATATGCATATAATTGTACTGTATTGGGTTTGTTTGTTTGTTTGAGACACAGTCTCACTCTGTTGCCCAGGCTGGAGTGCAGTGGCACAATCTCAGCTCACTGCAACCTCTACCTCCCAGGTTCAAGTGATTCTCATGCCTCAGCCTCCTGAGTAGCTAGAATTATAGATATGCACCACCACACCCAGCTCATTTTTATATTTTTAGTAAAGATGGGGCTTCACCATGATGGCCAGGCTGGTCTTGAACTCCTGACCTCAAGTGGTCCACCCGCCTCAGCCTACCAAAGTGCTGAGATTACAGGCATGAGCCACCACGCCCTGCCAATATGCATATAATTGTATTGTTGGGCCCATAACATATAAAAATCACAATATATTTGACAGTATCAGCCCACAGGAGGCAGGTGAAAGCAAAGCTGTACCGAACTAAGGAAATGACAAGAGATGGTGTCCCAAATCCATAGAAATAAATGAAGAAAAAAACACAATCATAAATAAGAACGTTAATGAAGCAAACTCTGTAAATGTATATTTGCTCTCCTTTCTTCTCTCAGCTTCTCTAAAAACATTGAATTACATAAAATACTAAGTATAACAACGTACTATTAGGTTTGCAACACATAATGATGTCATAAGTACAACAATGGCACAAAAAAAGGAATCAAAATAGAGTTATTTAAGAATACTTCTTTATCTCACTGCAATTAAGTTAGTATAAATTTTCAGCTGTACCTGATAATCCCTTGAGTAACCATAAAAAAAAAAAAGAGAGCAAAAAATATAGAGAAAAACGTACAAAATTAAAATGTCATACAATTTTGTGCTGCATAGTCACATTTTGGTCAATGACAAACTGCATATATGACAGTAGTCCCGTTAGATTATAATGGAGCTGAAAAATTAATATTGTCTAGTGACATCATAGTCATCAAAACATCTAACATGTTGCATTACCTTTTCTATGTTTAGAAATGTCTAGATACACAAATACTTACCATTGTATTACAACTGCCTACAGTATTCAGTAGAGTAACATGCCAAACAAGTTTGTAGCCTAGCAGCAGTTAGGTTATACCATATATCCTAGGTGTGCAGCAGGCCATAACATCTAAATTTGTGTGAGTATACTCTGTAATATTCACACAAGAACAAAATTGCCTAAAGATGCAATTCTCAGAATGTATCACTGTCCTTAAGCGATAATGACTATACTAAAAAATAATCCCTTCATTCAAAAAAGAGCCGTAAAAGAGGTACAGGGGAACAAATTCTCTGAGAATATCGACCGTAGTTGAAAACTTCAATACCTGACTTTCAACAATGAATAGAACTACTAAGAAAATCAAAAGGAAATAGAAGACTAAAACAACACTTTAAGTCAATTAGACCTAAGAGACATCTATAGAACTCCACCAAACCATAGCAAAATGTATAGCTGTCTCTTATTATCTGTGGGGGACTGGTTCCAGGACCTCCTGCAGATAACAAAATCCATGGATGCTCAAGTCTCTGATATAAAATGATAGTGTCTATATATAACCTAGACACATCCTGCCATATACAGAGTAATCATCTAGAGTAATTATAATACCTAATACCACATAAATACTAGGTAAATAGCTGATAAACTGTATTATTTAGGGAATAATGACAAAAGAAACTATAAGTTCAGTACAGAAAAAAAAATTTTTGAGATAGTCTCACTCTGTCACCCAGGCTGGAGTGCAATGGCGCGATCTCGGCTCACTGCAACCTCTGCTTCCCAGGTTCAAGTGATTCTTCTGCCTCAGCCTCCCAAGTAGCTGGGACTGCTCCCAGTCAATACTTACGACTCCCAAGTAGCTGGACTCCACGCCCAGCTAATTTTTGTATTTTGTAACTTTGTATTTTTAGTACAGACAGGGTTTCACCATGTTGGTCAGGCTGGTCTCAAACTCCTGACCTCAGATGATCCGCTGAAAGAAAGAAAAGAAAGAAAGAAGGAAAGAAAAAGAAAGAAGAAGGAAAGGAAAGGAAAGGAGAAAAGAAAAGAAAAGAAAGAGAAAAAGAAAAGAAAACAAAATTGAAAACTATTTAGCTGGACTGATCAAGAAATGGTGCAGGACGATTCAAATTACTAAAATCAGGAATGAAAGAGGAACCACCCCCATCATCCTTACATAAATAAAAAGGATTAGAAGGGAATACTATGAACAACTAAATGCCAACAAATTAGATAATCTATGTGGACTATTTTCTGGAAATACACAAACTACCAAAACTGATTGAAGAACAAATAGAAACTCTGAATAGTTATAATAAGTAAAAAGATTAAATTCATCATCAAAACATTTACTCCAAAGTAAAGCACAGGCCCAGGTGGCTTGACTGGTGAAATTCACCAAATATTTAAATAACAATTAACAGCAATCTTTAACAAATTCTTCAAAAAAAAAAAACAGAAGAGGAAGAAATATATCCTAACTCATACTGTGCAGTTAATATTACTCCAAAACCACACAAAGACATCACGAGAAAAGAGAACTACAGGTCAATGTATCTTATGACGAAAATACTAGCAAACCAAATAAAATACTAGCAAACCAAATCCAGCAACATAAAAAGGATTATACAACCTAACCAAGTCAGATACTCTCTTTTGGAATGGAAGTATTTATCCAATGCCTATACCCCCATTGCATCTTGGGAGTAACTAACTTAGCTTTTGTTATTTCACAGCCTCATCGGTGAAAAGCACTAGCCTTCTTTCAGATGAGACTTTGGACTTTTGAGTTAATGATGCAATGAGTTAAGACTTTGGGGGACTGTTGGGAAGGGATGGTTGTATCTTGGAATATGAGAAGGTCATGAGATTTAGGGGCAGGGTGGATTTATATAGTTTAGATATGTGTCCCCACCGAATTTGATGTTGAAATGTAATCTTCAATGCTGGAGATGGGGCCTGGTAGCAGGTGATTGGATCATGAAGACCGTTTCTTATGGTTTAACACCATCCCCCTTGGTGCTGTCATTGCAACAGTGAGTTCTTGTGAGATCTGGTTGTTTAAAAGTGAGTGGCACCTCCCACCTCTCTCTCACTCTCTTTCTCTTGCTCTGGCCATATAAGATGTGCCTATTTCCCCTTTACTTTCTGCCATGATTGGAAGCTTTCTGAGGCCTCCCAGAAGTAGAAGCCACTGTGCTTCCTGTACAGCCTGCAGAATCATGAGCCAATTAAACTTCTCTTCTTTATAAATTATCCAGTCTCCATAATTTCTTTACAGCAGTGTGAGAATGGACTAATACAGTAAGCCAAAAAGAATAGCTATGAACACTGAAAAAGCAGAGCAATGAAGGGAAACTTGCCCTACCAGAAAGTTTTTAATTAAAACAGAGCCACTGGCACAAAAATCAGTCAAACTGGTCTTTTGTCAGACCAAGAAGTGAAACAGAAATATACACAATGACAAATGGAATTAGAAATGTACCCAAATACAAATGGAAATACAGAAGATAAAAGTTGCCATCTTGAGTCATTACATAAATTAATTTTTTAATAAATGATGCTGAGATTACAGATAGCCATTATGAAAAAAACATGAAACTGAAGAACCATATGCTAGAATACACTCCAAATGAAGCAGAGCTCAAAATAGGGGGAGGCCAGGCACAGTGGCTCACACCTGTAATCCCAGCACTTTGGGAGGCCGAGGCAGGTGGATCACCTGAGGTTGGAAGTTCAAGACCAGCCTGACCAACATGGAGAAACCCCATCTCTACTAAAAAAAAAAAATACGAAATTAGCCAGGCATGATGGCGCATGCCTGTAATCCCAGCTACTCAGGAGGTTGAGGCAAGAGAATCACTTGAACCCAGGAGGCGGAGGTTGCGGTGAGCCAAGATTGCACCTTGCACTCCAGCCTAGGCGACAAGAGCAAAACTCCATCTCAAAAAAAAAAAAAAAAAAAATAGGGGGACCACAACTATACAATTACTTGAAGAAAATGTGGGTGAATTCCTTAATAATCTCAGAGCAAAAAAAAGTTCTCACTAATTCGAAAGTTCATAAATTCAACTGCATTTTTTTAAAAATGCTAGATAAAACATACGATAGGCAAAGTCAAAAGACAAGTGAAAAACCAAGAGGAAAATCCTTCTACTTACACCACAAAGCACCAATCTCCCTAATATATAAAAAACCTTTAAAACTAAAAACAAAACAAAAACAAACAAACACCACACACAACAGAACAATGAACAAAAGACATGGACAATTCACTGGGGAGGGAGATGGGGAATCCTCCCATTAGCAATCACTCCCCATTTTCGTCCAGCCTCCTCACACTCCCCCAGCCCTGGGTAACTACTAAGGCACTAAATGTACTTTTTGTTTCTATGGACTGCCATTCTGGACATTTTATATAAATGGGGGAAAATGTTCAAATTTACTCATAATGTAAAAAAATGTAAACTAAAACTACACTCAAAAATACAAAAGCTTAACAATATTCTCACTACTTGCGAGGCCGTGAAAAAACAACTACTCTCATATATCACTGGTAAAACAGGAAAATGATACAAACTCTACAGAGATCAACTTTGCAAAACCAAAATCACTTACGGTTTTTCATCTCACCCAGCAGTTGCACTTCCGGGAGTCTTTCCTAAAGATACACCTCCATAAAACTAAACACTGTGTGTACCACATTATTTACTGCAGCATAATTTGCCACAACAAAATATTGAAAACAATCCAAATGTCCATCAATACGGAACTGATAGACTAAACAACAGTACATCCACCTACACAACAGAATTATAGTTATAAAAAAGATTAAAAAATGAGTTCATATGAAGTGATTTCCAAGATACACTATTAAGAAGAAAAAGGTATAGAATAATGTATACAGCATGCTACCCTCTGTATAAAAAAGGTGAAGAATATGTATGACAATTTTTGTAAACTTAAAAAAAGAGAAGAGATACATCAAAAAATGAATGAAAACAGTCATCTATGAAAGGTGGGTAGAAAAGGTGTGGAAGGGATGGTCATAGGAGTCAGACTTCTCTGACTATTCTTGTTTATATAGTTCTGACTTTTGAATCACAGAAATATTTTATATATTCAAAATCTAAAATAGTACATGCAAATACTAAATGTTTTGTCTAACTTAAAACATAAACGTATTTTAACTGCCAGTGCTTTGAGCTAGGGGTCAAGGCCTTTTGAGCACGAGTCTGTTGATTAGAATTTACCATGGCTTTCTTAAACCATAACCACAATACATTGTTTAAGAAATCCAGTTTTTTTTTGGCCGGGCGCGGTGGCTCAAGCCTGTAATCCCAGCACTTTGGGAGGCCGAGACGGGCGGATCACGAGGTCAGGAGATCGAGACCATCCTGGCTAACATGGTGAAACCCCGTCTCTACTAAAAAAATACAAAAAACTAGCCGGGCGCGGTGGCGGGCGCCTGTAGTCCCAACTACTCGGGAGGCTGAGGCAGGAGAATGGCGTAAACCCGGGAGGCAGAGCTTGCAGTGAGCTGAGATCCGGCCACTGCACTCCAGCCTGGGCAGCAGAGCGAGACTCCGTCTCAAAAAAAAAAAAAAAAAAAAAAAAAAGAAATCCAGTTTTTGTTCTGTAACGTGAAGTTAGAAATTAAAGATAATTGCTGGCCGGGTGCGATGGCTCACACTTGTAATCCCAGCACTTTGGGAGGGCGAGGACGGTGGATCACTTGAGGTCAGGACTTCAAGACCAGCCTGGCCAACAAGGTAAAACCCTGTCTCTACTAAAAATACAAAAATTAGCCAGGTGTGGTGGCATGCACCTGTAGTCCCAGCTACTCAGGAGGCTAAGGCAGAAGAATCGCTTGAACCTGGGAGGCAGAGGTTGCAATGAGCCAAGACTGTGCCACTGCACTCCAGCCTGGGCAACAGAGTGAGACTCTACTAAAAAAAAAAAAAAAAAAATTAGAAATTAAAGATCATTGCAAAATAAACTTTCAGCAGTGTCCTTTTGGTTTTTCCCCTGTCTAAATTCCTGTAACTTTTTCTCAGAGCTTTCAGTTATCTCACTTATATTTTTTTGTTTGTTTTTAAGAGACGAGGTTTCTTGCTGTCACCAAGGCTGGAGCATGGTGGTGCGATCATAGCTCACTATAACCTAGAACTCCTGGGTTCGAGTGATTCTCCTGTCTCAGCCTTGTAAGTAGCTGGAATTACCCGCATGCACCACCACACACAACTAATCTTTAATTTTTTTTTTTTTTTGGTAGCAACAGATTCTTGCTCTGTTGCCCATGCTGGTCTCAAATTCCTGGCCTCAGGTGATCCTTCTGCCTCAGCCTAATTTTCTCAGAAGCAAACTGACATGAACAAGTTTGGGAACACAACTAACTCTTGAAGGGCATGCAACTCGAATGGTGAGAGAAGTACACAAGACCACTAACCACAAACATTCAGCATAATAACACTGCCAACAGTCTTCATATTTTAGAGAGGAAACAGGAGTAGGAATAGTTACGTAATTTGGCAAATGACTTACATAATGTTTATGGGAGAATTTACTAGAAACAATAGATAATGTTATTAAATATTTATTCAGATACCAAATATTCATCAAAGACTATCAGCCCTGAGGTGGGAATTATTATCTCCATTTTACAAATGAGGAAATGAAATCTTAAGAGAGGTTAAGTACTTACCCAAGGTTGTACGATTACTAAGTGATGAGGCCAAAAGTTGAACTAAGGCAGTCTGACCCTAAAGCCCACAATCTTAGCCACTGTATAATAAATGAGACTTATTTTTAAGGCCATGATAGATGACCGGTGAAACCTGCTTTGAGATTCCTCCCAGTCACATTCTTGGGCACAGACCTTTGAACCTATCATGCATTATGCGAGTTTGTAAGAAAAGAAAATTGGCACTGTCTAGATATTTCCGCTCTGCTCACTACATAGTGTTTTTTATTGAAACACATTTCCTGATCAGCCCCCTTCATTCTAATGAGACTTTCAATTTTACTCACCTCCCCCTATCACTTGCTTATCAAAATGCATGCATCTGCTCTTAACTGACAAAATTAATTCTTTCTGATCAGGTTCTTGCCAGAGAATATGACCAACACTATCCAATTCTTATTAATATCTTTGTTATACAAAACAATATTCACAGAGCACTGTCTAATGTAAACAAACTTTTAAAATTCCTTATGGCATTTATTATAGAGATTTTTATCAACAATGTTAAGTTCCAAAGTATCCTTTTAGGACTAAATTTCTCTTAGGCAGGGAAATGCAATGTTTTTCCTAAACTTGGTTTGTCTTTTATCTTATGAATATTAACACTAATCAAGCTTCCCTCTTTCTTTTAGTTGCTAGAAAACCCAGAATCAAAGTTGACAACAGCATTGGACATGACTTAATGGCATGCATATTTGTGTACTGACCTTTGCTTGAGTTTTACATCATGATCTTATCTTTAATTTTCTGATATTACATTTTCCTTTGCTGTTCTTTTATACATTGTAAAATATATATTTTTTATAAACCAACTCAAATATTTTTTGAAAGGAGGCTGGAGAAAATAAATTTAAAAGTAACTAGAACAATTTAGATTATTACTTTAAAACAATTCTCTTCTTACCTTTTCTCTATTCTCACCAGTACTAACCTATGCATGGAAAACAGACAAGATGTTCTGTCAGGGTATCATTGATGTTCAGAATTATATATCTATTTTTTCTCCCTATTTTCACAAATATAATCGTTAAAACAGAACTTACCAGATAGAGAATATGAAGATCATTCTCTAAAACAAAGCCCTTCATTGCTCTTTGCAGGTCAGCAAAAATATCTAAAGTATCAGCTGGAGAAAGTGAAGAAGAAAGAGTAGCCGAACCAAGATGTGTTGGATGATACACCTTTCCTGGTTTAGGGTTAGGGTGAGGAAACAGAGGAACAAACACTCAAAATAAAACAAAATACTATCTTTCTGTATTCCAAAGCTAACCCTCCCGGCTGATAAATTTTACAAATAGTACTTTATCCAGCGCATGAAAATGTATGAGCAGGCTCTATAATAATGGTCTGAAGTTGCTAAATACAATACTGATTTACTAAAAATGAGTTGATACACTGCTCAAAATATCAAGTTCCTTTTATACTACATGAAAAGACAATTTCCATTTACTGAGCGGTCATACACCCTCACTAAAGATGAAAAAGTGAGTAAACTGCAACTGAGAAGTCACACTTACCTTCTGTTCCATCACTGGCTTCTGTACTCTGGATGAATTCATTTTCTAGCAGCCACATCACGCAGGCCTCAATTGCTCCAAGCTGAACAGACTCTTGATTTCTCTGAATTCCTTGCTTCCCTTCTTTCATACTTGCAGCCAAAAATGTGCAGGCAGCATAAGTATGCATATCTTGTGATGTACTTGCCACTCCACCAACTATTATCTGAAAGAAGATATTTGAAAATTTCTGTAACTTTTTAATAAAACAAGCAAGCCGCCAGGAGCGGTGGCTTACGCCTGTAATCCCAACACTTTGGGAAGCCAAGGCGGGCAGATCACGAGGTCAGGAGATCCAGACCATCCTGGTTAACACGGTGAAACCCTGTCTCTACTAAAAATACAAAAAAGTAGCCAGGCGTGGTGGCGGGCGCCTGTAGTCCCAGCAACTTGGGAGGCTGAGGCAGGAGAATGGCGTGAACCCGGGAGGCGGAGCTTGCAGTGAGCCGAGATCACACCACTGCACTCCAGCCTGGGAGACAGAGTGAGACTCCATCTCAAATAAATAAATAAATAAATAAAACAAAACATGCAAGCCCTCTGAATATAAAATAAAGAAAGCTATTTCATTCTCATTTTTTAAAATGTTCTTAGAATCTTAATGTAGAGATTTTTTATTAACTTTCTCATCACCACTCACTGTAACTGTTGATAACACCTGATGACAACAGAAAAGTTCTCCTTAAAGTAGATAAAATATTTTCTTATAAAGAAAAACAAATGGGCCAGGCATGGTGGCTCACGCCTATAATCCCAGCACTTTGGGAGGCCAAGGTGGGCAGATCAGAAGGTCAGGAGATTGAGACCATCCTGGCCAACATGGCGAAACCCCGCCTCTACTAAAAATACAAAAATTAGCTGGGTGTGGTGGCAGGCACCTGTAGTCCCAGCTACTCAGGAGGCTGAGGCACGAGAATCCCTTGAACCCAGGAGCCAGAGGTTGCAGTGAGCTGAGATGGCGCCACTGCACTCCAGCCTGACAACAGAGCGAGACTCCATCTCAAAAAAAAAAAAAAAAAAAAAAAAACATAAAGCACCAGGCACAGTGGCTCACACCTGTAATCCCAGCACTTTGGGAGGCCAAGGTGGGCAGATCACCTGAAGGCTGGTTCAAGACCAGCCTGGGCAACATGGTGAAATCCCATCTCTATTAAAAGTACAAAAATTAGCCGGGGATGGTGGTGTGTGCCTGTAATCCCAGCTACTTGGGAGGCTGGGGCAGGAGAATTTCTTGAACCCAGGAGGCAGAGGTTGCAGTGAGCTGAGATCATGCCATTGCACTCCAGCCTGGGTGACAGAGTGAGACTCTGTCCCAAAAATAAATTTAAAAAAGAAATAAACCTAAGAGTTTCATATACTAATATTTTACCACTTTAATTTAGGCATAAAAGAGCAAATGGTAATTTAGCAAACTCTCTCTTACCTCCAGAATAGCTCGTATCATGCTGGCAGTTACTTCTTCTCCTTCTCGTCTTTGCAGACAGCTGCGAACAGGCTTTAGAGAACCCTGAAGGAGAGCTATCCCTTTTGATTTCTCAGAGTTCTTACAAATTAAGATACTCTCGCCTATAACCAAAAGATATGCATTTGAAAAATCCCAATATAGTTCCATAAGATATCTGCTAAACAGA
Source organism: Macaca nemestrina (assembly GCF_043159975.1). Lineage (NCBI taxonomy): Eukaryota > Metazoa > Chordata > Mammalia > Primates > Cercopithecidae > Macaca > Macaca nemestrina. The sequence continues at coordinate 162,322,354 of NC_092126.1, read as the reverse complement.
TTTTAAGTTGATTTACTTTGCTTAAAAGGAGACAAGAGATGATAGTGGTTGTTATGGTAATAAAATTATGGCTATTTTTTTGAACTCTGGACACAAGGGGATCAGAATATGCTACTCCAAACTATGCCACTTTGGCATAAGGATTATTTTGAGCTGAAGGCCTTTGGGAGGCAGCAAACACAGAAAGAACTCTTTGTCCTCCGTCCTCTCCCTACCTGCCTAAAAGCAAGAATAAATTTTTCCCTTTGTGATGATGTTTTCCCTCCCCTCTCCCATACAACACAACAACCCTTACTTATCACTGGAGACAGATCAGCACTGAGATGCGTCTGCACAAACAAACTCTACCTACTAAAATAACTTCTATCTTCCATCAGTTTCCCCCACATATTTACCTTCTCACTATTTGTTGCCCCTAAAAGCCCAGATACCTTTTCCTTTTTCTTGTCACTTCTCCACAATTTACTGTCCATTGTTAAAATGTTATATAAGACCCCAGGTTTTAACAGTTTCTCAGGTCTTCAATCCTTTTCTATAAAGGCTTCCATGTATATAAAAATTAAAAGATTAGCATCAAATAAAGTTTAAATGCCTTGTCTCCTGTTAATCTGTCTGTTAATGTAATCAGCAGGTCCCAACTGCAGAACCCAAGAAAGTAAAGGAAAAGTCTTTTTCTTCCCCTACAGGATTAACCATTATTATTGAACAATGAAGTAATTAATAGAGGTACTTTCAAACCTATAAAGTAAAATGCAAATGTAAATTGTTACCAGTTATATGATAAAATAAATTCAAAAATACTTGTAGATACCCAAAATACTTGTAGATACCCAGAATTAGGAAATATTACAACATTTACTAATCTAAATGCTTTATTGTGACAACCAAATGAACAAAAATACATGAGAGCACTTATATGTTAAAGCTGTATACAACTATACGATTTGAACAAACTATCATTGCAACAATTATGACTGGAGAGAATCATAATTTTTCTTCAAAAATGAATCCAATACTGTGGGAAAGAAAACAGGTAAGAGGTTCAAAAACACAAATGAAGAATACTTTTTTTTTCTTAATAAAAATAAAACTGGCACAATGCTGGAATATCCTTACCACCCCCAGCAAAGAGAAGGTACAGATTATCCTTCCCAACTGCCAAACTGAGAATCAAAATAGGACAAAGTAAAGGGATTATAAACTCGATGATCACTGGCTATTTATCCCAGAAATGATTATAAAGATAGGCACCATTAAAAAATCAAAACAGCCAGGCAACCAACATGGTAAAAAAACAAAACAGCCAGCCTAACCAACATGGTGAAACCCCATCTCTACTAAAAATACAAAATTAGCCAGGCATGATGACCCATTCCTGTAATCTCAGCTACTTGGAAGGCTGAGGCAGGAGACTCGCTTGAGCCCTTGAGGTAGAGGTTGCAGTGAGCCAAGATTGCACCACTGCACTCCAGCCTGGGCAACAAGAGTGAAACTTCACCTCAAAAAAAAAAAAGCAGGGGGGCCAGGCGTGGTGGCTCATGCCTATAATCCCAGCACTATGGGAGGCCAAGGTGGGCGGATCACCTGAGGTCAGCAGTTCAAGACCAGCCTAACCAACATGGTGAAACCCTATCTCTACTAAAAAATGCAAAATTAGCCGGACATGATGGCACATTCCTATAATCTCAGCTACTTGAGAGGCTGAGGCAGTAAAATTGCTTGAACCCAGGAGGTGGAGATTGCAGTGAACTGAGATTGCACCATTGCACTGCAGCCTGGGCAACAAGAGCAAAATTCCATGTCTAAAAAAAAACAAACAACAATAACCAAAAAAAAAAAAAAAACCCCAAAACTTGGGAAAAAGTCTGAAACTTATGCATGGACCACAAAACCGAATAAAAATTGCAAGATCTAGTATGACAAACTATCTCACTTTGACCTCATCACCCGTTCCACTCCCCTAAGTCAGCATAGTACCACACAGAAAGGAATCCCCAGGGCTCATAGCTTCTACATTGGGAAAAGAGAACCAGAGAACATATAGCTTCCCTAGCATTTCAAGAGGCTTCCCAAGAAGCCAACTCTATTCTCACCTCACAGAGAACATGCTGGGTAACAGCACAGCTAGATCACCTGGGGTCAGGCAGAAGCAAAGCAAGGAGGCAGAGCTCATGGCAACCGGCATGCAGATCTTGGTGGTAGCTCTGTGTACCTGCCAGTGGTGGTGCCAATCAGAGGTACCAGCTAACAGTGTAGCCCACCACAAAGCCAAACTGATCACTTCCAGATGTGGTAGGAAATTCTACCTGGCTTGAATCTTTAGATGGTCAGCCTCTAGGCCCAGTGTCAAACCTCATGAAGACCCTGCCCAGGAAGGGAGATGACCATCACAGTGCATTTTGGAAAGGAGCAGGGGCTAGTTCTGCCAAACCTGGGGTTTTAAACAGTGCTCAGCTCAGCCTCAAGGACCTGCCCCAGGTGGAAGATGCCTATCATAGTGTATTTTTGCAAAGTGCAGGGACTAGTTCTGCCATACGGGTGGAAGTTTAAACAGCCCTCAGTTCAGTCTCAAAGCCCATTCCAAGTCCCCACCTAGGCAGGGAGGCAAACCTCAGATATGCACTTATTTTATTTTATTTTTAGAGGGGGGATCTCTGTCGCTCACACTGGAGTGCAGTGGCATGATCATAACTCACTGAAGCCTCAAACTCCTGGGCTCAAGCGATCCTCCCATCTCAGCCTCCCAAGTCACTGGGATACAGGCATGAGCCACCATGCTCAATCATGCATTTCCACTGAGCATAGCAGCTGGTCCACTGGTCCAGAATAGCAACTCCACCTAACCTCGGGGCCCAGCCTGCAACACTATCCAAGTGCAGATCTCAAATAGGGGTACCACCTGGCCAAGGAATACACTCTGGGGCCCAGCCAAGAGGTGACTGCAATGCCAAACGAGCAACTCTGCCTGATTGTAGAGCTCAGCTAGTGGGTTCACCTGATAGCAGAACCCAGCCAGCAGTCCCACCCAAACTCAGAGCAAAGGCAGCAGCCCAACTATCTAGAGAAGCCAAAAGCAAGCTTTGTCTGCTCAGGGCTGCTATCAGTTGGCCTATTCAGAATCAAAGGCTAGACAACTGAAGTTCTATCCCTGTCAAAGAACATCTATAAAAGCCAGAGATAGCTGTCTCCTCAAATGTGCAGATACCAACACAAGAACACAGATTACAAAGAACCAGGAAGCCAAGATACCTTCAAAAGAAACTAACAAAGTTCCAACAATGAACCCTAAAGAAATGAAGATCTGTGAAATGAGAAAGAATCCAGAATAATTCTCCTAAGAAAGTCCAACGAACTACAAAGATATATGGATAAAAAAATCAAATAAAATTTGGAAAACAATATACAAACAAAACAAGAAGTTTGACAAAGAAATAGAAACAATAAAAAAGAAAGAGAAATCTTAGAGATGAAGAATACAATGACTGAACTGAAAAATGCAATGAAAGCTTTAGCAGCAGGCTTAAATCAAGCAGGAGAGAGAGAGATTAGGGAGTTGGAGGGATGAGAAGATGGTCAAAGAGTACAACGTTTCAGTTAGACAGGAAGAATAAATGATAAGTATTTGGGGGTGATATGTTAATTGGCTTAATTCCATCATTTTGCATTGTATACAGATAGCATCACTGTGTGCCTCATAAATATACACAGTTATAATTTGTCAATATCCAATTTTTAAAAATCACATGAATATAACACCTGGCTTTTGCAATGGCTACAAAACAGCTCAGCTTAAGAAAGAAAACAATCAACTAGCATTAGCAGCAAGATACACAAGCCACTTTGGCCTGTTTAAAGGTCTTTTGCGGCTTTGATTCTTCAACAAAACAAACTGCGCTTTTTCTGAATGGGCAAGGTTTATGAAATGTCCAGATGAACATCAGTATATATGTACAGGTTCCTGCAACCACCTGTCTGGGGAGGACTCATCCACATCACAAGAGGGAAGTCGAAATTATTTAGAATCAAATAATTTATTACTGACTGCTGAACCTGCAAATTGCTATTTTGGCACAAAGCACTATCTTCCTAAGCTGGAAGATTCTAAGTCATCTATGGAAAGACTGAAGTGTCATTTAAATAAAACACCATGTGCTATCCAGGAATATCACTTATAAAATGCACAGAATTTCCAATGATGCTACATGATACAAAAAGCATGACCAAGTATTTAAATCTCCATAGTGAATATAAAACACTATATTCCTATATTCTTGATTAGCTTGAAGTTATGAGCAAGTCATATGACATCCTGAAATACAATGATATGCAAGGTCAAAAGCTTGGAAGTCTTTAAGACCTCAGAAATGAACTTATTACGTATATTTTAGTTCTGTTTGAATGTTATCTGATTTAAGGCTTGATAATTATCCCAGGGCACTAACCTTCCAATTGTTCTTTCCCATAATATATACAAGCTAAGAATATAACAAGGCAAATAAGAACTCATCTTATTTCTTATTTCTCCTTATCTTCTACATTAACTAAGAGACCCTCTGTCCCTGAGAGAAGATTATCTGTGTAAAATGGACTTATACTCCATTCCCCAGAGGTCTGAGTGCACTGAGAATTGAGGATGGGCAGAGGTAGGCAAATAGGAATGGGAAGGAAGAATCTCACTCTCTTCCCCCAACTCTTTCTAAGCATATACATATAATCTGCATATTTTGTAGGTAAAGTAAGAGAGAAACAGGATAAACTTATCTGATGTCAGCTGTAGGAAAAATCCAACAAATTGGAAGTTGTTGTTTTTTTTTTTAATCATCAAAATTTTCAGGGCTTAAAAGAAAGGCAGACCAATGCCCTTCAGGGATTGTAAATGAGTCATTTATTATTGGGGCTGAGACTGAAAGCTGTTCCAATAGCCATTCACGTCTTCTTAAGTATTAGTTGAGCACATGGCCACCCAAGCTAAAGATTATATTTCTCAGCCTCTCTTGGGGAATATAACAATGTGAAATGCAACCATGTGAAAGTTGGGGAATGTAGCCATGTGAAAGTTCTGGCCCACTGTACGTGAAGAGAAATACTATGTGCAACTTCTGAGCAGTGGCCTCTTTGCTTCCTTATCTCCCCTTCCTGATGGCTGAAATGCAGATGTGATGAGAGAGACGAGACTAGCCATCTTATACCAAGGATAGAAACTATATTGCTGAAAATGTTAAAACAAAATAGAAGACTAGGTCCCTGACACACTATAACCGTCATATAAGGCCTAAATTACAGTTACGTCATATAAGGCCTAGAATACAATTTTACTGTTATATGAGAAAGAAATTAATGTCTATCTTGTTAAACACCTATTGTATTGGTTTTTGTTACAGCAGTGAATTTATATTCTAACTAATCCAGTTACCGATAAATTATGGTCAATTTTTAGTATTTGTGGTAGTCATGTTCTATAAACTTGCCACGAACACAGAATACTGAACGCTTGCTGCCAAGGAAGATAGATGATTAGGTTCCTGCAAGCCTCTAGTAAAAACGTTTTCATCACTTAATCAATACAAAACCTTGTTTTATGCATGTTTCTGTTTAAAGATATCTTATTTAATGTATACAGTTGTTTACATTGCGCTCCAGCAAACAGCATTGTAATTCATGCCTACAGAAAACTGATCACATATTTTCTCCATAAGGCACATCACAGCCTTAATGCACTAGGGAACATTAGATAGCATTTCAGTACTTTGCTTGCGGGTCATGTTAAACAGCAAAATCACCCACTAAAAGCACAAAAATGTGAAAAATGTGGCACTAACTAGCCCATTAAAAAGAAGCTTGCTCACAGTATAAGAGCTGAAACAAGAATGCAGAGCTTTGGCTTGTTCAACCGCAGCAGGGAAAGTGTGCTTGGAAAGATTCAAATTTTTCACAGATCTGCATACGTCTGCAAAAGCCCCAGAGGTATTATTTCGGGATTCTGAATAAATTCTGTTAAGGTGGAAAATTCAAATATGGAATCCATGAATAATGAGAACTGACATATTTGGGGACTTCATGTGACAAGTCAGTTTATTCTAAAAGTTACTTCCTCAGTGTACTACGCAGGTTCCTCTGCCTAGAATATCCATTTCCTATCCACTTTCTGTATTCTCCTGGATTTCCTGATTTCTCTTCAGTAGCCACAGAACTGTTTGCCTGTGTGTTTTTTTTTTTTTTTTTTTGACATATCTAATAAAATATTGGAATCAATTATGTCCTAGGGTAGAAAGATAACAATTATGTCCTAGAGTGGAAAGTGGCAGGGAATGTTCCTCCCAAGGTTCTTTAATGTTAGATGGCTGATAATGATTTAGTTACACATATAACGATACAGCACATTAGAAATAAAGTTTGCTGCCGCTTTGACATTTAATTCAAACAAACCTCTTCCTCACTGCTTAAGACAAAACTTTTGTTTGGATTGCTGGTAAAAAAAAAAAAAAAAAAAAATCATAACTTGCTGGTACAAGGTAAGAAAATGAAAAGGTGTTTTTTCAGAGCCAGCACCGATTTCAAGAAAAAAGATGGGATGTCAAGTTCCTATTCCCGAAGTGTGAAGGTGCATCCCACCATCCTTGTCTGATTTCTGAGACCAGTCACCTAAGTTGAACTAACGTCTGTGAAAATTAATTAGTGCTAAAGAGTAGACTATACTTAGAAATTAAAAATCATATTCCAGCTAAGTAATAATAAGTCATCTTGATTTACATAATACTAAATCATTTTATGGTATACAATACAAAAGAAAACCTTAATTCAACATTTGTAGAAAATCAACAGTTGATGATATATATATATGAAAATTATAACTCTTACTCACTATAAATAAGTGAATCCAAAATGATGATATGAGTGCACTGGATAATAAAGAAATATAGCATGATGAGAAACAGGTTGCCAGGCACTAGTCAAATTTCAAGTAGACACTGTCCTTCAGCAATGCTGCTACAATTAAATTCAAACTCACTTACCTACTGTGTCCACTCCTTTCCTGCCAGCACGACCAGCCATCTGCTTATAAGTAAGAATATCTAAAGGTCGACCACCAAAAATAGGGGTTCGAATAATCACACGACGTGCAGGTAAATTCACCCCAGAAGAAAGAGTAGAAGTCGCCGCCAAGACCCGAATGAGACCTTGACGGAAGGCTCCTTCAATAATATCTCTCTCTTCTAAAGTAAGACCTAAAAAAAGGATGTTTTTATATATTTATTGATATATAATGAAAATATTATACGTGACCACTTACAAATGGATTTGAGTCTGCTTCAAGCCTCTAAAGATATTTGAAACTATTGTTATGACTGCTGACAAAGGAGTCATCACAGTCTACCTCTTTAACAGTATAATCTGGCCGGGTGCAGTGGCTCATGCCTGTAATTCCAGGACTTTGGGAGGCTGAGGCAGGTGGATCGCTTGAGGTCAGGAGTTCGAGACCAGCCTGGCCAACATGGTGAAACCCCACCTCTACTAAAAATACAAAAATTAGCTGTGTATGGTCATGGGCACCTGTAATCCCAGCTAGTCAGGAGGCTGAGGCAGGAGAATCACCTGAACCTGGGAGGCAGAGTTTGCAATGAGCCGAGATCACATCATTGCACTCCAGCCTGGGCAATAGAGCGAGACTCAGTTTCACAAAACAACAATAACAAAAAAAGAGTAGAATCTGCTGCCCCTAGTATACCTCTATCTTATTTTCTGGACCAGGGGTCCACAAACTTTTCCTGTTCCTGTGGAATAGCAGGTCTCTGCTGTAACTATTCGACCCTGCCACTGTGACATGAAAGCAGCAACAGAACAAATGGGCATGACTGTGTTCCAATAAAACTTTATTTACAAAAACAGATGGTAGGCTAGACTTGACCAGCAGACTATAACTTGCTAATCACTGTTCCAGATAATAAACTCCTTATGGATAGTGATATGCCTTATTCATCAAGATATCTTCAGGGCCTATGCATCACATTGGTCAGATATACTTCTGACATAAATACGTGATGAATAAAAACATGAGTAAATGAAAAACAGCGTATAGAATATATACTTATCTGGCTCATTTTCAATTTTATTTAAAAATTTAAAGGTCTGGGGTTCTAATTTTAAAACTAAGTGGTGGGTACACAGGTGTTCACTTTTTTAGTATGCATCATAAATTACATACAATGTAAATTTTGTGTGTGTGTATATATAGTAGTTTCCCCCATCTGTGGTATTGCTTTCCACAGTTTTAGTTTCCCAAAGTCAAAAATATAAAGAGGAAAATTCCAGAAATAAGAAACTCATAAGTTTTACATTGCATGCCCTACCACCCAGGACATGAATTATCCCTTTATTCAGTGTATCCATGCTATATACACTACCTGCACTATATACTGTCACTATATAGGAAAGAACATAGTATATAGAGGGTTTGGTACTATCTGTGGTTTCAGGCATCCACTGAGGATCTTGGAACATATTCTCTACAAAGAAAGACTACTATATACCATATATATAAATATATATACCCCCTCACACACACACACACATTTCAAATGCATTTAAAAGTTTTAACATGCTATGAAAAAACATCATATATGTGGGGCTGGTACTATGCATGGTTTCAGATATCCACTGGGGATCTTGGAACATAGCTTCAGTGAACAAGGGGAGACTACTATATACAAAGAAGTAAATTGAAACATATTTGTTTTACTCTTGTTTAATCTATCACACAATTTCGCTCTGTCACCCAGGTTGGAATACAGTGGCACGATCTCGGCTCACTGTAACCTTCCACCTCCTGGGTTCAAGCAATTCTGCCAGCCTCAGCCTCCCAAGAAGCTGGAATTACAGGTGCGTGCCACAGCGCCAGCTGATTTTTGTATTTTTAGTAGAGATGGGGTTTCGCCATGTTGGCCAGGCTGGTCTTGAACTCCTGACCTCAGGTGATCCACTTGCTTTGGCCTCCCAAAGTGCTGGGATTACAGGAGTGAGCCACCACGCCCAGCCCATACAATTTCTTAAAAAGAAATCTAAGGATATTAAGTGTGTTTAACAAGAAATAAATTTACACAAATATAAAAGTTAAGACAGTACGAGGAATTTTGGAGGTTTCTTAATAACAGATTATAAATATGAAATACCTGCATGATGAAATGCTACTCCCCATGGTACAGTTTTCTGTAATACAGAGTCTAGTCCTGAAGGCAAACGTCTTAACTGATCCATCACTTCCAGGAGTTCTTTTTGTTCTAGATTTACTGGTGGGCATTCAGAGGGTTTCACCAATCCTGTCACAAAAAAATTACCAACACCATTTGCTTCTAGCTCCAGCTTCTTTAAGTGGTATCTGTCTAAATCATAATAGAACTAAATAGCAGAGGAGTGGTTCTGAAACTGCTGCATACTACAATCCCCTGGAAATCTTTTAAGAATACTGATGCCTGATTCTTAATCCTGGACATTGTTATATAACTGGTGTGGGGTGTGACCTGGACATGAAGAATTTTTAAATCTCCCCAGGCAATTCCAATGTGCGCCAAAGTTTAGGAAACTGTATAAGGGTAAGACCAGGCCCACAGGAGGGGATCAAAGGAACCTGCTGGGGAAGTAGAGTATTACAGATACTGATTACCACTCAAAGCCCCAAAATCAAAACCCTTGCTCAAGGTGTGTACCACCAACCAGCAGTAGCAGCATCAGAGGGTTTCACCAATCCTATCACAAAAAAAACCTACTTCTCTGTTAAATTATTCTTGTCTCTTTGGCATTAATCTGGTAGTTAATTACATACCATCCTCTGTTTTTTTGTCTTCTCCCCCAGTAAGAGCTTAATGTTTTTTTGAGACAGGGTCTCACTCTGTCACCCAGGCTGGAGTACAGTGGCACAATCACTGCTCACGGCAGCCTCAACCTCCTGGGCTCAAGCAATCCTCCCACCTCAGTCTCCTGGTTAGTTAGGACCAGACACATGTGCCACTATGCCCAGCCAGTATTTTTTTTTTTTCATTTGTAGAGATAGGGTCTCCCTATGTTGCCCAGGCTGGTCTCAAACTTCTGGGCTTAAGCAATTCTCCCACCTTGGCTTCCAAAAGTGCTGAGATTACAGGCATGAGTCACCACCCAGCCTTAACTTTCTTATATGCAGTAAAAGCTTTACGTACTTATATGTTGTCTTTAAAAATTGTCCAGACTTTTGGATTTTTGAACTTGCAAAACTTTTCATAAAAAGTAATTATATGCCTGGGCATGGTGGCTGACACCTGTAATCCCAGAACTTTGGGAGGCCAAAGTGGGCAGACCACTTGAATCCAGGAATTTGAGACCAGCCTGGGAAATGTGGCAAAATCCCATCTCTAAAAAAAATACAAAAAAATTAGCCAGGCATGGTGGCATGCACCTATAGCCCCAGCTACTTGGGAGGCTAAAGTGGGAGGATCACTTGAGCCCATGAGGTAGAGATTACAGTGAGCTGAGATCATGCCACTGCATTCCATCCTGGACAACAGAGCAAGATCCTGTCTCAAAAAAAAAAGAAAAAGAAAATAAATAAATGTATGTTCTAGAATTATTATGTGTCACTTGAAAATAATAAAAAATATATATATTTAAATATATATCATATTTCATGCATTTTTAAATTTTTAGGAAAACTTTTCTTAAAATTTTAAGAACTCACAGAAAGTTGCCAATGTTTTATTTTGCTGAGGGCAATTAATTTTTTAAAACCTTATCTATCAATATTTTTATTTCAAAGGAGACATTTAACATTAAAAACTGACTAGGAATAATTTCAGAATGTAAACTGCAGCTTTATAAATAATATGCTGCCTTGTCTTTATTTTTCTGATAAAAATCTCATCATAGACCAGGCTCCAGTCCAAGCACTAGCATTTGAGAACCACTGCTGCAAACCAAGATGACAAAATCTCGAGAAAAGAAAATGATGATGATTCTGGTCATTAAGGATTATAAATGGCCATGGTAAAATGTAAGGAAATAAGCTAACCTGGTATAGAAAGTACCAATAAAGGGGAAACTGGAAGAGATAATACACTGTTAGACAACAGCCTAGCCAATATAAACTTCAAGCAAAGTTTACTTGTTAGAGCTAGGCTTTTTTCATCACTTATCTTCATGATGTCACTGGTATAAGTAATTAATAAATAAAATATCTAATATTCTGTGACTAGAACTGGTCCCTGTCTTCCTTATATTTATCTTGGACTCCAAAGCACCACAGACTAGTAAAAATAGTGAGGCAACAGTGTTCACTCTAGAATCAGTAAAAATATCTAATGATTATAGCCATTGGTATATACTAGATCACCATTTGGCAACAAAAAAGAAACAAACGGATAAATTAACAACCTGGGTGAACATCAACCACACCAGGTTGAGTGAAAGCAGCTAGATACAAAAGACACATACATACTGTATGACTTCATTTACGTGAAATTTTTAGAAAAGCACAAGTAATCTAAAGTGATAGCAAGCAGAGATCAACAGTTGCCTAAGTCTGGGATAGAGGGAAGAGACAGCAAAAGAAAAAAGAATATTTTAGGGTAATGAAAATGTTCTAGGTATTGAATATAGTATGGTTAAACAGATGTATACATTTGTTAAAATTTATCATATATATACAAAATTGGTACATTTTCTTATAAATAATACCTCAAAGCTGATTTTAAAATAGATTTGTATATACGTGTGTGTGTATATATGTGTATAAATACACACACACACACACACACACACACACACACACACAAGTTGACTGTTAAACAACACAGGAGTTAGAAACAAAGAAACCCCCAGTCAAAAATCTGCACACAACTGGACTTCTCCAAAACTTAACTACTAATAGGCGGTGGCTCACGCCTGTAATCCCAGCACTTTGGGAGGCCGAGGCAGGCAGATCACAAGGTCAGGAGACAGAGACCATCCTGGCTAACACGGTGAAACCCCTCTCTACTAAAAATACAAAAAATTATCTGGGTGTGGCGGTGGGCGCCTGTAGTTCCAGCTACTCGGGAGGCTGAGGCAGGAGAATGGCGTGACCCCGGGAGGCGAAGCTTGCAGTGAGCCGAGATCGCGCCACTGCACTCCAGCCTGGGCGACTGAGCGAGACCCCGTCTCAGAAAACAACAACAACAACAAAAAAAGAAAACAAGAAAGAGAAAATACATTTACTATTCAGTAATAAATCATCATAAAGGTCTTCATCTTCATCATCTTTACCTTGAGTAGGCTGAAGAAGGAGAAAGAGGAGGGGTTCGTCTTGCTGTCTCAGGGGTGGCAGAGGCAGAAGTGGTGGCAGTAGAGGCAGGCACACTTGGTGTAACTTTACGTAAATACATCGTAATTTCTGCCTGTTTTTGCTTTTTTATTATCTAAAAATGTTTATATACGGTACCAATCCTTTCGCCATTTGCTGTCGTTTCAGTGCCTATATCATAGGAGGGTCTGTGCCATAAAAAAAGTCAGAAGCAGTCTTGTATAATTGGAATCCTTCTGCCAAACTGTCTAATGTTAACTTGTTTTCTGGCACTGCTTCTTCTGTCTTCTTACTCATCATCTGGCACTTGTTTGGAAGCACTCATTTTATTCAAGACATCTTCTGTTAATTCCTCTGGTATGGTGTCTACTAGCTCTTAAATTTCTCCAAGATCCTTATCTTGAAACCATTTACCTCCACCATTTTTTTTGCCATTTTCACAATCTCTTTCATGATTTCATTCATTGGCTCTGTCATAAATCCTATGTGAAGTCATGTGCAATATGTGGACAGTTTTCTCCAGCAGGAATTTATCATTTTGGGCATGCTGGCTTTCACAGCTTTCCCTATAACAACAATGGCATCTTCAATGAAATAATCCTTTAAGACTTTCACAATGTTCTATCGGGGTTCTCTTCCATAATGTTGACAGTCCTTTCCGTAGAGTACCGTGCATAATGAGCTTTAAACGTCCTCATGACCCCTTGATCTAGAGACTAAATTAGAGATGCTGTGTTTGGGGGTAAGTAGATCACTTTGATGCCTTAACTGTTGAACTCAAGAGGTTCTGGATGGCCCGGGGCATTGTTCAATATCAAAAGAAAGTTAAAAGGCAGTCCTTTACTGGCAATGTATTTCCTGACTTCAGAGACAAAGCATCAATGAAACCAATCCAGAGAAAGGGTTCTCACTCTCCAGTCCTTCTTGTACAACCAAAAGACTGGCAACCAGTGTTTATCTATTCCCTCTAAGGCTTGGGGATTAGCTGTTTTATAGACATGAGTAGTCCTGATCATAAACCCAACTGCATTTGCACAAAACAAGAGTTAGCCTGTCCCTTCCTGTTTTAAATCCTGGTGCTTTCTTCTCTTCCTTACTGATAAATGGGTTCTTTGTGGCATTTTCCGCCCCCCAGAATAGGGCATTTTCATCTGCATTAAAAATCTGTTCAGGCAGATATCCTTTCTCTGCAATAATTTTCTTAATGGTATCTTGGAACTCATCTGCAGCCTCTTGGTCTTGCATCTCCTGTTATCTTGACACTTTTTCAAATTAATACAAATCACCAAAAAATTTTCCATTATGTATTGAAAAAAATCCACATATAAACCTCTAAAACTGGCCGGGCGCGGTGGCTCAAGCCTGTAATCCCAGCACTTTGGGAGGCCGAGACGGGCGGATCACGAGGTCAGGAGATCGAGACCATCCTGGCTAACACGGTGAAACCCCGTCTCTACTAAAAAATACAAAAAACTAGCCGGGCGAGGTGGCGGGCGCCTGTAGTCCCAGCTACTCGGGAGGCTAAGGCAGGAGAATGGCGTGAACCCGGGAGGCGGAGCTTGCAGTGAGCCGAGATCCGGCCACTGCACTCCAGCCTGGACGACAGAGCGAGACTCCGTCTCAAAAAATAAAATAAAATAAAATAAAATAAAAATAAACCTCTAAAACTATCCAACCATCTTTTGCTGGCATTAAATTCTCCAGCTTTAGATCCCTTTGCTTTAAGTTGCCATATGGATTTCACTTTTTCCCAAATCATAGTAGTCTATAGGTATGCGTTTCTTTTGTGTGTGTGTGTGTGTGTGTGTGTGCGCATGCACGTGTGCATCTGTGGCGACAGGGTCTCACTCTGCCACCCAGACTGAGCTGAGCACAATGGCATGATCATGGCTGACTGTACCCTTTACCTCCCAGGTTCAAACAATCCTCCCACCTCAGCCTCTCAAGTAGCTGGATCTATAGGCAAACACCACCACACCTGGCTACTTTTTTCTTTTTTTTTTTTTTTTTGAGATGGAGTCTCGCTCTGTCGCCCAGGCTGGAGTGCACTGGCATGATCTCGGCTCACTGCAACCTCTTCCTCCCAGGTTCAAGCAATTCTCCTGCCTCAGCCTCCCAAGTGGCTGGGACTATAGGCATGCACCACCATGCCTGGCTAATTTTTATATTTTTTAGTGGAGATGGGGTTTCACTATGTTGTCCAGGCTGGTCTCAAACTCCTGACCTCAGGTGATCCGCCCACTTCATCCTCGCAAAGTGCTGGGATTACAGGCGTGAACCACCGTGCCCGGCCTAACTTTTTAACTTTTGTAGAGATAAGGTCTCACTATGTAGCCCATGCTGGTCTTGAACTCCTGGACACAAGTGATCCTCCTGCCTTGGCCTTCCAAAGTGCTGGGATTATCGACGTAAGCCACCTCACCCAGCAGGTGTGCCTTTCATATAGTGATCCTGCAGCCACATCAAACTGCATTTTCAAAATCAGATGACAAAGTATTTCACAAAATGTGCAAAGCTGCAGCAATAGCTTCATAAATTTCCTTCTTTTTTTACAATAGTACTTGAGCTCAATTCATTTATCTTAAAATAATAAATGCATCTGCAGACCTCAATTTATGGTACATAGCAAGCAATTCAATTTTTTCATAGAATGCCACAACTTTTCTCTGCTTCTTGGGAACACTTCCGGCATCACTAGTGGCACTTCAGATTGGTCCCATGGTATTATTCAAGGTTTACAGCACTGCACTAAATATGATGAAAAGTACATGAGAAACATGATAAATTACTTTTTACTGCAATATGCAAATTATGAGAGACACAAACTGCTCATATGAAGATGATAAGCGTCACATATTTTAAGTGGATACTCACAATACATGAGCTTACTGCAACAGCAGCAGGAGGTGGCTATTAAATTAGTACAGTAGTACAGTATATATTACGGTTAATTTTATGCAGTTATGATTTAACACTGCCTCTTTACATTTGTTTACACTCTTCTTGACTGTGAATGGCGTCTGTGTCTATGTGCATAAGTTTTGATAAATATTTATTTATTTATTTATTTATTTATTCGAGAGAGGGTCTCACTCTGTCATCCAGGCTAGAGTAAAGCAGCGTGATCTTGGCTTACTGCAACCTCCACCTCCCAGGTTCAAGTGATTCTCCTGCCTCAGCCTCCCATGTAGCTAGGATTACAGGTGCCCACCATCACACCCAGCTAATTTTTGTATTTAGTAGAGATGGGGTTTCACCATGTGGGCTGGGCTGGAAATTTTAATTTTTTTTTTTTTTTTTTGAGATGGAGTTTCGCTCTTGTTGCCCATGCTGGAGTGCAATGGCGCGATCTCGGCTCACTGCAACTTCCGCCTCCTGGGTTCAAGTGATTCTCCCACCTCAGCCACCTGAGTAGCTGGGATTACAGGTGTGCACCACCACACCCAGCTAATTTTTTGTATTTTTAGTAGAAACGGGGTTTCACTATGTTAGCCAGGCTGGTCTCGAACTCCTGACCTCAGGTGATCCACCCTCCTCAGCCTCTCAAAGTGCTGGGATTACAGGTGTGAGCCACCATGCCTGGCAGAAATTTTAATTTTTAATAAAAGATTTGGGCCGGGCACAGTGGCTTATGCCTGTAAACCCAGCACTTTGGGAGGCCGAGGCAGGTGGATCACTTGAGATCAGGAGTGCAAGACCATCCTGGCTAACATGGTGAAACCCTGTCTCTACAAAAATTAGCAGGGCATGATGGCAGGTGCCTGTAATTCCAGCTACCGGGGAGGCTGAGACGGGAGAATCACTTGAACCCAGGAGGCAGAGGTTGCAGTGAGCCGAGATCGTGCCATTGCATTTCAGCCTAAGCGACAGGTACGAGACTCTGTCTCAAAAAATAATAAACAAATAAATAAATAATCGATTTGTGTATATTTTAAGGTAGTATGTGATAAAATAGACTAGTATCTACATATGTTTTAGGCTACATGACATATCTTTTTCTTTTTGTTCTTTAATGTTTTCATGTTTCTAGGCTACACAGCTTGTCAGTTTCTTCAAATTAACACATATCGCCAAAACATTTTCTAATATATTATGTATTGACAAAAATCCACATATAAATGAACGCACACAATTCAAACCCATGTCGTTCAAAGGTCAACTTATACATATATATGCATCTGTGTATGATTTTTTTCAGAGTTACACTTTCCTTTGGAAATATAAAGAAGATATGGTTATTTTCCCCAAAGAAATGTCTACATGTGAAGTTTTGCATCCAATTTAGGGGCTCTGAAGATCAAACTCTTAAAACCCATGGATCCCTGATAAAGAACTGTAGCATATACCCAGTATTCTAAAAATCTAAAGCTGATTAGTCTAAGCATGTGTGTGTATACATAGTCTATACTAGGGACGGAATATGACTAGAATCACAAAAGCACAGTTTGGTAAAAAGGGTACCACCTAGTGGGCAGGCAGTGGCAATGATTAACAAAAGCCATGTTTTTGCTAATATAATCACTACTGTTACTTTCAAGCAAATGTACTAAGCATGAAGGCTTTCCTTTCCATCCATAACTCACCCTCAGTTTGATGATGTAGATTATAAAACTCTCGAGCAATGATATCTGCCAGCTTCTCACACCATGCCTTTGATGGACAAAAAAGTAATACTGAATGGTTATCACGAATCGTCTCATAACATAAACTAACAACATGGTCCTCATCTCCCTAAAAAAGAAAGATAAATAACCACTTTAGTGGTACTTTCAAAAGATTCTCACATCAGTTTAAAAGCACTCATTTTCCTTTCTGGGGAAGCTTTTTCTTCTTGAAGGCACAATAAAAATCAGTTACAAAGTCAATAACAAAAGAAAGGAAAAAAAAAGAAGAAAAAATAAACTCCTAATGATGAAAGGTGAAAGAAATACTTACTATTCATTCAACTAATATTTATTGAGCTCCAACCTCAGGCAATGGGAATACAATATTGAGTAAAAAGAAAGTCAAGATCCTAATAGTCAAGGGGTTTATAGTCTCACCAAGAGACACATTAAAATACAGATGTCCCCAACTTCAAATGGTTGGACTTTACGATTTTTTTTATTTTACAATGGTGCAAAAGCAGTATGCATTCAATAGAAACCATACTTTGGGTGCCCATACAACTCTTCTATTTTTCACTCTCAGCACAGTATTCATTAAATTATAAAATATTAAAGACTTTATTATAAAACAGGCTTTGTGCTAGATGATTTTGCCCAACTACAGGCTAATGTAAATGTTCTGGAGAACATTTAAGGTAGGCTAGGCTAAGCTATGATATTCAGTGGGTTAAATGCATTAAATGCATTTTCAATTTACAATGAGTTTATCAGGATATAACCCCATCATAAGTCTAAGAGCATCTGTACGAAATAAATATGAAATACAATAATAATATATACCATTAAAAGAGAGTTTTAGTGTTTTGAGGTCTCATATTTGACAGAAAGATCTGAAAGAAAAATTGTCCTGAGAAAGCAATTTAGCTGAGATGTGAAGGTGGGGAAACATTATCTCAATGAAAGGTAACACATTTCAAGCAAACAAAAGGGCACATGTGAATACCCTGTGGTGGCCCTGCAAGTTCTCCATACTGGAAGTATCTCAATGTATGTATTAAAAACTAGATTAGGCCAGGCGCGGTGGCTCAAGCCTGTAATCCCAGCACTTTGGGAGGCCGAGACGGGCGGATCACGAGGTCAGGAGATCGAGACCATCCTGGCTAACACGGTGAAACCCCGTCTCTACTAAAAAAAATACAAAAAACTAGCCGGGCGAGGTGGCGGGCGCCTGTAGTCCCAGCTACTCGGGAGGCTGAGGCAGGAGAATGGCGTGAACCCAGGAGGCGGAGCTTGCAGTGAGCTGAGATCCGGCCACTGCACTCCAGCCTGGGCGACAGAGCGAGACTCCGTCTCAAAAAAAAAAACAAACAAACAAAAAAAAAAAACAAAAAAAACAAAAAAAAAAAACTAGATTAATGCATCCATTTATTCACTCATTAAATGAATATTTACTATATGTCAAATATTGTTCTAGGTACTGGGGATGGAGCTGCGAACAAAGCAGAAAAAAAGCTCTACCCTCATAACGTTTCTACTCCAGTAGGAAGAGATAGATAATAACAAAAACGAGGTAAGTAAAACACATAAGGGGCTGGGCACAGTGGCTCACTCCTGTAATCCCAGCACTTTGGGAGGCCGAGGCCTGAGGTGGGGAGCTCCACACCAGCCTGACCTACATGGAGAAGCCCCGTCTCTACTGAAAATACAAAATTAGCTGGGCGTGGTGGCGCATGCCTGTAATCCCAACTAGTAGGGAGACTGAGGCAGAAGAATCGCTTGAACCTGGGAGGCAGAGGTTGCGGTGAGCTGAGATCACGCCATTGCACTCCAGCCTGAGCAAAAAGAGCAAAACTCCATCTCAAAAAAAAAACAAAAACAAAAAACACATAATATGTTTGGTTTTGAAAAGTGCTAAGGGAAAAGAAATAGAGACCATTTGAGGGAGAACATTATAATTTAGATAAGTTGGCCAGGGAAGGTCTAAGACAGTGACATTTGAGTAAAAGTCCAAAGGTGAAAGAGTAAACCACACTGATCACACTGATGCCCCTAAGGGGAAGGCATTCTAGAAAAAGAGAACCTGAGGTGGGAAATTCATGGTATATTAAAAAACAGGAGAGGCTAGTGTGAAGGAAGTGAGAGGGAACATAGTAGATAGAGCCAGAGCACTAAGAGGGGCGGGGGGTATAGATCATGTAGGACCTTACAGACTACTATGAAGACCCTGGCTTTTATTCTAAATGAAACAAAGCCACTGCAAGTTTCCGAGAAGAAGGATAACATGATCTGATGTTCATTTTAAATAGATCACTAGCTCCTGATGTAAGCATAGACTGAAAGAGACAAGGTCAGAAGCAGAGAGAACAATTAGGAAATATTTCAATAATCCAGGTAAGAAGTATAGGTGGTTCAAAAGGGTAGAGGCACAGACATGGTAAAAGAAGAAAAAAAATTAACAGGAAAGCAAATGAATGTGTTCACACATAAATGTATTGAAGTAACCAAGGCATAGCCAGGTGAAATATGGGGGCACAGAGCAAAGATTCCACACCAAGCATGCAGAAGTTACAAATGCGTACCTAGATAGTTAGTGAAACACATAAATTTAGTCCTATTCCCAATTCTAAAATGACGCTTAGCTATGTTAGTACTCAGAAGGACAACTCTGCATAAAAACAGCAGATGCCTCACTCCACCAATGTACATGAGTCAGTTCTTTAACCTCAGGATTAAAGTGTATTTGGGAGTATGGGAGGACACTTATTTATCAAGCACTTTCTAGATGCCAGACAATTTTTTTAAATCATATTTAATTCTTACAATATTCAAGATAAAGATTATGATATCCTATTTAATAGGTGAAGATATGAGATTCAGATAGGTTTTGTGATTCAACTACTATCTCAGCCATATCAAGTATCTCTATTAAGTATCAGAGGTAGATCTATCAGACTACAAAAATAATATTCTTTTCACTCTACTATATATTATACCTACCATTTAACAACAAAGTTAATCTTCCATACTAACAGTGTAAACTAAACCATAAGAAAATATTTTCCCAGTAAAAAGAAAAAGCCACAAGATCAGTTATTTTTTTTAATGTTTATATTATATATTAGGAAACAATTATTTAAATTAAAGGTACAACTACATTTCCTCTCTTACCATCACCACCAATATTTTTTTTTGGCAGGGACAGAGTCTCACTCTGTTGCCCAGGCTGGAGTGTAGTGGCATGATCTCGGCTCACTGCAGCCTCTACCTACCATGTTCAAGCAATTCTCCTGCCTCAGCCTCCCAAGCAGCTGGGATTACAGGCACCCACCACCACGCCCAGCTAATTTTTGTATTTTTAGTAGCGACAGGGTTTCACCATGTTGGCCAGGATGGTCTCAAACTCCTGACCTCAAGTGATCCACCTGCCTGGGCCTCCCAACGTGTTGGGATTTACAGACGTCAGCCACCACCCCCAGCTCACCACCAATTCTTTAAGAGGAAACCAATTAGCTTAATATTAATCCTAATGTATATGTAACTCCCAATTACATCATTCAGAAATTGTTAATTTGCTAGAAAATGAAATCAAACACACAGATACTAATAGTAGTGATGTAAATATATTTATTTACCTTCACTTGTAGCATAGGTTCAAATTCCCTCACAAGTTTCATTGAAGAGTCATATATGGAATTTCCAACTTTTACTGACTCCAAAAGCGGTACAGGGCGAAAGTCTGTATGGTAGTGTTCAGCATTCAACCAGGAAGCCACAAGCTCCAAATTAGGAAGCGTAGCACTCATGCCAACAATCTGCACAGCATTAGACAGAGAACTGG
This sequence comes from Macaca nemestrina, assembly GCF_043159975.1. Lineage (NCBI taxonomy): Eukaryota > Metazoa > Chordata > Mammalia > Primates > Cercopithecidae > Macaca > Macaca nemestrina. Next base: position 162,301,608 of record NC_092126.1, on the reverse strand, counting down.
CTAAATCTGCCTGACTATTAAAAAAAAATGAAAAGAATATTAAAAGATAAAAAATGCATTAATAATTAGTGTTGCTAACAATATTTATGGTTATGTCCTTTGGTACACACATGCATACATTTCTTTAGGATATATACCTAAGAATAAAATTACTGAGCCACAGATTGAGTCACAGATTATCTTCAATTTAGATAACCCCACATTGTTTTCCAAGGTAACACCTCCACAATCTGTGTTTTCTATTGTCCCATAATCTCGTCACCACTCGGTATTGTCAATCTTTATAATATGTTAGCAGTTATAGAGGGTACGTGGTAGTATTTCTTTTTTTTTAGACAGGGTCTTGCTCTGTCACCCAGGCTAGAGTACAATGGACCTGTCTCAGCTCACTGCAACCTCTGCCTCCCAGGTTCAAGCGATTCTCCTGCCTCAGCCACCCGAGTAGCTGGGACTACAGGTGCGTACTACCACACCCAGCTAATTTTTGTATGTTTAGTAGAGACAGTGTTTCACTGTGTTGGCCAGGCTGGTCTCGAACTGACCTCATGATCCGCCCACTTCAGGCTCCCAAAGTGCTGGGATTACAGGCATGAGCCACTGCGCCTGGCCAGTATTTCTTTGAAGAAGTAATTTACAGTTCCCTGATAACCAGTGAGACTGAGCATCACTTCACGTGTATGAACCACGTGGATACCCTGGTGGTGGTGGTGGTTGTTGTTGTTGTTGTTGTTGTTAGAAACAGAGTCTCGCTCTGTCGCCCACTCACTACAAGCTCCGCCTCCTGGGTTCATGCCATTCTCCTGCCTCAGCTTCCCGAGTAGCTGGGACTACAGGCACCCACCACCACACCTGGCTAATTTTTTTGTATTTTTAGTAGAGACGGGTTTTCACCATGTTAGCCAGGATGGTCTCAATCTCCTGACCTCGTGATCCGCCCGCCTCAGCCTCCCAAACTGCTGGGATTACAGGCGTGAGCCACCGTGCCCAGCCAATACCCTGTTTCAAAAGCCTGGTTTTTTGTCCATTGATATAGTGGGTTGTGTTTTTCTTATTCATTTGTAGAACTTTTAAATGTCTGGATAGTGACTTTCCTCTTCCATTTTTTGCTCTGTTTTTATTATTTTATCAAGCTTTCTGTTGCATTATTTTACTTTTTTTTCTCTAGACAGGGTCTAGCTCTGTCAGCAGGAGTGCAAAGGCGCAATCTCGGCTCATGGCAACCTCTACCTCCAGGGTTCAAGTGATTCTTACGCCACCTGAGTAGCTGGGATTGCAGGTGTGCATCAAGACGCCCAGCCAGATTTTGTATTTTCAGTAGAAACAGGGTTTTGCCATGTTGGGCAGGCTCGTCTAGAACTGGCCTCAAGTGATCTGCCTGCCTCGGCCTCCCAAAGTGCTGGGATTACAGGTATAAGCCACCAGGCCTGGCCTTTTTTCTAAGTTATTGGGATGGATCATTAAATAATTGATTCTCAGTCTCTCTTCCTTATAATATATGTGTTTTATGCTATCAATTTCCTTTTAAAAACAACTTTTGCTGCCCTTCACAAGTTTTGTTAGTAAATATTTTTATTATACTTTCAGTTCAAACTATTTTCTAATTTCTGTTGTGATTACTTTTTTGATCTAAAAAATGTCAAAATTGTGTTTATTTCCAGTAATGTAGACATTTTCTAGTTATGCTTTTCTTATAGCTAATTTCACTGCTGTTAGAAAATAAATGATATGAATTCATTAAAATATGTTAAGACTTGCTTTATGGTCCAGCATATGGAAACTTTTTAATAAATATTCCATGTGTAACTCAAATGAACATGTATTCTGCTGTTTTGAGGTAATTGTTCAATATATATCCATTAGGTCAAATTTGCTGATTATATTAATCATATTTTCTATATCCCTAGTGATTTGGGATAGAGATGGTTATCTGCTTGTTCTATCACAAGAGAGATGTGTTCAATTCTCCCTTAACTGAAAAGAACCTATTGAATACCCAGCACAATGACTAAAAATAGACCAACACCAACACACATCAGTATGAAATTTCACAGCACTGTGGAAAAAGAGGAGCGCCTAAAAATTCCCAGACAGAATTTAAAAAATTGTATACAAAGGATGAAAAACCAGCACAGCACTGAATTTCTCAATAGCAATGAGAAAATGAAGTAATGCCTTGACAACTCTGAAGGAAAAGTATTTCCAATCTTGACTTTTATACCTGGACAGTCCATAATTATGGAGACTGGGTATGGTGACTCATGCCTATCAACCTAGCACTTTGGGAGGCTGAGGTGGGTAGGTCACCTGAGGTCAGGCAATCGAGACCAGCCTGGCCAACATGGTGAAACACTGTCTCTACTAAAAATACAAAAATTAGCTGGGTCTGATGGCAGGTGCCTATAATCCCAGGTACTCGGGAGGCTGAGGCAGGAGAATCGCTTGAACCTGGGAGGTGAAGGTTGCAGTAAGCCGAGATTGCACCACTTCACTCCAGCCTGGGCAAAAGAGCAGAACCCCATCTCAAAAAAAAAAAAAAAAAAAGAAAGAAAGAATTATGAGGCATTTTCAGACATGCAAGTTCTCAAAAAATTTATACCTATATGTGTTCACTGAAATAAAGTAGAAGTTCCTGGAAGATATTCCCACCAAAACAAGAAGGTAAATCAAGACAGATACATGGTCAAAAAACTGGTTGGGGGAAGGGAATCCCAAGATAGCTGCTATGTAGCATATATATAGATTAACCACCTATCTAGACTGGAACAACTTGAAGGGCTTTAGGAAAATCTTCAAGAAGATGACTGGCAGAATAGCAAATGAGGTAGAATACACAGCTGGGGAGGAGGCTAGGGATAAATTAGCAGTAAGTTTCTGGAAAACCAAGCCATCAAACAAAAAAGACAGTTATTAATTTCAGAGAAGACAAAAAGTTGTTTAGAAAAGCAAAAGTAATCATATTACACTATAGCCCAGTTACCAATGTTATTTATATAGTCATAATAGCGTAACACTGAATAAGGATCCAAGCAAAATCGTAACATAACTATATTTGAAGAAGAGGAAGATAATGAGAGGATAATGAGAGACTGCAGAGAAGGGAGAAGATTGGGTAGTGGTTAGTAAAGAATTTAAAAGAAAGCTAGATCTTCATCTTTCATAGTAAAAGTCAATATATAAGGTCTGAAATTTAAAAAATTAAGTAGCCACAAGTAGAGATGCTGCTGTAAATATTTTTAAAAAGCTACAAGAGTTGAAAGGTTGAAGTAGCCTCTGAGAAGTGAGGGCTAAAAAAATATTATTTTTCAAAATTAGCCTGACTACTTATATATATAGTACAGAATACAGAAATAGATTTTTTAAAATCTATAATAAAATACAGAAACTAGATTTTTTAAAATCTATAATAAAAATGTATACATTGGAAGGGTGAACAGTCAGAAAATTAAGAATGTTTACAAAGTAATCTGAAATCAGTTTCAACCTGAAATACTTTTCAGGTTGTTGTTAGAGACATGGTCTTGTTCTGTAGCCCAGGCTGGAGTAAAGAGGCACAAGCATACCTCATTGCAGCCTGGAACTCTTGGGCTCAAGTAATCCTCCTGCCTCAGTCTCCTGAGAAGCTGGGATTACAGGCTTGTGCCACCATGCCCAGCTAATTTTTTATCATTTATAGAAATGGGGTCTCACTGTGTTGCCCAGGCTGGTCTGGAACTCAGGCTCAAGTGATCCTCCCATCTCAGCCTTCCAAAGTGCTGGGATTACAGGTGTCAGCCACTATGCCTGGACTGACTTCTTCTGGAACAAAAACAAACTACTATACATGAGTTTTCTCAATAAGAAAAATATTACACTCCCTTAATTTATTTAACTCATACTTATACACTTTTTCAGACACTTTCTCAACACTGTTTGAAATCTCAGGAACTCAGTTATTTCACGTACTCACCAAGATGCTGATTTCCGAGTAATATAGCAAATCTTGGTCAGCAAAAGTTCCAGCAGATACCCTCGGTGAGAGTCTCCCAGCATATGTAATTCATCCACAACCACCATTCCTAAAAAGATTTTCCAGATACTAGGTTTTTACAGAATCTCACATCCACGAAGAATTTTTTTCCAACTTTTATTTCACTCTATTTTATTTCCTTTATATCAACTTTTATTTTGGATTCAGGGGGTACATGTGCAGGTTTGTTACCTGGGTATATTGCGTAATGCTGAGGTTTGGAGTACGATCCCATCACCCAGGTACTTAGCAATAGTACCCTATTATTAAATAGTTTTTCAACCCTTGTTCCCTTCTAGTAGTCCCCAGTTTCTGTTGTTGCCATCTTTACATCCATGAGTACTCAAAGTTTAATTCCCACTTACAAGTGAGAACATGTGGTACTTGGTTTTCTGTTCCAGCATTAATTGGCTTAGGATAATGGCTCCAGCTGCATCCATGTGGCTTTGCTACAAAGGACATGATTTTACTCTTTTTATGACTGTGACAAGAAGAAATTTAAAAGACTCAATATCTTATATCACACATTGATATAAGATATAATACATTGCAAGTAATGCAAATTTCAAACCATAAATCAAAAATCATATTCCTTATAATGGGCAATTCTTTTCCAAGATGCTTCAGGTATTACAGGCAGCTGTACTACAAGGTATACTGGATCTAAAAATCAATTATAAGCTTACTCAGGGCTAAACAAACCCAGGGAAAACTGCCTCTCATCACTCTTCTAAATTGGCAACTTCACTGAAATAAACATACAATGAAATATCAAAGACATCTATGTCAGTTTTCAGTGTATTGACTTTTCAATGGGAAAATGTATATACTCATGTTGGTAAGTAGCTTAGAAAAAAACAGAAGAGGGTCCAAAAGAAAAAGACAATTTTAAGAGATTTTTAATATGGTAGGCTAGTGAGTCACCATACTGCAAAACATAAATATGATCACAATGTCCTTCACTACTTGGAGAATTTAACCAATGTATATACTTGGAAAAATTCTTAAGAATTACTGAAAATTCAGTATCAACCAATACTTTCTTTAGTTAAACATTTTCATAACAACATAGTTTCCACATGCACTGGTATTCTCCCCATCCCAAATTCTCCCCACCAAAAAACAACTTTCCGGTGAAAAGGAATTTGAGGAGACAATAGGGAACTTCCTAATGACACATGATGTTCTTTTTCCTATCAATAAGCTATCTCCAAAATTGTACTGTCTAATGAGTTATTTTAGCACTTATTCATTCATTCATTCAAAAAAAAAAGTATTCTGTCTACCATGTGCCAGGCACTGTGCTAGGTACATCAGAAATAGCACTTACTAGGAGTCTATTGCAACTCTCAAATATTTAAAGTCCAATGGGGTCACAAGTAATAAGACAATTCTGATACAAATCAATTACAATTTCTCTCTCCAAGCTTTATGGAGCATAGCCCATGTCTGATTCCCACCCTCCACCCCTACCCTACCATAACTTTACCATGGTATTTTTAAGTGTACCACATTCTCAATAAGTAGCTGATATTCTTGCTACTTCTGCTGCTGAAATCCTTCTATGCCTGTTGCTACCTCTACATAATGGCCTTTCCATAATGGCAAAAAAAAATGCATTAAGATAGAAAATCTTCCCAGAATCCCAAGCTCAAATAGAGTGTCAGTTTCTTTAGCTTCCTACCATTTCCATGCGAAATGGTAGACTCTAGGTCCAAGCCCAAAATAGACATCATAGCAGCAGAATATAGTAACAAAAACACATACACATAACTGCAAAATGGCAGATCTGGCCCAGCAGCCTTCCTTCTATTCCTGTTAAAGTTTAGATAAGAAAGAAGCAAGGAGAAGTTATTAAGGGCTTAAGGATATCCTCTACATTCTGTAAAGTACAAAAATGCAACATAATGGCATCAATAACAGCAGCAGGACACAAAACTTATAAACACAGCATTCCTAACATTACAGATGCCAATTCTCGCCTCCAGAAGTAGACAATAGACAATAGAAAAATAAAGGGGACCTACAGAAATCACAACAGCTCCACTTCATTCCATCAAAAATAGCAACAGAAAGTATTTACTTATTTTCTAACTTTCTTACCTAACAGATCCATCTTATTTTCCTCTATGAGGCGATTGATCAGACCATTGGCTCTCTCAATTGTGCAGACTGCAATATCCAATGAAGAGAAATGCCTTGATGGAGAGGTGCTGCCCATATAACCGTCTACTTTTATTCCTACTTCCTGAAACAGACTCTGAATTGAGCAAAAAGGAACAATACAGGTGAAAAAACTTGAAATTCAAGAGTTATAAACTGGTTCTATCCCAGAACATAGACATAACTATCTAAAGACATCTACCAGATTAGTCATCAGTTGTTTCTGGCCAGGACACACCGGTTCTTTTTAGATCATATACTAAAAATATAAAGTTTAGAACTGACAAAACTTAGATTTCTGTTAAGAGTCAAAAAAAATTATGCAATTTTAATGACAGCATAATAATCTAAAAAGTTCTAAGAGCTATTTATAGGAATTAAAATTGGAGAAAAACTACCTCAAGCACTAACATTTTTAATCTAATAAACAGCAAGAAACGAGTTATAACACTTTAAGAAACAAATTTATACTTTATGAGGAAAATAGTCTCATTATCCTAATGACCAATTTTTTAATGTAATTGGAAGAAAAACTTTTAAAAGTCAAATTCAGTGGGATTTTTATAATAATTTTTTTTTTTTTTTAGTTTAACTTTTAACTAACATACCTTTCAATAAAAAGGATCCTTTCATCATTTTTTTACTTTGGGTCTAAGTTGAGTGATGTTACCATGTAGGACCAGCTTTGTTGGCTATTGTGCCTCTGAAATAACTGTTAAAAAGATTTATAGAACCATAGAAATTTAGAGCTATTCATTCAATAAAATTTTCCTGAGTGTTTACTGAGTTAACCCACAGTGCTAAGGGTTAACATCCTAATTTTACAAATAAAAAAACTGAGGCCCAACAGGTTATATGCCTGGCCTAAAGACATAGTTAGTCACAAAACTGGGACTAGAACCCACATTTCTTTAACAATCCGTATAACGATCTTTCCATTCCAAAAGCACATATTTTTCACTGCAGAAATCACAACAGTAAATTTATTCCATTTAATAAAACACTGTATTTGTGAAAATGCCCTAAAAACTGTGAGCATCATATTGATGTAAACTACTATTAGTCATTTTTGCAGAACAGAGGAACAGATCACATACCTGGAGCTTTACATAAGCACCAATGGATCTTGACCTTCATCCCCTAAATATTCCTAAATAGACCTCAATTAGAGCAGGATATGCTTCCTTAAACACTCCTTCCTTTCTATGCTTCAGTCTAGTCCAACTGTTCAATTAAATGCTGATTCTTAATGTGCATGTTTATATGCTAGTTTAAGTATTTTGTTTATTTCCTAAGAAAACGTTTACAAATTTTTACACAATTCTCACCAATTATTCTTTTGATTTGATGGCCCCTTCTCCTTAATAATAATTTTTTTAAAATTTCCTTCTGTGATTTTTTTAAATTTTTTTTTTTTTTTTTTTTTTTTTTTGAGACAGAGTCTCACTCTGTTGCCCAGGCTGGAGTGCAATAGCACGATCTCGGCTTACTGTAACCTCTGCCTCCCAGGTTCAAGTAATTCTCTCACCTCAGCCTCCCGAGTAGCTGGGATTACAAGTGTGAGCCACCACGCCCAGCTAATTTTTGTATTTTTAGTAGAGATGGGGTTTCACCATGTTGGCCAGGCTGGTCTCGATCTCCTGACCACAGGTGACCCACTCACCTCAGTCTCCTAAAGTGCTGGGATTACAGGCGTGAACCACCACACCTGGCCCCCTGCTGCAAATTTTTAATGCTTTCAGCAGTCACCTCTTAAAGCTACATGGGATGCAATAAAGAAACTTTGTTTTCCACTTACTTTCATAATTCTATTTCAAATGAATGAAACCAAGGCTGCCAATAATGAGCCTTTCACTATTTCTAACTTAGTAAAAAACATTACCTGGAGGTAGTATTTCTTCTCTTTAGCCACAGAAACAAAGGGAAGAATAAACAAAGCTTTCTTCTGCATTTCCAAAACCCGCTTCAAAATAAGTAATTCTGCCACAAGAGTCTTCCCAGCACTTGTAGGAGCTAAAACATGATTATTCCACAATATTATAAGAAAAAAGTAATATTTGGTACAATTCATTAATAAATGTTTTAAGCCATGTGTAGTACTACAGAGCCTAAGGCTAACGGATCACTAAGGGCCCAATAGCACTTAAAATCTTTACACACTGAAATTCCCTTTACTTTAAACCAGCTGTCTTAATAGCCTCAACTAAAAACAGTGTAAACAAATCTTTATATCAGCAATATATGATGAATATATTGAGTACCTAGTTTATACCTAAAGATCCTTTCCTTTAAGTACCAAATGGGTAAAAGGTTTGCTTTGAGGAAGTAGATGAACAACTTTATTATGATAGGAGCTATGATTGAAGTTGAGGAAAAGGGCTGGGCGCAGTGGCTCACACCTGTAAACCTAGCACTTTAGAAGGCCGAGGCCGGGGGATCACTTGAGGTCACGAGTTTGAAACCATCCTAGACAACATGGTAAAACCCCGTCTCTATTACTATAAAAATAAAAAATAATAATAGCCAGGCGTAGTGGCAGGCACCTGTAATCCCAGTTACTCCAGAGTCCGAGGCACAAGAATTGCTTCATCCTGGGAGGCAGAGGTTGCAGTGAGCCGAGATCACCCCACTGCACTCCAGCCTGGGTGACAGTGAGAGATTTCGTCTCAAAAAGAAAAAAAAAGAAGTAGAAGGAAAGGAGTTGCAAGGAATCTTATGGAAAGAAAACAGAGAATTTATGAGAAGGTAAGGAAGAAAGACAGGGATAGCCGGGGTGGTGGCTGACACCTGCAATCCCAACACTTTGGGAGGCCGAGATGGGCAAGGTGGTGTGCGTCTGTAATCCCAGCATCTCAGGAGGCTGAGGCCTGAGAATCACTTAAACCCAGGAAGCGGAGGCTACAGTCACACCATTGCACTCCAGCATGGGTGACACAGCGAGACTCCATTCCAAAAAAAAAAAAGGAAGGAAGAGGAAAGGAAGGCCGTGCCTAAGAAACAGCATATGGTACAAAGGGCCTACAAGAAATCCTGGCATGTTCAGATGACATAGTAGGTAATTTACTAAGCATGGAGTATAAAGTACCCCAGGGGTATAAAAGAAGAGATATGAAAGTGCCACAAGAAGAGTTTATAATCCCACTATTTAAGGAGTTTAAACCTTGTCCTGAAAGCAATGCAGTGTGACCGATGAGTTTTATGAAAAGGAGTGACAAGATCATATTTGTACTTTATAAAGATCTCTTTGGACTGGGCACGGTGAATCATGCCTGTAATCTCAAAACTTTGGGAGGATCACTTGAGCCCAAGAGTTCAAGACCAGTCTGGGCAACACAGTGCCACCCCCATCTCTACAAAAAATTTAAACAAAAAATTTTTTTAAAAAGACCACTTTGGGGTTGGGTGTGGTGGCGGGCGCCTGCAATTCTAGCTGCTCGGGAGGCTGAGGCAGGAGAATCGCTTGAACCCGGGAGGCAGAGGTTGCAGTGAGCTGATACTGTGCCATTGCACTCCAGCCTGGGCAACAAGAGCGAAACGCCATCAAAAAAAAAAAAAAAAAAAAGGACTTCTTTGGCTGCAGGAGCAGGGCAAGATCAGAGGAAAAGAATGAACTAGTTTCAAAGCTACTGCATAATCTAGAAGAAAGATGATAATGAGCTGTACTAGGTAATGGACCTAAAAATAGAAAGGAGGAGTCAGAAGCAAGAGGTAACAGATACCAGGACTTGGTGATTAATTGCATAAGCTGGTGACCAGAATTCTGAATGATACCCAAGTTTCAGTTTCAAGCAATTGAAATGGTCAAGCCATTATGCCACTGCCACTGACTGTGACCTCTTAGCATTTACAAGTATTTTATTTTGTATTTTATTTTTTGTAATGCCCTTTCACAATACAAGTACTTTCTATGTGCCAAAACTGCTCTGAGTTCTTATATATTAAATAATTTAATCAACCCTAAGTACTACCAACGCACACATACTCACAAACACATATATATTCTCTCACTCTTCCTAAGTAATCTGTGAGGCTGCATAGCCAGTGATAGCTTTCAAATCCAACCAGTCTAATTCCACTGGCTGAACTTATATCTGCTGATAATTATTTAATTCTTCCTTACAGCCATAATGAAAAAATCTGTGTGACTCGAAATTTCGGAGAAAACTGACACAAAGGAATTGCATCTTACCAAATGATTAGATTTAAAGTCAGTGTAGAAAGCATGGGTTAAAAATTGTGTATGTCATAGTTGCCCTTGAAAACCCATATAGGGCCAGGCGCGGTGGCTCATGCCTGTAATCCCAGGACTTTGGGAGGCTGACTTTGGATCACCTGAGGTCAGGAGTTCGAGACCAGCCTGACCAAGATGGTGAAACCCCGTCTCTACTAAAAATACAAAAATTAGCTGGGCATGGTGGCAGGCATCTGTAATCCCAGCTACTCAGGAGGCTGAGGCAGGAGAATCACTTGAACCCGGGAGGCAGAGGTTGCAGTGAGCCGAGATCACGCCATTGCACTCCAGTCTGGGCAACAGAGCAAGACTCCATCTCAAAAAAAAAAAAGAAAACCCATAAAAATTGTATATAAAGTATATTACATATTATTTGTATAATCAACCCTGTACAAACAGGTCAATTTATAGCTGGGCACAGTGACTCACACCTATAATCCCAGCATTTGGGAGGCTAAGGTGGGCAGATCACTTGAGGTCAGAAGTTCAAGACTAGCCTGGCCAACATGGTGAAATCCCATCTCTACTAAAAATACAAAAAAGTAGCCAGGCCTGGTGGCACATGCCTGTAATCCCAGCTACTTAGGAGGCTGAGGCAGAAGAATCGCTTGAACCTGGGAGGTGGAAGTTGCAGTGAGCCCAGATAGCGCCACTGCACTCCAGCCTGGAGCGAGACTCCAACAAAAAACAAAAAAAAAACAAAAAACAAAAAACAAAAACTCAATTAACAAACATATAACGATAATACTCATACCCTGAAAAGCAACCAGGATCAAATGGGGGAAGGGCAGATTTACATCTCCCATTGTACACTCACTGGGATATTATGTTTCTTGAGAATGATGGCAGACTGAATTGCCCACTCTTTAAACTGTCATTTTTCTTACTTCCCCCGTCCCCAAACAATAAAACTTTTGTAACTTAAATATAAATAAACTCCACTTTTCGCACAGATTTTAAGATTTTCTCTAGTTATAAAGCACTGCCTCATTCACCTTTTAAAAGAATCACAACTACCTCAATAGAGTATTGTTTACATTCATATCTTAAAAATAGTAATTAATTTACATAAATTTCGATACCTGAATAAACTAAATTCTTTCCTTCCAGGACTTGTCCCAGCAAAAGGCACTCTGCCTGCCATTCGAACATCTTTTTTACACCAAAACTGTGGTATTTTTCCAGAACTGCTTTAGGAAGTCCCCAGTTTGCCAATAGTAGCTTGTCTATTTGGTAGTCAGGAACTGTAGGCTTGCATTCTCCTTTTAGGAAAAAGAAAAAATTAAAAATTTAATTTACTTCTAATATATGAGTTTTACAATTAGCCCTTCACCGTGTGTTGGAATTCCAACATGTTGAAATGAAGCTCTTTAAAGCACATCCTGACTTCAAGAATCTTATGAGAAATTGACCATGTATAGAAAAGTAATAAATTGTTGTTTACTGCATATAATAAAAACAATTCCTTAAAAGCCTCAAACAAACAAAAAAAGCGTGTAATACACAGTAGATAAAGGGTGTTGGAACTACAGGTGGAGTTGGGGGAAGAGGGCAATATGGAAGCACTACAAAGCTAAGTTAGATGAGTTTCTATTTATAGTAAGTTTTAGTTCCATGACGACTGCACAACTAACGATTTTTAAAAACTGGGTCAACATCCACAAGACACCCAACCAATCTCATTACGAATCCCTTCTAGCCTTCCTCTGGACGCCCAACAGCCTGTGCCATACTCTAGGCCCAGCAATCCTGTCTTAAGGGTCTGTAAGGAGTACTGGGTACTGTGAGGAAGGAGCCCCCCAACAGGTGATGGGATTTGGCTAACTAGGAAGTTGTTTCTGTAAAGGTCGAAAGACCCAGAAGCCACGTGAATATTAATACCAGGCGATCACTGAAAACACGCGTATGTCTGAACAGAAAGTGACCTGCCACACCAGGCCCGAGTCACAGAGAAGGGAAGTAGAAGCCCAGTGGGGTATGCAGTGAAGCAAGTCCCGTGGGGTGAGGACACCTCCCGACCCATGGCCCGGCGGAGCTGCCTCCGTTGCCCGCGGCCTCCCGGGTTCCTGGAGCACCTGCAGCTGCGGCCGACTGACGGCTGCGGTCCTTCAGGCAGCGACCCAGGCCCGGCGGCGGACTCAGCACGGACCCGGAGAGGAGCTGGGGGCTGGCACTGCTGTCACCGCCACTTCCCGAGAACGAATCTGAGCCTGATTCTGAACGCCGCCGTTTCCCACTCCGACGCAGAAGATTCATGGCAAATCCTTCTCGGCCGATCAGGGCAAGCCACAGTTCCAGCGTCCTCCCTCTCGGGAGAACCCTGGCCAGGCAAAAGGTGCGGTCATTTTCCCGCCGGTCTTCAAACTCAAGCCTCCCGGCCCGCCCCGGAACCATAGAGTTACCCGTGGCGTAACTAACCCGAAAGCCATAGAATCGTGGGGAAGGAGCGGCTCTCGCTGGTGTCTAAGACTTCCGGCCTCCAGCCTCCGTGGTTGGTTAATATGAGAGGTAGATTAAATAGGAAGAATACAGAATCTACAGTTATAACCATACTGACCTAAAAACCTTCCTTCTCTTTTTGTCCATTTCCGGTCTGAATAGGAAGGCCATGCTAACTTCATAAAATAGGCTGCCCATAATAGGCAGATCAGGGAAGTAGCTCTTCTTAACGTATTGGTATTTTGTAAAGAATTATTTCAGATTGAGAAGCATTAATGCAAGATAGCCTACGGTTTCTAATGGAGCATAATTTCCCCCTTTCACCTAGTGTATGATGGTAGGGTAGGGCTATTTCTGAACACAATTTCCATTTTAGCCAGCATGCATTATGAGGAATATGTAACGAGGAACTGGGAATTGCTGGCTGACAGACCCCTGAGACACTGTATGAACGCCGCGAGGAAAGGGCTCTGAATATACCCGAGGGATCGTTATGAGCCAAGAGCTTAGTAATGCATCTGCATTGTCCCTTTTGTAAAGGTAGAAGCGAACGAGTTCTGAACGTAAAACAGTGAACATTCATTACCTAGTTGCACAATTCATTTCACCAAGAAAACCTAGTAGGTCCCAAGCCTGACCTGAAGAGGCTGTGCAATTCTAGAGCACTAAAAATCTCAAAAGGTCCAGTCCAATTAAAAAACAAAACAAACAAACAAACAAAAAACTCGAATACAATCTGGAAAATAACATTCGAACCATCAATTCTTTCCTTGAAAACCTATTTTAAGTGATTTAAATGACAATATTCTAAAGTTCCACGAGATGGCGACATTACTCCGTGAATGAGACATTTTTCCTTCACCTTTTATGCAATCAACAACTATTTATTGAGTATCTACTGTAAGCTAGCCACTGGGTAAACGGCAGTGAAATGGCATAAAATGGTTCCTGCTCTGGAAGAGAAAGAATCTAGAGAACAAGGCAGACATTAAACAAGTCAGTCAATGAAGTGTGCCGTATGCTCGGGCAGAAATGAATAGAGTACTATTAAAGAAATAAAAGAGATCCGGCCGGGCATGGTGGCTCACGCCTGTAATCCCAGCACTTTGGGAGGCCAAGACGAGTGCATCACCTGAGGTCAGGAGTTCTAGACCAGCCTGGCCAACATGGTGAAACCCCGTCTCTACAAAAATACAAAAATTATCCGGGCATGATGGCGGGTGCCTGTAGTACCAGCTACTCTGGAGGCTGAGGCGGGAGAAGAGAATTGCTTGAACCCAGGAGGCGGAGGTTGTAGTGAGCGGAGATCACACCACTGCACTCCAACCTGGGTGACAGAGGAAGACTCCGTCTCAAAAAAAAAAAAAAAAAAAAAAAAAAAGAGATCCCTGGATTGTAGTTAAGAAAGAACTTTCTCAGATGCAGTGTAACTTAAGGGTTCACAGTGCAACTCTGGGGGCAGTCAGTCTAGGTTTGAAGACTTAGTAGCTGTGAGATCTTGGGCAACTTGCTTAACCCTTTTTTTTTTTTTTTTTTTTTTTTTTTTTTTTGAGACGGAGTGTCCCACTCTGTCGCCCAGGCTGGAGTGCAGTGGCTTGATTGATCTCTGCTGACTGCAACCTCTGCCTCCCAGGTTCAAGCGTTTCTCCTGCCTCAGCTTCCCAAGTAGCTGGGACTACAGGCCCACACCCGGCTAATTTTTGTATTTTTAGTAGAGACAGGGTTTCACCATATTGGTCAGACTGATCTCGAATTCCTGACCTCAAATGACCCGTCCACCTCCACCTCCCAAAGTGCTGAGATTACAGCATAACTCTTTTGTGCTTCCATGTCCTCATCTATATGATAGAGGTAATAATTGTAACAACTTATTTGGTTATTTTGAGGACTGAATAAGTCAATATGTGTAAAGTGCTTAGAATAGTGCCGGCACGTAATAAATACTATTCAGAGAAAATATTTAGATGTTCTAATATAGCTCCCAAATTAAATTCAGCATTTTGTTGGGAAAAGACTAAGCTAGAAAAATCTCTTACAAAGCTATTCTATTTTTATTATTAGGTGAACTATGATCAAATGAGAAAAATAATTAGAAAGGAATTGAAAGGAATGTTTTATGCCATCCTACCAAAAGCCTGGAGAATATTTTAAAATATATAATTTATTTTAAATGTTCAACATTTCTAATTTTTTCAGAAAAACTCTGAAAATGGAGAAGAGAAGGCTGTTTCTCAAAAATATTAAAGAAAGATATTTATGCTAACAGTCATCATAATAAATAACATTAAAATACCAGAAGCATTTTCCATCTGTATTGTGTCTAAGCTTGTGTTCCTTGGAATTTTGTCTGTGATAATTCTTCAAGGAGGCTGGACATGGTGGCTCACACCTGTAATCCCAGCACTTAGGGAGGCCGAGGCAGGCGAATCATCTGAGGTCAGGAGTTCGAGACCAGCCGGGACAACATAGTGAAACCCCGTCTCTACTAAAAATACAAAATTTAGCCAGGCCTTGTGTTGCACCTATGGTCCCACCTACTTGGGAGGCTAAGGCAGGAGAATGGCTTGAACCCAGGAGGTGGAGGTTACAGTGAACCAGGATCACACCACTGCACTCCAGCCTGGGTGATAGAGCAAGACTCAGTCTCAAAAAAAAAAAAAAAATCTTCAAGGTCTGAGTAAACCCCTCCAAATAAAATTTACACATACTTCTGCCAGTTACCTGGGAGACATACCAATTGTGGATCACTTTAAATTTAATCTTTGGCTTTTTTTTTTTTTTTTTTTTAAATATAGAAGTAGTAGAATTTTGTTAGATACCCAGAGTCAGGTTTGTGCAGGCTTGCATCCCTATTGTCTCAATCTGCAGGACAGATATTTCTCTGCTTTATTTACTGAGAGTGCTGCTTTTCTTGGGTTTTGGCTTTCTGCAGAATTTTTTTTTTTTTTTTTTTTTTTTTTGAGACAGAGTCTCACTCTGTTGCCCAGGCTGGAGTGCAGTGGTATGATCTCAGTTCACTGCAATCTCCACCTCCCAGGTTCAAGTGATTCTCATGCCTCAGCCTCCCGAGTAGCTGGGATTACAGATGGGCACTACCACGCCCAGCTCATTTTTGTATTTTTTGGTAGAGATGGGGTTCCACCATGTTGGCCAGGCTGGTCTCGAACTCCTGACCTCAAGTGATCCACCGGTCTTAGCCTCCCAAAGTGCTGGGATTACAGGCATGAGCCACCACACCTGGCCTATACAAAGAATTTTCTATCTTACCTCCCACCCTGCTAGGAACAACAGATTCCTATCCCTCAAAGTCCATAATTCATGCTCTCGACTCCAGGGGGAACAGCAAGTATTACTATGGAAAACTTTGGGTCTAGTGCTTTTCTTAATCCTCTAGAATATGTTTGACATTTCTGTCCTACAAAGGATTCCCTGATTTTAATCAGCTTAGTTACGAATTTTAAAAGTTTTTAAAATATAATATTTAGAATTTTAAGGAAGGTGTGCCATACTCAAAGTGGTTTCTTTTTCAGTTTAATATTGCTAAAAATAGAAGAAAAAAAAACCCTCAAATAACAATAATTGATGTACATTCAAAAACATCATCTGATTTTTTTATAATTTACATAAATTATCAAGAGTGATTTGCCATGGAAATTTCAGAAGTTATATGGAAAAATAAAATTTTACCCAAACTAGGCCAGGCACAGTGGCTGACACCTGTAAACCTAACACTTTGGGAGGCCAAGGTGGGAGGATCACTTGAGCCCAGGAGTTTGAGCCTAGCCTGCACAACATAGTGAAACCCTATTTATACAAAAAATTTTAAAACTAGCCAGGAGTGGTGGCATGTGCCTGTAGTCCCAGCTACTAGGGAGGTTGAGGAGAGAGAATAGCTTGCACCCAGGAGGTTAAGGCTGCAGTGAGTTGTGATGGCACCACCGCAATCCCCCAAGTGGCCCTGTTTAAAAAAAAATAAATTACTCAAACTACATTTGTGAATTTACTAAAACAGAATTATCTACCCAAACTGAAAACTCTTTTTCTCATGTGAGTGGAAGTGATTTACAAAAGGGCAAAAAAGAAAGAGCTGCAAAATAAACAATGAATGTGGAATAACAGTAGTACTAATTAGGTCTAAGGTACTCAGAACAAAGGAGATGGTAATTAAGGGGATTTTGTGTTTGAAATCCAGTGACTTTCAACTAAAACAAGTCCAGTGGTACACATTAGAATCCCCTGAGAAGCTTTTAAAATATTATAATATCCCTGGAAAGTCTGAGTTAATTGAGCTGGGATGGAGTGCAGGCACTGGCATGTCTTAAAAGGTACCCAGGTATTCTGACATGCTGGAATTGAAAACCACCAGTGCAGCCGGGTGCGGTGGCTCACGCCTGTAATCCCAGCACTTTGGGAGGCCGAGGCAGGCAGATCTTCTGAGGTTGGGGGTTCGAGATCAGCCTGACCAACATGGAGAAACCCCGTCTTTACAGAAAAAAAAAAAAAAGAAAAAGAAAGAAAAGAAAAGAAAGGCCGGGCACAGTGGCTCATGCCTGTAATCCCAGCACTTTGGGAGGCTGAGGCGGGTGGATCACGAGGTCAGGAGATCGAGACCATCCTGGCTAGCACAATGAAACCCGTCTCTACTAAAAATACAAAAAAAATTAGCCAGGCATGGTGGCACGTGCCTGTAATCCCAGCAACTTGGGAGGCTGAGGCAGGAGAATCGCTTGAACCCGGGAGGTGGAGGATGTAGTGAGCCAAGATTTTGCCATTGTACTCCAGCCTGGGTGACAAGAGTGAAACTTCATCTAAAAAAAAAAAAAAAGAAAAAAGAAAAAAAGAAAAGTAGATTAATAATGTAAGCTATATAGTCAGGCATGGTTGCTCATGCCTGTAATCCCAGCACTTTCGGAGGCCGAGGTGGGTGGATCACGAGATCAGGAGTTCAAGACCATCCTGGCCAAGATGGTGAAACCCTGTCTCTACTAAAAATACAAAAAAAAAGTAGCCGGGTGCAGTGGTAGGTGCCTGTAATGCCAGCTACTCAGTAGGCAGAGGCAGGAGAATCACTTGAATTGAAGAGGTGGAGGTTGCGGTGAGCCAAGATTGCGCCACTGCACTCCAGCCTGGCCGACAGAGCAAGACTCCATCTCAAAAAAAAAGAAAAAAAAAAAAAAAAAAAGAGTTAGAAGATGAGGGGAAAGTTGAAGCTAAGTGAATTAGCAATTAATTTCAAAAAGCAAAATTGTTCATATTGATATTTAAGTGAAAAAAGTGACTTGTAAAATTTAATAGGAAGCATGATACAAATATTTTGGAAAAATATAAACACATAGACACACTCAATAGAAATAAGTACATTATGCCGGGCACAGTGGCTCATGCCTGTAATACCAGCACTTCAGGAGGCCAAGGCGGGCAGATCACCTGAGGTCAGGAGTTTGAGATTAGCTTGGCTAACATGGTGAAGCCGCTATCTACTAAAAATACAAAATTAGCTGGGTGTAGTGGTGCACACCTGTAGTCCCAGCTACTTGGGAGGTTGAGGCAGGAGAATCGCATGAACCCGGGAGGTAGAGGATGTTGTGAGCTGAGATTTTGCCATTGTACTCCAGCCTGGGCGACAAGAGTGAAACGTCATCCAAATTTTTTAAAAAAAGAAAGAAAAAAAGAAAAGTAGATTAAAAATGTAAGCTATATAGCCAGGCGTGGTAGTTCATGCCTATAATCCCAGCACTTTGGGAGGCAGAGACGGGCAGAACATCTGAGGTCAGGAGTTCAAGACCAACCTGGCCAACATAGCAAAATAGCAAAATTTCTACTACTAAAAATACAAAAATTAGCCAGGTATGGTGGCACACACCTGTCATCCCAGCTACTTGGAAGACTGAGGGCAGGAGAATCACTTGAACCAGGGAGGTGGAGGTTGCAATGAGCCTAGATAGCACCATTGCACTCCAGCCTGGGTGACAGAGAAAGACTCCATCTGAAAAAAATTAAAAAAATAAAAATAAAAATAAAATAAAATACTGCTTGTATCGGGTCATTCTTGCATTGCTATAAAGAAATACTTGGCCAGGCGTGGTGGCTCATGTCTGTAATCCCAGCACTTTGGGAGGCCAAGTCAGGTGGATCACTTAAGGTCAGGAGTTTGAGACTAGCCTGGCCAACATGGTGAAACCCCATCTCTACCAAAAGATACAAAAACGAGCCCGGCGTGGCAGCATGTGCCTGTGATCTCAGCTACTTGAGAACTGAGACAGGAGAATCACTTGAAGCCAGGAGGTAGAGGTTGCAGTGAGCTGAGATCGCACCACTGCACTCCAGCCTGGCCAATAGAGCAAGACTCAATCTTAAAAAAAAAAAAAACAAAAAACAAAAACAGGGCAGGATGCAGTCGCTCACGCCTGTAATCCCAGCACTTTGGGAGGCCGAGGTGGATGGATTACTAGAGGTCAGGAGTTCCAGACCAGCCTGACCAACACGGTGAAACCCCATCTCTACTAAAAATACAAAAATTAGCTGGGCATGGTGGCGCACGCTTGTAATCCCAGCTACTTGGGAGACTGAGGCAAGAGAATCTCTTGAACCCGGGGGCGGAGGTTGCAGTGAGCAGAGATCACGCCACTTCACTCCAACCTGGGAGAAAGTGAATGAAACTCCATGAGCCGGGTGCGGTGGCTCAAGCCTGAAATCCCAGCACTTTGGGAGGCTGAGACGGGCGGATCACGAGGTCAGGAGATCGAGACCATCCTGGCTAACACGGTGAAACCCCATCTCTACTAAAAAATACAAAAAACTAGCCGGGCGAGGTGGCGGGCGCCTGTAGTCCCAGCTACTCGGGAGGCTGAGGCAGGAGAATGGCATAAACTCGGGAGGCGGAGCTTGCAGTGAGCTGAGATCCGGCCACTGCACTCCAGCCTGGGCGACAGAGCCAGACTCGGTCTCAAAAAAAAAAAAAAAAAAAAAAGAAACTCCATGAAAGAGAGAGAGAGAGAGAAGGAAGGAAGGAAGGAAGGGAAGAAAGGAGGGAGGGAGGGAGGAAGGGAGGAGGGAGGGAGGGAGGGAAGGAGAGACCTGAGACTGGGTAATTTATAAAAGAAAGAAGTTTAATTGGCTCAGGGTTCTGCAGGCTTTACAAGAAGCATAGTGCTAGCATCTACTCAATTTCTAGGGAGGCCTCAGAAAGCTTATAATCATAATGGAAGGCAAAGGGGAAGCAAGCACCTCACATGGAGAAAGGAGCAAGCAAGAAGGAGAGTGCAGGGGTGGGGGTTGGGGGTGCCACACACATTTAAATGACCAGGTGTTGTATAAACTCAAGAGTCTGAGAGCTCACTTATCACCAAGAGGATGGCCCAAGCCATTCATGAAGGATCGGCCCCCATGATCCAAACCTTCCACCAGACCCCACCTCCAACACTGGGAATTACAGTTCAACATGAGGTTTGGGTGGGGACAAATATCCAAACTGTATCACTGCTCAAATATATTGTCTCTGTCTCTCCTTCCAGATTTCCAATTAGAAATATATTAACCTTTCCCACTCTATTCTCCCCATTTCTTAATTCCTATCTTTCTTTCTTTCTTCTTTTTATTTATTTATTTATTTTTTTTTAGACAGAGTCCTGCTCTGTTGCCCAGGCTACAGTGCAGTGGTGTGATCTTGGCTCAGTGCAACCTCTGACTCCCAGGTTCAAGCAATTATCTTGCCTCAGCCTCCCCAGTAGCTGGGATTACAGGTACCCACCACCACGCCCCGCTAATTTTTTTGCATTGTTTAGTAGAGATGGGGTTTCACCATGTTGGCCAGGCTGGTCTTGAACTCCTGACCTCAGGTGATTTGCCCATCTCGGCCTCCTAAAGTACTGGGATTACAGGTGTGAGCCACCTTGCCTGGTCCCGTTTCTTAATTTCTTCCTCCTTGGGAAAGGATATTCCCAGCAGCTGGGATCTTGGCATTTCCTCTTCCCGTAGACTATCTTGTGTCCTCTATGAAAAATTTTCAGGAAACTGTTTGGACTTGAGGGCTTTTGCTCACTTAGTTATGGAAGATCAGCTTTAAACATTGATTTTAGGGTTTTCCTGAAATATTTTGTCACAATCAAAATTGTTGTTGATCAAGGCCTACCCATTTCTTTTATAAATGAGAAAGAAAAAAAGAAAAAGATTACATTAATTCATGCAATTATTCCACAGATATTCTGATTTAAAAGTTATCTTCTCAGTGAGGCCTTCCTTGACCACCCTTTCTCAATATCCCCCATTGGCTCAGCTCTGTTTTCTCTTCCTCTGCTTTATAGTCTTCATAACACTTTTAAGTCTCTGTAACGTATTATTTACTTTTTTATTTATTTACTTTTTTATTTTTATTTTTTGAGACAGAGTATTGCTCTGTCACCTAGGCTAGAGTGCAGTAGCATGATCTCTGCTAACTGCAACCTCCCCTTCCCAGGTTCAAGCAATTCTTCCACCTCAGCCTCCCAAAGTAGCTGGGACTACAGGCGCGCACCACCATGCCCAGCTAATTTTTGTATTTTTAGTAGACACCTTTTTTTCACCATGTTGGCCTAGCTGGTCTTGAACTCCTGGCCTCAAGCAATCTGCCTGCCTGGGCCTCCCAAAGTGCTGGGATTACAGGCATGAGCCACCACACCAGGCCATTTGCATTTATTTACATTTTTATAGACTTTCTCACCAGAAAGTAAGTTCCATGAAGGCAGGAACTTTGCCTTCTATGTCTTATCTCCAGCACTTAGTTACAATGTATGACACATAGCAGACACTCACAGATATTTGTGGAATGAGTGAATGACCACTGTGTCAGACACATTGCTGGGCTCTGGGATACAGTGATGAATGAATGAGACACAGTCTCCCCTTTTGTGAATCTCAATTTCAAACCATCTGACTACCTTTTCTAAAGTTTTTCACTTTAGAAAAAGTTGTTCTTTGACTTGGAAAAAGAGAGGTTTAGTCTGAGGAAGGCTTTACTGAGTGTGCTATGTTCCCTGAGATATAAATATTAACCACTCATATTAGAGACAAGAATTGTGAGCATTTGAGAATGATTCCTAAACTTTGAATCTCCTGGAGTTTGATATTTGTGCCCTGATTTCCTTAGTCTGATTTGTCCTTTTTCTTCCTCCTGGAATGAGAGAAGGAAGAGCTATAAAAACCTTGAAGAAGACTTTTTTTTTTTTTAGATACGGCCTCACTGTGTTGTCCAGGCTGGACTGCAGTGGCTTTTCACAGGCACAATCAGGACACTGTAGCCTACAATGCCCAGGCTCCAGCAACCTTCCTGCCTCATCCTCCCAAGTGGCTGGACTACAGGCCTGCACCACCACATCCTTGAAAGAGGCTTTTACCAATGAAGGAAGAATGAGACAAAGGTCAAGGATTGAATTATATTTCCAGTGGCTCACACCTGTAAGCCTAGAACCTTGGGAGGCTGAGGTGGGTAGATCACTTGAACCCAGGAGTTTCAGACCAGCCTGAGCAACATGGCAAAACCCCATCTCTACTAAAAATACAAAAATTAGCCAGGCGTGGTGACCCGCACCTGTGATCCCAGCTACTCAGGAGGCTGAGGTGGGAGGATTCCTTGAGCCCAGGAGGTGGAGTTTGCAGTGAGCTGAGATCACACTACTGCACTCCACTCCAGCCTGGGTGACAGTGTTACCAGAGGGTCCTTGTTCTTAGAGCTCCCAAAATGGTGGCAGGCCGCTTCCAAGGTGGTGGCAAGCCTCTTGTTCTCTGACCTGGGGTTCTTGGCCTCACGGATTCCAAGGAATGGAATCGTGGGCCATGCAGTGAGTGTTATAGCTCTATTCAGCTAGATTAGGACGAACCCTGGGCACTTAGCCCGAGCAGGAACAATGGCAAGCCTCTAGTCTGATTGGGAGCAGCAATGGGCACAGAAGTGCAGCAGACACCCTGCTGGATCCGGAGGGTTGGAAGTCAGCGGCGTGTCTGTGACGGCAGCAAACAGCAGTGGTGGATGGCGAGTGAAAGCTCAGCTCCAGTCATAACAAACACGGACCAGAAGAGTGTGCAGTTACAAGATTTAATAGAGTGAAAACAGAGCTCCCATAAAATGGGAGGGGACCCAAAGGGGGTTGCCACTCTGGGCTTACATGCCTGGGGTTTATATCCCAACCATCGTCCCTCCCCCTGTGCTCTGAGGCGATATATGATTTGACTATGTCTTTACCTCCTGCTTTAGCCTAATTTGTATTTTAGTGAGCCCTCTTTACTATCTGATTGGTCGGGTGTGAGCTGAGTTGCAAGCCCTGTGTTTAAAGGTGGATGCAGTCACCTTCTCAGCTTGGCTTAGGGATTCTTCTAGGAAATCCAGCTATTCCTGTCTCTCAACAGAGCAAGACTCAATCTCAAAAAAAAAAAAAAAAAAGGAGCTAGGCATATTGGTGCACACTCATACTCCCAGCTACTCAGGAGGCTGATGCTGGAGGATTGCTCGGGCTTAGGAGGTCGAGGCTACAGTGAGCTATGATCATGCCACTGTACTGCAGCCTGGGCAACAGAGTGAGACCCTGTCTCCAAAAATTAAAATAAAGAAGATTTCAGTCATGTGCTTTCTTTTTCTGTCTAATCTTATCTTCATCTTTGTCAACTCTGCATCTCTGCCTCTGTTTCTTTTCCAGATGTTTTTAAAAATTTCTTTCTCTGTCTGCCTCTGTCTTCAAGAGTTTCAATTTCTTTCTTTCCCTCAGTCACTGCTCCAGCTCTTTCACTGTCTCTCCCTCCTCCTATATTCTCCTTCTCTGCCTCTGACTTTCTGTTTTTCTATCTCTGAATCTTATTGAATTTTTTCCTTCTTTCACACTTCTAATTTTTGTGACTCATCTCTATATATAGAGTGGGGGTTGTGAGCAAAATCTTTGGAGTCAGAAAAGTCTTGAATTAGAACCTGGCTCTGCCACCTCCTGAGTATAACCTTGGGCACACTGTGCTATCCATATAAGCCCCACTTTTTTTTCTTACTGATAAGAACATAATCTGGCCGGGTGCGGTGGCTTACACCTGTAATCTCAGCATTTTGGGAGGCCGAGGTGGGTGGATCACGAGGTCAGGAGTTCGAGGCCAGACTGGCCAACATGGTGAAACGCCATCTCTACTAAAGAGGCAAAAAATTAGCCGGGTGTGGTGGCACATGCCTGTAGTCCCAGCTACTCGGGAGGCTGAGGCAGGAGAATCCCTTGAACCTGGGAGGCGGAAGTTGCAGTGAGCCAAGATAGCACCACTGCACTCCAGCCTGGGCAACAGGTCTAGACTCCATCTCAAATATATATATAAAATAATCTATTTCAGAAGTTTGCTATGAGAGTTAAATAAAATGCATAAACGGGGACCTGGCACACCATAAGTGAATAAGTTCACACTATCCCCCAAGCAATCAATCACTAAACAAACAAGAGCTGTTGTTAATTATTTTACGTCTGCCTCCCTCCAAGACTTATTGTCTTCCTGGGGTACAGAATGCTAATGATTAGGGAGTCTAAAAGTATGGAAAAAAACCCCACTTTGGTCTTTTCTTACCCTAACTCTCAATATAAGACCATCTCACCTGGGGTCACCAAAATGTATGTGGGGATTTCTCCCCAGCAGCAACCAATTCTGCAGCAGTTTCTCCAATGGGCACCAGTTTAGTGTCCTCTAATTGAGTTCAATTCTGACACTACCTACCTGGAAATAATATCTGATCCGGCAGGTCAAGAGCTCAGTCCCACAAGGCTGTCCCCACTTCAGATGCCTGTTGCAAGCACAGGTTATGGTCTGTGCTCTGACCAAATGGCTATAAATCTGGGTTCCCACAACCCCATCTTTGGGTATAATTAATATGCTTGAGTGGCTCACAGAACTCAGAGAAACATGTTTTTGTTTTGTTTTTGAGACAGGGTTCATTCTGTTGCCTAGTCTGGAGTGGAGTGGTACAATCCTAGCTCACTGCAGCCTTGACCTTCTGGGCTCAAGGGATCCTCCCACCTCAGCTCCTGAGTACCTGGGACTGCAGGCATTGCCACCTTGCCCAGCTAATTTTTTTTATTTTTTGTAGAGACAGAGTCTCACTATGTTGTCCAGACTGGGCTCAAACCCCTGGCCTCAAGTGATCCTCCCACCTCGGCCTGTCAAAATGTTGGGATTACAGGCATGCGCCACTGCACCTGGTAAACACTTTACTTATATTTACTGGTTTATTAATAAAGGATATAATAAAAGATACTGAAGCGCCAGATGAAGGGATACCTACGGCAAGGTTTGTGGGAAGGGGTGCAGAGCTTCCATGCCTGCTCTAGGCTCACCACCCTTCAGGAACTTCATTATGTTCAGCTATCCTGACGCTCTTCTAAACCCTGTCCTCTTGGGTTATTATGGAGGTTTCACTGTGTAAGTGTAATTGACTGGATTATTGGCCGTTAGTGACAATCTTAACCTTTTGCCTTCCATCCTCACCTTGAAGACTGGAGGGTGGGGCTGAAAGCCCCAATCCTCTAAGCATGCCTTGGTCTTTCTGATGACCAGCCCCACACTGAAGCTACCTAGGGGCTGTCAGCTACCAGTCATCGTGTTGACATACAAAACACACGCTTATCACTCTGGAAATTCTGACTTTCCAGAGCTCTGTGCCAGGAAATATGCATGTGCATATATATCTTATTGTAAATCACAATATCACAGATGATGTAATGTTCTGATTGCTCCAGTGATGTTAATCGCTTTAATCTTGTTAAAGTAATCAGAACCAAAATGGTGTCATTTATGTTAAAAACAAAAGCAAAAATCCTGATGAAAAGAGCTGGGGAAGGCCATGAATAGAAGGTCCTCATGCTCATATGCATGATAACAAAAACTATCACAAAAGACTGCAAAAAATACAACCTTGCACACAGGATATCACAATCTTACACAAAAAACACTTCTGCAAGGACATCTGCCTAGCAATTGCCTGTCCAACCTCGGACTGGCATCACCCTTGTTATTGACTTTTGTAGCTGGGGATAACTGTTTCAAAAGAATTATGTAATTCTCTTCATTTTTTCCTTTAAACATCTTTGCCTTCCTCTACCTCCCTGAATATGCCCATAATTTATTATGGCATGCGTATTCCCTTTGCAATGCTCTATTCCCAGATTTGTATCTTTTCCTTTTAGAGAGCCTCTTTCCATTTGTTACTTAGGTCGACAACCTCAGAATAACCCCAAAAGGTTAGGTAACATGCCCAAGGTCGGCCGGGAACGGTGGCTCACGCCTGTAATCCCAGCACTTTGGGAGGCCAAGGCAGGCGGATCACGAGGTCAGGAGACTGAGACCATCCTGGCTAAAATGGTGAAACCCCGTCTCTACTAAAAATGCAAAAAATTAGCCGGGCGTGGTGGTGAGCGCCTGTAGTCCCAGCTACTCGGGAGGCTGAGGCAGGAGAATGGTGTGAACCCGGGAGGCAAGATTGCACCACTGCACTCCAGCCTGGGCGACACAGCGAGACTCCGTCTCAAAAAAAAAAACACATGCCCAAGGCCACACATCTAGTAAATAAATGCCTAGATGCATATATTCTGGCTCCAGGGCCCATTCTCACTGTTTTCTACATTTTCTCACTCTCCTTATCCTTCCTTTTCTGTCCTTCTCCTCACCTTGCAGATACTTTTGACTTCTGGGAGAACTGCCAAAGTTTTATTTACATCTTTGCCTTCTTTTAGCTCTTCACGTTTGAACAAGGGCACTGGCAGTCAGGAGTTAGGGAGGAGTCTTAGGCCCTGCCAAGCTCAGAGGAGGGCAAGCTGGAGAAGAGGCACCTGGGGATAAGGAAGAATGAGTCAATCAGACTTTCAGAAACAGGACCAGCTGCTGGAATAAGGGTCTTGTCCCAAGGGCACCAGTCTTTTAGGATGAATAAATGGATTTACTGGAATGAAGACACAATATCCCCAACAACCATAATCTATGCCACATAGCTGCACAGGATCTTCCCTCAGGGTGTGGGTGGAGATCAAGAGTAGGCCCCTAAGGCTCCTTCCAGACAATTTCCCTCCCTTTCAACACAAGCCATGGGCTTCTACTTCTGCTGACAGTTCTCTCCTGGATCATTTCTGAAGCTGGGAATCTTCGCTGTCATCTGGGATGCTCTCACCTAGGACATTCTCTCCCCTTCCTGCTACAAGGTACTCCTGCAGTCCTACCTCTTCACAGACTGGCTTCTATCTGCAAGAAAGGGATGTGCATTTCTCACCAGTTAGGAAAACAGAAGGGCAGAGAAAAGGAAGGAGGAGCTGCCTGAGGGCAAAGCTGGGCTTGTCCCTACCCTAGGTCCACTCAAGGTAAAACTCAGCACATAAACAGGCTGACTGAAAATGGGGAAGAGATGAAGAAAGAGTTCAGCAAATCTGATTTATTTTAAATTTTCATTTTTTTCTCATTAAAAAAATAATAATTAAATAGAGACAGGGTCTGGCTATCTTGCACAGGCTAGTCTCAAATTCCTGGGCTCAAGTGATTCTCCTGCCTCGGACTTTGAGTGTTGGGATTAGAGGCATGAGCCACTGCACACAGCCTTTTTCTCATTCTTATTAAAAAACATGAAAATAATGAATTATGCGACTGTTCAAGGGAATCCCAATCCCTTAAGAACCCCTATTAACAGTTTGCTTCCTTCTCTCTTTAATTTTGTTTTTCTTTATTGGCCTTTTTGCTTCAGTACATTTTCTTTGAGATGGAGTCTTGCTCTCTTACCCAGGCTGGAGTGCAGTGGCTCAATCTCAGCTTACTGCAACCTCTGCCTCCCAGCCACAAGCAATCCTCCTGCCTCAGGCTCCTGAGTAGCTGGGATTACAGGCAGGCACCCCTGCGCCCGGCTAATTTTTATATTTTTAGTAGAGATGGAGTTTTGACATGTTGGCCAGCCTTGTCTGGAACTCTTGACCTCAAATGATTCACCCGCCTCAGCCTCCCAAAGTGCTGGGATTACAGGCATGAGCCACTGTGCCTGGCTGAGAAATTGAGTTTTGAAAGAGATTTAGAGAGTGGAAGGATAAAAGAGGAGAAATGGAGGAGAAAGGGAGGGAAGGAGGGAGGAGACGGATAGGAGTGCAACAGACTGACAGGAATAAGAGAATTTGGTAGGTATAGATAATTAAGAGACATTTAAAAAGTTGGTTGATGGGCTGGGCACAGTGGTTCACACCTATGGTCCCAACAACTCCGGAGTCTGGGGTGGGAGGGTCATTTGAGTCTGGGAGGTCAAGGCTGCAGTGAGCTATGATCATGCCCCTGTACTCCAGCCTAGTCAACAGAGCAAGATCCTGTCTCAAAAATGCATAAATAAATGAAAGTTGGCTGGGCGTGATGGTTCATGCCCATAATCCCAGCACTTTGGGTGGTTGAGGTGGAAGGATCATCTCTCTCTTTTCTTTTTTGAGATGGAGTCTCGGTCTGTTGCCCAGGCTGGAATGCAGTGGCCAGATCTTGGCTCACTGCAACCTCTGCCTCCCTGGTTCAAGCAATTCTCCCACCTCTGCCTCTCGAGTAGTAGTAGCTGAGACTACAGATGTGCACCACTGGGCCTGGCTAATTTTCGTATTTTTAGTAGACATGGGGTTTTGTCACGTTGGCAGGCTAGTCTTAAACTCCCAGCCTCAGGTGATCCACCCGCCTCAGTCTCCCAAAGTACTGGGATTACAGGCATGAGCCACCATGCCCAGCCTGGGAGGATCTCTTGAAGCCAAGCCTAAGCAACATAGGGAAATCCCGTCTCTACAAAATAATAATAACAATAATAATAATAATAGGTGTGGTGGCATGCACCTGTAGTCCCAGTTACTCAAGAGGCTTACTTGAGCACTGGAGTTTGAGGCTGCAGTGAGCTATGATCGTGCCAGCAGTGTCTTCAGGGGAGACCCTATCTCTAAAGAAAAAAAAAAGTGAGATACTGCTGAAAAGAATAAGATAGAGATTTTGAGAGAGATATTGAGTTAAATTGTGAGGTTTCTCTGTAGCTACTGTGTTAGCTCTTTCTGCAACATCTGTCAATTATTGCCCCATTTCCTGGATCGATCCTTTAATGAGTAAATTTTTTTTTTTTTTTTTTTTGAGATGGAGTCTTGCTCTGTCTCCAGGCTGGAGTGCAGTAATGCAATCTCGGCTCATTGCAATCTCTGCCTCCTGGATTCAAGAGATTCCCCTGCCTCAGTCTCACGAGTAGCTGGGACTGCAGGCGTGCACCACCACACCTGGCTAATTTTTTATGTTTTAGTAGAGACCGGGTTTCACCATGTTGGCCAGGATGGTGTTGATTTCCTGACCTCATGATCTGCCCGCTTCGGCCTCCCAAAGTGCTGGGAATTACAGGCGTGGCATCTTTTTAATGCCAAAAGATTTAGGCATTGCCGGGCGCGGTGGCTCACGCCTGTAATCCCAGCACTTTGGGAGGCTGAGGCAGGCGGATCACCTGAGGTCAGGAGTTCAAGGCTAGCCTGGTCAACATGGTGAAACCCCATCTCTACTAAAAATACAAAAATTAGCCAGGCGTGGTGGCAGGCGCCTGTAGTCCCAGCTACTAGGGAGGCTGAGGCAGAAGGATCACTTGAACCCAGGAGGTGAAGGTTGCAGTGAGCCTAGACCACACTATTGCACTTCAGCCTGGGCAACAAGAGTGAATCTTCTTTCTTTTTTAGGATACAGACCAACAGCTTTCATGTTTTGTTTCTAGATCTGATACATTAGTCTAAGACTTGTGCCCTCTGGGCCAGCTGACAGAGCAGCAGGAAGGATCGAGGGTCAGAGACTCCTCCCTGGTCCAGAGAAGTGTAGGCTAGCAAGCTGATAGTACAACCAAAGTGGGAAGCAAGAGACAACTGTGTTATAGTCATAATTGAGACCCCTTCCACCCTGCTTAGTCCCAGAATAGTGCTTGTTACCAGTAGGTGCTCAATAAATAGTCATCAATGAATGAATACATTTAAAAAACAAATAAACATGAATAAGTAAGACTTCAGTCATTTTGAGGGAGATGGTGGCAGCGTTGGGTGGGCACAGTACTACAGAAAAAACAAAATTAAATGTCAAGAAAAAGCATCAGCCACAGTGATAAAAGATACATATCAGACTCTGGCATTATGGCTAATCAAGCTGCAGCTCTGAAAGTTCAGGAGAGGCTGGGCACAGTGGTTCATGCCTGTAATTCCAACGCTTTGGGAGGCCAAGACGGGAGGATCACTTGAGGTCTGGAGTTTGAAACCAGCCTGACCAACATGCTGAAACCCTGACTCTACTAAAAATACTAAAATTAGCTGGGTGTGGTGGTGGGTGCCTGTATGCCCCCCAGCTATTCGGGAGGCTGAGACAGGAGAATCACTCAAAAAAAAGGAGATGACCGTATTTGAGAAATACGAAGAATAGAATGAGAAGGTCATATAAATCCAATAGAAATTCCAGGAGAACCCATTAGCAAGAATGGAAGAAAAACAATATGGCTTAGAAATGTTCATAATTAGAGAAATTCAAGAGTGTTTAGATTGAAGACATACAATGAGACATAAACGAGATAAATAAAAACAAATCTTACTTAGACAGTTTCAGCTAAAAATATAGACTCTGGACAAAGCACACATCTTTTAAAAACAACCAGAGGCCGGGCACAGTGGCTCATGCCTATAATCTCAGCACTTTAGGAGGCCATAGCGGGCGGATCACGAGATCAGTAGTTTGAGACCAGACTGGCCAATGTGGTAAAACCCTGTCTCTACAAAACAATACAAAAATACACACATACATATATATACACACATACACACACACACACATACACACACATATAGCTGGGGTGAGGTGGCTTGCGCCTATAATCTGAGCTATTCGGGAGGCTGAGACAGGAGAATTGCTTGAACCTGGGAGGCAGAGGTTACAGTGAGCAGAGATCGTGCCACTGCACTCCAGCCTGGGTAACAGAGCAAGACTCCATCTTAGAAAAATAAAATAAAAGCAACTAGAGAGTAGAGAACAATTACCTGCAAGGGAATAAAAGTTTGGATGTTAGCAGACTTCTCAAATAAATGGCTTCTGTACTCACCTAACCTATTTTGCAAGAATGATAACATAATAAAGACATTTTTAGACAAAGAAAGTTTGAAAATGTTTACAATTAGAACTATTGTTGATTCTACATCAGAAAAAATAAAGCTGTGCCCAAAAGAA
Source organism: Macaca nemestrina (assembly GCF_043159975.1). Taxonomy (NCBI): domain Eukaryota; kingdom Metazoa; phylum Chordata; class Mammalia; order Primates; family Cercopithecidae; genus Macaca; species Macaca nemestrina. The sequence continues at coordinate 162,270,559 of NC_092126.1, read as the reverse complement.
AGAGGATGAAAGAAGCAATGATGATCAAAGCACTTGATAAACATGTGGTTAAATCTAAATAAATATTTATGACAAAAATAATAACGACCGCTTTTAGGAACATAAAAGCAAATTTAGGCTGGACATAGTGATTCATGCCTGTAATCCCAGCATTTTGGGGAGCCAAGGCAGGAGGATCACTTGGGCCCAGGAGTTCTAGACCAGCGTGGGCAACCTAGCAACACCCCGTCTCTACAAAAATATTGTTTTAAAAATTTTTTTTTTTTTTTTTTTTTTTTGAGGCGGAGTCTCGCTCTGTCGCCCAGGCTGTTTTAAAAAATTAACTGAGGTGGTGGTCCTTACCTGTAGTCCCAGCTACTGGGGAGGCTGCAGTGAGAAAATCATTCTAGCCCAGGAGGTCAAGGCTGCAGAGTCATGATGGCACCACTGCAGTCCAGCTTGGGTGACAGAGTGAACGAACACCATCTCTAAACAAAGTATAAATAAAAATAATGTAACTTTAAATCTTGCATATAACTTACATACCATTTGAGAGGGGGAGAAAATAAAATGCAACCATTCTAACAGAAAGCTGGAAAAGTTAAAAACACACAAAGATGGTAAGAAATCTGGTAGAAATAAGTAGTGATCCCCCCATTATCCATGTGGATACATTCCAGGATCCTCAGTTTCTTCCTACACAACCACATCGTGTAGGCCAGGTAGCTTATACAGCATGGATACACTGGACGAAGGAATGATTCACATCCTGGGAAGAGCAGTACAGCCAATTTAAAATTTGAGCATTAAAAAAAAAAAGGGCTGGGCGTGGTGGCTCACTCCTATAATCCCAGCACTCTGGGAGGCCAAGGCGGGTGGATCACTTGAGGTCAGAAGTTCAAGACAGCCTGATCAACATGGTGAAACCCCGTCTCTACTGAAAAAACACAAAATTAGCTGGTGGGTTGCACACGCCTCTAATCCTACCTCCTTGGGAGGCTGAGGCAGGAGAACCACTTGAATCCAGGAGGTGGATATTGCAGTGAGCTGATATCATGCCATTGCATTCCAGCCTGGGCAACAAGAGTGAAACTCTATCTCAAAAAAAAAAAAAAAAGAAAAAAGAAAAGAAAACTTACACATTTTTTATTTATGGAAGTTTCCATTTAATATTTTTGGATGACAGTTGACTAAAACCACAAAAAGCAAAACTGTGGATAAGGTGGGATTACTGTGTTCTTATCCTATCAAATATAAATGGATTATTCCATATGAAAATTCTCAGATTGGATCACTATTTTAAAGACACACTTCTAAAACTTTATTTTCATTTTTTTGAGGTAGGGTCTTGCTCTCTTGCTCTGTTGCCCAGACTGGAGTAGATTGGTGCAATTAGGGCTCACTGCAGCCTCAACCTCCCAGGCCGAAGTGATCCTTCCACCTCAGCCTCCCAAGTACCTCAGACCACAGGCGAGTGTTACCACACCTAGAGGAATTTTACACCTAGAACAACGCAAGCGTAAAAGTAAAAATGTGGTTGCATCAGAAAGCACAGGAGCCGCCTTGAAGGGTAGTCAAAGGTAGGAAGTTTGAGTATAAAAAAAGAATAATGACTATTTTCAGCAATAGTTACACTATGCTCTAAGCATACTTTTATTGAATGAACAAATTAATGAATGAAGGGTGGAACATCAGGGTGTGTCTGGGTGGTGCAGGGGCAGGAGGAGGTCTGATTGTATAAAAACTGCATTTAAATACAGGGTCTTCCGCATGAGGACACACTAAGGAAACTGCATTTGCAGAGAGAGACACACCATGCAGGACTGAAAATAGTTAGTCTAAGGGATTCTTGACAGGTAAGCATGGGGAGGCACGGAGGGTAGCCAGAATGTGGGGCTTTAAGTGCTCAAAGAGGATTTGAAAAATCAAAGGAGCAATATTAAAGGGTGCAAACCACTCAGCCCATTCACATTAGAGGGACATGATATAGAGGGTTGCAAGTAGGGGACAGAAGAAACCTCAGAAAGACTGACTGTTCACCTCATGAAAATCAGGGAGTGAATGTGAGACTCCTTACTTACTGAGTGTGGTTGTCTGTTCTGCAGGGCTCCCAAGCTTTCCCCACCTGTGTTAGCCAGACCTTTGGAAATCCTTAATTAGAATGTAAACTCCATCATAGCAACTATTTTTGTGTACTTCATTCATTGCAGAATCCACAGACTTATGTAAGTGCCCATTTGTAGGTGGTAGGCAATAAAAATTTGCTGAGTAAATGTGGTTCTGCTAGTGGCAATTCTGCCTTATGATCTCCATAGCCTTGATGAGGGAAAGCACTGTAGACCAGTTGAATCATTTGCTTCTTTGTTTCTTTAATATGCTAGTTTAAGCTGCAGACTCTCAATGCCCATCCCAGGAAAGAGGGCCAGGGTTTATAGACTGTGTGTACAAGAGTCAGTAAGACCTGATTCATTCCCATCTATGCTTCTCCTCTACCTGGCCAAACTTTTAGATCTCATGTCTCTTCATCTTTAAGAGGTTGATAATAATTGTCCATTATCCCGTGTGTTTGCCGAGGATCACAGGAATCATGTATGTGAAGCACTTGAATGTCTGACAGTATCCTAATGCTGCTACTGAATGTTACGGCATCATTTCTTCACTCTTAGGATCGTACTGAAGAACAGATGCTTAGTTAAGTTTAATTTCTTTTCAATTAAATGCCAAGCCTTAGGCCATTCCTTGTTATTGCTGTTCAAACTTTTTGGTCTCAGAACCTCTTTATATTCTTAAAAATTGTTGAGGACTCCAAAGAACTTTTGTTTCTATAGGATAAACCTAGATATTTACCATATTCAAAGTGAGAACTGAAAGATTAAAATATATTTATTCATTCCTTTCAAAATAAAATGATAAATGCATTGCATGTAACTATATTTTCCACACACACACACAAATTGTGAGACCAATGGCATTGTTTTACATTTTAGTACTTTAGGGCTTAATGGAAGATAACAGAATTCTCTTCTGCTTTGCAGTCCCTTTTCTGATGCATTACTTTGAAGTGTAAGAAGATAATCTGACCTTATACAGATATGATGCTAGGAAAAGGAGTATTCTTATAGCCTTTGAAATAATTGTGGATATTCTTTGAAACTACAACACAAACTCAACAAGTAGCAGTTTCTTAAAGATGAGTTGCAATGTGAAATTTGTTTTCTTTTTTTGAGGCAGAGTCTCACTCTGTCACCCAGCCTGGAGTACAGTGGCATGATCTCAGATCGCTGCAGCCTCTGCCTCCCAGGTTCAAGCGATTCTTCTGCCTCAGCCTCCCTAGTAGCTGGGACTACAGGTGCGTGCCACCACGCCCAGCTAATTTTCATATTCTTAGTAGAGACGGGGTTTTACCATGTTGGTCAGGCTGGTCTCAAACTCCTGACCTCAAGTAATTCACCCTCCTCGGCTTTCCAAAGTGCTGGGATTACAGGCATGAACCACCATGCCTGGCCTGCAATGTGAAATTTGAAATCATATGAATGAACTTTTCAAACTCTGTCACATTAAAATCCATTGGCCTACATTGGACTTTGAGTGGATCTTTTACCCACGCATGATTTTGTAACATACTGGTCATTTGCAAAATATTGGTTTATGAATTAAGAAGCTCTTCTAAATTTATTCCCCTACACATTTGTTATAGAATAAGAGTGAAAAAGTAAAATAACATGCAAGATGTCACCACTGAGGGAGGCTAGCTGAAGTGTGTGCAGCACCTTCACCATATATATTATTTTGCTCTTGTGAATCTGAAATTAGTTCAAAATTAAAAGTAAACAAAACAAAACCAATAAATAATATGGTAATTTTTGCTTTCAATATTCATATACATTCCAAATAACTTTTACAAATTTAAGACCTATTATATGTAACCAGATATTTACCATATTTGTGGCTTTTCCTTTATTCTTGAAGTTCCAATTTTCCCTCTTAGGAAGAACTTTCTTGAACACTCCATAGAACAGGACTACCAGCCACAGATTCTCATAGTTCTGAGAATGTCTTCTTTTCACCTTCTTTCCTGAAAGATATTTTCCCTGGATATGGAATCTGAGTTGATTGGGAGTGATGGCAAGTGGTGTAAAAAAGAATCTAAGTTGACAGTGGAACAAAACCTTTGAAGTGCTAAAAGAAAAGAACTGTCTTTGTTTCTGATGAGAAATCTGTGGTCATTTGATCTCTATCTTTTCGTATATAGATTGCACTTCAACAATCTCATCGAAGAAATATCCCTCTACTTTGAGTCACAAAGATATTGACACACGATTTCTTTTGTTATTTCTAAAGTTTCATTTTTGACAAGTACAGCTAGAGTATTTCTCTATGTTATAAAATATGAATCATTTTCCAGCTGAGGTAGAGCAATTGGGGGTTAACCTCACTTGCCAGATGTAATACAGCAAGCTCAGGCTCCTTGAAAGCATTGCTATCCAGCGAATGAATTCCTCATCAGCATTCCCTATCTCATAGGCCTTCCATCTCAGATTCAGACACCATGATGAACAGAATGGCCCCAGGGAATCGCCAGCCAGACCCTTTCATCAACAGGAAAGATCCCAACATGAAGATGATACAACCGCAGGATCCAGCTAGTCCCAGTGAGTATCATCCTTCTTTCTCCTCTTTCTCTCTCTACTGCCCCCTTCTCATGTGGCCCTGTAATTGCATTTTGCATTTGTTTTAAGGCAGCTATTGATTGTTGCTAAAAATCTATTCAAAAAGTCTTCCCATTATAAAAGGAGAAATACATTTCAAATCAAATGGGCCTTTGGTCCATGGTTGATTCAAATTATGAGAGATAAGCTAAGAATATAATATGTAGAGCAAGTGAGAACGTTTTTCTAGGAGAAAACATCTGAAGCATAGAGAGATAGAAATTGAGAAATCTCCTTTTCCAAGGCAGGTATATTGTGGCCCAATATGGTGGAAAAATTAAAATTAAAAAAAAAGCTCATTATTCAGAGTAGTAGTGTATACATGTATAAAAAGATTTATTTACATAAGGTGGATCTTAGTGAATTGTTCTGAAATATGTATTTGTTATTTGATATTTTACCCTGGAGGTTTTCCAAACATTGTTTTTTCTATTTTTAGTAGAGATGGGGTTTCACCATGTTAGTCAGGATGGTCTCAATCTCCCGACCTCAGGTGATCCACCCGCCTTGGCCTCTCAAAGTACTGGGATTATAGGCGTGAGCCACCGCGCCCAGCTAACTCCTGACCTTGTGATCCGCCTGCCTCTGCTTCCCAAAGTGCTGGGATTACAGGCATGAGCCACCAAGCCTGGCCGGCTTATTATTATTATTATTTTTTTTTTCTTTAAAGATGGAGTTTTGCTCTTATTGCCCAGGCTGGAGTGGAATGGCGCGATCTCGGATCACTGTAACCTACACTTCTTAGAATCAAGTGATTCTCCTGCCTCAGCCTCCCAAATAGCTGGGATTACAGGCATGCGTGACCACACCTGGCTAATTTTTGTATTTTTAGTAGAGAGGGAGTTTCACCATGTTGATCAGGCTGGATGGTCTTGAACTCATGACCTTGGGTGATCTATGAGCCTCAGCCTTCCAAAGTGCTAGGATTACAGGTGTGAGCCACCAGTGCCCGGCCAGGCTTAATATTATTAATATGTCAGTACTACCTAGGCAATTTACAGATTTAATGCAATCCCTATAAAAATCCCAATGGTGCTTTTTGCAGAAACTAAAAATGTCTATCCAAAAATTTATATAAAGTCTCAAGGAATCCCAAATAGCCAAAATAATGTTGAAAAAGATGAACATATGAACAAAGCTAGAGGCCTCATATTATGTAATCTCAACATTTATTACAAATTACAGTAATCAAAGAGTGTGATGCTGGCATAAAGACAGATATATAGACCAATAGAAGAGAACAAAGTCCAGAAATACATCCTTGCACATATAGTCAACAAGGGTGCTAAGGCCATTCAATTGGGACGGGACAGTCTCTGAAACAAATGGTGTTGGGAAAACTGAATATCCACATGCAAAAGAATGATGCTGGATCCTTATCTTACCACACGCAAAAATTAAAATGGATCAAGTCCTAAACACAAAAGCTAAAACTGCAAAGTTCTGAGAAAAAACATAGGGGAAAAGCTTTATGACATTTGATTTAGCAATGGTTTCTTGTATATGACACCAAAAGCACAGGCAACAAAATATAAATAGATAAATCAGACTACATTAAAAATAAAAGCTTGCATGATCAAAGGACACAATCGAAAGGGTGAAATGGGGCTGGGCATGGTGGCTCATGCCTGTAATCCTGGCACTTTGGGAGGCCGAGATGCGTGGACCACCTGAGGTCAGGAGTTCTAAACCAGCCTGGCCAACATGGTGAAACCCCATCTCTACTAAAAATACAAAAAGTAGCCAGGCATGGTGGCAGTCGCCTGTAGTCCCAGCTAGTTGGGAGGCTGAGGTGGGAGAATCGCTTGAACTTGGGAGACGGAGACTGCAGCAGAGATCATGCCACTGTACTCCAGCTTGGGTGACAGAGAGAGACTCTGTCTCAAAAAAGAAAAAAAAAAAAAAAGTAAAATGGCAAACTATGGAGTGGGAGAAAATATTTGCAAAGCATTTATCTAATAAGGGGTTAATAGCTATAATACATACAAAACTAGAACTCAACAACAATAAAAAAAAAATCCAATTAAAAATGGGCAAAAACCTGAGGTCAGGAGTTCAAGATCAGCCTGACAACATGGAGAAACCCCGTCTCTACTAAAAATACAAAATTAGTCAGGTGTGGTGGTGCATGTCTGTAATCCCAGCTACTCGGGAGGCTGAGGCGGGAGAATCACTTGAACCCGGAAGGCGGAGTTTGCGGTGAGCCAAGATCACGCCATTGAACTCCAGCCTGGGCAACAAAAGCAAAACTCCATCTCAAAAAAAAAAAAAAAAAAAAAAAGGCAAAAACTTGAATAGATCTTTCTCCAAAGAAGATATACAAATGGACAAATCCATGAAAGATGTTCAGCAACATTAATTATTAGGGGAAAGAAGATCAAAACCACACCCATTAGGATGACAACTATCCAAGAAACAGAAAATAACAAGTATCAGTGGGGATGGGGAGAAATTAGAATGCTTGCAGGAATGTAAAATGGCGCTGCCGCTGTGAAAAACAGGATGATGGTACCTCAAAAATTAAAAATAGACTCACCATATGATACAACAATTTCACTTAGAGGTATATACCCAAAAGAATCGAAAGCCGGGTCTATGCTGGGCATGGTGGTTCACACCTATAATCCCACTTGGGGAGGCCAAAGCAGGAGTTTGAGACCAGGCTGGGCAACATAGTGAGACTCCATCTCAAAAAATTATCCAAGCATGGTGGTAATCCCAAAGTGCTGGGATTACAGATGTAAGCCACCGTGCCCAGCCGAAAAAAAAGTTTTTTAATTAGCCAGGAGTGGTGATAGTGCCTGTAGTCCTAGCTACTCAGAAGGAGGAGGCCAGAGGATTGCAGGAGCTCAAGAATTCAAAGTTGCAATGAACTGTGATCGTGCCACAGCACTCCAGCCTGGGCAATAGAGCAATACTTTGTCTCTAAAAAAAGAGAGAGAGAGAGAAAGAAAGAAAAATCCTATTTGCCAGATGAGATGGGCTGGATTCCTGAACAAATAAATGAAGAGAGGAAACCCATTTAGACCAGTGGGTTATATTCAGGTGCAAAGACATGGGGTTTATTCCTAGTTTTTTCTATTTCATAATAAAAAAAAAAAATTGGCTAGCTCTTGCACAGAATATTCCTAGTTTCTAGAATAACGAACGTGTGAGAAAGATGAGAAGACAGAAGCTACTATCCACTGTCCTGAGGTTAAGTAGGGTAGAAAGACTGAGTACCAGAGAATAAAAGTAAAACAGAAAACTTTTCAGTGCAGGCAGGCAAACTAAAACTCAGAGGAGCCAGTTTCCAGAGTGAACAGACTGAGTACACAGAAAATTGAAGAGGTAACTCATGTCCTATCAGAGACAAAATCTCAGAAAGCAGAGAACAGAGCATTGTTACACAGGGCTCAGCCATTCAGAATCAAGACCTGGGATCTGCATTTTCTGGATCTTAAGCCTGGTTGGAGGAAAGGCATGGGAGATTCACCATAGTGATTTGTTTTTTGGTTTTTGTTGTTTTGGTGGGGGGAGAGATTGGTAATGTAAATGTAACCACCCCTTCTTTATCTCTGCCCTGAAGCAACATGGAGAAGGCATCAAGAACGTACTTCATTCTCCCACCAACAGTATGAAGCGCTAGAAGCTCTGTTTAGCCAGACCATGTTCCCAGATAGAAATCTTCAGGAGAAACTAGCTTTGAAACTCAACCTGCCGGAGTCAACAGTAAAGGTCTGATCCCCTGTGGTGTGCTTGATACCCCCATCCAAGCCACATTCACCTATCCAGCCTGGAAATTCCCCACCCTCCACCCCTGCCCCACAATTGTATTTCATTGAGTACCTACTGAAACGGTATCAAACTGGGGACAGACTGGCCTCACTCATGCAGTTTGAAAAATGAGAAAAAATGAGGTTCAGAGGCAAAGTGACTGGGCCACAGAGATAGGAAATAGTGTTGCTAGAATTAAAACTCCAGAAATCAGATTTTTTACATTTGTACTATAGAGTTCAAATAGGGGAAAGGTGCTCATCCAGACAGACTCCTCACTTAGAGTCTTTTTAAGCAAAGCCCTGCAATCTGTTTATTCATAATGCTACCAACAGGCAAATAATCCTCTAACCTCTGAGCCTGCTAAAGCCCATGACATTTTTCTTTTTCTTCTTTCTTTCTTTTTTTTTTTTTTTTTAGAGATGGGAGTCTCACTGTGTTGCCCAGGCTGGTCTCAAACTCCTGAGCTCAAGTGATCCCCTCGCCTTAGACTCTCAAAGTGCTGGTATTACAGATGTGAGCCACCGTGACTGGCCATACATTTTTTTCTTGTTTTTGTTTTTGAGACGGAGTCTCTCTCTGTCACCCAGGCTAGAGTGCAGTGGCACTATCTCCACTCACTGCAAGCTCCGCCTCCTGGGTTCACGCCATTCTCCTGCCTCAGCCTCCCATGTAGCTAGGACTATAGGCACCCGCCACTGCACCCGGCTAATTTTTGTATTTTTAGTAGAGATGGGGTTTCACCGTGTTAACCAGGATGGTCTCTATCTCCTGACCTCGCGATCCGCCCGCCTCGGCTTCCCAAAGTGCTGGGATTACAGGAGTGAGCCACTGTGCCTGGCCGGCCATACATTTTTATTGGAGTATTCCTTACAGTAGAGGCCTCCTGAAATAATCCTTAAAAATCCTTCAGTTCAAATTACTCACCTCTCCCTAGATCCTAGATCCCTGAACCAGCCTCTCTTCTCTAGAGTTCAGGACCCTGTCTCTGAACCCCCATCACAAACCCTGAAACACACCCACTTTCTTCCTTTCTGGGGCCCCAGACCTGATCTTCGTCATCCCTCCTATTGACTCCAGTCATGCCCATCTCTGCTTTTGCAGAGCCCAGTGTCATGGTGAATTTGAGAGGACATTAAGATTATAACCTGGCTGTTTTCACTCAGGAGAAGCTTCAAATGCCTTCTCCAAGAACAGCCCACAATCTCCCCTCTTCCCCCACTCCCAGGTTTGGTTCAGGAACCGGCGATTCAAATTGAAGAAGCAGCAGCAGCAACAGCAGCAACGGCAGCAGCAGCAGCAGCAGCAGCAGCAGCAATCAGCAAAGCAACGAAACCAGATCCCTTCATCCAAGAAGAATGTGCCCACCTCCCTCAGAACGTCCCTCAATCCTTATGCTTTTTCTCCTGTGATTTCAGATTTCTACAGCTCCCTTCCACCTCAGCCCTTAGACCCTTCCAATAGGGCATGGAACTCTACCTTCACTGAGAGTTCCACAAGTGACTTCCAAATGCAAGATACTCAGTGGGAGAGGCTGGTGGCCTCAGTACCTGCTTTGTACTCTGATGCCTATGACATATTCCAAATCATAGAACTGTACAATCTTCCTGATGAGAATGAGATATCCAGCTCTTCTTTCCACTGTCTGTATCAGTATCTCTCACCCACAAAGTACCAGGTAGAAGGACAGGGTTCCTCTCTCAGCACCTTTGCTGGTCCAGCTGTAGGCCTATCTCCCGCACAAACCTGGCCCAGTATGACAAGCCAAGGCTGTCAAGCCTACAGTCAAGCCAACAGATAGCCTGGAATTTCAGAAAACCTCCAATATGGTAGACTTGGGACTAGAGTACTAATAAATATGGACCATTTAGAAAGGAGGTCTTCTTGCCTCTTGCACATGACTTTTTTTTCCTTTGTCTCATTTTAACCCAAACATCTGGGTCTGTGCCTCTGATTTCCATGGGAATGTTGCAAAAAGAGTTTTCCAAGTAGAGCTGGGCACTACGTAATCAGCCCCACAATTCTCCCTGAGAAGCCTGCCTAGTCCCTTACACGGCCAATGAGACGCCAAAATTCCCTTCCCAAAACTATCCTGGAGTTTCTAAAAGTAGGACAGTGGTTTTGGGGGTTTTCCACTTCATTTTTATGAAAGTAGGTCTCACTCTGTCACCCAGGCTGGAATATAGTGGTACAATCACAGCTCATTAAAGCCTTGACCTCCTGGACTCAGGTGATTCTCCCACCTCAGCCTCCTGAGTAGCTAGGACTACAGGTGCCCACCGCCACACCTGGCTAATTTTTGTTTTTGAGACAGAGTTTCACACTGTCACACAGGGTGGAGTACAGTGGCGGGATATCGGCTCACTGCAACCTCCACCTCCCAGGATTCAAGTGATTCTCCTGCCTCAGCCTCCTAAGTAGCTGGGATTACAGGCATGTGCCACCATGCCTGGCTAAATTTCATATTTTTACTAGAGATGGGGTTTCACCATGTTGCCCAGGCTGGTCTCGAACTCCTGACCTCCAGTGATCTGCCTGCCTTGACCTCTCAAAGTGCTGGGATTACAACACTTTGAGCCACTGAGCCTGGCCAATTTTTGCATTTTTTGTAGAGACAAGGTTTTGCCACGTTGCCCAGGCTGGTCTCGACTTCCTGGACTTAACGCCGTCCACCTGCCTCAACATCCCAAAGTGCTAGGAATACAGGGGTGCACCATTGCACCCAGTTGGGTTATCCAGTTTAAAAACACTTTTTTTTTTTTTCAAGGAAACCAAAGAAAACATCATCCACTTTCTGTCTGTATCGTTCCGATTTTAGTATATGTGTTGCGGAAGTGAGCACACTATCGTCCACTTTTAATGAGAAGAAGTCATAAACTTACATTTTGTTTCCAATTTTTAGGGTTTTTGTTGCTGCTGTTGTTGTTTTTTGAGACAGCAGTCTGTCACCGAGGCTGGAGTGCAGTGGCACCATCTTGGCTCACTGCAGCCCCTGCCTCCTGGACTCAAACAATCCTCCCACCTCAGCCTTCTGAGTAGCTGAGACTACAGACACACATCACCATGCCTGACTAATTTTTGTATTTTTAGCAGAGACGGGGTCTTGCCATGTTGCCCAGGCTGAGTTTGGGTGTTTTTTTTTTAAGGGGACTTTCAGTCCTAATTTGAGGGGAAATTACTACTACCACTAGTTTTAATATATAGTACAATGAAAAAAAAAATTTATATATATATATAGTACAATGGTCCAGACATAATAAAAGGTGTAAAAACTGGCACAGGAAGAAATAAAAACAGTTTTGAAGGTGAGATGATAAACTTGCAAATCTAACAAAATAAAAATAGTCAAACTTTTAGAATGGTCCGGGCTTGGTGGCTCATGTCTGTAATCCCAGTACTTTGGGAGGCCGATGCAGGTGGATCACCTGAGGTCAGGATTTCGAGACCAGCCTGGCCAACATGGTGAAACCCCATCTCTACTAAAAATACAAAAATTAGCTGGGCGCGGTGGTGGGCGCCTATAATCCCAGCTACTGGGGAGGCTGAGGCAGGAGAATCACTTGAACCTGGGAGGCAGAGGTTGCAGTGAGCCGAGATCACGTCATCACACTCCAGCCTGGGGGACAAAAGTAAGACTTCGTCTCAAAAAAAAAGCCGGGCGTGGTCACTCACGCCTGTAATCCTAGCACTTTGGGAGGCCAAGGCAGGTGGATCACGAGGTCAGGAGTTCGAGACCATCCTGGCCAACATGGTGAAACCCTGTCTCTACTAAAAATAACAAAAAAAATAGCTGGGCGTGGTTCAGGAGCCTATAATCCCAGCTACTCGGGAGGCTGAGGCAAGAGAATCGCTTGAACCCGGGAGGCAGAGGTTGCATTGAGCCAAGATCGCACCATTGCACTCCATCCTGGGCAACAGAGTGAGACTTAGTCTCAAAAAAAAAAAACCCAAAACTTTTAGAATGACATTTTAGCACATTTTCCAGGCACATGATTAACCTACGAAATTAGTATCATTTCTGAACACTAGTAATAAAGAAACATAAGGGCCAGCCGTGGTGGTTCACACCTCTAATCCCAGCACTTTGGGAGGCCAAGGCGGGTGGATCACATGGTCAGGAGATCGAGACCAGCCTGACCAACATATTGAAACCCCATCTCTACTAAAAATAAAAAAAACTAAAAAAAAAGCTGGATGTGGTGGCACATGCCTATAATCCCAGCTACTCGGGAGGCTGAGGAAGGATAATTGCTTGAACCTGGGAGGTGGAGGTTGCAGTTAGCTGAGATTGCACAACTGCACTCCAGCCTGGACAACAGAGCAAGACTCTATCTCAAAAAAAAAAATAAATAAATAAATAAACATAAGATAAGTACCGCTCAATGAAAAATGTACAAGTACCTAGGAATTCATGAAGAAAATACCTCTGTGGAGAAAACTTCAGAACTTAAAAAAGAACACAGAAAATGTTTTGAATACACCAGGCATGGTGGCTTATGCCTGTAATGCTAGCACTTTTGGAGGCCAAGGTGGGCAGATCACGAGATCAAGAGATCGAAACCAACCTGGCCAACATGGTGATATCCTGCCTCTACTATAAATACAAAAAAAAAAAAAAATTAGCTGGGTGTGGTGGCACACATCTGTAGTCCCAGCTACTTGGGAGACTGAGGCAGGAGAATCACAAGGATTGAAATTATGCAGTGTGTTCTCCAAACATGATGGAATGAATTTAGAAATCAATAATGGAAGAAAATTTGGGAAATTCACAAATATGTGGATATTAAACAACACATTCCTAAATAACCAATGGTTAAAGAGGAAATCACAGTCTGAGCAACATGGCAAAACCCTGTCTCTACAAAAAATACAAAATTAGCTGGGCACGGTGGCCAGAGCCCATGGTCCCAGCTACTCGGGAGGCTGAGGTAAGAGGACCCCTTGAGCCACAGAGGTCGAGGCTGCAGTGAGCCGTGACTGTGCCACTGCACTCCAGCTTGAGCAACACAGTGATACTGACAATAGATAAATAAATAGAAGAAATTATAAGTAAAATTGGAAAATACTTGTAACTGAAAAAAACAAAAGCACAACAAACCAAAACATGGGATAAAGCTAAATCAATGCTTAGAAGGAAATTTATAGCTTCAAATGCTTACATCTTTTTGTTTTACAAAAAAGGTCTCAGATCAATAGTTTTACACAGGAAGGAAGTGGCATAGTTTTTATTACTATCTGTCAAATTAAACTTTAAGGCAAAACTTTTTTATTGAGAGGGAGTCTTGTTCTGTCACCCAGACTGTGCAATCTCAGCTGACTGCAACCTCCAACTCCCGGGTTCAAACAATTCTCCTGCCTTAGCCTCCCAAGTAGCTGGGACTACAGGTGTACGCCACCACACCTGACTAATTTTTGTATTTTTAGTAGAGATGGGGTTTTGCCATGTTGCCCAGGCTGGCCTCAAACACCTGAGCTCAAGTTATCCTCCTGCCTCAGCCTCCCAAAGGGCTGAGATTACAGGTGTGAGCCACCTCACCTGGCCAAAAGAGTTTTTTTTAGAAATAAAGTATATTAGACAACAACAAAAGGAACAATTAACCTGAAATACATAATAACTCTGAACTTGTATATACTTAAAAACATTACCCAAAATATATGAGACAAATTTTAACAAAAATTAAAATTCTTAAGAAAACTTCACCAATACATAAAGTGTGGTATATTCATACAACACTCTCAATAATTGATAATAACAGTCCAAAGAAAGCAGAAAGAAGGAAAGTCTAGAGCAGAAATAAATAAAATGGAGAATAGAAAAGCAATACAGAAAAAATTTATGAAATCAAAAGCTGGTTCTTTGAAAAGATCAACAAAATGGCAAACGTTTAGCTAGATTGACCACCCCCTCAAAAGACTCAAATTATTAGAATCAGAAACAAAAAGGCAAGATTTTATCACCAAACTTATAGAAATAAAAATTATTAGAAAGAAATACTATGAACAATTGAATGCCAACAAATTAGATAAATGAAATGGACAAATTCCTAGGAAGACACAGAATACCAAATCTGACTCCAGAAGAAATAGATGTTGAGAATAGAGCTTGCTATGGTATGAATGTGTCCCCCACAGCTCATGTGTTAGAAACTTAATCCCCAAAGCAGCAGCGTTGAGAGGTGGAACCTTTAAGGGTGACTAGGCAGAGCCCCCATGAATGGATTAATGCCATTATTGTGGGAGTGGGTTAGTTATCTCAGAAGTGGGTTCCCGATAAAAAAGGATGGGTTCAGTGCTCTTCCCCAAAATCTTTGTCCCCACCCCCACCTCTCTCTCTTTTCTGTCTCTCTCTCTCTTTCTCTCTGTCTCTCTTCCCTCCTCCTCTCCCTTCCTTCTGCCATAGGAGGATGAAACATGAAGGGTCTGGCCAGATGTGGCCCCTCCGTCTTCCATCTGAGACTGGAAGACTTCCCACCTTCAGCACTGTACGAAATAAATCTGTCTTCTTCATCAATTACCCAGTCTCAGGTATTCTGTTATAACAACACAAAAGCGGACTAAGACAGAGTTATAACAAGCACGGAGATTGAGTTAACAATTGAAAACTTCCCACAAAGAAAAGCCGAGTTCCAGATGGCTTCACTGCTAAATTCTACCAAAATGTTTAAAGAAGAATTGACACCAATCCTTCACAAACTTTTCCAAAAAACAAAAGAGGAGGGAACTCATTTTATGAGATCAATATTGTCCAGATACCAAAGCTGAACAAAGACGCCATAAGGGAAGTACGGACTATAGTGAGTATCCCCTATCGGAAATGCTTGGAACCAGAAGTGTTTCGGATTTGGAGTTTTTTGCATTTGGAATATTTGCACATACATAATGAGATATCTTGGGGATGGGACACCAGCCTACACACAACTCATTTATGTTTCATATATACCTTATATACATAGCCTGAAGGTAATTGTACAATATTTTAAGTAACTGTGTGCATGAAACAAAGTTTTGACTGCGTTTTGACTATGACCCATCGCATGAGGCCAAGTGTGGAATTTTCCTCTTGTGGTGTCACATCAGTGCTCAGTTTTGGATTTTAAAGCGTTTTGGAACTCAGATTTTCAGATTGGGGATACTCAACTTGTAATATCTCTTCTGAATATAGATGCAGAATTCCTCACTAAGGTCCTTTTGTAGTTCATCAGTGTGATGACTGGGCATTCACGCGAATGTGTGAGAGTGCCACCCTGGAGCCTTGTTTCAATTTTGGCACATTATGCATCTGACTTGAAAAAACAAATTCTCAATAAAATACTAACAAACTAAATTTAGCAATATGTAAAAAGGATAGATACCATGACCAAGTAGGGTTTATTCAGGAATGGAAGATTGATTCAACATTAAAAAATTCATCAATGTAATACACAATATTAATAGAACAAAGGACAAAAACCACATGATCATCTTGCTGGGCACAGAAAAAGCATTTGATGAAGATCCACACTCTTTCTTGATTCACTCAACAAACTAGAACAATCAAACTCCTCACCTTCAACTTGATAAAGGTCATCTACAAAGATCCACAGGCAACATCGTACTTATTGGTGCGAGACTGAATGCTTGTCCCCTAAGATCAGGAACAAGTGAAGTGTGGCCACTCTCACCACTCTTGTTAAACACAGTGCTGGAAGTTCTAGGCAGGGTAAAACGGCAAGAAAAGGAAGTAACAGGCATCCAAATTGCAAAGAAAGAAGTTAAAATATTTCTGTTAACAGATGGCATGATCTTGAAAATCCTTTGGAATCCACAACAAAACTATTAGAACTAATAAACCAGTTCAGCAAAGTTTCAAGATTCAAGATCAGTGTAGAAATTTTTTACAATTTTTAAACTGCTATTTGCTCATTCCAAATAAGTTTACCTCCATGGACATATATGTATGGAAGAATCCAGGGGAAAGGTTAATTCGATGGCTGTTAATCACAGCCAAATTTAGCACATCTGCTCTTAGTCAAAATACATTCAAATACATTCAAATAACAGCTGGCATTGTTGAGCACTTGCTATGTGGTATATATCATTCATGTGCCTTATGTGTACTGACAGTTACATGTGGTCAAACCAAGTATCATCGCCATTCCACAATGGAGAAAACTGAAATAGAAAATGGTTAAGTAAATTGGCCAAAATCACATACCTAATCCCAGAACTTTGGGAGGCTGAGGCGGGAGGATCATGAGGTCAGGAGTTCAAGACTGGCCTGACCAACATGGTGAAACCTGGTCTCTACTAAAAATACAAAAATTAGCCAGGCATGGTGGCGTGTGCCTGTAATCCCAGATATTCAGGAGGCTGAGGCAGGAGAATCACTTGAACCCGGGAGGTGGAGGTTGCAGTGAGCCGAGATCCTGCCACTGCACTCTAGCCTGAGTGACAGAGACTCCATCTCAAAAAAAAGAAAAAAGAAAAAAAAAACACCAAAGCCAGGATTCTATTTGCTTTTTTCTTCACAAGATCCTGAATGAGTTTATCTGAAGATGATAAGATAAAGAACACTAGACTGAGAGTTAAACAAGCTCTCTGGGGCTTTCCTCTGGCTCTTCCACTTACAAGATGTGTGACCTTGGATGAGCAATTTCCCTTTTCTGAATCTCTGTCTCCTCATCTGTAAAAAGAGAGAGTTGGACTAAATGACAGCTAAAGCCTCCTACAACCTCTAATTCTCTCCCACTGGATTTACTCTACACCTGGTTTCTGAATTACAAACTCTCCCTTTTCCAGCCACCTAGGAAAGACGAGGACCAAGGGAGGACACACACTTACTTGTCATGACAAGAGATAGGAGAAACTGAAGCAGGACAGCATGTCACTTACACAAGTTGCTGCTTCAGCCAGTGATGGGTTTAGGTGAGCAGCATGGTTATAATTAGAGCAGCAGCCAGTCCT
This sequence comes from Macaca nemestrina, assembly GCF_043159975.1. NCBI lineage: Eukaryota > Metazoa > Chordata > Mammalia > Primates > Cercopithecidae > Macaca > Macaca nemestrina. Next base: position 162,253,172 of record NC_092126.1, on the reverse strand, counting down.
GAATGCTCTGACAGCCTCCTCCAGCACAGCTGGGCTGGCCGATTGCACATGTAGGAATCTGAGAGGCTGCTCTTGAAAATGATCCTTCTTAAAAGGATTTTCTGTCTTCCTCTAGGGAAGGAAAACCTATTGATATAAAACTTCACTTCCCATTCAGTTTCCCCTGCTAAATGCCACTCCAGGAGAGACTGAGTGTTGATAAATACAGGGGAAGGAAAAAGTCGTAAGCTGAGCCTGGTCACATTGCCCCTTGTGATATCGTTTTATTTTTAACTCGCAACACTTGGACTACTTCTGTTGAAGTTTTCGCTCCTTTCCCTGCCTTCCCAACAGAACTGTGTCCTCTACTGCAGCTGACGCAACCCAGCCACATCCCAGCAATCCGCTTAGTTGCAATCAAGGGTTCAGGTGCAAGCAGATGCTGACTCAGCCCGTTCCATTAAGGTAAGCATTCAAACAGGAGCAGGTGCACCATGAGGAGGATATTCAGAGGTGAATATGCAGATGAAGCTGAGCGCATATCACTTTTGTGTCCTGTGGAAGAGGATTGTTAAGCAAATTAGTTATGTAAAGATGTGGGGGAAAGGCAGGCACTGAGAATGAGATCCAGCCATGTGTAAATTTCTGCTTCCAATTCAAGAGCAGGTAGAGTACTTGCTTTCTGACAGCTTAGGTTCTTTCTTCTATAATCAACCAGAGTAGTTATGATATCTGTAAAGTTACAACATGGTGATGGGTGGGGGGATCTGGGGGAGTGGAGGAGGTGGTGAGGAAACAAGTGGAAGGCCTAGAACCCAGGATTTCTATTTCCTTTTCTTTCTTTTTTGAGACAGTCTTGCTCTGTTGCCCAGGCTGGAGTGCAGTGGCACCATATTGGCTCACTGCAGCCGCTACCTCCCAGGTTCAAGTGATTCTCCTGCCTCAACCTTCCGAGTAGCTGAGACTACAGGCACACACCACATCTGGCCAATTTTTGTATTTTTTTAGTAGAGACGGGGTTTCACCTTGACGGTCAGGCTGGTCTTGAACTCCCGGCCTCAAGTGATCTGCCCCCCTCAGTCTCCAAAATTGCTGGGATTACAGGTGTGAGCCACTGTGCCTGGCCCAGAATTTCTATTATTTGTTTATTTAATTCATTGTAATTATTTTTTTTTGAGACAGAGTCTCCCTCTGCCGCCCAGGCTGGAGCACAGTGGCGCAGTCTCAGCTCACTGCAACCTCCACCTTCTAGGTTCAAGAGATCCTCTGCTTCAGCCTCCTGAGTAGCTGGGACTACAGGCCTGTGCCACCACGCTTGGCTAATTTTTGTATTTTTCGTAGAGACGGGGTTTCACTTATTTCTACAGGTTTTTGCCTGTTGGCCAGGCTGGTCTCGAACTCTTGGCCTCAAGTGATCCACCCCCTTTGGCCTCCCATAGTGCTGAGAATACAAGCAAGAGCAGCTGCGCTTGGTCAGAATTTCTCTTTTCTGAAGTCTAAATGTTGTGATCTTTTCTCCAGTCAATACTTGCTGTGTTTAATTGCAAGTCATTCTCACGTAGCTTAAAATTTCATCTGCTGTGTCATACTACCGGTTAATAAGCACAACTGTATTTTATGTATGTACTATTGAAACTCTGCAGAGTTTAAAACCTTTTATTCTCCAACAATATTCTCTAAGTGTGGCCCTCTTCTCCCCAGCTCTCTTGAGTCCAAAGTGCATCCATGAAATATAAGTGAGATATTTTTCAAGTTAAGAAACTTATACAGGCTTATGCACCAAAACCAAAGATTGTTATAAGCTTGAACAATTTTGCATATTCAGAGGGATAAAAGTAAAATAACTAATGATAATGAGGTATCAAAAGTTATACGTATAGACAGTTTCTCGCTTCTAGAATAACTGTATAGTGTTGCATGCACTAAAAATTGGCAAGGTAAGGGAACAGTGTTTATTTTCTTGTTTTTCACTGGTTCAAAGTTCAGCTAAGGACGTCCTGGGAAGTGGCCTATGCAGGAAAAGGGATTCTGTACACTCTGACCTTTGATGTGTACAGGCTAAAGCCACCAATGCCAAGTAAAAGGAGACCAAAAGTAACTATTCAGATACCTTAACTCCTGGTTCCTTCCTGTCTGTCTCTGTAACCTCCATATGTACCCCAAGTCTCTGTTATAGGTGTCTGGGTTATAATTATGTCTGTTTCCTGAGCACAAGCAAATTCACTGTGTATAATCACCTAACTTCATTTAATTTTTCCAGGGCTTCCACAGCAGCAAGGTCTCCAAGGTGTATGCTGGGGCGCGGTCCTGGTGAAACTAGGGTGTGTTGGCTTACAAGTAATCAAGCAGACAGGTTGAGTCCCAGATACCTCTAGACAATCCAGTTACTTTAGCACTTTCTTGGCCAATACAATGGTAATTTAATAGAATAGTACTGATACATAAACACCAGATATGAGAATTAACTAGCTAATTCAATAACTAATAAGTATAAAGGTAGAGAGATTTCTAGTATAGCTGGAGAAATCAGATTGCGAAGTGGAATGGATCTGGAAAAGGGTGGCTATGTTTTAGGATAAAGTGAAGGTACTGGAATCGCAGCGTCGAAGCCAAGGATTATGGAACCTAATGTGGGAATTATCCTCAGCAAATTGATTGTGATAAAATCTCAAGAAGGCAAAGAGATTACTTTAATAATTAACTTCACAAGTTTTCTTTCCCTACAATTAAATATTTCCATAGTAGAGAAACAGGTCAACAATGCATAATTAAAGTAATTAATTGGCTGGTTAATAGGTTAAGAGTTAAAAATATCTTTGGCCTTTAAATTTTAACCTCATCACTTTCCCTGAAGTTAAAGCTCAGAAATAAATCATTATTGCCAGGGCCAGCCACATGAGGAGGCAGAATGGTTTAGTCACTGACATCATGTGAGGGGTGCTGAGAGGGCCCCTTGCCTAAAAATATCTCCCTGACATCAACCCTGTTTGCCGACTAACTTTAAAATTATAGAAAAGAATGTTAAAACTATTATCTGCTAATCCCATTCTCTTTTGCTTGAGTCAGTGATTTAAATACACCTGCTATATGTGTTAGCATGACTTTGTTGGCCAGCAACACTTGGTCACCACCTCCTCCTTCTTCCAGGCTTCGTCCTACTCTGCCCTTGGTAGGACTGCCAACATGCCTTGGCTGTCACCACTCAGGTAGCCTTGTGTGGTGCTGTGATATCTACAGACTCTCAATAAAACTTCAAAGCACAATAGAAAAAAGGCACTTGACTAGAACCAGACAATCTGGGAGCATAGACAAGACATTTCACTTCTCAGACCCTCAGTTTCTCTTCTAGGAAACAAGGAGGTTAAAACAGACCTTTTCCTTTCAAAATGAGGTCCTTAGAACATCAGCTTCATCTGGAGTTTGTTGCAAGGGAAGAGTCTCAGGCCTCACCCGGGTCCCATTGGATCAGAATCTGCATTTTAAAAAGGTTGCCTGGGTGATTCCTTTGCATGTTGAAGTTTGAGAAGCTATGGAATAGCAGATTTCTTATTATCTGCCTGATCCAGAGTTCGGATTCTATGACTGCCAAGTGTTAAAAAGAAAAAGTACTTTAATCCCCTGCAAACAATCTGGCAGTGCTCAGAGTATCTATTATAAATCCAGCCCACTGAGGTCTTTTCTTCAATGAGGCCTACATTAACCTAAGTTGAAATGATTTCCTTTTCACCTTAAAAAAAAAAAGCAGCCCCAATTAGCATACATCTGACATCACTCTACTTTCTTCCTAAATTTGTTCCAAATTACTCTCACAGCTTTTAAAATGCTGCCTTTTTAATGGTTCAGTTTAATTCAATTCACTCCTATTCAATGTTCTTTGACTGAGTGCTGGGGGCAGTGTTGGCTCTACTCACCCTTCAGTCCCTAGAAGCCCAATTGGTGGGTCCTAAAAAGGTATTATCACCCTCTGTTGATATTCCGGTCAGACCTCCTTCCACTGCCTGCACACACCTCGCTGGCGACAACACTTGTGCCCATCATTGGAACCTCTCTCACCATTCTCACCATCACAGCAACTTTGCCAGGTTCTGCCAACTGCCACAGTCAATCACAAGAGAGAAGGCAAGTCTCAAGGACCTCGATTTCCTTTTTTCTTAATGAGCAGAATAACTCAGATGAGCAATAAAAATTACAAATTTTGGCCTAGGAAACAAAGATGCCTTCAAGTTGTCTGTACGGCATCTACAAAGTTTCAGTCCTAAAGCTGCACTATTCCAATTCCTAAGTGCTTAAGGAATGGCTCATGGTGATTAAAGGGGGCCGAAAGTGGGGGGAAGTGTGGAGGTTTACATTCTTAAAAGAGTGGGGAAATAATATTTTAAAAATAGAATTTTAATATCATCAAACTGACAGTGGAATATAAGATACATTGGAGTGAGGGGGACTGAAAATGGAAAGGCCAGACACGGGCTACAGGAGGACAGTGAGAACACATGAAGGCCTGGAGGAGGGAGTTGACTGTGAGAATGACCTTCCTCATAGAGTGACTCATCTATTACACACTCCTTATTTCATCTCATTTGATGCTCGTGCAACCCTATGAGTTATTATAGGCCCTATTATTATTTTTTTTTTAAAGACAGAATTTTACTCTGTTGCCCAGGCTGGAGTGCAGTGGCATGATCTTGGCTCACTGCAACCTCTGCCTCCCAGGTTGAAGTGATGCTTGTGCCTCAGCCTTCTGAGCAGCTGGGATTACAGGTGCCTGACACCACACCCGGCTACTTTTTTGTAGTTTTAGTAGAGATGGGGTTTCTCCATGTTGGCTAGGCTGGTGTCGAACTCCTGACCTCAAGTGATCCACCTACCTCAGCCTCCCAAAGTGCTGGGATTACAGGTGTGAGCCACCGTGCCCTGCCTATAAGCCCTATTTTTGAATTAATAAATTAGCTTTAGGGAGATTAACTTGTCAAAAATCACTCAGCTTATTCATAGGAGTGCTCATTGATTTACTTTATATTGGGGGTGTCAGGTAAGGATTCTCTGTGGAGGTAACATTAAGCAGAAAACTAAGTGGCAAGAAGGAGTCCACAGTGCAAATACAGAACGAGAGGAGAATTCTCCTGGTAGAAAGAGCAGGTACACAGGCCCTGTGCTGGAATAAGTGACAAGACCAGAGCAAAGTGCATAAGGGCGGGAGGTCAGGTAAAAGAGCAAGCAGGGGAGAGCTCATGCATGGCCTCATGGGCCAAGAGAAGGATTTCAGAGTTTATTTCCTTGTGAAGGGAATCCACTGGAAATTTTAAGTGGGGGAGTAATAACCTAGTTTTGTAAATTGTTAAAAATTACACTTCCTGCTTTTAAATATGGCCAATCCATTCTCCCCAAAATAGAAGCTTTAAAATTCCCCTGTCTTAGCAGTGAACATAATATGATTTAGATTTAAATATTCCAAAGATTCACACAGAACTAGATTTTACTAGATGTGCTAGATGTAGTTTAAATGGAATATGAGTTGGTGGAAGGACCTGGTGTGTGAATTGAGACATGGTGAAAATGGAAGGAGTAAGACTGATCATAAACCCATTGCAAGGATGACGCCTGGCATTGGGCAGTGGTGGAGATGGAAAGAAGTGGGTAGAATTTGCCCACTCCTTTTCCAGATCTTTCATCAAGGCCTTCCCACCTAACTGGCAATCCTTCCACCTTGGTCTCCCACAGTGCTGGGATTACAGGCACGAGCCACTAAACTGGGCCCAATTTACTCCTTTCTGCGTGGTCCACACAGCACCACAATCTATATCAAATCGAGTTGCTGCCCCCTTGCCAGGTGCTAAATGCTTCCCTATTTCTTTAAAAAAACAAGTTATGCCTAAGGCTCACACACCTGGTCCTTCCACCAGCCTATGTTTCTTTTTTTTTTTTTTTTTTTTTTTTGAGACGGAGTCTCGCTTTGTCACCCAGGCTAGAGTGCAGTGGCCGGATCTCAGCTCACTGCAAGCTCCGCCTCCCAGGTTCACACCATTCTCCTGCCTCAGCCTCCCACGTAGCTGGGACTACAGGCGCCCGCCACCTCGCCCGGCTAGTTTTTTGTATGTTTTAGTAGAGACGGCGTTTCACCGTGTTAGCCAGGATGGTCTCGATCTCCTGACCTCGTGATCTGCCCGTCTCGGCCTCCCAAAGTGCTGGGATTACAGGCTTGAGCCACCGCGCCCGGCCCCTGTGTTTCATTTAAACTACATCCAGCACATTCCATGTAGATCTTCGGACTACTTAAGTCTAACCTATATTAGTTTGACTGCTGTCTCCTACAGGGGAACTTTAACACTCATATTTTGGAGAAAATGTGTAGACCATATATTTAACTTCTGTTCATTTTTAAGAGGATAGAACATACTGCTTTTTCAGACAAGAAGCAAGAATTTAAATGTGAACACAGGGGCCAGGCGCGGTGGCTAATGCCTGTAATCCTAGCACTTTGGGAGGCCGAGGTGGGTGGATCACCTGAGGCCAGGAGTTCGAGACCAGCCTGGTCAACATGGCAAAACCCCCGTCTCTACTAAAAATACAAAAATTAGCTGGGTGTGGTAGCACACACCTGTAATCCCAGCTACTCAGTAGGCTGAGGAAGGAGAGTCGCTTCAACCCAGGAGGTGGAGGTTGCAGTAAGCCAAGATCCTGCCACTGCACTCCGGCCTGGGTAACAGGAGCGAGATTCTGATTCTTAAAAAAAAAAAAAAAAGTGAACACAAGGCATAGAAATTAAAAGGGAAATGACACCTGGATAGCCATACTCTGTCTCAGGCATAGATTTTTGTCAACCTTTTCACAGTGAAGAGTTTCTATAATCTGAGTGCTTTGATCTAGTAGATATTTCATTTTAAGTATCAGAAACCATATTGTAGTGCATACACACACACACACACATATATATGTGTGTATATATATATATATATTTTTGTTGTTGAGACGAAGTCTCACTCTGGTGCCCAGGCTGGAGTGCAGTCGCATGATCACAGCTCACTGCAGCCTCAATCTCCCAGGCTCAAGCAGTCCTCCCGTGGCAGCCCTCCAAGTAGGTAAGACTACAGACATGTGTCACACTTGGCCACACTTGGCTTTTTTTTTTTTTTTTTTTAGTAGAGACAAGGTCTTGCTATGTTGCCCAGGCTGGTCTCAATCTCCTGAGCTCAAGCAATCTCCCACCTCGGCCTCCCAATGTGCTAGGATTGTAGACATAAGCCACAGCACCTGACCTACGTAGTGCATATTTTTTAACCCTACAACCTTCCCTTTCACATTTGTATCCTCTGAAATGCAAAGCCATTGGGCCTGGATGCTCCTCTTGTTTTCTCTGCCCAGAGAGGGCACAGTATGGGATATGATCCAAAGAAGTACCAAAAAAATCACCATAAGGATGGAGGTGCTTCCTAAGGAAGGGCATCTGGCTCCTTTACAACCTGAAAAGATCAATATATGTGGACACTATTCTATGCCCCATCTCTAGCAATGGGCTTGCATTTTCCCCAGACCATGTGGATCAAACACCTGTGTCTCTGTGGGTCTCTGAGGGACAAGTGTGATGTAGCAAAGAGTATGGAGTTTGAAGACAGAAAGGCCTAGGCCTCTTTGTGCTTCAGAATCCTTATTCGTAAATTGGAAATGGTAGTACCCACCTCACATGGTTGTTGTGGGAATTAAATGAGGTGTTATGTAAAAGCATAGGAAAGGCACTAATATTTCATTTCTCTGCCTCCATAACACCCAAAACTCAGAGAAATCTGTCAATCTAGGAAAGTCAGACAAACCCCATGGAGGATAAGGATCCTGTTACTGTGCACAGGAGCAGAGAAGATTGGGAGAACAGGGCATCTTCTATTGCAAGGCAACCAATGATATATCTAATTTGATCATTTTGGGGCAACACCAGTTGGCTCCTACTTAAGGTGATCAATCAACTGTCCAAGTTTGCCCAGGACTCAGGCATTTTCTGGGACATGGGACTTTCAGTGGTAAACCAGGAGAGTCCCAAGCAAACCAGGACAAATTGGTCATCCCACTTACCCAGTCATGATTAGACTATCGAGAGTTCCAGATTGACCCTTATCTCAGTGAGAACAATTTCCCCCACATATACAACAAAAGGCTCAGATGTGATTTGTTCACAGATGTGAGGCTATTTCATCTTCCCCCTTCCTTTCACTGGCAAACTTCTCTGGAGTGGTCTCTACTCACCACGCCTTTCTGCTCTGCACACGTCCTCTCTCAGTCACTCGTCAGGTGTAGCTCCAAAGCCTGGTAGGAGATCTTTAAATAGCAACATGAAAAAAACCAAAAGCATCTTTGTTATCCCTTAAAGGGAAATTTTCAAGTAACTTCAAAGAGCTGGAGAGCAATAAGGCTGTACCATAAATGTTTCCAGCTTCAATAATACGGTTCCCAAGAAAATACTATTCCCAAGAACCATATTCCATAGTGCTGAAGGATAAGAAATGATTGAGCTTAAGAGTTAATCACCAGTATGCCTCCAGCCAGACACATTCCTGCTGCTGGGGCAGAGTTCTCACCGCACACATGGAAGCACACAGAACTAGCCAGCCCTTCTTTTCCTTCCCAGGAACTGAGCTCAACTTAATGACAGAACAGCATGGCAAATATGAAGTTAGACATTCCTGGAGCTGGTAGCTTTTTTCACAGAGCCTTATTCCATTTGTGATTTTCCCCTTCTTTCCCATCTAAAAACCAGCAGGGGACTCTGAATTATCCAGACTTTGTCCTCATTGGTGAATTTATCTTCTGAATAAAAATAGATGGTCACATTCTCTCAGCCAGGACAGGCCCTGCCAACAATGGAGTATATGCTTACTAGCTTTCCTTCCTCTATCAGCAAACAACACATTTTCAATGGCTAAGGGTCACACTGCACAGCTAAAATGCCACACTTGCTCTGGCAAGAGCTCTTTGGGGACCTCCCATAAGCAGTAGCATTGTCATCATTGTTCTTAACTTGGCAGTATCACTTGAGGCTGTAGCTCACTCTTTCCTTTGCATCTGTGACAACATAATCCTGACTCTTTTAGCTCTCTGGTCTCTCCTTCTCTGGTTCTACTTCTTCCTAATTTCCCCCAAAGCCACCATACTTGGCTATGTAATTCATGGCTTCAGTTTCTATTCTGTGTTTTTACTTCCCCACATACGGCTTCCTCTCTCACTTGCAAGTGGATACTTCTCAAATCTGCATCTCCACATTCCAGTCCCTCATCTTCCCATCCATGAGATCTATCACCCTCTCAAGCATCTTGTATTAAACTTGCAGGACCCATCTTTCCTCCCCAAATTGTTCCCTCTTTAGATCTCTATTTTTCTCAAAAATTATAGCCAACATTCTTTCTCCCTGGTTTGAAATCTTGGCATCAACTTTGTTTCCTTTTTTGCCATCCCAGCTGGAAATAAAAATGTGATTCTCCCTTTGTAATGTCTTCTGTGTGTCTCATCTTGACTATTTTTACTGTCATCAGTCTCACCCATCCAAGCTTCCATCGCATTCTCCACACAGCAGTATCTAACTCTAGGTCTTCCTACTCCATTTATTCCTCCAGTACTCCTACTTAACACCCCAATTACAGTGTTAAATGGCTCCCTACTGTGTATCAAATAATTCCAGATACTTTAGCCTAATATTTAAAAATGTCCACAGAAAGTCCATAATGGACTCTTTTTTTCCAAAAGTGACTGGAATATGGCAGGAATCCACCTGCACATTACATTGCATGTTAAGAGATCAGTAGCTGGACTCTTGGACCCAAAAGATGTGTTTCCTGCTGGATCCTATTCTGCTCCAACACAGTCCATTTTTGTCCATTCAGGCTTCTCTAACAAAAGATTCTAGACTGGGCAGCTTACAGACAACAGAAACTATTTGGAGACTGGAAAAGCCAAGATCAAGATGCCAGCAGATTCCGTGTCTGGTAAGGGCCTTCTTGGGTCACAGACTGCCAACTTTTACTCCTGTCCTCATGTGGTAGAAGGCACAAAGGATCTCTCGGGCTTCTTTTATAAGGGCACTAGTTCTATTCATGAGGGTTTTACTGTGATGTCTTAATTGTTGCCAGAAAAGAGTGCCCTGATCCAGACCCCAAGAGCGAATTCTTAGATTCTCACAGGAAAGAATTTGAGGCAAGTCACAGAGCACAGTGAAAGAGCAAGTTTATTGGAAACTACTCTGTTACAGACTAGGACATCCTCAGCAAGAGGAGGAGTGCTCCATCTTTTGTTAGCCTCTGTACTTATAAGAAACTATAAAGAGGTAAGTTAACTTGGAATGTGCAGACGTGCTCCGATGTGCTCACTAAAGGTAGTGGCTGTCAGTGTTATCGATGACCATCAATACTTTAACCTGAACTTGCTCATTAACGTTATCTTTAAGTAAAGAGGGCTACACTCTCGGGACATATGGACATTCTGTAGGCTTGGTGAGAGATGTTTTGTCTGGCCATAAATATTCTGTAATTATAAGTGGTGGTCAGCTTGGGATGTGGCTATTTTCAGATCATAAGTATTAACCCTACAGGTGCCTTGTGGGTGCCTCACTATTCGCTTAAAGATGACATCACTTTGGTCATGTTTTTTTTATTATTATTATACTTTAAGTTCTAGGGTACATGTCCACAACATGCAGGTTTGTTACATATGTATACATGTGTCATGTTGGTGTGCTGCACCCATCAACTCGTCATTTACATTAGGTATATCTCCTAATGCTCTCCCTCCCCCCTTCCTCTACCCCACGACAGGCCCTGGTGTGTGGTGTTCCCCACCCTGTGTCCAAGTGTTCTGATTGTTCAATTCACACCTGTGAGTGAGAACATGTGGTGTTTGGTTTTCTGCCCTTGCAATAGTTTGCTGAGAATGATGGTTTCCAGCTTCATCCATGTTCCTACAAAGGACATGAACTCATCCTTTTTTATGGCTGCATAGTACTCCATGGTGTGTATGTGCCACATTTTTGTAAACCAGTCTACCACTGATAGACATTTGGGTTGGTTTCAAGTCTTTGCTATTGTGAATAGTGCCACAATAAACATACATGTGCATGTGTCTTTATAGCAGCATGACTTATAATCCTTTGGGTATATACGCAGTAATGGGATGGCTGGGTCAAATGGTATTTCTAGTTCTAGATCCTTGAGGAATCACCACACTGTCTTCCACAATGGTTGAACTAGTTTACAGTCCCACCAACAGTGTAAAAGTTTTCCTGTTTCTCCACATCCTTTCCAGCACCTGTTGTTTCCTGACTTTTTAATGATCACCACTCTGACAGGTGTGAGATGGTATCTCATTGTGGTTTTGATTTGCATTTCTCTGATGGCCAGTGATGATGAGCATTTTTTCATGTGTCTGTTGGCTGCATAAGTGTCTTCTTTTGAGAAATGTCTGTTCATATCCTTCACCCACTTTTTGATGGGGTTGTTTGATTTTTTCTTGTAAATTTGTTTAAGTTCTTTGTAGATTCTGGATATTAGCCCTTTGTCAGATGGGTAGATTGCAAAAATTTTCTCCCATTCTGTAGGTTGCCTGTTCACTCTGATGGTAGTTTATTGAGATGGAGTCTCGCTCTGTTGCCCAGGCTGGAGTGCAGTGACATGATCTCTGCTCACTGCAACCTCCACCTCCCCAGTTCAAGCAATTCTCCTGCCTCAGCCTCCAGAGGAGCTGGGACTAAAGGTGTGTGCCACCACGCCCAACTAATTTTTTGTATTTTTAGTAGAGATGGGGTTTCACTGTGTTAGCCAGAATGGTCTCGATCTCCTGACCTTGTGATCTGCCCGCCTTGGCCTCCCAAAGTACTGGGATTACAGGTGTGGGCCACCATGTCCGGCTCTGGTCATGTTTTATTAAGCCAGAGGCCTGATAAGTAGGGGTTCCTCTAACATATTTTCCCCTTCTGTCACAAGTGGACTCTTAATCCTAAGGGACACTGAAGGGTGGGGGTCAGTCTTCTGGAACCTCTTCCTGCTGAGAAAGGTCATTGATATTAACCCTGCCTAACTTTAAGGGACCTGTCATGCTGGGAGGGGTCTTAACCAGAGGTAGCTTGAAGCTGTTGCAGTTGACTGGAGGAGCAATAGGTCTGTAGGTTTGTAGATCACTCATAAGTTGATATCCTGAAACATAGAAAGTTATATATAAACATAGAAAGTCATACAAAAAAAAGTTTCTATAAACACAGAAAGTTATATATAAGAATTATAGTTATAATTATAAATCATGATATATGAGTACCATACGTTGTGAATTAAGGATTAATAATAAGAATAGGACCATGCAAAACATACAAAATGTGCAGCAACAATAAAATCCACAATGTAAAGCTATGCCTATTCCAATTATTATAGCCAGGGTAACAAATGGAACTTTTTCCACCATGATGGCCCTGACCCAAACCATGATGCTAGTCATTATCTAAAGACAGTGTGCGATTAGAGATGGCTTTAATTTGTTGATTTATATCTGGAGGGTCAAATAAATACTGTCTGAGTTATTTGAGATATATATACAATATTTAGTTCTGATAATAGCACAGGTTCCTCCCTGTGCTGCAGTCAGAGTATCTAGTGACATTCTGTTTTGCGTGACAGCCTTACGCATATAATACATTTCAGCATTTATAAAAGATGTATCTCACAGGCTGTTACTTAAACCCCATTGGGTATCATTGACAATGGCCTCAACATGCCAGATAGCATCTTCTGATCTAATAGATGGTAGAAAGAGTGAGGCCAAGTGGTTATACCCACGAAAAATGGATCTGGCCCATATGCTGGTTATGTGGAGAAGGTTGGCTGGCTTTTTTTTTTTTTTTTGACGTGGTCTCACTCTGTTGCCGAGGCTGGAATGCGGTGGCATGATCTCGGCTCACGGCAACCTCCACTTCCTGGATTCAAGCAATTCTCCTGCCTCAGCCTCCCAAGTAGCTGGGATTACTGGTGCACACTACCACACCCGGATAATTACAGATGTCTGAAATTCCTGACCTCAAGTGATTCATCCACCTCGGCCTCCCAAAGTGCTGAAAGTGCTCAGATTACAGGCATGAGCCACTAGGCCGGCCCAGCTGGCTTTTTAAAATAGTCTTTGTCCAGTGACCCAGGGTCAAGATAAGCTTCACGTAGCAGATAAGTCCATTTGTTGCAGGACTATGGTATGTTGGCATTGTCTTGCAGGAATCCATCCCATGACACAAGTAGCATTTGTCAAAGCATCAAGGGAGTGATTCCATTGTTCCTAACACAATGGGACTACCTGACTTAGGTGTGCTGCAGAGGTGGTTAGTCATATAAAACCATCCCAAATTTGAAGAAATCATTTTTCAAAACTGGAGTTTTTGAGCTTTTTAGTTCGGATGTTTATCTTTGGGTCTAGAAAGGAGGTACCCAGTGCAAGAAACTTTTCTGTGGTCTCATTTGCTGAGAATGGCTTCCTATGCCCAGAATTGCTAAAAGTGTTATTAACTGGCCATTGGGTTACATTGTTCCAAGTCAGGCCAGATATTTGTGCTCCTATCCATTATTTAAGTCCCTCTAAGTATTCTGTAAGTTACCTAAGCATGTCCTGTGTGGGGGATATCCACCAGGGCAAGCCTGAGGTGCTAGAGAAGGGCAATAGCTCACAAATCCAGCAAGAGAACATTGGCGTAGTCCTGTGCCCATTGTAAGAAAAGATTTGAACCTCCAGCAATAGTGAAAGGAAGGACAGAAGCCCCAAAACAGATACGAATAAAAGAGAAGCTGTATTCTATAGTTACATCCTGTAAGGGCATAGATATTGCTTACCCACAGCTGGGACAGACTCATACCAGTAAAAGTAAAAGATGACCAGGAGGAGGATCAGGAAAACTAACCTTGCCCCCAAGCTTATCCAGAGCATCACGTTGTAAGAAGAAACTTCCAAGGATTTCTCCTGAAGAGGAAGTGTAGACCTTTTACTGGCTCACAAGAGTAGACTAGATTAGCAGACTGGGTGTTGGTAGCTTGTGGGGCTTCATAAGAAACAGGTTTAATTCAAGACAAATGTACCTAACTGTGAATCCCTTGCAGTTTAACTGCTATTGGAGTGCTCAGAGCACTTGATATGGTCCTTTCCACATTGGGGAAAGCTGGTCGCTAGAGACCCTTCCATTTATGTCTTTAGTAAGGTTAAATACCCTAGTTGAACTGAAACAGAATTTTCCTCTCACGTGGGGAGGGAAAGCCTTTTATATCCATATTCACACAGTGCGTTTTGCATTTGTCCTAGATTGATGACATATTTTTGTAATTAATGAATCATTTCATCTATTAGGAGATTTGCAGTTAGGAAAGGGCTTCCTTATGTTAATTCAAAAGGACTTAATTATAAGTTTCCCTTTGGAGCAGCTCAAACCTGCCGTAAAGCTACAGGCAATAGAGATAGCCAGGTCTCTGATGTTTCCTGGCAAAATTTAGCTAGAGTCCTCTTTGGCTTATGATTAACCCTTTCCACCTTTCCAGAGGATTGGGGTCTCCATGCAGAACGAAGATGATATTGGATTCCCAATGCCAAGGATAGATATTGGGTTATGCCTGCCGTGAAAGAGGGGCCATAGCTACTTTGCCGTCTTTCAGATAACCCGAACTGAGGAATTATTTCTTTTAATAAACTTTTAGATAGGTGTGGTGTGGTGGCTCACGCCTGTAATCCCAGCACTTTGAAAGGCCTAGGCAGGCGGATCACCTGAGGTCAAAATTTCAGACTAGCCTGGCCAATATGGTGAAACCCTGTATCTACTAAAAATACAAAAATTGGCTGGGTGTAGTGGTGCATGCCTGTAGTCCCAGTTACTTGGAAGGCTGAGGCAGGAGAGTCGCTTGAACTCAGGAGGTAGAGGTTGCAGTGAGCCGAGATCATGCCACTGCACTCCAGCTTGGGTGACAAGAGTGAAACTCCATCTCAAAAAAAAAAAAAAATTTAGAGACCTCTAAGGCTCTTTTTTTTTTTTTTTTTTTTTTGAGATGAAGTCTCGCTCTGTCGCCCAGGCTGGAGTGCAGTGGCATGATCTCGGCTCACTGCAAGCTCTACCTCCCGGATTCACGCCATTCTCCTGCCTCAGCCTCCCGAGTAGCTGGGACTACAGGCGCCCACAACCGCGCCCGGCTAATTTTTTGTATTTTTAGTAGAGACGGGGTTTCACTGTGTTAGCCAGGGTGGTCTCGATCTCCTGGCCTTGTGATCCAGCCATCTCAGCTTCCCAAAGTGCTGGGATTACAGGCATGAGCCACCGTGCTGGGCCGAGACCTCTAAAGCTCTTTTGGATCAAGTGGGGTAAAGCCTTAACCTAACCAGTGAAGGTAATAATAAACACCAGTAAATAATTGAATCCCCTACAGAGAGGCATTTAAATAAAGTCTAGTTGCCAGACTTCACCCAGATAGATTCCTCTATGTTGGACAGGTTTAACTAGAGATGGGGGCAATGCCTGGCTGTTTGGGTTATTTTGGGCACAGAGCTTTCAGGCTCAAGTCATCTGTTTTAGTATCTTGAAAAGTTTTCCCATAAATAAATAAGGTATCAACTGAAATAAAGAATCCCTTCCCAAATGAGTGGAATTATGAAAATGCTTAACTATTTTCCACTGATTGACACTTGGCATTAGTAATTTATTACTATTAGCCAGCCAGAGGGGGCCTGGGCCAAATCGTGATCCCTGGCTCATTTTTGTTCTTCTTTGGAGTACACTGGCTCAGCTATATCTGGGGCTGCGGGCACTAGGATGCCCATAAGCGTAACTGGCTCTTTTAGTGCAGTGGCCTTGGCCCCTACATCTGCAAGGGCATTTCCTTTAATAATATCATCAAAATGTGCTCTGCAATGAATTACAGCCATTTCCTTTGGCAGTAAAGCAGCATCTAACAAGCTCAAAATATCTGAGTGATGTTTTCTGGGGGAGTCCTTAGCGGTCAGGTGTCCCCACTCTTTCCAAATGTTGGCATGACCATGAAGCATTAAAAAGGCATACTTGGAATCATCATAAATGTTAATTTTTACATCCTTTTCCAATTGCAGGGCCCTAGTAAGAGCAATTAGCTCAGCTTCCATCTGTAAACCATTCTGCCTCAGGATTGTTAAGGGGCTCATCACTTAAGTTTGGCCTGCTAGAATAAATTGCTCCGTAACCTGTAGGCAGGAATGGTTTACAGCGTCTGTGGACTCTGGCAGACAAGCAGCTGGGTTTACTTGGCGAATTTCAAGAGTTATGTCTGGTGTGTCTAACAGTAAGGTCTGATGCTTTAATAAACATCCTCCCATCATCCACTGGTGCCCTTTAGCCTCTAGGAACCCCTGGACTTGGTGTGCGATCAAAACCTCCAGGTGCTGTCCTAATGTTAGTGTATTAGCTTCATCTACCAGAAGAGCAGTAGCTGCAACAGCCCCAAGGCATCCAGGCCATGCAGAAGCCACATGGTCTAGTTGCTTAGAAAAGTAGGCTACTGGCTGTGGAATACTCCCCAATTTTTGGACAAGAACATCCAAGACCATACCTTGCTTTTTGGCCACATAAAGGAAAAATGGCTTATCCAAGTTGGGGATTCCTAAGGCTGGAGCAGAGCCCAATTTCACTTTGACAGTATTGAAGTTTTGTCTGCAATTCTCATTCCAATCAAAGGGTTTTAAATCTGTCCTTTATAGAACCTCACATAGAAGCTTGAAATGTTTGCCCAAATCCAGGCACTCATAAGTGGCAGAACCCAGTCATTCCTAAAAAGGCCCACATTGGTTTCTTGGTCTGGGGCTCTTGAATGAGCTTCCTTCCATTCTGAGGCTATTGCTTGGGTACCAGAGGTTAAGATATATCCCAAATTGATTCTGGAGGAGTGTTACAAATAAGAAAAAGAGAAACAAATAGTAAATAATAAAAAATATAAAAAAAGACATATCCAAAATATTTGACTTTCTGAGTAGAAATCTGAGCCTTGTGTGGTGACACCCTCTATCCACTAGTTCCCAGGAAATTTAGCAATTTAACAGTAGTATTATCTGAGTTCTCTTTAGTTGGGCTAGCAATGAGCAAATCATCTACATACTAGATAATTGTGCCCTTTTGCAGTTGTAGATTCTTCAAGTCCTTAGCTAGAGCATTTCCAGACAAGTGTGGGTTATCCCGCAGCCCTTGAGGGAGAACTGTCCAGGTTAGTTGTGAGGTTGAATGAGTATCTGAATCATTCCATTCAAGGGCAAACAGAGGTCGTGGATCTGGATGCATTAGGTGCAGAAAAATATATCCTTATCTTCCTTTTTTCTCTCCTCAGGGGACAGGAACAAAAGTAACACTCGTTTGCTTTATGCTCTCCAAAGGTAACCATGGCTTGCAACCGAATCAATAAATTCCTCCCCAGTAAGGGGTAGGACATGCAGGTAGTGCTAAAAAGCCATGCAAGAAAACAAGAGTCCCTGAAGGACAGCTTAAAGAATAAGGAAAGTGGCAATTCAATGCCCGTACAGCTATGAGAAGACAGGCTCCATTATGCTGGGTCAGAACAAAGTAAACTGCTCCCGTATTGAATAATAAATTAATAATCTTATCTGCCACTTCAAGAGTCACCTGAGGCTCCTCGAGAGCAATGGCTAATTGTCCAACAGGAACTGAGGTGTGAAGTCTGGGGCCGGTCACTCTTAGGTCTGCTGGGCCATTATGGGTTCAGGAGCCAACAACTCTCTTGGGAGCACAGGCCATTCCCTCTTCCAGTGACCAACCTCCTTACAGAAAACACATTGGTTTACACCCAGGGCACAGTGGCCCAGGGCACAGTGGCTCAGAGGCCCAGAATGGGGCTTTCTGCCTGCTCACTTCCTCTGGCAGGGCTTGGGGGATAAGGGGCTGACTCTGAAGGGATAGAGAGCTCAAAGCTGCAGCTAAAAGCTGGGCCTTTTGGGAGGTTTGCTTTACTTTCTCTGCTTCCTCTGCCCTATCTTGCCCATTGAAAACTGTAAAAGTCATGTCTAAAAGCTGATTTATGGAAGTCTGGGGGCCTAAGGTTGCTTTTGTAGCTTCCTGCAGATATCAGGAGCAGACTGGGTTATGAAATGAACTCCTAGCAATGCCTGTACCTCCTTGGAGTCAGGGTCAGTGTTAATATGTTTCCTCAAGGTCTCAATTAAGTGCCCTTGGAACAAGGTTGGGTTTTCATCCTTTCCCTGAGTAATTTCCCTGACTTTACCATAATTAACAGGCTTTATCACAAATCTCATTGCTTCAAGGAGGCAATTAATCATATGGTTTCTCCTCTCTAGGTTCTTACTTCCTTTTTTTGTTGTTGTTTTTTTCCTCAAGATGGAGTCTTACTCTGTTGCCCAGGCTGGGGTGCAGTGGCAAGATCTTGGCTCACTGCAACCTCCGCCTCCCAGATTCGGGTGAGTTCTCCTGGCTCAGCTTCCCAAGTAGCTGGGACCACAGGCACATACCACCAGGTATGGCTAATTTTTGTGTTTTTAGTAGAGACAGGGTTTCACCACATTGCCCAGGCTGGTATCAAACTCCTGGCCTCAAGTGAGCTGCCCACCTTGGCTGCCCAAACTTACTTCCTCTTAATAACTCCTATTTAGGTCCCAGTCAGGCACTGCTGTGCCTCCTACTGGATAGATGTCATGTCCCTGGTTGCAGGCTGCCCCTCCATCTTCATATGCTTTAACAGCTCCCCTAATATGCTGCTTTTCTTCTTCTGCGAAGCAGGTAGACAGAAGTATATGCAAATCTTGCCAGGTTAATTCATATGTCAGTGTTAGTCTCTCAAATTCATCTATGAATTTTCCTAGACCCTCTAAAAACCAGCTGAATTTTTCCTGGTGTAAGGCTGTCAGGCACAGAAAAGGTATAAGGCTGTCAGGCACATATACCCATAGAGTGCCCCGTCACCATCTGCCAACTCCTGAAGAGAGCAAAGAGTCAACTTTGACAGCTGGTAAGAGGCCCCACTGAGAGTGGTGCTAGTGGGGCTCGGCTCTTTGGGTAATGAATGTAAGACAGGGCTTGAAGGGTAAGGAGGAGGTGATGGCAGGACATCAGACATCCCCAAATAACTAGGAGGGGTTAATAATACTTTGGATACTTCTGGGGAACTAGGAGTCTGACTTTGTTCCTCCGGAGCACTTGAACTTACAGTGGGGAGTCCAGGACCAGCTGGGGGAAGCCTGGGATTAGGAGGCACTTACATAAGTGGTCATGAATTATGTCTAGTCCCTCATTTTTCTTTCCTTCTATCAAGCATATACAAACGTATTTTAAATCCTTATCCTGGCTAACCATTAGGAAGGCCTGCACATAGAGTATTTCTCCACACTTAGTTTCCCTTCTACAAAACAAATCAAGCCGAGGTATAGTGTTTGGGGCCGCTGTAACACCGGAGGTCCACCTTTCTGGTCCTCTCAAAGGATATTGGGACCAGTGTTATATTAAAAAAAAAAAAAAATCATCTTAAGCCCATCCAATTTAAACCTTCCCTAATAGGTTAAAATGCACCCTAGCAGTGAGCTCTTCAGGACAGATACGGCATGAGAACTGGTATACCAGGACTGAAGGTGCTGAATACCACTCCTTGTCGGCAAGATTGTACTGCCTCCAGCTGAGCTCCACTAAAAGGGACAAGAGAATTCTTAGTGCCAATTTGGCCAAGGGAGGAACTCCTGGAGCCAGTAGTGTCCCCTTGTTCATATCAGATAATAAGAACAAGTAGGCAGACTCATGGTCACCTGAGGCAATGCCACGAGGAACCCAGCAAAAAAAAGATGTTGAACCAAACAAGGGAAGTGGGCAAGCTGTAACTTGGGATCCCGTGACAAAACTATTTCAGGGCAAAAATGACATTCTGGGTCTAGGAAACAGGGCCCAGCTGTCCGTGACCAGCCAATGAAAGATGATCTTCTGATTAACAGATAAGAGAAAACTGTTAAGAAAAAGTCTCCTGTCCTCCATTCTGGGGCTAATTGTTTGCAGGGACAGACATAAGAGAGGCTTTTGCTTGAAGGGCATTTCTAATCTTGTCACATATGGCTGTTAAATACCACACTTCAACTTGTAACTGCAGCAATGGAGAAGTTTTTGCCCATCTCTTCCAATAATTAAGGTACAAAAAGACTAGATCCTGAGCGACTTCTTGTTTCCAGTGTCCCTCAGACAAGTGATGAATTAAGTCAGAGGAGAGGCAAGGAAAGTAAAAGCTAAACTATTTGGTGGCTGGGCGTGGTGGCTCATGCCTGTAATCCCAACACTTTGGGAGGCTAAGGTGGGTGGATCACTTGAGGTCAGGAGTTCAAGACCAGCCTGGCCAACATGGTAAAACCCTGTCTCTACTAAAAATACAAAAATTAGACCGGGCATGGTGACTCATGCCTGTAATCCCAGCACTTTGGGAGGCCGAGGTGGGTGGATCACGAGGTCAAGAGATCCAGACCATCCTGGCCAACATGGTGAAACCCTGTCTCTATTAAAAACACAAAAATTAGCTGGGTGTGCGGGCACGTGCCTGTAGTCCCAGCTACTTGGGAGGCTGAGGCAGGAGAATCGCTTGAACCCAGAAGGCGGAGGTTGCAATGAGCCGAGATTGTGCCACTGCATTCCAGTCTGGTGACAGAGCGAGACTCCGTCTCAATAAAAAATTAAACAGGCGTGGTGGTGAATGCCTGTAATCCTAGCTACTCAGGAGGCTGAGGCAGGAGGATTGCTTGAACCCAAGAGGTGGAGGTTGCAGTGAGCCGAGAGGGAGATCGCACCACTCCACTCCAGCCTGATAGAGAGAGACTCTGTCTCAAAAAAAAAAAAAAAAGAAAAAAGAATATGCTAAACTGTTTGGGCCATCCTTTCTGTGGCAGCCTCAGGGCTTCTGTGAAACAAAGGCAGAAAGCCAACAGGAAACAAGAAGCAGGACACTCAGGCCAGCAACAGAGAGCACAAGGTGGATTACTCCCAAGAAGATAGTGGCAAACATCTCATAGGGCCAAATCCATTTTCCCAAATAAACCCTGGGGCTTTTAACTCCTTGGGCCCTGGGCTTCAAATCCAAGCAGCAGTGGACAAGCATCCTTGTCCCCTGGAATGGCTTAATAACTCTAAAATGAGCCCTACTTACCCAAAGTCGGCCAATTAATGCTGCACAGACTGTTTTCCTTCTGAGTGGGAGTCTCTTCTTATTGTCAATCCCCACACAAGGACACCAGAAAGATGTTGCGGGAAAAGAGGGTCATGATCCAGACACCAAGAGTGGGTTCTTGGATTCTCACAGGAAAGGATTTGAGGCACGTGAAAGAAGCACATTTGCCAGGCTCAGTGGCTTATGCCTGTAATCCCAGCACTTTGGGAGCCCGAGGCGGGTGAATCTCGAGGTCAGGAGATCGAGACTATCCTGGCTAAAACGATGAAACCCCCACAAAAATTTTGCTGGGTGTAGTGGCACATGCCTGTAGTCCCAGCTACTCAAGAGGCTAAGGCAGGAGAATCACTTGAATCTGGGAGGCGGAGGTTGCGGTGAGCCAAGACCGTGCCACCGCACTCCAGCCTGGGCAACAGAGAGAGCATCTCAAAAACAAAAAAAAAAAGGTAGCACATTTGTTGGAAACTACTCAGTTGCAGACTAGGGCATCTGCAGCTGAAGGAGGAATGCTCCCTCTTTTGTTAGTGTCTCTACTTATAAGAAACCCGAGGAGAGCAGATTACTTGAGGTCAGGAGTTTGAAACCAGCCTGGTCAACATGGCAAAACCCCATCTCTTCTAAAAATATTAAATTAGCGGGGCATGGTGGTATGTGCCTTTAATCCCAGATACTGGGGAAGTTGAGGTGGGAGAATCATTTGAACCCGGGAGGCGGAGGTTGCAGTTAGATAGTGCCACTGCACTCCAGCCTGGTCAACAAAGCAACAGAGAGAGACTCTGTTGCAAAAAAAAAAAAAGAAAGAAAAAGAAAGAAACTGTAAGGAAACTATAAGGAGCTAAATTAAACTGGAAACGTGCAGATGTGTTCACTAAAGGTAGTGGCTGTCAGTGTTATCAAAGACCAAAGACCATCAATCTTTTAACCTCAGCTTGCTCATTAACATTATCTTTAAGTAAAGAGGGCTGCCCTCTCAGGACATCTGGATGCTTTGTAGGCTTGGTGGGAGAAGTTTTGTCTGGCCATAAATATTCTGTAATTTTAAGTGTGGTCACCTTGCGATGTAGCTATTTTTAGACCCTAAGTATTAACCTTACCGGTGTCTTGTGAGTGCCTCGCTATTCACTTTAAGATGGAGTCACTCTGGTCATGTCTTATTAAACCAGAGGCCTGGTAAGCAGAACTTCCTCTAACATAATCACTTCTCGAAGGCCCCACCACCAGACACCCCCACATTGGGAATTAGATTTCCACATGTGGATTTGGGGGGGACATAAACATTCAGACCACAGCACAGTCCAACCCTCTCAGCCACCCCGCTGTGCTCCTCTCCTTCTCTGGCTTTAACACCTTTGTTTATCTTCTGCTGGCCCTGACCCTTTTTGATGCTTCTGTTTGCGACTTCTCCCCCGGCCCCTGACTAGGGCTATTAGGAGTATAGAGCACTCTACTGTGATTCATCTTTCACACTCAGTAGCCCCAGTGGGGTCCAGAACAAGGGTTCTCATTTATTAATGGGCGTAAGACTCGGACGGGGAGTGTGTTAAGCATGTAAATTCCAGGAGTACATCCTTCCCTCAGGTCCAGAGGTACAGCCAGCATCTGTGGCAGTGGAACTTTTTGTGAAGATGGGAATGTTCTATTCTGTATTGTCCTAAAGATGAGCTACTAGCCACACATGGCAATAGAGCACTTGAAATGTGGCTAACGTGATTGAGAAACTGAATTATTCATTTTATTGCATTTTGATTAAATTTAAATAGCCACATGTGGCTGGTGACTATCATATTGAACAGTGCAGATCTATAGGGCTAGCAAGCATCACAGCTGACTCTAATGAACAATAGTGTTTAAGATTGTAACAAGCCATCCAGGTGACTCTTATGCTCACTTACTGGCAAGTAGTAGTAGGTAATCAACAAATGTTTGTTGAATAAATGAATGAGTGGAGGAACTAATAAAATGAATGAACCACACTATAATTTCCTTGTGATTTAAGGCTGTTTCTCCTGAAAAAGAAAATGTGGGGGACTGTTCCAGATTAAAGAGGCTAAAAAGACTTGACAATCAAATAGAATAAATTGACATTAAAAGGATCCTTGTTCAAAAATGAGCAGAGGTCTTAAAGCCAGACATAGAAAGATACATATTGCATGTTCTCGTTCATATGTGGGAGCTAAAAAAGTTGATCTCATGGAGGTAGAGAGTGAATGATAGTTACCAGAGCCTGGGAAGGGTGTAGACGATAGTGGCAGAGGGAAGAAGAGAGGTTGGTGAATGGATATGAACAGACAGAGAAAACAAGTTTTAGTGTTTGGTAGCAAGTAGGTGACTATAGCTAGCAACAGTGTATTGTATATTTCAAAATAGCTAGAAGAGAGTCCTGGAAATGTTCCCAACACATAGAAATGATAAATACTTGAGACGACGACCTAAATATCCTGACTTGATGATTACAGATTCTATGCATATAAGAAAATATCACATGTACACCATAACCATGCACAAATATTATGTATCAGTTAAAAATATTTGGGCCGGGCACAGTGGCTCACATCTGTAATCCCAGCACTTTGGGAGGCTGAGGTGGGTGGATCACGAGGTCAAGAGATCGAGACCATCTTGACCAACATGGTGAAACCTCGTCTCTAGTAAACATACAAAAAATTAGCTAGGCATGGTGGTGGGCGCCTGTAATCCCAGCTACTCAGGAGGTTGAGGCAGGAGAATTGCTTGAACCTGGGAGGCAGAGGTTGTAGTGAGCCGAGATTGCACCACTGCACTCCAGCCGGGGCAACAGTGTGAGACTCTGTCTCAAAAAACAACAACAAAATTTTAAAAAATATATAGTTAGAAGAAATAAGTTATAGTATTTGATAGTACAGTAGAAAAATTATAATTAACAATAATTTATTGTATATCTCAAAATAACTAAAGGAGGCCAGGCACGGTGGCTCATGCCTGTAATCCCAGCAGTTTTGGAGGTCAAGGCAGGTGGATCACTTGAGGTCAGGAGTTCAAGACTAGACTGGCCAACATGGTGAAACCCTGTCTCTACTAAAAACACAAAAATTAGCTAGGCATGGTAGTGCATGATTGTAATCCCAGCTACTTGGGAAGCTGAGGCAAAAGAATTACTTGAACCCAGGAGGTGGAGGTTTCAGTGAGCTACGATGTGCCACTGCACTCCACACCGGGTAACAGAGCAAGGCTCTGTCAAAAAAAAAAAAAAAAAAAAAAAAAAAAAAAGCTGAAAGAGAAGAATTATAATGTTCCCAACATAAAGAAAAGTGTTGGCCGGGCGCGGTGGCTCAAGTCTGTAATCCCAGCACTTTGGGAGGCCGAGGCGGGCGGATCACAAGGTCAGGAGATCGAGACCACAGTGAAACCCCGTCTCTACTAAAAATACAAAAAATTAGCCGGGCGCGGTGGCGGGCGCCTGTAGTCCCAGCTACTCAGGAGGCTGAGGCAGGAGAATGGCGGGAACCCGGGAGGCGGAGCTTGCAGTGAGCCGAGATCGCGCCACTGCACTTCAGCCTGGGCAACAGCGTGAGACTCCGTCTCAAAAAAAAAAAAAAAAAAAAAAAAAAAAAAGAAAAGTGTTTGAGGTGATGGATATCCCAATTACCCTGATTTGATCATTCCACATTGTATACAGGCATCAAAATATTGCATGTACCCCCAAAACATGTACAACTATTATATATCAATAAAAATGTTTAATAAATAAAAATATTAAAAATTTAAAAATAACTATAATAGACATTTTGGAGACAACTGGAGAAATGTGACTATAGGCATTATACATGATATTAGAAAAGTATTTTTGTTTTCTTAGGTGAGATAATGTTACTATAAGTCTTCATTCTTAGGAAGTACAAGCTGAAGTACTTAGGGATAAAGCATCTTATATCAGCAACTTTCTTTCTTTCTTCCTTTTTTTTGAGATGGAGTTTCGCTCTGTTGCCCAGGCTAGAGTGCAATGGCACGATCTTGATTCACTGCAACCTCTGCCTCCCGGGTTCAAGCAATTTTCCTGCCTCAGCCTCCCTAGTAGCTGGGATTACAGGCACATGCCACTGTGCCCGGTTAATTTTTTTTTTTTTTGTAGTTTTAGTAGAGACGGGATTTCACCACGTTGATCAGGCTGGTCTTAAACTCCTGATGTCAGGTGATCCACCTGCTTCGGCCTTCCAAAGTGCTGGGGTTATAGGCTTGAGCCACCGCTCCCGGCTGGCAACTTATTTTCAAGTGGCTCAGTCAAAACTGTGTGTGTGTGTGTGTGTGTGTGTGTGTGTGTGTATGTGTGTGTGGTTGGGGGGTGGAGGGAGATTGAGAGAGGGACAGAGAGGAGAGAAAGAAAGGACACAAAAATGGTAAAATGTTAGCAATTGCTGAATCTAAATAAAGTATGTTTTGGTGTTTGTTGTATGTATTCCTTCACCTTTTCTGTATATTTGAAATGTCTTTTTTTTTTTTCAAGTTGGGGGAAATTTTACCCACAATGAATTGGCAAATTCTAAAGTAAATTTTTTTTTTTTTTTTTTTTTTTAAGACAGAGTCTTACTCTCTTACCCAGGCTGGAGTGCAGTAGTGCCATTACAGTTCACTGCAGCCTTGACCTCTCAGGCTCAAGCAATCCTCCCACGTCAGTGTCACTCTCAAGTAGCTGGGATCATAGGCATGCACCACCATGCCCCACTAATTTTTAAATTTTTTTTTTTTTTTTTTTTTTAGTAAAGACAGGATATTGCTATGTTTCTCGGACTGGTCTTGAACTCCTGGGCTCAAGCAATCAACCCACCTCAGCCTCTCAAAGTGCTGAGATTACAGGTGTGAGCCATTGCACCTGGCCAAATTTTAAACTTATGGATGTACTGACATTTGGATGCTAACCTCCCCTCCATCACAGACTAACACAGTGCTGAAAGTATGTTACGAATTCTCTGGACCAGATATTGCAAACTGGCAACCTACAGATCCTATCTGGCCAGTATTCATGTTTTTCTTTGGTTCAAATAGAGTGTTGTTTTAAATTAAGTTAGTTGTTAACATTTAAAATTCAGAGTATTTTTATTTTGATATATTATGTAGTAAAATATTTTGCATTGTGATGAAATATAAAATACTACTTTACAATAGCAAACATGTATAGATCACTTCCTGTGAAACAAGCACTGTTCTAAGAGTTTCATGTATATTTAGCTCATTTACTCCTTACAGCAGCACTATGGGATAGGTACTATTATTATCCTCTCTCTACAGATGGGGAAACTGATGAACAAAGAAGTGAAGTAACTTTCCCAAAGTCTTCACAGCCACTGACTTGTAGCGCCAGGGTGTAAACCTGTGCAGTCTGCCTTCTAACCACTAAACCATATCACCACTCACAAAAGTCCACATCCCCAAGGTCTCTGGAAAAACCAAGTCTGGCAACACATTTCCACATGGCATCAATTAACCAGGGCTGAGAAATTTCATTTCCCTGAAGACAGGGCATTTTCTCTTTCACTTGCCAGAGTCTCCGTTCAGTCAACTTCTGGGGCCTTTGGGGTTTTGACCCCTGCTCTAGCACAGCTGAATATACCAGGGGAAATGGCATGTTACAGATATTTCACAGACACCTACACACTGCCCCAGACCAAGTTAGATGTCAGGCTGACCTCTAAGTGGACAGGAAGCCCCAGTGGAAGAGAAGATTAGAAGGTAACGTAGGCCAGATTGTGGGTAGAAGAGTGTTTAGAATGCCAGGATAATTGTCAGCAGACAATGGAGAAAGTTACAGGAAGCAGAAGTTACACATCCCACGGTTGGTAATACGCCCTATCAGAGGGCAGTGGGGGTCGGAGAAAATAGCATGGGCCAGCATGGCCTGGACTACAAAGCTGATTCCATCACTTAGCAGCTGTGTGACCTTGGACAAGTTACTTACCTTCAAGCTTCTGTTTCCTTGACTCAAAAATGGGGATAAAGACACCTCCAGGATGGTGGAAGGAATTAAATGAGACAGTGTGTGAAGTCTCTTTAGCCCCTGTTAGTACAGGTAACCTAACTGCTTTTCTTACTAATCATTTATATTCATATTTTCCCCTAGAGCTAAGAAGCAAGAAGAAATTGGGGCACCATGGTAAGCACCAGGAGCTTATTGAAGCTTCACCATTGAGAGGTCCAGGTCTTCCTTCATTTATCCTGTAGCCCAAGCAGCTAGCAGACTTGCTCTTACGGGTTGATGATGTTTATCAACTTTTTTCCAAACCAGAGATCCTGGACAGAACTTGGAAGAAACTGATGCAGAGTAAGGGGAAAACAGTTGAGAAGGATTTTTGAGCAAAGAGTTTTAGTGAACATTTAAATAAAATAGTCAAAAAGCCAGCAATAATCTAAATGGCTAGCAATTCCTTCATTCAGCAAGCACTGAATACCCACAAAGGTCCAGGGCCCATGCTAGATGCTAGGGACAGAAATGCGAGCAAAACCAGAGCTGGCTGCTGTCCTCCCAGCCCGCCCTCTGGTGGTAGTTGATTAAATGATAGCACACCCATATTCCGGTATGTTACACTGCCATTATGAAGAAAGTCTGTAGAGAATAACTAATAAAACAATCTAGTTTCGTGTTCTAATAGCAATGTAAAAAGCAGGATGAAGAGTTGTATCCATAGTATTATCTGTATGATATAAATAACCTGTAATCCACAACTCAAAAATAACAATTGTCAACAGTGTAGTCCATTATATTCAATTCTTTTTTTCCTATTCTAAACACATCTACCACATATATACAATAAACTGTTGCAAAACTCTAAAAAGTACTTACAGTTGTTATTTCTGGATTGTGGGATTGTGATTTTCCATATATTTCAAGGTTTCTACAAAAAGCAGGCATAAACAGGAAATATGTCAATTAAAACACAGTCACAGACATGCACAGAGCATCTCCTCAGTATTCATTTGTTTTCTTTCCCCTGTCCTTGGTGTGTCCAGGGGAAAGCCCGCAGGCCTCCGCCAGGGCACCACAGGCATTGTGAGGGATGCTTCAACCGCCACTGCCACATTCCTGCGGAACCCAACGTCTCCTGCCTGGTAATAAGCTGCCACCTGCTCTGTGGTGCCACCTTCCACATGTGCAAAGAGGCAGAGCACCAGCTCCTCTGCCCTTTAGAGCAGGTTCCATGCCTCAACTCCGAATATGGCTGCCCTCTGTCCATGTCCCGCCACAAACTGGCCAAGCACCTGCAGGTGTGCCCCGCCAGCGTGGTCTGCTGCTCCATGGAGTGGAACCGCTGGCCAAATGTGGACTCTGAAACCACCCTTCACGAGAACATCATGAAAGAGACCCCCAGTGAGGAGTGTTTGGACACAGCCCTGGCCCTGCAGGACCAGAAGGTCCTCTTCAGATCCTTGAAAATGGTGGAACTTTTCCCAGAAACTAGAGAGGCTACTGAGGAGGAACCAACTATGAATGGTGAAACCGGTGTGGAGGAAATGGGAGGAGCAGTGGGTGGAGTGGATATCAGTTTGGTACCACATGGTTTGTCAGCAACTAATGGGGAGATGGCAGAGCTAAGTCAAGAAGAACGGGAGGTGCTAGCCAAAACCAAAGAAGGGATGGACCTGGCTAAGTTTGGCCAGTGGGAAAATATTTTCAGCAAAGAGCACGCAGCCTCTGCTTTAACAAATTCGTCAGCGAGCTGTGAGAGCAAGAACAAGAATGGCCCAGAGAAGGAACAGATTTCCAGTGGCAATAACATGGTAGAAGGAGAGGGCGCTCCCAAAAAGAAAGAACCACAGGAAAATCAGAAGCAGCAGAACGTTCACACAGCTGTGGAAACCACAGGGCTTGCCCCTTGGCAGGATGGTGTTCTGGAAAGACTGAAAACAGCTGTGGATGCAAAGGACTATAACATGTATCTAGTGCACAATGGGCGGATGCTGATCCACTTTGGTCAGATGCCTGCTTGTACACCCAAGGAGAGAGACTTTGTTTATGGCAAGCTTGAGGCTCAGGAAGTTAAGACTGTTTACACCTTCAAAGTTCCTGTGAGCTACTGTGGAAAGCGAGCTCGACTTGGAGATGCCATGTTGAGTTGTAAGCCGAGTGAACACAAGGCAGTGGATACTTCAGATCTGGGGATCACTGTGGAGGACCTGCCCAAATCAGATCTCATCAAGACCACCCTCCAGTGTGCTTTGGAAAGAGAACTCAAAGGCCACGTCATCTCTGAATCCAGAAGCATTGATGGACTGTTCATGGATTTTGCCACACAAACATACAACTTTGAGCCAGAACAGTTTTCCTCTGGGACAGTGCTGGCTGACCTAACCGCTGCCACCCCAGGGGGACTCCATGTGGAGCTGCACAGTGAGTGTGTCACCAGGAGACACAACAAAAGCAGTTCTGCCTTCACTTTCACTTGCAACAAATTCTTCAGGAGGGATGAGTTCCCCCTGCACTTCAAGAATGTCCACACAGACATTCAGTCTTGTCTCAACGGCTGGTTCCAGCATCGATGCCCCCTCGCCTACTTGGGATGTACATTTGTTCAAAACCATTTCCGTCCCCCGGGGCAAAAGGCAAAAGTAATCTACAGCCAGGAGCTCAAGACCTTTGCCATTAAGCCGGAGGTTGCTCCAGAGCTGAGCGAACGAAGGAAGAACAACCATCTTTTGGGTCATGGAGGAAAAAGCCAGAATTCTTTAACCAGCCTGCCCCTGGAGATTTTACAGTACATTGCTGGGTTCTTGGACAGTGTCAGCCTGGCCCAGCTCTCCCAGGTGTCTGTGCTGATGAGGAATATCTGTGCCACTTTGTTACAAGAGAGAGGGATGGTCCTTTTGCAATGGAAGAAGAAGAGGTATTCCCATGGAGGCACCTCCTGGAGAGTCCACAGAGAGGTAAGTCAACACTCATTTATTGATGGATTGATTGACTCATTCAGCAATTTTTTGTTTCATTTTTTACAAACAGGTACTCTCTCTGTTGCCCAGGCAAAAGTGCAGTGGTGCAATCATAGCTTACCACAGCCTCGAACTTCTGGGCTCAAGTGATCCTCTTGCCTTTGTCTTCCAAGTAGCTGGGACTACAGGTGTGCATCACCACATCTGACTAATTTTTAAATTGAGATGGGGTCTCACTGTGTTGTGCAGGCTGGTTTTGAACTCCTGGTCTCAAGTGATCCTCCCATTTCGGCCTCCGAAAGTGCTGAAATTACAGGTGTGAGCCACTGCACCTGGCCTTAACAATTTTTTTTTCTTTTTTTTTTTTTTTTTGAGATGGAGTCTTGCTCTGTCGCCCAGTCTGGAGTGCAGTGGCACAATCTCGGCTCACTGCAATCTCCACCTCCCAGGTTCATGCCATTCTCCTGCCTCAGCCTCCTGAGCAGCTGGGACTACAGGCACCCACCACCATGCCTGGCTAATTTTTTGTATTTTTAGTAGAGATGTGGTTTCACTGTGTTAGCCAGGATGGTCTGGAACTCCTGACCTTGTGATCCGCCCACCTCGGCCTCCCAAAGTGCTGGGATTATAGGCGTGAGCCACCATGCCCAGCCCAACAAATATTTTTAAAGGGCTTTTTTTTTTTTTTTTTTTTGAGACAGAGTTTGCTCTTGTTGCCCAGGCTGGAGTGCAATGGCATGATCTTGGCTCACCACAACCTCCACGTCCCAGGTTCAAGTGATTCTCCTAGCTGGGATTACAGGCATGCACTACCATACCCTGCTAATTTTATATTTTTAGTAAAGACGGGGTTTCTCCATGTTGGTCAGGCTGGTCTCAAACTCCCAACCTCAGGTGATCCACCCGCCTCAGCCTCCCAAAGTTCTGGGATTACAGGTATGAGCCACTGCACCCCGCCCTTTTTTTTTTTTTTTTTTTTTTTTTTCTGAGATGGAGTTTTGCTCTTTTTGCCCAGGCTGGAGTGCAATGGCACAATCTCGGCTCACCGCAACCTCTGCCTCCCGGGTTCAAGCAATTCTCCTGCCTCAGCCTCCCGAGTAGCTGGGATTACAGGCATGCACCACCACACCCGGCTAATTTTGTATTTTTAGTAGAGACAGGGTTTCTCTATGTTGGTCAGACTGGTCTCAAACTCCCAACCTCAGGTGATCCACCCCCATCAGCCTCCCAAAGTGCTGGGATTATAGGTGTGAGCCACTGCGCCCAGCCTTAAACAGCTTGTTATGTGCCAAGCAGGGTACTAGGCATGGGAACAGTTGCTGAGAATAAGACTGACTCAAGGAGGTCAGTTTAGTAGAAAAGACAGACCTATAAACACATAAATAGCAATCCAGAGGGTAGTGCCTGTTCATCTGTGTATGTGTGCTGAATATCTTCTGTTTGCTCATAAGACCCATTCTCCATCCTTCTCCACCCTGTCTGTCCCCCAGGAGGCTGACCTGGACAGATTGCCTCAGCTGGCTTCCTTGCCCTCCAGCTTCCAGTGGGGATAACCTAAATGGAGCATGTCAGCAGGAGATGGGAGGGAGGGAAGAATGAGGTTGAAGTATCTATTCTCCTGGTTTCCCCCTCTGCATGGTTCCTCCCCTTTGTGACACTTTGAGCAGGTGCTGTCCCTCCACTGAAGGTGGCTTTATCAGGTGGCTCTCTCCACAAAATTACTCACTCCGGGATCCAACGACCTTCCTCCTTCTTTTTCAGGCCCAGGGCATAACTCTCTAGGTAGCTACTCACCCTGGGTACTGCACTGTATCTCGTGGCTTTCCTATACCTTGTTCTCGCGTCTGTAAATCATTCCTTTAAAAAAAAAATTCTCTTCAAATTACCAAGTCTGAGAGTGCTGCCTGTTCCCTGCTCTGACTCTGATTGGTACAGGAGGCCAACAAATCTCCTCAGTCCCATGTCAACTCATTTTTTAAAACAGTTTTTGCCTTTGATAAAGACATTTTGAAATTCTAAATGAATTTGGCCCACTGATTTCCCCTGGTTCAAATGCTAATTTAATTGTTCAAAAAACACTCTGCTGTATAGATCAAAGAACCCTTCCCTTCAGAAATACCTTGTTCCTTTTCCCCAATAGGTCATGTTTGTTTAAGTGTATTATAACTTCTACCAGCTTGTACCATACTGAAGTGAGGCTCCTAATTCATCATATCCCAGTGCCTGTAGCATCCTTTCTCATGGTAAACATGTTGGTAATATGAACCATGAATTTATGATGCCCATTTAGGTCAATAATTCCATAATCTCACTGTTGAATTTCTTCCTAGTATGTGGTATTTGCAAATTGGCATCGGGGAGTTAGAGTTGTTTGCATCTATTTTTATTGATTATGTCTAAAACATTTTGTATGTTTTCCATTATTTATTCCTGAGCAGTCTTCCTCAAAAAGTAATTACAAGACTCTCTCTCTCTCGTATACGTGCCTGAATTCAAGTGTTAAATAAACACTGACTGCCAACCTAGCACGTATTAGGAGGAACATGAATGAAGACTAACACACTGCCTTCAGAAATAGTACTGTCTAAAAACGCCTAACATCAGATGTAAATAATTTAATTTAGACACTAGAAATCCCATTATTTTTTGGCTCAAGTTTGTCCCCAGTTCAATGCTGGCTGACCACTCTCAGATATTATTTGGGACAAGCTAATTTCCTTGCAGAAAGAAAGAAAATTTAGTTGGGGCTAAAGGATACTCACATTAGAATGGATTTTTAAAGTAAAAAGGGAAATAGTTCTAAGATCTCAAAGAAACCACTTTTCCTACATAGCAACAAGGACAAGAAACTGTAGGTGAAGTAGTCAGGTTGAAAGAGTATTGGGCTATGCCTACTCACATAACCAGACTTGAAAATGGTGACTTTGCCATTACATCCCAGGTGGAAAGACCAGAGGATATTTCAGAACTCATAGAATTTTCCTATGGGGTTCCCATTCTAGTGAGACTCTTATGAGTTAGAATACTTTAATTTCGAGCAATAGAAAATCAACCTAAAGTGGCATAAACAATAAAGGGAGTTTATTGGATTGTGTAACTAAAAAGTCTAACGGTAATGGCTTCAGGTAAGGCTTGATCTAACAGCTCAAAAAATGTCCCCAAATGACATCTCTTCTTTCTGTTTTTTACCTCTACTTCCTCAATAATGGCTACATTGTAAGATAGTTCTCACTCAGTGGTCCCTGGTGATTGCCGGCAGCTCCTAGGACTTCAGCTTCGCAGTTCAAGTACAGAAAGAAAAAGAGAATCTGCTTTTTGGTATCTCCAACAAAAGTTCTGGAATAAGAATTGCACTGGTACTAATTGTCCTGATTTGAACTGTGCATCTACTCTAAAATTAATCACTTGCTGGTGGAGGAGCAAGGGAGAGTGTGTGTCAATATACTGATTGGTGTTAGTGATTCTCACAACTACAGGGCTGGTTGGGAAGATTATTGGTTGGCAGGGGGAATTAGGAGTTGGATGCTGGAGAAGGGGCTACCAAACGTCTTCAGGAGCCACTAAACACTCTGGAGTCTAAGAATATGAAGAACAGAAGGATATTTCCTTATAGTGCCCAAATAAATCCAGCCAGAGGGTAACACCCCTATATTCACCTTTGAACTTCTATCTTTTTCAACAGATCTGGCAGTTCAGCAGCCTCTTCTCCAAAATCAAGAGCTGGGAGTTTAATGAAGTCACCTCCATGTCCGAGCACCTGAAGTCCTGTCCTTTCAACATCGTAGAGCACAAAACTGACCCGATTCTTTTGACCAGCATGTGTCAGCCCCGTGAGCAGGCCCGAGAGAGCTTAGTCTCCACCTTTAGAGTCAGACCACGAGGAAGATACGTCTCCTAAAAATGCAGATGCCACCCGATGCACCCTTCTTGGATTTCTTCTCGGAGTTCCTGAAGTAGGACAGAGTGTGGTTTTGAGGATTCCCTTCTGTAAACTGCCTATTTGCTTATCAGGGTGTATTGGAACATGCAATGTCCTTCAAAACCTCAACACAAGGCCAAAGAATTTCCTAAGCCATGTCTTGTACCATAGTGACATATTAGTGACTTATTTCCTTTTTTCTTTTCTTTTGTGTTTTCTTTCTTTCTAAAATAGATTGGTCTGAGAAGAAAATAAGTAATTTGAGGCCATTTGGAAGATGGACCCAATTTCTTAAGCGATGAGAGAGCATGAAATTCCATAATCAGTACAGGCCTGTGCTTTTATGGGCTTTTTAGTTTACAGAGCACTTTCAAATTTATGGGACAGGAAATGCAGAATGGGACTAAGGTACAAAGAGTTACTCCCCAGGGAATGCAGGGTGAAGGGAACAAAGCTGGAGGCTCTGGAGCTGGGTCTGTTTTGATGGTCAAGTCCAGGGCTCGTTTTGGCCATTCTACTGCCTCTAGGCCAGGGTAGTTCTAACACAGCCTGACATAGGAGAGCCCCTGACTGAGCATGGCAGCCTTGAAGATACCACAGGCCAAAACATGAGGGGCAGAAATGGGGTCACAGAGTCTGTTGTTAGAATCTTGGCAACATACAGCAGGAAAGCCTTGAGAAATGGGGAGTCCAAAGGAGACACCGTATTTATGGAGAACATTAGGACAAAAAGCCACAAGCCTACTTTGTAACATTTTAATAACTTAAGGGTCAAGATGTTTTTTCCTCAGAAAATTATGTTCTGAGTTAGGCAGAACCTAGGCATGGCCCTGGGCCACCCTGTGCTATCTGAAATGACCTCAATACACTAATGCCAACCTCAGCGTCATGCCAGAATGCACAGGGTAGCCCAGGAGACCACACCTTTGGCAAAGTCCAGACAAGGCCCACTGCAGTTCCTATGGCACCAGTCACCAGCTCCTAGACACCACTTGGGTACCCCATTGGGGTCTTGGAGAGGAAGACATGTGAACCTAATGGCTCCCTGAAATTGCTCCTACCCATCCATATTGCTGGTCATGCATTCAGTCTGACAAAAATGGATGATACTGCTATTTTTGGTAACAAACAGTGAATATTCATAAGAACAAAAGTAAAAGAAAAAAAGACACAGTAGAAACTAGCATCCCCTAAAGCAGGGCTTCTTAAGAGACTTGGAATATTGACTTTTTTTTTTTTTTTTTTTTTTTGAGACGGAGTCTTGCTTTGTCGCCCAGGCTGGAGTGCAGTGGCCGGATCTCAGCTCACTGCAAGCTCCGCCTCCCGGGTTTACGCCATTCTCCTGCCTCAGCCTCCCGAGTAGCTGGGACTACAGGCGCCCACCACCTCGCCCGGCTAGTTTTTTGTATTTTTAGTAGAGACGGGGTTTCACCATATTAGCCAGGATGGTCTCGATCTCCTGACCTCGTGATCCGCCCGTCTCGGCCTCCCAAAGTGCTGGGATTACAGGCTTGAGCCACCGCGCCCGGCTGGAATATTGACATTTTTAAATGGATAATTTTTTTTTTTTTTTTTTGGGTGGGGAGGGGATGGAGTTTCACTCTTGTTGCCCAGGTTGGAGCGCAATGACAACGATCTCGGCTCACTGCAACCTCCACCTCCTGGGTTCAAGCGATTCTCCTGCCTCAGCCTCCTGAGTAGCTGGGATTACACGCCTGGCTAATTTTGTATTTTTAGTAGAGACGGGGTTTCTCCATGTTGGTCAGGCTGGTCTTGAACTCCCGACCTCAGGTGACCTGCCCGCCTTGGCCTCCCAAAGTGCTGGGATTATAGGTGTGAGCCACTGTGCCCGGTCTGAATTGGATAATTATTTGTTGCAAGGGACTGTTCTGTGTGCTACAAGATACTTGGTAGCATCCTTGGCCTATCCATTAAATGCCAGTAGCACCCCCACAGTGGCAACAACCAAAAATGTCACCAGACATTGCTAAAGGTCGGGGAGCAAAATGGCTCCCGGTTGAAAATCCCTAAAGGATGTCATACTAGTGACAATAAGTTAGGATATGCTTATTTTTTGGTGCAGCAAAATCTTATCTCACATAGTCATCCATAATAGTTATGATTTAATACAGCTCTTTATTTATGAAATAGGTTTTAGACACGTGGTGATTTTAAGTTGGGAACCGGATGGAAATGATTTGTTTGGTATGCCTTCATGTCCTTCAGCCACATGCAGGAATGTATCCTTTCAGCTCTCTTTGGTTATACCTGAAGCCAGGAGTGTTGAGTTATTAGCCTTGTGTTTATATTCCTCTCACTGTAATTGGTATCATTTTCCCAGCAGTCCTAGCAGTCCTCAGGCAAGTGGGAAATAGGAAAAGAAAAGGACAGGGATTGTACAGAAGCAGATGATAAAAAATTTAGCCAACAAAAGAAAGAGTCTAGTCAATCTGGGTACTTGTTATTGCCTGGGTTCTCTCTAAACATGGTTCAGAGCTGGTGTAGATGAAGTAGGTGAAACCTCTGAAAAGAGTGGAGAAGGCAGTAGAGCAAGCCCCAGACCAGAAATACGCTCATCTTTTCATTGTCATGTGCCACTTGGCACTATTTGGTAATGTCACTCTATTTTTCCTGATTCCATCCTTTGGTTTATATTTCATATTTGTATATAAGGCACCATTTTCTAAAAATATGACTAGGGTGTGACCTAAGGTTTTATTCTGTGAAGATGAGTAACTGGAAAGAAGCTAACACTACAGTGGGAAGAAAGGAAGAGAGTTGTCCAGGTGGT
The DNA here is from genome assembly GCF_043159975.1 of Macaca nemestrina. NCBI lineage: Eukaryota > Metazoa > Chordata > Mammalia > Primates > Cercopithecidae > Macaca > Macaca nemestrina. The sequence goes on along the minus strand of NC_092126.1, from coordinate 162,216,433 downwards.
AGTTCCACATGTTTTGAATCTAGTCCTTCCTACATGGAGGAAAAAAGCTCCTAAATTCCACTCTGGGTTTGTGATTTTAATAGAAATAGAAAGGGAAACTACAGACCCATGGAGATGAAATTCAGGGGCTATGGACGGATAGAGGAGAAAGGTGCTACTTAGAGAATGGAGGAGAAAGGTGCTACTTAGAGAATGGAGGAGAAAGGTGCTACTTGGAGAAAGGAAGAGGGCAGAGGGCTTTCCCTTCCCAAACTGGGTGGGTGGGGGCAGCCTCAAGAGAGTGGCACTGCCCACAACTGCTTGTGGGTTGTACACTTCAAACTGCACTCTTCCCCTCCAGTTGCTGCCTTCAGAGCCGTGTTGAAGCACGAGCTTCAATAAGACAAGCACACTTCATAGTGAGAGGGCAGTGGCACCAAAGCCCTTCAGAGCGACTATGGATTAGACAGAAATGATTTGTGAGAGGAAGCTGGAGTGAACGGCATGAATGGCAAGTGTTATCTGACAGAGGCAAGACAGCTAGATGTGGCTTCAGATTTAGAAACAGCTGAGGGGAGCAAAGAGGGACTGTGTACACAGGGAGGGGACATATCTACGGGCAGAGCCCTTGGTGAGTATCATCACCAAGAAAGGCAAGTCCAGAGTAGAGATCAGCTGAACATGGAGGATGGGTCTGTAGAACTGGGCCAGAGAGGATCTTGCTGCCTTAGTAGCATAAGGGTCTGGAAAAGAAGTTTCTGTCTCACAACAAAGGAAAAAGTGAAAAGCAAGGTGGAACTTGAAGATGTGTCACGAAAATCACTATAAAAATCTGATTTATGTGTGATATCAAATCAAACTGAAGTGAAGAATGAGACTGAGTATATCTGTGGTGACTGACCTCTGTATACTAGAAATCTCAATGTCTCTAGAAGAGGAAATAAAAGCTGCTTTGCACTCTGAAAGGCTAATTGGGTGAATCTTATGAGTTAAGTCTAGAGACAGATGTGTGATTCACAGGCATAGAAGTTGTCGCTGAAACCAAGTATGTATCATGAACAAAGACCAGAGCACAAGCCAAGCTTGTCCAACCTGCCTTATTGTGCTGTTGTTCTGTTTTGTTTTGTTTTATGTTTTTAGCAGCCTGAAGCCATGGTTTTTAGTTTCTGTCTCTAGTGATAAGCGGAAGAGAGGAATGAGAAAGGGGCTTTACTGGCCCAACCAGAAACAGAAACTATGAACTCATGACTGAATTCTCTCCCTTGGACACCCTGCTGGGCAGCTCACCAACTCTATAAAGCCCTGGAGCAACTAACTATGGGTCTTAGCAACTCATTCTAGCTCCTCCTTGATTCCAATGCCTTCTCCATCTTTTCTTTTTCTTTCTTTCTTTTTTTTTTTTTTTTTGAGACAAGGTCTCACTCTGTCACCCAAGCTGGAGTGCAGTGGTGCGATCACAGCTCACTGAAGCCTTGACTTTGACTTCCCAGGCTCAGGTGATTCTCCCACCTCAGACTACTGAGTACTGGGACTATAGGCCCACACCACCATGCCCAGCCATTGCTCAGGCTGATCTGTTTTGGACTGGGTTTAAAATGCCTAAGGAGGCCAGGTGCAGTGGTTTATGCCTGTAATTCTAGCACTTTGGAGGCTAAGGGGGGGACGATCACCTGAGGTCAGGAGTTCGAGACCAGCCTGGCCAACATGGGGAAATCCCATCTCTATTAAAAATTTAAAAATTAGCTGGGCGTGGTGGCACACACCTGCAGTCACAGCTACTTGGGAGGCTGAGGCAGGAGAATCTCTTGAACCCGGGAAGTGGAGGTTGCAGTAAGCTTAGATCATGCTGCGGCACCCAAGCCTGGGTAACAGAGCAAGACTCCTTCTCAAAAAAAAAAAAAAAAAAGTTCAACCTAAGGAAAAGGCCTAGCCTTTGACATCTAGGGTGCAGGAGAATTGGCAGTGGTAAGAGAAAGTCTCCTGGATATGTCTGCAAGAGGAAAGGTTGGAGCCTTAAGATTTGGGGCCATGAGGGCCACACAAAAAGTATTATCTACCTCAGCATACAGGTGAACCATAGTCTCACTTTATTTCGAATTTTAGGACTGAACAGAAAGAAGGTTCAGAGATATTTCTTCAGGGAAGGAAAGTGGGCAAATAGCACAACCAGGCAAACCACACAATCTAGACGTACTTTTCCGGGTAAACAAACCAGGAAGCCCAGAGCTCATAGAGGACTAGAGCAGAGCTTGGGGTGGTAGAGAGGTGTTCAGGGGGAAGGAGGCAAGACCACAAGAGAAATGTCCACGAGCTCATCCAGGGTAGAGAGGACTCTTGGGGAAGGGGACCTCCTTCCCCATGCTATCTCTGCCCCAAGCCCTTAATGAAGCGGGAGAGGGAAGTCTGTCCAGAATCTCATCTGGTTAGACATCTGCAAAAGGAATAGGGAGGGGGTGGAGGCAGAGCCACTTTGGACTTGGGAAATCACAGTTGCAGTGGACAGTGAGCTCCAGTCACTCCAGAAGCTTGACATAATTTGCAGGGAAGAGTCCAAAGTGGCCATGGCAACGTCCCCGCCACCAGCCCTCGTCCACCATCTCAATGTCAGTGATTACGTCGTCCGGATCAAAGGAAAGCTCATCACTTCCCTCTGAGGAGAAAGTTGAGGGGATATTAGAATGGTCAGACATGAATGTCTCTTCTCCCACGTCCCCTTGTCTTATATCAGGGGCCTGCAGGTACCAGGCTCCTCAGGCCACTCCCAACCTACCTCCTTGGTAATCATATAGGGCCACAGCTGAGATCCCCAGAGTCCCAGCTCCAACCGGGCAGCCTGATCCTGCATAATGAGAAACACAAACATGGTCTCATCAACATGAAGAAGGCAAACAGAGAAAGATCCTACTGGGGCAATGGAGAAATTCTTCTTCCTCTTACCCTCCCCTGGACATGACCAAATTCTCCTGCTTCTCCTCCCATCACTCACCAGCCGGAGCAGAAGAAAAAGAAGAACCTTCAGGCTCGAGCACCTCCTCATAGTCCCCCTCTGGTTCATCCTCCTGCTCATGCCTGTCCATCTCCTCCACATCCTCATAGTCATTCTCGGGCTCGGGCTCAGGCTCTGCTTCATATACTGGCTCTTCTTCCACCTGGAGGCCTTCCAGAGTCCTAGGGGGCAGAGCTGGGGGCTCCTCGTTGTCCTGAGAAGAGACAGTGTGGAGCAGTGTGACTTCCACTCTCCAGGAGGACTCAGTGGAGGAGTAAGACCCCTGCCCTTCACCACCCTGCCTCTTCTCCCCTCCACCCTTGCCTCCATCTAACAGACTGTCCTGGGGAACATAGCCTTTCATCCATCTTCATTCCTCAACCTCCTCCCACACCCACCCACCCAAAACACATTCCAGAGACAATGGGAAGAGAATGTAAAAGGTGTGAGGGGAGGGAAGTAGAAAGTGAGTCAGATTCTTTGGGAGGCCAAGAAAACATTGAAGCAAAAGCACATTGTTGAGCTACCACAGCTAGGATAACCAGCTGTCCTAATTTGCCCAGGACTGAGGAGTTTCCCAGAAGGCAGGGTAGGGTCTTCAGTACTGACACCAGAACAGTGCAAGGAAAACAAGGATGGTTGGCCACCCTGCACAGCCCACCTTCCTAAGACTGGAGGAGATGGGGTGAGGGCAGAGAATCTTTTTTTTTTTCTTTTTTTTGAGATGGAGTCTCGCTCTGTCGCCCAGGCTGGAGTGCAGTGGTGCGATCTCGGCTCACTGCAAGCTCCACTCCCGGGTTCACACCATTCTCCTGTCTCAGCCTCCTGAGTAGTTGGGACTACAGGTGCCCGCCACCACGCCTGGCTAGTTTTTTGTATTTTTTAGTAGAGATGGGGTTTCACCGTGCTAGCAAGGATGGTCTCGATCTCCTGACCTCGTGATCTGCCCGTCTCAGCCTCCCAAAGTGCTAGGATTACAGGTGTGAGCCACCGCACCCGGCCGGCAGAGAATCTTTGAAGGTTTGCTTACCTCCAGGAGAGTCTGCCTAACGGGCAGCAATGGCACTGGTTGTTCCCTGCTGGTTCTCACAGGCTCAGGCTCTGATGATGGAGGAGTCCCAGCTGGAGGCCAGGCCTGTGGAGAATGAAGCATCTCTCAAGTTAGCAAGCCTCCATCTTCACTCTTTTTTTTGTTTTGTTTTGAGACAGACTCTCGCTCTGTAGCCCAGGCTGGAGTGCAATGGCGCGATAGCTCATTGCAACCTCTGCATCCCGGGTTCAGGCGATTTTCCTGCCTCAGCCTCCTGAGTAGCTGGGAGTACAGGCACGGGCCACCATGCCTGGTTAATTTTTGTATTTTTAGTAGAGACAGGGTTTCACTATGTTGGTCAGGCTGGTCTTGAACTCCTGATCTCCTGACCTCGTGATCCGGCCACCTTGGCCTCCCAAAGTGCTGGGATTACAGGCGTGAGCCACCACGCTTGGCCCATCTTCATTCTTTTTTTTTAATTTTATATATTTTTTGAGACAGGGTCTCACTCTGCTGCCCTGGCTGGAGCATAGTGGTGAGATCATAGCTTACTGTAGCCTCAAACTCCTGGGCTCAAACGATCCTCCTCTCCAAGTCTCCCAAGTAGCTGGGACTATGGGCACGCACCACAATGCCCAGCTAATTAAAAAAAATTTTTTTATAGAGACAGGGTCTTACTATGTTGCCCAGGTTGGTCTAGAACTTCTAGCTTCAGGTGGTCCTCTTAACTTGGCCTCCCCAAGTGCTAGGATTACAGGCATAAGCCACCACACCATGCATGTCTTTACTGCTACATTTACCAGGAACACCCTCTCCTGCTCTCTGCCAATTCAAATGGAACTCATCCCTCAAGATGAGCTCCAACCTGAAGTGACGGCCCCTTCCTCATAGTTCCTACAGCAATAATTGGCTGTGCTGGCTGGTGACTTGCTTTCTGTGGTACTATGTAAATCTTGAGGGTTTTTTCTGACATTCTGATAGGAGGTCCAATTACAGTCAGACTGAAGTCTTCTAAAGACAGAGACAACAGACCCTGCCTAACCCAGGGGAGGCCTTTGCCTTATTTTCTGCCAATGGTTTGGACCCCTTAGGCTCCTGTCTGGGCAAGAGATCCCGGATGTGGATCCCAGCGGGCCAGGCACTCACCTCTGAGGAGATTTTCTTGGGCAGTGGGGCCGGTACTGTGGGCTCTTCCATAGCTATCACTGGCTGTGGAGCCTCAGGGCTCATCTTTGTCACAGCCTTTCGCTCCTGTTGCCTCCTGGCTACCTGCTGTGCCTTCTCCTCTTCCTCTCGCTTCCTCTTCTCCTCAGCCATGGACTCAAATTTCGCCTTCAGCCCACGAGCACCACTAGAAGCTGCAGACACAGGCAAGAAGAATTAGGGATGTCTTGGATTGGAGGGTGGGGAAGGGCATGGCACTTGAAGGAAGAAGGGGAATCAGTTAAATATCCAGGAGGAGGGATTTGTGGGACAGGAAGGTAAAGAGGTATTGACAGAGGAACAAGGGGATTATAGGAGGATGGCATAGCCCTGAAGCCTGGATTTTTTTTTTTTTTTTTTTTTTTGAGACGGCGTTTCACTTTTGTTGCACAGGCTGGAGTGCAATGGAGCGATCTCGGCTCACTGCAATCTCCGCCTCCCAGAAATCAGGCGACTCTCCTGCCTCAGCCTTCCTGAGTAGCTGGGATTACAGGCATGCGCCACCACGCCGGCTAATTTTGTATTTTTAGTAGAGACGGGGTTTCTCCATGTTGGCCAGGCTGGCCTCCAACTTTAGACCTCAGATGATCCACCCGCCTCGGCCTCCCGAAGTGCTGAGATTACAGATTTGAGCCACTGCGCCCGGCGAAGCCTGGATTTTTATAAAGCCAGGCTATGTGACCTCGTGTCTTTTTGTTTTGTTTTGTCTTGTTTTGAGACAGGGTCTCAGCCCAGGCTGGAGTGCAGTGGTGCAGTCATGGCATACTGCAGCCTCAGCCTCCCAGGCTCAAGCAATCCTCCTACCTCAGCCTCTGGAGTAGTTGGGACCACAGGTGTGCACCCCCACACCCGGCTAATTTTTGTATTTTTTGTAGAGAGGGGATCTTGCTGTGTTGCCCAGCCTCATCTTGAACTCCTGGGTTCAAGTGATTCTCCTACTTCAGCTTCCCAAAGTGCTGGGATTGCAGGTGTAAGCCACCATGCCCAGCCCACCTGTGTCCTTTCTAAATTGTAAACTTTGGGCTTCCAACCAGCATCCTCCCCTGTCCATATTCCATAAATCTGTATGCCTTCTTCAAGCCACCACTCATCCTCAACCCCATCCGAAGCTCCTATCCCTATGTGTCCTTCCCAAGTGGTTCCCCACCAATGTTCCCACGCCACCCCACCCCCGCTCCATGCCACACTTTGTTCTCTGCCTCCAGTTCCTTCCCCGACGTCACTCTTTCTATCCACTTGACTTGGTTCTTTCTTTCTCTCTCTCTCCCTCTCTCTCTCCTTCCCTCCCTCCCTCCCTCCTTCCCTCTCTTTCTCCTTTCCTTCCTTCCTTCCTTCCTTCCTTCCTTCCTTCCTTCCTTCCTTCCTTCCTTCCTTCCTTTCTTTCTTTCTTTCTCTCTCTCTCTCTCTTTCTTTCTTTCCCTCCCTCCCTCCCTCCCTCCTTCCCTTCTTCCTTCCTTCCTTCCTTCGTCTGTCTCTCTCTTTCTTTCTTTCCTTCTTTCTTTCTTTTTATAGAGTCTCACTCTGTCACCCAGGTTGGAGTTCAGTGGCATGATCTCAGCTCACTCCAACTTCCACCTCCTAGGTTCAAGCAATTCTCCTGCCTCAGCCTCCCAAGTAGCTGGGATTACAGGCATGCACCACCATGCCTGGCTAATTTTTGTATTTTTTATAAAGATGGGGCTCCCCCAGGTGGTCCAAGCTATTCTTAAACTCCTGAGCTCAAGCAATCCTCCCATCTTAGCCTCCTGAAGTGCTGGGATTACAGGCGTGAGCCCTGCCTTACCTGATTTTTCTAGGAGAGACAGAATCTGGGAATATGAGGATAGGGATCAGGTCTACCTTAGCTAATCTAGGTAGTTAAAGGCATGGAGGATATAGGCTGGGGAAGAAAAAGAATGAGGGAGAAGGAAGTGAGGTGCATGGAGAGTGAATCACTAAGCCTCACCGGCTTCTATGGGCGTCGTCTTCTTATAAGCTGTGGTTGGGGCCTCCATTTCATTGAAGCCGACAGCGCTCTGCAGGCAGGAGAACAGCACATGTGTTGCGGGAGAGAGGCAGGGGTATTGGTGACCTGGAGGTGGTTTTGGGGGTTGGGGACCACTATAGGAGGTATCCCTAACCATTGGATGCTCAACAGCTGGACAGCATGTTCCAACGTTGTTTTGTGGTAGAGAGGGGGTAAAGAAGTTCTTAACTGCTGGGTTCAGCTCCCCCTTTCGAAAGCTCAGTGACCTTAGAATCCCACGTCTCCAAGCCCAGTTGCCTAAAATGTAGCAGGGCCCGTGGCCAATGCATGAGGAGGAACTACTATAGGGAGGACCGTGGCATGGGGTGGGAAGAGACTTAAGATTGGGTTAAGCAATACGAAGAAATCAATACAATTTCCAGTCCAACACCACCTTTCCCTGTGGTTTATCTGTGTCTCTGTATGCCTCTCCCACTGTCCTCAGTCAAAGCTCAGGCTTTGGAAGACATACCCCTTGGACGCTGAGGGCAGTCAGTGGGGAGTGCAGGACAGCAGCGGACAGGCTCTGTGTGCCCAGCACCACCATCCCCTCCCTCTCCCAGCCTTCTTCACACTCTTCTCTGCTCACTTTCCTAAACTTAGAGAACTTCTTAAGACATTGGTGTTCTGGTGCTTTACCTTATCCACTCGGTCCTTCTGGATTCCATACTGGCCACCAAAGCCCTTGGCATAATCTGCAGGACAGAAAGTTCTGAGTTATAGGAGATCAAAATGCCGGGAATGGGTAGTAAGAAGAATCAGTGGGAAGAAAAATAGGAATGTGGAAAACAGACATAGGAGGAAATGTGAGAATCAGAGGATAGAGGGAGGCATGGATGGGAAGAGAAGGAAACAGATGGGGAAAAATCTGGGAGAGAATGGAGAAGAGAATGATGGAAATAGGGAAACATGGAAAGCGGAAAGCAACAGATAAGGAAAAATGTAAAAGAAATAGGAAAAAAATACAGAGGGCACTCCAGTCATCCCTATGGGTTCCAGGGAAGCAGTAAACCTCTTTATCCTCTGTGAGGACAGCAGAGAGCCCTGTAAAACTCATGGCAAACCATCTTCTGACCATCACCTAGCCTGTCTGTCCTCATTCCTTCCTCAATGCTCCCTTCTCTCTCACCTCCCTCCTAGGCCCTGCTCTTAATCCTGCTATTTTCCTCTCCACCTCTCCTCTCTTCCCTCACTACCACCATCCATCCCCTACATGTGCTTACTGCCTGTGCACCCCCTGCTCTGCACATCTGCCCCCTCTGTATTCTGGGGCCCCTGGGTGAGCTTCCAGAAAGGAAGGAAGGAGAGCCCTGTGCTATCTGTGACTTTCTCCCTTCCAACCCCAACTCACCTCGCTGGGACTCGTGTTTCTCCGTCTCTCCCTTGTAGTCATATCCCAGAGCTGCTTTGTCCCGTTTATCCTTCTCCACCCCATACCGGCCACCAAAGCCACGAGAGTAATCTGCGGTCAAAGGAGCAGTCATGAGAGCCCACCCTTAGGCTCCAGCACACAGGGAAGCGCTGGAGAAGAGAGGTCAGCAGGAATGCGTGCAGAGTGTTAGGGGCCTGGGGAAAGAGCAAGGCTTGAATATAGGGGAATTAAAGAGAAACCGTGACTTAAGTAGTCTTTGAATTGAATATTGCTTACTTTTTCCCTCTCTTCTCTCATTTCCATGCCAAGATGAGAAGAACATTCCCATTTTCTCCCTTCTTCTTCAAGAAGGGGCAAGTATAGAGAGTGAGGAGATTGCAGAAAAAAAAAGGCAGATACATGAAATGTATGCCTTTCCCCTACTCCCATATAAGCACATAGAAATGTCAGATAAAACATAACACTTTTGTTTTAAAGAGTGAAGCTCAGGCTGGGCACGGTGCTCATGCCTGTAATCTCAGCACTTTAGGGGCCAAGGCAGGCGGATCACCTGAGGTCAGAAGTTTGAGACCAGCCTGGCCAAAATGGGGAAACCCTGTCTCTACTAAAAAATACAAAAATTATCCAGGCATGGTGATGTGTGCCTGTAGTCCCAGCTACTCGGGAGGCTGAGGCAGGAGAGAATCACTTGAACCCAGGAGGTGGAGGTTGCAGTGAACCGAGATTGCACCATTGCACTCCAGCCTAGGTGACAGAGCGAGACTCCATCTCAAAAAAAATAAAAATAAAAAGTGAAGCTCAGAAGAAAGGAAGGAAACAATTCTGGCTCCAGAAACCAGAAACAAAGAGAGGAATCAAAGCTGTATGTGTGAGGGTAATTATGAACTGACACCACAGAAAACCCAAGGGCATTTTGGGGGGATTTTTTTGTTTGATTTTAGAGGCAGGCTCTTGCTCTTTTGCCCAGGCTAGAGTGCAGGGTACAATCATGGCTCACTGTAACCTTGAACTCCTGGGGTCAAGCAATCCTCCTGAGTCCCTGGGACCACAGGCACATGTCACCATGCCTCGCTAATTTAAAAAAAGTCTGTAGTGATGGGATCTCACTATGTTGCCCAGTCTAGCCTTAAACTCCTGGGCTCAAAGGACCCACCCCCCTCAGCCTCCCAAAGTGCTGTGATTCCGTGTGTGAACTACCACACCTGTCAGATTTTAAATTCCAAATGTAATGAACAGGGATTAGGATCGAGGCTCTGCAATTCTAATTTCCATATAAGAATGGGGGAAGAGGGAAGAAAGCCAGAAACGAAGCTCTGTCCACTCCTGTAAGAGAGTGCTAGAAAAATTCTACTCATTTACCCAGGAAAATCATGAGCGGGGCTTGTAGCCTGTTCAACATTTGATAAGGGGAAAATTTGCTTCTTAAGACATGGAAACTCTAAGCCTACATCTGAGTGTAGAGTGCAAATACACAATTTTTTTTTTTTTTTTACTACTTATGTGATGCAGGAATTCTAAGCTGAGAAATTAACTAAATACTGATCCAGGAAAATATATATTGTTGAAAGAGTAAGCATAAGAAAGATGGCATGAATATGAGACAAAGTTATCTCAAGACAAAATGTATTCTAAGAGACAAGAGAGACATGCTACAATGATAAAAGAACAATACCTTTCATCGGAAATATGTAGGCTGGCATAAACCTATTCACAGAACCAAAATTCATGAAGCTCTCAAATAAAAGAAAAATGTAAAAAGCCAGGTGTGGTGAATGCCTGTAGTCCTAGCCTCTCAGAAGGCTGAGGCAGGAGGATGGCTTGAGCTCAGGAGTTTGAGACCAGCCTGAGAAACATAGCAAGACTCCAACACACACACACACACACACACACACACACACACACACACACACACACACACACAAATAATGCAAAAGCTGACAGAAGTAGAAAGAGAAACAGACAAACCTGTAATAGTAGTTGAAATTTTTAACACCACTCTTCCATTAATTGATAGATATTTTAGGCAAAAAGGAATCAGTAAAATTATAGAAGATACAGACATTATCAATTAATAAGACCTAATTGACTCTTATACGACACTATACCCCAAATACAGAATATACTTTTTTTCATGCATATAGAACAGAACATTGACCAAATAGACCATGTACCGGTCCATAAGTCTCTAAGACAGTAAGTCTCAGTACATTTCAAAAGACTGAAATATTAGATCATATTCTGATCACAATAGAATTAAAGTAAAAGTCAATACCAATAAAATCATCTAGAAAATTTCCCTGATACTTAGAAAATTAGTAACAACTTTTAAATAATACATGTGTCAAAGAAGAAATTACAAGGGAAATAAGAAAATATTTTTAACTGAATTTTTTTGTTTTTGCTTTTGTTTTTGTTTTTGAGACAGGGTCTCACTCTGTTACCCAGGCTGAAGTGTAGTGGCACAATCATGGCTCGCTGCAGCCTCAACCTCCTGGGCTCAAGCGATCCTCCCACATTAGCCCCCTGAATAGCTGGGACCACAGGTTTGTGATGAATGAAAATTACAATACATATAGTATTTGTTGAATGTAGCAAATGGTTGTAGTGAATGTAGTGTTTAGAGGGAAATGTATAGTTTTTTAAGTGCCCATATAGTAAAGGAAGGCTTAAAATCAATTATCTAAGTTTCTACCTTAAGAGGCTAGAAAAAGAACAAACTAAATCAACACTAAGTAGAAGAAAAACATAATAAAGATATGAGCAGAAACCAATACATTTTTTAAAACAGGTAAACAATAGAGAAAATTAGCAAAGCCAAAAGCTTGTTCTTTGGAAAGAATAATAAAATTGATGAAATTCTAGTAAGAACAATTAAAAAGAGAAAAAACACAAATAAATAAGATCAGAAATGAAAATGCTCATTTCATATCACTAGAAATCTTACAGAAGTTAAAAAGAAGAGACTATTATAAATGAATTTATGCCAATAAATCTGACAACACAGACAAAATGAACAAAGTCCTTGAAAAGCACAACATACCATAACCAACTTAAAAAACAGAAAGACTTGAACTCCATGGGAAAAAATAATAATAAAGGAAAAAAAAGTCCATTACTATTAAGACCTCTAAAGTTGAGCCAGAAGTAGAGGCAATATTTCCCTGGATGAGGTACTTACTAAACCCAGGGCACATGAAAGTTTCATAAAACAAATATCCCTCTTCTTCACTCAAATAAGTTTATAAACAAAGATTACGAACCATCAAGGAAATAAATAACCGTGAGGAACAGCAGATTAGTCAGAAGAACTCACACAGCCAAGAACTGCAAATAATATAAAATATGAAAGAAACTATAAAGTACATGTTTAAAATAATTAAAGAGCTTAAAGAAGTGTTACAGGGAACCATAATGAAACTATAATGTCTTATGGAAAATGAATCAGCAGATATGCAATAGAACTGAAAGAAACTCCAGAAATGAAAATATCTGATGTGGTGGCTCATGCCTGTAATCCCAGCACTTTGGGAGGCCAAGATGGGAGGATCACTTCAGCCCAGGAGTTTGAGGCCAGCCTGGGCAACATAATGAGACTTTATCTAAAAAAAAGAGAGGGAAGGGAAGGGGAGGGAAGGGAAGGGGAGGGAAGGGAAGGGGAGGGAAGGGAAGGGGAAGGAAGGGAAGGGGAGGTGAAGAATGATGCAAAATAAAGACTTTTTCTTTTTTTTTCTTTTTTTTTTTTTGAGACGGAGTCTCGCTCTGTCGCCCAGGCTGGAGTGCAGTGGCGTGATCTCGGCTCACTGCAAGCTCCGCCTCCCGGGTTCACGCCATTCTCCTGCCTCAGCCTCCCGAGTAGCTGGGACTACAGGCGCCCACAACCGCGCCCGGCTAATTTTTTGTATTTTTAGTAGAGACGGGGTTTCACCGTGGTCTCGATCCCCTGACCTTGTGATCCGCCCGCCTCGGCCTCCCAAAGTGCTGGGATTACAGGCTTGAGCCACCGCGCCCGGCCTATAAAGACTTTTTCAAAGACTGAAAGCTCTTTCACAGACTCATTAAAAGAATTATCAATGGATATATTTTAGCAAGAAGGGAACAGAAGATGCAAAGGTGAAACAAAGAAATACAATAAGCAATGATGAGTTAGAAAATAGAAGACGCAAAGGTGAAACAAAGAAATACAATAAGCAATGTTGAGTTAGGAAACAGGTAAATACCTTGGTCAATTTAAATAAGCATTTACTAGGTAATAATAATGATTCATTTTTGTGGGGTTTATAAGATGGGACCAATAATAAGATGGAATGAGATGGAACCAATATACTGAACGACAACAATATGGTTGGTTAAAAAGAATGTAGTTAAAATGTTCTATGTTTCACATATACTCAGGAAGAGATTGTGATTAATTTTAAATTTAAGTCAAAGATGCATGTTAAAATTTGGCAATAACCTTCCAAAATAAAGGAATAGAAAACCTTATTTTCGATCCATTAGAGAAAAAAGAGGGATTCAAAAACTTGATCAATATTATAGAAAGCAATCATGGAGAAAAAGAGAAGCAAGTACACACTGAGTTTAAAAAGCATATAAAATAGGGCTGGGTACGGTGGCTCACACCTGTAATCCTAGCACTTTGGGAGGCTGAGGCGGAGGATCACGAGGTCAGGACATAGAGACCATCCTGGCTAACACGGTGAAACCCCATCTCTACTAAAAATACAAAAAAAAATTAGCCAGGAGTGGTGGCAGTCACCTGTAGTCCCAGCTACTCGGGAGGCTGAGGCAGGAGAATGGCGTGAACCCGGGACGCAGAGCTTGCAGTGAGCCGAGATCGCGCCACTGCACTTTAGCCTGGGTGACAGAGCAAGACTTCCTCTCAAAAAAACAAAAAAGCAAAACAAAACAAAAGTATATAAAATAGCGCTGGGTGCGGTGGCTCATGCCTACAATTCCAGCACTTTGAGAGGGCGAGAGGGGAGAATCACTTGAGCCAAAATGTTTGAGACTGCCTGGGCAACATAGTGAGACTCCATCTCTACAAAGAATAAAGAATTAGCCAGGCATGGTGGTGCACACCTGTAGTCACAGCTACTCAGAACGCTGAGGTGGGAGGATCGCTTGAGCCCAGGAAGTCAAAGTTGCAGTGACCTGTGATTGTGCCACTGCACTCCCGCCTGGGTGACAGTGCAAGACTCTGTCTCAAAAACAAACAAATGAACAAAAAGTAAATAAAATAGTGGTGAGCTGGGTCATGGAAGTTAAAGAACTGATGACAACTGTTGGAAGATAAAGTCTTAGCAGAAGAGCCTGCCAGTCAGATTGCCGAGGCTGAGTGAAGTCCAGTGTCCTTGCCTTTCTGAGATGTGTGCTTCTCCACTTCTCCTTTATAATCAAAGCCGACTGCTGACTACAGAGAAGAGGAGAGAGAATTGGTTAGAATCCGAGCTGACAGGTTTTCCCCTTCCTGACCTCCCCTTACTCCCAGCCAGTCCCAGAGGTAGTTTGTAGGGGCTTCAGGCTGAGTATGGGTGTTTAATGTAGAAACAGGCTGGTATGGACACAAGAGACTACAGAGCGATGAACATTGGCCCTGGACACAGACGGTTCTAGGTTCAAACCCTACATCCCCTATTTATAGTTGTTGAAGTTTAGGCATGTTCCTTTATATCACTAAGCCCCAGTCTCTTTTAATATAAAATCAGGAGAGGCATGTCTGTCTTGTCTACTTCAAACGTAAAATGAGAGAAATGATCCCTCTTCATTTGGGATATCACGAGAACTAAATGGGACAAGGTAAAGTGTCTACTTAGGTTCATTCGCTAACTTAGTGCTTTTCTTTCTAACGAATCCTCACAAAAGTGAAATGTAATACCTAGAAAAGCGCCTTGTAAAGTATAAATCACTCTGTTCATGAAGAGACATTACCCTATTCCCAGTTGATAATGCTGTACTTCTTCTCTTTCATTACTCAATAATGGAAACACAATATGTGGATTTTGGTGGGATAACTGCAACCAGGAGAGTCTGGATCCTAGCCAGCTCCAGGACTGGACATGTTGCCCAGATACTCAACATTACCGCAGAGTTTTGTTCTCCATCTGGCTCAGGAACTATGGGTATCTGAGCAAGTCTGGGGTTTTGCATCTTAAGAACTAATTAACATGTATTGTTTCTTGATTTACATGACACACTGACTGGGTGATTCCATTTGTGGCTTGTGAGCAAAAGATGTCAGAATCGGAGATTAAGCAAAGGCAGGCAAGAGGGGGGCCAAGATGGAACAGGGAATTCCATCCTGATTCTAGAACATTGCATGCTCCATATTCCACTATTGCCTTCTACATCTTCCCTTAGCTTTGCAGTATGTTTTAAACTTTCCTGATTTTTTTTTTTTTTTTTTTTTTTTTGAGACGGAGTCTCGCTCTGTCGCCCAGGCTGGAGTGCAGTGGCGTGATCTCAGCTCACTGCAAGCTCCGCCTCCCGGGTTCACGCCATTCTCCTGCCTCAGCCTCCCGAGTAGCTGGGACTACAGGCGCTGCCACCACCTCCGGCTAGTTTTTTGTATTTTTAGTAGAGACGGGGTTTCACCGTGTTAGCCAGAATGGTCTCGATCTCCTGACCTCGTGATCCGCCCGCCTCGGCCTCCCAAAGTGCTGGGATTACAGGCGTGAGCCACCGCGCCCGGCCCTGATTTTGTTTTTCATGGATTTCCCCCCCATGATGCAAACAATTAATGTTCTAGAACTTAGCTTTAAGGATTCATGCCCACCTAATTAACAACTGTTGGTAAAAACAAAGAAAAAATCTCAGCTAGCTATGAAGAAGATGTCCTCTCTCTGTGTGCAGCTGCAGGGCAGGAGATACCATTCTGCACCATAAAAAATGAGCTCAAAGAATTTGACCTAATAAGGTGTGGAACTAAAAACATCAATGAGTTATCAATCTTACTCTCCTGTCAACAATATGATGCTGTAATCATATGATACTTTTTTTCTCTTTAAAACAACATTTTGTTTCGTTTTGTACAAAGGAGTCTTTAAAAACATCTGGACTTTCTAGATTGATGCTAAATCCTGTAAACAGTAACCCTAATTAGTTGTTTAACTTGATTATCTGCTGCCATGGTAGTAATATTTATTATTATTATTTTATTTTTATTTATTTATTTATTTATTTTGAGGCGGAGTCTTGCTCTGTCGCCCAGGCTGGAGTGCAGTGGCCGGATCTCAGCTCACTGCAAGCTCCGCCTCCCGGGTTCCCGCCATTCTCCTGCCTCAGCCTCCCGAGTAGCTGGGACTACAGGCGCCGCCACCACGCCCGGCTAATTTTTTGTGTTTTTAGTAGAGACGGGGTTTCGCCGTGTTAGCCAGGATGGTCTCGATCTCCTGACCTCATGATCCGCCCGTCTCGGCCTCCCAAAGTGCTGGGATTATAGGCTTAAGCCACCGCGCCCGGCCGGTAGTAATATTTAAACTGACAACTCTGTTTTCCTAAAAGGCATGAGTATTTATATGGTTTTGATGTTAAGCCAAAGAAGAGCTTAGACGATTCTCTGTTCTGTCAAACCAGTGGCTTGAGGAATTCTTCATTCAAACAGACAGTTTGAGAGGCTTCTCCTTATTTGAATCGCTGAGCTCAACATGTGGCTTCCAACATTGGCACCAAGGAACTTGCTGAGGGAGGTATCCCTGTGATGGTGTCAGGTCCTCACAGCATCCACTGCCCTGTCTTCCAACAAAGAAGCATGTGCCTCCATCCAGAGGTGAGTGTGGGCAACTTTCACATGACTGGAGGTGGGTGGTCGGGAGAGAGAGTGATCACTTACCTTGTCTGCCCTGTCCCTCTCAACTCCGTACTTGCCCCCAAAGCCTTTGGCAGCATCCGTCTGAGAAGAGTGCTTCTCCACCTCGGCAACATACTCATGGCCCACTGCACTCTGAGAAGAATCAAGGATGGAGTGAGTGAAATGATAAAAATGACCTTAAAAAAATAAATACAGAGATGGAGTGGGATGTAGGCATGTAAGAAATTCCATTCTGGGTCAGATCTATGGCCTCTGACAGTGGTGCCAAGGAATATGCGATGGGAGAGCAAGGTGACTTTTTCTGGAGACCTGCTCATTCCTGTTCTTCTTTAATACCATTAGTAATCCTTCATTCTGAACACTCCCATAGGATGGGCTGGGAACCAGGGGATAGAGACTGGATAGACAGAGCAGTGTTTAAATCAGAAACAAAAAGAGCTGAAACAAGAGCATTGTGCAGCAGAACACAGTGTAGTGTGGGGTAGTGTGGAGGAGAGACCAAGGGGACTGATCGGACGCCAGAGCCGGGATGGAATTTTCACTAGGAGAGCCAGTGATTTTGTTCTAGATCTTTGCTCCTGTATGGCCATCAAAGTTCAGAAGTGAACTCTGAGCTTTATGCAACATGTAATGTAGGACATATATATAAAAAATCACTAAATACACAGTAAAGAAAATAGTAAAGAGAAGTTGTAACATAGATATAATACATAAACATTTAAAAGCAGCAAATGATTTTAAAACATATTTTTTCCTTCTCCACTTATGCTCCCTGTCTTCTTGGTCTAGGAGTTACAGTGTGGTTAGGGCTACAACAGGCCAGCAGTTCTAATATATAGGCTCTTATTTTCTGCCACGTATATCTTATGTGTTGAGATAAGAAAAATTTGATACAAATAATATGATATTTGTATCAATAATATTGGTCTCAATAATATTAGAGACCAAATGAACACTGTACTTTTGAATGAGTTTTAACTCATGAACCAATAAATGAGTCAAAAAATATATATTTTGATCTAGAACAAAAGTATCTGGGTGTTCTAGTGAAATATTTTATATATACTTAAATATTATATACTATATATTTATGAATAAACTATTTATAATATAAATATATTGTATCATATAATTATAATATATTAAGATATACATATAATATAATTTATATATTTGCATTTACTTATAATGTTATATATTAATATATATTTATAAATATATGCATAATTATATAAGTAAGTATATAATATATAATGTATTTATATATTAATTATATACTTATATATAATATATACTTATATATAACTATATATTATATATAACAGATACTATATATAAATATATAACTATATAAGTATATAAATATATTATACATAAATATATTGATATATTATATATTAATATATATTAATGTTATATATAATCATATATTTTATATGTCACATTATATAATATATAATCTACATTATTAATATGTAATATGTTATATATTATATTTTATATCATTAATATATAATATGTAATATATAATATATACTATTAATATTATATATTATACTATATACTATATACTATATAATATATAAGTATATAAAAATATATATTATATTATATTTATTATGATTATAATATAATATATATTATATTTATTATATATTATATAATCATACAAATATATAATAAATATATACTTATATAATAATATACTTATATATAATTGGCTCTTATAGTATAGAGGTATATAATTATATATAAGTATATAATTATTCATAAATATTTACAAAATATATAAATAGATATATCAATTTTTTAAATGTATATTTTCAAAGCAAATCTTTCCCTTTCAAATTACCTTGTCCATTCGGTCTCTTTCTACTCCAAACCGACCTCCATAGCCATGGGATGCTTTGGGCCCTGACTCCATCTCTTTCTTCTTGAGAACATCATGCTCCTCCGATACTTTGTTCCTCAGCTGGTGGATGCTGGAAGAAACCACATGACCAAGGATCATCTATCCCAGGAAGGTCAACAAACCCATCTTCCCAGAAAAATGGAAGTCTTGAAGTCTGTCCTGTTTATTTTCAGTAATAACCTGGGCCCCCAGAGTATACTAGTGACAGGTCTAGAAGTAAAAGATCAGTCTGGCCTACATACCATAGCCTGATTTAAACTCTCCATAGGCCAAAAATATTTCCTCTAGTCTGTTATTTTGCTCACTAAAATAACCTTCTGACCTTTTAGTCCCATTTTTCATGTTCTTAAATATTAGAGGACAATGATACCTATATTCTGATAACTGGAAAGTTATTTTCTTTTCTGAATGGATCTGCTTTCTATCAATTAGAGGATGTGTCTCAAAAAGCAGAAAAATATTCACATACCATTGGACCTACACATTCTAGTTTTAGGAGTCTACACCAGGGAAACTATTTTAAATATGGCAAAGCTTAATATCTAAATGATACTCATTGAAACATAGTATATAATAGCAATAACTAAGAAACAATCTATATGACCAGTGGTTGGGTAATAGTTAAATAAATTGAAATATTACCGTTCACTAGTGTACTAGGAAGTCATTAAAAACAATGCTTATAAAAACACAGAATTGGGGAAATTTATTTAAACATTAGTAGTATTTTTTTTATGCTTTTTGGTCATGAATTAAGATCTTCTGCCCCTTCCCCACAGCCTGATAATACCTGAGAGAACTAATAACTAATGAAAACTAACTAACAAAATCCACTCACAGTAATTGCTATGACATGTTAAGGCTCAAATTATCTTGATTTGAAGGGACACCTTTATCCCTAAGAGAAAGTACCACCAAAAAAAGGCATTCTCTTTCTTACTTCACACCCACTTCCATCTTTACCATGAAGGTGACTGCAATACTTAAGAGGGTGGAAAGCCATCTTGGCCAACCTCTTTGGCTTGAGGATATGAAGTGATAGCTCAGCACCAAATGACAATCAGATCTGTTATTTGGACACATAAGGATCAGTGGATTGTTGGAAACATTTGGGCAAGAGAATCCTAAATAAGAAATTTGACTTTCTGTAGCAAGCAATGAGGGTTTAGGGTATTGAGACAGTGATATTACTGGGACTTCACCAGCTCAAGACAACCAGACACATTGGTTATACGTAGAATGGCTGTCTCACAGCAGAAATTGTCTTCTTTTACAGAAGAATAGATCCATCTGGTGGCCTTTAATGGATAATTCCACTAAAGGTCTTTTAAAAAGGCTTCTCAGCTTTAGCCACAGTTAATTTTAGAAAGCTGGCTATGAACCAGATGAAATTAAGCCAAGTGCTGGAAGAACCCCCTGTTCCCATGCCTCCTCTAAACTCTCTGGCAGCATTGAAAGCAGAGATCTTGTGTTGTCAGTTCAACACCAACACTGTGTCAAAAGCTACTAGTACCAAGGACATGTAAATGCCTGCCCAGTATCTTCCAACTGAAGTATTCAGATGAAAGATGAAGAAAAGGGGGCCAAAATTTACTTTCAAATGGAAAAAATATGCAATTTTTAAATGAGTATAATAATTGTTAAATGGGTTATAACTATATTATAGTTAAAACAAGTTTTTAAAAGGGATTAGAAAATGATACTCAG
Organism: Macaca nemestrina; assembly: GCF_043159975.1. Lineage (NCBI taxonomy): Eukaryota > Metazoa > Chordata > Mammalia > Primates > Cercopithecidae > Macaca > Macaca nemestrina. The sequence goes on along the minus strand of NC_092126.1, from coordinate 162,196,432 downwards.
GACTATTCATCTAAAGGATAACAGAAAAACTAGTCAGGGGATCATATCAATAGATGATATAATTTGAATGAAATTGTTGAGGCCCAAAGAAAATAAACTTCTTTAGGTTATAGCTGAAATCATTCTAAACAGATTATTATTATTATTATTATTATTATTATTATTATTGAGACAGAATCTCGCTCTGTCACCCAGGCTGGAGTGCAGTGGCATGATCTCAGCTCACTGCAACCTCTGCCTCCCAGGTTCAAGCGATTCTCTTGCCTCAGCCTCTGGAGTAGCTGGGATTACAGGCATGCATGTCACGCCCACCTAGATTTTGTATTTTTAGTAGAGACAGGGTTTTACCATGTTGATCAGGCTGGTCTCAAATTCCTGACCTCAAGTGATCCTCTTGCCTTGGCTTCCCAAAGTGTTGAGATTACAGGTGTGAGCCACCACGCCCAGCCTAAACAGGTCTTAATTATATCATTCCTTCATTTGATAGCTATTAACTAAACAGCTTTTAAGTGTGAGGTACTATTAGGCTCTGAAGACATAAAGATGTTTAATGTATGGAGATAGAGGACAGCTAGAAGAGACAGAAAGGAAAACAAGAAATTCCAATTCAATATGCTGTGTTGTGCCTAAGAAACTTGACACATTAACTCTCAGATATCCAATTTAAGTTTTATAAGACTTTGGATTGATAAAGCAATGCAGTTTATGTGAACCAAGCAAAATGTAGCACCTCAAAGGTGACTCATTCCTCAATCTGTGTTTTTTTTAATTACAAAACTAAAAGTGCAAATGTAAGGCCGGGCGCGGTGGCTCAAGCCTGTAATCCCAGCACTTTGGGAGGCCGAGGCGGGTGGATCACGAGGTCAGGAGATCGAGACCATCCTGGCTAACATGGTGAAACCCCGTCTCTACTAAAAATACAAAAAACTAGCCGGGCGTGGTGGCAGGCGCCTGTAGTCTCAGCTACTTGGGAGGCTGAGGCGGGAGAATGGCGTGAACCCGGGAGGCGGAGCTTGCAGTGAGCCAAGATCATGCCACTGCACTCCAGCCTGGGAGACACAGCGAGACTCCATCTCAAAAAAAAAAAAAAAAAAAAAAAAAGTGCAAATGTGAGTGACTCAGAATATAAGGTTTTTGTTCACAGATGTCATTATCATGTATGTAGAAAATCCTAAAGAATTCACACAAAAAAAGCTACTAAAGCATTGTGCATTTGCAGGGTCACAGTATACAAGTCATATCAAAATCAATTGTATTTTTACATACTGGCCATAAACATTTGGAAACTGAAAGTTAAATATAAATACATGAAATAACATGAAACATTTTAGGATAAACTTAACAAAGTATGTGCAACACCTAAACACTAAAAAATATTTCTAAAAATATTAAAGAAGACCTAAATAAATGGAGAGATATCCCATGTTCATGGATTGGAAAACTCAATGTCATTAAGATGTCAATTCTCCCTAAAATGATCTATAGGTTCAGTGCAATCCCAATCAAAATCTGAACAGGCATTCTTGTAGGAATTGACTAGTGAATTGTAAAACTTATGTGAAAATGTAAAGTCCTGAAATAGTAAAATTTTTTTTTTTTTTCTTTTTAAAGGAGAGCAAACTTGAGGACTACATGATTTCTTGACTTACAAAGCTACAATAATCAGTGCAGTATGGTATGCTGTCAGGGTAGAAAATAGATCAACAGAACAGAATAGAGTCCAGAAATAGACCCACATGTATGTGGTCAAAGATGCCAGGTAAGTCAATGGGAACAGGATACTCTTTTAATAGTGTTGAACAACTAAATAATCACATGGAAAAAAATGAACCTCAATCTTGACCTCACACTGCACAAAAAAGTCAACTTGAAATGGATCATAGACTTAAATGTAAAAGCTAAAACTGTAAGTCCTTTAGGACAAAACATCAAAGAAAGTCTTCACAACTTTGGGGTAGGTGAATATTTCTCAGACACATAAAGCATTAGCCCCATAATTTTTTTTTTCAATAAATTAGACTTCATCAGGATTAAGATATTTTGCTCTTAAAAAGATGCCATTAATAAAATGAAAAAGCAGCCAGGTGCAGTGGCTCATGCCTGTAACCTTAGCACTTTGGGAGGTCAAGGCAGGTGGATCACAAGGTCAGGAGCTCAAGACTAGCCTGGCCAATATGGTGAAACCCCATCTCTACAAAAATTACAAAAATTAGCTGGGCATGGTGGCGGCTGCCTGTAGGCTGAGCTACTGGGGAGGCTGAAGCAGCAGAATCGCTTGAACCCAGGAGGCAGAGGTTGCAGTGAGCTGAGATCATGTCACTGCACTCCAGCCTTGGCGACAGAGCAAGACTCTCTCTCAATAAATAAATAAACAAATAAAGTGAAAAAGCAAGTTACATTCTTGGAGAATACACTTGTAAAACTCATATTTCACAAAAGACTTACATCCAGAATATATGAAGAACTTTCAGCAACTTAATAAAAAGACAAACAACTCACTTTAAAAGTGATAAAAAGATGTGAACAGATATAAAATGGCAAATGAAAATATACTCAATAAAACTGGTCACCAAAGAAATTCAAATTAAAATCACCACATACTTAAAAGAGTGGTTAAGTTTGTTGTTGTTGTTATTTTGTTTTGTTTGTCTTTTAGAGAAGTTCTCAGTCTGTCACCCAGGCTGGAGTGCAGTGGGGCAAACATGGCTCACTGCAGCCTCAACCTCCTGGGCTCAAGTGCTTCTCCTGCCTCTCAGCCTCCCGAATAGCTCAGACCACAGGTGAGCATCCCCACACCCAGCCAATTTTTAATTTTTTTGTAGACACAGAATCTCTCCATGTTGTCCAGATGGTCTTGAACTCCTGGGCTCAATTCATGCGCCTGCCTTGGCCTCCCAAAGTGCTGGGGTTACAGGCATGAGCCACTGCACCCAGCTAAATTTAAAAATACTAACAATGGCAAATGTTGACAAAAATGTGGAGCATCTGAAACCCATACATTACTGGTAGGAATGAAAGAGGGTAAATTCCCTTTGAAAAAGAGTTTGAGTCTCTCTTATACCTGATGTAAATGACGAGTTGATGGGTGCTGACGAGTTGATGGCTGCGGCACACCAACATGGCACAAGTATACATATGTAACAAACCTGCACGTTATGCACATGTACCCTAGAACTCAAAGTATAATAATAATAAAAAAAAAAAAAGAGTTTGAGTCTCTCAAAAAGTTAAACATACACTTATTATATGACTCAGCAATTCTACTTCTGGCAATTTCCCAAGAGAAATAAGGATATGTCAACAAAAAGATTTGTATCCAAATGCCCATGACAGTTTCATTTGTAATAGATCCAAATTGTCAATAATCCAAATGTCTATCGACAGGATAATGAATAATCATACTGTGACATATCCATACAATGGGACACTACTTGACAATATAAAAGAACAAAAGACTTATATACACAACACCATGGACAAATCTGGAAAACATTATGCTGAAAGAAGACAACACAAAACAATACATTCTATATTATTCTGTTTGCATGAAATTCTATGCCAGACAAAACTAATCTATAGTGACAAAAAGATCAGTGTTTATGGGGTGTATTGACTGCAAAGAGGTGCAGGGAAATTTTCATGGTAATAGATATATTCTGTATCTTGATTGCATTGGTGGTTATATATATAGGTGGCTGTATTATATATATATAGTCAAAACTCATTGAACTATTTGCTTATAATGATTAGGTATCAATAGAGTTAATTTCTGGCTGGGCGTGGTGGCTTACACCTCTAATCCCAGTACTGTGGGAGGCCGAGGCAGGTGGATCACTTGAGGTCAGGAGTTCGAGACCAGCCTGGCCAACATGGTGAAACCCTGTCTCTACTAAAAATACACAAATTAGCTAGGCAAGGTGGCACATGCCTGTAATCCCAGCTACTCAGGAAGCTGAGGTAGGAGAATTACTTGAAGCCGGGAGGCAGAGGCAGAGGTTTCAGTGAGCTGAGATTGCACCACTGCACTCCAGTCTGGATGATAGAGTGAAACTCCATCTCAAAAAAAAAAAAAAAAAAAAAGTTAATTTTTGAAAAATAATAAAGTGAAGAAAACATTAAATGAAAGAGACTTTGGGCACTCATAAAGAGGTTTGTTTATTAAGTGATTGTAGTATTATTAAAGCCAACTTATCAAGTACTTTGTCACTGTAAACAGAATAGCAAGCAGCCTTAGGGAATGGCAATAGCTTAGCTCTTGGGAATTTGCATTTTATTTCAACAAGAGAATTATGGACATGACAATATTATGTTTATTAGACAAAAACAATATAATGGTTAAGATTTCAGCCCATGGAGTCAGACTGAGCCAAATTCAAATTACTACAGGTTGAGTTTCCCTCATCCCAAACGCTTGGGACTAGAAGTGTTTTGGATTCAGAATTTTTTCAGATTTTGGAATATTTGCATATACATAATGAGATGTCTTAGGGACTAGACCCATGTGTAAACAGGAAATTCATTTATATGTCATATACACTATATTAAGAAAGGTATTAAAGAAGACCAAAATAAATGGAGGTAACTTTATTTTTCCCTTGGGGACGCCGAAAAACCTGTGTTGTGCACCTGTATTTTGACTGCAACCATCACATGTAGTCAGGTGTGGAATTTTCTACTTGTGGTATCATGTGGGCTTTCAAACATTTCAGATTTTGGAACATTTTAGATTTTCAATTTTTGAATTAGGGATGCTCAACCTGTATCTCTCTATCATTGGACAAATTGCTAAACATTAATATATCCATTCACTTTTCTGTGAAATCAGGATGCCAACGTCATCTATGATATAGGGTTGTTTTTAAAAAGTACTGTGTTTTGCATGACATATAATAGCTTAATAAATGTTGGTCATTATTCTTAAGTTACAGCCATGGCTCTTCCCAGTACCCCTGTAAGGTAAACAGGGATGGTACTATAATCTCCAGTCACCGCTGGAAATCAAAATAGGATGGTAAAATATTATTACTCTCCTCAGCATCATGAGCCCTTTTACAGCAGAGCTGGAATCAGTCCGTAGAGCTCCAGAATTCTATTTCAATACTCTTGGTATTACACCATTCTTTATTTCCACTTGCTGTAAAATGTCAGGGCACAAGAAAGAGGACAGGGTCACTGAGGCAGACATCCTATGGTTATAGCTCAGTAAAGATTTAATCTAAAGGCCAGACAGGTTCCAGGAAGTGCTGAAAGATTATTCCAGAGTGGTGCCACTAAGTGTGTGGTCCACAAGCTGAACTGTTTCTGTTTCACGGGGAAATAAGAATAAAAATTGAGAATATGTGTTTAGAAACTTTTATAGCAATTTGACATAGTGATTTTATTCTCTTTCTTTTTTAGAAATGAGGTCTCACTATGTTGCTCAGGCTGGAGTGCAATGGCTACTCACAAATACAATCCCACTACTGATCAGTACTGGAGTTTTGACCTGCCCCATTTCTGACCTGGGCCAGTTCACCCCTTCTTAGGCAACCTATGGTCCCCGACTCCTGGGAGGTAGGAGGTCACTATGTTGATTCAGAATTTATTGTGGAGACCCAATCAGCATAGAGCACTATAGCCCAGAACTACTGGACTCAAGTGATCCTCCTGCCTCAGCCTCCTGAGTAGCTGGGTCTATAGGCACAGACTAGCATGCCTGACAACATCGTGATTTTATATCTGTTGAATTTAAAAATACAAACTGTGTTTGTATTGTCTATGTTATTTTTAACCATTTATTTTTCCAGAAACTCAATTTTATTTTATTTTACAAAAGTTTCAGTCTGTGACAGGTTTGAAAATAAACAGACTGGTCAAGGGAAAAGACATCCTTGAGTCTTGAGAATGAATGGACAAGAGTGGAGAAAAGAAGGTGGAGAGAAGGGTGATAGTTCTTGAAAACCAGGCAGTTCCTTTACAGAATGCATAAGGGACGCATAGGACCATTTGAGTTATTCACTGAATTACCAAATTACTACCCAAACTAAATTTATTCAAGCAGACCTAAAAAGAGACATCACGCTGTGGGGAAGGTAGTAAGATTAGTAAGAACTACAACCACTTCCTTTTCCTGCTTTTAGTCGTCTCAGCTCTACAGCTACTGTTTTGTTTTGTTTTGTTTTTGTTGTTGTTGTTTTCATTTTGGGATCTGTCAGTGTTAGAATCTACAACTACTGTTCTCCTCTCCAATTTCCCCCTCTTTTCCAAGGACCATGGTGATTCCCATCAGATGTTAAAGACTGGCTTAGCCCACACTAACCACGGGGAATCCCCAAATAGTGGAAACTTACTACTGGAAAGTCCTCTAGAGGTCTTTTTGATCCAGATGGGCAAAATGAGAATCAGAGAGGAAAAGGGACTTGTCTAAGGCCACCTGGCCTGTTACCAGTAGATACCAGGCTTTTACTCCTTGATAACCTGGGTAAATGGGAGATGAGAGAGCTTTTTTTGTCAATACCTCCATCATTTATTCTATCAGATATTCAGTTAGGTTAACAAGGAAATGTGCAGGGTCACCATGTTGTACAACTCCAGGGAGCACCAGTCAGGGTGATCTGTATACAGGAGTTGTGCAATACAACAGTACAGGTAGACACCACTTAGGAGAAAAGAGGGCTGTTGTCTGTTTACATGTTCGTTAGATTTTAGAAAGGAAATCTGATTAAACTAACCTATGTTAACAGGAAACAAAAATAACATCACTGAGCTGCTCAGAAGTGCTAAGTACTGCATTAGACATTGGCTATCCCATTGAATTCTCACTACACATCTTCTGGGTGGCTACTTTTTTTACATTATTTCATTTTTTTATTAGGGTTGCTATTTTTTTTTTTTTTTTTTTTTTTTTTGCCAATGCCTACTATATTGCAAGTTGTCATGGTGGAGTGTTGGGAAAAGTTTTCAATTAGCAATAATCACACCTCAGATAAACCTCATTGGCTACAATACCACCACTGTGCAAAGCTAGAGTTGCTATTCTTATCCCTGTTTGATAAATAAGCTGAGGTTCAAAAAAGTTATGTGACTAAGTTCACATTGCTAAGAGTGGCAGAGTTAGGAATTGAATCTAAATCTATCTGATATCCAAATTCAAGCTCTTTCCGTAAGATTATGGCAGGAATTTAGGAGACTTCCTTAAAATATTGTACTCCTACCTCCTATATATGAAACAGGCACTGGGAGAAAAAAGGTACGAAGTATGCAGCCTCATCTGGACAATTCCCAGAATACTAGCACTGAGTGGCTTTTATTTAGAAAAGGAAAAGGGTCCTTTTTTTTTTTTTTTTTTATCTATGAGTCTATAGAGGGGTATCACAGAAACTTCCTGAATGACCCTGTTCCATTGTTTCAATCTTTTTCCAGAATGGCATGGTTTAAGAATAATATTCATTATAGGTACTTAATTAAAACATTTATTTATTTATTTATTTATTTATTTATTTATTTATTTATTTATCAAGACTGAGTCTCGCTCTATTGCCCTGGCTGGAGTGCAGTGGCGTGATCTCAGCTCACAGCAACCTGTGTCTCCTGGGTTCAAGAGACTCTTGTGATTCGGCCTCCTGAGTAGCTGGGATTACAGGCGCCCACCACCACGCCTGGCTAATTTTTGTATTTTTAGTAGAGACAGAGTTTCATCATGTTGGCCAGGCTGGTCTTGAACTCCTGACCTCAAGTGATCTGCTTGCCTTGGCCTACCAAAGTTCTGGGATTACAAGCATGAGCCACAACGCCTGGCCGAAATCATTTATTTCTGATTAAACAATGTGGTACTGTCATCCAGTTGTATAAACTTGTGCCAGGCTTTCACAGTGTGTTGCTTGTGCAATGTGGTCATCCACTGACACTTTTTAAAATCTAGAGGTAAAAACACTGCTCTTAGGGTGTGGTGGGGGGAGTTAAAAATGGAGCTTAAGACTTTATTAATCTTGCCATTTTGTGTGTAGTTGCTGAATGCTTGCTTGTTACACTATTTATTGTGTCTACCTTGCTACTAATGTTTGACATTCTGATACTATCCAAAGCAGATGGTCCTGGTTAGATGATCCTGAATAATCCATGGAAGAGAGGAGGGGATCTCTCAGCCTGAATATATGACATATCCCACAGAAACCCTTGGATATGTCTGTAAGTTCCTTTTATCTTCTGGTATCAGAGGGTTTTGTTTGTTTGTTTGTTTCTGGTAAGATGCAAATGGGGCTATAATCTTAAAGATTCCTGAACATCATTGCCAAAATAGTTTTTATCAACAGGTTTTTCAAGTGTTATATTTCTTCATATTACCATTCGTGCCTTCCAACTTCTGTCAAATAGCTAAGTACAAATCTGTATTTTAAAAGTTATTTGGGCCAGGTATGGGAGCTGAAGTGGCCTCTTTTTATAGCATTTATTCTGAGTTCTTCACCTTGACATTTTACTGAATTATTCTTAGTCCATCTGAAGGAAGTCACCCTGAATTCTAAATACACATTTATATTTATCTGAAGAGATAGACAGGAGATAGATGACTGCCAGGTAGATAGATAGAGAGGACCTTAGTATTTGGGCCACTTCCTCTCTGAATCTCTCATGCCTTACTAAAGGAAGGGAGGCAGTTAATCCAATAGACCCCCACTTAGGGAAATAGCAGAGTTGTTAGGTATAAAAGACAGATAATAGCGTTGAGGAGGGTAAGAGGAGAGACGTAAAATAGAAGTACACAATGACACACAAGCTACACACAGGAACAGACTCTAGAAAAAACCAAACACAGTAATACATAGACATGAACTACCCTATCCTTTTCCTCCCTCACCTTCCCCCAAGTCTCTGAGTTTTCTTTGGGCTCTTCCCATAACCCCCTTCCTTTTCCCCAGTCCTTTTGGCACTTACTTGATGTGTTCTGTGCGTCCAGAGCCCTCGATGGTCTTGGCTCCCCACCGCTGCTCCTTCTCAGAGATGTCATTCTGCAAATGACAGCACACTCAGTAATATGTGACGGCAAGAAATGTGCCACATTGAGAAGGGCCACACAACTGATACATGCCCCCCATGTCCCCTGTGTCCACTGCCTTCTTCAGTCTGGGTCTTTACTCACATCCCCTCTATGTTTATCCCATCCTGACCCCATGTAAGAATTAAACTGGTGAGGCCGGGCATGGTGGCTTATGCCTGTAATCCTAGCATTTTAGGAGGCCGAGGCGGGTGGATCTCTTGAGGTCAAGAGTTCAAGACTAACTTGGCCAACATGATGAAACCCCATCTCTACCAAAAAAAATACAAAAATTAGCCAGGTGTGGTGGCGTGCACCTGTAGTCCCAGCTACAGGGACTACTCGGGAGGCTGAGGTAGGAGAATCGCTTGAACCTGGGCGACAGAGGTTGCAGTGAGCTGAGACTGCACCTCTGCACTCCAGCCTGGGTGACAGAGTGAGACTTGTCTCATAAAGCAAACAAACAAATAAAAAACACAAAGAATTAAACTAGTGAGCTCTGAAACCTCCATTCTTCCTCTGCATACTTCATGCCTACCCCATCTGGTCTCCTACAGCTTTTCAATCCCCCAGTTACACATGTCCAGCTTGAATCCTGGGTCATGGGCCTGGGGAGACCCAGGTTCACCTGCTTCTCAATTTCAGTATAGCCTGCCATCGCCTGTCAATCACACCATCAAACTCACCCACGCCTGTCTCCTTTCATCCCTGATACCAGGTATCGTGCATGCCCCACAGGCGACAGCCAACTGTCCTACCAATTAGTCCCAGTAAGAGGGCTGTCTCAGTCCCAGAAGGCCCTTTTCCAAGCATCCTCAAAGGTCACAGAGTTGACCAGATGCCCTCGCCACCCCACTCTCTGCAATATTCAAGCAAAGCTACTTCCAAACTCACCACAAAGTCAGGATCTGTGTCCCAATCATCACCCTGGGTCTCCACGGAAACAGACACATCATGGCCCACTACAGACTTCCACATCTGAGAGTGACAAGAGATGGGAATAATTAGGGACAAAAAAGGATCAAGAGGAGGGAAAATAGGAATGTTGAAGTCAAAATATAGAAGCCCAATATTTCCTGCCATTTTTTTTCTTAGAAGAAAATAGAAAATGAAGCAAAGCAAATGGGAGTTGTAGGAAGGCTTTTCTGCTCAGTTACAAGAGGAGAGATGGGGCTTTATTCAAGACAAACCAATGTGGCCTGGGCCCGCTTGGAGCTAGAGAGAAGTTGCCATGGGTGTGGGTAACACTAGGTAACCTGTAAGTCAAAATTGCTGGAATTGTTCACTTGTGTCCCGAGGCCAGCCAGGCAGTGGCTGAAGGTGGTTGGCAATGAGGGGTGCTATAATATCCCTAGAATTATGGCCTCATTTCACTCAGGTTTCTATATACGATTCCTTTGTCACTGTTGAAATACCAATTGGTTCAGTTTCTCACAAGTGAACATCTACGTCTCTCTTTACAACCTGCTGAACTATACTGAGAATTTTTCCAGCCTCTTGTCCAAGTGATGTCCCACCTTCACCCTGAGACTGGTCACTTCACAGCTGCATAAGGTCAATAGGGACAGTTGGCTGACATTTCCACACTGAAGAATGCATGGGAAAGCATTATTTGCTGGGAATAAGTCAGTTATTACTCAATTTTTAAAAAATGGTTCAATTATATTTCTAAAGAAAAGTAGTTCAAAAAATAGCATGTTTTCAAGTTGACAATTTATCATAGAAAAGAAAAAAGAATCATATATAATAAATCTTATTTTGAACATTAAGAGGTATTCAGTTTTTATCAACTAAATAAATGTTGCAGAAATATTTAGAGAACACTAGCTTGGAAGGGTGCCAAACTTACTCTGTTAGAGCATCCCCAGTGTTCTAGTCGGCCTTCTGGACTGTGCAGAAGGAAGAGCAGCATGGTTGCTCTGCATCTGTGGATCTTGGTGTGAAGAAGTAACAACAGACAATGCTCATCTGCTATGGTCGCTACTGAGACTTCTTGACCCTGGCACGACTTGCTAGCTGGCAACCCTTCCCTCCTCAGACACCTCATCCCATTGGATACCTTCTTCATGCTCTCCATTGTCTCCAAAGAGTTCCTTTACAACTACTCCTCGGGTTCTCCTGTCTCCACCTAGGCCTTCAGATTCTCCAGTTTTCTATTTCCACTTGAAAACTCCATCTTCTCCATTGAGCAACCCCTTAAAAACCAGCCCAGGGGAAGCCTGGGGTAAATCAGTTAAAGAGATGCTAATATCTGCCTGGGCAGATATTGGGCAGATATTGACTGAGTCAGCCGTGAGTCACGGCTGAAAGCAGCTCGGCTTTCCCTGACGTGGGTGGAGACAGCAAAACAAGACTTAGAATCCTGCATCCTTACTACCCCTCTACTTCTCATCCCCTGGCTCCTGGGCTGCTGTGCAACAAAAGGACTGTCACACACAAAACTGGAATGGAGAAGTTTCTGAAATAGTCATGAGCAATAAGGAAGCAATGAGGACTGATGGTCCCATCCTCTTTCCTGTGGCTCCTCTGAGGCCTCAGCCTGACTCTCCCATTCACCCATTTTTGAAATAAAGAGTTTCTGAAATAGAGACAATTTATCTAATATCCTTGACCTATTGACCAGAAACCAGAAAGGTAAGAAGTGCTATCTAGAGGTGAGAACCAGAGAGTAATCTGGTGAGGCCTTGTTGCGATGCTGACCTCCTGCATCAAAGTACACGGACTGGGAGTCAGAAGCCCTGGCTGTCACCCCAGCTCTGTGACTAAGCCTCTGAGAGACCATCACAAGGGCATCAACAGAGTAGGTACTCATTTGCCAGGTATGAGACCAGGCGATTAATAAATACCAACTTGAATAATTTGCCAAATCAGCAATTATCTCTGATTTCCCCAGTGGAAAATAATGAAGGGGTTAACCTAGCTAATCTGTAAAGTCTCCTTGATTTCTTACATTCGGGGATTCTGTGATCTACAATCACAGAAACTAGCCCCAGCAGAACCATCATGCCTTCTCTTGGGCTCCATCAGCACTTGGTACTCAGTGCTACTTTACATCAGTGACTACTTCCTTATCTGTTACATTTCCTATGTGGGTTTGTTTCCCTGAGACCATATGCTCTTCAAGGGCAGACAGTTTTCTTCTCCTGTGGTCCTCCTCCCAACCCAGTACCTAGGGGAGACATGCCTTAGACTGGGTTGTAGATTGTCAGCAGAAACCAGGCAACACTTTGCTTGACGTTTGTGCTAGATGGCTCCTGAATCATTTGCCTTGAGTTTAAGTCCCTCCCTTCTGTTTCTGTCTACAGATGCTGATTTGCTACAACCACTCACAACCAGGCCTTCTGGCCATAAAAGGATAAAAGCCTACTAGTGGTGACCTTGCCCATCACCAAGGACTAAGAGCCAGGTAGGTTCCTCCTCAACAATTACTGTGTTTCCCGACTGTCCCATGGCTCAGAGTACCCACCTCCACCTGTGCGAGCCTCTGTTCTAAGCGCCCGGCTCCTCGCGTCCACACCGACTCCCTCTCTGGCTGCTGCCACTTCGGAGTGAGAAACTGAGCTGCTGCTTCAGTTCCGTATTCAGGTTTTCGTCATTTCCTGCCACCCCATCCTCACAGCTACTTCCTGAAATTTGAGTCAGTTCCTTCTGCTTTAGACACTTAAATTTTAAAAGGATTAAATGTTTCTGTGCCTGGTCTTTTTGCAAGGTTTTGACAATGGGGGTCATAGGGCAGTCATAGAAAATGCTGCTTTGACTCTGACTTTGTAATCTAGTGAGAGAAACAAACATTCAACCAGAAAACATATTAGAGAATTCCATAGAACAGCACTGTATCCTAAATAGGGTGGCAGTTACGTTTGAGACTGTAAAGGAATTCAGAGCATTTGGTATGGGATGTATTCATCAAGAAAGGCTTTATGGGAGAAGTCATTTATAAAAATGTGGATTTTGAAGCATGAGACTTAAAAAGAAACTCACCCCTATATTACCCACGGCACTTAAAAGTGGAGTTTTCATATAGATGTTCAAATAAACATCGACCAGTTGAATGCCAGAAGGAATAACTCATAAGGGAAAAGGCAAGACATGGAAGGAGAAAGTTTCCTAGCTTGTTTGGGGCACTGTGGAGTCTGAGCTAACAAACTAAAGATTTGGCTCCAGATATTAGGAAGAATTCTGAAAGAACCAGGTGCTGGTCAGCTGATGGAAGGTCTTTGTGGCCTCCTATTTCACTGCGTGTCAAGACTTGCTGCCCCTCCCTTCCCTCTTGAAGTCAGACGTGCTGAGGTGACTTGTTTTGGCCAGTGACAGATGCCACTTTCTGGCGGAGACCGTAAGACCACTGCAAGCTTTGCTATGCTCTTTCACCACTGCCCAAGGCAACCTGCAATTCTCCATGTTGGCTCCTCCAGCAGACTGAGTCCCTGAGTGAGAAAGAACACAAGTGGAGCCCCATCCACCATGTGAGGGAATTGGAGTCTTTCACTAAATAGTCCTTTGTTTTGGCTACTGCGAATTTGAGGGTGTCTGTTATTGTATCTGACCTAGCCTCTCCTAATCTTGATTGTCTGTGGACTTCCTGATTTGTTCACAACGGTGCATTCTCCAAGGAGTTTAAGCAGGACTAGATGAAACTGGCCCATGATACAGGCACTTTTCTGCATTAGGAATATGAAGCCTCTGTCACTTCCAAATCTAAGGATTCTATGCCTGGGGGAGCTTTATTTATCCCTCCTACTTTATTACCTATTTATCGTGGTGGTACCGAAGTTATAAGGAAGAGTACATTTGTAGAAGGGAAAATAGTCTTGTAAAATCACTTGGAATCCTCATGTAGTGTCAAAATACGAATTAGACTATATACTGTGACACACCATCCAGGTACATAGTTCTCCGGAGAAACTAGAAATCAGAGATGACACCAAGAAGCCCCATCTTTCTTTAGCAAATGTCACAAGTTCATTACTGATGAGGTAGTGAGGTGTATCACACAGAAATAGAACGGGCCTTGAAATCAGATAGACTTGTTCAATTAAACCATTTACTGTACTTTGAGAAAGTGAGCTAGCTTCTCTCAAGCAGCAACTTAATATAAAAAACCGTAATAGCTGGTCACGGTGGCTCCCGCCTCTAATCCCAGTACTTTGGGAGGCCAAGACGGGTGGATCACAAGGTCAGGAGTTTGAGACTAGCCTGGCCAACGTAGTGAAACCATCTCTACTAAAAGTACAAAAATTAGCCAGGCATGGTGGCAGGCACCTGTAATCCCAGCAACTTGGGAGGTTGAGGCAGGAGAATCGCTTGAAACTGGAAGGCAGAGGTTGCAGTGAGTCAAGATCGTGCCACTGCACTCCAGCCTCAGCGGAAGAGTGAAACTCGGTCTCAAAACACAAAACAAAACAAAACAAAACATAATGCCCATCTAACCTGCTACATGCTATTAAGCTTCTCTTCTCCCATTCCCACCCAGAGGGATCCCTAGGGGTCTAATGTTTTCACTATGTGCTAGACAAGAGTTCTAGGACCATGCATGGACCTGCATCAATTTCATGCCCTAAGGCCCAGCTTATTTGATTCAGTATTAGGATAGATTTTCCTCACTGCATTCATCACCTGGGGTCTAGCAGCTAAGGCTGGAAGAATGCCTGCAGCTGTCACTGATATTGGCCAGTGAGAAGAAAGCCTGAATATGTAGAGCTTTCTACCCTGTAACCATTTCTGGCTACCTCCTTCCCTACTTCTCTTACCCACCTTCCACCCCGCCAGCATGCAAACACAGGTACTGAAGCACCTGTGCACATATCCATTCACTCACACATACACACACACACACACAAACTCTTCATTCTGAAAATAATTTTATTATTTTACAGTTGTTCAGGAAACTTCCCAGGATGTTGTGACCAAGATTTAATCACCACAGTAGATTTAGAGCAGATCGGTCAGCCCACTGGTCTTCTCTCTTCTTTAGGGACAGAATAGGCAGTGAACACATCATGTATACAGTAGGGAGAAAATAACCAACTGGTAGGATGGGGGAGGGGAGGGGAGGCAGGGAATAGGCACAAATGGAATTCAATCCTGGCTGTCCTTCTCAGGTCTGTCTATATTTAATTTTATCTTCCCTATATTCTCCTTCCATTGCCACAGAGGACAGAGACAATGGGGCTGAGAAACTGTAATAACTCTCACTAACAGCAAAGTAGTTTAGTACTTCAAGAGGCCAGGAGTTGCAGTGTGGTGTTAGACCAGTCAGACTCCTGGCTGAGAGTCAATGCCTACTACTGGCTCCCAGTGGCCCCTGGGCACTGTCTCAGGGCCCACATTCCAGGAATATCCAGATATTCCTGGAACGACAAGAATTGGAACCCTGCTGTCCATAGATGCTTCTCCCTGCCCTTTGGTGAAAGGAAAGACTTGGGCCACTTAATACCTTAGTATACATGTGATCAAGGGCAAAAGCAAGGGGATTCTATCCTTATAGTCTAGGACCAGAAATTCTCCCTCCAATTATATCTGAAATTGGCAGGGAAGAAGATGCTGTCCTCCCACGTGATCTAATAGCTAAAACCCCTAGGGAGTTCCTTCAGCTCTCACCACCGTATTCTGCAAGAGACCTAAATCAGACATCCTATGAGGTGATGTGTTCATTTCCCTGAACTTTGTTTATGGCAGAGCCACCTTCCCCCTGAAACAGGAGAAAATACAGGCAAATGAGGCAAAGAAAGTTATCAATCAAAATGATACTGAACTTCAGATTATTAGGTTTATTGAAACCATCCTCTTGGCTTAGCTGACATTCCTCAGTATCTTTTACAGGACCACAAAAGATCAGGGTCCTGCAAAATCTCAACAAATATTAGGCTCAACAAACCAACTGTGATTCTCAGATTAAGCAGAAGTGTTCAGGCCCAGGGCAGTAGAAGAAAGCAGACTCGCCAGTCCCTGCAGCTCCAACCTGTCCTCGTATCCACCTCTGTTTTTGCAGGCACTTTCCGTGGAGAGTTGGAGAGAAGACCTGTAAATGGGAAGACTGTTCCACTGGAATTGATAGTTCTGATGTTAGAGGTGAGAGAATTCCAAGTTCTGAGGCGAGTGGTCCAAAGAGTAACAACTAAGTCTATAGATGGCCCGTAAAACACAGAATGAGCAGGACATGAATCATTAGAAAGTAGACGGCTGCTAGAAGTGGCACTCGGGTCCGTGAATGACAGAGTGAACGCAGGACTCGCTTCCATCCAATGCCACTCCGGGTCTGAAAGAAAAATGTGAAAGTTAGAGAGTTTTCACCCTATAGGGCTACGCTGCTTTCCCTCCTAGTAGTCTTGCACTTAAGCAAAGCTGACCCAACCACTGTAGAAAGGGGTATCCTGAGAGGAAAGTTGCCTCAGAGTCAACAACTTGGCAAATTCCACCAGGTTCTTCTAATCTTCCCCACCCTTCCAGCCTTAGACTCATCAGCTGTTCAGTGGCTGGACTTCCACATTCCTTCTCCTCAGCTCCTTGCCCCCAATACAGCCAGCCCTGTCTGATAGTAGAACACCCTCTCTTTATCCTTTTTCCTTCTTACCCTTCGACAACTGTTGCTTGTAAGATCTATTAACAGTGCCTGCTCCTGAGTGCCACAGGAGCCAATGATAGGAGTCCGGGAAGAGTCCCATTCACTGTGCTCTAACCTGAGTTGAGGAAAAAAAGAGGCATAGCATTGGTTCATAGCATAAGAGGCTGATCAGGCCAAGTCTTCCCAGTCATCCTGCCACACAATGCAGCATAGGAGGAGACTTGTAGCAAAAGCTGCTCCCACAGACATAACCTGATGCAAGGGCGGTACCAGCAGATTCCCATACGTTCCTTCAGCAGCAGCAAAATGTGATGATAACTATCAGGAATTGACTGCCTACTTACTGTGTATCAGGCTCTAGGCTGGGTGCTTTACATACATTTAATCCTCAGGTTTTGGGGTTGGTCTTATTATCTTCAAAGTGCTAAGGCTTACAGAGGTTAAATTACTTGCCCACGGCGGCACAGCCAGTAAGCAGTAGAGCCAGAATTTAATACCCAGCTTTGTCTTTCAAGCCTCACGCTCTTCTTTCCACCACACACCTGACTTGGAGAAACTCGTTATATATTTTTTTCTTTTATTAAAGGCTAATAGGCAAAAGCATCCAAGGAAGATTTCTGTGGGGTTTTAAAAATTAAATTGAACTAAAAAAATTAAATTGAATTGGCAGTCTCTACTGCCTTCTGGCTCATTTTTTGCTGATTTGCTTATTTAATACTGGAACTTCTCCATTTAATGAAGAGGCTGTCATTACTCACTCAATGGTTATGTCAAACGAACAAAGGAGCTGCATGTAACAGCACATTTGATCAAGCATTTGCCTACAGGGATGAACTTTTTCATTGGGGTAGGGAGGATGAAACCCTTTCCTCCATTCTTCGTGCTTTCTCCTTATGAAAGGATATCCATTAGTTTAATACTCTTGGGATCTCTGCAGGACACATTCTTTTCTCCAGGAGAGAATACCTTAATCCAATTTGTGAGTCTAGAAAGAGAAACTGAGCATGCACAGCCTAGCTCCTTCTTTCCTGCTTCCCTCCTGAGAGCCAGGCTGACTAAAGAATACACCTTCTGTGTCTATTCCCCCATGCAATAAGCTTTTCAGAAGCAGCTTTGATCTGGAACAGCATGGTCTGTTACCATGGAGGTCAGTCTGTCAATGTAGGCTAGGCTGAGGAAGGAAGTCTGTAGGTATTGATGAGGAAGATAGTATTGGCTGCCTTTATACTGGAAGGCCACTGAGTTCCACCTGCTCTATAGAGTACATGTGAGATTCTAATGTTACAATGGTAGTACCTGGACTAGGTAGGCAGCCCTTAATTAGCTATCCCAATTTCCATTCCGCATCAGGGCTAAAGAGGGAATTGTGGCTTGAATTAATATGGCTTGCCCACAGGCTCAAGAATCATCATCCCACACATGCAGTCTCAGCTGGTTTGGGTCAGGTTAGTTACACAAGAGGGAGATCAACCTCCCCATTGGCCAGGTTTCACCGGTCTAAACAATTCCATAGCAAGTGGAAGACAAACAGTCATGGGGCCACAGGCCTGAAAACGCTCGGCAGAGATGGCAAGACACCACACAAGGCATTTAAGCAAAGCTGGCCCACCCTCGAAGCTGCATATCAAGGCCTGAATAGGTGATGAAAATTAAGAGGTTGTGAATATGTTGGATTGGAAAGAAAGGTATCTCAAGTAAGACCTACTCAATGGGGCTGTCACCTCTGCCACATAAACTTTGCAAGAAGGCATTAATATCAGAAATGTCATTCTCTGAGGAAAGTGATCATATACATAGGTGGCTTTCTCCCAAAATATAATCAAAGTGCCTGCTTTTAACGATATTTTCCATGGAAAGGGACTTCCAGCAGCAAAACACTTGTAGCAACTCTCTATCCTCTCATGCATAGTGATTCTTTTGATGAATTGAGAATAAGGAACGAGGGATGTGTAGCTCTGCCCTTCCGAGTTACACTTGGAGCAAACTGCTCATAGGAAGCACAGTTCGCTCTGTTACTCCAATGCTCTAGTTTGGCAAGAGCAGGATTTTCTGTGAAGGAGGTCTACCTTGGCTCAACATTGTCTGTGACTAGGAGGGAAAGTTCAGGGTTAGGAAGTGCATTTGCCAACAAATAGAAAAGCCACATTCTTTTAACATCATTTTTAAAGCAGTCTTTTAATCTCTCAATCTTTTAATCTTTTAAAAAAGATTTCAATGTATTCAGATCTCAGGTAGAAAATGAAGTTGTCACTTACCTGGTCCTCTAGAAAACCCAACACCTACCTCATATAGTTATTGCTGGGATGAAATAAGATATCTTTCAATAATGGTAGATATCATTATTATTCTCTAAGAACAACTGCTTTAGAAAACACTGACTCTCCTACACTCCCAAAAGTACAGTGTTCTCTTGGGTGCCCACAATGTTGGTAAACTCATTGCAGCAACTACCTCAAGATGAGAAAAAGATCTTAAGAAATCCTGAGTCTGGCAGGAAATGTACACGAGTATGATCAGAAAGGATCGGAAGGGAACAGAGGCGATATCCCTCAGCCTTTACCGTCTGATCTGCTCCTCGGCCAGAGAGAGAGCATTCTCGGCAGCCACTCTTTGGTCTCGTTCTTCTTCCAGCAGCTTCCTTAATTCATTCACTTCCTGTCTGGTGTTGCACAGCTGCTGCTGAGCTTCAGAAAAGCTTCAGGATGAAAGGAAAACAAAGAGTATCACTAGATGCAGAACACAGTTGCTAATACAAGGGATTCAAAGTCTTCATAAGGTTGTAAAGCAAGAAAATTCATAGAAGCCTGTCTGAACACGGTATTTTAAAAGCAAAGTTGTAGAAGGATTAAATGAAGCTGCAGAAAATACCTAAAGAAATTTCAGGAACTGATTATCTTTCATTTTACTATCATAGAATCGTTAGTGGTGTGTGTGTGTGTGTGTTGGTGTTGCTCTTTTTGTTTTACAAACTTTTCACACACAAATGTTAGTTATTATTGTTACTATTTGATCCTCACATCACTTCTGTGAAGCTAATAAGACATATTAACTCCAAATAAAAGACTCCAGTTAAATCTAGATTACTGCCTAATTTCTGGACTCTAGTGTATGCTCCAGGGTTGAGAGAGCCACTCCCCTACCTTTGCTGCGGCTCCCTTAGTTCCTCAGGATCACTCTTTCTGTGAACTCCATTCTTTTCCTGGGGAGCTCCTGGAGCAACATCTATATTTAGTGGCCCCTGGAAGAAGAATAAGCTTAGTAATTCAGTGACGAAAGCTCTTAAGAAAGTGTACTCGAGCAAAACGAGAGCTCGTTTACAGAGGATTATCCCCGCTTATAATTCTCAAGTCCAAATTTAGAAGTCAGAAGCTTCTGCTCTAGCAGATTACTCACCTACATAAAACTCTCGTCTTGATTAGATTTTTCTCCCAGATTCTCATTCTTGAATTTCTCCTCTTAAAAGTAAAGTCTGGGCCGAGCACCGCGGCTCACGCCTGTAATCCCAGCACTTTGGGAGGCCGAGGCGGGTGGATCACAAGGTCAGGAGTTCAAGACCAGCCTGGCCAAGATGGCGAAACCCTGTCTCTACTAAAAATACAAAAAAATTAGCCAGGTGTGGTGGCAGGCGCCTGTAATCCCAGCAACTCGGGAGGCTGAGGCAGAGAACTGCTTGAACCCGGGAGGCGGAGGTTGCAGTGAGCCGAGATCGTGCCACTACACTCCAGCCTGGGTGACAGAGCGAGACTCCGTCTTAAAAAAAAAAAAAGTTAAGTCTGCTGTGGATGTTTATGGATTTTCCAGATGCCACTTTGATCCTTCCCTTGCTCGCCAGCCCCTCCCAAACCCCTTCTCCTCCTCCGTATCCTATATGTCTTCATACTAATTCTCAGGCTCCTCCAACTTCAATGCTGCACTCCTCTCCCTGGCTGTCAACAGTGCTGCCTGTTTCGTTTCTCAGGTCCGAAGTTTCCTACAATTTTCTTATTGCTTAAAGCAAAATCAATACTTCCTCTGTTTCAGAGTACCAAAAGTCTCAGTCATCGCTGTTTCCTACTCATGTTTTGATTTCTCTCCCACCATCTCACTGATCTTTTTTCTTCTAATTGCTTCACTGTAATTTTTCTCAGACCTTATTCCCATGTCAATTAACTCTTTCTTCTCTCTCATTTTCTTCCCTGACACCTAATTACATTAACTTCTTCCGTAACTTCTTCCATACTTCCACCACTTACACTAAATGTCATCACACTTTTCCCAGTCTCTCACCTTCTCCTTACTCACCGCCTGCAGCTCTTGAACCTGCTTCTCCAAGACTGCACAGTGATTTAAAAGGTCACCATAGTGCTGCTGGTTCTCACGAAGACTCTGACTGGTATCGCAGAGCTGAATGGAAAGGGTGTTTTTCTCTTCCAGTAGCTGAGAGAACTGAAACAGAAGCGAGGATAAGCACCATCCTGCAGTACTATAAGCAGTGCTTAGGCGAACTGTTCTGAGTTTTCAGGATCGAATTTTCCTATGGAAGACCTTTGTTTCAGCAACAGCAACAATAGCACTTTGTGTTCCTTCAAAGTTGGAAAAAGCATAATTTTTTTTTTTTTTTTTTTTTTTACCAAGACAGAAAACAATTCTGGAGGAGTAGCAGAAAGGTTTTCTTGTTTTGTTTTGTTTTTTTAAAGGGTGCCCAGTACATTAACTGAAAAACCATGAAGCAGAAATCCATAAGCAATCTAATAAGACAGGCTATTCTGGGTACATAAGAGGGAGAAGGCAGTGCCTCAGGTCGAAGTTCACGCTACTAACAAATGACTATAATCTCCAGAACTCAATATGGCTGGAGAGAGCTGTCACCCCAAAATGTGTGCAATAATATGACTAGGCAGATTTCTCAGTACCATAAAGGGTTATAAGTTACTGAGAGAATAGAATAAAAAGTTATAAAATGTGGTAGAAGGGAGAAACAGAATAAATCCCAACATACACATAGGTGTATGTCAGAAACTGTATTGGGAGCATAGATTCTCCCAGGTAGAAACATTTCAGTCCCTTAAAGCAGAACTCTCCTCTACTGCATGACTAACAGGTCATCATTCAGTCTTCCCTTGAACGTGTTCAGTGTTAGGGTGCCCACTACCTGACAAAGCAACCCGAACCATTTAAAAAACTGAAAATTCGTTTTTATATTGAATGAAAAATTTACCTATTGTAGCTTCTCCCCATTGATTTGAATTTGGTACTCTGGAACTACAATTCTCTCACTTGCAGGCTGTCAAGTTTTAAGTTTTAGTTGTGATTAGCCTCCAGGTACATTAATAACCACAGAGATGTCTCTCCAACTTATATACTGTAGGACCATGTACATTATATGAGAGGAACCCAGTATACCAGTTGCATGTTCAGTCTTTTCTTGATGATTCTTTTTTGTAAGTTTTTGTGAAAAAAAGTTGAAACAAACAATGTTTTAGAGGAGAGGCGACAGTTTTCTAGAGACAACTGTGAGAAAGGGCATTTGATGCATATAAAAAATTAGAACAAGAGAATCCATACATAGTTGTAAAAGTGCTCTGTTAGCTGAAAATTGCTCTTCGGATGTAGGGTTATTTTTTGTTTGTCATTCTGAACAGCAATGTTAGCTTACAAAGTACTTTCACTAGTATCATCTTATTTGAGACAGACAGAGAAAGGATTTCTGTCCCTGTTTACAAATGGCTAGTAGATGTCAAACCAGGACTCAAGTGTGGTTCTTGATTCCAAGTCTAGAGCTCTATCTACTATCTGATGGTGTCCAATCTGACAGTCTAGCAATGAAAGTTAAGAAAATTATAGAATTTTGTTTTCATCCATCTCATGTTTTTACGTTTTTACGTTTCTAGCACATTTTTACATTATATACAAACATCCAACCAGCTGGTAGAAATGCAGTCATCCTTTATTACCTATGGGGTATTGGTTTCAGGACTACCCCTGGACTCCCAACTCCCAGTATACCAAAATTTAAGGGTTGCTCAAATCCCTTATATATAATGGCAGGGTATTTGCATATAACTTATATGCAACCTCCCATATACTTAAAATATTTTTAAATTCATGCATAATAGATGTACATATTTTCAGGATACATGCTACAATGTAATATATTCATATAATTTGTAAAGATCAAATCAGTGTATCTGGAATATCCATCACCTTAAGTATTTGTCTTTCCTTTATGCTAGAAGCATTTAAATTCTTCTCTTCTAGGTATTTTTAAATGTACAATCGATTGTGGTAAACTATAATCACCTATTGATTTACCTAACACTAGGTCTTATTTCTTCTATCAAACCATGTATTTGTACCCATTAATCAACTTCTCTTCATTCCCTCCTTTATCCTTCCCAGCCTTTAGTAACTACCCAATGCACTCTCTACCTTCATGAAATTAACTTTTTTTTGCTCCCACACATGAGTGAGAATGTGATATTTGTCTTTCTGTTCTTGGCTTATTTCACTTAACATAATGTCCTCCAGCTCCA
This sequence comes from Macaca nemestrina, assembly GCF_043159975.1. Taxonomy (NCBI): domain Eukaryota; kingdom Metazoa; phylum Chordata; class Mammalia; order Primates; family Cercopithecidae; genus Macaca; species Macaca nemestrina. The sequence goes on along the minus strand of NC_092126.1, from coordinate 162,173,346 downwards.
TCCATGTTGCCATGAATGACAGAATTTCATACCTCTTTATAGCTAAATAATATTCCCTTGTGTATATATACCACATTTTTAATCTATTCATCTGTTGATGGGTACTTAGGTTGATTCTATATTTTGTTTTTTATGAATAGTGCTGCAATAAACATGGGAGTACAGATGTCTTTTTGATATATTGACTTCCTTTCTTTTAGATATGTGGGTTGCTGAATCATATGGTAGTTCCATTTTTTGCTTTTAGATATACCTCCATACTGTTCTCCACAGTGGCTGTACTAACTTACATTGCTAACAGTGTATGGGAGTTCCCCTTTCTCTGCATCCTTGCCAGCATCTGTTACTGCCTGTCTTTTTGATAAAAGCCATTTCAGCAGAGGTGAGATGATATCTCACTATTGCTTTGATTCACAATTCTCTGATGATTAGTGATGCTGAGTTTTGTTTTAATATCTGTTGGCCATTTGTATGTCTTCTTTTGAGAAATGTCTATTCAGATGTTTCGTCAATTTTTAAATTGAGTTATTTGTTTTCTTGCTATTTAATTGTTTGAGTCCCTTATATATTCTGGTTATTAATCCCTTGTTAGATGGGTAGTTTGCAAATGTTTTCTCTCATTTTGTGGATTGTCTCTTCGCTCTGTTGATTGCTTCCTTTGCCGTACAGAGCCTTTTAGCTTGCTATAATCCTATTTGTCTGTTTTTGCCTTGGTTGCCTGTACTTTTCAGGTCTTACACAAAAAAGCCTTGACCAGATCCATGTGCTGAAGCATTTTCACAAGTTTTGTTCTAGTAGTTTCATAGTTTCAGATCTTAGAATTAAGTCTTTAATCCATTTTGATTTGATTTTTGTATGATGAGAGATAGGAGTCTAGTTTTATTTTTCTGCATATAGATATCCAGTTTTCCAGCACTATTTATTGGAGAGATTGTCCTTTCTCCAGCGTATGTTCTTGGTGCCTTTGTCAAGGATAAGTTGCCCCTAAATGCCTGGCTTTATACCTGGGTTTTTAATTGTTTCATTGGTGATCTGTGTGTTTGTTTTTATGCCCGTATCATGCTGATTAATCAGATAGTGTGATGCTTCCAGCTTTGTTTTGTGTGTGTGTGTGTTTTTTTAGATGGAGTCTCACTCTGTCACCCAGGCTGGAGTGCAGTGGTGCAATCTCGGCTCACTGTAACCTCCACCTTCCAGGTTCAAGCAATTCTCTGCCTCAGCATCCCAAGTATCTGGGATTACAGGCGCCCACCACCATGCCAAGATAATTTTTGTATTTTTAGTAGAGACGGGGTTTCACCATGTTGGCCAGGCTGGTCTTGAACTCCTGACCTCAGGTGATCCACCTGCCTCGGCTTCCCAAAGTGCTGGGATTACAGGCGTGAGCCACCACACTCGGCCCAGCTTTCTTCTTTTTAATCAAGATTGAGTTAGCTATTTAGGAGTTTTTGTGGTTACCTACACATTAATTTTTTTTTTCCATTTTTGTGAAGAATGTCATTGGTATTTTGATAGGGATTGCATTTAACCTGTAGATTGTTTTGTGTAGTACTGTCATTTTAATGTTATTAATTCTTCTAATCCATGAGCATGAAATATCTTCCCTTTTTTAGTGTCCTTTTCAATTTCTTTCAGTGTTTTATAAATCTTTCACTTCTTTGGTTAAATTGATTCCTAAGTATTTTAAGTTCTTTGTAGCTATTGTAAATGGGATTGCTATCTATCTGTCTGTCTATCTATCTATCTAGATCGATCGATCGATCGATCGATCGATCGATCTATCTATCTATCTATCTATCTATCTATCTATCTATCTATTTTTGAAACACAGTCTCGCTTTGTCGATCTATCTATCTATCTATCTATCTATCTATCTATCTATCTATCTATTTTTGAAACACAGTCTCGCTTTGTCGCCCAGGCTGGAGTGCAGTGGTGCGATCTCAGCTATTGCAACCTCCGCCTCCCAGGTTCAAGTGATTCACATGCCTCAGCCACCCGAGTAGCTGGGATTACAGGTGTGCACCACCATGCCTGGCTAATTTTTGTATTTTTAGTAGAGAAGGGATTTCGCTATGTTGGCCAGACTGGTCTTAAACTCCTGGCCTCAAGTGATCTGCCCACCTTGGCCTCCCAAAGTGCAAAGATTACAGGCATGAGCCACCATGGCTGACTGGGATTGCTTTCTTGATTTCTTTTCCAGATTGTTTGCTGTTGGCATATATAAATGCAACTGGTGTTTGCCTGTTGATTTTGTATCCTGCAACTTTACTGAATTCGTTTATCAGTTCTAACAGTTTTTTGGTGGATTCTTTCGGTTTTTCTAAGTATAAGGTCAGATCATCAGCAAAAAAGGCTAATTTGACCTCTTCTTTCCAATCTGGATGTGCTTTATTTTCTTTTGCCTAATTGCTCTAGCTAGGGTGTCTAGTAATATATTGAATAACAGTGGTGAAAGTGGGCATCCTTGTCTTATTCCAGATCTTAGAGGAAACGCCTTCAATCTTTCCCTGTTCAGTACAATGTTATCTGTGGCCTCCATATACTTTAAATAATCTCTAGATTACTTATAATACGTAACACAATGCAAATGCTATATAAATAGTTGTTATACTGTATTTTTAAAATTCATGTTTTTTTCCTGAATATTTTCAATCTACAGTTAATTAAATCTGTGAATGCAGAAACCACCAATATGAAGGGCCAACTATAAATATAAAACCTGAACATCTGACAAAAGAATTAGGGCAGTGGCTTAGAGAATAATCTATGCTGAGAGCCCATCTACTACAATCTCATTCTGGGGCCCAAGAAGCAATTCTCCTAGTTAGCTGGGGCTCATTCAGAGTGAGACTAAGCTCATGAGATTGTAAGCTTCATGAAGGAATATGTGTATCCTCAGTACCTAGCACACAGCCAGGCTCATGGAAGAAAAATAATAGTTATTAGTTTAATGGCTGAATAAGGCTAGGAATGAGGTGCCTTTCTTACAGATGAGTTCTAAAGGAAGAACTGTTTCTCACTCAGAATGACAGTGACCGATGCAGTGTTTCTCACACTTCAAGTGGAATTACATATCTCAATAAAGGTGTTAACACAACTTTATCACTTAGAACCCAGTATATAAATATACGTAGTTAAAACTAAAGTTTGTCAAAGACAGACAAATTCTTTATTATATATTACATACATGTTTTTACCTCATTTCTTTTTCTGTAAAAACACCAACTGCACTATTTGTAATAGCCCCAAACTGGAGAAGCCCAAATGTCCTTCAACAGAATAGAGATTGTGGTATATGCCTACAGTGCAATACTACACAGCATGAGAGTGGAAAAATGACACTATATGCAACGACATGGATGAATCTCACAAAATAAATGAAGCAATACAAAAGAGAAGGTATGACGCCATTTATATGTAGTTCTAAGTGGGTAGGAGTGAACAGAAGACACAAGGGACTTCTGGAGTTCTGGTATGTTCTGATTCTAGATCTGGGTGCTGATTATATAGGCATCTTCACTTTGTGAAAATATATCATGATGTACTTATGATTTATTTACTTTTCTGTATGTTTTACTTCAATAAAACATTAAAACTTTTTTAGTTGTTACCCACCAAAATGATTTCATCATTAATTAATGGTCCTGAATTTCAGTTTAAAACACTGTCCTAGACAGACAAATGCCCAGTGTGATTCAGAGTCTAATGTTTGGAGAGTAAATGTAACAGAGATGAGATGGGAGTTAGTTTACGAAAAAAAGAGACAGGCTAGAGCTGTAAAGGGTGGAACTTCCGGAAATAGCTGATTTGCTGGAAGGGGAACTGCATGGGAGCTGCTCTGGAGTCCCTTTGAAAACTCCCAGACAAATCTACCAATAAAGGGTCTGCAGTTTAACCAATTCATTTGGGCCTGCAAACTTTAAAAACTGCAAATGTCTCCTCCAAGTTAATAGTGTAGTTTCTGATACTTCAGTGTCAATTAGTTGAATTTAACTACATTTAATAAGTACCTTCTATATATGCAGTCACTGTGCTTTTCCACATACATGATCACGTTTATCTCAGACTGACTTCCTCCTAACACCTCAGGCAAGTTACTTACTACTCCAGGGCCTTTTTCCTCATCTGTGAAAATAGCCTAGTGATCTTTATAATTTTTGGATCACAGATCCCTTGGTCAACTGATGAGTTCTTGTGATGAAAAGCTTATACACACACACTATTGTGCATACAATTTTTGGGCATTCTTGGCTCTCCTCAAAGCTAATCTCTGGACTTCTGATTCTGATTGATCTCTAAATATCTTGTAGTTCTATCATAGACTACTTAGCTGAGTTCCTCTCAACAGGGCAGAACTAGGGCAGGTGCCACTAAAAAATATTTTGAATAGCCAGGGAGCAACAGGAGGACAGTTCTTAAGAGGGTGGGGTAGGGAGTAGCCTCAGCATTAATACAAGTGATACAGGTCAGGGGGAAGGCTTCCCAAAGTAGTTGGCTTCTTCACTCTTACTCTCTGAATTTATCCAATCATTCCCAAGGACTCACCAAGGGCAAAGAACAAGAAATGGCCCTGTGTCCAGGGCTTTGGAATAAGCACCCAGGTCCTGAGAAAGGTGAAACTTGTGTACCCTAAGATATGCTACAGCTGGGACTCTATGCTGAATCAGCTTCTATTTGCCTTCCTGTTCCAGTCATGGAAAAAAGAAACTGAATTCCAGTCTAACAGGAAACACTTACCTTGCTGTTCAGTTGCTGAATTCTTAATTCCTTTTGGTGAATTTCCTTTAAGCTGTCATTGAGCTGGGTCCTGAGAAGTTCTGTCTCATAAATCAGATTTTGTGACCCATCTGGGGAAGCTGATGTCTCTGGGGATGCCTGCCAGGACACAAGCATTGATGAAATTCTCTCCTAAGATTGCTCATGCTTAATTCCTTCCCTCTAGAAATCCTGTCCGCCCCATAGGAAGTCATAAGGTGGCTTATGGGCACTTAAAAGTGGCAGATACTTAATTTGTAGTAAGTTGATGCTTTCTGGTTTAGTGCCTTTAAAAAAAAAAAAAAAAACTTTCTCTGCAATCATTATCATTTGTTTAAAAATTTATCTCTGAGTAACAATCAGCATTGAAATTACTCACCTGTCTTTGGTATTGCACTTTGAGGGGCTGAGCCTGGGAGGAAGAAGACCTCAATTCCCTTATAAGATTCTGCAGATGACTGAGCTGCTGATCTTTATCTGAAATAGCCATAAGGTACTGTTCCTTCATTCTCCTCTCATGTATTTCCCAGGAACTCTTCTCCATCCTAGAAAAAACATGACACAATCACAGGTAAAAATATATGTGTAGCTGGGCATGGTAGCTCGCACCTGTAACCTCAGCACTTTGCTTATCTTCAAAGTTACTCAAATTTGGAAGGTAAAGAAAGAAAGGCTAAGAAAAAGGTGGAAAGAGAAAATGTGGAGAAAAAACAGAAATCTTTTTTTCTCTATCTCTTTTTCTCTTCCCCAAGGGTCAATTATATAAGGAAATAAGGAAAATAAATATCCTTTTAGATTGCCATTAGAGGAAATTTAAAGAAGAAAGGCTGCAGGAAATAAGTCTTTAGAGGCCTTTAGCGCTTTGCAGCTCTTCTTAGGTTTACACTAGTAGCTGAACACTTTAATATTTCTGTAGTTCTAGGTGATGTGGAGATAAGATTAGAGGATTAAGCGATGCTCTGACACGGTACCAGTCACCTTTGGAGGACCCTGAATTCAATGCTCAGCATTAAAGTGCATCTGAAGGACACAGCAAGCACCTAAACTTTTGATGATATATTAAGATTCTAACAGAATAAAGCTGGGGTGCTAATCCCTGAAGAAAAATGGAGGTCAAAATGGAGCAATTTATCTTTTCTCTTGAGATTCAATTTCGAAAAGAAGAAACAAATTTATATTTCTAGAGAGCAAAACTCAGTTGCTTTGCCTTTTTTTTTTTTTACTTGCTCTGCAATCATCATCATTTGTTTAAAGAAAAAAAAATTGTTCTTGTATTATCTGGGGAAGCTGCCAACTCCATGCAATGAGCTTGATACATTTCACTTATAAGCAAGTCCATAAAGATGTTAAATATGAAAATCTTTTAGATGTAATTTTACTCCATAACATTTAAATCACTGAATTCTAAAAAGCATTTTGCTATATCAATGTTGCTTAAGGTTTAAAATCTTGGGTGTCTGAAGATTAAGAACTCTCTTAGAGATGTTATGATATTTATACTATATTGACAGTTGTCATTCTAGTGGCCCCTTGTAAGCTGGATAGGAATTGAGACTCCAACTCGTATTTTCCGTATTCATTTGCCTCTTGTCCTCTAACATTGGTGAGACAAAGCGGGTGCTGTGTGATCAGCAGCAATGTCCAACATGGTAATTCTCCTTTTAATATCAAATCTTGAAAGCTTTTTGAATTTTTCTTTTTTTTTTTTGAAACAGGGTCTCACTCTGTCACCCAGGCTAGAGTGCAGTGGCATGATGTTGGCTCACTGAAACCTCCACCTCCCGGGTTCAAGCAATTCTCCTGCCTCAGTCTCCCAAGCAGCTGGGATTACAGGCGCACGCCACCATGCCCAGATAATTTTTGTATTTTTAGTAGAGACAGCCAGGCTGGTCTTGAACTCCTGACCTCAGATGATCCACCCGCCTTGGCCTCCCAAAGTGATGGGATTACAGGTGTGAGCCACCGCGCCCAGCCAAGTTTGAATTTATTAAGGCAGCATGAACCATCTTAAGTTAAACAGTTACAACCTCCCCAAAATGAGGCTGCAGCAACTAGACCTGTTTTTATACACTAAGTGTTTATTCTTGGGATTAAATTTGTTAGAAAAATTGAATTTAAAAAAAATCAGAATTATAGATCCTATCTTAATTTCTTCTGCCATGATAGCATTGTTATTGTTCTGTTCCTTAAAAACAAGAGCTAGGATTTCTGGTTCTAGACAAAATAAAATAAACACATTTCTCCTTATTCCTCCAACTAAGGCTGAGTATCCCTAATCAGAAAATCAGAAATACTCCAAAATCCAAAACTTTTTGGGCACTGCAATGACACTCAAAGGAAATGCTCATTTAGATAATGCAAATATTCCAAAATCCAAAAAAATCCACAATCCAAAACACTTCCAATCCCAAGCATTTCAGATAAGGAATACTCAACCTGCATAGATAAAACCCTTTGGCCTTATAAATAAAAACAAACATAAGAAAATTTAGAAAGATGAAGGTGGCAAGCCAGCTAGGGATCCCCAGACTTGAGGAATGACATGGTGGCAAGTTCCTTGGTTTACCATTTGTATTCTGCATATCCCAAACTGGATACTGGAGAATTCCATGACCCAGGAACACCAATGAGTACCAGGTTTACTCTGTCTTGACAAAGGACCAGGAAGGGACAGTCTAGTTAGACAGAGACATTCATGATAATAACCACCATACTCCAGGCAAACAACATGGAAAAACCACAGTATCTCACCACTCCCATTAACAAAGACCTGGTAGATGAGCTAGTTACCTTCTTGGCTGGTGATAACAAGGTACACCTCACCCTCCCTACTGGAGTAGTGTCAGAAAAGGCCAAGTATGGAGCTTGGGCTCTCATGACCACCTAGTGTTAAGAAGGTTCCTCTCTCCGACTGCCCTTCCTCCCCCCACTCCCACTGTGGTATCACTGGAGGCAACATGTGGGGCCTGGACATCCACCTCCACCATAACAAGGTTGATAAGGCACTCTTCCTTGTCCCTGCAGAGGTGGTATCAGAAGAGACCAAGTGGGGAATCTGGGACTTTGAGTACCACCCAGTAGTAACAAGATGCCCCTCTTCAACCATTCCCCATAGTGTCAGTGGAGGCTAAGCGGACAGCCTGGACTTTCACCACCACCTGGCAATAATGAGGTGCCCCTCTCCATTCCTTCCAGCACAGTATCAATGGAGGCCATGTAGGCATCATGGACTTTCACTTCCCCTGGCAGTATCAGGGCATCCCTTCCTTCTAGGGGTATCAACGAAAGTTGAATGGGGTGCCTGGAGTTCACCATCCACCTAGTGTCTCCTTTCCTCTGCTGGTGTGTTGTCAGTGAAGCCTGCTAACACAGAAGATTCAAATAAGACTGAAAGTCTTATAATCTCCAAAATGTTCGGAATATAACTAAAAATCACTCATCATACCAAGAACCAGGAAAACCACAACTTGATTAACAAAAGGAAATCAACAGATTATAACATTGAGGTGACACAGATATTAGAATTATATGACAAGAATTTTACAGCAGCCATCATAGAAATGCTTCAACAAGCAATTACTAAGATACTGGAAAAAGTATAGAAAGCTTCAGCAAAGAAAGAGAAGATGTAAAGAAGAACTGAATGGAAATTTTAGAACTGAAAAATACAATATCCAAACCAAAAAGCTAACTCACTGGGTGCCACAGCAGAATGGAGGTAGGAAGCAGAGAACTTGAAAATCAAATAGAAAATACCAAATCTGAATGATAAAGAGAAAATAATCAATAAACTGGATTTCATCAAAATTAAAAAGACCCTGTTGAGGGAGATAAAAGATAAGCTGCAAATTGGGAAAAAATATTTGCAAACCACAAATCAAACACAGAATGCATACCTATAATATATAAAGAATGCTTAAAACTTAACAGTAAAAAGTTAACCCAATTAGAAAATGGACAAAAGGCACAAACAGATATGTCATCAAAGAGGATATATGGATGTCAAATACGCACATTAAAAAGATGTTTGGCCATTATGCAAAGTGGTTTTGCAGTTTCTTAAAAAACAAAACATTCACTTACTCTATGAGCTAGCATTTGCACTCCTGGGCAATTATCCCAAAGAAATGAAAACTTATGTCCACACAAAAACCTATATACAAATGTTCATAGTAGCACTATTAGAGTAGCTAAAAATTAAAAACACTATGCATGTCCTTCAACAGGTGAATACAGTGGTATATTCATAATATGAAACATTATTTATAATGAAAAGAATGAACTACGATACGTACAACAATACTGATGGATCTCAAGGGCATTATGGCACATGAAAAAAGCCAATTTCAAAGGGTTATTCCAGTTAGAAAACATTCTAAGCCGGGCACAGTGGCTCACGCCTGTAATCCCAACACTTTGGGTGGCCGAGGCAGGCGAATCATGAGGTCAGGAGATCGAGACCATCCTGGCTAACACGGTGAAACCCCATCTCTACTAAATATACAAAAAAATTAGCTGGGCATGGTGGTGGGCGCCTGTAGTCCTAGCTACTCGGGAGGCTAAGGCAGGAGAATGGCGTGAACCCAGGAGGTGGAGCTTGCAGTGAGCCGAGATCGCGCCACTGGCTCCAGCCTGGGCCACAGAGCGAGACTCCGTCTCAAAAAAAAAAAAAAAAAAAAAGAAAAGAAAACATTCTCAAAATGACAAAATTGAAAACAGGTGAGTGGTTGCTAGGGGTTGAGGATGCAAGGAGGGTAGGGAAGGGAGGAACGTGACTATAGACTAGTAGCACAAAGGACGTATTTGTGGTGATGGAGTAGTTCTGTGTTTTGGTTTTGGTGGTGCTTACATAAATACACATGTCACAAAATTGTATAGAACCACACACACAGATACTCAAATGCATGTAAAAATGGTGGAATCTGAATGTGGTCTGTGAATTGTACCAATGGCAGTTTCCTGGTTTTGATACTGTGCTACAGTTATATAAGATGTTACCACTGGAAGAAACTGGGTGAAGTGTACATAGAAGCTCTCTGCACTATCTTCCCAAATCTACAATTATTTCAAAATAAAAAGGTAAAATGAAAAGAGTTGAAAAGGAGGGATTATCGTACCTGAGCTGATGCAGCTCATGCTGCCAGGAGAGGTTTTCCTGCCTGAGTTCTTCTTGCATAATCTGAAATGTTTTTGTCTTATCTTGATACTCCTGAAGTTGAGCCTTCAGTGGACGTAACTCTGTGATCTCTTGATTAATCTGTAAGTATTGCTGCTGCAGATTCTTCAATTCCTTCAGCTTTAACCAAAGGGAAAGTAAAAGGATTATTTGTCACATCTCATTCATTTAACTATAAGTAATTGGTAGCTCCCTACTAAGCAGTCAGACACTACAACATGAAACCAGCACCTAACAGTCCACTGACGACATATCACTGCAGCATAAGTCTCTAAAGTGGTGAAATACATGCAGCTAGGCTGATGGAAATCACCCATGGAGCTGCCATCGAGGCTGCAGGGTCTGACTATTCCTGCAACTTCTACTCCTTTTCCTGGTTCCTAAGGTCGTAAGCTCACTTTAGGGCTACAATTCTGATGTGGGGTAGACTTAAGAGACCTACAGCTTCACTGTGGGTGGTCACATCCTAAAACAAGAACTAGTCATGTGTCCTTGTTAGGGTTCTTAACTTTCCTACAGGCCTATCAATCTTAATTGTAGCTTAGTGGATACTGATTATAAAGAAGGCACTGCTGCTCAGTGGTTAAGGACACAGGCTCTGGAGTTAGATATCGTACTACTTCTTGGACATGTGACCCAATGCATGTTCTTCATACCCTCTAAGTCTTAATTTTCCTCATCTATTAAATGAAGATAATTATAGTACCTTTTTCATAAGAATATGAGAAGTAAATGAGCAAATTAATGCACTTCACACATAAAGTTAGTGATGACGATAGACTTGCCTTTAATTAGCAACACTGCCTACCTACATTTCAGATATATTTTCAAGCTCTTTATCTCTAATACTCATTAAAAGCTTAGTAATACTTGGGAGAAATAATATCAGGACATCTGGGAAAAGATGGGGGTCTTGTTCACACACCTCTTTCACCCACTTAGAAACATCGCTAAAGCTAAAATAATAGCATTTTTTAAAGCACAAAACACAAGAACAGGAAAAACAATAGAGAAATCAGCAACAATAAAATTAATTTTGGAAGCTGAAAAGCAGATGAGTAAGTGGTAACTGACTTAACAGATCTGAGAAAGCAGAATCTAAAGCTGACAGTAAGAAAATCCAAGAATCAGTAGAACGTAGTCTGCAGAATCTTCAAAAGGCTCAGGAATTAGCAGCATCATGTACCTCTGGAAAATACGGTGATGGGGGTGGGAGGGAGGTGATAGCTGAGATAAGGAGGTCTAGATGAAAGCTGCCTAAGAAGCAATTTTTTTTTTTTTTTGGAGAGACGGAGTCTCAGTATGTTGCCCAGGCTGGTTTCAAACTCAAGGGCTCAAGTGATCCTTCCACCTTGGCCTCCCAAAGTGCTGGGATTACAGGCATGAGCCACTGTGCCTGGCCAGAAAACAACTTCATCCATAGATCCCCTCCTCAGCTCCACACTTTTTGTTACTCCAACAGACAACTAATTTTATTCTCTGGAGAGGTAAAAGAAGTATCTGTGGACTATGGCACATGAGGCACAGTTGCAAGTAAGGGTACTGTTCCAAATAGAGTGAATGCATGCTTCCTGAGTGCTTGAAGCCTTTCCCCTACTGAGCTTGAAGACTGCTGGTAAAAAGCCTTTTCCCTCCACAATGGAAATGAGAAGTCTTCTCTTGAAAATCTGACCAGCCCAAGAGAAACTAAAGATACTGAGATAAGGGCTACCAATAAGCTCAATAAGATCATCATGCAATGAAACTCCATTGGTAAGCCCTACCCACAAGCTTTTAGACCCTCCCCTTAAACATGAAGAGTACACCGAGGATTAACCTTCACCTGAAGAATGGCTAACATTAAGGAAGGGAAGAAAACCAACTGGAGAAGGTAATTTAGAAGAGATTATCAGGTGAGAAAATGTAATGTACTCAAAGATTTAAGAGATAATATTGTAAATAAGAAACATTATAGCATAAATTAAAAATTATAAAGAAAAACTCATTATAAGAAAATGTCAAAAAACAAAACTACCACCACTAGCCTTAGAAAAAGAAGTTAAGGGATCCTGAGCAAGATGGCCTAATAGGAACAGCTCCAGCCTCCAGCTCCCAGCACAAGCAACACAGAAGACGGGTGATTTCTGCATTTTCAACTGAGGTACTGGGTTCATCTCAGTGGGGAGTGCCCAACAATCGGTGCTGGTCAGCTGGTGCAGCCCAACCAGTGAGAGCTGAAGCAGGGTGAGGCACTGCCTCACCTGGGAAGCGCAAGGGGGAAGGGAATCCTGTTCCTAGCCAAGGGAAACTGAGACACACAACACCTGGAAAATCAGGTAACTCCCACCCTAATACTGCGCTTTACCAAGGGTCTTAGCAAACGGCACACTAGGAGATTATATCCCACACCTGGCCTGGAGGGTCCCACACCCACGGAGCTTTCCTCATTGCTAGCACAGCAGTCGGAGATCTAACTGCAAGGCAGCAGTTGGAAAACACTCTGCAGAATATCATCCAGGAGAACTTCCCCAACCTAGTAAGGCAGGCCAACATTCAAATTCAGGAAATACAGAGAATGCCACAAAGATACTCCTCGAGAAGAGTAACTCCAAGACACATAAAGTTGAAAGGAAGGAAAAAATCTTAAGGTCAGGCAGAGAGAAAGGTCGGGTTACCCACAAAGGGAAGCCCATCAGACTAACAGCAGATCTCTCGGCAGAAACTCTCCAAGCCAGAAGAGTGGGGGCCAATATTCAATGCTCTTAAAGAAAAGAATTTTCAACCCAGAATTTCATATCCAGCCAAACTAAGTTTCGTAAATGAAAGAGAAATAAAATCTTTTACAGATAAGCAAATGCTTAGAGATTTTGTCATCACCAGGCCTGCCCTACAAGAGACCGTGAAGGAAGCACTAAACATGGAAAGGAACAACCAGTACCAGCCATTGCAAAAACATGCCAAAATGTAAAGACCATCAATGCTAGGAAAAAACTGTATCAACTAATGAGCAAAATAACCAGCTAATATCACAATGACAGGACCAAGTTCACACATAACAATATTAACCTTCAATGTAAATGGACTAAATGGTCCAATTAAAATACACAGACTGGCAAATTGGATAAAGAGTCAAGACCCATCAGTTTGCTGTATTCAGGAGACCCATGCAGACACACACACAGGCTCAAAATAAAGGGATGGAGGAAGATCTACCAAGCAAATGGAAAACAAAAAAAAGCAGGGGTTGCAATCCTAGTCTCTGATAAAACAGACTTGAAACCATCAAAAATCAAAAGAGACAAGGCCATTACATAACGGTAAAGGGATCAATTCAACAGGAAGAGCTAACTATCCTAAATATATATGCACCCAATACAGGAGCACCCAGGTTCATAAAGCAAGTCCTTAAAGACTTACAAAGAGACTTACACTCCCATACAATAATAATGGGAGACTTCAACACCCCACTGTCAACATTAGACAGATCAATGACACAGAAAGTTAATAAGAATATCCAGGAATTGAACTCAACTGCAGCAAGTGGACCTAATAGATATCTACAGAACATTCCACCCCAAATCAACAGAATATACATTCTTCTCAACACCACATCGCACTTATTCCAAAATTGACCACATAGTTGGAAGTAAAGCACTCCTCAGCAAATGTACAAGAACAGAAATTATAACAAACTCTCTCTCAGACCACAGTGCAATCAAACTAGAACTCAGGACTAAGAAACTCAATCAAAACCGCTCAACTACATGGAAACTGAACAACCTGCTCCTGAATGACTAGTGGGTACATAATGAAATGAAAGCAGAAATAAAGATGCTCTTTGAAGCCAAAGAGAACAAATATACAACATACCAGAATCTCTGGGACACATTTACAGCAGTGTGTAGAGGGAAATTTATAGCACTAAATGCCCACAAGAGAAAGCTGGAAAGATCTAAAACTGACACCCTAACATCACAATTAAAAGAACTAGAGAAGCAAGAGCAAACACATTCAAAAGTTAGCAGAAGGCAAGAAATAACTAAGATCAGAGCAGAACTGAATGAGATAGAGACACAAAAAACTCTCCAAAAAATCAATGAATCCAGGAGTTGGTTTTTTGAAAAGATCAACAAAATTGATAGACCACCAGCAAGACTAATAAAGAAGAAAAGAGAGAAGAATCAAATAGACACAATAAAAAATGATAAAGGGGATATCACCACCAATCCCACAGAAATACAAACTACCATCAGAGAATACTATAAACACCTCTATGCAAATAAACTAGAAAACACAGAAGAAATGGATAATTTGCTGGATACTTACACTCCTCCAAGACTAAACCAGGAAGAAGTTGAATCCCTGAATAGACCAATAGCAGGCTCTGAAATTCAGGCAATAATTAATAGCCTACCAACCAAAAAAAGTCCAGGATCAGACGGATTCACAGTCGAATTATACCAGAGGTACAGGAGGAACTGGTACCATTCCTTCTGAAATTATTCCAATCAATAGAAAAAGAGGGAATCCTCCCTAACTCATTTTATGAGGCCAACATCATCCTGATACCAAAGCCTGGCAGAGACACAACAAAATAGAGAATTTCAGACCAATATCCCTGATGAACATCGAAGCAAAAATCCTCAATAAAATACTGGCAAACCGAATCCAGCAGCACATCAAAAAGCTTATTCACCATGATCAAGTGGGCTTCATCCCTGGGATGCAAGGCTGGTTCAACATATGCAAATCAATAAACGTAATCCAGCATATAAACAGAACCAAAGACAAAAACCACATGATTATCTCAATAGATGCAGAAAAGGCCTTTGATAAAATTCAACAGCCCTTCATGCTAAAAACTCTCAATAAATTCGGTATTGATGGAACTTATCTCAAAATAATAAGAGCTATTTATGACAAACCCACAGCCAATATCATACTGAATGGGCAAAAACTGGAAGCATTCCCTTTGAAAACTGGCACAAGACAGGGATGCCTTCTCTCACCACTCCTATTCAACATAGTGTTGGAAGTTCTGGCTAGGGCAATCAGGCGAGAGAAAGAAATCAAGGGTATTCAGTTAGGAAAAGAAGAAGTCAAATTGTCCCTGTTTACAGATGACATGATTGTATATTTCGAAAACCCCATTGTCTCAGCCCAAAATCTCCTTAAGCTGATAAGCAACTTCAGCAAAGTCTCAGGATACAAAATCAATGTGCAAAAATCACAAGCATTCTTATACACCAGTAACAGACAAACAGAGAGCCAAATCATGAAGGAACTCCCATTCACAATAGCTTCAAAGAGAATAAAATGCCTAGGAATCCAACTTACATGGGATGTAAAGGACCTCTTCAAGGAGAACTACAAACCACTGCTTAGTGAAATAAAAGAGGACACAAACAAATGGAAGAACATACCATGCTCGTGGATAGGAAGAATCAATATTGTGAAAATGGCCATACTGCCCAAGGTAATTTATAGATTCAATGCCATCCCTATCAAGCTACCAATGACTTTCATCACAGAATTGGAAAAAACTGCTTTAAAGTTCATATGGAACCAAACAAGAGCCCGTGTTGCCAAGACAATCCTAAGCCAAAAGAACAAAGCTGGAGGCATCACGCTACCTGACTTCAAACTATACTACAAGGTTACAGTAACCAAAACAGCATGGTACTGGTACCAAAACAGAGATATAGACCAATGGAACAGAACAGAGACCTCAGAAATAATACCAGACATCTACAGCCATCTGATCTTTGACAAA
Organism: Macaca nemestrina; assembly: GCF_043159975.1. Taxonomy (NCBI): domain Eukaryota; kingdom Metazoa; phylum Chordata; class Mammalia; order Primates; family Cercopithecidae; genus Macaca; species Macaca nemestrina. Next base: position 162,157,660 of record NC_092126.1, on the reverse strand, counting down.
CTTGACAAAAACAAGAAATGGGGAAAGGATTCCCTATTTAATAAATGGTGCTGGGAAAATTGGATAGCCATAAGTAGAAAGCTGAAACTGAATCCTTTCCTTACTCCTTATACGAAAATTAATTCAAGATGGATTAGAGACTTAAATGTTAGACCTAATACCATAAAATCCCTAGAAGAAAACCTAGGTAATACCATTCAGGACATAGGCATGGGCAAGGACTTCATGTCTAAAACACTAAAAGCAATGGCAACAAAAGCCAAAATTGACAAATGGGATCTCATTAAACTAAAGAGCTTCTGCACAGCAAAAGAAACTACCATCAGAGTGAACAGGCAACCTACAGAATGGGAGAAAATTTTTGCAATCTACTCATCTGACAAAGGGCTAATATCCAGAACCTACAAAGAACTCAAACAAATTCACAAGAAAAAAACAAACAACCCCATCAAAAAGTGGGCAAAGGATATGAACAGACATTTTTCAAAAGAAGACATTCATACAGCCAACAGACACATGAAAAAATGCTCATCATCCCTGACCATCAGAGAAATGCAAATCAAAACCACAATGAGATACCATCTCACACCAGTTAGAATGGCGTTCATTAAAAAGTCAGGAAACAACAGGTGCTGGAGAGGATGTGGAGAAATAGGAACACTTTTACACTGTTGGTGGGATTGTAAACTAGTTCAACCGTTGTGGAAAACAGTATGGCTATTCCTCAAGGATCTAGAACTAGAAATACCATATGACCCAGCCATCCCATTACTGGGTATATACCCAAAGGATTATAAATCATGCTGCTATAAAGACACATGCACACGTATGTTTATTGCGGCACTATTCACAATAGCAAAGACTTGGAATCAACCCAAATGTCCATCAGTGACAGACTGGATTAAGAAAATGTGGCACACACACATCATGGAATACTATGGAGCCATAAAAAAGGATGAGTCTGTGTCCTTTGTAGGGACATGGATGCAACTGGAAACCATCATTCTCAGCAAACTATCGCAAGAACACCGCATGCTGTCACTCATAGGTGGGAATTGAACAGTGAGATCACTTGGACATGGGAAGGGGAACATCACACACTGGGGCCTATTATGGGGAGGGGGGATTGGGGAGGGATGGCAAGGGAGTTATACCTGATGTAAATGAGGAGTTAATGGGTGCTGATGAGTTGATGGGTGCAGCACACCAACATGGCACATGTATACATAGGTAACTAACCTGCACGTTGTACACATGTACCCTAGAGCTTAAAGTATAATAAAAAAAAAGAAAAAGAAAAAGAAGTTAAGAAAATCTATCTATGAGACAAAGAAAAAAATTCCTTAGACATTAAAAATAGAATGGCAAAAATGAAAAAAAATTTGGAATCAAAATACAAAGGTAAGAAAATCTTCCAGAAATACAGCAAAAAAAGAGAGAAAAGGTAAGAAAATTAGAGAAGCATTCAAGAAGGTCCTACATCTAAATAACAAAAATTTCAGAAATAAGACAACAGAGAAAAAGGATAGAAGAAAATGGTAAAAAAATAATTCAATGAAATTTCCAAAAAGCTGCGAGTATGATATCTTAGATTCAAAGGACTAGTTAGCATGATAAAGAAAAAAAGACCTATACCAAATTATACAATCAAAAAATTCCAGAATAGGGGAGAAAGGGAGGGAAGGTGGGGTGAGGGGAAGGGAAGTGAGAAACAGATGACATACAAAGGATCAGGAATCAGAATAGCTTTAGATTGTGAACCACATATAACCTAAAAAGCTATAAACCAATGTTTTCACAGTTTTGAAGGGAAATTATTTTCAGCCTAGAATTCTATATCCAACAAAACTATCCACCAGGTAAGAGAGATAAAAAGACATTTTCAATAAATTTACCTTCCATGTATCATTTCTTAGGGAGCTACTGAATGACTTATTCCAAGAAAAAGATGGCACAAAATCAAGAAAACGAATACATAGAATAGACGAAATAGGAGATCTAATATAGGAGAAAAGTGAAGGGAAATATTCTAGGATAGAAAGTGTATCCTAGGAGTACAGGGCCACTGGTTCATGTAGAAGGAAATCAGGTACTCCAGGAGAATTTTCTTCCTGAAGATGACATTGATGGCAATAAACATCTTGAGAGGAGATGTGGACAAATGGCAGTAAATCTGAGGTTAAATTACATTAAGTGCAAAGAAAACTAAGTAACAACAATAACAAAAACTGTTATTAATCTGGGAAAAACAGACTCAGGAAAATAAAAGTAACATGTCTCTAATGCTCTAGTAGCATTTGTAGTCATAAAAATGCAAATCTGAATTGGTTTAACCAAAATTAAAATTAAATTATATCAAGAAAATGAGGAAGGTCAGGCGTGGTGGCTCACGCCTGTAATCCCAGCACTTTGGGAGGCCGAGGTGGGCGGATCACAAGGTCAGGAGATCAAGAACATCCTGGCTAACACAGTGAAACCCCGTCTCTACTAAAAACACAAAAACTTAGCTGGGTGTGGTGGTGGGCGCCTGTAGTCCCAGGTACTTGGGAGGCTGAGGCAGGAGAATGGCGTCAACCTGGGAGGCGGAGCTTGCAGTGAGCCGAGATCGTGCCACTGCACTCCAGCCTGGGCGACAGAGTGAGACTCCGTCACAAAAAAAAAAAAAAAAAAAAAAAGAAAAGAAAAGAAAAAGAAAAAGAAAAAAGAAAATGAGGAAGGGGTTTGTATTAAAATGTGCACACACTGGCTGGGCGCAGTGGCTCACGCCTGTAATCCCAACACTTTGGGAGTCCAAGGCAGGCGGATCATGATGTCAAGAGATTGAGATCATCCTGGCCAACATGGTGAAACCCCGTCTCTACTAAAAATACAAAAATTAGGTGGGCATCGTGGTGCATGCCTGTAGTCCCAGCTCCTTGGGAGGCTGAGGCAGAAGAATCACTTGAACCCGGGAGGCGGAGGTTGCAGTGAGCTGAGATCGCACCACTGCACTCCAGCCTGGGGACAGAGCAAGACTCCGTTTCAAATAAATAAATAAGTAAAAAGTGCATACACTAATAGGTTTTACTGTGAAAGCAGGGGGAGTAGAGCGCTAAACCCTGTTAGTGTAAAGAAAGTCAATAGTTGATGCAACAAATGAAGAGCCAAAAATGCAATATAAGCATGATATTTAGATACAGAGGAAATACTGAAATAAGCTAAAAGGTTGACAGCAAATTGCCTCAGAAGAAATGGGGTTGATGTAGTACTACTCTTAGCTTTTCCCACCAAACATTGTAGAATTTAGTGACTAATTAAATATGTGCCATATAACTTAATTTTTAACTCAAACCCCAAAACGTATTTTTGTTTTGATTTAAGGCAAAAACATATTCCTTTATGCAATCCATTCAATCCATAGTATCTAGACTAGAGGTATCCTAGAATGGATCATCAGAAAGCTGTGTGCCTGGGACTGCATTTTAGCTCCTTGGAGTGGTAGTTTTAGTGAACTGGACATAATTCTTTTGCTATGCACTTACATTAAGGTACAGCTAAATAAAAACCCTAAAAAACATATTATTATATTTACTGTAGAGAAGTAATGGATGTTTCACAACTGCATAGTGTTCTCTTTATGGGAACACAGAAGAAATTTCTTACAGGCCTCAATACTTAAAGACTATTCTTGTCTTGAGTAGGTGATTTTTCTTTCTCCTTTTCTCCTAGACGATGAATACTGCAGTCATGCATGTGGTTTTCATTCCCTCTTTCTGATGGCTAATAGAAACCTCAGAGCAAACTATGGATCCCGCTTTCTAACACAGTATAGAACATAGTAACTTCCCCTTGGGACACTAACCTTACTCCTGGTTTAATCTTTTTCTAGCCTATCCTCTTTTTCTCTTCCATCTCAGTCCCTTTTATTTTATCTTGAAAAACTGTTTATATCTTTATATGCTACCCCAAATCATTTTCAAAATGAGGAGCGCATAAATACAGGCACCCCTAGAGATATGCCATCTGCTTAGTCAATTCTATGCTAAAGATGTACAAACAAGTATAAGACATGACACTTACCAGGAGTTTGCAATCTAATTGGGGAAATAAAAAATAGTGTATAGAAATTAAACACACGCACACACACACACACACACACACACACAATATGGCAATATGGGACAAATGGTAAGTAAAGTACTAGGGAAGTACAAAGGCAAAAGACAATCAGGCAATCACGAAATATAAGCAGAGGATTTGAGCTCTGGAATGACCTTTAAATAGTGGGAAATAGATACTCAAAAAAGGAAAGCAATTGGGAGAACATTTTGGCTGCAGATGATAATATGGGTAAGTAGGAGGTACCAGGTATGATTATTGTGTACTGAGTAGATCAGTTTGGCGTGAATGAAGGGTATGAGTAGGGAGCAGTAAAAGGGAACGCTGGAAAGGTATGGATAAATTATAGGGTCTTGACCGGGTGCGATGGCTCACGCCTGTAATTCCAGCACTTTGGGAGCTGAGGCAGGTGGATAACCTGAGGTCAGGAGTTCAAGACCAGCCTCGCCAATATGGTGAAAGCCCATCTCTACTAAAAATACAAAAATTAGCTAGGTGTGGTGGTGCATGTCTGTAGTCCCAGCTACTTGGGAGGCTGAGGCAGGAGAATTGCTTGAACCTGGGAGGCGGAGGTTACAGTGAGCCAAGATTGTACCACTGCACTCCAGTCTGGGTGACAGAGCAAGACTCCATCTCAAAAACAAACAAACAAACAAACAAAACAAAAACAGGGTCTTAAATGCCAGACTAAAGGGGGTTTGAATACTAAGTCTATTCGAGAGATAATACAACTTTTAAACATTTTTAAGTAGTGCAATAACAAAATAGAGTTTCAGAAAGACTTATTCGGCCATGGTCTGAAAATACTGGAGAGATGATAACCTGGAAGCAACATTATTACAACAGTTTAAGGATAAAGTGTTAGAGCTTATCTTAGGATGTTGAAGATGGAAAAGAAAAATATTTGAGGCACATTGTGAATAAAAGAGTGATACATCTTGAGGGTTAAATAAAATAAAATCACAGTTATGAGCCTTTGAGAACAGAGTAATATGACTGTGAATTACAGAAACATGAAAATAAAAAAGTTGGCTTGGCTGTAACTATCCAGCAAACAAAAATGTGCAAAGTTGAGTGCGTAGTGTTTATAACAGATAATAATAATAAAGCAATTCACTGAATTAAACATAGTTAGCTAATTCAGAATCTATCCTAACAGCTCCACGAAAAAAGATTTTGACTTGGAATGTAATCAATACCAGCATATCATAAATTACAGCTTTGAGGCACATACTGTCCTGATGAATAGAACCTTTTGCATTTACGTTCTGAAAAGACAGACAAAAGGCCAAGCTCTCAGGGCAAAGTTAACTGAACTCAAATTATTTAAAAAATATAAACAGGTATGCGTATGTTGGAAGTCAAAACCACAACTGAACAGAAGGGCTTTGTTCAGATTACAGAAGGGGAAAGACTGTCTATAATATAGGATATTAAGTGAAATAGGAATGAATACAATTACCTACAATGAAAAGGAGAAACTGACTCTACAGTTAGGGGAAATAATCTTTTCACTAGAGCTAATCTTAAAAATTAGAATTTTCAGATTCTGGGTATGGGTCACATTTCAAAATGGAAAACCCAGCCTTTCAAAACTCCATTTATTTCCTATTTGGCCTATTTTCCTACAAATACAAAGCCTTGACAGAGTTAAGAGACTATCATGAAAGTGAAGACAGTAACATTGCAAAGTAGAATCCCCTAACAAGCCAAGAGTGGTGGCTCATGCTTGTACTCCCAGCTATTTGGGAGGCTGAGGCAGGAGGACTGCTTGAGCCCAGGAGTTCAGTAGAATCCCCTGACAACCTGGCTTGGCTCATACAGTTCCAGTTTTTGCCCCTGAATCTTGGGAGACCTGGATTAAACTCCTGGCTCCTACTAAAAGCTGTCAAATGTCAGCATTAGGAAGCCTCTTTAGCTTTTTCTCCCATTGGAAATGTTGGGTATTAAAAGGAGTGGGTAAATGGTTCAGCCTGCAAATAAAACTTTACAAAAAAGTCATTTAAACTTATTTAAAGAAACTCTTTTTACATTTAACTTTTTTTTATTTTTGACAAATTAGGGTTTAGTTACCCATGAGATGAACTGAGTCCTTCCTGCTCCAAATTCTACCCGATAATCTATTGCTAAATTGTAAGCAAGGCACTAAATGGTAACACTTCCACTCTAAGAAGGCGCTAAGTGATCCTTTTGCTTTCTTTCAGTTAAGCTATGACAAATTCTGGAAACATTTACATGTGTCTTTGTGTATATCAAATATATAAAACAGCTTTCCACCTCTCAGTCCTTTTATAACAAATGGAGAGTTTTTGTGCCAAGGAAATTTCTGATTTTTTTTCTAATGGTATTGGCAGGTTTCGCAATTTAAATCATGTTTCTGTGTTTCTCTAAGAACAAACAGAACCTGTGGGATATATAATACTTCCCCTGAGTGCCCAGATAATATGTATAAGAATGTGTTTATCCTTTTCTGTAAAAATAAATTAAAAGAAAGGTTCAAAAACTCTTAAACAGATCAGAAAGAAATAACTAGCTACTCACTAGTCTGTCTCTGTCATTTTGGAGTGAAGACATAGCCTTTTTTAAACTCTGTACTTCAGCCAGGCTGGTGGCAGGCTGAGCTGCAGACCTCTGCTTCCCTTCCTCTGACTTTCGAAATTTCTCCAGCTCATTCCACAGGTGATCTCTCTCATTCTGTAGACTGGCCATAGCCTTGGAAAAGGACTGCACTTGGTTATAAGAATCTTCTAGTTGTGAGGACAAGTGAAGCAGTTGCTCATCTTTGGATAGGAGCTGTTGGTTAAGTTTCTCAAGGTAAGATAAGCTGTTTTCCTCAGGCAAGTCCATTGAAAAGGTGGTTTCAGAAAGAAGAGCATGTCTTTCTCTGTTTAAGAGTCCCTGTTGTTCTTTCAACTGTGCCAATTCCTTCAGACTGGCATCATATTTCCTTTTCAGTTCATCAAGTTCCTCATTGGCATGATCTCTACTATTTTGCAAGGAACTCATAGACCTTCCAAAAGACTGAATTTGTGCTGTGAGATCTTTATTTTCTTTGGTGACCATGAGTAATTTCTGTTCCATCTCCACCAGATCTCTTGCTAGTTCTGCTACTCTCTCTTCTGCTGTTTCAGTTTCATTTCTCATTATCCCTGCATCATGATGAAGATGCTTTAATTCTTTCTTCAGTTTATCTTCAATTTCACCTACCTTCTTGGCAGCTTCCTTTTGAACACAAACCAATTCTTCTTCCAGTTCTGTAATTCTCTTTTGAGAGGAGGAAAGCAAAGCACTTAACCTCTGTAGCTCTTCTTCTTTTACTTTTAACTGGGCATGATAGATTCCTAAAGTACCTTCTTCTTGCAAGGCTGTTACTTGTCTCGTTAGCTGGGATACAGACACTTTCAAACTCTCAATCTCTTTAGATAAATCTCGTTTCTCCTCTTGCAGGGCATTAGAGGACCTCTGCAGATCCTCATTTGCTTCCTCAGATTCCTTCAGCTTTTCTTCTAATTTAGCATATTTATTTTTCAGCTCCTTATTTTGCTGAAGTTGAGCTTCAAGAAGTTGCTTTTGTTGGCTGTCCTTTATTGATATCACTTGGTTCAGGTCTTCTCTATATTGGATCAGTTCTGCATCTAGCTTGGCATTCTCAGAATTGAGATCATCCATATGACTTCTCAAGCCTCGTATTTCTTCTTTAAGCTTATTATTCTCAGCAGCAGCCTCTTGGATGAGTTGGTCTTTTTCCAAGATTACAGAGAGATGTCGCTCTTCCAGCTGCTGATAGTCACCCACTATGCGGTCTCGATCATTTTGGAGAGAAGACATGGATTTAACAAAGGAATCCAACTGTGCCTTTTGCTGAATGTTTTCCTTTTTGATGGCATTCAGTGTTTCCATGAGCTGATTGGTTTTGTCAACAGCCTTCTTGTTCTCCTCTTCTAAAACAATATTCTCCTCTTCCTCCTGGGACAGCAGGTTTTCCAGCTCTTTAATTTCTTTATCATGTTGCTGACGCAGTTCAGCAATAGCTACTTGGATTGCCTCTTCCTTGCCAGAAAGCAGGCTTATCATCTTTTGCTCTTTCATATTTATTTCTTCATGCAGCCTACTGGTCAGTTCTCTGGAGGCCTGAAGATCAGTCTCCAGTTGTTCATAACTGAACTTAGAATTTTGAATATCAGCCTCTTGCTGCCTTATGATCCCTTCCAAATTTTCTTTTTGTTCCTTACATTTTTCTAAAGAGTTACTTAAATCAGTCAGCTGGTCTTTGAGAATGTTAAGTTCTGATTCCAACTTAGCTAATTCATTCTGAGAATTGTGGTATAGGTGGCGTGTCTCTTCTAGCTGGGACAAAAGTTCCTTGTTTTCCCCCTGTAGAGTATCACAGACCTTCTGTTGAAGCTGGACCTCTGTCTGGGCCTTGGACTCCCAAATCTGCTTGTCATGTTCAAGCCTGAAAGAGAGAGAAGGTCATTAGTTACAGATTTCAAGAAAAAAACTATGTTTCCCAAAGAACAAATACTATAACATGTACTCAATAGATTTACAAATGAATTAACATTCATAACAGATGTTAAATGTTTTACTGAAGATGTATTAATTCTCTGTACCTACATATTTATCTACTGAGTGCTATGTATTAAAGGTATATCACACCTAAGGGTTCATATATTTAAGTCATAAACTCCAAAATATGTCATTTAGTGACATGGTTTTCGACATCCTGAAAAGTAACATTTTCTCCTACTTTATTCTACTTTGCTCCAGACAAGCTAATGTCTGGCTTCTCTAAGGGATAATCTTGATAGGAAAGGCAGTGAGGAAATCTATTTTAGAACAAAAGGGTCCTATTAGAAGCAAGGAATACAAAGGATGAGAGACATTGTTAGTTCTAGAGCTTAAAAAGTGATATAAAATTGAAATTTGAGAAAAAATAACTCTACAAGGCATATGCAGTATCAATTAATGTGGACTACAGGAAGGAGAAAAGATGAGACTATCTAGGACACCAAGGCAATTAATTTGAGAGTACTCTGGTAAAAATCCAGGCAAGAGTAGTTGAAATGGAAATGAAAAGAAATACAGAGGCCAGGTGTAGTGGTTCATGCCAGTAATCCTAGCACTTTGGGAGGCCGAGGCGGGTGGATCACCTGAGGTCAGGAGTTCGAGACCAGCCCGGCCAACATGGTGAAACCCTGTCTCTACTAAAAATACAAAAAATTAGTTGGACGTGGTGGTAGGCTCCTGTAATCCCAGCTACTGAGAAGGCTGAGGCAGGAGAATTGCTTGAACCCAGGAAGTAGAGGTTGCAGTGAGCCAAAAGCACGCCATTGCACTCCAGCCTGGGTGATAAGAGCAAGACTCCATCTTAAACAAAACAGAAATAAATCTCTCAATAGAAAGATGGGAAGAGAAGATGTGAACTTTTCATGTTCATGCAGTTGTAGCAGGATTGTTCTTTGCCAAAAAAAGAGTAGATGTGAGAGGGAATATATCTCCCATGGGAATTTATGCCAAAATTAGTCCCATTGTCTAAAAGGAAACAAATAGTTTAGAGACTTTCTTTGCTTCCAGTTACGTCTGGAGGAGGAAAAAATTCACTACTCATTTACCTGGAAATGTTAATCTTTAATTCCTCCATATGGATGGACATCTGTCTAAGCTGATCCTTTAGAACACTGCAATTCTCTTCTTTGAGTCTAATTTCTTCTTCTTTGGTTTGAATCGCATCACTAAACTTCCTCTCCCATTTCTTAGCTTCATCTATTACCCTGTCGCGATCATCCTGGAGGGAAGACATGCTCTTAGTAAAGGCTGCAAGCTGGGCCACAGTACTGTCCAAGTTTTCCTGAACTTGCTGAATTTCCTTGTCTTTCTTGTTCAAAGTAACCTGAATCTCTCCAACTGTCTCTTCCAAGTGGACTTTTTCTCTGCGCAAAGCATCCAGCTTCTCTTGCATATTCTTCTTCTCTTTCAGGTGCTTCTCTTCTGCCTGTTCCAGTCTTCGCTCAAGATCTTCATCCTTTTGTTTCATTTGGCTTTTAACTGATTCTTTATTTGACTGGAGTTCCTTTTTCAACTTGAGATTGTCTGCTAGGACCCTTGCTGCTTCACTTTGTGTGTCATCTAGCAGGACTTTGAAGCTAGCTAATTCTGCTTGTGCCTTTTTGCGGTGTTCAACTGCTTGAGCCAGATTTTCTTTGGTTATTTCCAAATCTTTTTGAGACTCAGTTTGAACAAATTCTAGAGCTTTAACAGTTCTCTCCAGAGCACTAATTTTCTCTTGATACCTGATGCAGTCCTTCTGTAGCTGCTTTACTTCTTGTTGTTTTTCTTTTAACAGTTCCTGAAGTTCCTTTGCATGGCTTTTATTTCCAGGTTCTTTCTGAGCACCTTGTATTTTCTCCAAATATTCCTTTCGTATTTCTGATTCCACCTTAGTTTTTTCCTTGACTAACTGCTGCTTTTCTTCTTCCAATTCACTCACACACTTTTTAAGGTTCTTCATTTCAGATTCCAATAGCTCATTTTTTATTTGGGCATCTGTAACATCCTGACAATAATTCCCAATGCTTCCATTAAGTTCTGCTAATTGATTCATAAGCCTCTCTTCCAAATCATCTTTCTCTTCTTCTGCTGTCTCCTTTAGTTTGGTAACTCTGGAGAGTTCTTCTTGGATTTGCTGATTTAACAGGTTCATTTTGCTTACTTCTTCCTGAAGCAGTTTTAGTTCACCATCCTTTGTTGATATCTGACTCAGTAAGGCATTTCTCTCATTTTCTAGAGTCTGGCTAAATTCCTTGTTTTTCTGCTTCTCCTCCTCTAATCCAGCAATTCTTTCCTTGAGCTGATCAATCTGCTGTAGGTAGTTATTAATTTCATCATGTGAGCTGACATCCTCACTTACAGCAGGGTTGGCACTGTTCTCTGAAGGAACCGATTCTGAACATGCAGGCCTTGTGCTCATACTCAGAGAGTCTTGATCTTCAGTCTCACCTGGTATAGACTGTGTGGCCTCTTCCATGACATTCATTTGGTTATCGTGTTTCTCAGTGGCCTCTAGGTTAGCTTGTTTAGATACATTACTTTCTAACTGATGCTTTAAATCTTGAACCTCTTCACTTAGAGAGTCTTTCTCCGACATTAAAGACTGAAACTTCTTAGAAAGGGTTTCATACTCCATTTTGACCCTTTCAAGTTCTTCTTTCATGCTGGCATTGGAAGAAAGAAGTGTTTCCATACACTCTTTAGCTGTACCTCCTGCAGGGTGCACCTCTGCCCTAAGCCGGTCATTCTCTTCTTCCAGCTCTAGGATTTTCTGCTGTTTAGATTTAGCAAACTTTCTCATCTTTTCTTTCATTTCCTCCATTTCTTTCTCAGCTTCCTGCAACTGCTTTTCTGTCTCCTTCTTGTTTGCCTCTGTGCTTCTTAACTTGCCATACAGTTCTTGTTTCTCTTGCCTCACAGCTTCCACCACGTGCTGAATCCTTTCTGCTTCATTACTAACATTCTCATAGGACTGCAGAAGAATTTCATACTCTTTTTGTAGTTCCTTGTGTTTCTCTTGCCACTCACTACTTTCTGCAATCTTAGAAGACTTCAAAGATTCAATTTCCTTCACTAACTTTTCCTTGTCTTCAGTAAGACCCTCTAGAGCTAGTTTTAGACTTTCACAGGAGCCACTGAGACTTTGATTTTCCAATAAAGACCTGTCCATTTCTGTAATGAGTTTGTCTCTTTCTTCTTGAAGAAGAGCTAACCTTCCTAAGACTCTATCTTTTTCTTTATTTTGAGCAGAAACATGGCTTTCCACATCTGCCAGAGACTTGGTGAGATGTTCAATGGTATCTCTGGCCAAAGACAATTCCTCTTGGAGACTTTTGTTTTCTTTTAGTGCTTCTTTTCGGGAAATAAGGGCAGCTTGCAGTTTCCTTTGTATTTGTTGCTTTGCTCTACTTTCTTCTTCAATCTCTTCTGGTTTTTGCTTCATTTCACAAAGTTCCACCTGTAGCTGCTTTATCCTCTCATCATGCTCTTTGGCTTGCATATCTAGTTGTGTATGTAGAGCCTTAATTAAATCTTCTTGTTCTATTATCTCTGTCTGTATTTTAGTGAGAGCTGCTTCTTTCTCACGAAGTTGTCCAGAAAGGTAGCTAACGTCTTCTTCCTTTTCGCTTATGAGTTTTTGTAGTTCATCTAGCTCAGGTTGCAATTCTCTTAGATGTTCTAGACCAGCAATTTGTAGTTGGCTGCTTTCCAATTTCTGCTGCAGGCTTTCTGCACGAACTTCAGCTTCATGGGATGCTGTCTTTAGACTCTCAATTTCTAAACCCTGTTTATTTATCTGGTCTTGTAACTGAAATACCTCTTCTGATTTTTTAGTAAGTTCACTTGTTGTAGAACTAATTTTCAATTCTAACTCTTCTTTCTCAGTCTCTATTTCCTTCAGCTGGGCCTTAATCTGGGCAACAGAAGTTCCGCCCTGCAGAGCACTCGCATCTTCAGAATGAGAAGGCCAGTCTGGGCACAAGTTGGACTCTAAAACAGGTTGAGTGTGATGCTGTTCTGTGGCTTTGAATAAAGGTTCTTCTAAACCCGGAGTGGGAGAGCACCATTCCTGCTGGTCAGGGCTTGGGAGTTTTCCGTCTATGGATTCCCTTACTTGAATCTGGAGTTGCCTTAGCTGGTCTCCAATATTCTCATTTTCCTTGCTTTGCTCATCAAACTGTTCTTGCAAGCGATTGTAGTCATCTTTCTGTTGCTTTAGCTCCTCCCTAAGATGTCTTTCTTTTTCCTGTGCCTTTTTAAGAATTGCCTTGCGGGAGGTTAAGGCTTCCTGTAGCTTCTTTTGAAGTTGCTCCTTTTCTTTTTCAAGGGCCAGTATCTTTTCTTCTAGTTCTGGTTTCCAGTGTTCACCACTATCTGTACCAGGTGGACTTATCACCACTGTTTCCTTTACAAGTGCTACGGAGTCCCCATCACTTGCATCCGTGTTACTTGTGGTTAACTTCTGGATAATTACTTGGTTTTCACTGATTTCTGCTTGGAGCAAATCTATTTGGTTTGTTTTATCTTGCAAGGTCTGATTCATCTCTTTGACCAGAGCCTGTAATTGTTCTTCAGCTGCCATCTTTTCTTCCAAATCCTTCCTTATATGCTCTAGTTCCACTTCTTTCTCAGATATTGTCTGTTTTAAAGAAATTTCTATTTCTTGGCACTTAGAAGTCACACATTTTTCTGAGTATTCTTTGTTTTCTTTATCTTCTTCCACTTTTCCCCTCTCACTCTCACTGAGTGGGATCTCTTTCTTAGATTGATCTTTCAAGTTGGCTAATTCCTCTTCCAATCTACTGACTCTTTGAAGAAGCTCCTTTCTGTTAATAAGAGCTGCCTGGAGCTTTCTCTTTCTCTGCTCATTTTCTTTCTTCAGAAGGTCAAATTCATGCTGGAGTTCTTCCTTACTTATCAGTCCTGCTGGGCTCATCTCATCATAATTTTGTTTAAGGCCAGAAACAACTTCATTATCTTCTTCTACTTGCTCTTTTTTTGCTTCCTCAGCTCTGGATAATAAATTTAGCTGTTCTTTAAGAGTCTTAATTTCAACCCCAAGAGAAAACTTCTCTTCATTAAGCTGAACCATTTTCTCAGTCATACTAAAGCTGATTTCTGTCACTTGTTGATCCTTCTCCTCGATGGTTTGTTGGAGGGTTTCCACATCTCTCTTTTTCTCCAGTAAGAGCTGATCCATTTTTGCTATTTCAAGTTCCTTCTGTGAAAGAGCCTGGGACAGTTCTTCGACCTTACTTGAGATATGCCTCACACGTTCTGCCCCCTCAAGCACTTCACTTTCCTTATTTTGCAGCTGGCTTTGCAGGCTTCTTATCAGGGTACTCTGCTCAGAAAACTGAAGCTGCACATCATCCAGTTCATTCTGTAAAACTTCAATTTTCACATCTTTAGATTTGGCTTCTATGCTGAGACTATGGATCTGTTCAGTGAGCAGGTTGTGATGAGCAGTTTGGCTTTCATAGTCAAATCTTCTTTGCCTTTCTGCTTCTGCAAGGTTCATTTCCAGTTGCTTTACCTGAGCCCTCAATTCTGTTACTACACTAAGTTCCTTCACCTGAGCGAGAAGCTGGTCTCTTTCTTCAGACAAAGCAGTGAATGCACTGCTGCTGTTGTCAGCATTTTTCTTAAACTCCTCAATCAACTGGTTTAGGTTGCTAATTTCCTTAGCTTTCTCATCTAAATTTTTCTCATAGATTTCTTGTGCTTTATGAAAGTTTAGCTCAAGCTCCAAAATTTGACTTTTTAACCTTTCCAACTCATCCTGATGACACTGACCAATATCTGGTACAGCAGAAAGGGATTTATCACAATCCTGCTTTGTTGATTTCAATTCTACTCCAGCATCATTTAAAGATATTTCCTCAGATGTTCTATTTTGATGTTCAGTGCTCGCCTGTTCTTTCTCAACTGCTGGAAGACTGCTCTCTTCATTTGGCATTAAGGGAAAATTTTGCCCTGTATCTTCAAGAAATACTTCCATTTTAATTGGAGCTATTCCCTCACCCTCCATCTGTTTCATTTCTTTCTGGTCAAGGACCTCATGATCCCCTTCCTCAGCCCTTTTCCCCTGGAGCTGTAATTTAAGAAATGCAATTTCCTCTTGAGCTTCTTTCATTTCCAACAATAAAACTGATAATTCTTTATGTTTCTGAGAAAATGTGTTTTCTAGAACATCTTGTCCACTTTCCTCAGTAGAAGAGCTCCTCTTGTTGGCATCATCAACAATGCTGATCTATTTTTAGAAAAAGAAAAAAAAAAAGCTTTAATCAAATGTTTTACAACATTAAAAAAAAAAAAGCCCAATTAAAAACTTGTATTTCATCTTCTACAACTTCAGACTTTTTGGTCAAAACCTTCTTTGTACCATAACACTGCTAAATCCTTTTCAAATCAGTTTGTCTTTCCCAACCGGACCTCCAAGGACACTCTGCCAATCCTGCACTGAAGTCAAGCCCTATTCATAAGACCTAAGGAAACCTGGAATTCATTTTCTGGAGATTTCTTACATGAGAAGCTTTTTTTTTTCTTCAGAATAAAACTCCTATTAAAAAAAAAAAAAAAAGTAAGCAGATCCTTTTGTTAGGAAGCCACATTATTCCTCAAGGGCATGTATGATTCTATCAGTGACTTACTGATTAGAAGAACATAGCTAACTAAACACAACACAGCTAACAATAATCTTAAATCAACAGAATGATACTAAGCAACCATACACTTATAGTAATTTTCAGATTATAAAAAGGATCATTCTCTAAAGATCTCTTTTTATTTAATCTTAGTAAAACTGTGCCAATCTTATCTCATCTCTTCACTGAGAAACTCTTCTGAGATGAACAAAGAAGTTGAGACAGACGATAACCCAGTATTAAAAAAATGGGTTATCAAATCCCAAATCAGTAGCTACTATATTTGTGTTGCTTTAGGACAATGAATTCTAATATTCAGAAACAAGTAACAATAAATGAGATATAATAACCATTATGAATCTCTTTAATAGGTCTTACAGTATAGGTAATGTACTTCTCTGACAACACTAGAAAATTATAGACGTGTT
This sequence comes from Macaca nemestrina, assembly GCF_043159975.1. Taxonomy (NCBI): domain Eukaryota; kingdom Metazoa; phylum Chordata; class Mammalia; order Primates; family Cercopithecidae; genus Macaca; species Macaca nemestrina. The sequence continues at coordinate 162,141,936 of NC_092126.1, read as the reverse complement.
TTCATATGAAGCTACCTTCTCTTAATCTAGTTCATGTTCTGATTATATTAAGAACATATCACTTACCTCACTGACTTCTCTATCTGCTTCCCCAATTCTATTCTGAGCCTCCAGAAGAGTAATCTGAGAAGATAGTTTTTCTGAAAGTCACAAAATAAATATCTTTAGAAGATATATATGGAGTGTATGAACAAACAGGATTGCATGTGAAGCTATCTGAAATGCATGAAATAATTTTTTTACAAAATAAAATAGTTTGGGAGAGGAAAAAGCCTCATTAAAATAAAGAAGTGGCAAGAGGATATGATTACATGAGATATAAGATAGAACAGTACTAGGTGATGATAATGATACTGAATGAAGTATACTAAATAGTGGAAGGTTTGAAAGGAGAAGGATGCCAGGGTGCAGGACATAGAGCAGCAGCTATTTCTGTGGCATAATCCAGAACTTCTAGGACAATATACATAATTTATCTATAATCCTACCATGTTTGTAATATATATTTGGCATTAATATAGCACTTACAGTGTTCTTCAATGTTCATAAAGATATCAAATTTTAGCACGAAAAGGGAGCTATCCTATCTCCTCAATGATCATACAAGGAAACAAAGAAATGACATGACCCGAAAGATTATGCAGCTAGTTCAGGGAGCTGGGATTAGAATCCAAGTCTTTGGAGTTTTAACCCAAGTTCTGTTACAATGTGTATATATTGAGCATCGATATCAATATCCTCAAGAAGCTTATATTCTTTCTGAGAAGATAAAACAGATATACCAAAGGAAAAATACATATATATATATTTTTTATACTGTATCCAAATGTCTTAATGTGACCTACAGGAACCCTTATGCTTTGACCCTACTAATTCTGCAACCTCCTCTTCTTGTATTGCACCCTTTTTGTTCACTCTGCTCCAAAAACACTGGCCTGTTTTCTCTTCTGCAAACTTATCAAGTTCATTCATACCTGAGGACATTTGTACTGCTTTTTTCTCTGCCTGGAATGCTCTTTGCTTAGCCTCTTTGCATGGCTGTCCCCTTTTCATCATTCAGGTTTAAAGTCCTCGGAAAGGCCTACTCTCACTACTCCAATTCTGCGTTCCTCTTCTCCAAGGCATACTTGAAATACCCTGTTTTATTTTTAGCCTAATACTTATCATTCTCTGAAACTTTCTTATGTGTATAAACAGGTTTGCAGTCTTTCTTCCCCTCCAATATGATCATAGCTATATCCCCAGGAACGACAATAGTGCCTGGCACATAGGAAAGGCACCATAGATGAGACAAGTGAATTCAAGACACTATATAATATGTTCAGACACTTCACAAGATTACTTGAAAAAGAGGTACAGTGGTAGAAATGTCAGTGCAAAAGGTGAGTTGAAAAGAACATGACATACAAGGTAAAAGTAATCTGTGAGGCCAGACACAAAAACCAATATAGAAAACCTTAAGGTCAGTGATCCCTGCAGGAAAGAGCAAAGGAATGGAACCCATATAATACCTCCAAACCATGTGAAACCACATGGACAGGATACAGATTGTTTGCAAAACTGCAAAATAAGCATCATGGATAAGGTCTCAAAGAAGTGCTCTGAATGGGTTAAATAATGAGCTGAATTTGTGGTGTTCTTTACTTATTAGAAATAATGGGAATCATCTGATACAAGTGTATAAGCTTCCATTTAGATCTAAGTGGAAAACTGTAAAATGGTTACGTTAGAAATACTAGCTCTATAGAGTTTAATAAAAGTTTTACAACCTTTACTTGCTATTCATTCTCACTCCTAAATGATAAAGTGTAGTACTCAGTTAATCCAAGATGAATTAGATCAACAAAGCATTAATGATACGCTACTAAATCCATAAAGTCTACATGAAGCTTATGATAAGTGGAAGGAGACACATCTTCATTCTCACTAACTGTTCACACACAATCCAATAGGATAAAATGCTAAGTTCAGTTCAATCCAACAAAACTTTATTCAGTATCCATTATTTGCCAGGTAGTATACTTGTTTTGGGTAAAGCAAAGATAGAAAAAAAAAATGGCCCCTGCCCTTGAAGAGCTTATAAACTTTAAGAGCTTATAGTAAAAAAGACAAACATATAAACAGATCATTTTAATACAATGTTAAAAGTATAAAAGGATACTATGGAAGCACACAAAAAATCATTTAACCCAACTTTTGGGGATCAGTACCAAATTCCTGAAAAAGATAATATACTAGTCAAGGCCTGAGAGATGAGTAAGAATCATCCAGACTAAAGGAAAGGAGCAGGATTCTAAGTAGGGTACAGCACAAGCATAAACCACTCACTCACAACATAGTTTCTACCTTTAAACCTTTATACTGATCTCTGTTACCTCATCCCACAAATTTACTACCAGAATGTCCTTTCTTTCTTCATTTTACCTATTTTAAAAATCATCTTACTAAGGTCCTGTTCAAGCCATACTTCCTATAGGATACAATGACCATTCCAAAATGATTATGAGTTACAAAGAAATCCTGCAGCATGTATAGTCCATAATGCAAAATGTTATGTAAACACTGATACTATGCTCTAATTGTTTAATGTGTATTAATTTTATCTTTCATAGTTACCAGCTCTATTATCTAAATCTTTATTATCATGGAATCAGAGAATTCTACATGTTACACATAAATAATGATAAAAGTAGAGGTACTTGTGGGATAAGAAGACAGAGAATTATGGTTTTCTTTTATACATACCATTCTCAGCTTTCAGCTCCTCCAGCTCTATAGAACTAAGGAGCAAGGCTCCCTTTTCATTCTCTAGTTCTACCACTCTCTTCTGCAAAGAAGCAATATTCTCCTCAGTGACTGCCTAAATTGTAGAAAGACAACAAATTAATGATTCTCCAGTAGAAAATTCTCACACTAATGCCCAGATAGCCTCTAGCATTTTTGTCTTCTAAAAGTTCTCCAGCCATGAAAATACTTTAAAAATAACATCTACTTATCTGCCTAGGTAATCTTTGAAGAAAAGTGTTTTATCTAAAGATTTAGAAAAAGAAATAAAATATTTCACACAAATATCAAGTTCATTGGCTTTTAAATTTAAGATTGAAGCCTGGAATACAAAGATAGAAATTCCAAGTCTATAGCATAAGAAAGAACATTTTCAGGTTCACAAACAAATAATATTAAAAGATTAGATTAATGCCACCAAGTAACATGGTCTCTCTCCTGAAGGAGAATGAACATGAGGAGAGGTTCCACAAAGAGGAATAGAGGCAAAGGAATATGTACCTCTTAAGAAAGGAAGAATATTTATAATTTTTTTCCAAGTATAATAAAAATTCCCTTGCCTTAATTTATACATCCAGAATTTTTGGTCCTAAGGATAGGCATATATCTAATTATGCCACATCTTTAGTTTTATGTCTTTACATATTTTTTTTATTCTCCATGGGTATTATTCTATACAATTTTCATACAATTGTAGAATTTTTAAGCCATGAGGGTCTTCACAGCATACTTGACCCCAAAATCTTCATCCGATGTTTAAAATAAATAGCAAGGGATGAATTTAGGGTTTTTATGGCTTTTATTTTGAGGGAAGTTCCCAGTTTGCAGTACACAGGGCAAGTAAAACTCTTAATAGAATAGCCACAGATATTTCTGGCTTGAAGAATGAGAAGAAAGAGTTTGGGACAAACATAGCTGCTAGGAAGTGAGGAGGGAGATCAGAGAGAAGAAAAAGAGTTAGGAAGGAGGAGCCCTGAATTCTGTGTATAAACTTAGCTGAAATTGCCGGCTGAACAGTGGCACTATGTATTTGTTGAACTGACTTAAAGCAGCCCAGCTAAGGCAAAAATAACTGAACGGAGTTTTGATGCCTCTCTGTCATAGGCCAGAGTTTGGGGTTTGAGTCCAACTTACTGTCTGATAAAAAGTAACTAAAATTTTAGAAATAATAAAATAGAATCTTGAGAACAAAACACAACATCTGGAATTCAAAACAAAACCATTCACACATAAAGAAACAGGAAAGTGTGACCCATTCTCAAGGAAAAGAATGTAATCAACAGATTCTAGCTATAAAACGATGCAGATTTTGTAAGTAGCAAACAAGAATTTTAATAAAGAAGCTATTTTATCTATGCTTAGGACATAAATGAATATGCTCATAATGAATAAGAAGAAAGGAAATCTTAGTACGAACAAAGAAAATGTAACAATGAACCAGTTTGAAATTCTATAACTAATAAACATAATACCTGAAATGAAAATTTCGATAGGCTTAATAGAATATAGACAACAGAAGAAAGTCTTGGTGAACTTGAAGATAATAAATCAACAGAAATTATCCAACCTGAAGACGGAAGAATAAAAAAAAAAAAATGAATACAGGGACACGTGGGACAATATTAAAAGGTTCAATATATGTGTAATTGGAGTACCAGAAGAGACGAGGGGCAGAATAGGAAGAAAAAATATTTTAAGAAACAGAGATATAGACCAATGGAACAGAACAGAGTCCTCAGAAATAATACCACACATCTACAGCCATCTGATCTTTGACAAACCTGACAAAAACAAGAAATGGGGAAAGGATTCCCTATTTAATAAATGGTGCTGGGAAAATTGGCTAGCCATAAGTAGAAAGCTGAAACTGGATCCTTTCCTTACTCCTTATACGAAAATTAATTCAAGATGGATTAGAGACTTAAATGTTAGACCTAATACCATAAAAACCCTAGAGGAAAACCTAGGTAGTACCATTCAGGACATAGGCATGGGCAAAGACTTCATGTATAAAACACCAAAAGCAACAGCAGCAAAAGCCAAAATTGACAAATGGGATCTCATTAAACTAAAGAGCTTCTGCACAGCAAAAGAAACTACCATCAGAGTGAACAGGCAACCTACAGAATGGGAGAAAATTTTTGCAATCTACTCATCTGACAAAGGGCTAATATCCAGAACCTACAAAGAACTCAAACAAATTTACAAGAAAAAAACAAACAACCCCATCAAAAAGTGGGCAAAGGATATGAACAGACATTTCTCAAAAGAAGACATTCATACAGCCAACAGACACATGAAAAAATGCTCATCATCACTGGCCATCAGAGAAATGCAAATCAAAACCACAATGAGATACCATCTCACACCAGTTAGAATGGCAATCATTAAAAAGTCAGGAAACAACAGGTGCTGGAGAGGATGTGGAGAAATAGGAACACTTTTACACTGTTGGTGGGATTGTAAACTAGTTCAACCATTATGGAAAACAGTATGGCGATTCCTCAAGGATCTAGAACTAGATGTACCATATGACCCAGCCATCCCATTACTGGGGATATACCCAAAGGATTATAAATCATGCTGCTATAAAGACACATGCACACGTATGTTTATTGCGGCACTATTCACAATAGCAAAGACTTGGAATCAACCCAAATGTCCATCAGTGACAGACTGGATTAAGAAAATGTGGCACATATACACCATGGAATACTATGCAGCCATCAAAAAGGATGAGTTTGTGTCCTTTGTAGGGACATGGATGCAGCTGGAAACCATCATTCTTAGCAAACTATCACAAGAACAGAAAACCAAACACCGCATGTTCTCACTCATAGGTGGGAACTGAACAATGAGATCACTTGGACTCGGGAAGGGGAACATCACACACTGGAGCCTATCATGGGGAGGGGGGAGGGGGGAGGGATTGCATTGGGAGTTATACCTGATGTAAATGATGAGTTGATGGGTGCTGATGAGTTGATGGGTGCAGCACAGCAACATGGCACAAGCATACATATGTAACAAACCTGCACGTTATGCACATGTACCCTAGAACTTAAAGTATAATAATAATAAAAAATAAAAATAAATAAAAATAAATAAAAACTAGCTAAACAAACAAACAAAAAAAGAAATGGTCAAAAATTTCTCAAATATAAGGTTATATATGTAAGAAACTCAACAAAAGCAAGCAAGAGAATGACAAAGAAAACTATAACTAAGTACATCACAGACAAGGATAAAAGGAAAGTCTAAAATCTCCATAGGCAAATGATACTTTACATACAGAGGAACAACAATTTGAATGAATACTGACCAATTTTTAGGGAAAAAATATAGGCCAGAAGAGGGAAACACCTTCTTTAAAGTACTGAAAGAAAGGCTGGATGTGGTAGCTCACGCCTATAAGGCTGGATGCAGTGGCTCACACCTATAATTCCAGCACTTTGGGAGGCCGAGGCGGGTGGATCACCTGAGGTCGAGAGTTCAAGACCAGCTTGACCAACATGGAGAAACTCTGTCTCTGCTAAAGTACAAAATTAGCCAGGCGTGGTTACTCATGCCTGTAATCTCAGCTACTCGGGAGACTGAGGCAGGAGAATCGCTTGAACCCAGGAGGCACAGGTAGCGGTAAGCCGAGATCGTGCCATTGCACTCCAGCCTGGGTGACAAAAACGAAACTCTGTCTCAAAAAAAAAAAAAGTTCTGAAAGAAAAATTGTCAATCCAGAATTATAATATCCAGTAACAAATATCATTCAAGAGTAAAAGTAAAATAAAGACATTTTTAGACAAGGAAAAAACTAAGAAAAATTTTTCACAGACAGACCTATACTATAATATTATGGGTTGTTGTAGAGGCTGAAGAAAATGGTATCAAATAGATATCTGATCATCAGAGAGGAAAGGGCATTACAAATGGTAAATATGTGGATAAATGTTAAGGTCAATATTTTCCCCTTAATGTCTTTCAAATCTATATAACCGTTTTAAGCACAAATATTAAAATTGTGTGCTGAGGCTTATCACTTTTGTTAATATAATACATACAACAACTGTGGCATAAGGAATAGGGTAAGGGTATATGATTATAAAGATTCTACCTTTTAAGTGAAGTAGTACAGTATTAACTCTAAGAAGACTGAAAAGGATATATGTTGTACTTCCTAGAGCAACCACTTAAAAAACTTTCATAAAAAGATATAGCTCAATACCCAATAGAGGAGTTTTGCTTCTGCTAAAGACTGAGTAACATGGAACGGATTTAACCTCCTACCTGAAATAGCAATAACCAAAACCAGACAAAATAATAAAATAATCATTTTCAGAATACTGCATATCAAGCAACAAAGGATAATTATCTCTGAAAGAGGCAGAAAACAAATAAAGTGATCCCTAAAGCTGACCAAGCTTCATGACTTAAGAGAGTTTTCAGCTTATGATCCAAGAAGGGGGAACATAGGCTGAGCCTGGTAGACTCCCTAAGTTCATGAGACAGAGCTGACAGTCCAGAAAGAGCAAGATAGCTGCAGTTCACAGAACAGAATACCAGATGGGAAAAAGTCACATGCGGAGAAAACTCTGCAGATCTGCAAAGGGACTGAACAAGTGTTCAGTGAAGTACAGAGCAGCACATGAATGTGAGGAAAGCATCCAAGGCTACCTGAACTACCCCTACCTATCTGAAGAGATTAAAGAATAGCACCTGGTGCTCACACAAAACCTGGAAGAGTGTCAGTTATATAGCCAACTGTGAAAAAACACTTCTCAGGGCATTGAGTAGGATACTCAGCAAGGTCTTGCCTCAGGAGTAAGGAATGACTGAGCACTGATTCGAACCCTCCTAACAAATCAAAGCAGCAAGATCTGAAAGGACCAAGTTTTTTTCAAAGAATTTAACTGAATCCCATAAAAAAGCTCCAAAATATGTTAACAAAACAAAGATAGAAACAAAGGAGAATCACTTGAACCTGGGAGGCAGAGATTCCAGGTTTTGACTAATTTGACTAATTCATGGCAGAAAATCTTCCAAAACTATAAACACAGAGATTGAAAAAGCTCAATGAACCCCAATCACAAGAAACATGCTATGTCAAGGCACATCATAATTCAAGTGCTCAAAAACAGTGGTAAAATCCTAAAAGCAGGCAGGAAAAAACAGAAAGAGAGAAGCATGACAGATTTCTTATCAAAAACAAAATGCAAGGGCCAGATGCAGTGGTTCATACCTGTAATCCCAGCACTTTGGGAGGCTGAGGGGGGTGGATTGCTTGAGACCAGAGTTCGAGACTAGCCTGGCCAACATGGCAAAACCCCATCTCTACTAAAAATACAAAATTAGCCAAGCATGGTGGCTGGTGCCTGTAATCCAAGCTACTCGGGAGGCTGAGGCAGGAGAATCACTTGAACCCGGGAGGCGGAGGCTGCAGTGAGCCGAGATTGCGCCACTGCACTCCAGCCTGGTAACAAAGCAAGACTCCGTCTCAAAAACAAACAAACAAACAAACAAACAAACAAAAAAACCATGACCAGCAGACTTGCACATACATCCATGTGCACGCATACACAAAAATTAAAAGAAGTCCTTCAGAGCCAGGTCCAGTAGCTCATACCTGTAATCCCAGCACTTTGGGAGGCCAAGGCAGGATCATTTGAGCTCAGGAGGTTAAAACCAGCCATCCTAGGTAACTTAGCAAGACCTCATCTCTACTAAAAGTAAAAAAAAAAAAAAAGTTATCTGGGTATCATGGTGCATGCCTGTAGTCGCAGTTACTCTGGAGGCCAATGTGGAAGAATCACTTGAGCCCAGGAGGATGAGGCTGCAGTAAGCCATGATCATGCCACTGCACTCCGGCCTGGGCGACAAAGTGAAAACCTGTCTCCATTATAAAAAAAAAAGTCTGTCAGAGAGAAGAAAAATGACACCAGATGGAAATATGGAGCCAGGGTTTGGCAAACTTTGGAGGTCCGCATAAATAAAGTTTTATTGGAACATAACCACAACCATTTGTTTCCCTTCGCTCTATGTCTATTCTTGCTGTACAATGGCAGAGTTGAGTACGTGCAACAAAGACTATCTGACCCACAAAGCCTAAAATATTTACTATACATAAAAGGATTGGCAATCTCTGATCTACCACCAAAGAATGAAAAGTACCAGAAATGGTAACTGCAATGGTAGTTAAGATTTATTTTCTTATTTTAATCTCCTTAAAACATAAACGTAAATGCTTTATATGTATTAGCCAAAAACTGTCCACAACCCAAATTATCCATCAATGAGTCAATGGTACACAAATTGTGCTGTTTACAACATACTCAACAATACAGTGGAATGAATTATTACTAAACAGACATTAGGATGAATCTCAAGTATGCTGAGTACAATAAGCCAACAAAAAAGTATATATACAACTTATATAAAATTTTAAAAAAATCTGTAATGACAGAAAGCAGATCAGTGTTTGTCTAGTAGGGAAAGATGTGAGGGAAAAGATTAAAAGAGGACATGAGAAAACTTCTAGAGATGATGAATATGTTCATTTTCTTGATAGTAGTGATGGTTTTACATGTTATCCAATTGTGCTGGGTGCTGTGGCTTAAACACCTGTAATCCCAACACTTTGGGAGACAAAAGCAGGAGGATCACTTGAGCCCAGGAGTTAGTTTGAGGCCAGCCTGGGCAACACAGTGAGACCTTGTCTCTCCAAAAAAAAAAAAAAAAAAAAAAAAAAATTGGCCAGACATGGTGGCACATGCCTATAGTCCCAGCTATTCAGAAGGCTGAGGTGAGAGGATTGCTTGAGCCCAGGAAGTTAAGGCTGTAGTGAGCTCTGATCACGTGACTGCACTCCAGCCTGGGTGAGAGTACAAGACCCTGTTTCAAAAAACAAATGAACAAACAAACAAAACCCTCTTTAAACTGTATACTTTAAACGTGTACACATTACTGTATGTTAAGTATAACTTTAATAGAGCTGTTTAAAAGAAAAAGTTGTCAATCAATAAATGAAAATTAAATTCAAGAAACTTCTAATTATCAAATAGAAGGCAGGAAAAAAGAAGGGAAAACAGAGGGAAAAAAACAGAAAGCAAAATGGTAGACCTAAATCCAATCACATCAATAATTACATTAAAAGGACTAAGCACTCCAATTACAAAGAAGAGAAGAAATTAAAAAGTATAACCCAACTATATGTTGCCTTCAAGACATTCACTTTAAAGAAAGACATAAGTTAAAAGTAAAAGGACAGAAAAGAATATACCATTCAAGCAATAAACATAACACTGAATACTTTTATTAATGCCAGATACAGAGAAATGCAAATAAAGAAGTATTACTAGAGATAGAGTAACATTTTGTAAGTGAAAAAAGGAACATTTTATCTGAAAGATAAATGTGTATGTACTAATAACAGAGATTCCAATTACCAAGAGGCAAAAAATGACTACATTAAAAGGAGAAACAGACAATTCCACAGTCGTAGTTGGAGATTTCAACCCCCTCTCAGCAAATGTTTCAATAACCAGACAAAAATCAAAGACAAATATAACCTGAACAATACTATGATCTAAGTGCTATTTGTAGAACATTAAATCCAATTACTACAGAATACACACTATTTACAAGTATACAAAGTATGTTCACCAAGACACCATATGCTGCATCATAAAATAGGTCTCAATAAATTTCAAAGGATTGAAGTCATATAAAACATATTCTCTGATCATAATGAAATTATATTAGAAATCAGTAAGATATATAGAAATAAAACCAAATAGCTGGATATTCTACAACAACATGTTTATTTAGAACACACTTCTAAACAATCCATGGTCAATGAAAAAACCACAGAGAAACTCAGAAAAATCTTCAAAAACTGAAATGATTAAAAAACCACAACATAACAAGCTGTGCTTAGAGGGAACTGTGTTAACTTTAAATGTTCATATGAGAAAAGAAGACCTGAAATCTTTGATAAAAAGTTTCACCTTAAGAAGCTATAAAAAGAAGAGCAAAGTAAATCCAAGTAGAAAGAAACACTAAAGAGTAGAAATCAATGAAAATGAAAATAATCAGCAACAGAGAAAATTAACAAGGCCAAAAGTGGCTCTTTGAAAAGATTGGGGAAAAAAGTTGAATAAATTCTAGGTAGACTGATAAAGAAAATGAAGCACAAATTAACAACAGCAGGGATCAGAGCTTACAGGCATTAAAAGGATAAAAAGTAAATACTGTAACCAACATTATGACAAAAACAGAACATCTTCAATGAAATGGACAAAACCCCAGGAAAAAAAAAAAAAAAAAAAAAAAAAAGCCCAAACAAACCAAAACTGGCACAGAGTGAAAAAAAAACAATAACTTATTATTAGCCTTATATCTGTAAAGGAAATTCAATTCATTATCAGAAACCTTCCGAAAACTCCAGACTCAGATGGTTTCATTGGTAAATTCCTTTTTTTTTTTTTTTTTTTTGAGACGGAGTTTTGCTCTTGTCCCCCAGGTTGGAGTGCAATGGCGCGATCTCGGCTCACTACAACCTCCGCCTCCCGGGCTCAAGCGATTCTCCTGCCTCAGCTTCCCGAGGAGATGGGATTACAGGCATCTGCCACCATGCCCAGCTAATTTTTTTTGTATTTTTAGTAGAGATGGGGTTTCACCATGTTGGCCAGGCTGGTCTTGAACTCCTGACCTCAGGTGATCCGCCCACCTTGGCCTCCCAAAGTGCTGGGATTACAGGCGCAAGCCACTGCACCTAGCGGTAAATTCTTTTTAAAAAAAGTATTTAAAAAATTATTTTCAAAAACTGAAATAATACCAATCACATACAAACTCTCATAAAATAGAAAGAAAGGAAATACAGAAAATAGAAAAGGGAACATATTATGAGGCTGCCATACCCTTAATACCAAAACCTGATAAAGATATTATAAAACAAGAAAACCATAGACTAATATCCTCCATAAATATGAATACAAAAATCCTTCACAAAATATTAGCAAATCAAATTCAGTAATATAGAAAAAGGATAATACAGTTGACTCTTGAACATGTGTTTGAACTACATGAGTTCACTTATATGCAGATTTTTTTCAACAAATATATTGGGGTTGGGTGTGGTGGCTTATGCCTATAATTCTAGCATTTTGGGAGGCCAAGGGAGGAGGACTGCTTGAGTCCAGAAGTTCTAGACCAGCCTCGGCAACATGACGAAATTCCATTTCCACCAATAAATAAACAAACACACACACACAAATAGCTGGGCATGGTGGCATGTGCCTGTAGTCCCAGCTACTTAGGAGGCTGAGGTGGGAGGATCACTTAAGCCCAGGAGGTTGACGCTGCAGTGAGCTATCATCGCACCACTACACTCCAGCCTGGGCGATGGAGTGATTCTGTCTCAAAAGAAAGAAAGAAATAAAATTTAAAAAAAAACAAAAACAAAAACAAAAACAAAACTGGTCAGGCGCAGTGGCTCACGCCTGTAATGGGAGGCCAAGGCAGGTAGATCACCAATGGTTAAGAGGTATGGTTAGGAGTTTCAGACCAGCCTGGCCAACACGGCAAAACCCCGTCTCTACTAAAAATAACAAAAATTAGCCGGGTGTGGTGGTGGGCACCTGTAGTCCCAACTACTTGAGAGGCTGAGGCAGGAGAATTGCTTGAACCTAGGAGATGGAGGTCGCAGTGAGCTGAGATCACACCACTGCACTCCAGCCTGGGCAACAGTGAAACTCCATCTCAAAAAAATAAATAAATAAATAGAAAAAATTTTAGGAGGTTTGCTACAACTTGACATTTGTTATTACTCATAGAAGAACCACATAGCCTAGAAATATAAAAAAAAGAAAGAAAGAAAGTTTATTTTAAAAAAATTAAGAAAAAATTAAGAAATAGCAAAAAAACTAAGAAAATTTCCTCTACAAGATTGAGGATGATCTGATAGAGGAAATTCCTTAAAAACCTAAAACTAGTATCACAGCCAATGGCAAATTATGGAACACTTTCTGCTTAGATTAGAAACAATCCAAGAAGGTCAAGTCTCACCACTTCTATTAAACAGTGTACTGGAGGCATAAAAATTAGAAAGAAATGAAATTTGTCTTTATTTTCAGATGACATGATTGCTTACATAGAAAATCCTAGAGAATCTACAAAAAGAGACTAAAACCAATAAAATTAATTTGTTTATCAAGGTCACAGAATATAAGCTTAATAAAATTCAGTTGTATACTTACATATTAGCATACATTGGAAAATGAAATAAAAATAATTCCATCTATAATAATATCAAAAATATTAACTACTTCAGAATAAATGTTATAATGTGCACAGTTTCTCCAATGAAAACTAAAAAACACTGCTGAAAGAAATTAAAGATCTGAATAAATGTAAGTACACACTATATTCGTAGATTTAAAAGTTTAGTAAAGATGTCAATTCTCCTTAAATTGATCAATAGATTCCACACAATACCCATTCAAAATCTCATCTGTCTTTTTTTAAAAAGAAGAATTTCAGAAGCTGATTGTATAACTTATGTGGAAAGGACCTGGAATAATCAAAGCAATCTTGAAAAGAAGAACAAAGTTGGAGGACTTATACTATTAATATTTGACTTCAAGACTAACAACAAACTACAATAATGAAGACTGTGATACTGGCATAGGGACTGACAAATAGATCAATATAACAGAACACAAAATTCAGAAGTAGATGTATTAGTCTTTGATTTTCAATGAAGGCAGCAAAAGAATCCAATGAGGAAAGTAAAGTCTCCTTAAGAAATGGTGCTGAAACAATGAAATATCCATATGGGAAAAAACAAAACAACTTGACCTTTACCTTACAATACATACAAAAATTCATTTGAGATTCAGAGACTTCACATGAAAACTAAAACCATAAAGCTTGTGGAAGAAAGCATAAGAGAATATCTTCATGAACTGGAGCTAAGCAAAGGTTTCACAGGACACAGGAAAAAAAACAATAAAAAATGATAAATAATTAAGTTCATCAAAATTTAGAAGTATGTGCCAATGAAAAGATGTCATGATGAAAATGAATAGGCAAAAGCCACAGCATGGGAGAAAATATTCACCAAATATATGATAATAGATTGACATTCAGAATATATAAAGAATTCCTACTTGATAATAAAAAGACAAAGAACTCAATTTTAAGAATGGGGAAATGATGTAAACAGACACTTCACCAATAGAAGGTATACATATGGCTAAGAATCTCAAGAAAAAAGGTTCAACATAATTTGTCATCAGGGAAATGCAAATTTAAACCACAATGAAATACCACTATATACCCATTAGAATGACCGAAATGTTTTAAAACTGACACCACCAAATCTTGGAGAACATGTGGAACAAATGGAACTCTCATAAATTTTAGGTGGGAGTATAAAATAGTACAACCACAGCCGGGTGTGCTGGCTCATGCTTGTAATCCCAGCACTTTGGGAGGCCAAGGCGGGCAGATCACGAGGTCAGGAGCTTGAGACCAGCCTGGCCAACATGGTGAAACCCCATCTCTACTGAAAATACAAAAATCAGCCGGGCATGGTGGCGGGCGCCTGTAATCCCAGCTACTTGGGAGGCTGAGGCAGGATAATTGCTTGAACCCGGGAGGCGGAGGTTGCAGTGAGCCAAGATGGCACCACTGCACTCCAGCCTGGGAGACAGAGCAAGACTCCATCTTGGAAAAAAAAAAAATAGTACAACCACTTTGGGAAAAGATCTGGCAATTCCTAATAAAGCTAAATACGTAGGTACACTATGGCCCAGCAAAGCAATTCCTCAACTAGTATTTACTGAAGATAAATGAAAACATATGTCCACATAACTACTTGTATGAGAATGTTCATAGCAGTTTAATTCATAACAGCCAAAGCATGAAAAAGCACAGGTGTCCATCAATAGGAAAATGCAGTACAATCATGTAAAAGGAAAATTCAGCATGTTCATAAAATGTTTCTCAGCAATATTAAAGAATAAATTATAATACATGCACAATACGGTTGAATCTCCAAATATGCTGAGTAAAAGCTTTACACGTAAGAGGACCTATTGTATGGTTAAATGTATATGATGTTGTAAAACAGGCAAAATTAATCTATGGTGAAAAATCAGTAGTTGTCTTTGGAGGGGAAGGGTGAGGATGACTATAAACGGGTACAGGGATACTTTGTGAGGTGATGGTAACGTGATATACCTTGAATAGGGGTTTGGGCAACACAGGTGTATGCATTTGACAAAACTCAAGGAATTGCATACTTAAGATCTGTGCATTTAAAGGTTTATAAATCTTACCTCAAAAGAAAAAGAATAATTACAAATAAATATTGAAATATAGTGAATGATATGAATGCTGACATACTTAGGGGGAAATGTACTGATGTCCACAACTTACAGTGAAATGTATTACAAATTTAAGATGAATTGATGGATGGGCAGAGGGATGAATAAATAGATATTTGATAAAGCAAACATGGTAGAATGTTCATGATAGAATTCAGAGGGGTATACAGACGTTCACTACAAAACTCTTTCAACTTATTTGAATGGTTGGAAAATATCTTCACAAAACATTGGAGGAAAAAGTCAAGAATGGGAGAACAGAAGAGACTGGAAACCCTAGATGCTAGAAACCAAGAGGCAAAAATTTTTATCAGTGGACAGTACAGCCCGGGAACGACAGGACTGTGCTGACCAATATGTCTGTGAGTTTGGAAGGGTATAATCTTACAGTGGAGATGACTGAATCTAGTTTTCTCAACTTGACATTAGTCAATTAAGAACATCAAACTAACCACCTTCATTTTGATATTCAGGCTCAATCAGCCTGCATCAGCCTTCGATGGTTATAATCTAGCTCTCTACAGAGATTTTTGTAGAAGGAAGAGAGAATATACTGGCCAATCAGAAGCTACCTGGCCATTATTTTTTTTACTGTTAATTAATTAATGGGAACAACATGATTTCCATAGTAGACTTTTAAGTTTGATTAGACTGACTTGTGTTCACTAAA
This sequence comes from Macaca nemestrina, assembly GCF_043159975.1. Taxonomy (NCBI): domain Eukaryota; kingdom Metazoa; phylum Chordata; class Mammalia; order Primates; family Cercopithecidae; genus Macaca; species Macaca nemestrina. The sequence continues at coordinate 162,126,102 of NC_092126.1, read as the reverse complement.
CCTGATCAAATCTTAGTTTATCAAAAAAAAAAAAAAAGACTTCTGAACTGGGAAAATCAACTATAAAAGCAAAAGTAATGATTCATCTCCAATACAAATTGTTAAGACCTTAAAATCAGAAAGGTTTCTGAGACCATGGTATTTGTTATCTATTAGTTTCTTATTCTTTATTGTTGAAACACTGCATTAATGCCTTTCATGATTCCTTTCAAATAGAATTGTCCTCAAAAAAGTATTTTTTTCAGGCAGAAAAAACATAAGGTTTATATAGCTCTCTGGAATAAATCCTCATTAGAGCACTGAAGTACAGATACAGCAAAGACAAACAGTTAATATTCATAAGAAGTTCACATTTAATTACCTGTGTGCCCTCATTATAAACATCTGGGAAACAAGTCTGAGATGCTGTTTCATGTTGTTGCAAGGGCAGTCTATTTAGAAATTGGCTAATTTCTTTGGATTTTTGCTGGAGTTGATCTAAGGAAAAGAAAACAAATAAATGTAATATTTGCTTCAAGTCTGAAATGTAGTTATTATTATCTTCTAAGGATACACTGTATGCTGTTTACTAGTTTAGTTACCTTAGTTAAAATTAGGATGCCAATGACAACATTATTAACTGTTTAAATGTTCTCAAGGACCAAAGGACACCTCAGTAAGTCACTTCCTTCAAAAGTAAAAAGTAAAATAAAACAGGCCTAGGCTTTTTTTTTTTTTTTTTTTTTTTTTTTTTTTTTTTTTTTTTGAGACGGAGTCTCCCTCTGTTGCCCAGGCTGGAGTGCAGCGATGCAATCTCGGCTCACCGTAACCTCTGACTCACGGGTTCAAGTGATTCTCTTGCCTCAGCCTTCCAGGTAGCTGGCATTACAGGCGTGTGTCACCATGCCCGGCTAATTATTTTTGTATTTTTAGTAGAGATGGGGTTTCACCATGTTGGCCAGGCTGGTCTCGAACTCCTGACCTCAGGTAATCCCCCCACCTTGGCCTCCCCAAAGTGCTGGAATTCAGGCGTGAGCCACTGTGCCCGGCCCTAGGCATTTTTTAAAGTTCATTTTCCATTTCCCCCTTGAAAATGGCTTTAGGGTTTTTGTTTTCTTCACTCTCAACAGGTGTTATGGATTCCACCAAGACTCCACCACATGGTTTTAAACATTAACATACTTAAGAGAACAGCTTGCTCATGTAACACCCTGGTCCTGTGTGATGCCCTTCAAAACTGTCTGGCTAGGGCGCGGTGGCTCACGCCTGTAATCCCAGCACTGTGGGAAACCGAGGCGGGCAGATGATCTGAGGTCAGGAGTTCGAGACCAGCCTGACCAATGCCGAGAGGCCCTGTCTCTAGTAAAAATACAAAATACAATGCATGGTGGTGCATGCCTGCAATCCCAGCTACTCGGGAGGCTGATGCAGGAGAATCACTTGAACCCGGGAGGCGGAGGTTGCAGTGAGCCGAGATCACGCCATTGCACTGCATCCTGGGCAACAAGAGCAAAACTCTGTCTCAAAACAAACAAACAAAAAACTGTCTGGCTAACGTTGTTATTCAATACAAATTTTCTTTTTCTTTTTTTTTTTTTTTTTTTGAGACGGAGTCTCGCTCTGTCGCCCAGGCTGGAGTGCAGTGGCGCGATCTCGGCTCACTGCAAGCTCCGCCTCCGGGGTTCACGCCATTCTCCCGCCTCAGCCTCCGAGTAGCTGGGACTACAGGCGCCCGCCACCACTCCCGGCTAGTTTTTTGTATTTTTAGTAGGGACGGGGTTTCACCATGTTAGCGAGGATGGTCTCGATCTCCTGACCTCGTGATCCACCCGCCTCGGCCTCCCAAAGTGCTGGGATTACAGGCTTGAGCCACCGAGCCCGGCCTCAATACAAATTTTCAACTTAACTCTTTCTAAAATCTTTTGTTTATGTCTATGTCTATGCCAATCTATTAGTAAAGGTTATAATTTGGGGAAGAGGATTGGTGAGATGGAGTATTAGTGTTGAGGAAGTTTCACTTTTTAATTTATAAAGTTCTAAAATGTTCAACTCTTTAGAGGCATATATTACTTTTATAATAACACATTTTTAATGCAAATCAAAACCACAATGAGATACCATCTCACACCAGTTAGAATGGCAATCATTAAAAAGTCAGGAAACAACAGGTGCTGGAGAGGATGTGGAGAAATATGAACACTTTTACACTGTTGGTGGGATTGTAAACTAGTTCAACCATTATGGAAAACAGTATGGCGATTCCTCAAGGATCTAGAACTAGATGTACCATATGACCCAGCCATCCCATTACTGGGGATATACCCAAAGGATTATAAATCATGCTGCTATAAAGACACATGCACACGTATGTTCATTGCGGCACTATTCACAATAGCAAAGACTTGGAATCAACCCAAATGTCCATCAGTGACAGACTGGATTAAGAAAATGTGGCACATATACACCATGGAATACTATGCAGCCATCAAAAAGGATGAGTTTGTGTCCTTTGTAGGGACATGGATGCAGCTGGAAACCATCATTCTTAGCAAACTATCACAAGAACAGAAAACCAAACACCGCATGTTCTCACTCATAGGTGGGAACTGAACAATGAGATCACTTGGACTCGGGAAGGGGGACATCACACACCGGGGCCTATTATGGGGAGGAGGGAGGGGGGAGGGATTGCATTGGGAGTTACGCCTGATGTAAATGACAAGCTGACGGGTGCAGCACAGCAACATGGCACAAGTATACATATGTAACAAACCTGCACGTTATGCACATGTACCCTAGAACTTAAAGTATAATAATAATTAAAAAAAAAAAAGTTTCCTTTATACCTTCTTAAAGGATAAATTTTCACCTATAAGAAATCAGGTGAAAAGAGATTTTCACCTATAACAAAAGCATTGAGACCCATTCATCTTTAGATTTATGGATGACTCCATGCAATTTAGTCTCCTAACCTATGTACCCTAGATATGGCCTAAGTTTTCCAAAAACTAATTCAAATCCCACTTGTTTCAGTCACTGAATCCTTCAGATCAGAGTCATATTTAACATAGCATTCTATTTAATATCTGGAACATCACTATCACATTTTTAGTATTATAATGATAATTATAATATTAAGACAGATTATAGCCAGTCAGAGGCAGGAAAAATGCATCAAGAAGTTCAGAAGAGCTGTTTTTCTCAGTCCTTCTATTGGTTCAATCGGTTTGAGCAAAGATTTCATTAACGGATCCCTGAAAATATGAAATACAAGCCACTCAGGTGGTAGAGACACAGACTTCAAAAGCAATCAGCTACTGACCTTCCAGCTGCTCAATGGTCTGGGCTGACTGAACTGCCTGTTCATCCTTCTCTTGGAGAAGCTTTGAATTTTGATCCTTTAGAGCATCACAGGCAGACTGCAGCTCTTGTCCAGTCTTTTGAAGACTCAAAATATGAGAGGTCTTCTCTTCCATTTCTGCTTTGTGCTTCTGCTCCAAAGCACTATACCGAGACTCTAGTTCAGCCTGGGCTTGGCCTGCTTGCTCTAACTGTTGTAAAAGATGACGCATTTCTTCTTGCAGATTATGGAAGGATAATTTTCTCTCTGCCACTTCAAGTTCCATCTTTTCCAGTAGAATCTTGGACTCCTCTCTTTCTGTTTCCACAGTGTTCCTTAAAGTATTATGCTCAGCTTCTATCTGCTGTAACTGCTGAGAGAGAATCTAAGAAAAAAGACAGAGTCTCATGAGCCATAAATATATTATTTCATTTCAACAAGCATTGTAAAGTGCTGCTTCTTGTAGGACAGAAAAAAATGGAAATATGTTTCTATGCTCTCCTAGAGAGAAAGCCCTTCTCAAGAAGGAGAGTTGAAAATTAAGAGGAGAGGAACTGGCTGACTTTCTCCAGCAGCACACAGGCACCCAGAAAAACAAACAGAGAATGCGGACTGTAGCACCAATTCTGCATTATGATGAGACTACTTGAATGTGACAGGATAGGGACACAAGGAATCCAAGGGCTAGAAAAAAGGTAGTTCAAACTGTCAAGCATGGGTCCATACAGGACACGGAAAGGAGCAAGGGTAAGGAAGAATTAACATACTGGAGGAGCAAAGTGGAATTCAATGGAGTTCAATGAGAATGAAGATCAGGACAATATGAGAAAGAAAATGGCAGGATGGATTATAGTCAGATCAGCATTACTGATTACCTCAAGGGAATATTGCAGAATGAGATCATTTCAATCCAACAGAAGGTCAATTGACAAAAACAAGAAAAGATGGGACTGTACATAAAGCACAAAAATCATTCAAGACAGAGAAGAGTAACTGATGAAAAAGAAACTCACTAAAGGATAATATAGGCCAAGTATCCTTTATTCTAAATGCTTGGGACCAGAAGTATTTCAGTTTTCCATTTTTTTCAGATTTTTGGAATATCTTGGCTATCTTGGGGATGCGACCCAAGTCTAAACATGAAATTCATTTGTTTCATATACATTGTATACACATAACCTAAAGACAATTTTATACAGTATTTTAAATGATTTTGTGCATATTTGCCTTTGACCTGTTACCCTGTTCCACAAGGTCAGTTGTGGCATTTTCCACTTATGGTGTCATGTTGGTGCTCAGAAAGTTTCAGATTTTGGAACATTTTGGATTTTCAGATTAGGCATACTCAATCTGTATGACATTCCAGAGAAACTAGGACCCTAGACCTAAAATGGCAAAGGGAAAGAGCAACAATAAAGAAGGGCAATGTATGCTCCATGAGGGAAAGAACTGTATTTATTTTTGCTCCTAATTGTACTGCATCCCCACCACTTAAGTACAAGGTATTCGTTGAAAGAATGAATAAATGGCATCAATTCTCTGAAGACTTTAAATAGGCTTTTTTATCTACTGCCTGGCAAACCAAAGTGGAAATGAATACCCCCCAAGGCAGGAAGTAAAGATTAGGAGGCAGTACCTGGTTTCTCTGCTCAGCAGCAGTCAGCTCCTGTTGCAGCAAGTCAACGACCTGAGCACGGCCCACCAAGGATTCTTCGTGTTCCTCAAGCTTCCTTTGCAGCACCCTCAATTTCTGAGAAGAAAACATTTTAGACATAATGTGCTAACAAATGAGTGCTTGTATTTGCTTCTCTTTCAAAATGTCATGTAGATTTGTGTACTAAAATTTTGGGGTGTTGAAAATGACAGTCTAAAGAGTGGGAGACCAGCATGCCATGCTCCCCATCCAGTAGCAACAAAGACTCTCCAAAATGTCTTCTCCAGAGCACCATCAACAACCAGACCCAGATACAAGCAAGTCCCTGAATTAGGGAGCCTCTTTAAAAATTAGAAAAAAACAATGACACATATCTGCCTTCAAAATCATAACAGTTAATAACCTGTACCTAGATAGCATAGGTAACATGTACATCTCACCCACCCAAGAGAACATTCTCTGCAGGCAAGAACCATTTCTCTCCTCCTAGTTTCATGCACTGAGCAGGCACTTGAAAAACACTTGTTGAATAAATAAATCAACGATAAGCATATACAATTAGTATTCTACTTAATAATATGTTGTATTCTAACACTTTATTTAGTGGTGCATTCTGAAAGAGTGCTTAGAACTTAGAAGTTTTTGCTCTAATTAACTCTAATTACTTTTCACTCTAATTAAACAGATCAAACATAAAGTATCACTGAAGTGCCTTTCAGTACCACACTGCACTACACACTAAGTGAAATCAAATACTTTGAGTTAGTAGATGGTGAACTCAAATACAATGAAGCCAATTTTCAAAATCTACTCAAATTATTTTTAAAAAGAATTACTGATCTAATAAAAGACTTCGTGGCTTCAAAATCATTCTTTTTCATCTCTAATTTTTTGAATATTTAAAACTGACTTCATTGATTTGAAGCTTTGGGTTAGGTGTGTAATGCACAAAGGTAGCTATAATCAGAAAACTGAAGAGAAACCAATTTTTGACTATCACATAAATTCACCAACTAAACTCAGCTTTTGAGCACCAACAACCTGATTAGAGGGGTAAAAGGCAAGAAAAGGATAACAAAAAATAAATAATTTTTATGCAACAGAAGACAAGGACACCAAAGAGGCCAATAAGGAAAACACTAACACCAGTGAAGAGCAGTGGGTAAGGGTAGGAAAGTGGCTGTGATGGATTAAATATTAACCAAAATGACAGTCATTCTACTGAGTTTTAGCAACACACCTGTTGCATCTCTGTTTCCACATCTGCCTGGGTTACTAACTGAAGAAGCTCATCTTCATGAAGACGAACTTGTGTTTCAAAGCGGGCATCTTTCTCTCGGACCACCTGCTGCATGGAACTCAACTGAAGACACATACCAGAGAAACTATGCAAGTTACACTCCCCGAATATTGCACAAATAAAACTCACAGACTACTTTCCAAGACAGACACTGAGACTTGATAATAGCTTTTTAAAGTGAAATTTTGATTGTCAAGGATGAGGACATTGGAAGAGAGATAGGCCAGACAGTAACTACGAAATGTGAGAGAAAGCCTATTTTCAAATTCAGAGGTTAGCCTAACATAAATTTTGATCAAAAATTATACACTCATGGTTACTAGAAATGTTTTAAATATACAAGAAGTGTATTTTTTAAAGTTCTAGAAAGATTAAGATATTAAACACATAAGGTGAAGTTAAGTTAGATTTCTATTAAACCATGGACACTTCTTGCTCATGGCTGAAAAGCTTTCAATAAAATTCTCATGCCCTATAAGTGAAAATTCAAACTAACATATCATTTATTCAAGATTCTCTGCAACTGGAAATACTAATCTATCTTTCTAGTCTTATTTTCAAAGAATTGCTTCTAATAAAGAACCTGGTGTGCTTCTAAATCCACACCACCTCCCCAGACAGCTGTTTTCAGCTGTCACTACCTGCAGCCTTCTAGATCATGCTCATTTTTAACTGGCTCTGAACAGAATGAAATGGAAATAAATAGACTGATCGTAAGCTGCTCAGTATCAGTGCTTCGTCTTCTTTTTAGGTTGTGCGTGTGTCCATCTGCTTATTCATCTCCTTAAGATCTACAGTGGAGCATGCTGCTTAGCTGTTAGCTTGCCCATTTTGCATTGGTCCTTTACTGCTGCTATCGCAGTTTGTGACACCTTGAACCAACTTTGGCTCTCTTTTTTGGGAGGAGAAAAGAAAATCCTCATAATTTTTTATTATCTGGATTCCGAACTCACTAGGAATTTGGACTCTTGTGTTTCAAGTGTGTAGGCACTGGAGTCTTTCATTAGCCAAACATTTCTAACTCCTTTCCCATAAATGTTCTATATTCTTTTTCTTCTCTGCAGTTTTGCTCACACCATTCCCCATCACTGAAATTATCTTCCCCAGCTTGTCTAGAATATTATCTATCTATCACGGTTTTGCCTAAATCCCAACTTTTTCATATAATTTTCCTTAACTGTCATACTCACAGTGACCTCTTTCGCCTCTCAAAATATTTTGTTTGTACTGCTGCTTGCTTTGGCACTTACTCAGAAAGCCTTAAATTATGATGAATCTCTTAATACGTTTATATATCCTGGCTTTCCATATTTTAGCAACATATAGGTAAAAACCTATTTTGTATTTCTTCATCCTGCACTGTATATACTGCATATACATAAAAAGGACACAATAAAAATTAATAAAAAATTAAAAAAGGACACAATAAAAGCTAATAGGTAAAACCAAGAATTTCAGGATATACAATTTTAACGGTATACACACCAGTAGGCCAACCACAGAGAGAAGGCACCATTAATACTACAAATTATTAATAAAGTAAACACCTAATGGATAAGATTAGGTTTAGCAATGTACAAAAGTACTTCAGGGAAAAAAATCTTTCATGATTCATAAGCATTCCCCCACTGCACCTCCCCCCCCCACACACAAAAATTACAGTGCCTGTAATCCCAGCACTTTGGGAGGCCAAGGTGTGAGGATCACTTGAACTCAGGAGTGCGAGGCCTGCCTGGGCAACATAGTGAGAACTTGTCTCTTCAAAAAATGTAAAAAATGTAGCCAGATGTGGTGGTACATGCCTGTAGCCCCAGCTACTTGGGAGGCCGAGGTGAGTGAGAGGATGGCTTGAGCCCAGGAGATTGAGGCTGCAGTGATCTATGATTGTACCACTTGTACTCCAGCTTGGACAACAGAGTGAGACCCAATTTCAAAAATAAATATGTGGGAATGGGTGGCCAACCAAGAAACCTAGAAAAATAGAAAAAGTTGAGGATGCCAATCCAAATGGTATCGAATCGATAGACGAAAAAAATGGGAAGAAGAATGTCACATACTAGTGCCATTTAACATAAAATCACATGACCTACACCACTTTCTCATTACAAGCTCACTAAGTAATCTAACTTCCTATTAATAATTTATAATTTATCTTCCTATTAAGATAGATATTATTTTAGGGAAAGAATGAATCTAATTATTTTTCTTTCTTTTGGTTTACTTATTGATCTCTTCTGAACTCAGCATGAGCCCATTCCTAAAAGACTTGAATCTCTGTCTGCTATTAAAATTAAGTTTCTGGACCTGCAGAACTAAGAAACAGTCATCAATTAGGCTACAGAAAATTAATCAAGGTAAATAACACATTGTGAGGTTTTCTGGTGTTCCCTAATGACACACTTACCTATCACACATCTCCTAATCTCTTCTACTATATATCCTTCTAATTTCTAGTGCAACACCCATGCTACTATACTTTTATCTACTAAGATTTCTTAAAGTGACTCATTGCTCTTTATCCTGATTTTGTGAGGTCCCTTCCACCCCTACCTGTGCAGCTTGCTCTGCCTGTGTCTGGCTGAGCTGGGCTTGTAAAGTGCTAATGAGTTCTTCCTTCTCCTGGAGCTGTTGCTTCATCATTACAAATTCTTTCATCTCTGTAGAACTCTTATCAAACTGAAGACATAGAAGGAAAAAAAATTAAGCAAAAGAATTAGCATTATTAATTCTTTGACCTCCCTTTCTTGCTTGACCTAAATGCCTACCACATTTCCGTCTAGTTTCCATTGAACACAAAGGGAAATTGCATGCATTATCAAAATTTTATTTGTCAGAAGAAGACAGAAGCAGTAGTGGCAATTTTTCAATTTCTCTGAATCCTCACATAGAGATAGTACGAGATAGTGAAACCAAAAAAACCACATATGACATTTACGGTAAAATTAGGCAGACCGTCCTAAAAACCATAAAATATAGGCTAGTAAGGACAAACCACCAAAACCCACAAGAACTACATTGTATTAGTCTTACATCATGTAAGAAAAAGAAGGCAGCAACAGAGTGAAATCTGATGGCTCTGAAAAAGGGACACCACTAAACAGCCAATGTATTTATTTGTTGGAATGCACAGTTGGCCAATTTTAATATAGTGGCAGGGCTTTGCCATTCCTTAATACTAGGTAAATGCAAGGGGTGCACAGTAAGAAGGTCTAAAAGGGTTAGAGCAATCTAGGCCCCCGGAACTCTCAAAACTGACTCATCATGGCTCCCTTCTGAGACATGAACCTGTACTAAGAAGAAAGTGCCAGGAGTGACATAAAAATTATGCAGAAAAGGAATTAAAGAGACAGAAGAAAGAGGTCTACAAACATACTGTATAATTCAATATCAACTAGTCACATGTGGACATAGAGGGCTTGAAATGGGTCTGATAGAAAAGAAATATTTTTAATTTTTAACATTATTTAATTTGAATTTGAAAACCGAAGTATAAATTATTTTTCCATTAAGTACAACTTTGTTTTGGCATGACTATATTTCATCTTATCTGTTGCATCATGTAAGTTACTGTTGAGGTGTTGCACAAGTAACAAATGTATATGTAGTTGGTATCAATGGGTTGATTCAGTGTAACTTTTATCTAGACCCCTATATAACATTGTAATGTGTTTATTTGTATACTTCATGCAGACAGCTTGAGTAACAGTTGATACCAATTTAATCATAACTAATAAATTGCAAGATAAACATTATAACTGAATTTTTGAAGTTCAAAAATAAATATAGACATTGCAAAATTTAAAATGAAGGTCTTCTACTGTTGTATAGTTGGTTCCTTTTCACTTCTAAGTAGTATTCCAGTGTGTGGATATACCACAGTTTAAATACCTCCCTACTGATGGGCATGTGAGTTGTTTCCAGTCTTTAATTATTACAAATAAACCTATTACTATTGGACAGTGCTGATATAAACCAAAGCGAAGGGCAGAAGGAAGAAAGCCAGGAAATCTCAGAAATCCAGCTTCCATATCTTTGAACACAACACAAAAACAACAGAAAAAGGAAGTCTGTTAAGAAAAGCTTTCTTGAATCAAGCCTCCTTCCAAATAGAGGTTTAGGAAAATGAATTTCACACAAAAATAAGGAACAGAAAAGGATGAAGGTCATATCCTATATAAAGTTACTATTAAAAAAAACAGAGTAGCCCCCACTAGCAAGAGGACCCTCACCAGATGCAGCCTCTCACCCTTGGTCTTCTCAGCCTCCATAACTTCTTATAAATTACCCAGTTTCAGGTATTCTGCCTCAAGCAAGAGAAAACGGACTAAAATGGAAAATTGGTATTGACAAGTGGGGTCATTGCTGATAATGATTATTTGAAAATGTGGAAGCAGTTTTGGAACTGGGTAATGGGCAGAGGCTGGAAGAATTCTGGGGAACTAGCTTAAAAAAAAAAAAAAAAAGCCTAGATTCCAATGAGGGGTTTGAAGATAAGACAACTACAGAAAGTTTAGCACTCCTTGGAGATTGGTTAAGCTGTTGTGACCACAATGCTGACAGAAATATAAATAGTAAAGCCCATTCTGGTGAGGTTTCAGATAGAACTGAGGAACAAAGTATCAGAAACTAGAGTAAAGCCCATCCTTGTTGTAAATTAGCAATGAACTTGGCTGAACTTGTCCAGTTTTCATATGGCCAAGAACTTTGTAGAAGGCTGAGCTTGAGAGTGATGAACTAGGGTACATGGCAGGAGAAAATTTTAAGCAGCAAACTGCTCAAGCTGCTATGTGGTTACTTCTATCTGCTTACAGTGAACACAGAAAAAGAAAACAGAGCAAAAAAAAAAAAAAAATTGGAAAATTTGCAACCTGGTCACGTGGTAAAGAATGGAAGATTTCAGGATGGGAATCCAAGAATGCACAGCCACCACTTGCTAAAGAAATTAACACGGTTAAAAGGGAGCCAGTAACTAATAGTCAAGACAATGGGAAAAGGCCCTAAAGGCATTTCAGAAGGCATTTTAGAAACCTTTAAGGCTGCCCCAACAGCTGCCATCACAGGCCCATGGCCCTAAGAGGACAGAATGGTTTCTGTGAATAGGCCTTGAGATACCACTGCTCTGTGCCACTTCAGGACACTGCTCCTTGCAGGTCAGCTGTTCTGGTCAGTGCAAAGCAGCCCCAAGTATGGCTCATGCCACAGCTCAAAAGGTATGAGTTGTAAAACTTGGTAACATCCACATGGTGCTAATTCCGCAGGCTCACAGAAAGCAAGAGCTGTGGAGGCTTGGTAATCTCCACTCACATGTCAAAGGATAAGTCAGGGGGCTCAGGCAGAGACTTGTCTCAGGGCAGAACCACCAGCGACAGCCCCACTAGAGCAATGCCAAGGGGAAATGAGGGGTTGGAATTGCCCTACAGAGTCTCCACTAGAGACTAGTGGAACCATGCCTAGTGGAACCATGGTGTGGAACTACCACTGCCATACCAGAACTATAGAGCTACCAGTGTGCAATGCAAAGTCAGCCTGGGAGAGCTGCTGGCTGGATGAAGCCCAGCAAAGCCATAGGGGCAGAACTGCCTGAGGTCTTAGGGACCCAACCCCTGTACCTGTACAGAAGATGCTGAAAATGGAGTAAAAGAAGGTTTTCTGGAATTTTAAGGCCCAATGTCTGCTCTCTTGGTTTTCAAACTTGCTTGGGGTCTGTTATTCTCTTTCTTTTTGCCTAGTTCTCCCTTTTAGAATGATGACGTGAATCCTATGCTTGTCCTACCATTGTATCTTGGAGGTAGGTAATATGTTTTTATTTCATAGGCTCACAGAAGAATTGGTGCAGGAATGAGCTAAGACTTTGGGGCTGCGGGGATAGAATTAACGTATTTGCATATGGGAAGAATATGAGTTTTAGAGGGCCAAGGGTGGAAGGCTATGGTGTGAATGTCCTCTCCAAAACTCATGTTGAAACTGAATCCCCAATGTGACAAGAGGCCTTTAAGAAAGGACTGGTTCAGGAGGTCTCTGAACTCAGGAATGGATTAACACATTCATGGATTAATGAATTAATGGGTTGTCATAGAAAGGGAACTGGTAGCTTTATAAGAAGAAGAGAGACCTGAGCTGGCCAATTAGCACACTCAGCCCCCTCACTATGTGATGCCTTGTGCTGCCTTGCGACACCACTGAGAGCCCTATCAGCAAGAAGACCCTCACCAGATGCAGTCCCCCAACTTTAGACTTCTCAGCCTCCATAAATGTAAGAAATAAATTCTTCTATTTAAATTAAATTAAATTTCTTTTATTATAAATTAAAAACAAAACTAAGGAGCAGAATGATATGATTATAGGTGATAAAAGCATACCAGAGGCACACTAAAAAAAAAAAAAAAAAAAAACAATCCACATTGCAATCTATTTCAAAAAGTTTTTAAAAATTAAGAAAACTATACAGGCCAGGCATGGTGGCTCACACCTGTAATCCCAGCACTTTGGGAGGCCCAGGCAGGTGGATCACTTGAGGTCAGGAGTTCCAGACCAGCCTAGCTAACATGGTGGAACTCCATTGCTATTAAAAATACAAAAAAATTAGCCAGGCATGGTGGTGCATGCCTGTAATCCCAGCTACTCGGGAGGCTGAGGCAGGAGAATTGCTTGAACCTGGCAAGCAGAGGTTGCAGAGAGCTGAGATCATGCTGCTGCGCTCCAGCCCGGGCAACAGAGTGAGACCCTGTCTCAAAAAAAAAAAAACAAAAAGAAAAAGAAAAGAAAAAAAAATTATACAGAGATGAGAGAAAAACATAAATCAGATTTAGAAAAATCAGAAATGAAGTTGACTGAACTCATGAAAAATCCAATATAACAGAAAAACTCATTGCACTATAGAAGATAAAAAACAAAAAAAAACACAAAAGTAAACAAAAAACAGAACGCCTAAAGTGAAATAAAACAACAAACAAAAAAACAAACTTAAAATGTGTGAAAAGATGTATTGAAAGAGTATATTGGGTATCTACAAATAACAACTAAAAATGACAAACACCAAAGCATATTCTTTTTTTTTTTTTTTTTTTTTTTGAGACGGAGTCTCGCTCTGCCGCCCAGGCTGGAGTGCAGTGGCCAGATCTCGGCTCACTGCAAGCTCTGCCTCCCGGGTTCACGCCATTCTCCTGCCTCAGCCTCCTGAGTAGCTGGGACTACAGGCGCCCGCCACCTCGCCCGGCTAGTTTTTTTTTGTATTTTTTTAGTAGAGACGGGGTTTCACCGTGTCAGCCAGGATGGTCTCGATCTCCTGACCTCGTGATCCGCCCGTCTTGGCCTCCCAAAGTGCTGGGATTACAGGCTTGAGCCACCGCGCCTGGCCCACCAAAGCATATTCTAATAAAATTACCAGACAAGAAGAAAGGAAGAAAAGGAGACTGATATATACATAGATAAATGCCCATTGTGCATCTAGAAAAATGTATTTGTCACATAATAATCCATTGGTTTTAGTGATTCGTTAACCTAATGATTATGAAGTAAATTCCATCCCTACCTGTGCAGCTTGTTCTGCCTGTGCCTGAGTAAGCTGGGCTTGCAAAGTGCTGATTTGTTCCTCCTTCTCCTGGAGTTTATGTTTTATCTTTTCTACTTCCATCTCTTCCTCTGTAGAACTCTTGTCATGCTGAAAATGCAGGAGATAAAGTCATTATTTAAAAGAATTACAATTAATATATATTTGATATTTTCTTCTAATTTTTCATTTACAACCATTTAGTTATAATTTTATTAAACTGATGGGAGCAAGAAAAACCAGCTGATCTAACAAATGAGAAATCTTAGGGTTGTCCAGTTTTCGTATGGCCAAACAGTTCCTCACACCAAGCATGTGAACCCAAAACTGTGGACAACATAGAAAACAGCTATCTGAAAATACTGGAGAGCAACCAAAAGCAGGAAGATACTGGAGGGGATGTGATAATTGGAAGAAATGGCACCAAGTGTCCCATTTTGACAGCTTTTATTCTGAGGGCAAAACCAGTCAGTGCCATGCAGGACTAAACCTTAATAGAAAACCCAAAGTCTTGCTGCCTTGAAGAATCAAGGAGCGAGCTCAGGAAATTATAGCTGTTGTTAAGTGAGAAGCAAAACGTCAGAAAAGAGCCAGTGAGGGGAAATCCAAATTTTTCAATAATCTATTTTTTTTTCCAAAAGCTCTCCCTTAGACTGAGATTCTGCCTCACTATAAATTTAGTCCCTCCCAACCCCCTAAACAAAGCTATTTCTGCTTGCTGGAATTACAAAGAATACTTGTATACTTTCACATAAGTCAGTCAAGCACCTGAGGACTGTTGTCATTTCTGCAACTATACTTTCCACAGAATACCTAGCTCTGTATTGAGTATATAATAGTTAAAGGGTTGCTATGATTGATTGCTGAAACTTAGAAATCATTTCTTTAACAGAAGAAGAAAATGAGCTCTAAGACATTGATTTCTTTAAGGTCTCAGAGCTAAAAATTAAATTAAAAAGCAGAATATAAAATGGGTAATTTAAAAATCTGACATCATAGCTGAGGAGAAGCTGGAGGGAACAAAGCAATACGAGGAGAGAGGCTGGTGCTACCACAGTGAGGGGAAGATAACTGACAGAGGAAAAACCAAAAGGAAAAGAAGGATCAAGATGAAATTATTTGAGAAGATTGAGAAAAGCTTTTAAAATAAGCTTCAAGAAGTTAAATAAGGTTATCAATTCAGGAAAAGTAATGTCCTCTGATCATTAGCCCCTGAGAGGAAAGACTAAGCAGGAACTGGGTCACTAACTAGTGATCCCAAGAGTTGTGCCTAGAAAATTGATTAAAATCTCATTTCCCAAGAACTAAGGATACTAGTGGGTCAAGGAGTAAAACAAAATGAAACTAAAAAAATAAAAAGATTTCTTACACACAGTAAGTCTAGGCTCACTCTATAATTTCAGTATGTATGTGATATGCCTGCCTCCATATAATCTGTACCAAACTCTCCACAAAACTGAAGTTTCTTGTTCTCTAAATATCTAACTGAATGTGAATATGTGGAGTTTAACCATAGAGGAAAGATAATGAAAATTTGAGTAATGGGACAATATTCCTCACAGGGCAGTACTTTCCTTACTCCTCCTCTGTATCTCCAACCTTAAACTGCTTTGTTGGCTGCAGTCATAAACCTAGAGAGCCTCCCTTTTAGAGAGTCCAAGGTAATTCAGCTGATTCAGCCCACATGCATGAAGCTTTAATCCACCACTATGTGACTATATGAGGACACAGAATATTCTGTGTTAAGTCACTGAATTAAAAAATTTCAGAGCTGGAAGAAACCTTAGAGATAACATAGTTTAATCTTCTAATCAATGATGAAACGCTTCTAAAAGGTAGGTTTCCCTCCTCTCTAAATGCCTCACTTCAGTACTTATTTCTTCCTGTAAGCCTTTTTTAATTCCCTGAAAGTCTAGGTCACAACTGGCATTTCATATCCATGTTTTCTGTAGGCCTTTCATTCTCCCTGTGTGTGGCCTACAGTCCAGCTGAACTATAAGCTCAATAAGAAAAAAAAACAAAAAAAACAAAACATTATTTAGTGCTGTATCATTTTAGCATCCTAAATGTTTGTGATTGGTGAAGATCTGCTGTATTCGTAGGTTTTTTCAACTTAGGAAATACACACTATACCCAGTCACCATACCTTGGAAAGTTGCTCCTCTGACTGAGGTTCTGTCAGCAGAACAGTCCCTCCTTGTGCTTTCATTTCTTCTATGTGTTTATTCAAAGAAGTTAATTTGGCCTTCGCATGAAGTTTTAGTTTTTTAATTTTGTTATCAGCAGCTTTTTTTTCTTCCTGCCCGAGAACAATGATGGTAAATACATAAATGTTTATTTACCTCTTATCTAGCACATACTAAAAGTTATTTTTATTATTATTACTTTTAGAGACAGGGTCTCTCTCTGTCACCAGGGATGGAGTGCAGTGGTGCAATCACAACTCACTGCAGCCTCTAACTCCTGGGCTCAAATGATCCTCCTATCTCAGCTTCCAGAGTAGCTGGGACTACAGGTGCCCACCACCATGCCTAGCTAATTTTTAAAAAAATTTTTTTTGTGGAGACAGGGTCTCACTATGTTGCCCAGGCTAATCTCGAACTCCTGGCCTCAATAAATCCTCCCATCTCAGACTCCCAAAATGCTGGGATTACAGGTGTGAGCTACCACGCCCAGTCCAAAAGTTATTTTCAGTAGGCATAAGGTTATAGTACTAGGGAGATCATTAGATTCTCTAATAATCTAAGTGGAGACAAAAATCAAAGTGAGTAGTGTATCATCTGTCCTTTATCAAACGCTCCACAAGAAAGGATAAAAACAATAGTACCTGTAGAGCTTCATCTTTCTGCTGCAGTTGAACATCCTTCTGTCTAATAATATCTTTTAGCTCCACCACCAATTGCTCTGCATAAGCCAGGCGCTCTTGAACATCTTCTTGTGTAGTATTATTAAATTCCATGTCAGATTCTTGGTGCAATTCCTAATATTTAGGAAAAAAGTTGCCAATGCACCAGGTGTTAGTTTCCTAATAGGAGTTTCTTCATTCCAACTTCTTATGTTTTGCCCAATTCATATTCTTGTTAACTCAAGAATCTAACTCTGATCCAATAATAATCATTATCATAGCCATTACAATGTATTAAGTATTTTATAAATGTTAAACATTTTACAAACATTATCCCATGTATTATCATCCTAATTTTACCTAAGAGAAAAATAAAGAAAAGCAAAAATCATAAACCAGTAAGGGTAAAGGCCAAAAGTTAGAGAGTAGTTAAGTAAAACTCTCTTAACCACTAAGCATTACTTCTTGTCTTCTCAGAAAACTAAGGACTTTTATTAATTCCTTATGTGGACTTCAGAAAATATAATACATACTGCCAATTTGTGTCATCTTAAAAAAAAAAAAAAGAAAATATAATACAAACTATAAGAGAAGTGGTAAATGAAGTTATAAAGCAAACAGATATTCTGACACCCAAAAGGTGTTCCAGTTTCCCCATTTGTCACTTAGACCTTTCCTGTGGAACAGGAATAGCCAAGGATGAGAACAAAGGACTTAAAACAATCTGGCACTAAACAAGACCCAGGGAGACAAATGAGAAAGTCCTTTCAAATTGTATTCAGGACTTGTTTCCCATCACTGTGGCTTTTAAGCTAAAAACTTACAAGGATCACTTATAAAATTTCAGTATTTTTCTAAATCCTCGCTTCAACTAGCACCAGGGAGGCTTCTCACACCCTTCTATCTTAAATTATTTTCCTTAGAAGAACACAGAGCATATGTCTTACCAGTTCAAATCAGAACAGAACTACTCACAGGGTCTAAGGGAGCCCTCATATTCTGATCAGTGTCATCATCTCCTGATAATTCATGCAAAACAACATTTGCTAATCCTGATAATCGGCTCAGCATTTCTGCAGGAAAAGAAGGGGGAAAAAAAAACTAAGAATCAGCAAAATGAACATAGGCTTCTCCTATATTGATAACCATATCATCCGCAAATGAAAAAAGAAAACTGTACAGGTGATTTGTATTAGACACAGTCTGCAGCACAATGATGTCTTCAAAAAGGCATTTGAGTACTTACAGTGTAGTCACACATTGTTCTTTTCAGTGGCAATTGTACAGAGGTTATCACCATCACTAACATCATTTCTAAAATAAAATACAAGTACCTAATCATTAAACATTAATACAATGTTAAATATAAATATATAATTGTTAAATACACCTTAAAGGTAATTTTTATCTTTAATGCCCTTCTTTCATAGTAGTTTCACTTTCAAACATGAATTTCTTTTTTCTTTCTTTTTTTGAGACAGGGTCTTGCTCTGTCACACAGGCTGGAGTACAGGGACACTATCTCAGCTCACTGCAACCTCTGCTTCCTGGGCTCAAGCGATCCTCCCACTTCAGCCTTTCGGGTAGCTGAGACTATAGGCACACACCCAAACATGAATTTCTTATTCTTTCTTCCTCTGCCAGACAGTTATTTTCTCCCATTTGTTCAAATAAACTCCATGATACTGCAACATTTTTCTTTTTATGTGCCCCATGAACCCCATTCTTTCAGAAAGCTTTCTTGATAAACCATGTGGTTTTGCTAAAATTTAAATATAAACTTTGTTCAAAATGTACAGCATTAAATGCATATATTAGAAAAGGAGGAAGGACAGAAATCAGTAACCTACAATTCTTCGGTAGAAAATTAGAAAAAGAAGAATAAATTAAAGCCAGTGTCTAAGCAGGAAAAAAAAAATCAGAGTAGAAATTAATAAAAATAGAATAGAGAATATCAATAAAACCAAAAGTTGATTATCTGAAAAGATCAATAAAATTGATAAAACTCTAGTCAAGATGACCAAGAAAAAAATAGAGAAGACATAAATTATTGGCATCATAAATAAAAGAGGAAACATCATTAATGATCTAACATATACATTAAAAGATAATAAACACTACAAATAGCCCTATACTTTTAAATTCATTGATGTAGATAAAATGGGTCAGTTCACTGAAAGATACAAGCTACCAAATCTCAAGAAGAAATAGAGAACCTGAATATAAATGAGTAGATGTGTGTGAGTGCATGTGTGTGTACACACACACACTCATATATATACATACACATATAAATACGAAATTGAATTCATACATTAAAAACCTTCTAAAAAAAGAAAACTCCAGATTAAGGTGGCTTCATTAGCAAGTAACAACAAACATTTAAGGAATAATACCAATTTTATATAATATATGCCAGAAGATAGAAAAGGAGGGAACACCTTCTAACTTATTTTACCAGACCAGCATTGCCCTAATACTAAAAGCAGACAAAGATATTACAAGAAAACTACAGACCAATGTTCCTCATAGTCACGGTCAACAAAATATTCAAAATACTCCATAAAATATTAGCTAACTAAATCCAGTAATATATAAAAAGATAATACATCACAACCAAGTGGGGTTCGAGAAATGTAATGCTAATTCAAAATATGAAAATCAATGTAATTCACCATATTAATAGACTGAATGAGGAAAACCATATAATATCAATAGATTCAGAAAAAGCATTTGATACATTTCAATATCTATTCATGATTATGAATTCACAATGAGAATAATTCATTCTCAGCAAACTAAGAATAGAAGTAAATTTCCTTAACCTAATAAAGGGCATTTTTAAAAAACTTACAGCCAACCTCATAATTACTGGTGAGAAACTGAATGTTCTCACCATATGAGAAACAAGGCAAAGATGTTGTCTCTTACTACTTCTATCTAACACTATACTGGAGTTGCCCAGCCAGTGCAACAAGCAAGAAAAAGAAAAGACATACAAATTGGAAAGGAAGAAATAAAACTGTCTCAACTATCAAAATGATTGTCCAGGTAGACTTTCCTTAAAAAACAACTCCTAGAATAAGTGAATTTAGCAAGGTTGCAGGATACAAAGTCACTATATAAAAGTCAACTTGCAGGCCAGGTGCGGTGGCTCACGCCAGTAATCCCAGCACTTTGGGAGGCCGAGGCGGATCACAAGCTCAGGAGATCGAGACCATCTTGGCTAACACTGTGAAACCCCGTTTCTACTGAAAACACAAAAAATTAGCCGGGTGTGGTGGCAGGCACCTGTAATCCCAGCTACTTGGGAGGCTGAGGCAGGAGAATGGCGTGAACTCAGGAAATGGAGCTTGCAGTGAGCCTAGATGGCTCCATCTCAAAAAAAAAAAAAAGTCAGCTGCATTCCCATTACAATGAACAAGAGGAATTTGAAACCAATAGGAATACCATTTACAACAGCACTGAAAAAGAAGAGCAGGACTTGGGTAGACAGCTAACAAATATTTGCTGAATGCTGAAAACTACTGAAAAACTGAGAAAGAAATAAAAAATCTAAATAAATGTAGAAATAGAACATATATGTGCATTTGAACTCTATAATATTAAAGTACCAATTCTCCCCATTTTGATCTATAAAATTAGTGCAATTCCAAACTTAATCCCATCAAGCTTTTAGTAAACATCAAAAAGCTGACTCTAAAACATATGAAAAGGCAAGGAGTGTGGAAATTACTAACTACAATTACAAGATGGTGCAGCACTGGTGAAAGTACAGACACACAGATCAATGGAGCAAAATGGAGAGCTTAGAAATAGACACACACAAATCGAGTCAACTGATTTTTGACAAAGGTACAAATGCAATTAAGTTGAGAAAGGACAATCTTTTCAATAAATGGTTATGGAACAATTGGACATCTACAGAAGAGTGAACCTTGACATACAACTCGCACCTTATACAAAGCATATCTCAAAATGGATCAAAGACCTAAACTTAAAATGTAAAGCTTTCAGAAATAAACACAGGAGAAAATTTTTGTGATGCTGAATTTGGCAGTGAGCTTTCAGACACCAAAAAAGCACAATACATTATAAAAAATATTGATTAAAAATTTATCAAAACATACAACTTTTGCTCTGTGAAGACGATGTTAAGAAAATGAAAAGACAAGTCATTGAAGCTGGGCGCAGTGGCTCACACCTGTAATCCCAGCACTTTGGGAGACTGAGGCAAGCCGATCAGTTCAGGCCAGGAGTTCAAGACCAGTCTGGCCAACATGGCAAAACCCCACCTCTACTAAAAATACAAAAATCAGCTGGGCGTGGTGGTGCATGCCTGTAGTCCCAGCTACTCGGGAGGCTGAGGCACAAGAATCGCTTGAACCTGGAAGGCAGGGATTGCAGTAAGCTGAGATCATGCCACTGCACTCCAGCTTGGGCAACAGAGCGAGACTCTGTCTCAAAAAAAAAAAAAAAAAAAAAAAAAAGACAAGTCACAGATTAGGAGAAAATATTACAAATAGCATATCCAGTAAATAACTAGTATCCAGAATAAAAAAAATAAAAATACATTAAAACTCAACATCGGCCGGGCGCGGTGGCTCAAGCCTGTAATCCCAGCACTCTGGGAGGCCGAGGTGGGCGGATCACGAGGTCAGGAGATCGAGACCATCCTGGCTAACACGGTGAAACCCCGTCTCTACTAAAAAAAAATACAAAAAACTAGCCGGGCGAGGTGGCGGGCGCCTGTAGTCCCAGCTATTCGGGAGGCTGAGGCAGGAGAATGGCGTAAACCCGGGAGGCGGAGCTTGCAGTGAGCTGAGATCTGGCCACTGCACTCCAGCCTGGGCGACAGAGCGAGACTCCGTCTCAAAAAAAAAAAAAAAAAAAAAAAAAAAAACACAACTCAACATCAATAAAGTAAAACACCTGATAAAGAAATGTGCAAGAGATGTGGATACTTCACCAAAGAAGATACGTGGATGGTAAATAAATATATGAAAAGATGCTTAAGTTAATCTGGCATTAGGAAAATACTCATTAAAAGTAAAATGAAATACCACTACCTACCTATTAGAATTGCTAAAATATGTATTTTTTAATGCTGGCAGGGATATAGAACAACAGGAACTTTCAGTGCCTGCAGATTAGAATACAAAATGGTACAGCTACTTTGGAAAACTGTTTGACAGTTTCTTTAAAAGTTAAACGTACATTTACCAATCCCACTCCTAGGCATCTAACCAAGTTTATAGTAGGTTTGCTCATAATCACAGATTCTGAAAATAGCCAGGATATCCTTTAACAAGTGAATGAGTAACAAACTGTAGCACATCCAAACAATGGAATACTACTCAGCAAAAGAATGAGCTATTGATTCACACAACACAATACTTAAACCTAAAATGCCTTTTGCTACATGGAATAAGCTAAACACTAAAAGATACACACCATACTCTTCTACTTATATAACATTTTGAACAAGTCCAGAAATAAACCCACACAAACATAGCTGTCAGGGCTTGAGGGAAGGAGATGTGGCTGAATATAAAAGAGCAACACAAGGGAATGTCTAAGGTGAAGGAACTGTTCTGTATGATCCTGAAGTGGTAAATTCATAACCATGTGCATTTGTCAAAACTCACTGAACTGTACATTCCAAAGAGCAACTTAATTGTACACAATTTTTTTAAAACTTCACCCAGGATGTCAGGAGTTCCAAAAATGGAATGCAGACTGTGACAAATAGATCTAACTATATTATAAATATATGATATAACCGCACTGAAGGAGATGGGGCTAACCTAAGAAACAAAAATGGTGTTTTGACTGGGTACTATAAGGATAAAGACAAAAAGAACTGACATAAACACTGTACTCTAGTTGGTAAATTTCTTTCTCACAGTGGTATGGATTGGCAATTCTGAAACTACTTCATTGTACACTAGAGTTAAACGAGTAAGTAAATTGTAGATAATGAGATTCAGGTTTTTTACCATCAGTGAAAGAAGTTACAAATAAACAAGGCAAGAAGGCTAGGATAAACCCCATGGTACTGGATTAGAGTCAGAGATATCAGTATGAACTCATGTTTATTTTAATATATATGTAAATAGATAGATGCAGAAATAAGTATAGATATGTATGCATTATAAATAATCAGTTATTACAGAGAAATATATATTCTAGTTGTGTCCACTGAAAACTCCTAGAAACAGTAACACCTCGGTAGCAATGAGTGCATCCAGCATCTAGATCTTGATTTCTAAATGCAAATCTCCAATAAAAGGAACTAGGGCTCCTTGGAGAAATGGCTGCCTATCTAGGGTTGGGGCAGGGAGCTAGAAAGTAAGGAAGTGTTCAAAAAAGGAAAAGAAAAAAAATGGGGTATGTGACCAGGAGCCAACCTGAAGGAGCTCCCAATGACCAATGCTAGAATAATTTGAGTCGCAAAATAAATAACAATGGTATTGGATTATATGGATTATAACCCAAATAAAAAATTAAATATCCATCAGTCAATATTGACATAAATAAATTAAATAAATTAATAATAGAGACAAATCTTCCTTACAAAAGAATTCCAAATAATTTATGTAGCTACGACCCCCTCTAAAAAGTGGAGCTGAATTCCACTCTCCTTCAGTATGGGCTGGACTTAGTGAATCATTTCCAAAGACTAGAATATGAAAAAAGAAAAATAGCAACATCAGTGGTGAGACTTGGCAACCAACACCTCAACCAAGTGATCAAGATTAACATCACCAGTGATAAATCATCGTAATATCATGTAACCCCTGATATAATGTGATGAGAAGGGTACTTTATCTCTGTGGCATTCTTCTGCAAAACCCGTAAGCCCAGTCTAATCAAGAGAAAACGGTAGGAAAGCCCACACTCAGGGACATTCTAGAAATACCTGACCAATACTCTTCAAAACTGTCAAAGTAATGAAAAACAACAAAAAACTAAGAAACAGTCACAGATGAGAGAAGACAAGGAGACATGCTGATTAAATACAAAGTAGGCCGGGCACAGTGGCTCACGCCTGTAATCCCAGCACTTTGGGAGGCCAAGGCAGGTGGATCACTTGAGGTCAGTAGTTCGAGACCAGCCTGGCCAACATGGTGAAACCCCATCTCTACTAAAAAACACAAAAATCAGCCGGGTGTGGTGGCATGCACCTGTAGTCCCAGCTACTGGGCAGTCTGAGATGGGAGAATCACTTGAATCCGGGAAGCAGAGGTTGCAGTGAGCTGAGATCGCACCACTGCACTCCAGCCTGGGTGCCAGAGTGAGACCCTGCCTCTAAATAAATAAATAAATAAACGCAAGGCAGTATCCTGGATTGGGTTCTGAAACAGAATAAGGACATTAGTGGAAAAAATGGTGAAATCTGAATGAAGTCTGCCTATAGTTTAGTTTATGGCATTGCACCTGTGTTCTTTGTTTTGAAAAACTTACCATGGCTGTGTAAAATGTTAACATTAGAGGATGCTAGATAAAGTGTATACAATAACTGTCCATCTAATCTTCCCAAGTTATATGTAAATCTAAAGTTATTCCAAAATCAATTTACTTTTATAACCACTGTGTAGGCTACATATTCAGATCAGTGTCAACTGCTAGTCCATAAAGTTCATGAAAGTGAGAAGCATATTAATGCTTTGATAGGAAAAATCAAAATACAACTGGACTGTGCATAGTATTAGTTTACATGATTATGCCTAATTTTACATTTTGTAATAAAATGTAAAACATTTTAAAACCCTCATCAGAGGCCAGGTGCAGTGACTCATGCCTGTAATCCCAGCACTTTGGGAGGCTGAGGCGGGTTGATCACAAGGTCAGGAGTTTGAGACCAGTCTGACCAACGTGGTGAAACCCCGTCTCTACTAAAAATACAAAAATTAGCCAGGTGTGGCGGCACGTGCCTGTAATCCCAGTTACTCAGGAGGCTGAGGCAGGAGAATCACTTGAACCCGAGAGGCAGAGGTTGCAGTGAGCCAAGATCGCACCACTGCACAACAGAGCAAGATTCCGTCTCAAAACCAAGAACAACAACAACAAAAAACACCCTCAGCAGGAAGAAATATAAAAACTATTGTACAAAATAAACACTTAAATGAAACTAGGCTCTGCTACAGTTTTCTCCTACTGGGGATAATAATAGTGTTTAGGACAGCCATGGTTTTTAAGAAAGAAGTGATGAGAAATATCTGTTTTTTTAATAGGTTGTCTTGGGTAATCTAAGTAGCACATCACTTGGAAAAGATATGTGAGACAGAGATAGAAAAAGTGAACTGTTCCCTAGGAAGGCAATGCAGGAGCATATATAACTTCATATCTAAATACTGGAAGGGCAACACAGTGTCATACATGAGTACACAGGGCCATATATAACTATTTATTCAAGGTATGAGAACCACAGCTATAGTCAGGTTAAAAAAAATCACAATTCAGCAGTATACAGATTCTAAACTTTCTTTTTAACTTTAGAGATCATATTTTTTTTGGTATATAATGAAGGAAATGAATACCATTACTAAAGAGTTTCTTAAACATACAGATTTCTACTAATCAAAGAAAATCATAATGGAACCTAACTTATCAAACAGAATCACTTTATCTTCAGATTTTTCAGACCACTTTGGGAACAAAGAAAACAAAATAACCAACTGATGGGGTTCTGAGAAGATGGGAGTAGCAAGGGGCCCCATGGATTTTGTATCTTCCTTTATTCCCACATAAAAACAGACAAAGCAACTAGATAACAAAAGATCCACGCACAGCCTTCACCAAAAAATTACAAAGTTTCCTACAAACCCCAAAATAAACGTGGATATAGACAAACCACCAACAGTCACAAGATCTGGGTGTCACTGGTGTTTAACTGGGAGGAAACTGAGGGAAGCCAGAGGAGTGTGACACCAAGAGGACCTCAAAAGAGCCAGTGAGCATTCACTGGCAAATGTGCCAAGCCAATTACAGAACAGTAGTTGATATAAGGAGGAGTCTTCCCATTCCAGTAACAGGTACCTGCCAGGGGCCTACAAGGGCTGAAAGAGCTGAGGCAGTCTGGACCTTTATTATAAATTCTCAGAACTGAAGAGTTGGGGCTCTCTTGCAGGATAGGGTCCCACACTGAGGAGAATCTGCTAAGAGGAGAATTAAAATTAAGTGACTAAGGAAAGAGGAGGTCCAGATAAAGAGCGGGTAAAAGTGGCAAGGAAAGAAAAGCAGGAAATCTGAGAAATCAGCTGCCATATAGTTGAACAATGTCTGAAAACAGCACAAGAAGAAACCTTATCAAGTTAGAAAAGCTGTATAAAATCTCTTTCTAAAAGTTCAGCAACACTAAATTCATATTAAAAATGAACTACTGAGGCCAGGCGTGCTGGCTCATCCTGTAATCCTAGCACTTTGGGAGGCTGAGGTGGGATGACCACTTGAGCCTAGGAGTTCAAGAGTAGCCTGAGCAATATAGCAAGATCCCATCTCTACAAAATTTTTTTTTTAAATATTAGCCAGGCATGGTGGCCCATGCATGTAGGCCCAGCTATTCAGGAGGCTGAGGTGGGAAGACTGCTTGAGCCCAAGAGGTGGAGGCTGCAGTGAGCCATAATCACACCCCTACACTCCAGCTTGGGTGACAGAGTAAGACCCTGCCACCCCCCACCCCCCCCCCCCAAAAAAAAACAGCAACTGAAAAGTATCACACTTCAGATACGTTACTAGAAGGAAAAAAAAGGAGGAAAACAATCATAATAACATCCAGACAGAAAATGGAAGCATGTCAGAGAGCCATGCTCAAAACACAGTTCAAAACTATAACCACCTAAATCTACTTAAGGAACTAAAAGGCATTTAAAATGACATAAGATGTGAAAAAATAAACACCAGAAATAGAAAAACCCAGAAATAAAGTGAAAACAAGAAGTGACTGAAAAATTTAAAAAATCATTTTGGAAATGAAGACAAAACTAGAAGGAAAAGGAAAATGAGTAAATATAACAAACCATGCCATTAAAAAAAAGCAAAGTTGAAATGAAGGATAATTTTAAAAATCAAAAAGAAATGACCTAAAAACTAGACATGCAACTACCTTATGACCCTCAATTCTATTCCCCAGCATTTATCTTAGAGAAAAGAAAACTTAAGTTCACACAAAAACCTGCAGTATATAAACATTCATAGCAGTTTTATTTGTATTAATAGATGGTTAAACAAACTGTTATATACCGGGAAATGGTTAAACAAACTGGTACATACATCCCATGGAATACTTCTCAGTAATAAAAAGGAACGAACTACTGATGAACCCAACAACTTAGATGGATCTCCAGAAAACTACACTGAAAGAAAAAAAAAGCCAATCCCAAAAGGTTACATATTATACAATTCCATACTTCCATAACATTTTTGAAATGACAAAATTCTAGAAATGGAAAGATTAGTGGTTACCAGTGGTTAGACAGGGGTTGGGGTGGGAAGTGACTGTGGTCATAACAAGGTAACACAAGGGATCCTTGTGGTGGTGCAACTGTTCAATATCTTGACTATGGCAGTGGATACAGGAACCTACACAGGTGATATAATACTACAGAACTTAATAATACACACACAGACATATATAATGAATATACAAATGAATACACAAGTAAAACTGGGGAATATATCAATCTCAATATCCTAATTATGATATTATGTATTAGTTTTTGCAAAATGTTACCGGAGGAAACAACAAAGTGTGTAAAAGAGCTCTGTATTATTTCTTACAACTGCATGTGACTCTACAATTGTCTTCATATTTAACAAACAAAAGAAAAAGAAATGGACTAAATGCAACATGATATCCTGAATTGAATCCTGGAACAGAAAATGGACATTAATGGAGAAACTGGTGAAATGTGAACGTCTGGAGCTTAGTTAATATTAATGTACAATGCTGGTTTCTTAATTTTGTACACTGCTAATGTCACATGTTAATCTTAGGGAATACTAAGCAAAGGATACACCAGATTTCTGCACTATCTTTGCAAATCTTCTGTAGTAAACTTTCTGTAGTGATCTGAAATAATTCCTAATTATCTGTTTATTTTTTAAAAATGTAACAAATTAAGAGTTACAAAGGATTTGCAAGAAACTGATAAATACTGAAGTAATGTGAATAACAGGATTCCCTGAAGAAGAAAAGCAAACCAACAGCACAAATATGAAAAACCATAATCCAAGAATACTCATTTGAATTTTTTTTAAAAAAGATTTGAAACTACATCTTGAAAGAGCCCACAGTGTACCTCAGAATGTCAACTCAGAATGACCAACAAAATGGTCTGGTAAAATTACTGGACTTAAAAAAAAATCCTTTAGGATTTAGGCTCAAAGATCATATGACTAGTAAGATAAAGAAAAGAAAACATTAGATTTTTCAACAGCAATGTTTTTGCCAGAAAAAAAAAAAGAGTTACAAATTTAAGATATTCAAGAAAAGAAAAAAGTGAGCCAAGGATTCTATTTCTGGCAAACATAACCTTCAGATATAAAAAACAGACAAAATATTATGAACAAGCAAGAAAATTCATGAAATATGAATATTCCCTTAAGCCTTTCCTAAAGAATTTATTAGAGGCAAAACTTGAGACACTCCAAATGACTAAAGAAACATCATTATAAGAACTAGTGGTGAGCATTAAATATAAGGTCATTAACAGAATTAAGACTAAGTAAAGACTGAGGAAGAGACAGCATAGTATGTAATAATTATATGCTCTGACAATATATAGGACAACCATGAAAAAAAATTGGGAAGAATGTGAATAGCATATGCAAAAAATAAAAAATATTTTTTAAACAGTTTTCAATAATTAAAAGTAGTTGTCTATGGTCATACTACCCTGAACACACCCGATCTCGTCTAAAGTGGTTGTGGTGCTGATATTAGTATCACTACTCCTAGATTACTATATGTGAAATGTAGAGTTAAAGCAAATGAGTAATTATGGATATACTAATTCTGTATTTTCAGTTATGAAAAGAAGATACAGATATAATACAGAAGAAATTAAGAACCCCAAAATACAAACTTTGTATTGATCTTTGAATCTGAATAGGAACAGTGTGAAATGACAATTCAGTATTTTATATTTGTTCACATATTTTCCTAGCTCTGTCCACTGAAAAGGCTT
This sequence comes from Macaca nemestrina, assembly GCF_043159975.1. Taxonomy (NCBI): domain Eukaryota; kingdom Metazoa; phylum Chordata; class Mammalia; order Primates; family Cercopithecidae; genus Macaca; species Macaca nemestrina. The sequence goes on along the minus strand of NC_092126.1, from coordinate 162,097,244 downwards.
AAAAGTAATGACAAATTGAGAAGCAATGAATATCTCTAGTGCCTAGATTGGGGTCTTGAAATACTCGTTCCCATCTTTAAAAAGTTTTTAAAAGGAGGTTTTCTTAGAGAAATGGCTAATTCTAGTTCTAAAGTGGAAATGTACAAAATGATCCTGAAACATCTTGTCATACAAAATAGGAAGCTTTCAAAGGACACAGGTTCCTATTGGCTAAAAGTATAATTTGAATATATATGAATAAGAATTATAGCACACTGGGTCATACTGTCCACAGTAATTTATAGATTCAATGCCATCCCCATCAAGTTACCAAGGACTTTCTTCACAAAATTGGAAAAAACTACCTTAAAGTTCATATGGAACCAAACAAGAGCCCACATAGCCAAGACAATCCTAAGCAAAAAGAACAAAGCTGGAGGCATCACGCTACCTGACTTCAAACTATATTACAAGGCGACAGCAACCAAAACAGCATGGTACTTATACCAAAATAGATGTATAGACCAATGGAATAGAATAGAGACCTCAGAAATAACACCACACATCTACAACCATGTGATCTTTGACAAACCTGACAAAAACAAGAAATGGGGAAAGGATTCCCTACTTAATAAATGGTGCTGGGAAAACTGGCTAGCCATATGTAGAAAGCTGAAACTGGATCCCTTCCTTAAACCTTATTAAAGACTTAAATGTTAGACCTAAAACCATAAAAACCCTAGAAGAAAGCCTAGGCAATACCATTCAGGACATAGGCATGGGCAAAGACTTCATGACTAAAACACCAAAAGCAATGGCAACAAAAGTCAAAATAGACAAGTGAGATTTAGTTAAACTAAAGAGCTTCTGCACAGCAAAAGAAACTACCATCAGAGTGAACAGGCAACCTACAGAATGGGAGAAAATTTTTGCAATCTGCCCATCTGACAAAGGGCTAATAACCAGAATCTACAAAGAACTTAAACAAATTTACAAGAAAAAAGCAAACACCACCATCGAAAAGTGGGCAAAGGATATGAACAGATACTTCTCAAAAGAAGACATTTATGTAGCCAACAGACACATGAAAAAATGCTCATCATCATTGTTCATCAGAGAAATGCAAATCAAAACTACAATGAGATACCATCTCACGCCAGTTAGAATGGCGATCATTAAAAATCAGGAAACAACAGATGCTAGAGAGGTTGTGGCAAAATAGGAACACTTTTACACTACTGGTGGGAGTGTAAATTAGTTCAACCACGTGAAAGACAGTGTGGCAATTCCTCAAGGATCAGAACTAGAAATACCATTTGACCCAGCCATCCCATTACTGGGTATATACCGAAAAGATTATAAATCATGCTACTATAAAGACACATGTACATGTATGTTTATTGTGTCACTATTCACAATAGCAAAGACTTGGAACCAACCCAAATGTCCATCAGTGATAGACTGGATTAAGAAAATGTGGCACATATCCACCATGGAACACTATGTAGCCATAAAAAAAGATGAGTTCATGTCCTTGGCGGGGACATGGATGAAGGTGGAAACCATCATTCTCAGCAAACTATCACAAGGACAGAAATCAAACACCGCATGTTCTCACTCATAGGTGGGAATTGAACAATCAGAACACTTGGACACAGGGCAGGGAACATCACACACCAGGGCCTGTCAGGGGGTGGAGGGCTGGGTAAGGGATAGCATTAGGAGAAATACCTAATGTAAACGAAGAGTTGATGGGTGCAGGAAACCAACATGGCACATGGATACCTATGTAACAAACCTGCACGTTGTGCACATGTACCCTAGAATTTAAAATATAATTTTAAAAAACCCAGTTAATCAAAATTAATACCTCTAGGAATAGAAATTGTAAATACATAAATTTCCATGGAAAAATTATAAAATAAGCCACCAATGCTAAAACACCAGGAATAGTTGCTATTAGAAAATTCTACCCAATGGTCAAAAATGAGAGAATCTAAGTGCTATAGAAGTTGCTATTTATATTGCTCCAAAATATAGAAAAAGAAAATGAAAAATTGCAAACCATCTCCCTACAAATATTGATGCCAACATTCTAAATACATTTTAATTAGAATTTTAAATAAAATATTAGCAAACTGAATCTGACTAGATACTGAAAAAAATGATCACCAAGTGGATTTATTCTAGTAATTCAAATATCATTAATTATTATGAAATCCACTATGGACACCCATACCACTACCACATGAGTTTCTGATTGACCCTCCCCAGAAAGAAGCGTGCCCACCAGCATCCTACTGAGTATCACTGAATATCATAGCAAACGAAGAACACATACACATGAACACAGGGTAATAATGATAATATTAATGGCAACAATTACTGAGCAACATTTAATTTAAATGTAAGTAAGTGTACCAGCACTTTATATACTCTTTAATCTTAACAAAATCTGCAAGATAAGTATTATCATCATCCCCATTTTATAGAGGGAAAACTGACACTTAGAAATTAAGACATTTCAAGGTCCCTCAGTTAAATACATAATACAATAGCAGCCAGGCAGGGTGGCTCACGCCTGTAATCCCAGCACTTTAGAAGGCTGAGGTGAGAGGATGGCTTGAGCACAAGAGTTCAAGACCAGCCTGAGCAACATAGTGAGACCCTGTCTCCACAAACATTTTTTTTTTTTAATTAGCTGGGCATACTGGCATATGCCTGTAGTCCCAGCTATTCGGGAGGCTGAGGCAGGAGGATCACTTGAGCCCAGGAGTTTGAGAGTGCAGTCAGCTATGATCACACCACCGTATTCCAGCCTAGGCAACAGAACAAGACTTTGTCTCAAAAAAAAGAAAGAATAAAATAAAAAAGATTAATAGAATAAAATAAAAAGCTATTTAAAGGAAAAACAGATTACTTTTCTCACATAACCATTTAAAAATATGTACATTTTAAGGAAGGAAAGATTAATATTTAAATGAGATAAAAATCTGGGAGAGTGCTAGAGATGTACCAGTTCAGGCAAGACAAAAGGAGTCTCTCATAGATTGATTCAACAATCTCAGAGATCCACAGGAAAGCAGGTGACATAGTGAGAAGTGCACTAAACTGGGAGCCAAGGAACTGAGTTTTCAGTCCTGGCTCAATAAGAAGCTGCATCATGCCAAGGCCAGGGATTCCATAAAACACTACGGCAAATAAAACAATTCCTCAAAGTCTATGCTGGCCACAGCTTTCACAAGGACCTTAACACTTATGTGTTAAAGTGGCACTAGAATTAAGTAAGTTTTATTTTCTCCAAGTCTTCACTGTTATCAACAATTGTTCTTACAACAACCACCTGGTGTTGAGCATTATGCTAGGAACTATAAAAATACAAAAAGAAATATAAAGCATGTCCCTAGTCACAGAAAACAGAACAACATGCACAGGAAAATAAGCAAAATAACTGAAGACAGTGAGTGCATGCCTGTGTGTATATGCACACACGCCATCTATTTTGGAATTTAAATCATATTTTCCCACAGAAACACAGAGAAGGTGGTTAGGTTTCAGTTGAGGTGACTCCAGAAACTTATTTCGTGCTTATTTAGTTAAGCCTCAGTAGCTGTCCTTAATTCTTTAAATCTCAAAATGATTTTCAACCAAGTTGAGGGGCTAATAGGTAGTGCTGTATGGCTGAAAATAACATATTCGATATTGTGACATAATTTTACAATTAGAAAATGAACAACTATTTTTCATGATGCAGACGCCACTATTTTAATTAAACAAATTTAAAAGTAAGTGGTAGCTATAACATACATACACAGCATGACCAGCCAAGCACTGCTCCAATATCTTTATACATAACTTACTTCTCATTATTTAACTCACTTTATTTATTTATTTATTTTGAGACCGAGTTTCACTATTGTCACCCAGGCTGGAGTGCAGAGCACGATCTCTCTGCAATCTCCATCTCCCGGGTTCAAGCGATTCTCCTGCCTCAGCCTCCCGAGTAGCTGGGATTACTGGTACCCGCTGCTACGCCTGGCTAACTTTTTGTATTTTTAGTAGAGAGGGGGGTTTCACCACGTTGGCCAGGCTGGTCTCAAACTCCTGACCTCAAGTGATCCACCCGCCTTTGCCTCCCAAAGTGCTGGGATTATAGGCTTGAGCCACTGCGCCTGGCTTAACTCACTTTATCCCTAAAACAAATGCAAGAGGGAGTACTGTCAATATTCCCAGTTTTAAGGTGAGTAAACTAAGGCAGAAGGATGTTAAGTAATTTCCCCAGTCACATAGTTTGACAAAGCTTCTTGATGGGTGAAGACACACAGAAAAAATTTTATTTTCTGAAATTACCCAATATTCTTCACTCAGGTTGAAAACAGAACGAGGGGACAAGGGCATTATGTTAATAGTTAGGTAAGTACTTTTTATTTTTTTAAGCAGTACGTAAACTAAAATGATTCATAGTAATATGGCCCCAAATAATTCCATATTGTTTAAACTACAGACAGGTTCACACAAGGGACCTAGGATATATATACATGGATGTTCACTACAGCAGTGTTTTGATGGTTAATGACTGAAAATCTAAATGTCCATCAATGGGGACAGGCTAAATATAATTTTTATATTTTTACAAAGGACTGCCATGTAGCCATCTAAAAGGATGAAGCAGTTTTATACCCATGGATATTGAAAGTGCCTAATACACAGTATGAAAGGACAAAAGAAAGACGTAGAATAGCATGTGTATTAGCATTCCACTTGTGGGAAAGACAGAAGCGGGTATGTATTATCATGTGCTTTATTATGATCAGAAAATTTCTTAAATATAACCAAGAAATTATTTACAGTGCTTACTTCTGGGAAGTGGGGAATGGAGATGGGTAGATCAGTAGATAGAAAAGAAAAAGACTTTTCTTTTTACATTGTATCCTTCTGTATTAAATTTCCTTTTATCAAAAGCATGTAGCTGATCTTAAAATAGCTTAATTAAAAATACAGCAACATAGAGCCTAGTCTCCTTTTACATAATGGTTTCTAACCACAGACTGGTATGTAATGATCAGTGGTATTCCTAATAGTAGTTAACCTAGAGAAATTAATGAATGATTTATTTTATAAACAAGGATAAAGTCAACATCCCTTTAATTAATCCATTAATCAAAGGGAGAAAAAGAAAGGGGGCCTATAAATCTCAAGCAGAAGGTTGAAAAAAATCTTCTAAAGATTATTTTTAAGAAAGGCTGCATTCCAGAGTCTGGATGCCAGAAATGCCAACGACCTTCTTGAAAAACAAGGAAGTATCTTTACGTGATTGTCAAATTGGATTGGGAGGTCCCAAAGGGTGGACAAGGCTTTTTAAAAATTTCATTCTTTTAAGTTTATACTTTTGCATATTTCATATTATACACAACATATTTACAGTGGTAGTCATACACTATGAATAATTAAACATACAATATTTGGGGAGATGCATGCTCAAAAATGTTTTACTGATGGGGAGTGCAATTAAAAAGGTTTGGAAGCTACTGTGGTTGTAAAAAAAATTAATGCAGTGAAGAGAAAAACATTAAATGGTCATTCTGTGGTCAAGCGATGAAAAGTAAAAGCTATGAAGCAGTTAATGTACAATGCCTGCAACTTTGGAGTACTCTTCAACTTTTTCCTGCATCCATTACAAAACCAAATCCTGCCATTTTTCCAATAGAATATTTCCTGAGTTTGCTCCTTCATAACCATTCTGGCCATCTAAATCTTATAAATTCACGCTTTTGGAAAGGCCTCCGGCCCTTCTGTAAAAAGCCCTCCACTTGCCTGCATCTTGCACAGAACTGTAAGAAGGTCCTTTAAGTGCTCGGCCAGCTTCCAACTATCTCAAAAACTGAAAGTACTTATTCATGATTTTAAATATCCCTGTCCCACTCTCAAAGTGTCCGCTCCCCGCAGACCAACTGGAGCTCTTTAAATAAGTCAGACAAATATATTCCTCATTCCTCAAGGGACTCACCCTCCCTTTCACACTCCGGTTGTGCAGATTAAACAGACTCCACACCATCAAACCAAGTTATTTTTCCTCGAGAACTCTCCTCGAGGTTCCTTTTTCTCTAACAGCCTGCCCACCTCTGATTCCTGGGATTTTCGTGTTGACGGGATCGTTGGAATCTTTCCTCTCTTCTCATCTTTCCAGTAACCCATTAGCATTAGCAGGATCACTGGACAGGCCTCCGTTTGCATTAATATCGCCAATGATTCTGTGATCTCCGCCCTCAAGACCTTTGATTTCTTTTGGTCCCGCCTCCCCTTCGGGACACTAAGTTTGTTTAGGGCCTGAGCACAGGGGCCCGGCAGGTTCTTTCCGACGTCAGCGGCTGCGTACCGAGGCCGACTTAGGCAGGCCGCTCCAGGAACAAGGCCGTGCGGACAGGACTGACCTGGGCGCTTTTCCCCGTCGCTCGCAGGGGAGAAACGTGCCGGGGAGGGGACAGACCGTGAGCAAGTGGTCCAAGTCTGCGCAGGGCGACCCCGAAAGCCCTCCGGTGGGGCCGAGAGGCTTGTGGGCTACTAGAACGAGGCCTGGTAGGTGAAGGAGGCGGGTGAAGGGCCGGATCCAGGACTGAATCCGGGAGAGGCGGGGCGAGGAGGGGACTTCAGTGTAGCTGCTTGGGCAGCTCCCGCGACCCCTCTGGCGGGGGTGACTGTTATTGGACTCGCAGAGGGAAGAGTTGGGGAGCGTCCCCCACTCACCTAGAAGCGCTGCCGCCTGAGGCTTCAGCTGCCCCCCTCCCAATTCAAGCCACGTCAGCTCGGGAACCCCGTACGCAACACCTTCCACCGCCGCGCCCCGCCAGGGACTCAGCCACTAGCAGTTGGGACGGAAGATGGGATTAAGACACCGACCAATCAGGACTATCGGCAGTGGGTTACCAGGGAGACCAGGCACGCCTTGTTTGTTACCAACCTATCAACAATGACGGAAACCAATCAACGACAGAAGATGCCCCGCTTCCTCAAAGAAACAGCCAATGGACCCTAAAGAGTGAATGAGGGGCGTGATTAGACGCGAGTAGGTGCCCCGGAAGAAGATCTGGGGAGGGACAGGAAATGCCGAGTGGGCGGGCGTTCTGGGAAAGGTCAGGTGTTCTCAGTGTGAGGTGGTTATGCTGGTTTCGTCTAATTCCTCCGCTTAGTAGGCTGTGACTGACCGAGACTGCGGCTTGGGCTTCCGTAGAGACTTGAGACTGCGGGCACCCCCTGCCATTAGGATTGTTGAATGAGCTGTGAGAAGGGAGTCGGGGATATGGGACTCTTAGAGTCAAAAAATACTGGAGCCTCTTAGTTCTTCGTCTAATATGACCTTTTGATTTTGTTGATGAAAAATAATTAACCACAGAAGTAACTTGCCCAAAGTCAAACAGCGACTTAGTGATGAAACTCGAACTAGAACCCGGTGTCAGTGTGAAAGAGGATCAGCGATGTCTGTAAGGACATGATTGTGAGAGAGAGAGTAGTGACTACTAGAAAGGTGCCTCTTACAAAGTGGAGCCTGAGCCAGGACCTAAGCAAAGATTGAGAGTTGAGGGCTCAGGCTCTGCAATGGGTGTCAGTGAAGCGCTCCAGCAAAAGACTGAAAGCACGCATGCTCTCCTTAAACCCCAAGGAAAGGGAGGGAAAGTAGCCAACTCCCAGTGACCTGTCATTTCAGGCACTCTCTAGGCTATAAGAATAATGTTAGTTTGAATTTATTGAATCTTACCGTGCACTCAGCTGGCCCATTGTATGTATACTCATCTCAATGATTACATAACTTCGCAATTCAAACATCAGCTCAGTAAGGCCTTTCCTGGCTGCCCATCTTACAGAACTGGAGGTCATTATGCTAAGTGAAATAAGTTTGGCACAGAAAGACAAATATCCCATAGTCTCACTCATGTGGGAGCTTAAAAAGTTGATCTCATGGAGCAGAGATAAGTACCAGAGCCTGGGAAGGTGGAGTTGGGGGAGGCAGGGAAGAGATTGGTTAATGACTACAAACATATAAGGAATAAGTTCAAGTGTTTGATAGCACAGTAGGGTGACTATAGTTAATATATATATATATCAAAATAACTAGAAGAGAAGATTAGAAATGTTCCCAACACAAAGAAATGATAAATGTTCGAGGTGATAGATACCCTAAACACCCTGATTTGATTATTACACATTGTATGCATATATCAAACTACCACACCCCATAAATATGTACAAATATGTATCAATACAAACATAAATAAAATTGCTGCATGCACTATACTTCTTTGCTTCTTTTTCCCCCTAAGCATTTTGCCATCTAACATACTATATATTTTATTCATTTATCTTGTATCTCTCTTCTCATTAGATTATAAGCTCCAGGAAGGTAGTAATTTTGATCTCAGCTTTATCTCCAGGTCCCAGAAAATATAGAGGAGGGCACTCAATATCTATTAAATTAATAAAGTATATGTGATTATCCTTATTTTAAATGCAAGGCCATAAGACTACAGAAGGTTAATTTGCACAAGGTCCCATGGTGAGGGGCAGAGACAGAATTTGAAGTGGCTATTCAACGTCAATGCTGCAGCACTTTATGAATACGTCATATTCTTATATCCCTCATTGTATCCACCCAGCAAAGTCCTAAACCTGCATCAGTCCAACTATTGGTCTCTACTCTTACCTTTGGGGAGCAAAATGCTGCAGGAGACATCAGGACAATAATGACATCAATGTCCTGACCACTACACATTCAGTTTCCAGCTGAACTCCATCTTCAGCACACTCCCAAATCCTTCTTGTCTTCAGCTTCCTCTCCCATTTGCCACAATTATTCAAACCTTTAACATCCTCTTTAAGTCCCAACCGCATATCTACACCTCACACTCCCAGCAGATGAACTTGCTTCTACCTTAGAGAAAATAGAAACCATCACTGAGAGTCCTATTGTACTCCCTTACACAAAATTTACCTTTCTACATACCTATTTTCACATTCAACCTTAGAATTTATCTTTCAGTTTTAACAGAATAAAACTTTCTTATGGGAGAAGAGATTAGAATTTTGTCTGTCTAGTAAGTCTTCTTATGACTCTACCTTCTATTATTGGGTGAGCACATTATGGTGAGAATTATAGTGAACACTAGGGGCACGAAGGAAGAAAATGAGGTGGAAAAGTTAAAGAACGAAACTGATATTATTTCTAAGTTCACTGAAGGACTGGAAATAATTTAGAATGCAACCTAATGGAAGCAATTTAGGCTCTGAGAGGGTGATCAAGATAATAAAAGATAATTAGGAGTTGCCCCAGCAAAAAAGAGGGTACAGAATAGTGGAGGTAGAGGGAGCAGCATGTGCATGAACCATTTGGGCAATTTGACATAAGTGACATGACTGAACGAATAGGCAAAGAGTAGGTCATAAAATTGTGCCATTTTATGCTAAGGAGTTTGGATATGACTCTAAGCTCCAGAGCAGTTACAGACTGCAGAAATCACAGAATTGTGGAGTCATTCAGATGTCCCTTAGAGAGTGACCATTTCCCTAACTGCAAGTACAGGGAGGAAAAGTTGAAAGACAAGAAATGTCACATTCTCTGTGATTTACTGTTGCCCAATTCCCTCTACCCTTTTTCAGTTCTTTCCTCATCATCCTCTTACCTTACCCTATACCAAATGCAAACTTATTCCAAAACTTTCATGCAGCCTTATTTATTAAGGTATCTTCCATACCTAATATATCTTCAGCATAGTATATACTCAATAAATGTTTGTTAAATAAATAAAATATCCAACATATAATTCTATATGAATAAATCTTAAAATCTTAGAGAAATAAGAAATTGTCTCGAAAAATATAACTTTGAGACATATCAATTATATGCAAAAACATACAATCACATGATCACATCAATCAATGAAGAAAAAAATTTTCACAAGAAGAAGAGGGAAGGTAAGGAAAGAAGAAGAGGGATGGTGGGGGGAAAAGAAGGGAGATGCGAAAGAAAGAAGAGGGAAGGTGAGGAAAGAAAGTGGGGAAAGAAGAAGAGGGAAGGTGGGGAAAGAAAAAGAGGGATGGTGGGGAAGAAGAAGGAAGGTGGGGGAAGAAGAAGAGGGAAGGTGGGAGAAGAAGAAGAGGGAAGGTGGGGATAGGGAAAAGAAGCTGAGGAAAGAAGGTGGAGAAAGAAGAAGGAGGGAAGGTGGCGGAAGAAGAAAAAAAAAATCAACACCCATTCATGATTAAAAAAAAAAAAAAAAACCAAACTCAGAAAACTAGCAATAGAAGGATATTTACTCAACTTGATAGAAAAATATTGCAAATTCTTAATGGTGAGAAACTAGATGCTTTCCCTCTAAGATCAGGGAAAAGGCAAGGATGTCCCCTCTCACTACTCCTATGTGACATTATACTAAACCTACCTAATGTAAGATAAGAAAGGGAAATAAAAGATATTCATACTAGAAAGTAATAAATAAAACTGTCTTTGTAGATGACATGATTTTTTATGTAAAAAATACCTAAGAATAAACAAAACCCTCCTGGAATTAATAGGCAATTTTAGCAAGACTACCAGGTAAAAGGTCAATTGCTTTCCTAACACCAGCAAAGAACAGTTGGAATTTGAAATTAAAAACACAATACCATTTACATTACCCTCAAAAAATAAAGGGAAAATAAATACTTAGGCATAAATCTAACAAAATATGCACAGGCTTTATGTGAAGGAAACTAGCAAACCTCTGATTAAAAAAATTAAAATCTAAATAAATTGAGAAATATTCTCAGAAAGCATCAGTATTGTTACGATGTCAATTCTTCCCAACTTTATCTGTAGATTCAATAAGATCTCAATCAAAATCTTAGCGCATTATTTTGTGGATACCAACAAATTAATTCTGAATTTTATATGAAAAAGTAAAAGACCCAGAATAATCTCAAGAAGAACGAAGTTTGTGGACTGACATTACCCAACTTCAAGGCTTACTAAAAAGCTACAGTAAACAAGACAGTATGGTATTGGCAAACAAATAGACAAATAGACCAATGGGACAGAATGGAGAGCCCCAAAATAGATCCATGGAACTGTAGACAACTGATCTTTGACAAAGGAGCAAAGGCGATTCAATGGAGAAAAGAGTCTTTTCAATACATGGTGCTAGAACAACTGAAAATCCACATGCAAAAAATGACACGCACCTTATACCTTTGATAAAAATTAACTCAAAATGGATCTTAAGATGTAAATATAAAATTTAAAACTATAAAACATCTATAGGATAACTTGACTCTAGGTGACTTTGAATTTGGTGATGGCTTTTCAGATACAACACCAAAAGTATGATCCAATGGGGGTGGGGGAAACGTAATAAGTTGGACTTGATTAAAATGAAAAACTTCTGCTCTGCAAAGGCGCTGTTAAGAAGATTTTAAAAACAGTGCACAGACTAGGAGAAAATATTTGCAGAATACCTATTAGATAAAGGACTGTTACCTAAAATACACAAGGAATTCTTATAATGCAAAAATTTAAATTAAAAATAATTCACAAGCGGGCAAAAGATCTGAACAGACACCTCACCAAAGAAGATATACAGATGGCAAATAAGCATATGAAAAAGTGCAGCCGGGTGTGGTGGCTCATACCTGTAATCCCAGCACTTTGGGAGGCTGAGGCAGGCAGATCACAAGGTCAGAAGTTTAAGACCAGCCTGACCAACATGATGAAACCCCCATCTCTACTTAAAAAAATACAAAAATTAGCCAAGCATGGTGGCACGCGCCTATAATCCCAGCTACTCAGGCGACTGAGGCAGGAGCATCGATTGAACCTGGGAGGCAGAGGTTGCAATGAGCTGAGAGTGCACCACTGCCCTCAAACCTGGGTGGTGACAGAGCAAGACTCTGTCTCAAAAAGAAAAAAAAGAAAAGAAAGAAAAAATACTCAGCATCATATGTTACTAGGGAATTGCAAATTAAAAGAACAATAAGATACCACCACACACCTATTTGAATGACAAAAATCCAAAACCCAGACGTCATCAACTGCTGGCAAGGATGTAGAACAACAGGAACTCACATTTATTACTGGTGGGAATGCAAAATGATACAACCACTTTGGAAGACACTTAAGCAGTTTCTTACAAAGCTAAACATAGATCGACCACACGATCCAGCAATCATGCTCCTAGATATATCCAAATCAGTGAAAATGTATGTCCACAAAAAAACTTGCACATGAATGTTTATAGCAGCTTTATTCACAATTCCCAAAACCTGAAAGCAACCAAGACGCCCTTCAGTAGATAAATGGATATACTGTGGTATTTCATACAATTGAACATTATTTTGTGATAAAAAGAATTGAGCAATCAAGCCATGAAAAGACATGGAGGAACGTTAAATGCATATTGTTAAGTGAAAGAAATCAGTCTGAAAAGGCTATATACTGTGTGGTCCAGCAGTATGACATTTTGAAAGAGGCAAAACTATAGAAACAGTAAAAGAAAACCAATGGCTGTCATGGATGGGGTTGGGAAGGGGCAAAGAAGGATTAATATATGGAATAGAGACAGTATTTTAAGGGAGAGAAACTATTTTGTATGATACTGCAATGGTGGATACATTGTATTGTGCATTTGTCAAACTCCATAGAACTGTATAACATAAAGAGTAAATTTTAATGTAAACTGTGGACTTTAGTTAATGATAATGTCTCAATATTGGTTCATCAAATGTAGTAAACATGGTAATAATAGGGGAAACTGCTGAGAGGTGGGAAGTGAGGGGAGGATGAGATGAGTATGTAAAGCTCTGTATGTCTGCTCAATGTGTCTGTAAATCTAAAACTGTGCCACAAAATAAAGAAATGCATGTGTATACATATATTTCCAAATATGACTCAAGAAGAAATAGAGGAATCTTACAACTTCTAGAAAAAAAAACATTTAAAAGTTGTTAATCTCAGAAGAAAAGTATGCAATCCAGGCAGTTTTTCAGGCAATTGCTTTTGGGGCTTTGCTATAGACTGAATATTTGTGTTCCTGGCAAAATTCATATGTTGATGTCCTGTCAATTTTATAGTATGAGGGGGTAGGGCCTTTGGGAGATAATTAGGTTATGAAGGTAGAAACCTCATGAATGAGATTAGTGCCCTTATAAAAGAGACCCCAGAGTGCTCCCTTATCTTATTTTTTGTCTTTTTTTTTTTTTTTTTTTTTTTTGAGATAAAGTCTCACTCTTGGGTCGGAGTGGAGTGGCATAATTTTGGCTCACTGCAACCTCAACCTCCAGGGCTCAGGTGATCGTCTTACCTCAGCCTCCCAAGTAGCTGAGACTACAGGTGTGCGCCACCATGCCCAGCGAATTTTTGTGTTTTTTGTTTGTTTGTTTGTTTGTTTTTTGTAGAGACTGGATTTTGCCATGTCGCCCAGGCTAGTCTTCAACTCTTGGGCTCAGGCAATACACCTGCCTTAGCCTCCCAAAGTGCTAGGATTAGAGGCATAAGCCACTGTGCTTAGCTCCCTTGCTTCTTTGGCCATGTGAGGATGAATGAGAATATGGCATTTGTGAGCCACGAAGTGAGCCTTCATGCAACACCGAATCTACCAGTGCCTTAATCTTAGACTTCTCAAACTCCAGAATTATGGGAAATAAATTTCTGTTGTTTATAAGCCACCCAGTCTATGGTACTGTTATAGCATCCCAGACTAAAACAAGCTTTTGAGGAACAGATATTTCCTATGCTATACAATCTATACAGAGCATATGAACAGATGGAATGTTTCCCAGCTAATTCAGGTCTTAAAAACAAATAAACAAAAAAGGTCTTTTTGTAGTTTAACTGTGATTACCTTTGTCATTACACTTTTCTTTCTCCATATTTACTCTAGCCAAAGATATTGTTTACAAAAGTATCTATTTTCAGGGCAGCTTCATGGGGCCTGTAACGAGAAAGAGGCAAAACCATGGTGGGCAATCAAGTGGTGGCTCCATGGCAGGGCCACTGAAACTAATAGCTCAGTTAGAACCGTAGCCCTTCCAAAGCCCGACATGAGCCAGGGCTTGGAACATCTTCTACAGGCTATCCAGGACTTCAATGAGCAACAGAATGTTGCTGAATATCAACTGCAGCTGTTCGGGACTGAGACACCCAGCAGACTGCATCAACAGCTGACACTGCTCCCTAATGATATGTGTGTCACTCAAATAGCTGGTCTCTAGAATTAGTTTTAAATGCAGTCATTAAATAAAAAGTCCTCATTAATCAGGATTCTCTAGGGGTGAAGATGAACCTTAATTATGAGATTTGGATTTTGTATGAAAATATCTCTGTGTACTTGCTCTGCCCTGGGTCCCTATCTGTTGTTATTTTCCTACATGAGTAAAATTCCCGGAAGGATCCAGAGTGTACCAAACACCACATAGGCCAAGCCTTAAAAAGATCATTTTTCTGAATTCCTTGGCCTCCATATGTCGGGAAACCAAAAAGCTGGCAGGACTACTAGAATTTAAGCCCCATCCCCATGCTTGTACTGTAGATTATCCACAGAAGTAGGGGCTGGTGCTGGACAGGCACCAGTAGGAGGGGTCAGAGATTACTGCTATCAGCAATACAGAGGAAATGCATATTCTGGAAGGGGACAGGGAGGTGATGACTGGAAGAGCAAGTTCCTGGATCTCCTTTGATCTGGGCTTCTGAATATGCTGGGGCAGTGGTCCCCATCCTTTTTGGCACCAGGGACTGGTTTCATGGAAGACCGAAGGGGCTGGTGGCGGGGTAGGGGGTGGTTTCAGGATGAAACTCTTCCGCCTCAGATTATCTGGCATTAGTTAGAGTCTCATAAGGAGCGTGCAACCTAGCGTCCTCGCGTGCGCAGTTCACAGTAGGGTTGGCGCTCCTTTGAGAATCTAATGTGGCAGCTGATCTGACAGGAGGCGGAGCTTGGGCAGAGATGCTCCATCTTCCGCTGCTCACCTCCTGCTGTGCAACCTGGTTCCTAACAGGCCACGGACTGGTACCGGTCCGTGGTCCGGGAGCTGGGGACCCCTCTGCTGGGGCATGGATGCAGCAGTCTTCAGCTGCATTTTTCCTTCCTGGCAGGCTTCTATAGGTGCCAAGCCATGTCAGTAGGGCTGAATCTGACATCTCTCTGAAGTACCAGAACACCAGTAGGGACAAAAAAACACCAGGGCTGGATTAGTGGTCACAGCCAGGGTCCAGGATGCCTAAAATATAGCAGGGACATCTGTCCCTTGAAAGACTTGTTCACAATTGAAGAAGTTCAAGTTGATCATAAGGCACTAACCAGTGGCCTCTGTTCTAGGAGTCGTTGGAATCACTACCCTTGGGACCAGGGGCAGTCAGGGGAGTTTTGGAGAGGAAAATTGAATCATAAAAGAGCATAATTACAAGGCAATTTAGGGGAAAAAGAGAAGGAGATAATGGATTAGCTAGAGGTCCCTGGAGCTCAGAACTAAAGGCAGGGGAATTCAGGGTGGGAGGAAAGGACCTGTGGTGAGATCATCAACTGCAGTCTCTTGAGAATAAAACCCAAATTGCCATACACACCCTGAGACCATCTAGGTGCCCCCTTATGTTATCTCTGTAGCTCCTTAACCTTTCCTGTGTCCCTGAACTCCTCTCTATTTATTTCAGTTTCCTGCAGTAGAATTCAGTAGTTTTATTCTTGTGATGGTCAAATAGTTGTCTGTGGGGTCATCATGACTGACTTAGAACAGAGAGTTCACCTGCCTCACCAGGGACAATGCATCTCTATTCAGTGAGGGCCACAGAGATTTACTTACCAAGCAGCACCTCACTCATGCTGGCTATCTACAGCCAGAGCAGCAGATCTTTGTTCCTGCACCCAGGTGGGCACCTGAAAGTTGGATCATGGACCACTCCAGCCCCATAACACTTCTTCTGATTCAACTCAAATGCCCAAATTCATATCAGACGTCATACTAGACAACACACTTTGGCTGCTCTCCCAGAAACTAAGAGACTTATAGATACTTACGGAATGTGAACTTCATGCTGCTAGGCTTCAAGCTCTTACATGTAGATTAGGCTCTTTATCCTCAGTAAAATGGTGGAGCCATGATTCGTATTCAGAGATTCTGACATGTAAACACTACACTGCACTGCCTGTGTTCTGCTCACTGCCCACAGGCTGACCTTACCTCTCCACACATTTCAGTCTGCTGTGATATTTTCTTTCTTTCCTCTTTCTCATTTGCAATGGGAACGCTCCAAAGAGAAATTACTATTGTCCACGGCAGCAAGCTCAGCATTCTGGGAGTTAGAGGGTCCTGGCGGCCACTTGGTGGCAGCCTTAGGACTATAGCTACTGGAAGCAAGGTTACAACTAATTTCTCAGTGAATTATCTGTGAAAATGGGGAAAGGAGGTCACTAGTTAACCACTGGGTATAGGACACATCTCTAGTGCTCTATTGGACATAATAAAGAAGAAAATATTGTGTTTATTTTCAAGATATTTGCAATCCAGTTATAAATATTATATATGTATATATTTACACATATGTATATACACACACACACAAACACACAATGCCTTAAAATAACTTCTAAGCAGTATACAGGTAAGTTCAAAAGAAAAACATACATTGTACAGAAGCTCAAGGCATTATAGACAGAAGGATTAGTCAGAGTGTTATGTGCTTAAAAAATTGCCTCTTAGAATTTACTTTGGGTTAAAGTTTTGGAAGAGGGTGAACATATGGGCATATGGGGGCAGGGTGGGGCAGGGGAGATGTGGCAGGAAGGGCATCAAATGTAGTGGAATGACTTATGCAAAGGAATTAGGTTATCTGTCCCTCTTTTCATAATTTTCATGTCCATTTTGGTGGTTTGGGCTTGTCTTAAGGCAGCATATTTCCAGAACAGATACTTCCTCAACAACCTCTAATCAAAGCTAGTTAGAAATGACTCAGCTTCAGTGTCATGGTTCTAAGCAAGCTAAGGCCTACTTGGGAGTTTTACTGAATTCAGACATAGCCCCAGCTAGGAAATCCCTCGAGAGACTTGCTCAAAATTGAGGAAGCTCAGGTTTATTTTAAGGCACTTATCAGGGATAAGAAAAATTCCTGTCACACAATAGGCAAGCTCTACAGCCAACAAAAGGGCTTCCAAAAGTAGGTGATGGAACCATTTAGCAAAGCATTCTCCCACAGAATCTGGCACTTCTGGCTGCATCAATTCTCTATTTCTTTCTAATCAGGTTCAGAATCAAACCAATGCTTCCATCCTTTATTTTTTGGAGACAGGCTCTGAAGTTGGAAAGGTCAGGTGCTTTAAGCACGAAGTCAAGCAGCATGATGGTGGTGCTTCAGAAGAAAAGTTTTGTGAATCATGGGTATCTCCTCTGGAAAATGTGGAGATACCTGGTCACACACTGATACCCTCTTCTTGACTAGGGTCTACCTGCAGAATGCAGCTGCAGCAGATACGAACTGGGGTCCTATCAGTGCTCAGCACAGAGGAACTGCCGCTCTGTGAATTGTGTGGCCTCTGTTCTGGTTTTCAGAGGAGGCCAATATGCCCTTGATGTGTATTTTCCTGCCCAGCTCTAGGCCTTTGGTCTCTGCAGGTCCCTGAATGTAGTCCATTCCTGAGGTGCAGGTGATTGAGATTTGGGGGTCTGTTCTGTCTGTGGAGATGCAGGCAAGGTGCTTCCTTGCCTCCTGCTTGATTAATTTTGGAATGAGGAGTGAGCATGGCAAGTTGAGCCTTAGGAAGACTGAAGATGTAGAATGGATAGATGTCATGGTTCCAGCTTTCTCAGAGGCATCAGAGATTCCTGCTCCTACCTTGGTGTTAGTGCCTCAATGCTTGTCTTTCAGCTCTCACTGAGCATCCTGAAGCATCACTATAGTTTGCCCAAAGGTAGGGAGGGCTGAGCAGGAACGCTGGCATATTGGGGAGCAAGAGAGCTAAAGGAGCCAGCCATCCTTGCATGAAGAATGGCAAGGATTGCCTCCAAAGCGTGGTTTCTGGCTGGGAACTCCTTTTCTGATAGATGAAGAAATCCCTGTTAAAACTCCATGTCCACAGGAGCTAGAGATGTCAGAGCTATTTGACTGAAGGGCTTAGAGTTGGCTAGGCTCTAAAATCAAGGCATCTGCTAACTCCCAGAGTCTTCCCTCACAGAATCAGCAGACTCTGGGTCCTTATGGAGCTCATGGAGCCAGGAATGAAACTCTGAAATCCATCCATAATGAGCAATGTGTCAGGGAAGGCCCAGATAGGAGGGCTGGGTCTCTATGCTTGGATCCACATGCCCTTTCCACGTTTTCAAAGAGGATGGAACTATGAAGAAACAGCGGCAGCATTCATTCCATAAGAACTCAGGCACTATTACTCTATGAATCATTACTGAGCATTTATAATAAATGAAGAAGTCATATGAGGAGCAATGGTGACTTTCTCAGCCTGGAGCAACTATAGCAAGGGGCATAAGGAATTTAAAATCAAAGAAAATTCCTAGGAGGCGTGACTAGAAAGCTGTTACTCAGCATTCATTCAACAAGTACTTAACTAAGCACAGACCTTGTGCCAGACACTGGTGTGGCTTATTCTTGATCCAGGATCTAAGAAAGAATCATAGTCCTGAAAGCAAGCTTTGTGAGGGGGATTTCTCCAGCCTGTCAAAGTGAGGAATGTTACTATCATGTATCTTAGGAGACAGGTGGCAGGGCCCTCTTTGGGGAGTTCTCAAGTACACAGATCTAGTTAATGGGTTAATATACCAGCACAAAAAGGCCACTGTAACTCAAATCACATATCAAACTGACATCTCAGATATGCTTTACAGGCACGTCCATGGAGTGTTCCACTAAGGTTTACCCTAACAAAGAACATCACCAGGATTTAAAAACACTCGCCGTTATTGCTGATACAACCAGTAAATGTGAAGATTTGCATGTAGAGCAGATATTGTGAGAAAGTCTACGGATTCCCTAACTGTCTCTAACCTTGTTCTAGATGTGTCCTGTTCAATACACTTCCCTTGATCTTTATCAGGAGATCTTTAACATTTGGGATATTTTCTAGATTTACTACTTTAGAGTCCTAACCATATTGTTTAGGAAACTGTATTCAACCTAGAGTCAAAACCAAGTTGTCAACAGGTTTTGTATAACCAGCAGTTTACAGACCCGCTTTTGACCCCAGAAGGGAATTCAGCCTGAACCTCTGCCTCCTGCCCTGTTCTTCTCTACCTTCCAGATAACCAATCTTCTCAGTCCTCTCCTTCAAACAGATTTTAATTCAGCTGACAGGCACAAGAAATACAGGCTGATTAATATAAATGAGGGCTGCATAATTCATAGATTTAGTAATGAGATGTCTCATAAAAGTTTTGTAGGAAACAGGTGTTTTCTCCTAACCCTGGAAAATTATTTTCCATTAAGATATATGACTTTGTGGCCGGGTGCGGTGGCTCACGCCTGTAATCCCAGCACTTTGGGAGGCCAAGGCGGGCGGATCACAAGGTCAGGAGATCGAGACCACGGTGAAACCCCGTCTCTACTAAAAATTACAAAAAATTAGCCGGGCGCGGTTGTGGGCGCCTGTAGTCCCAGCTACTCGGGAGGCTGAGGCAGGAGAATGGCGTGAACCCGGGAGGCGGAGCTTGCCGTGAGCTGAGATCGCGCCACTCCACTCCAGCCTGGGCTGGGCGACAGAGCGAGACTCCGTCTCAAAAAAAAAAAAAAAAAAAAAAAAAAAAGATATATGACTTTGTTTTTATGCCTGTGTGGCACTGAGGGACGCATATTCTAGAGATGGCCATCGAGGACCTTGCCTCAACTCTCTTGTCTTCTCTAAGTCATATATGGGCATTCTGTGAAACCGATTTATTCATTCCATATTAATTCATTTAACTTATTTTGATTCATATTTCTATTCTGCTTATTGTTTATTCTTGTGAGCATATTATATGAAAATTCAGAGTACTTAAAATTGTTTGGATATCTGAATGGCAGGGCAAGTACACTTTTGCACATGTGCTAGACAAATCCACGCTTAACAAACAGTTACTGGGTGCTTCCTAAATTATAAACTGGTTTAACAGATACAATACTTTTTCATTTGACTCTGCCTGGAACATTTCCCTTCTACTCCTTCAACTGTCAGTTCATCCTTCAGTTCATTGTCTTAGGTGTTTCCTCTGAACATCTCCAGAACTAAGTTATTGACTCTCACACACAAATCCCTACCTGCAAAACAATAGTCATCATACACACATTTATTTTTTAAATGTTTCTCTCTTTTACTGAGATGAAACCTCCACTAGCTGACTCTTACCTGTTTTCTGCATTTATTACAGTGTCTTTTACCTTATAAATGCTTATAGATGCTCATTGAATGAATAGATGTGTTTTAGAGTTTAATATCTCTGATATAATAGATTCTTGGTCAAACACTGAGAGCTCAGTCATTTAGCTAATTGAGCATCTCAGAGTACATAATAAGAGGACTAGAAAAAGTTATAGGGCACCATTCTACCCTCAAGAGGGCCTCCATAAAGTGGATGGACCATTTGCATACAAAGAATTAAATGCCTACACATATCCCAAGCACCAAAAGAGTGGGTGAGTGAATGAATGATTAAATGAAATGAATAAGCAGATCATTTTAGAGTTATATAAAATGAGCTTAACCTTGGACTATTTTATGTTTCTCATCTCATTTTTCACATCTGTAAAATGGAAACTATCAATGTTCCTATTTAATAGGGTTGTGAGGATTAAATAAGATAATGACCGTAAAATTCTTAGCACAGAATCTGGTACATACCACACAACAAATGTTAAAAGTTATTTATTAGTAGTAGTATTGTTATTCTTATCATTAGGTTCCTGGGAAGGGTCAGGTAGGATGATTTGATGAAGGATCTATAAATAACATGTTATTACATTCTCAATAGGCTCGACAGGGGACCAGTTATAAAAGACTAATGCTGAAATGATTATCTTTGATTGGCAGCTCTCAAGCACTTAACTATTAATGAGGAACCCAAAGAACTTTTATTTAGATGGGTTATATTCTAGTGATATGCTGGTAAATGTTTAGCAACCAGAAGTGTTACTGCAGGGAAAAATTTTGGACTTGTAGTATTTACTTATTTCTGTGATATTACCATTCCCACCATCTCACCATGTCTAATTTCAAGCTATCAATATGCCTTCATTGAATGTGGAGAGATGTGCAGGAACACACACACACACACACATACACACACACACACACAATTTCCCCCATACAGATGCAGTAAACATATTACTTTGTTTTAAGTATGATGTATTTAATCATAAGCTTATATAACTTTTAAATTTAACCAACGTCCATACGTTATTCAGATTTCCTTAGTTTTTACCTACGGTCTTTTTTTTTCTGTTGTAGAATCTCATCCAAGATAGCACATTACATTAGGTCGTCATGTCTTCTGTTAAATAAAATTTATAGGAGACCACTGATTCGGACTAGGGTCCTACACTAAGTCTAACACGCCAAACCAATATGGAGTTTAACTATAGCAGCTGAGCTTTAGTTGATGGCAAGAAGTTCTGTAACCAATTAGCCAGTTAAGTTGAACGAAATAAGTTGTCTCTGCATTGCACTTTCATTTCCTATAACTCATTTCAGATAATGTTATTGGTGGGCATTCTCTCAATCCACTCCGGCTTGGAGGGCTGTCAGATTCACAGATCATTCTTGTTTTATTTTGCTTTCCTTCGTTTTGTTTTGCTGTTTTGTTTTTCTTTGCTCAAATAAACAGTTAAAATATAAACTTGTCTAAGGTTTTTTTTTCCATTCTCTATTCTGTTCCATTGGTCTCTGTGTCTGTTTTTGTACCAATACCATTGTTTTGATTACTCTAGTTTTGTAGTATCATTTGAAGTTGGGTAATGTGATACCTCTGACTTTGTTCTTTGTGCTCAAAATTGCTTTGGCTATTTGGGCTCTTTTTTGGTTGCATATGAATTTCATAACAGCTTTTTTCCAGTTCTGTGAAAAATGGCCTTGGTAATTTGTTAGAAATAGCATTGAATCTGTGGGTTGGTCTGGGCATTATGAAAATGTTAATGAAATTGATTCTTCCAGTCCATGAGCAAGGAATGTTTTTCCATTTCTTTGTGTTGTCTATGATTTCTTTCAGCAGTGTTTTGTAGTTCTCCTTATAAAAATATTTCACCTCCTTGGTCAGATGTATTCCTAGAAATTTTATTTTATTTTTTGTAGATATTGTAAGCAAGATTGTGTTCTTTATTTGGCTCTGAGCTTGCGCGTTATCAGTGTGTAGAAATGCTACCGATTTTTGTATGTTGATTTTGTGTCCTGAAACTCTACTGAAGTCGTTCATCAGGTCTAGGGGTCTTTTGCAGAGTCTTTAGGGTTTTCCAGGTATAGAATCATATTGTTAGAAAAGAGAGATAATTTGACTTCCTCTTTTCCTATCAGGATGCCTTTTCTTTCTCTTGCCTGATTGCTCTGGCTAGGACTTCCAGCTCTATGTTGAATACAGGTGGTGAGAGTAAACATCTTTGTCTTGTTCTGGTTCTTAGGGAAAATACTTCCAGCTTTTGCTCCTTCAGTATGATGTCAGTTATGGGTTTTTAGTAGATGGCTCTTATTATTTTGAGGTGTGTCCCTTCTATGCTTAGTTTGTTGAGTGTGTTTATCATGAAGAGATGTTGGATTTTATCAGATGCATTTTCTGCATCGATTGAAATAATCACATGGTTTTCGTTTTTAATTCTGTTTATGCGGTGGGTCACATTTATTGATTTGCATACACTGAACTAACCTTGCATCCCAGAAATAAAACCCATTTGGATTGCAGCGAATTAACTTTCTGCTGTGCTGCTGGATTCAATTTGCTAGTATTTTGTTGAGGAATTTTGTGTTTATGTTCATTAAGAATATTGACCTGTAGTTTTCTTTTTTTGTTGTGACATTGCCAGATTTTTATATCAGCATGATACTGGTTTGTAGAATGAGTTGGGGAGGGATCCTTTCTCCTCAGTTTTTTGGAATATTTTCAGTAAGATTGATACCAGCTCTTCTTTGTACATTTGGTGGAATTTTGCTGTGAATTCATCTGGTTCAGGGTTTTTTTTTGGTTGGTAGGTTTTTTTCTTACTGATTTGACTTTGGAGCTTATTATATGTATGTTCAAGGTTTTGATTTCTTCCTGATTTATTCTTGGGAGATTGTGTGTTTGCAGGTATTTATTCTTTCCCTTTAGATTTTCTAGCTTGTGCACATAGATGTGTTCATGATAGTTGCAGAGGATCTTTTGCATTTCGGTGGGATTGGTTATAATGTCACCTTTGTCATTTCTGATTTTATTTGGATCTTCTCTCTTTTTTCTTTGTTAATCTAAAGCAGTCTTTCAATCTTGTTTATTCTTTAAAAAGCCAACTTTTTGTTTCATTGATCCTTTCTATGGTTTTTTGGTCTTAATTGCATTAATTCTGCTCTGAGTTTAGTTATTTACTTTCTTTTGCCACCTTTGGGATTAGTTTATTCTTGTTTTTCTAGTTCCTTTAGGTGTGATGTTAGATTGTTAATTTGAGATCTTTCTATCTTGATGTTGGTTTTTAGCACTATAAACTTTCCTCTTAACACTGCTTTTGCCACATCTCAGAGGTTTTGTAGTGTTGTGTCTCTATTTTCATTTGCTTCTGTCAGTGGGATACCCCAGTATTATTGTGTGAGTGTCTAAGTCTTTTTGGAAGTCTAAAAGTACTTATTTCATAAAGCTGGGTGCTTCAGTGTTGGGTGCATACATATTTAGGATAGCTAAATCTTGTTGAATTGAACCCTTTATCATTATGTAATGCCCTTTTTTATTCTTTTTTAACGGTTGTTTTAAAGTCTGTTTTATCTGACACAAGAATAGTAACCCCTGCTCCTTTTTGTTTTTCATTTGTGTGATAGATCTTTTTCCCTCCCTTTACTTTGACCCTGTGGGTATCAATACATGTGACACGAATCAGGCAGCAGAAAGACGGGCGTTTTTCTAAATTCAGTTTCACACTCTGTGTCTTTTAAGTGGAGCATTTAAGTTGTTTACATTCAGAGTTAATATTAATATGTGAGATTTTGTTTGTCATACTGCTGTTATTTACTTGATTTGTAGTTTTGCTTATGTAGTTGCTTTATACATGGGTCCCGGATCCATGGGCTATGTGCCTATGTGTGTTCTTATGGTAGTGAGTATCATTCTTTCATTTTCATGTTTAGAACTTCCTTAAGCATCTCTTATAGGGTGGTGATAAATTCACTTAGCAATTACTTGTCTGGGAAGGATTCTATTTCTCCTTTGTTGAGTAAGACAGGCAGCCAAAGCAAAAATAGTTTTACTTTTTTTACCCAAGATGGTGGATTAGAGGCTTTTAGGGTGCCTCAGCCACTTGGAAATAGCAAAATAGTGCATAAAGATAAACTCTGGGAGAAAAATGGGAATTCATCAGTAAAGTGAAGGACACCCTAGGCCCTGAGGAGAAAGTGGTTAAGCAGCCCCTATGATGGCTTCAGCTGATAAAGTGAGTGAAGCTGAAGCTTTTTGATGAGGTGAGGCTTTTTAATTTTTTATTCTTTTTTTCCTTTGAAGGTATGACTGTGGTATATGTTGTATATGACAGGCTTCATTTCTGGATGCTTTCAAAGGGTCAGGGCTCTGTATAGTTTCCTTGGTTGCAGACAGATTTTTACAGTGACTTTCTCAAATGTCGCTTGATGTAGCAATGTATTTTTGTTTGGTGGTATAATTCAAGCTGCAGACCAATAGATAGTACTTGAGAGTAAAAGCCACCAAGAGGTTCTTACTCTGCATGCTCACCCTTGGTGGGACAGAGGAAACAGAAAAGGGTGAAAAACGTCCTTCCCCAGTGTAACTGGTCTTTGATGGGAGTAGAGCCCCTGGAGAAGCCTGAGAAGTACCTCTTTCAGCCCATGCTCCCCGGGCCGCAATAGAAAGAGTTGCTGCCACATCTGTAGCAGTGCACTGGTGATGGGGGCAGGGTGCAAGAGATAACCCCTTCTCCAAGTCTCCAAGAGCTTTGCTGTTGCCCCCTTCAGTGGCTGACACCGCACTTTCATTTCCTTTAATCCAAGGGAGGCTTTGGTGGGCTGCATTTTCCCCTCCCTGAAGGGTGGTCCATCCCAAGAGTTGGATGTCCAGGCGAGTAGGGGTCCACCTCCCTCTCTCCCCTTGGAATACGTGGGGCACTTTCTCCCAAACTGACCAAGGGAGCATACTAAGGCACTCAGTAATGACATACATATACTGGTTCCAGGTCACAAATCTATCCCTGGCTGCAAGTCATCCTACCCAGGAGAAACCTTCGCTTCAGCAATTCTCCTCCCACTCCAGTCCTGCAATGGAAGAGAACCTAATTTCAGTACTTACTGCTGGGGTGCTCCCACACTCACTGCTCAATTCTGGCTGTGGGGTTTCTTCCCCTACTCCAGAGCAAGCATAGCTGTAATTGTGGGGGTCTTTCCCCTACTCCAGAGCAATCTCTCTAGCCTGAGACTAAAATGTCTGCAGTGGCTGCTGTTGCCAGGTCGCCAACGACTTTGTATGAGCCCAGATTAAAATGGCGTCTTCCTTTCAGTCCTAGGTCTGGGAAAATGTCTGCAGCTTTTTCCAGTGTCTTTCCCTCTCTCTATCTCTCAGCCTCTCTCCAAGCTCACTCTTGAGCTTGGAGGAAACAGGGTGCTCTCTCTTGACCTGGGTTGCACAGATCACTAGCAGAAAGGTAAGAAATAGAGGGAGATTGGGATTGGCTGCCTCGCGCATGTACTGGGCTTCACTCACTTTATCAGCTGAATGCCATCATGGGGGCTGCTTAATCTTCTCCTCCTCAGGGTCTGGGGTGTCCTTCACTATTCTGATGAATCCATTTTCTTCCCAGAGTTTATTATTATTATTACTACTATTATTATTTTTCTTCTGAGATGGAGTCTTGCTCTGTCGCCCAGGCTGGACTGCAGTGGCACGATCTCTGCTCATTGCAACCTTCGCCTCCCAGGTTCAGGCAATTCTCCTGCCTCAGCCTCCCCAGTAGCTGGGACTACAGGCATGTGCTACCACACCTGGCTAATTTTTGTGTTTTTAATGGAGACGGGGTTTCACCATGTTGGCCAGGCTGGTCTCAAACTCCTGACCTCAAGTGATCTGCCCGCCTCAGCCTCCCAAGGTGCTGGGATTACAGGTGTGAGCCACTGCACCTGGCACTGAGTTTCTCTTTATGCACTATTTTACTATTTCCAAATGGCTGAGGCATACTGAAAGTCTGTAATCCATCATCTTGGGTAAAAAAAGTAAAACTGACTGGGCGCGGTGGCTCACGCCTGTAATTCCAGCACATTGGGAGGCTGAGAAGAGTGGATCACCTGAGGTCGGGAGTTCGAGACCAGTCTGACCAAAATGGAGAAACCCCATCTCTACTAAAAATACAAAAAATTAGCCAGGTGTGGTGGCACATGCCTGTAATCCCAGCTACTCGAGAAGCTGAGGCAGGAGAATTGCTGAAACCCGGGAGGCGGAGGTTGTGGTGAGCCAAGATAACGCCATTGCACTCCAGCCTGAGCAACAAGAGTGAAACTCTGTCCCGCTCCCCCCTCCAAAAAAAAAAAAAGGTAAAACTATTTTTGCTTTGGTTACCTGTACTTTTGAGGTTATACTCATGAAATTTTTGCCTAGACCAATGTCCTGGAGTGCTTCCCCAATGTTTTCTTCTGGTAGTTTCATGTCTTAGAATTGAGTCTTTAAGCCAGGTGCGGTTGCTAACACCTGTAATCCCAGTTCTTTGGGAGGCTGAGGTGGGCGGATCACTTGAAGTCAGGAGTTTGAGACTAGCCTGGCCAACATGGTGAAACCCCATCTCTACCAAAAATACAAAAATTAATCGGGCTTGGTGGCAGGCACCTGTAATCCCAGTTACTCAGGAGGCTGAGGCAGGAAAATAGCTTGAACCCTGGAGGTGGAGGTTGCAATGAGCCAAAATCACACCAACTGCACTCCAGCCTGGGCAACAGAGTGAGACTGTCTCAAAAAAAAAAAAAAAAAAAAAAAAAAAGAAGTCTTTAATCCATTTTGATTTTTGATTAGATTTTTGTATGTGGCAAAAGATAGGGTCCTAGTTTCATGCTGCACATGAATATCCAGTTTTCCCAGTACCATTTATTGAAGAGTTTGTTCTTTTCCCAATGTATGTTCTTGGCACCTTTGTCAAAAATGCGGTAAATGTGCGTTCATAAAAGAATGAAATCATATCCTTTGCAGCAACATGGATGAAGCTGGAGGCCATAATCCTAAGCGAATTAACGTACGAACAGAAAACAAAATATCACATGTTCTTGTAAGTGGGAGCTATTAAATCAAGTTTAGCCAAAAGCTGCCTCCTTACATATTTTAAGTTCAGCCTAAAGATTTCTCTGTATATTGTGAACTATAACAAGTGGAGGTGTAAACAGATGGTAGTCTACACTTGTACCAATCACTGAGTTTTGGCCAATCAAATGTAGTCAACTGTCCAAACTGTGTTCAAATAAGGCAAACGCCGAACTGTAACCAATCTAGTTGCTTCTGTACCTCTCTTCCATTTTCTGTTATCACTTTCCTTTTTCTGTCAATAAATCTTCTTCTACCATGGGGCTGCACCTGAGTCTCAGAGCCTACTTTGGCTCAGGAGGCTGCCCGATTCAGGAATCGTTCATTGCTCAATTAAACTAATTTAAGTATAATTTGGCTGAAGTTTTTCTTTTAACAGAGCTACACATTGAATACCCATAGACATAAACATGGGAACAGTAGACACTGCAGACTCCTAGAGAGGGGAGGAAGAAGGGCATGGGTCAAAAATCTACCTGTTGGGTATTGCTTATTACCTGAGTGCAATATACCCTTCTAAAAAACCTGTACATGTACCCCCAATATCTAAAATAAAAGTTGAGAAAAAATGAGTTCAGTTGTAAATGTGTGGATTTATTTCTGGATTCTCTGTTCTGTTCCATTGTTCTATTTACTTCTGGGTTCTCTGTTCTGTTCCAAACCAGCCTTGGTACTGGTTTTTAATGCCAATAACAAGGCTGTGTGATTATCATCCCCTCTTATCTCTCATTCTCTCTCCCTCTAGACAAAGAGCTTCCTGAGAGTCCTTCATTACTTTCTTTGAGTTCCCAGCACCTGGCACAGTCACTGGGACATGATAAGTGCTCAAAAATATTTGAGGAATTATACTGAAATTAAGAACTATTGGACTTCTTCTCCAAGAAAACACCAAATGGCGAATGACGCTGGTGCAGGGGGGAGCCCAGAGGCCCTGGTGGCCCTGGGATGGGGAACAGCGGTGGCTTCTGTGGAGGTTTCGGCAGTGGCATCCGGGGCCTGGGTCGCAGAGCTCACGGAGGCAAGGCCGAGGATAAGGAGTGGATGCCTGTCACCAAGCTGAGCCCCTTGGTCAAGGACATGGAGATCAAGTCCCTTGAGAATATCTCTTTCTTCTCCCTGCCCATTAAGGAATCTGAGATCATTGACTTTTTCCTGGGGGCCTCTCTCAAGGACGAAGTTTTGAAGATTATACCGCTGCAGAAGCAGACCCGTGCTGGCCAGTGCACCAGGTTCAAGGCTTTTGTTGCTATGGGGGACTACGATGGCCACGTCGGTCTGGGTGTTAAGTGCTCCAAGGAGGTGGCCACCGCCATCCGTGGGGCCATCATCCTGGCCAAGCTCTCCATTGTCCCCGTGCAGAGGCTACTGGGGGAACAAGATCGGCAAGCCCCACACCATCCCTTGCAAGGTGACAGGCCGCTGCGGCTCTGTGCTGGTGCGCCTCATCCCTGCACCCAGGGGCACTGGCGTCGTCTCAGCGCCTGTGCCCGAGAAGCTGCTCATGATGGCTGGTATCGATGACTGCTACACCTCAGCCCGGAGCTGCACTACTACCCTGGGCAACTTCGCCAAGGCCACCTTTGATGCCATCTTTAAGATCTACAGCTACCTGACCCCTGACCTCTGGAAGAAGACTGTATTTACCAAGTCTCCCTATCAGGAATTCACTGAACACCTCGTCAAGACCCACAGCAGAGTCTCCGTGCAGTGGACCCAGGCTCCACCTGTGGCTACAACATAGGGTTTTTATACAAGAAAAATAAAGTGAATTAAGCCTGAAAAAAAAAAAAAAAAGAAATATTGGAGAATCTACAGACAGCAGCCAAGAAAGATGAAAACGGCATTCACAAAGAAAGAAAAAGAAAAGCTGGCACACTGTTTAGCCTAAAGAAAATAATGAGGCATTTACCAGTCTTCAAAGAGATTTGATAATGAATTTTTAACCAAAAGATGCTAAGTTTGAAGGAGTCATTTTTACATATAAGTGCACTTTATGCATGCTATCCCTTAATCTGAAAGAATAGGAAAGAGGGGACGGGCAGGAGGGAAGGAGAGAGAGAGAGAGAGAGAGAGAGAGAGAGAGAGAGAGAGAGAGAGAAATTAAACTACCCTGGGTTACACGCAGATTTCTCCATAGCATCTTTCAGTGGCAGAAAATAGTGGTGTGATGTCTACACCATTCTGAGGAAAATAATGACCCTAAAGTGTGATCCTAAAATGCTATGTCCAGTCGAGTTGTCCTTTTAACTGTAAAGCTCAAAGACAGCCATTCTTAAATATATGAACACTCAAGAAATACAATACTCATAAATCTTCCTTGACAGAATTTTGGCCACAAAATCCAGATAACCAAGAAGTGAATAAAAATATTTAGAAATTGAGAAGAAATGGTAAAAGACTGATAGTGAGGACCGAATCGATTTCAATGTAAAATGGAGACTGAATAATTATGGAAGTTAAGGTAATAGAACAGAATATAAATGTTATTAGAACTAAAAAAAATAAAAATCTAAAGGTGGGAGAAAGAAGGTTAGAAGCCATGAGCAGGCTAATTTCCTTATCTATAGCAGAAAGTCAATAGATACTATCTAAAGTTGAAATGCATAATTATAAAATGATTCCAGAGGAGGCAAAGTTGCTGTCCAGTTAGTTTCCCTGTCTACTCAAAGGACTAAACTAGAGAGTGGACTTTGCCACTAAGTTCCATTATATATTTAAGAACTATCTTCTTGAAATCAAAATTGATTGAGGACTATCCTTTCCCTAAAATTAAAAGAGGCAACAATCTCCACATTAGATGTTTTAAAGGTTGGGTAACCAACTATCTGTCTGCAGTTTAGAAATGAGTGCAGAGAGATATTAGTGTCCTTATAAGCTGCAAATTTCTGGTGTCAGAAAGAAGGCTGAAGCCTATCACCCACTAGCCCTAGGCTCTGGTGTTCATCTCACTATTATCAAACCACCAATGACAGCAAACTAAAATGAAAAAGAATGGAACCAGCCAGCCAGTACAATCTTAGTGCTTAGGCAAGGAGATGCAAGAGAGACCAGGACAATGAGCTCAGACCCATCTCCAGATGCTCAGGGTTAAGATCCAAAGAGAGAGAGCAAGGGAGAGAGACTGGTAAATGGGATAGCAGTCTTTATAGATAGTAGCCTCTCTGCTTGAGGAAGAAGGCATAAGGATCCGAACATAAATTCCTAGGGGCCTAGTTCTGTAATTTTTGTCCAGCAGCAATACGGACAGTGAATGAGACAAAGCAAGAGGAAGAAAAATGATAGCCCAGTCTTATCACGTATGCACACAATCTCTTTGTACACTTGCAGTCTCCCACACAGATGCCTTGAGTATCCTGTGCCCTTTGCCTTCATAGTTAGAGAACACCCCTTACCTGTATGCCACCTGTTGTTTCTTCTTCCCTGTTTCTGGTTATCTCCATAACTGGAGTCTCTCCTCAGACAAAAACAAAACCCATCTATCTTTCTCTCGGTTTCAACAGGCAATCCCTAATTTGCCATTGCCATGAAAACTTTGGGGTACTGGGGAGAAGGAAAAGAAGGAGAAGCAGGCTTTGTTTGGCTAGTGATTGTCAAACCTTGGTGCAGAAAAGGACTTCTGGGAAAAGAGTTAGCAGAGAGAGCACAAGACAAGAGAAAAAGAAAAGAAAGAAACTTTCTGGGCATGTTGCTTTGGCTGAAGAATGTGTCAGAAAAAGAAGGAAAATCTGAGTTTGCCATTGTCAGCACCCTGACTCCTAGAATGTTGTCTTAGGTCGCCTCTGAGCACTTTACTCAGTGTCTTTCCACTCAAGCATTAATTTGGCTGTAGTAACTGGAGCAAAATCCCTGTGTCTCAATGCCCGATTTCTTCATCAGTGGAAGGAGGACATATGAAATGGTAAAGTTTCTTAAAACAATCTAGAGAGATGCAGGGGATCACAGTATTATATGTGAAGTTCCTTGCCCAATGAGATACCATCTCACACCAGTTAGAATGGCAATCATTAAAAAGTCAGGAAACAACAGGTGCTGGAGAGGATGTGGAGAAATACGAACACTTTTACACTGTTGGTGGGATTGTAAACTAGTTCAACCATTGTGGAAAACAGTATGGTGATTCCTCAAGGATCTAGAACTAGAAATACCATATGACCCAGCCATCCCATTACTGGGTATATACCCAAAGGATTATAAATCGTGCTGCTATAAAGACACATGCACACGTATGCTTATTGCTGCACTATTCACAATAGCAAAGACTTGGAATCAAACCAAATGTCCATCAGTGACAGACTGGATTGAGAAAATGTGGCACATATACACCATGGAATACTATGCAGCCATAAAAAAGGATGAGTTGTGTCCTTTGTAGGGACATGGATGCAGCTGGAGACCATCATTTTCAGCAAACTATCACAAGAACAGAAAACCAAACACCACATGTTCTCACTCATAGGTGGGAACTGAAAAATGAGATCACTTGGACTCGGGAAGGGGAACATCACACACTGTGGCCTATTAGAGATATGCTCTGAAATATTTACTGATAAAATGACATGATGTCTTGAATTTGGTTCAACATAAGGAATTAAAGTCAGATTGGTCTTGGTTTGACAATTGTTGAAGCTGAATGATGGGTAAAAGTGAGTTTGTTATACTACTCTCTCTACTTTTGCATGTTCTTAAAATTTTCCATTATAAATATGTTAAAAATACTTTTGTGAACTCCTACTAGGTGACAGGTGCAGAGGATGCAACAGCAGGTTTTGATAATAAAATAATTCAAATTTATTTGATTTCTTCTTACCTAGCCACTTTTCTCTTGTGCTCTGCTATAGATGAAATACTTCATTTCACAGAAAGAGAGTCCTATCCCAGTTTACATGGTTGGCTTGAGTCCTCAGCTATGTAATGGGCTCAAGAAAAATTATTGTTCTAGATTATCTGGCATTTTCTCTGCTAAATTGGGAGCAACACTCTTACATAATTTTTCTACATTTCTTTTCCAATTATAAGTACAAATATAGGAATTTTGACTAGAATTTTACTAAAGTTAACATTAGAGATTGTACAACATTATACAATTTGATCTTATATCCAGAAATACGGGTATTTTCACTCATTTTACAAAAAGCATCTTCCAGATTCTTTATGATATGGAGTTATGATTTGTTAACTGATTTTAACTTAAATTCCATATTGTTACAAACACAAACTGAAGTGGCTTCAATTTTATGGTATTAAAACATATTTAAAGCAAACATGGAAATTGAAAAGTATTAGGTTGGAACCAAATAATCATAAAGGTACCTAGGATTATAACAAAAATTAAACATTATATTTAACTCTGAGATTCCTAGGAGAAAAGACAAAAAGGGAAACTGTACATTATATAGTTCTCATAGTTTAATAGAAAGAATGCATTTTTTTGGTAGGTAGTTCCTTTTAGAAATAACAAAATAGAAAATGAGTTCAACCACTGCTTTATAGAAAATAGGGAAATGTTCTTCAATTGAGCATTTCTTTTCCTCACATTAATAAACTCTGCACACACCTCCTATGTTAATAGGAAATAGGAATTCCAGATAACAAATGTGGAAAGTTGAAATAATCCTGACAAATTTTTCAAATCAATTGTTGAAAATCTTTATTTAGAAAAAAATCTTTAGTTGGAAAACAGCAGAAACCAAAGAAAAACACACTTCATGTAAACAACAGAACACTATGCTAAGTTTAGTTCTACAATAAAAGCCACACAAATCTGTGTGTGGCCAAGGATGAGGATACAGAGAAAAGAAAAAGAAAATTGAGAGAGAGGTAGAAGATAACTCTTTGCTTACTTCAGGTCTTGTCACCTCTGGAAAATAATAAGTTAGGATGGCCCTAGTCTACTAGCATGCCAAAGGTAGAACCAATATAATCTCCTAAAATATGAGATTTGTGTCAATTCTTAGGGTAACTCACTAAGGTGGTTTGGTTCCACCAATGAATAAAGTTTCTAATTCTACACTAAGCTCATCCTTTGGAACATCAATCTCATCTCCAGATTCTTCCCCAAGCTTCTTCCACCAGGGTGCTTGTATGTGCTTCAGGGTTGTGAGATGGGCCTGCTTGGCCTTGGCTGCCACAGGCCTGGATCTACTTAGGAAGAGCTCAGGTTCTTTGCCTTCTGCCTCCTTTAGACTTGGTGCCTCTGTAGTGGACAGAAAATAAATAGATGAGAACAAGAGTCCTATGCCAGGCAGGTAGGAACTTGGAAGCTACAGAGCTGTAACCCTGCAGGCAGAAACAGCATTCCAACTCTGAATGTATTACTTTTGAGACAGGGTCTCGCTCTATTGCCTAAGCTGGAGTGCAGTAGCATGATCACGGTTCACTGCAGCCTCATCCTCCTGGGCTCAAGTGATTCTCCCACCTCAGCTTCCTAAGTACCTGGGACTATGCCACCACACCCAGCTAATATTTTTTCTCTTTTTTGTAGAGATCTCACTATGCTGCCCAGGCTGGTCTCAAACTTCTGGACTCAAGCAATCCTTCTGCCTCAGCTTCAAGTGTTGGGATTACAGTCATGAGTCAACATATTTGGCCCATTTCTGTTTTTTTTGAGATGGAGTTTTGCTCTTGTTGCCCAGGCTAGAATGCAATGGTGCGATCTCAGCTCACTGCAACCTCCGCCTCCTGGGTTCAAGTAATTCTCCTACCTCAGCCTCCCGAGTAGCTGGGATTACAGGCGTGCACCACCATGTCTGGCTAATTTTGTATTTTTAGTAGAGATGGGGGTTTCACCATGTCGGTCAGGCTGGTCTCGAACTCCTAACCTCAGATGATCTGCCTACCTCGGCCTCCCAAAATGTTGGGATTACAGGCATGAGCCACCGCGCCCGGCCATTTCTGTGTTTAAAGGAATAAAAAAAGATGTAGATTTTTGTAAGATGGTTTATTTATTTATTTATTTTATTATTTTTGAGACGGAGTCTTACTCTGTCACCTATGCTGGAGTGCAGTGGCACGATCTCTGCTCACTACAACCTCCACCTCCCAGGTTCAAGCAATTCTCCTGCCTCAGCCTCCCGAGTAGCTGGGATTACAGGCACCCACCACCATGCCCAGCTAATTTTTATATTTTTAGATGGGGTTTCACCATGTTGGTTATGCTGGTCTCAAACTCCTGACCTCGTGATCCGCCACTTCGGCCTCCCAAAGTGCTGGGATTAGAGGCGTGATCCACCTCGCCTGGCCAAGATGGTTTATTTAAAGAACAGAAACTTTAATAGAACCTCGTCCTATAGATGAGAGGCTCAGTTTCAGCCATTTATCCAATTTCAAAATATAAAATTCCCAAATAGTAGCCATTAAAGAAAACACTGGTCCTTTCTGTTCACATACACTAAAGAAATCCAAGAGGCTGACTGAAACACAGGGGCTTCATGGATGGGATCTCTCGTTAAATGGGTCAGTGGTTATGATGAATTAATTTTTGTAAAAGTACTTCATTAAAAATTATAGGCCAGGCGCAGTTGCTCACGCCTATAATCGCAGCACTTTGGGAGGCCGAGGTAGGCAGGTCACAAGGTCAAGAGACCGAGACCATCCTGGCCAACATGGTGAAACTCTGTGTCTACTAAAACTACAAAAATTAGCTGGGCATGGTGGTGCTTACCTGTAGTCTCAGCTGAGGCAGGATAATCATTTAAACCTGGGAGGCAGAGGTTGCAGTGAGCCAAGATCACGCCACTGCACTCCAGCCTGGCAACGGAGGAAGACTCCGTCTCAAAAAAATAAAAAAAAATTATAAAATGCGCTACAAGAGAATGACACTGTAACTATTGTCATCATCTACTTATAAAATATGACCAAAAGCTTTTCAGATTACATAGTAAAAGATGGCTAGTAGGGCTCAGCATCTGAAATTAATAACTTCGGGGTGACACATATGAATGATGGCAAGGCTTGGGGAAACACATAAGAAGGAGGTTATAAAATCTGCATCATTTGAAAACATTATGTGCTGGTCTGATCTATGTAAAAATTTCCTGAGGTTAGGGGATGAGCTAAAGATGCTTACTAATGGTTTCCTTCTGAAGGTTTTGGATGTCACAAACCTTGCATAGGTTGTTCCTTTTAGAGAACAAAAGTAAAATGAGCACATACTCATTAGCTGTTCAACATTGGTGCTGATCTGTGCCATCAGAGCTTCTCTGTGCTGCTGGGCTCGCTCTTCCACGGCCCTGCCCATGAAGTAGTGTTGCAGTCGTTCTTGAGCTTGGGCATGGAGTTCCCTACTGACCACATCTGACATTGGAGAGCCCTGGAAACACAGGACAGAAAAACTTATCACAAAGAGGACATAGGTATCAAAGTACCCAACCACTTAGCAGAGGTTTTAGAATGCTTAGCTGTCTCTCATTTTATCAATTGAATCTTATGATTGATGTCTATCTTGTATTCTTACGCAAGTATTAAATAGTCTCTTAAAAGTTCTAGATAAAAATAATGGTGGAGAAGTTTTTTGTCTTTCTTTTTCGTATGTGACCATACTTTACTTTCTCAGACACTGTGGAATTACGGGAGAGGAGATAAAAAACAACTACAAAAAAAAACCTGATTAAAAAATGAACAAAATATAATCCTGTGGGAAAAAAATGACTTGAATAGACATTTCTGAAAAAAGATAAAGAAACAGCCAGTAAACACATGAAAAGATGCTCAAACTCACTAATTAGGAAAATGCAAGTTCAAACCATAAGATACAACTTCATATCTATTAGCTGCTATCAAAAACAACGACTACAACAAAAATAACTAATGCTGACAAGGATGTACAGAAACTGGAACCGTGTGTGTGACTGGTAGAAATGTAAAATGGTACAGCCACTATGGAAAACAGTATGGCAGTTCCTCAAAAAATTTTTAAAAAGACTTAGCATATAATCTAGCATTTACATTTCTGGATACTCACCCAAAAGAATTGAAAGCAAGTACACAAACAGATATTTGTACACACATGCTCACAGTAGCATTATTCACAATAGCCAAAGGGTGGAAGGAACCCAAGTGTTCCTTGGATAAACAAAATGTAGTATACATAATGGAATATTATTCAGCCTTTAAAAAGTAGAAAATTCTGACACATGCTAAAACATGAACCTTGAAGACATTATACCAAGTGAAACAACGAAGTATGATTCCACTAATGGGGTACTTAGAGTAGGCAAATTCATAGAGACAGAAAGTAGAATGGTGGTTGCCAGGAGCTGGGTAGTGGGGGATGGTGAGTTAGTGTTTAATGGATGCAGAGTTTCAGTTCTGCAAAATGAAAAAAGTTCTCAAGATGGATGGTGGTGATGGTTGCACAAACAATATGAACGTACTCAATGCTAGTACACTACATTTAAACATAGTTAAAATGGTACTTTTTACATTTTATCTATTTTACCACTCTGAAAATAAATAAATTTAAAAAATATAGGTACATGAAGCCACACAAAACTTACTGTATCAGAATTTCTTGGGGTGTGTGGGGCTTGGGTATATAATTTTTATAAAGGCGATTAAATTTGTAAATGATTAAAACTGTTAAAAGCAATATGTCCTCTCTACAGAGCTTAGGAACTGATTATTTATTGGAGAGAAGGCATGCTTCTGTCTGTCCTCATTCCATCTCTGCTTTAAAAACTTTCAGTTGTGGTTCTGCCCCTCTCTCCAATTAGGTTCTGGTGCTTGGCTAAGGGAGGAGTTGCTAATATGCTTGATAAGCACTTAAGAGATTCATTGGCCATATACACCATGGAATACTATGCAGCCCTAAAAAAGGATGAGTTCATGTCCTTTGCAGGGACATGGTTTATGTCCTGGAAGCTGGAAACCATCATTCTCAGCAAACTAGCACAAGAACAGAAAACCAAATACTGCATGTTCTCACCCATAAGTGGAAGTTGAAAAATGAGAACACGTGGACGCAGGGAGGGGAACATCACACAGTGGGCCTATCGGGGGATGGGGAGCTAGGGGAAGGATAGCATTAGGAGAAAAACCTAATGTAGATGACAGGTTGATGGGTCCCAAACCACCCATGGCACGTTATACCCACGTAACAAACCTGCACGTTTCGCACATGTATCCCAGAACTTAAAGTATAATAATAACTAAAAAGAA
This sequence comes from Macaca nemestrina, assembly GCF_043159975.1. Classification (NCBI taxonomy): domain Eukaryota; kingdom Metazoa; phylum Chordata; class Mammalia; order Primates; family Cercopithecidae; genus Macaca; species Macaca nemestrina. The sequence continues at coordinate 162,059,669 of NC_092126.1, read as the reverse complement.
GAGATTCATTGGCCATGTTTTATAGGTGGCCAGGCTGATTATTTTTAAAAGCTCAGGACCCCTAAAATTTTTTTCAGCACTTAGGTTAAAAGAACTTTATTAAAAATACAGCTTTATTCACTCCTCAGCAAATGTACAACAACAGAAATTATAACAAACTGTCTCTCAGACCACAGTGCAATCAAACTAGAACTCAGGACTAAGAAACTCAATCAAAACCGCTCGACTACATGGAAACTGGAAACTGCTCCTGAATGACTACTGGGCACATAATGAAATGAAGGCAGAAATAAAAATATTCTTTGAAACCAATGAGAACAAAGACACAACATACCAGAATCTCTGGGACACATTTAAAGCAGTGTGTGGAGGGAAATTTATAGCACTAAATGCCCACAAGAGAAAGCTGGAAAGATCTAAAATTGACACTCTAACATCAAACTTAACAGAACTAGAGAAGCAAGAGCAAACACATTCAAAAGCTAGCAGAAGGCAAGAAATAACTGAGATCAGAGCAGAACTGAAGGAGAGACACAAAAAACCCTCCAAAAAAAATCAGTGAATCCAGGAGTTGGTTTTTTGAAAAGATCAACAAAATTGACAGACCGCTAGCAAGACTAATAAAGAAGGAAAGAGAAAAGAATCAAATAGACACAATAAAAAATGATAAAGGGGATATCACCACCGACCCCACAGAAATACAAACTACCATCAGAGAATACTATAAACACCTCTACGCAAATAAACTAGAAAATCTAGAAGAAATGGATAATTTCCTGGACACTTACACTCTCCCAAGACTAAACCAGGAAGAAGTTGAATCCCTGAATAGACCAACAGCAGGCTCTGAAATTGAGGCAATAATTAATAGCCTACCAACCAAAAAAAGTCGAGGACCAGATGGATTCACAGTTGAATTCTACCAGAGGTACAAGGAGGAGCTGGTACCATTCCTTCTGAAACTATTCCAATCAATAGAAAAAGAGGGAATCCTCCCTAACTCATTTTATGAGGCCAACGTCATCCTGATACCAAACCCTGACAGAGACACAACAAAAAAAGAGAATTTTAGACAAATATCCCTGATGAACATCGATGCAAAATCCTCAATAAAATACTGGCAAACCAAATCCAGCAGCACATCAAAAAGCTTATCCACCATGATCAAGTGGGCTCCATCCCTGGGATGCAAGGCTGGTTCAACATATGCAAATCAATAAACATAATCCAGCATATAAACAGAACCAAAGACAAAAACCACATGATTATCTCAATAGATGCAGAAAAGGCCTTTGACAAAATTCAACAGCCCTTCATGCTAAAAACTCTCAATAAATTCGGTATTGATGGAATGTATCTCAAAATAATAAGAGCTATTTATGACAAACCCACAGCCAATATACTGAACGGGCAAAAACTGGAAGCATTCCCTTTGAAAACTGGCACAAGACAGGGATGCCCTCTCTCACTACTCCTATTCAACATAGTGTTGGAAGTTCTGGCTAGGGCAATCAGGGAAGAGAAAGAAATCAAGGGTATTCAGTTAGGAAAAGAAGAAGTCAAATTGTCCCTGCTTGCAGATGACATGATTGTATATTTAGAAAACCCCATCGTCTCAGCCCAAAACCTCCTTAAGCTGATAAGCAACTTCAGCAAAGTCTCAGGATACAAAATTAACGTGCAAAAATCACAAGCATTCTTATACACCAGTAACAGACAAACAGAGAGCCAAATCATGAATGAACTTCCATTCACAATTGCTTCAAAGAGAATAAAATATCTAGGAATCCAACTTACAAGGGATGTAAAGGACCTCTTCAAGGAGAACTACAAACCACTGCTCGGTGAAATGAAAGAGGACACAAACAAATGGAAGAACATACCATGCTCGTGGATAGGAAGAATCAATATTGTGAAAATGGCCATACTGCCCAAGGTAATTTATAGATTCAATGCCATCCCCATCAAGCTACCAATGAGTTTCTTCACAGAATTGGAAAAAACTGCTTTAAAGTTCATATGGAACCAAACAAGAGCCGGCATTGCCAAGACAATCCTAAGTTAAAAGAACAAAGCTGGAGACATCACGCTACCTGACTTCAAACTATACTACAAGGTTACAGTAACCAAAACAGCATGGTACTGGTACCAAAACAGAGATATAGACCAATGGAACAGAACAGAGCCCTCAGAAATAATACCACACATCTACAGCCATCTGATCTTTGACAAACCTGACAAAAACAAGAAATGGGGAATGGATTCCCTATTTAATAAATGGTGCTGGGAAAATTGGCTAGTCATAAGTAGAAAGCTGAAACTGGATCCTTTCCTTACTCCTTATACGAAAATTAATTCAAGATGGATTAGAGACTTAAATGTTAGACCTAACACCATAAAAACCCTAGAAGAAAACCTAGATAATACCATCCAGGACATAGGCATGGGCAAGGACTTCATGTCTAAAACACCAAAAGCAATGGCAGCAAAAGCCAAAATTGACAAATGGGATCTAATTAAACTAAAGAGCTTCTGTACAGCAAAAGAAACTACCATCAGAGTAAACAGGCAACCTACAGAATGGGAGAAAATTTTTGCTATCTAGTCATCTGATAAAGGGCTAATATCCAGAACCTACAAAGAACTCAAACAAATTTGCAAGAAGAAAACAACCAACCTCATCAAAAAGTAGGCAAGGGATATGAACAGACATTTCTTAAAAGAAGACCTTCATACAGTCAACAGACACATGAAAAAATGCTCGTCATCACTGGCCATCAGAGAAATGCAAATCAAAACCACAATGAGATACCATCTCACACCAGTTAGAATGGCGATCATTAAAAAGTCAGGAAACAACAGGTGCTGGAGAGGATGTGGAGAAATACGAACACTTTTACACTGTTGGTGGGATTGTAAACTAGTTCAACCATTGTGGAAAACAGTATGGTGATTCCTCAAGGATCTAGAACTAGAAATACCATATGACCCAGCCATCCCATTACTGGGCATATACCCAAAGGATTATAAATCATACTGCTATAAAGGCACATGCACACGTATGTTTATTGCGGCACTATTCACAATAGCAAAGACTTGGAATCAACCCAAATGTCCATCAGTGACAGACTGGATTAAGAAAATGTGGTACATATACACCATGGAATACTATGCAGTCATAAAAAAGGATGAGTTCGTGTCCTTTGTAGGGACATGGATGCAGCTGGAGACCATCATTCTCAGCAAACTATCACAAGAACAGAAAACCAAACATCGCATGTTCTCACTCATAGGTGGGAATTGAACAATGAGATCACTTGGACACGGGAAGGGGAACATCACACACTGGGGCCTATTATGGGGAGGGGGCAGGGGGGAGGGATGGCATTGGGAGTTATACCTGATGTAAATGACGAGTTGATGGGTGCTGATGAGTTGATGGGTGCAGCACACCAACATGGCACAAGTATACATATGTAACAAACTTGCACGTTGTGCACATGTACCCTAAAACTTAAAGTATAATAAAAATAAAAATAATAATTAAAAAAAAGGTCACAATATTTCTCCATTGTTTCCTTTTAGAAGTTTTATAGTTTTAGGTTTTGCATTTAGGCCTATGATCTACTTTGAGTTAAATTTTGTATATGAAGTGATGTAGGGCTTCAAGTTCAATTTTTTTTATATATGGATAGCCAATTGCTCCAGTTTTTCTACTGTATTAACTGTGCATCTCTGTCAATAATTAGTTGGCTATACATGTGGATTTATTTCTGGATTCAAGTATGTTCTACTGATTTGTTTTTGTATCTTTGTATCAATATCACTGTTTTGATTCTATAGCTTTATAATTGCAATCAGGTAACATTAGCCCTCCAACTCTGTTCTTTTTTGCAGTTATTTAGCTATTCTATTCTAGGTCCTTTGTATTTCTATATGAATTTTAGAATCAGTGTGTCAATTTCCACAAGAAAACCTGATGGGATTATGATTGTGCCGAACGACATTCTGCCTTGTTCCTAATCTTAGAAGAAACATTCAGTCTTTTGTCATTGAACATGATGTCAGTTGTAGGTATTTCATAGATATCTTTCATCAAGTGGAGAAAATTTTCTCCAAATTCCCAGTTTGTTAAGATTTCGTTCTTGGGGTGTGTGGGGTGTCAGGACTAGATATTGTATTTTGTCAAGCTCTTTTTCTGCATTTATTGATATAATAATATGATTTTTCTTAGTCTGAGTCTGTTAATATGGTAAATTATACCTGAGATAAACTTTACTTGTTCATGATATACTAGCCTTTCAACATATTGTTAGATTCAATTTGCTAAATGAATAACTATTTTGAGATTTATCCATGTTGTTAAAAGTTTTAATGTTTAGAATTTTGAGATAAATGTTCATGAGGAATATTGTTCTGAAATTCTTTGCTTTTAAGGTCTCTGGTTATGGTGTCAGGGTATTGCTGGTCTTATAAAATGAGTTGGAAAGTTTTTCCTCTTCTTCAATTTTTTATGGAATTGGCATTATTTCCTTCTTAAATGAATCAGTGAAGCAATCCAGCCATGCAAGTTTTCTTGTGGAGAGGTTTTCAGCTACAATTTAGTAGACATATAGATTTATGAGATTATTCATTTTATCTAATTCTCAGGTGAACTGTGGTAATTTGTCTTTTGAGGATTTGTCTATTTCATAAAAATTGTTTTATTGGTATAAAGGTACTAATATTCTCTTATTCTTCAATATCTGTATAGTCTATATTGATGTCACTTCTCTTACCTCCTGATGTTGGTAATTTATGTCTTCTTTTTCCTGATCAGTCTGGCTGCAGTTTTATAAATTTTATCGATCTTCTCAAACAATCAGCTTTTAGTTTCATTTATTTTTCTCTATTGCTTTTGTTTCCTAGTTTATTGATTTCCCTTTGATCTTTATTTCCTTTCTTCTGCTTACTTGGAGTTTAATTTTCTCCGTTTCTAGTTTCTTAAGTTATAAGCTGAGGGTTTTCTTGTTTTTGTTTTTTAGTGAGAAAGAAGGGGCTGTCTGTTTCTGTTTGTTTTTTTTTAAAGAGACATAGTCTTGCTATGTTGCCCAGGCTGGAGTACAGTGGCTATTCACAGGCACAGTCATGGACCACTATAGCCTTAAACTCCTGGGCTCAGGAAATTCTCCCGCCTCAGCCTCCCAAGTAGTTGTCACAGGCTACTGTGCCCAGCTCTTTGAGGCCTTTGATTGGAGACCTATCTTCTTTTTAAAATACAGGTGTTTAGTGATAAAAATTTCCTTCTAAATACTGCTTTTGGGGAATCTACAAGTTGTGAAAGATGGAGTTTTCATTCAGTTTGAAATACTTTATAATTTCCCTTCTGATTTCTTCTTTGAGCCTTTGGTTATTTAGAAGTGTGTTGTTTAGTTTCCATATAGTTGGTAATATAACCAGAGATATTTCTGTTATTGACTTCTAACTTAATTGTATTGTGGGCAGAGAATATACTTTGTATATATATATTTTTTAGTTTATTGAGATTTATTTGATGGTACAGAACATAGTCCATCTTGGTAAATGTTCTATGTGCAATGTTCATTAAGAAGAATGTTATTTGGTGAAGTTTTCCAAAAATGTCAATTAGATCAAGTTGTTTAATAGTGTTGTTCATATCTACCATATCCTTGCTGCTTTTCTGTGTGCTTGTTCTATAAGTTGTTGTTGAGAGGGTTATTGAAAGAATTGTGGCTTTATTCCTCATCACAGTTCTATCAGTGTTTGCTTCATGTATTTTTTTATTGTGGTAAAATATACATAAGATTTATCATTTTAACCATTTTTAATCGTACAGTTCAGTGGTATTAAAGTACATTCATATTGTTACATGACCACTGCCCCTGTCCATCTCCAGAACTTTTATATTTGCCCAAATTGAAATTCCATACTCTTTAAATACTATCTTCTCATCCTACTCCCCAACTTCTACTCCTGAAAACCGCAATTCAATTTTCTATTTCTATCAATTTGCCTTCTCTAGGTATCTTAGATAAGTGGAATCAGATAATATTTGTCCTTTGTATCTGGCTTATTTCAGTTAGCATGTCATCAAGGTTCATTCATGTTGGCTACATGTATTTTGGAGCACTGTTATTAGGTATATAAACATTTAAAATTCTTATGTCCTCTTAATTGATTCCTTTATCATTATACTTGTTCCACCTTTTTTCATATTTAAAGTATGCTTCTTGTAATCAACATATAATCAGGCTTTTTTATTCAGTCTGCTACTCTGCTTTTTAATTGGGGTGTTCAGACCATTTTTAGCTATTGTAATTACTGATACAATCACATTTGAGTCTATCATTTTGCTTTCTTTTTGTCCCATCACTTTATTTTTCCTCTTTTTCTGCCTTTTTTGATCAAGTATATTTTATGATTCAATTTCATCTCTTTTGTAGACTTATTAGCTATTTTATTATCAGTTGTTAGCTATAACTCTTCGTTTTTTAAATTTTAGTGGTTGCTTTAAGGTTCATACCATACATGGTTAACTTATAAATCTACCTTCAGATGATAACATATCACTTCATATATAGTATAAGAACCTTTCAATAGTATAGCAATCCCCCAGTTATCCAAGGTTTCACTTTCTGTGGTTTCAGTTACCTGCAGTAGAGTACAATAAGATATTTTGAGAGAGACAGAGAGACCACATTCATATAACTTTTATTACAGTATATTATGATAATTGTTCTACTTTATTACTGTGGTTGTTAATCTCTTACTGTGTGTAATTTATAAATTAAACTTTATCATAAGTATGTATGTATAGGAAAAAACATGATATATACAGGGTTCAGTACTATCTGCAGTTTTAGTCTTCCATTGGGGGTCTTGGAATGCATCTTCTGAGATTAACGGGGGACTACTGTATATTTACCCAAGTACAGTCATGCCTTGCTTAACGACAGGAATAGGTTCAGAGAAACGTGCTGTTAGGTGATTTTGTCACTGTGCGCCTGTCATCGAGTGTACCTACGCAAACTTAAATGGTATAGACTACTACCTATGTAGGCTATGTGGTATACCCTATTGCTCTTAGGCTACAAATCTGTACAGCATGTTATTGTACTGAATACTGTAATCAATTTTAATGCAATGGTAAGTTTTTGCATATGTAAACATATAAAAATATAGAAAATGTCCAGTAAAAATATGCCATTACAATATTAGGTGACCACTGTTGTATATATGGCCCAACACTGACTGAAAATTCATTATGTGACACATGGCTGTAATTACCATTTCCAGTGCTCTTAATTTCTTTATGTAGAGCCAGATTTCTCTCTGGTATCTTTTCCTGGCATCATTTTAAACAGAAATGTTAAGTGTTTTACACCTTAAAGAACTTAACATTTCTGATTTACATTCCCACCAACAGTGTGTAAGTGTTCCCTTTTCTCCACATCCTTGCTAACATCTGTTGTTTTTGACTTTGTAATAATAGTCATTTTAACTGGTATAATATGGTTATTTATTATGATTTTAATTTACATTTCTCTGATGATTAGTGATATTGAGCATTTTTCATTGTTTGTTGACCACTTGTATGTCTGTTCATGTTTCTTGCCCACTTTTTTTTTTTTTTTTTTGAGACAGGGTCTCTCTCGGCCGCCCGGGCTGGAGTGCAGTAGCATGAACATGCCTCACTGCAGCCTCAACCTCCTGAGCTCAAATGATCACCCCACTTCAGCCTTTCAAGTAGCTGGGACTGCAGACAGGCACCACCATGCCTGGCTAATTTTTAAATTTTTTGTAGAGACCAGGTTTCACCATGTTGCCTAAGCTGGTTTCGAATTCCTGGGCTCAAGTATTCCTCCTGCCTTGGCATCCCAGAGTGCTGAGATTATAGGCATGAGCCACAGCATCCGGCTTTGCCCACTTTTTAATGGGTTTTTTTCTTCTTGAGTTGAGTTCCTTGTAGATTCTAGATATTAGCCCTTTGTTAGATGTATAGCTTGCAACTATTTTTTCCCATTCTATAGGCTGTTTACCGTTGATTGTTTATTTTGCTGGAGGGGAGTTTGCAATACAAGCATGTAAATGTGCATTTTTACTCCCTCAATCTATACGAATAAAAAGAATTTAACATTTTTTACAACATTTCTGGAATGTTAAATTCTTTTTTGGTAGTGCAAGTGTACTGGTGATCAAGTCTTTCAGCTTTTGTATGTCTGAAAAAGCTTTTTTTTTTAACAATTTTTTTTGCTAGGTACAGAATTCTAGGTTGGACAACTTTTTTTCCTTTCAGTACTTTAAAGCAAGGTATCTTCTTGCTTGCAGTGTTCCTACTGAGCAATGTAATTTTTGTCTTTATATATCATTTAAAATTTTTTTTGTTTTTAAGATTTTCACGTATCACTGGTTTGACAATTTTGATTATGATATTCCTTGGCACAGTTTTTTCCATGTACTTGTGCCTTAACTGGTTTGGGTATGGGCTTATCATTTTTAGTTTGGAAAGTTTTCAGCCATTATTTTTCTCTACATTTCCTTCAGGGATTCCAATTTTTCACTTATTGGGTCACTTACAGTCCCACAGCTCAGTAATGGTCTTTTCAAATATTTTTCTCTTTTTTCCCTCTCTGTGACTCATTTTGTGCAGTATCTACTACTATGGCTTCACCTTTATTATTAATTTATTATTAGACTTCCATCTAGCAAAGTCTAATCTGCTATTAATTTGATCAAGTATATTTTTCACACCATACTTTGAAGTTTTTATCTCTAGGAGTTTGATTCAGGTATTTTAAAAATATTTTCCATATTTCTACTTGACTTTTTGAACATATAGAATACAGTTATAATGACTGTTTTAATGCCCTTCTCTGCCAATTTTAACATCTATGTAATTTCTGGGTTGGTTTTATTGAATATCCTCCTCATTATGGGTCATATTTTCCTACTTCCATGCATGCCTTTAATATTTGATTAGCTGCTAGACATTGTGACTTTTACCTTGTTGGGTGCTGGATATTTTGACATTTCTTAAAATTTTGAGTCTTTTTTTGGAATGCTGTTAAATTACATGAAAACATTTTAATCTTTTTTTGACTCTTGATTTTATAATTTGTTTGGCAGAATGGAGCTGTCTAGGCTAATCATAATCTACTATTAAGGGAAGGTCTTCCTGAGTACGCTTCACAATACCCTGTGAATTATGAGTTTCTCCAGTGTATTTGATGGGAACAGGCACTATTCCTGGACCTATGTGAGTTCCAGACACACTTCCGTCTTACCTTTTCAGATGACTGTTTGGAAAATTTGGCTTTAGATAATTTCCTCACATGTACATGCTGATTAGTATTCTGGAGAATACTCAAGGGGTAGATTCTGTAGATATCTGGGGTTCTCTCTCTTTGCAGCTCTCTTTGCTCTGGTACTCTGTTCTATGAAGTCTAGCTCCCTTGGTGTCACCAGACTCTCAGTGCCATCTCCTTAAGGATTCTAAAGAGCTCTTCTCTTCCTTGAGCTATGGCCTAAAAACTCTTTCAAGGCAGTAAGCTGGGGTAATTATAGGGCTCGCTTTGTTCCCTCTCAGAAATTATTGTTCTTTGTTGTCTGATGTCCAGGGTCTTGAAAACGATTTTCTCATACATTTTTATCTGTTTATGTTTGTTTCTTTTTCTGGTTGTTTCAGGCAGGAAGTAAATCTAGTCCCTGTTACTCCATCTTGGCCTGAAACAAATGTCAGGACTTTTTCCACTGTCTACCTTTTTATGGTAATCACAGAGGGCCTGACATAGAAGGGTGGTTTTTTCCTCCTCTCTTTCTCCACAGACTCCATTAAGTTTTGGGTCCCTAAATCCAGATTAGCAGGAGGGGAAAGTAAGAGGGCTTACTTACACTTCCTGGACTAAGCTATGCTATTCAATTCAGGTTTTACCATTGCTGTGTTCCAGTGATTACCAGATACATGCTCAGCTACTAATATATTTGCACTTCATTTCCATTTGTATAGTGGTTTTTGTTTGTTACAAAAAGTCCTTTCATTTTGGGCGCTCTGGAGGAATGAAAGGGTGAATGACAGGACTGCCTAAATATCACATTAAACCTCTAACATCAGTTATCCAGAACCTTCAAATTTGAGAAGTGTGTGTGTGTATCTGTGTGTGTGTGTATGTATGTGTGTGTGAGAGAGAGAGAATGAACTCAGGCACAAACACCACCACCACAATCACAACAAAACTCATGAAAAGCACCAAGATACACTATGAGTGGTTGGTTCAAATGAGGGAATAATTCTGATAGATTGAAATGTATAAACTGCCAACTTTGTCCATAAAATTACAGAAGTGTGAAAGCATGGGAGAAACTGTAAGAGTAAAGAAAGTAGAGGTAATCAGCAAAGGTGCAGGTGATTAAAATTAATGACAGGAGTGGTGAGTTACTCCCAAGGCAGAAAGGGAAATGACCTTTGAAGACACATAGGAGTAGATGGTCAAGAATTCAGGTGGGAGAAGTGAATAACACGTGACCTGCAATACTGTGGTCATAGAAAGTCAAAGATATGGACATTTCTGTTGGGATAAAGGCGCTAGCAGTATATTTGTGGTAAGATCATAAGAGGCAAATAGTCAAATGCTATATCTTATTGGCTTCTGGAGGTACATTAGTAGTCCAACAAATGTAAGAATGAATAATCATTGATTGACAATTACATATACTCTTTCTGGAAGGTTCAAAATAGTTCGAGTTTTACTGTATATTGCAAAAGAAGCAATGAACAAGTCTTATTGACGTAGTATGGGAAAAAACTGATTTAAAGCAGAGTCTCCTTCACCACTGACTATACCTCTATGGCTATGTAACTATAAAAAGATATACCATTACTTCTATGGAAAAGCCAATGCATTACTTTATACCAGCAATAAATGTATACACACATACACACACACACACACACACACACATATATATATATATATATGACACTGTTTTGTTGATCAATATCATGCACTGGAATAATGTAATACTGATATGGCACAGAAGCCTACATACCAAATGTCTTCTGACATAGTGATCCACTTGTTGCTTCAGTTCAACTCGGCGTGCATCAGTGAGTTCTTGGAGTCCTCGCCAAGAAGCAAATAGTTTCTTTTTCTTATGGCACTTTGCTAGGAATTTAAGTGCCTGGAGGAAAAAAAAAAATTGAAGGTTTGTGATTTTTCTCCCCTAACTAATAGAACTATTTTCTCACTACAATATATGGTAGTGACCACATTGCAATATTGATTAACTCTGAGTGTGTATAAGGAGGGGAATGGGACTGTGACAAGACGCAGGAGAACAGTGATTTTGAAAATACAGTCTTCTGTAGTGCTTTTTACAAGGATATAGTCACGTATTATTTGTGCAGTAAGCAATGAAGAGGAAAAAAGCAATAGATTCTAGTCTCAATTCTAGTCCCTTATAAACTATGATTCTGGGCAAGTCACTTGATCCCTAGAGGACAGATTCTATGTCTATAGAAAAAAGGGGCCTTAATTCTACACAGCCTACAGGATTGTAAACAACTAGGAAGACAGTATATTTCTGTCTGAATTATTTCCCATGTCCTTCAGAATGGACTCTGGTAAAAAGAAATTTTGTAATAGGCATGATATGGGACAAATTTGCAATTATTCTTCCCAATTGTTTTCACTCTTCTTGTGTCTTTGTTGTTTTTATTTTCATCAAAGTTACATGTTCACATTATTTAAAGCAAGGGTCAGCAAATCATTGCCCACAGGCCAAATCTAGCCTGCTGCCTGTTTTCATAGGGCTTGAGAGCTAAAAATGTGTGTGTGGTTTTGTTTTCGTGTTTTTGTTTTGTTTTGTTTTTTCATTTTACATTGTTAAACAATTTAAAGGGAAAAGAATATTTAGTGGCATGTAAAATTATATGAAATTCAAAATCTAATGTTTACAAATAACTTTTTTTTTTGAGATAGAGTCTCGCTCTGTCACCAGGCTGGAGTGCAGTGGCACAATCTCAGCTCACTGCAACCTTCAACCCCCCAGGTTCAAGCAATTCCCCTGCCTCAGCCCAGAGTAGCTGGGATGACAGGCGTGCACCACTGCACCAGGCTAATTTTTGTATTTTTTAGTAGAGATGGGGTTTCACCATGTTAGCCAGGCTGGTCTCGATCTCTTGACCTTGTGATCCACCTGACTCGCCCTCCCAAAGTGCTGAGATTACAGACGGGAGTCATCGTACCCCACCTCTACAAATAACATTTTACTGGAACACAGACATGCTCATTTGTTTACTGTTGGCTATGGATGCTTTTGTGCTATAACTGAATACATGTGACACACTGCATGACCTGCAAAGCTTAAAATATTTTATTATATAGCGCTTCCCAGAAAAGTTTGCTGATATAACTCTATCGTTTAATGTGTCAGTTTCGTAAGAATTACTAGAATGCTATTGTTTAATTTGTCAGCTTCATAAGAATTACTAGAATTCTTACTAGAGTTACCCATTTACCCTGTCCCCTGACTCAAGGGCAACAATTTAATTCAGTTTATTCTTTTGACATTTAGCTCCGCCTATTTTTCTGTGATTTTTTTTTTCAGATATAGGCATTACCTATTGATTTTCTTGTATGAAAGGTATGAATTTAGCTCTCTTTCACTTGCTTCTACTCCCCATCCATCCTATATTATTATATCATAATTTTAGTTAATGTTCAATGTTTGCAAAATTATGACCACATAAAGGCTATTCACTTTTGAACAATATAGTATACTATAATTACTTTTCCTTCCTTGCACATTTTTATTTTCTCTGGAATTATTAATTCTCTTTTCTCCCATGCTTTGTTTTCCATACTACCGATTATATTTTATAAACTCTGCCCTACTTTTCAACACATTAAAATACATCAGGCATTCTATCAAATTCATTTTCTTGGACACACTTTCTGGAGCTTCCTGACCTGCTCTCTATACCTTGGGCATAGCTGTCATCCTGTAGTCTCCATTCACCATCATCTCGGTGACTACTTTTTATCTTTCCCATGTGTTTCTTGGATTCCATGTTGCCTTCTTTCTCAGGTTATTCCCTCTTATCTAAAAATGTCTTTGGTCTGTCCTTATCTTTAATTAATAATTTGGTTGGGTATAGAATTCTAGTTGGAAATCATTTTCCTTCAAATATGTGACAGTCTCACTTCAATACTTTTTAGCTTCCAATGTTGCTGTCAAGAAGTCCTTTTGTTCCTAGTACATCTCACAGTATTATGAAACAAATGTGGAAGTGTTTCTGTCACTGTATTGGACACTTAATTGGTCCCCTTAATCTAAAATTCGTGACATTCAGTTCTGAGAAATCTTCAGTTATTTGACTTTTTCTCTTCTGTTTTTTCTTGTTCTTGATTTCAAATGTTTGGCTGTTTGACCTCCTAGACTGGCAGTGTTTTCTATCCATCTGTTTTTTTTTTTTTTTTAATTAAAGATTCTACCTTTTTTTCTTTTTCTAATGATATTTCATATGTTGACCAGGCTGGCCTAGAACTCCTGAGCTAATGCCATCCTGCTGCCTTAGCCTTCTGAGTAGCTGGGATTGCAGATGTGTGCCTCTGGCAAAATCTTTTTTCCTTGCTTTCTGTGAGATTTCTTTAACTTTTCTCCCACAATCCTTTTATTAGTCTTTCAGTTTTCCCTGTCGAATTTTATTCTCTGTGTTCCCTTTTATATGGTATCTTGGTTTTGTTTCATATATTATGTTTCCTTATCTCTCTGAGGATATTAATAACAGATTAAAAACATTTTTTCCTTATACCTGCAATGTTTATATTCTATCAAGTTGTTTTATTCCATTTGTTTTGTCTTTGGCTTTCCTTAGATATTCAGTGATAATTATCCTTTAGTTGATATTTAAGAGTGGGCACTAAGAAGCGGTTTAGAAAATTTCCCTAGTACCCTTTACTTTTTTGGTATTTTTTTTTAAGACAGGGTCTCACACTGTCACCCTGGCTGGAGTGCAGTGGCTTGATTATGGCTCACAGCAGCCTCAACCTCCTGGGCTCAAGTGATCTTCCCACTTCAGCTTCCTGAGTAGCCGGGACTACAGGTGTGCACCACCAAGCCCAGTTAATTTTTTGTAGAGAAAGAGTCTTATTATATTTCCTAGGCTGGTCTCAAACTCCTGGGCTCAAGTGATCCTCCCGCCTCAGCCTCCCAAAGTGCTGGGATTTACAGGCGTGAGTCACCATGCCCGGCCTTGTTTTCAGTATGGTACTTGAGTTTTCAACTGTGCTTGCATCCTTCTGTTGAGACTCTCTTCTTTCCTTCTATTCTCCCCTTTCATTTATTTTTCTCTTTTAGCAAATTTCCTCAATTTTTAGCCACTGGAGAAACAATGCCTCTGTTTTTGCATCAAGTAAGAGAAGAACAGAAGGTGGATAACCGTTCTGGCCTTTCTTTTCCTGCCGAGGACACTAATAACCGGTTCTTCCTGAGGGACGAGTTCATTGAAAGGATATTCCTACTCCTTTATATTACTTTTTTTTTTTTTTTCAGGCTGGATCTCATTCGTATTGTCCAGGCTGGAGTGCAGTGGTGTGATCACAGCTCACTGCAGCCTCAACTTCCCAGGCTCAGGTGATTTTCCCCACTTCAGTTTCCCAAGTAGCTGGGACTACCAGTACGTGCTACCATGCCTGGCTAATTTTTGTATTTTTATTAGAGATGAGGTTTTGCCACATTGCCCAGGCTGGTATACTACTTTCAATGAGGCTAATGAATTATTTCCCATTTTTTTTCTTAGCAAGGTCAGTAGCAGTGCCAACAGAAGTATAATGTGAGTCATATAAGTAATTTCAAATTTTCTAGTAGTCACATTAAGAAAATAAAAAATGGGCAAAACAATATTTACTGAGTTATATAAAACATATAACTCTGTATACACAAAATATTAGTATTTCATCATGTAATCAATATAAAAAAGTATTAATGAGATACTTTACACTTTTTTTCATGCTACGTTTTCAAAATCTGGTGGGTATTTTACACTTACGACACATTTCAATTTGGACTAGCTACATGTCAAGTTCTTCATAGCCAGCTACGTATGCTTAATGATTATTTTATTGAACAGTGAAGGTCTCTAGTGTGTCTTAGAAAAGGATACCTTAGGCCAGGCACAGTGGCTCACACCTGTAATTCCAGCACTTTGGAAGGCTGCAGCGGGAGGATCACTTGAGCTCAGGAGTTGGAGACTACCCTGGGCAACAAAGTGAGACTTAGTCTCTACTGAAAAAAAAAAAAAAAAATTAGCTGGGCCTGGTGGTGCAAGCCTGTAGTCCCAGCTACTGTGGAGGCTGAGGCGGGAGGATCTCTTGAGCCTCGCAGATCAAGGCTGCAGTGGGCTATGATTGTACCACTGCACTCCAGCCTGGGAGACAGAGAGAGATTCTGTCTCAAAAAAAAAAAAAAAAAAAAAGAAAGGATGCTTTAAAAATATGGCAAAATGTATCCTTTATTGACTATTGCCTTGTTATAATTTTCTCTATTTTTCTATTTCTTTTCTCAGTGTACTTTCCCATTTTTCTTTCTCTTTTCCTTCTTTGAAAGTAATTCTTGGCCAGGCATGGTGGCTCACACCTATAATCTCAGCACTTAGGGAGGCTGAGGCAGGAGGGTCACTTTAGCCCAGGAATTCAAGGCTGTGATGCACTGTGAACACACCACTGTACCTGGGTGACAGAGTGAGACCACGTTTCTTTAAAAAAAAAAAAAAAAAAGTAATCCTCTTATTTCCTTTTCCATTTTGGCTAACTTCACTTTGACTTCATCTTATTTTTATTAATGAGATGCAAAGACTATAAACATGACTTTGACCCATCCCTTTTTGCTCTTAAACAGAGACGCATTCCTTTTTTTTATTAATGAGATGCAAAGACTATAAACATGACCTCAACCCATCCCTTTTTGCTCTTAAACAGAGACTCAATTACCTTTTTTTTTTTTAGCAGATATGAGGCAAATGCGACTAATCTTCCTTTTGTGCCACTGTAAAGTATAAAAGCCAAAACAACTTTGCCTTCATAGCCTTCAGATACATTCTTATAATGACCCCTACTTCTTTCTCTAAGAAATGGTAGGCAAACCGGGATATTTCACTTTATAGTAGAGGATCCTTTTACAAAGTATTTAGGGTCATCTAAATCAGGCAAGGTAGTAAGTCAACTTAATAAGGGCCCACCTAATTCTATGACAGGGAAGACTTTAAAAAGGAGGTATTTATGAGTTAAAAGTGTTAGAAAGAAGCCAAAGGTTCCTCCAAAGGAAGTGTCTCCAACCCTGATATCAACTGGTTAATCCTTAGATGACTTTGTTTAGCAGAAGGTAAATATCAGGAGTATGTGTGATTCAGTGATGGTGCAGGACTGTTTGTTGCAGATACAACCTGAGATCCCCAGAAGAGCCTGAAGAAGGAGTAGGAGGCAGGCATCTCTTCCTATTTCTCTAGCATTTATTCTACTATGTTTTTGGATGATTTAAAAAAAAAAAAACTTTGTAAAAAGTTAATCACAGAGACTGTTCAAAAATCTATCACAGTAGAAAACTGAAATTGACCTAAAAATTCAATAAGGATTGTTAAGCTAAATGCTATAGGACCTGAAATCCTAATATGAAAGTTAACCATGTATAAGATAATAACTGGATGTTAGGAAAACTGGTCATTAAATTTTAAAAACCACCTTGTGCTATGCTTTTCCAAGGCAACAAAATAGTACTATCCTCTAGAGAGATCACAGAAAGATTGCTATTTAAGAACACGAGGCTGGGCGTGGTGACTCATGCCTGTAATCCCAGCACTTTTGGAGGCCAAGGTAGGCAGCTCATGAGGTCAAGAGATCGAGACCATCCTGGCCAATATGGTGAAACCCAGTCTCTACTAAAAATACAAAAATTAGATGGGCATGGTGGTGCGTGCCTGTAGTCCCAGCTACTCAGGAGGCTGAGTCAGGAGAATTGCTTGAACCTGGGAGGTGGGGGTTGTAGTGAGCCAAGATTGCGCCATTGCACTTCAGCCTTGCAACAGAGCAAGAATTCGTCTAAAAAAAATATATATATATATATATATATATAAAATTCTATAATTAAAATGTTATAATGATCTAAATATACCTAATATCTGTGCATTAAAAAAATCAAATATCACATGCTGCACTTGCAGAGAACTTTGTAATTTACAAAATACATTCCCATGAATTAGGGTAACTGATCCACATAACAACTGAGTGAAAAGGGTAAGGGTAAACATCTATTCACACATCAAGCACATGTGATGAGCTGACAACAATAAGACTTAGCTCCTTATTCCTGAAGAACTCACAGCCCAAGTAAGAAGGGAAATAATTAACAAAACAACATTGTAGTATAGTAAATGATGTACAAGGTTCTAAGGTAGTACTAAGGACTGAGTGTCTAAACCAGCTTGGCCAGAGGTAAGGAGGTTTTCTTTTACAAAAGAAAAAACTAAGGCTCAAGAAAACTAAGTGTCTTGATAAAGGCTTTACAACAGGTAATTAGCAAAGTCAGGTTTGAACTCATGTTTTTGCCTCTTGATTCAGAGCTCTTTTCACTGCATTAGACTCACTGCTCTTTGAAGTGTGACAGCTGCTTTATACTCTGTGAGAGACTGCCTCTGTTGGTGAAAATTTTTCCTTTCCCTGTACCCTCTCCAATGTTTCTGGATAATCAATGCTGATTTCTCTTCCATTTCCCGATAGTGTTTCTCCACCTGACCTAAAAAGATGATAGACACTATTACAACATACTCACTGCCATGCTTTCTTAAGTTCTGGAATCAGGACAATGATAATAATAATCTTGCTTTCTTTTTATTTTTGCCAATACTGTTCACTAATTTTCCCAATTCTATTATTTTACCATGGTTCTAAGATTTTAGAAACAAAGCTTTCCCAGATTATGCAGCTTCTTTAGAGAAAGAACTCATATAATATTTTTGTGGTAGAGTAATAAGAAAATCGCTGAAAATCTAACATTAAAAACATTTCAAAAAACCCAAAAAACCAAGAATCCTAAGCACACGATTAAGAAGTCATTCAGTACCATCAGAGGGAAAGGGCAAAATGTATGTATGTGTTCTCTCTACATGCTTCCAAATTTCTCTTAAGTCACTCAGTCAGTTATATAGATGACTTTCTTTTTGCTTTCTTGGAGTTGCTCAGCATGCAACCCAGGGTTCACAGTACATACATGACAGAATAAGGTAGTAGAATTGTTAATAAAAAGGGGAGTGTATTTGGGGGAGTATAAGAAACTGATATAATTTAATGATCAATTGGATATAGAGGTAAAAGAGGGAAAGGACTCTAGGATGTCTCAAATGGGAAACTGAGTAAGTTACTGGTGCCATTATCTGAGATGGGGAATAAAGGAAAAGGAAATCTGAGGGGTAAGATAATGACTTTGGTGTTTGGGTTGCCTGTGGATATCCAGGTAAAGCTGGATCCAATAGGCAGTTGGGTACAGAGGTGTGTTATTCAATAGAGTAGACATTATCCACAAGTGGCTACTTGGGTTAAAATAAAGTAAAATTAAAATTCAGGTACTTCAGTACACTAGCCACATTTCAAATACTCAGTAGCCATCTCTAGCCACTGGCTACCCTACTGGATGGTACAGATATACAACCTTTCATTTTTGTAAAAATTTCTATTGGGCAATTCTCCTCTAAGAGCTTAGGAGAGTAGGTGAAGACAGAGACCAGATTTGAGACTGCTCAGCACTCAGTTGAGAGTTGAGCTGTAGTTATGGATGGATACCCCAGGAAGAGCAAAATGACAGGAATAAGGTGAGGATGGAATCCTAGAAAACATCTATATTTAATGGAGATGAAGTGAAATAAAAGGCTAGTGAAGGACCCTGGATTGAATAACAAGACGACAGGTAAAAGAACTTGAAGATAATATTGAAACCACTAAGACCTCTCAGACCACACCTTATTATTAATTTCAGCTTAGTCTGTCAAAGGTGGAAAGAAGATGTCACAACATTTGTACTAAGGAATGAGTTAAGTTCTGATGGCAGAATGTGATAATATTCCAACTCCTTATTTCAGTTCAAGAAGTATCTTTGTGTCTCTAACAGCTATCTTTATGCATAAATTTTTATGTTTCACTAAACTATCTGAAGGATAAGAAAAAAAAAACTGGTGGGCAGATTGTTCATCATCAACGAATAGGTCTGAATCAAAAAAATAGTAACCGTTTTTGAACTCAGAAGATTTAATAAAGTTTATCTAAAAAACAGAGAAAAAGGGCAAAAGTCCAAATTTTAAAAAAATCATCATGTAGCTAGAAAACTTGGTTTGTTAAAAGATAACCTAAATATTCTTATGTTTATAAAGCTGATACTGCCACTCACCTGGATGAACTATTTCGAGCATACTCAGTCGCAGTTCTCGAGAAAGTCTCATGGCTCTCTGTCTTTGAAGCTGCAATCGTAATTTGAGGTCCTCCTCTTCCTTCTGCCTATTTATCTCCAGCAACATCTTTGTTCGTTTAGATCTGTGATGGAAACAGTGTGTTATACATAATTTTCATAAATCATATGGAAAATGCATAACCTCCCTGGTAATAAAATAAATGTAAACAGAAAAAATTTTAAGGTAATTTCTAGTGTTAATAAGGTATGATAAAATAGCCTGTCTTCTGTGGCTGTTGTGCAACCTTTCTGGAGAAATATTTGAATATATGCATTAAAAGTCTGGAAAAATATTTGAAATATATAAATAAAAAGCCTTAAAAGTGATGACCAATTAGTTCCATTACAAATAATATTCTTAAGGAAATAATCAGATATATATGTAAAAACCTCTGTTCAAAAATGTTCTCCACAGTATTACAACAGTAACAAGTTGAAAACAAACTTTGTCTCACAACAGGGAGTTGGATAAATAGATACTGGTTCATTCACCTGATGGGATGGGATTATATGAACTATGAAAAAATAAAATGTTCGAAGAATATTTAGTGACATGAGAATATATCAATGATCTAATGTCAGGTAAAAGTAAAATCAGGATATAGAAGGATGAGATCAAAATTGTGTCAAAAAATTTACATTTACTTACACAGAAAAATAAAAAACATTAAAATTTCAAGTGATTTTTATGCATGATGTGATTACAGTTGACTTTTATTTTCTTCTTATGCCTATTTCTCAATTATTGATAACTGAACATTACTTTTAAAACTGGTTATGAAAACTTTCATGTGGCCACATTTTATATAATTATCATTTCTGTATTACCTGCTTTTATTCACCAAAATTTCTCCTTAGCCATTCCCATCTAGTTTTTGTTGCTTCCAATATCACTATGTAAGGAGACTACAAGTGTCAGTTTACAGTAAATATACTCAAAATGCTTTCAGATACCCACAGAAAAAGAAAACGAGGATAAGAAGAGAGACAGAATAAACTAGTTTACCTCTATAGACTTAATTTGACATGTGTCTCTCCCAAGAACATTTTCTCTTAGATCTTTTTTTAAAACTGTATTCTTAGAATTAAACTGTAAACAAATGTGGTACCTTGGCTATAGCTTTGTACTCTTAATAGCCAGACATCATTATAGTATAATTAGAGAGGATTATTATGATTTTTCAACTGAATTTTCAACTCAAAATAGTTTATTTTGATTAAATTCTTTTGATAAAATGTTGTGTGCCTGTGGTTGTTTCTCATAAATTCTTCCATCAATTACAACTTAAATTTTCTCTAGTTTTCTACTTAGGACACAGTAGAGAATTTGTTTTGAAACTTCTTTCTTATCTCTCTTATGGAAGACAGAGAAGACCTCAAAAGTGTATGTGTGTCAAAAAGTTCTAGAGAAGATCTAGGGCTAGTTGAATAGTTCTAAGTGTATCTTGCTCTTTGTGAAAGCTGGAAATGAAGCAGGTAAGGGCCTCTCCCTTCCCAAAGAATAGCTGATGGCATCTTGCCTGTTCTACAGAACTCCTTCGCCTCAAAACTTCTGGGTTATACAGCATGCAGATAATAATGTTTTATCTCTTACCCATTCATAGAGGGTAAAAGAGAGCAGGCACTAAACACAGCCTCCTTCTAAACTGGTTTTTAAAAAACTAACTCTGTGGCTCGGCGCACTGGCTCACACCTGTAATCCCAGCACTTTGGGAGGCCAAGGTGGGTGGATCACCTGAGGTCAAGAGTTCGAGACCAGCCTGGCCAATATGGTGAAACCCCATTTCTACTAAAAATACAAAAATTAGCCAGCTGTGGTGGTGTGTACTTATAGTCTCAGCTACTTGGGAGGTGAGGCAGGTGAGGCAGGAGCCTGAACCCGGGAGGTGGAGGTTGCAGTGAGCCGAGATCGTGCCACTGCACTCCAGCCTGAGTGACAGAGTGTGACTCCACCTCAAAACAACAACAACAACAAAAAACTACCTCTGTTTCTAACTTCTAATTGACTATAGATTATAGTGTTTAATACTGCATCATCAATATTTTAAATATCATTTCATACTATTAGTATGAAAAACATAGTAATCATTAAAATTATATCTGTTAGAATATTTAATCTGTCAGAAAACCGGGTTTGGGAAACAATTTAGGTATGTAGGCTATGAAATACGGCAAAAATGAAAAGACTATGGAGCATGAAGGTGGAAGTAAAGTACAAACCAGAAAGACAGGACAAAAGTGAGGTTTGGTGATTTAAATAGGGACTAAATTGTAAACAGATGTGCTTACTGGATTCATGTTTCACTTTCATGTTTGAAAACATTAGGAACTGATGTGATTTCGAATGTAATTCCCCCATTTATTAATAAATAACATCTAGTTATTTTGTTCAGAGTTTCTATAATCACTCAAAAATCAAACAATTATTCTTCCAACTGGTTTCTTTGTAAGAATTAGTAGGCACTGGACCACCTGGCCTCTGTATTACACTTCTGAAAATAAAATGACTGATCAGATGTCATATTCTGAAAATAAGTAAATTCCATGATTTACATTTAATCAGTCTGAATTTTTATCATTTAAGTGGGAGTTGACCAAACTTTCTGCTGCCAAGACACTGTGCCTCAGAGGGAGAGAAAAAAGATACTATTCTGCATTTAAGAAGCTCAGTTTCAAGGTGAAATCAACAAATGTAATTAAAACACTTAAAAATCAGCACTATGATAGAGGTAGGTAAATTGTAAGGTTTCTCTAAGAGAACTAGAGCAGCTGTTAGCTGCTTCAGAAAACTTTGCTGAAGAAGAGTACTTAAGAGACAATAAAGTTTCTGAATATGAGAAATGACTAAATAAAAAAGAAACCACTATGAAAGTGCGTTAGCAAGGGTGTGACTATAAAAGAATGCCTTTTGCTGAATCTAAAGAACACTAATCAATCTGAACCCATAAGTGTGACTGGTAGGCAGTCCCTCTCCCAAAACCATGGGAGGGGGAAATTACTGAGATAAGACCTGAGCACAAAAAGACAGAAATAACCTTTGAAAAAAAACCAAGCTACAAAGGAAGCAAGAGACATTTGCATGAACTGTAACAACTAATAGAAGAGGGAAGGTGCTGAACTGGAGCAAACTGAAAATTAAAAAATTAAATAGAATCCAACAGGTTAGAACTGCATTTCAGTATATTCTGGAACCTCAAATGCGAAAATACTGGAAAGGCAACAAACACAAAATGTGAGACTTAAATAATTTTTGCTTCGCCGTTTATCTTTTTTAATGGAAATATTTATAACTCTTCTGGTCACATAAAGAAAACAATGGAATTTCTATTTTAAAATAATGGAATATTAGATTCCATAGAATTTTTCCACTTAGAAGTGGGAAAAAATCTGTAATCCTGGGCTACTTTTAAATAGAGATTTTAATATTGAAAGAGAGAGTATATGAGCAAATTTGGCAACTATTGTGGGACTAAACATTAATGCTCTGAATCCACGTATAAGGGTGCCTTTAAATTTAAGATGCCCGATAATTAAGGATGACAGCAGTTAGAACCCATAAGTAATACCTACTCTATCTGAATTCACCACCAAAGGCAATACCAAGAGCACCTCAGATTCTTTGGGTAGAAAAATATATACTGTGATTCAAAAAGTACTCAATATTTCCCAGATTTATCTAACCACAGAAATGCTTTTTTTTAAAAAAAAAAACAGTTTGTAAGATAGGCAACAAACTTTGAGTAATAATAGATCGATAACACTTGCCTCTCAGTATTATCTATTTAACGCATCTATTTGTCTAGCTAGATTTGTAAATTTTCAAGGACAGAAAATGTGCCATACGCATTTTTCCTCCTATCATTTTCTAAGTGCCAGAAAATATGCTAAAAACTTTGTATTATCTCAAATTTTACATTATCTTGATCATACAAGTGTATAAACTATTATTCTCGTTTTATAGATTGGAAGTTTGAGGCTGAGAGAGATGGGGCATTGTCCAAGTTCACTCAACCAGTAAGTTGCTGAAATGAGATACAAACTCGAATCTGTTAAACTGCCAGGGGATGGATCCCCTGGCATATACTAGGCACTTGATATGTATTTAAAAATTAATTCTTTTCTTTGCTACCAATAATATTCACACCCAATAATATTTTAAATCCATCTTTAATTCTTCCCTGAAGAAAACATTCATCAATTAATAGGATACCCACTAAGAGACACAGTTAGCTAGAATGATTTCAATGTCTTCAACTCTGTGACTACATAGTATTTTGAACCCCAGAGCTATTTTTAAATGTTTTTATAACTGAGAAATGTATCTGCAGTTATTAAAAGAATAGTTTCAGTTTTCTTTAAAAAACTAACTTCTGTAAAATGCCAGTTTCATTTTAATGAACTAAAGCTTGGCTGTAAGTTAGGCTGCATGAAAAAGTCACCTCTGAAACAGTTCTTCTCTATCATAAATTACCTAGCAGCTAAGTTACTTTTTCTTGTTCTGTGACCTTGGAGAATCTGGATTGGTTAGTCATTTCAGAAAGTGGGCTATGTCTTCAGTATTTCCTTTTCAGTCTACTTGAAATAAATGCCAAACTATATCATAATTCAATGAAGATATCCATCCATGCCATATTTATTCAGGAAAATCAGGTTAACAGACAAACTCTTATATGCATACATGTTATTGTTATAATTATATACACACAATCATGATAACTGTTGGTTTTAAGGGTTTAATAATATAACTATCGTTGGCTTCCTTTGTAGGCTTGTCCCCTCCCCAAATATCTTAAGTGGATAGGATTGTATATTTAACACATCAGATGCCTGTCTTATGTCCTTTGCTTTGAAAGTGCATCTGGTTACTGGAGTGTTGGTACCCAGAAATGTACAGAAAAAGAACGAAAAGATAACAATAAACATACTAGGAAATTTTTTAAAAATCACCTAAATTTCAATTCAACTGTACTCTAGTAAGATTCTCTGATCATCAATCCCCTTACCAAAATTTTTTACCTGAAACTCCTCTGTAAAGCAATCACAGCAGATGGAAGCTTCTTTAATCTCTTCCTTGTCTGAAAACCCTTCCAATAGGCTTGAATTAAGCATGCTGCTTGATGTAGTTTCTGAAATTAAATGCCAAAACCAACTTAGAGATATCTCTAGGAAGGTCTTAAAAATTTAATACCTCTTAAAGTATCAGGCCAGGGCAAGTATTAATCTCTAGCTCTAACAAGATGGGTAGGGATATTAAACCTTACCTCCCAAAGGAGGTATGTTAGGCTCGATAAGGCAATTTCTAGAACATACTCAAGATATAGTCTAGTTAGCTCCAAATTCTCCCTGGATAATCTCACTTCCATTTCCTTTTCAAAGATTTTATAGTCCGCCTGACCTTTCATAATCTTTTTTGAGCTACCATGTTAATGTTTTTATTTAATAGGCAATCAACCTAGTTAGGTTCAAACTATAAGCTCTGTTGACCATTGTGGATGGTTGCTTGAATCTCTGTCTAGTTCTGTAAGCTTTTGGTATGCTATTCTCCTGATGAACCATTGGGCTTAAAAGGTCAGTGAGCTGTCTGAGTTCTTGACTGAATTCTGTCACAGTCTCCTGTTTACTTAGTAGACTTCTGAGTCCTCACATGGAATGAAAAAGGGTACAGCTATTAATAATAAAATGTGATTTCTATGATTTTGTTACCTAATCAATATGAATTTGAGCACATGCACAGTTTTGAGATTAATCTAAACTCATGATGGTTCATATATACAGAAAAAAGAAATTCCCTTCTTCTGCATTCTTCCTTCCAGCCTCCCCCAACCCATTCTCCTGCCTTACTGGACTTCTTTTCATGGTTTCTGCTTGTATTTTTAAATTTATTGCCTTTTTGGTTTTGGATTTTAGATACACAATGTCCCCTTTTCCTTTTAAATTAAAAAATATCTTTAGTCATTTTAGACGTTTTCCATATTTAAGTCTTTATCTGGAAATCAGAAAGCTATATGCCTCTTCCTGTTGGAATGGGCTATTTAGAGCCATCATTTTGAGTATACTAGAGGAAGTATGATGAAATAATCAATAACCTGCTGCCTCAAATTTCTAAATAATTTTTATTAAGACCATTTCTTACACAAAGGAAAAGGTGTTATTGTTGTATCTCAAAGAACAAGAAGGGTAGCCATAGGTGACCATAAATACAGTTTGCTACCATTAGAGATTTTTTTGGAAAAACAATTTTAAAATTTTAAATAGCTTATAGATAAAAGATAAACATCAGAGATGGGGCTTTCATGAAAAATGTTGAGTGAAACTGATGTGGCAGTATCTATAAACAGATGAAAATGGGAGATTGAAATTATGTTTTTCAGCAGGTTGAAGGCGGAGAGATACAATTTTGTAACATTATATTTTAAAGATGGGGTTTTGCTATGTTGACCAGGCTGGGGTGCAGTGGCTATTCATGGGTGTGATCATAGGGCAGTCTCCAATTCCTGGACTCAAGCAATCCTCCTGCCTCAACCTCCTGAGTAAAAATTTTAAAGATATTTCTATTTTGGGAGTATTTTGCTTGAAGTCTTAAGAGAAAGAAAGTGAGGAACATGTAAGGAAAACTAAGGTTTAATACAGTCAGCGAATATCATGCAATTTTTTTTTTTTTCTGTAACTTAATACCTGCTCTTCTACTTCCTGACAGACTGTTGGGCATAAAAGGCCAACGAGCTGTCTAAGTTCTTGACTGAATTCGGTCCCAGTTTCCTGTTTACTTAGTAGACTTCTGAGTCCTGAAATAGAATAGCAAAACATACAACTATTATTATAACAATAAAATATGATTTTGTTATCTAATCAGTATTAATTTGAAGCCAAAAAGTCTGGCTTAAAAACAAATGAAAACAAGATTAATCACATGATTTTTCTTTTTCCTTTTCTCAGAGACTTCCAGGTTGAAATCTTTAAGATATTCCTCCCTCCTGAGAATTCTTCCGTACTCAATTGTGGGATCTGATAAAAAGAAAATCAGTCTAGACAATCTCTTTAATAAAAAAAAAAAAAAAAGGAGGAGGATGGAATCACTGTGGTAAATCAAAAGGTAGAGATAAATTTTTTTTATTTGAGCATAAATACTTTAAGTGGAAACATTTTAAAGGTAAATTACTACAGACACATATTCAGTAAAAGCTTGTCCTGTGGAAGCACTCATGCAGATTAATATTAGTCATTATTAGTTGAAAAAAATTATTAAATATAAACATATGATAACATATATAATTTGGGGCAAATCAATAGGTTCCTGGGAAAACATTATAGGTGAAGTGCTACAACACTAGGCTAGTACATTTTCATGCCAAAATAATACATAGCAGTAGTAAAAGGTACAAAGTAAGTACCATTTCCAGGTACTTGAAATGGTGTATTATAATGTGTGTATTCAAAACAAATACATAAGGTAAAATTGCCTTGTAGTGTATCATTGGGGAAACCACTGTATGGAACTTTTAATGCCTTATACTCTCTTCAAGACCCAAGTTCTCAGCAGTATTAATAATTGTAAAATATCTTCAGGAACCTGAATTAGTTCTGCTATTGAGATATAAGTCAAAGAAAGGGAGAAGGATTCAGGTAAAATTCCTTTATAACGACTCTGTTGGACATTCACATTTCTTTAGGAATTGAATTACAGAATTGGAAAATGTCTATCTGGCACAGTATCAACTAAAGAACTCTATTACTGGTACTTTTCCTCTCTATTCCTACAATACCCCCAGTAATGACTAATGCAAGGTACATTATTACAATGTCTTCAAAATCATCAAGAATGATAAAGACTTTTCTAGTAGTTTAGGTATTAAATACATCATATTATATTCTAACCTTTAAAAATTCCCATACAGTATCACCCTATATTAAGAAGTATATTTAATGGACTAGAATCCCATTTTCTGACCATGTTGAATAAGAAAAATAGGTTATAATACATATATGGCTCTGGTCATCAAAGAAATAAAACAAAGATAACATATAACTTTGCTTGGCAATTAAAAAATATATATACTACCTTTGTGATCTTGGAAAAATTACCATGTCTCTGTTTCTATATCTATAAAATAAGGATAAGAATATCTATCCCATAGGATTGTTGTGAAGATTAAATATTTTAACGCATGTAAAGTATATAGAATGTGCCTGACACACAGTGAATGCTCAATTAAATGAAAGCTATTATATAAGAATGTTAATACACTTACTCCTTTCATCCTCAAAATGTCAGACTTTTAATTCACATATGTATTTGAATTTGGAGGTAAGGCAACTTTTTTTGTTTGTTTTTGAGGAAAGACAGTGTTGAGTAATTATGGATAGTTCAAAATACCATAAGGGCTACTGGGCTCTCAAGCACAGCACCATTTTCTCCACTAAAGCTGGTCTTGCTAAGGTCACTGATCTTTTTGGTCATTATTTTACTAAACTATATGGTATATCCAACACATAACCTTTTTGTCAGAGAGGGAGTAAATATTCATTGCAACCTGATCAGAAAGGTATCTTCCACTTGCTATCTGTAGTGACATGAAGATAGCTTGATTATATAAAGACTTTTTTTTTTTTCTGAATTGGTATAAAAATTGATGCCAATTTTTATGTAGAGTTTTATCTACATAGTTATCAACTCTTTAAAATATAAGAATTTTGTTTTTCATAAACCATCAATAAAAAGTTTCTTTTTGAGAATCCCAAGTAAAGAAAGAATGAATGCACTACCTTTGTAGCAGGTACTTTGTCTCAGTAAAATCAAAATTTCCTGATGGGATTCAGCCATCAACAGTAGGAGTTTTGTAGCAGTACTTCTTATGACTGGACTAGGAGTTGAAAAAAGCTTGAAAATAACTTCATCTAAAATTGAATACAGGGCTTTTCTTCCTATTCTGAGTAAATCACCACTAATAGAACAAAATAAAAAAAAAAGTGCCATTACTAATTGATGCACAGGTATCACAACAAATTTAAAATAAAAGATTCAGTAACTTGATGCCAGACTGTGTCCTCATCCAAGAATATAACCACTTTTTAAAATATATGTTGGTTCCAAGAATATATCATATTCAGTCACTTAATATTTATTGAACTCCTACTATGTGCAAGGTACCATGTGTGCTAGGTACAATAGAGAATACAAAGTAGCCAAAGGCCCTCTCCTTAGAGAAGCTTGCAATCAAATCAAAGAGGAAAGATAAATGTGCAAAATACTAAATAATAAATAATTTAAAAGCTTCAAGGCAATGATAAAAGTGAAATCAAGACATGTACACAGTTAATTGTTAAATGATGTACAAAGACAAAAATGCCACAGGAATTCTACCATGTGCTTAATATAGGAGAAACTTAAAATCTTTCCTTGGTATTTCCTTTATTATACTAACAACCCATCTTATATTACTGATGTCATGAAAAATTATCTAAAACTTAGAAATAGTCAAAAGAAAAAGGTTAGTGAGTGTCCTTTTATTTACCCCCTTAAGGAGTATGTGATTTTCTAGGCATATGTACCTCTGTTTAATTTTCTACTCACTATTAAAATATTTTACAATTCTGTAAAAATAGAGGTTGGCTGGTAGAAAACAATGCCAAAGATTCTTATCTAAGAGCAATGTAAATAGACTCTTATTCAAAGCAATACAAATGATTTCTGTCCAGTAGAAAAGGTAATTCTAAAGGCTACATTGCTTTATAAGTCATATTTTCCTATTAGCAAATTTTTAAAAATCTATCAGCAATTTATTTCTATATTCCTTCAACAAACCAACTCCATAAATCTATTTTCCTCAAATTCTCCTTTGAACCTGTATAAATATCTTACTTGTTCCCTCATTAACGAGTTGAATAAAATTTTGAGCAGTCAAATTTTATATTTGTATAAGACTCATGTTTGAGCTTTTTGAAAACTATACTTTAGTAGTTACTAAAATAATTTTGTTAAGAGAAAAGAGATCAGCAACATATCTTAAATGTAAAAATCTCTGGGTTGAAAGACTTTATAAAGTTATCCAATTAAAATATGTGAGAATCTTTGTGACATCTACTTCTGTGCCCCTGTGTCTCTTAAATGCTATTCCCTATGCCTAGGATGCTCACCCTTTCCCATCAGTCAATGTCATCACACCATTCAAAACTCAGATAAAAAATATGCTCATCTCAGAAAGCCTTCTACAGATATCCCTATCCCAATCTTATCATATCTTTACTCCATATCCCACCAAGAGTTTGTGCTATAATGTAATATAGTAGTTTAAATGCTTTTAGATGCTCTTCAACCTCCTAATCTTAAAGACATCCTCTCTATACCACTACCATCTTATCTCTCTGCTTCTCTTCTAATCCAAACTTCTCTGACGCCACTACCTCATATCTCATTTCTCAAACCACTGCATCTAGTTTTCATTTTTTACTATTTCACTATACTATCCTTGGTAAGTTCATTTCATCAGTATAACTTACCAAAGGTCAAGTCACATATATATCATGAGTGATTCTTTTCCTAGACTTGTTTGTATCTGATACTTTCTACTTAGCTTCTATGATACAAAGTTCTGGTCTCCCCTCTACTTTCCACCCATACTTTTCCGATCATTCTTTTTCATTTGTCTTTATGGGCTCCACTTCCCCAATATAACCCTAAAAGGTTATTCCCCAAGACTCCATTTTCAAGTCATTTATTTTCTCACTGTATTCATAATTCCTATCAATCTCACTTTCTGTCATGTTTTTCACTACCATGTATAAGCTGATTTGTAAATCTGTAACCCTAGTCCCCACCTCTTCCAGAAGTTAGTTTACCTATTCACCTGATGGACATTTGAGTTATAGCTAGTCCTTGGTTTTTACAAATAAAGCTCAATGAACATTTGTGTATAAGTCTTTATATAGATACTTACTTTTACTGCCTGTTGAACTACCTACACTCAACATAACCAACATTGAATTCGTCATCTGTCTCACAAAACCAACTCCTTATATATTCTACATACCACAGTCTGTCTAATCACTCAATACAGAAAACTTGGTATCATATCCGACTGCACCATTTATTTTACCTACCCCATATCAAAACATTTACCAAGTCCTCATAATTTTTGTTTTTAATAGCTTTTTAAAAATATAATTGATATACAACAAACTGTACACATGTAAAGCATATAATTTCATCAGTTTGACCTGTTTCACCAATATAAAACAAGAAAATGAATATATCCATGACCCCTAAAAGCTTCCTTGTATTTCACTGTAGTTCCTCCCCTGTTGCCTTCCCTGTCATTCTATGCCCAGGCAACCACCGATCTGCTCTCTGAGAAAGTTCCCTTCTATTACTACTTTGCCGAGAGGCCTTTTTTAAAAATTAAAATCAGGGGTAGATAATGGATTTTGTCAAAAGCTTTTTCTGTATCTACTGATATGATGGTATTTTTTTTTTTCATTTTTAGCTTGTTAACATAAGTTACAATGACTGACTTTAGAATATTAAACCAGCCCTGAATCCTGGGATAAACCAGACTGATTCACGATGTATTAACTTTTTAATATATTGCTGAATTCGACTTATTAAAATTTTGTTCAGAACATTTGTATCTATGTTTATGAGTACATTGATGCGTAGTTTCTTATAATGTCTTTGTTTAGTTTTGTATCAGGATAATGCTGACCTCATAGAATGAGTTGAAAGTGTTTCCTCCTTCTCGACTTTCTAGAAAAGTTTGCTTAAGATTATTATTTCTTCCTGAAGTGTTTAATAGAATTTACCAGTGAAAAAGCCATCCAGACCTGGAGTTCTCTTTGTGGGAAGGTTTTTAGCTACAAATTCAATTTTTCTTTATAGCTATCTATATTTGGGTATATATTTGGGTTCTCTATTGCTTCTTCAGTAAATTTTGGTAGTTTGTGTCTTTCAATCAATTTGTCCATTTCATCTAAGTTGTTAAATTTATAAGCCTAAAGTTGTTCATATTATTCCCTTGTGATATTTTTAGTATCTGCAGGCTTTGTTACAATGTTACCTCTCTAATTCCTGAGATTGTTCATTTGTATTATTTCTTTTCCTTTCCGTATTAATCTTAATCTTGCTACAGGTTTCTTCTTCTCAAAGAGCCAGTTTTGGTTTAATTTGCTTTCTCAAAGAACTTCAATCTTCTCAAAGATCCAGTTTATGGTTTATTTTCTCTCACTTTTGCTTACTATTTTATTGATTTCTGCTCAACCTTTATCATTTTCTTTCTTCTGCTTAGAGTTTAATTCCCTCTTCTTTTCCTAGTTTCTTAAAGGGGAAAGCTGAGGTCAATGATTTGAGATTTTTCTTCTTTTCTAATATATAGGCATTAGTGATATAAATTTTCCCCTAAATATCATTCTGCTTTAATTAAGAATTTCCCCAGAAATTCTCATGTTGTGTTTTTATTTCCATTCATTTAAAAATAATTTCTAATTTCACTTTTGATTTCTCCTTTGTCTTGTGAATTATTTAGATGAATGTTATTATTTCCCACATATTTAGGGACTTTTCAGAGATCTTCTGGGTATGAATTTCCAACTTAATTCTGTTGAGGCCAGAGAACATACTTTGTATAACTGAAATCCCTTTACGTTTTTCTTGTTTTTGAGACAGGGTCTCGCTCTGTCGCCTAGGCTGGAGTGTATTGATGTGATCTCAACTCACTGCAACCTCTGCTTCCTGGGCTCAAGTGATTCTCCCACCTCAGCATCCAAGTAGCTGGGACTAGAGGCACGTGCCACCATGCCCAGCTAATTTTTTAGACTTTTTGTAGAGATGGGGTTTTGTCATGCTGCCCAGGCTGGTCTCGAACTCCTGCAGTGCTCTGCTCACCTCAGCCTCCCAAAGTGCTGAGATTACAGGCGTGAGCCACTGTGTCTGGCCCCTTTTATGTTTCTTGAGACTTTATTTATGGCCTGGAATATGTATCCTTCTTTGTAAATGTTCCATCTGCATTTGAAAAGAACATGTATTCTGTACTGTTTGGTAGAATGTTTGTAAAATGTCAATCAGGTCAAATTGGTTGATATTACTGTTCAGATCTTCTGTGGTCATACTAATTTTTTGTCTACTTATTCTATTAAATATCAAAAGAGGTATATTAACATCTTTTGCTCTAATTGAGGATTTCTTCTTGTAGTTCTTGTCAATTTTTGCTTGTGTATTTTAAAACTCTATTAGGTAAATAAACACATCCTTTTGATGAACTGACTTTTTTTCTGATTATGAAATAACTTTCTTTAGCACTAGTAATATTCTTTGTTCTGCAACTTACTTTATCTGATACTAATACAGGTACTTCAACTTTCTGTAGTATAAGCATGGTATATCTTGTTCCACCCCATTACTTTTAACCTATTTGTGTCTTTATATCTAAGGTGCATTTCTGGTAGACAGCATATAGTAGGTTTGTACTTTTTAAATCCAATCTGTCAATCTGTCTTTTAACTTTAGTTTTTCAACATTTACGTTTAATATAGATAGGTTTAAATCTACCACTTGGTTTTGTTTCTCCTTTGTTCTTTTTTTTTTACTTCCTTCTTCTGGATTGCATATTTTTTAATGATTCATTTTTATTGCCTTTGTTGGTTTACCAGATGTAAATTCTTTGTTTTGCTATTTTCTTCATTGCTTTGAGGTTCAAAGTATACATTTCAATTTATCACAGTCTTATCACTTATCATAGTGATATTATACCACTTCATGTATAGTATAAAAGCTTTACATCAGTATACTTCCATTTATCTCCTCCTAGCCTTCATGCCCTTTTGGAATACATTCTACTTATGCATATGTTCCTCAAGTACATTACTATTTTTGTGTAGGCAAATATATTATAGATATATTAAAATAATATAAGAAAAACTATCTTATATGTTTATGTAATCACCATTTCCGATACTCTATTTCTTTGTGTAGACGAATTTCCTTTCTGGTGGAAGGACTTCTTTGAATATTTTTTGTAGTGTTGGTCTGCTAATGATTTCTGAAGAAGTATTTCATCTTTGCTTTTGAATATATTTCTGCTGAGTATAAAATTCTAATTTGACAGTTTTCTTTTTCAATATTCAACTGTCTTTTTACTTGTGGTGTTTCTGATAAGAAAGTTGCTGTCATCCTCATCTCTATTTCTGTATATAATGTTTTTTCATCTCTGGCTGCTTTTAAGATTTTTCTCTTTATCACTGGTTTGAGCATTTTGATTATTATGTGCCTCAATGTAGAATTTTCTTCATATTTATTGCCCTTGGGGTTTGATAACCTTTTGAATCTGCATGTTTATAGTTTTCATCAAATTTGGAAAATGTTAAGCCATTACTTCTTCACACATTTTTTTGTCACCCTACTGCCTACTTTATGTACTCTGATTACACTTATGTAAGGTTGCTCAAAGTTGTCCCACAGTTCACTGACATGCTTTTATTTCCTTTTGTTTCTTTTTTGTTTCATTTTGGATAGTTTCTACTGATATGCTTTAAAGTTCACTAATCTGTAATGTTAATCTGCTGTTAATCCCATCCAGTGTATTTTTCATCTCAGATATTGTAGATTTCATCTCTAGAAATTCACTTTGAGGCTTATATGTCTGTATTCAACTTTTTTAATATACGGAATATGGTTATATGGTTATAATAACTAGTGTCCTTGTCTGTTAATGCCAACATATGTATCAGTCTTGATTAACTAATTCTTCTCATTTTAGATCCTGTTTTCTTGTTTATTTGCATGCCCAGTACTTCAGTACCAGTAAAATCAAATCACCTGTTGAATCGTAGTATGTTTTGTAGCATAGTCATGACTGCAGAATCTATCAGTTTGTAGTAACGGCAAGAAATAGTTATTTTGCAGTAATAAAGAAACAGAAAAAAAGAGTCATCAAAGCAAATATTCTATGATGACACAGGTGGGATTTTTCTCACCCTTTTAAAAGCCAAATCGAAAGATTTCTAGTGAACTTCCTACCTTTGTATAACCTACAGTAAAAAAAAAATTTTAAATACAGCCAGGTTCAATAACCACATGCAGTTAAGTTACTTGGAAACAGTTTGACCCTTTTGGGTCTTGCTTTTATGATCTGGAATAGTGCTCATTCTAATGTGAATTATTCCTCACTACTGGGGTAAAACCTTCCTGAACACTCTACCCAATGACCCATTGTTTATGAGACTTTCCAGTTTGGCTGTTGGAAACAGGTACTATTTCTGGCCCTGTGTGAGCTCCTTGCACTGTTCCTTTTAGTCCTTTTGGATTATTGTTTTCCGTGGCGTTGGGTAGTTCCTTACATATATGTGCAGATCAGTACTCTACTTAATACTTGAAGGATACCGTCTGCAGATCTCTGGGGTTCTTTATGTGTATAGCTCTCTTCTCTAGTATTCTGACTTGTGAACTCTAGTCATCTTGTTCTCTCCAGACTCTGGGCTCTATTGCTTTAACTCAAGCTTGCTAGGATGCCTCTGCCTATACTTCAACCTGAAAACTCTCTCAATACTGTAAGTTAGAGCATTGTAAGACTCACCTTGTTTATTCCTTTTTCTCTGGGCTTACTTTCTTTCACTGACTGA
Organism: Macaca nemestrina; assembly: GCF_043159975.1. Lineage (NCBI taxonomy): Eukaryota > Metazoa > Chordata > Mammalia > Primates > Cercopithecidae > Macaca > Macaca nemestrina. The sequence goes on along the minus strand of NC_092126.1, from coordinate 162,024,572 downwards.
TATCCAGTTTCTTAAAAAATTATGTTTCATGTTTTTGTCCTTTTTTTCAGATGGGAGGATAAATGCATCCCTACTATTCCATCTTGATCAGTAAAGTCTTGATGATTTTAATTCTTTTTTTTTTTTTTTTTTTTTTTGAGACAGAGTCTCGCTCTGTCGCCCAGGCTGGAGTGCAGTGGCCGGATCTTAGCTCACTACAAGCTCCGCCTCCCGGGTTTACGCCATTCTCCTGCCTCAGCCTCCGGAGTAGCTGGGACTACAGGTGCCCACCACCACGCCCGGCTAATTTTTTGTATTTTTTTTTAGTAGAGACGGGGTTTCACCGTGTTAGCCAGGATGGTCTGGATCTCCTGACCTCGTGATCTGCCCATCTTGGCCTCCCAAAGTACTGTGCTTACAGGCTTGAGCCACCGCACCCAGTCTAATTCATTATTTTAAAAACTCCATATCCCAGGTACCAATGCCCAAGGACAAGATGTCATTACTTCACTTGGATTAGTATGATTGCCTTTTTTGTCTAGAGTTTTCTTTTCTTTTTCTTTTTTTTTTTTTTGAGACAGAGTCTCGCACTGTCGGAGTGCAGTGGCGTGATCTGTGCAGTGGCGCGATCTCGGCTCACTGCAAGCTCCGCCTCCCGGGTTCACGCCACTCTCCTGCCTCAGCCTCCTGAGTAGCTGGGACTACAGGCGCCCGCCACTGCACCCGGCTAATTTTTTGTGTGTTTTTAGTAGAGACAGGGTTTCACCGTGATCTTGATCTCCTGACTTTGTGATCCGCCCGCCTCGGCCTCCCAAAGTGCTAGGATTACAGGCGAGAGCCACCACACCCGGCCTTGTCTAGAGTTTTCTTCCCCGTAATCTTTCCTTCACATAGTCACCAGAGTAACAAAACTGAAATGTAATCTGACCACTTTTGTCTACTTTAAAAATCTTCAATGGTCCCTGTTGCCTATAGGATAAAACTTCATTTCCTTAACACAGCATATAAATTCTTCATGACTTTGAGTCTCAGCCGAGCTTGCTAGCCACCTCCCTATATGGAAGGTTAAATCCCAACAATAATGAATTTGTACCTACTCTTCATCCTCAGCATGTTGTTTCTTATCTCTGTATTTTTGCTTATGTTGCCTGTAAATACTGCTTTCTCTTTCTCCTCTTCCTCCCTGGCCAATATACCATCCTTGAAGTTTCATCTCAGATATTACCTTCTCCAGAAGCATCTCCCCTCAGTTTGGATTAGAAGGTCCTTTAACATTTATGGTCACTTTTAATATTGTAACAATGTATTATAATACAATGATGTTTGTGTGTCTGTCTTTTCCATTCTATTGTAAGCTCTTTGAAGATAAGGTTTATATCTTAATCAACTCTATAATTAAAATGACAGACACAGCAGCTGCATAATAAATTCATACTAAACTGAAAGAATGGATTATTCCAATTGTGTATACACTGCCCTTCCATTTTACCCTGAATAATTGCCAATTGCTTCTTTTATACCCTTCTTGAGCATCTGTAAAAATACCAAGCTTGAAGTTATTCAATAAATGTGATTAAACATTTTTTGTTGTGATCTCAATATTTTTCTTCAGATATCACACTAATTCTCTTCTTTAAGCCTGAGATTTGAGCTAAAATCTTAAGCTCTGGGATAAGGTATCAATTTAATAATACATTTCTAGTCTTTTGTAGTATTTTATATTTTTTTCTGAAAGACAATGGTGATGGAGCTTCAGCATTATATACAAGTATATGTACTCTATATTTGTATATACTTTATATATACATTATATACAAGTATATGTACTATGAACTTGTATATACATTATATACAAGTCATATGCAGTCAATTTTAACAAAATTGGAATAAAATTGGTAATGCTTCTGATTAAAAAAACAGTAACATTTTGTGAAAACCAAGTAACCTGTTGATTTGTAGTATATTCTGTAGCATCATCATGACTGCAGATCCTATTTGGACATTGTCAGCTTGCAGTAAATGTAAGAAATGATCACTTTGTAGTACTAAAGGAAAAGAAAAAAAAAAAGAAAGATTAAAGCAAATACTTTACAATAACAAAGAAAGATTTTGTTCTTTTCAAACCAAATCAAAGCATGACCATTTCTGCTAAACTTTCTGACTTTGTAGACTCTACAATAAAGAAGATTTGTTGTTGTTGTTGTTGTTTTTGTTTTTGTTTTTTGAGACGGAGTCTCGCTCTGTCGCCCAGGCTGGAGTGCAGTGGCGCGATCTCGGCTCACTGCAAGCTCCGCCTCCTGGGTTTACGCCATTCTCCTGCCTCAGCCTCCTGAGTAGCTGGGACTACAGGCGCCCGCCACCGCGCCCGGCTAATTTTTTGTATTTTTAGTAGAGACGGGGTTTCACCGTGGTCTCGATCTCCTGACCTTGTGATCCGCCCGCCTCGGCCTCCCAAAGTGCTGGGATTACAGGCGTGAGCCACCGCGCCCGGCCAAAAGTATTCTTTTTTTTTTTTTGAGACGGAGTCTCGCTGTGTCGCCCAGGCTGGAGTGCAGTGGCACGATCTCGGCTCACTGCAAGCTCCGCCTCCTGGGTTCACGCCATTCTCCCGCCTCAGCCTCCGAGTAGCTGGGACTACAGGCGCCTGCCACCATGCCCGGCTAGTTTTTTGTATTTTTAGTAGAGACGGGGTTTCACAATGTTAGCCAGGATGGTCTCGATCTCCTGACCTCGTGATCCACCCACCTCAGCCTCCCAAAGTGCTGGGATTATAGGCTTGAGCCACCGCGCCCGGCTAAAGAAGATTTTAAGATGTAAAATTCATGGCAATTTTACATAGCCATAAATAAGTCATTTCATTTTTATGAATATAGTCAGACAATAGGCATAAATACTAAGGTAAGAATCTATTGCTATCTCTCTCTAAATAGAAAATAACATATCCTAAATCTGAATCTTTTTCTTCTATCAATGAATTTCAGTGAATAAAAACAAATTTTCTGCAAAGACAGAATATAAGGAAATGGAAATGGCACAGATGACTATAATTGGTTGCTCACATCCTTAAAAAATTTAATTTTGTGACATACTGTTTTATATAATAATGAATACATTAACTACAAAAATTTCCTTTTATTGATTTGTAATCTTTAAGCTCTGAGCAGCTAGTTATAACGATTTAGCACTGGATACTTATACAAGTGGCTTAACCTCTTAGAAACTATTTCTTCATCTGTAAAACTAGAAATAGCTCTCATATGAGCTAATGTAAAATATCCTAGAACAGGGAACGTTTCTAACAAATGTCAGTTTCCATTCCATTCCATACTCAATAACTGAGCATAACTACCAAGGTATTAGTTATGCTAACTGAAAGTAGTTGCCTTTGGAAAATGGGAAATGGAATGGGCATGACAGCCAGGGATTGTGTGTATGTTTTAATGATCCTTATAGAACTATTTGACTCTTCAACTTATGTGCATGCAATGATTCTGAGGAGAAAAGCTAAAAGTAAAATTTCAGTTCAAGTATTACTTAAAAAATATTCTTAGAGTGTTACATTTATATTAGATGAAATTTTTCTAGGAAGAGCGCCATGAATGTAACTAAGAATTATTTTTTCAGTCTTAAGAAAACATAAAACTCATACATGTTTAAATCTCTCAATGTAAACAGAAATATCCTATAACTTCCAAGTTCACTAAAAGGTCATTAAATAAAAGTTTACTCTTACTTGGATAGTTAGACTATATGAGTTAAATCATATCCACCCTGAACATAGGGATTTCTCTCACAATACATCTAAAACACTGACTGCAATCTTTTAAACTTAAAAGTGATTTTCAGGAATAAACTGTCCAAATTATCATTTGTCTTCATCTTAGATTTGCTAAACAGAAAAAGCTAAAGTTTTATTTCAACAGTATTCTCCTTAATTTAATATTCACATTGTTGATGTTGGCTATGTAAAACTGGAATATCCATTTTTAAAAATTGTGAGTTTATTTCAACATGGTTTCATTTCAGTGAGGTTATCTGCACAGTTAATGTGGCATTTGTTTTTGGAAAAAAAGATCAAACTGTTAGCAGTTGATTCTACAATAGCTATTAGTTACATTAAAATCTTTTCTCTTACCATTCTGAATAAGTTCAACATGGCCTCCCAAAAGCCAGAAGAGAGAATCAGTCACAATTTGGAAAAAGTGTAGTAATTCATCTTTTTCTTCAGCCTTAACATAAAAGATAAGCCCAGTTTACTTTTCCATAGTTTTTTTTTTTTTAAGGAGACTTCTCTCTGGGGAGTTAGAGTATACAGTTTCTGGATCTAACTTAGCCATTTAGGAGGGACATGATTTTGTTGACGTTAGTTTCTTAATTTGTAAAACTTGTGGTTACAGGATAGTAGTATCTACTAGAAATGGTTGTTATCCAGATAAAATAAAACAATATAAGTAGTGTAAGGGCTACAAGTTGATACACTAGGATTTCTTAATACTTGCTATGCATCAGAATCACCTGTTGAGCTTTTTAAACACATCTATGCACAAGCTTTAGTTCAAATATACTTGAATTTGAAAGGCAGTCTGGATATCTGTACTTGCACAAAGTTAGGTGGGTGATTTGGTTATACAACTCGGATGAAAACAACTGCAATATGCAAATGTAGATGTCAGCATGAGAGACATTATTAATAGTGTATTTCAGTTCCAGTTTCTACTCATAAGTTTAGGAGGACAGAGATCATGTCATTTAGCTCCCCATACAAACTCAGTTTCTAGGACAGTTATGACACATAGTAAATGTTCAATCAACATTTAGTCAACAAATAAATGACAATTTTTTTCTGGCTCTTCCTTTCTGGAAAGTAGGGTGATAAATTATTATAAATTAGAGTGCCACAAGGAGAAATAAGAAGCATAGATTCCATTTACAATTTTGTCATTTATTGGCCATGTAACTTTGGTGGAACGTTGGATAAAGGTCACTAATCTTACCCGTGTCCTGAATGTTTGTACTATAGCACAAAAGTAATGATGAGACCAGCAAAAATATTATGACTGCCATGATTATTCTTTATAATAATGAAAGTATTTTCTTCCTAATATTCTAGCACAGAGCTACATAGGTATTTAGTAAACTGACATGTGCTGACTTGAATATAACAATGGAAAAAAAAAACCCGTAAGAAACGTCACATTAGGGCAAGAATCCTTTTATCCTTTTAGTTCAGGAAACTACCTTTGCCAGAGTTTTACTTAAAGATACATCAAAAAGGGCATGGTAATTCTCATTGTTGTCAATCCCAAAGGATAGTGTTGTACTCTTAGACTTCCTACTTTCCTTAAAATGCACATTAGATAATGTGCAAATTCATGGTTCCTGAGACAAGTTAACACAATTAACCTTTAAATCAAAATTGTCACATACACACATACAAAACCACTTTGTATTTTAGGCCAGAACGTGTATGTCCCACCATGTGATCTACTAACTACATACTATCTAATTAAAACAGAAATCTGATTGAAAAGCTCCGAGGTAAATAGACTAATAAATTAATTCAAGTTTTTGTCACATCTTTTTTATGTCCCTGTTTTAATTTTGCCCTGTGGTTAAGTGGCCCTACTTTTTCTGTAGCCAATTAATTCTTTGATACCATTAAAGAATCCTTTATGTCAATAAAAATACAATAATAAAGGACAGAAAAATATTATGAAAAGTATTAAGGACTCTATAAATGAAAATAATTAACTGAATAAGTATATTTATAATGAAAGCAATATACAAATATATAACATATTAATATATAATTTTAATAATATATAAGGAAAAAGCATTAATGCTCTTAAATAGGAATATTAAATAAAGGTGCTTTGAAGAAAAGATAAAGCTTACATAATGGTCTGAGCTATTAATGGGACAGAAATTATTTTACAAATGAGGAAAATGACATACAGTGAAATCCAGTGATTTGCTACTGAACCTAGAGTTAGTTTGTGGCACAGCCAGCAAAAGAAATCAAATCTAACACAATTCTATAGTTCATGTGGCTTCAACCGACCTGAATTAAACTAAATCTAGCAAATATTTATTTAGTGCTAACGTCCCACAAAATGCCAGTGGAGATTTCAGAAATGGAATTTGTAACCTATTACATGGAACGCATATGCTCTACCACTGAGTTAAATTATCTGCCAGGGGGATCTGGCAAGATGGTTGAAGAGGAACAGCTCTGGTCTGCAGCTCTCAGCAAGACCAATGCAGAAGGCAGTGATTTCTGCATTTCCAACTGAGGTACCCAGTTCATCTCACTGGGACTGGTTAGACAACGGGTGCAGCCCACAGAGGGCAAGCAGAAGCAGAGTGGGGCATTGCCTCACCCAGGAAGTGCAAGGGGCCGGAGACCTCCCTCCCCTAGCCAAGGGAAGCCAGGTGGGACTGTGCTATCCAGCCCAGATACTACGTTTTTCTCATGGTTTTTGCAACCCACAGACCAGGAGATTCCCTATGTGCCTAAACCACCAGGGCCCTGGGTTTCAAGCACAAAACTGGTCAGCTCTTTGGGCAGACACCGAGCTAGTGGCAGGAGTTCCTTTTCATACCTCAGTGGTGGCTCATTCCTCAGCAAGACAAACCTCAGCAGGACAAACCTCAGCAAGACAAACTGTTCACTCCCCTGGAAAGGGGTCTGAAGCCAAGGAGCCAAGTGGTCTTGTTCAGCAGGTCCCACTCCCACGGAGTCCAGCAAGCTAAGAACCACTGGCTTGAAATTCTTGCTCCCAGCACAGCAGTCTGAAGTCGACCAATCTGGGACAATTGAGCTTGGTGGTGGGAAGGGCATCCACCATTACTGAGGCTTGAGTAGGCAGTTTTCCCCTCACAGTGTTAAGGAAGCCACTGGTAAGTTTGGACTGGGTGGAACACAGCTGCCTTGTTGTGGCCAGACTGCCTCTCTAGATTCCTCCTCACTGGGCAAGTCATCCCTGAGACAAAGGCAGCAGCCCAAGTAAGATACTTATATATAAAACTCCCACATCTCCCTAGGACAGAGCACCTGGGGACAGGGGAGGCTGTGGGTGCAGTTTCAGCAGACTTAAATGTTCCTGCCTGCCAGCTCTGAAGAGAGTGGCACATCTCCCAGGACAGTGCTAGAGCTCTGCTAAGGAACAGACTGCCTCCTCAAGTGGGTCCTTGACCCCGTGCCTCCAGACTGGGAGACACCTCCATATAGGAGAGCTCTGGCAGGCATCAGGCAGGTGCTACTCTGAGATGAAGCTTCCAGAGGAAGGAGCTGAGAGTAATATTTGCTGTTCTGCAGCCTCTGCTGCTGATACCCAGATGAACAGGGTCTGGAGTGGACCTCCAGCAAACTCCAGCAGACCTGCAGAAGAGGGACCTGTCTGTTAGAAGGAAAACTAACAAACAGAAAGTAGTAACATTAACATCAACTAAAAGGACACCCACAAAAAATCCCCATCCAAAGGTCATCAGCATCAAAGATCAAAGGTAGATAAATCCATGGAGATGAGGAAAAACCAGCACAAAAAGGCTGAAAATTCCAAAAACCACAACGCCTCTTCTCCACCAAATGATCGAAATTCTTCCCCAGCAAGGGCACGAAACTGGACCAAGAATGAGTTTGATGAATTAACTGAAGTAGGCTTCAGAAGATGGGTAATAACAAACTCCTCTGAGCTAAAGGAGCATGTTCTAACCCAATGTAAGGAAGCTAAGAACCTTGAAAAGAGGTTAGACGAGTTGCTAACTAGAATAACCAGTTTAGAGGAGAACATAAATGACGTGATGGAGTTGAAAAACACAGTACGAGAGCTTCATGAAGCATACCCAAGAATCAATAGCCAAATTGATCAAGCAGAAGGAAGGATATAAGAGATTGAAGATCAACTTAACGAAATAAAGTGTGAAGACAAGATTAGAGAAAGAAGAATGAAAAGAAATGAACAAAGCCTCCAAGAAATATGGAACTATGTGAAAAGACCAAAAGTATGATTGCTTGGTGTACCTGAAGGTGATGGGGAGAATAGAACCAAGTTGGAAAACACTTCAGGGTATTATCCAGGAGAACATCCCCAACCTAGCAAGACAAGCCAACATTCAAATTCAGGAAATACAGAGAATACCACTAAGATACTCCTCAAGAAGAGCAACCCCAACACACATAATTGTCAGATTCTCCAAGGTTGAAATGTAAAAAAAATCTTAGGGGCCGCCAGAGAGAAAGGTCAGGTTATCTACAAAGGGAAGCCCATCAGACTAACAGCGGATCTCTCTGCAGAAATCCTACAAGCCAAAAGAGAGTGGGGGCTAATATTCTACATTCTTAAAGAAAAGAATTTTCAATCCAGAATTTCATATCTAGCCAAACTAAGCTTCATAAGTGAAGGAGAAATAAAATCCTTTATAGACAAGGAAATGCTGACGGATTGTGTCACCACCAGGCCTGCCTTACAAGAGTCCTGAAGGAAGCACTAAACATGGAAATGAAAAACCGGTACCAGCCACTACAAAAGCATACCAAAATAGAAAGCCCAATGACACTATGAAGAAACTGCATCAACTAACGTGCAAAATAACCATCTAGCATCATAATGACAGGATCAAATTCACACATAACAATATTAACCTTAAAGGTAAATGGTCTACATGCCCCAATTAAAAGACACAGACTGGCAAACTGGATAAAGAATCAAGACCCATCTGTGTGCCATATTCAGGAGACCCATCTCACATGATAGGACACACACAGGCTCAAAATAAAGGGATGGAGGAATATTTACCAAGCAAATGGAAAGCCAAAAAAAGCAGGGGTTGCAATCCTAGTCTCTGATAAAACAGACTTTAAACCAACAAAGGTCAAAAAAGACAAAGAAGGGCATTATGCAATGATAAAGGGATCAATGCAACAAAAAGAGCTAACTATCCTAAATATATATGCACCCAATACAGGAGCACCCAGATTCATAAAGCAAGTTCTCAGAGACCTATGAAGAGACTTAGACTCCCACACAATAATAGTGAGAGACTTTTACACCCTACTGTCAGTATTAGACAGATCAATGAGACAAAAAATTAACAAGGATATTCAGGACTTGAACTCATGTCTGGACCAAGCAGACCTAATAGACATCTACAGAACTCTCCACCCCAAATCAATAGAATATATATTCTTGTCAGCATCACATCGCACTTATTCTAAAATCGACCACGTAATTGGAAGTAAAACACTCCTCAGCAAATGCAAAAGAACAGAAATCATAACAGTCTCTGTCCACAGTGCAATCAAATTAGAACTAAGTATTAATAAACTCACTCAAAATCTCACAACTACATGGAAACTGCATGTAGTTTCCTGAATGACCACTGGGTAAATAACAAAAGGCAGAAATAAATAAGTTATTTGAAACCAATGAGAACAAAGATACAACATATCAGAATCTCTGGGACTCAGCTACAGCAGTGTGTAGAGGGAAATTTATAGCACTAAATGCCCACAGGAGAAAGTGGGAAAGATCTAAAATCGACACCCTAACGTCACAATTAAGAGAACTAGAGAAGTAAGAGCAAACAAATTCAAAAGCTAGCAGAAGACAAGAAATAACTAAGATTAGAGCAGAACTGAAGGAGATAGAGACATGAAAAACCCTTCAAAAAATCAATGAATCCAGGAGCTGGTTTTCTGAAAAGATTAACAAAATAGACCACTAGCCAGACTAATAAAAAGGAAAGGCAAGAAGAATCAGATACACACAATAAAAAATGATAAAGGGGACATCACCATTGATCCCACAGAAATACAAACTAACATCAGAGAACACTATAAACACCTCTACACAAATAAACTAGAAAATCTAGAAGAAATGGACAAATTCCTGGACACATACACCCTCCCAAGACTAAATAAGGAAGAAACTGAATCCCTGAATAGATCACTAACAAGTTCTGAAATTGAGGCAGTAATTAATAGCCTATCAACCAAAAAAAGCCCAGGACCAGACGGATTTATAGCCGAATTGTACCAGAGGTACAAAGAGGAGTTGGTACCATTCCTTTTGAAACTATTCCAAACAATAGAAAAAGAGGGACTCCTCCCTAACTCATTTTATGAGAGCAGCATCATCTTGATACCAAAACCTGGCACAGACACAACAAAAAAAGAAAATTTCAGGCCAGTATCTCTCATGAACATCGATGCAAAAATCCTCAATAAAATACTGGTAGACCGAATCCAGTAGCACATCAAAAAACTTATCAGCCACGATTAAGCTGGCTTCATCACTTGATGCAAGAATGGTTTAACACATGTAAATCAATAAAAGTAATCCATTACATAAACAGAACCAATGACAAAAATCACATGATTATCTCAATAGAAGCAAAAAAGGCCTTCGATAAAATTCAACACCCCTTCATGCTAAAAACTCTTAATGAACTAGTTATCGATGGAACATATCTCAAAATAATAATTATTTATGAGAAACCCACAGCCAATATCATACTGAATGGGCAAAAACTGGAAACATTCCCTTTGAAAACAGGCACAAGACAAGGATGCCCTCTCTCTTCACCCGTATTCAACACAGTATTGGAAGTTCTGGCCAGGGCAATCAGGCAAGAGAAAGAAAGTGTATTCGAATAGGAAGAGGGAAAGTCAAATTGTCTCTGCTTGCAGATGACATGACTGTATATTTAGAAAACCCCATCATCTCAGCCCAAAACCTCCTTAAGCTGATAAGCAACTTCAGCAAAGTCTCCAGATACAAAATCAATGTGCAAAAATCACAAGCATTCCTATATACCAATCATAGACAAACACAGAGACAAATCATAAGTAAACTCCCATTCACAATTGCTACAAACAGAATAAAATACCTAGGAATACAACTTACAAGGGACGTGAAAGACCTCTTCAAGGAGAACTACAAAATGCTGCTCAAGGAAATAAGAGAGGAAACAAACAAATGGAAAAAAATTCCATGCTTATGGACAGAAAGAATCAGTATCGTGAAGATGGCCATACTGCCCAAAGTAATTTACAGATTCAATGCTATTTCCATCAAACTACCATTGACTTTCTTCACAGATTTAGAAAAAACTACTTTAAATTTCATACGGAATCAAAAAAAAAAAAAAGAGCCCATATAGCGAAGACAGTCCTAACCAAAAAGAACAAAGCTGGAGGCATCATGCTGCCTGACTTCGAACTATACTACAAGGCTATAATAACCAAAACATCACGGTACTGGTACCAAAACACATATGTAAACCAATGGAACAGAACAGAGGCCTCAGAAATAATACCACACATCTGCAGCCATCTGATCTTTGACAAACCTGACAAAAACAAGAAATGGGGAATGGATTCCCTATTTAATAAACGGTGCTGAGAAAATTGGCTAGCCATAAGTAGAAAGCTGAAACTGGATCCTTTCCTTACTCCTCATACAAAAATTAACTCAAGATGGATTAAAGACTTAAACATAAGACATAAAACCATAAAAACCCTAGAAGAAAACCTAGGTAATACCATTCAGGACATAGGCATGGGCAAAGATTTCATGGCTAAAACACAAAAAGCAATGGCAACAAAAGCCAAAATTGACAAATGGGATCTAATTAAACTAAAGAGCTTCTGCACAGCAAAAGAAACTATTATCAGAGTGAACAGGCAGCCTACAGAATAGGAGAAAATGTTTGCAATCTACCCATCTGATGAAGGTCGAATATCAAGAATCTAAAAGGAACTTAAACAAATTTACAAGAAAAAAAAATCAAAAAGTGGGTGAAGGATATGAATAGACACTACTCAAAAGAAGACATTTATGAGGCCAACAAACATATGAGAAAAAGCTCATCATCACTGGTCATTACAGAAATGCAAATCAAAACCACAATGAGATACCATCTCACTCCAGTTAGAGTGGCAATCATTAAAAAGTCAGGAAACAACAGATGCTGGAGAGGATGCAGAGAAATAGGAATGCTTTTACACTGTTGGTGGGAATGTAAGTTCAACCATTGTGGAAGACAGTGTGGCAATTCCTTAAGGATCTAGAATCAGAAATACCATTTGACCCAGCAATTCCATTACTGGGTATATACCCAAAGGATTATAAATCATTCTACTATAAAGACACATGCACACGTATGTTTATTGCAGCACTATTTACAATAGCAAAGTCTTGGAACCAACCCAAATGCCCATCAATGATAGCTTGGACAAACAAATGTGGCATATATACATCATGGAATACTATGCAGCCATAAAAAAGAATGAGTTCATGTCCTTTGCAGGGACATGGATGAAGCTGGAAACCATCATTCTCAGCAAACTAACACAGGAACAGAAAACCAAACACTGCATGTTCTCACTCTTAAGTGGGAGTTGAACAATGAGAACACATGGACACAGGGAGGGGAACATCACATATTGGGGTCTGTCGGGGGTGGGGAGCAAGGGGAGGGATAGCATTAGGACAAATACCTAATGCATGCAGGGCTTAAAACCTAGATGATGAGTTGATGGGTGCAGCAAACCACCATGGCACATGTATACCCATGTAACAAACCTGGGCATCCAGCACATATATCCCGTAACTTAAAGTATAATAAAAAAAAAAAAAGAAAAGAAAAAAAATTCTCTACCAACAGTATTTCTTATACTCAAACCAGCTTGGTGTCTGTACTATTATACCTCTCATTTGATTTCATTCTTCTAATTAAAAAAAAAAGTTCTTAAACTAAAAATACATCTATTTTAGGCTTTCTATTAGGAATGGCTAAGACTTTTTCTACTCTATTAGCCTGGGAATACCTTAAATGTAAGACTGTGTCTATTCTTTATATACCCAAAGCACCTTAAATAGAACTTAATATATCATGGTGATCATTATGGACTGTTTGTGTCCCCGAAAACTCGTATGTTTAAACCCTAACCTCTAATGTGATGGTAGGGACTTTTGAGGTTTGGACTGGGTCATGAGGGTGGTGTCTTCATGATGGGATTAGTGCCCTTATAAGAAAGAAAGAAGGAAATGACAAGAAAGAGACAAGAGAGCTGCCTCTCCCTCGCCACACAAACACAAAGAGGAGGTCATGTGAACACACAAGAGAGTCGCTGTCTGCAAGCCAGGAAGTGGGCCCCATGAGGAAGTGAATCTGTTGGCTTCTTGATCTTGGACTTCTTAGTCTCCAGAACGATAGAAATAAATGTCTTTAAGTCACCGAGTCTACAGTATTTTGTTACAGCAGCCTGAACAGAGTAAGTCGAGTGACTGAGTTATTACTATCTCTGTCCATAATTGACAAAAGTTGTGAATCTGTTCAAACTTTGATATAGTAGTAGGCCCAAATGCACATATAGTTAAGAACTCTTCTAAGGTAAAGGGGTTTCAGCCTTGTAGACTTATCACTTCTTATAAATTCTAAGATGAACCTCTGCTGTCATTATACTTAAGAAAATTGCTAGCACACATGAGGTAAAAAGTTTTCATATTAATATAATGTATTCATTAATGCCAAGTTCCACTCTCCTCATTAGTTATTTTTGGATTCCCACTTGCGGGTACCTGGTGAGGAAATATCATTTTTAAAAAATCAACTGACAGAGAGCTTGGAGCAAAATAATCCTACTACATTCCCTATGTAGAGCTAAGAAAAGCAGTGTCTCATATTACACCTTTTATATTCTTACAATTTTTTTCTTAATATTTCATTTGACCCTCTTTTTTTCCAAAGTCATAGTGAGTCAAGACGCTTATCCCTTAGTTCTTCTAGCTTACTGCAATTATTTAAAATAGTCTATTCTTTCGCTCTCTCCAGCATACTTTTATGTCTCCACAAAAACAAAAAAAAAAACAAAAAAAAAAACCTGGGGCAGTGGCGCCCAAGATGGCCAAATAGGAACAGCTCCAGCCTCCAGCTCCCAGCGTGAGCGACATAGAAGACAGGTGATTTCTGCATTTTCAACTGAAGTACCGGGTTCATCTCACTGGGGTGTGTTGGGCAGTTGATGCTGCTCTGCAGGTGCAGCCTGACCAGCGAGAGCTGAAGCAGGTGAGGCTCAAGGGGGAAGAGAATTCCTTTTCCTAGCCAAGGGAAATTGAGACACACAACACCTGGAAAATCGGGTAACTCCCACCCTAATACTGCGCTTTACCAAGGGTCTTAGCAAATGGCACATCAGGAGATTATATCCCACACCTGGCCCGGAGGGTCCCATGCCCACGGAGCCTCCCTCATTGCTAGCACAGGAGTCGGAGATCTAACTGCAAGGCGGCAGCGAGGCTGAGGGAGGGGCGCCTGCCATTGCAGAGGCTTAAGTAGATAAACAAAGCTGCCAGGAAGCTCGAATTGCGTGGAGCCCACTGCAGCTCAAGGAGGCCTGCCTGTCTCTGTGGACTCCACCTCTGGGGACAGGGCATAGCTAAACAAAAAGCAGAAGAAACCTCTGCAGATGTAAAAGTCCCTGTCTGACAGCTTTGAAGAGAGCAGTGGTTCTCCCAGCACGGAGGTTGAGATCTGAGAATGGACAGACTGCCTGCTCAAGTGGGTTCCTGACCCCTGAGTAGCCTAACTGGGAGACATCCCCAACTAGGTGCAGACCGACACATCACACCTCACATGGCTGGGTCCACCATGAGACGAAGCTTCCAGAGCAAGAATCAGACAGCAACACTTGCTGTGCAGCAATATTCTATCTTCTGCAGCCTCCGCTGCTGACACCCAGGCAAACAGGGTCTGGAGTGGACCTCAAGCAAACTCCAACAGACCTGCAGCTGAGGGTACTGATTGTTAGAAGGAAAACTAACAAACAGAAAGGACACCCACACCAAAACCCCATCAGTATGTCACCATCATCAAAGACCAGAGGCAGATAAAACCACAAAGATGGGGAAAAAGCAGTGCAGAAAAGCTGGAAATTCAAAAAATCAGAGCGCATCTCCCCCTCCAAGGGAATGCAGTCATCGCCAGCAATGGAACAAAGATGGACAGAGAATGACTTTGATGAGTTGAGAGAAGAAGGCTTCAGTCGATCAAACTTCTCAGAGCTAAAGGAGGAACTATGTAACCAGTGCAGAGAAACTAAAAACCTTGAAAAAAGAATGGAAGAATGGATAACTAGAATAATCAATGCAGAGGAGACCTTAAAAGAACTGATAGAGATGAAAACCATGACATGAGAAATATGTGACAAATGCACAAGCTTCAGTAACTGACTTGATCAACTGGAAGAAAGATTATCAGTGACTGAAGATCAAATGAATGAAATGAAGTGAGAAGAGAAATGTAGAGAAAAAAGAGTAAAAAGAAATGAACAAAGCCTCCAAGAAATGTGGGATTATGTGAAAAGACCAAATCTACATCTGATTGGTGTGCCTGAAAGTGACGGGGAAAATGGAACCAAGTTGGAAAACACTCTGCAGGATAACATCCAGGAGAACTTCCCCAAACTAGTAACGCAGGCCAACATTCAAATTCAGGAAATACAGAGAACGCCACAAAGATACTCCTCGAGAAGAGCAACTCCAAGACACATAATTGTCAGATTCACCAAAGTTGAAAGGAAGGAAAAAATGTTAAGGGCAGCCAGAGAAAAAGGTCAGGTTACCCACAAAGTGAAGCCCATCAGACTAACAGCAGATCTCTTGGCAGAAACTTTACAAGCCAGAAGAGAGTGGGGGCCAATATTCAACACTCTTAAAGAAAAGAATTTTCAACCCAGAATTTCATATCCAGCCAAACTAAGTTTCAGAAGTGAAGGAGAAATAAAATCCTTTACAGACAAGCAAATGCTTAGAGATTTTGTCACTACCAGGCCTGCCCTACAAGAGATCCTGAAGGAAGCACTAAACATGGAAAGGAACAACCGGTACCAGCCATTGCAAAAACATATCAAAATATAAAGTCCATCGATTCTAGGAAGAAACTGCATCAACTAATGAGCAAAATAACCAGCTAATATCATAATGACAGGATCAAGTTCACACATAACAATATTAACCTTAAATATAAATGGACTAAATGGTCCAATTAAAAGACACAGACTGGCAAATTGGAAAAGAGTCAAGACCCATCAGTTTGCTGTATTCAGGAGACCCATCTCACATGCAGAGACACACATAGGCTCAAAATAAAGAGATGGAGGAAGATCTACCAAGCAAATGGAAAACAAAAAAAAGCAAGGGTTGCAATCCTAGTCTCTGATAAAACAGACTTTAAACCATCAAAAATCAAAAGAGACAAAGAAGGCCATTACATAATGGTAACGGAATCAATTCATCAGGAAGAGCTAACTAAACTAAATATATATGCACCCAATACAGGAGCACCCAGATTCATAAAGCAAGTCCTTAGAGACTTACAAAGAGACTCAGACTGTCATACAATAATATTGGGAGACTTTAACACCCCACTGTCAACATTAGACAGATCAATGACACAGAAAGTTAACAACGATATCCAGGAATGGAACTCAACTCTGCACCAAGCAGACCTAATAGACGTCTACAGAACTCTCCACCTCAAATCAACAGACTATACATTCTTCTCAGCACCACATCACACTTATTCCAAAATTGACCACATAGTTGGAAGTAAAGCAATCCTCAGCAAATGTACAAGAACAGAAATTATCACAAACTGTCTCTCAGACCACAGTGCAATCAAACTAGAACTCAGGACTAAGAAACTCAATCAAAACCACTCAACTACATGGAAACTGAACAACCTGCTCCTGAATGACTACTGGGTACATAACGAAATGAAGGCAGAAATAAAGATGCTCTTTGAAACCAATGAGAACAAAGAGACAACATACCAGAATCTCTGGGACACATTTAAAGCAGTGTGTGGAGGGAAATTTATAGCACTAAATGCCCCCAAAAGAAAACAGGAAAGATCTAAAATTGACACCCTAACATCACAATTAAAAGAACTAGAGAAGCAAGAGCAAACACATTCAAAAGCTACCAGAAGGCAAGAAATAACTAAGATCAGAGCAGAACTGAAGGAGATAGAGACACAAAAACCCTCCAAAAAATCAATGAATCCAGGAGCTGGTTTTTTGAAAAGATCAACAAAATTGATAGACCACTAGCAAGACTAATAAAGAAGGAAGAGAGAAGAATCAAATAGACGCAATAAAAAATGATAAAGGAGATATCACCACGGACCCCACAGAAATACAAATTACCATCAGAGAATACTATAAACACCTCTATGCAAATAAACTAGAAAACCTAGAAGAAACAGATAATTTCCTGGACACTTACACTCTCCCAAGACTAAACCAGGAAGAAGTTGAATCCCTGAATAGACCAACAGCAGGCTCTGAAATTGAGGCAATAATTAATAGCCTACCAACCAAAAAAAGTCCAGGATCAGATGGATTCACAGCTGAATTCTACCAGAGGTACAAGGAGGAGCTGGTACCATTCCTTCTAAAAGTATTCCAATCAATAGAAAAAGAGGGAATCCTCCCTAACTCATTTTATGAGGCCAACATCATCCTGATACCAAACCCTGACAGAGACATGACAAAAAAAAGAGAATTTTAGACCAATATCCCTGATGAACATCAATGCAAAAATCCTCAATAAAATACTGGAAAACAGAATCCAGCAGCACATCAAAAAGCTTATCCACCATGATCAAGTGGGCTCCATCCCTGGGATGCAAGGCTGGTTCAACATACACAAATCAATAAACGTAATCCAGCATATAAACAGAACCAAAGACAAAAACCACATGATTATTTCAATAGATGCAGAAAAAGCCTTTGACAAAGTTCAACAGCCCTTCATGCTAAAAACTCTCAATAAATTCGGTATTGATGGAACATATCTCAAAATAACAAGAGCTATTTATGACAAACCCACAGCCAATATCATACTGAATGGGCAAAAACTGGAAACATTCCCTTTGAAAACTGGCACAAGACAGGGATGCTTTCTCTCACCACTCCTATTCAACACAGTGTTGGAAGTTCTGGCTAGGGCAATCAGGCAAGAGAAAGAAATAAAGGGTATTCAGTTAGGAAAGGAAGAAGTCAATTGTCCCTGTTTGCCAATGACATGATTGTATATTTCGAAAACCCCATTGTCTCAGCCCCAAATCTCCTTAAGCTGATAAGCAACTTCAGCAAAGTCTCAGGATACAAAATCAATGTGCAAAAATCACAAGCATTCTTATACACCAGTAACAGACAAACAGAGAGCCTAATCATGAATGAACATCCATTCACAATTGCTTCAAAGGGAATAAAATACCTAGGAATCCAACTTACAAGGGATGTAAAGGACCTCTTCAAGGAGAACTACAAACCACTGCTTAGTGAAATAAAAGAGGACACAAACAAATGGAAGAACATACCATGGTCATGGATAGGAAGAATCAATATTGTGAAAATGGCCATACTGCCCAAGGTAATTTATAGATTCAATGCCATCCCTATCAAGCTACCAATGACTTTCTTCACAGAATTGGAAAAAACTGCTTTAAAGTTCATATGGAACCAAACAAGAGCCCGCATTGCCAAGACAATCCTAAGCCAAAAGAACAAAGCTGGAGGCATCATGCTACCTGACTTCAAACTATACTACAAGGCTACAGTAACCAAAACAGCATGGTACTGGTACCAAAACAGACATATAGACCAATGGAACAGAACAGAGGCCTCAGAAATAATACCACACATCTGCAGCCATCTGATCTTTGACAAACCTGACAAAAACAAGAAATGGGGAAAGGATTCCCTATTTAATAAATGGTGCTGGGAAAATTGGCTAGTCATAAGTAGAAAGCTGAAACTGGATCCTTTCCTTACTCCTTATACGAAAATTAATTCAAGATGGATTAGAGACTTAAATGTTAGACCTAAAACCATGAAAGCCCTAGAAGAAAACCTAGGTAATACCATTGAGGACATAGGCATGGGCAAGGACTTCATGTCTAAAATACCAAAAGCAATGGCAACAAAAGCCAAAATTGACAAATGGGATCTAATTAAACTAAAGAGCTTCTGCACAGCAAAAGAAACTACCACCAGTGTGAACAGGCAACCTACAGAATGGGAAAAAATTTTTGCAATCTACTCATCTGACAAAGGGCTAATATCCAGAACCTACAAAAAACTCAAACAAATTTACAAGAAAAAAACAAACAACCCCATCAAAAAGTGGGCAAAGGATATGAACAGACACTTCTCAAAAGAAGACCTTCATACAGCCAACAGACACATGAAAAAATGCTCATCATCACTGGCCATTAGAGAAATGCAAATCAAAACCACAATGAGATACCATCTTACACCAGTTAGAATAGCAATCATTAAAAAATCAGGAAACAACAGGTGCTGGAGAGGATGTGGAGAAATAGGAACACTTTTGCACTGTTGGTGGGACTCTAAACTAGTTCAACCATTGTGGAAAACAGTGTGGCGATTCCTCCAGGATCTAGAACTAGAAATACCGTTTCACCCAGCCATCCCATTAGTGGGTATATACCCAAAGGATTATAAATCATGCTGCTATAAAGACACATGCACACTTATGTTTATTGTGGCACTATTCACAATAGCAAAGACTTGGAATCAACCCAAATGTCCATCAGTGACAGACTGGATTAAGAAAATGTGGCACATATACACCATGGAATACTATACAGTCATAAAAAGGATGAGTTTGTGTCCTTTGTAGGGACATGGATGCAGCTGGAAACCATCTTCTCAGCAAACTATTGCAAGAACGGAAAACCAAACACTGCATGTTCTCACTGATAGGTGGGAATTGAACAATGAGATCACTTGGATACAGGAAGGGGAACATCACACACCAGGGCCTATTGTGGTGAAGGGACAGGGGGGAGGGATAGCATTAGGAGATACACCTAATGTAAATGACGAGTTAATGGGTACAGTACACCAACATGGCACATATATACATATGTAACAAACCTGCACGTTGTGCACATGTACCCTAGAACTTAAAGTATAATAATTTTTAAAAAATTAAAAAAAAAAAAAGAAAACGTGGTACCAATATACCATGGAATGCTATGCAGCCATTAAAAAGAACAGGATCATGTCTTTTGCAGGAACTTGGATGCAGTTGGAGGCTATTATCCTCAGCAAATTAACACAGGAACAGCAAAACAAATACTGCATGTTATCACTTTTAAGTGAGAGCTGAATGATAAGAACTTACGAACACAAAGAAGGAAACAACAGACACTGGGGTCTACTTTAGCGGGGAGGGTGAAAGGAAGGAGAGGAACAGAAAAGATAACTATTGGGTACTGGGTTTAATACATGGGTAATGAAATAATACGTGCAACAAACTCCCACAACATGCGTTTACCTATGTAACAAACCTTCACATGTACCCCCAAACCTAAAATAAAAGTTAAAAAAATGAAAAAAAAAAGTTAATGAAAATTAAAAAAACAAAGAACTCAAAACTGAGAATATTTTTAAAAATAGAATAAAATGTAATAGTCAAAAAAAGTGTCTTCACTGTTGTAGAATCAAGTTCAAACTCTTTTTCTGTTTTTTCCTTTTTTTTTTTTTTAAGAGAGAAGATCTTGCTCTGTTGCCAAAGCTGGGGTGCAGTGACATGACTATAGCTCACTGCAGCCATGAGCTTCTGGGCTCAAGCAATCCTCCTGCCCTAGGCTCCTGAGTAGCTAGGAAGACAGGTATGTGCCACCACACTTGGCTAGGTCCTTCTGTGTTGCCCAGGTTGGTCTTGAACTCCTGGGGTCAAGTGATCCTGTAATCTCAGCCTCCCAAAGTGCTGGGATTATACAGGCGTGAGCCACCGCATCTGGCTTTCAATCTTTCTGAATGAGAACACTCTAACTCTAGTAGGTATCTGCTCTGGGACTCAAAGATGCCATACTTATTCCTCTTTTCTGGTCTTGTCCATTTCCCTTGCCTGTAACGCCCTCATATTTCCAAATCTCACCCATGCTTTAGAGATAGAGAGACCAGGTACCATAGGCCCCACAAAGCTTTTTCGAATCACTCTTGTTCACATTGGTTGTCCCCTGCTCTTCTTCTTTATAGAACTTACTTTCCTGTTAGTTATGGGCCAGAAAATATTTTAGGCATTACAGTCTCTAGAAACTACTGAACTCTAGGGCTATAGTGAAAGTAGTCATGGATAATATAAACAAATAGGTATAGCTGTGTTCTAATACAATTTAATTTAAAAAAATAAGCTGGATTTAGCCAACAGGCCATAGTTTGTTGACCCATGCTTTGCTGACCAAATGTATAAACTCGGGAAAAAATATAAAAAGCAATTGTTTGAAGGTTTTAGATAGCAAGCAAAGGCACACAGACATGACCCTGAAATAAAATGCACTGACTGAAATCAAAATTTATCTTGTGTGCTTGTCAAACACTATTCTGGGTGTTTCTGTAAGGGTATTTTTAGATGAGTTTAACATTTATTTATTTATTTTATTTATTTATTATTATTTTTTTTTTGAGACAGTCTCGCTCTGTCACCTAGGCTGGAGTGCAGTGGCCGGATCTCAGCTCACTACAAGCTCTGCCTCCCAGGTTTATGCCATTCTCCTGCCTCAGCCTCCCAAATAGCTGGGACTACAGGCGCCCGCCACCTTGCCCGGCTAGTTTTTTGTATTTTTAGTAGAGACGGGGTTTCACCGTGTTAGCCAGGCTGGTCTCGATCTCCTGACCTCGTGATCCGCCCGTCTCGGCCTCCCAAAGTGCTGGGATTACAGGCTTGAGCCACCGTGCCCGGCCGAGTTTAACATTTAAATTTTTAGTCTGAGTAAAGCAGATTGCTTTCCTTAATGTGGGTGGGCCTCATACAATCAGTTGAAGGCTTGAGTAGAACAAAAGATTGAACCTCTCCTACATAAAGGGAAATTCCTCTTGCCTGACTGCCTTTGAGTTGGGACATCATTTTTTCCTGACTTTAGAGTCAAACTGAAACACTGTTTCTTCATGGATCTTGAGCCTGCTGGCATTTGGATTGGCACTACGCTATCAGTTCTCCAGATTCTAAGGCCTTTAAACTCAGACTAGGTCATCAACTCTCCTGGGTCTCCAGCTTACCAAACTGCAAATCTCAGGACTTGTTAGCCTCCACAATTGCCAATTCCTTATAATCAAGCACTTTCTCTTTCTTTCTCTCTCTCCATATATCTTCTATTGGTTCTGTTTTTCTGGAGAAACCCGACTAATATGCCTGGCTTTTCCCAGTGTGTGTTTATTAACACAGTGAAAAGAGTTCAAATAAGAAGTTGCAGCAATTACCAGCAATTTCATCATTTGCCTAGTGCTGGGTATACAGAGTTTGGAGTCTAGGTTCTTCCAGGTCAGATGGTCTGGGTTAACAAGGTGGGCTTTCCATTTAAACCACAGAAGGATCCCACCTTAGGTCTAAGGACTGTGAACCAGGACTAAGGGCAATACTCTAACAGCAAAACTGAAATAAACCTCTCCATAGAAAGGCTAAAACCAAAACTCCACAGGAACAATTGACCTGCCAGAATTTAATTGCTCTCAAGTCTTCAGAGAAAGATATGAATTTCTATAATGTGTCATTCACGGTGTCCACTATAAAACAAAAAATTAATAGACGTGAAGAAGCAGAAAAATTTGACCCAGTATTAAGAGAAAAAACAGGTATTAAAAGACTCTCAAATGATCCAGGTATTGGATTTATAAACAATAACTTAAAACTAACTATAATAAGTATGGTAAACAATCTATAAGAGAAGCAAATAAAAATCATAGAACAATACAATGTATGAAATGAAAAATTCACTAGGTAGGATTATTAGCACATTAGACACTGCAGAAGATAGGGTCAATGTACTTGAAAACGGGCCAATAGAAATTATCGAAACTGAAGTAAACAACAACAACAAAATGATGAAGACAGCCTCAATAACCAGAAATCCCAGAGGGAAGGTAGAGAGAATAGGACAGAAAAAGTATTTGAAAAAATATTAGCTGAAAATTTTCTTAATATGAATACAATAACTCAGATACATGAGGCTCAGGACCTCCAAGCAAGATAGACATCAGGAAATCTACAATAAGGTTAATCAAAGTAAAATTGCAGAAAATAAAACAAAATAAACCAAACAAAGAGAATATCTTAAAGAAGCCAAAGATAAAAATATGCAATATGGATAGGAGAATGACAACAAGAATGAAGGCTGAATTTACATCAGAAACACAAGATGCCACAGACAATGGAAAAAAAATCTTTAAAGTGCAAAAAGGGGGAAAAACTGATGAAGTAGAATTATACTCATGCAACAGAAATATTCCTCAAAAGTGAAGGCATCATGAAGACATTTTCAGATAACCAAAAAGCTGAGAGATTTCATTACCAGCAGAATTGCACTGTTCCACTGTGCAAAAGATATGCTAAAGGAGGCTGTCAGGCTTAAAGGAAATGATACCAAATGAAAATTCAGATCTGTTTAAAGGAATAAAGACAACCAGACATAGTAGATATAAAAAATCATTTTTCTTTCATTTCTTTAAATTATTGAAAAGTCAATACACTATTTAAAGTAAAAAATAACACATGGTGGATTTTATAATATATGTAAAAGTAAAATATATGACAAAATAGTACAAAAGATGGAAAGTGGGAACAAACTTTTTAAAAATAGCATAATGGTAGAATTAAACCCAACCATACCACAACTTAGATTAAATGCAAGTAAATGATACCATTTAAAACAACAGCTTGTCAGACTAGACGAAAAAGCAAGACCTGACAATATGCTATTTAAAATAGACTCACTTTAAGTATAAGATGGAGATTAAAAAGTAAAGGATTGAGAAATGATGTACAATAGTCTCCTCCTTATCCATGGAAGACATGTTCCAAGACCCCCAGTGGATGCCTGAAAGTGTGGATAGTACTGAACCCTATATATACTTTTTTTTTTTAATCCGAAAACTGAGACCGGTTACTAAGTGACCAACCAGCAGGTAGCCTATACAGTGCTGATACGCTGGTCATAGGGTGCTTCACATCCCGGGAAGGACACTATGAGATTTCATCATGCTATGCAGAGCACCATGCCATTTAAAATTTAACTGTTTATTTATGGAATCCTCCATTTAATATTTTTGAACCACTATTGGCCATGGGTAACTGAAACCATGAAAGGTTACAGAAAGTGTATCACGTAAACACTAATTATAAGAAAACTGGAGTGGCAATATTCGTAATAATAAACAAAATAGACTTCAAGATAAGGTGTATTACCAGAGATAAAGAAGATCATTTCATGTGACCTGAGTCCATGAGTAAGGTTAAAAAAAAAAAAAATTTCATAATGATAATAGATTTCATTCATCCAGAAGATATAATATTCCTAAATGTGTATGTATCTAATCACAGAGTTTTGTAATACATGAAGCAAAACCATATGGAACTAAAGACAAAATTAGACAAATCCACAATCATAGTTGGAAATTTTAGTACCCTTGTTCACTAAAAAGTAGAAATGCAGACAAGAAAAAAAAAAGAGAATTTAGAAGACTTCAACAACTCTACTAACCAAATTGACCTAATTAATATTTATAGAACATTACACACAACTGCAGAGTTCACATTTGGGTATACAAGTAATCCTAGCTTTTGCATGGCACCATATTAAATAAAACCTGTGCATATTAAAACCTTTGCATGGTTCTGATATGAACAAGTTTCAGTTAAGATGGAACTGTGCAAAGCAAAGTTTTCTTTCTCTTTTTTTTTTTTTTTCAGATGGAGTTTTGCTCTCGTTGCCCAAGGGGAGTGCAATGGCACAATCTTGGCTCACTGCAACCTCCGCCTCCTGGGTTCAAGTGATCCTCCTGCCTCAGCCTCCCAAGTAGCTGGGATTATAGTTATGTGCCACCATGCCCGGCTAATTTTGTATTTTTAGTAGAGCCAGGGTTTCTCCATGTGGGTCAGGCTGGTCTCAAACTCCCGACCTTAGGAGATCTGCCCACCTTGGCCTCCCAAACTGCTGGGATTACAGGCGTGAGCCACCACGCCCGGCCCACAAAAGTTTATTTTAACAGAATATTCACAAAGATAAACCATATGGGGAGGGCCATAAAACAAGTCTGAAAAAATTCCAAAGGATTGAAATGGTATAGAGAATGTTATATGGCCAAAACGTAATTAAATTAGAAATTGATAACAATAAAGTATCTAGTAGATCTTCAAATATTTGGAAATTAAGCAATACACTTCTAAATCCCTGGATCAAAAAAACAGCATATGTATAGCATCTAGCATAATGCAGTCAAGAAATACTTGAAAAGACCCCTACGTTTGGGTTGAATATTTTGATTGGAGAAGATATGAGAGATCAAATAGGAAGTTCACCTTTATTCTTCACTACTGGAGCTACTCAGAAAGGCCCTAGCCCTAGAGAACATACTTTCCTCTACTGTTAATTTAAGTAAAAAGTATGTTTAGAAAGATGTTATGGAAATAACTGTGTATGGGTGCTGCCCAACAAGTAAAGTAGCAAGGCGGATCCTTCAAAAAATCAAACGGCATGCTTCATTAAAAATTTTTCAAACACAGAGATGATTTTTGGAAGGTTGTAACTTTAAAAATGTTTACATCCACTACTTTAATTGTTCTTTCAGCCAAATATTGCACATTTGAAAAATAACAGAACAGCTTCTCAAGAATTAAACTGATTTAGCTACAAAACACGGAATAAACACGTACCTTAGCTGCATTGATAAAACATGTTTGTAATTGTCTACCCAAAAATAGAAAATTTTCTGCAGCTGATGGAAGCAATTCATTGTAAAATTCCTCTGCATCTTCTCCTGGCTCCAAGCCCACACAGCAATGGCTGAAATAAGAGCACAAGTTTGTGTTAATTAGAAGTTTACATAGAATGCTCAAGCTTCTAGAGACACTGTGCCTTATTGAGAATTTTTAGTATGCTTCTTTTATTGCCAAGCCAATAAAGAATTTTTGTCGAAAAATTAACAACTTCCTAGAAAAGTAAACAGTGGTATGGACCATGCAGATACTTAGGTCTGGGATTTATATATCCTAAAAACCTACACATCAGCTCATTCAGGAAATAAAAGACACATGGCTCACAATAAAGAGAAGCTAAGTTTTTGGTGAATTGGTTATGATCATTCTCAAAGCTATAGGATACCTTGAGAGTTTAATTTATGAAAGGCATTTGTGTTAACTAATACATTTTAGACATCCAATAGCTGAAAAATGCCCAGGTAGGATTTGTTTGCAAGGGATACATAAGCAAACCAAACACTAATTTCATACCAATTTTACCTTCCAATATATCTACTTTTTGCAAAATATTCACTTGCATATTCCTTATATCAGAAGGACAAACAGCAAAACCTAACTCTAGTAGGAACACTTTACAATATACATTAGAGGAGAGAAAGTCACTTAACATGTCAGAAATCTCAATAATAAAAGGTTTTTCTGTAAACTAACATTCAAAAGAGCCTCAAACTCAAGAATGGTCTCTATGTGTGTTCTCTAATGAACAAAAACTGCTGTTTGAGCCTTTTCAACAAAATGCATGGACACTAATAAGCAATAACAACTATGTATTGAGCATGTTAAAAATCTAAGTAATCAATGGCAGACTGGATAAAGAAAACGGTATATTTCTTTGGGGTGGTACATATACACCATGGAATATTATGCAGCCATAAAAAAGAACAACATCATGTCCTTTGCAGCAACATGGATGGAGCTGAAGGCCATTAACCTAAGTGAACTAACACAGAAATAGAAAGCCAAACACTGCATATTCTCACTTATAAGTGAGAACAAACACTGAGTATGCAATTTACTTATAAAACAAACCTCCACATGTACCCCTGAACCTAAAATAAAAGTTAAAAAAAAAAACTAAGTGGCTAACATTTACATGTATCATTTTTGTTTGTTTGTTTATTTGCACCTGGGTTCCTAAAGTTAATGGGCTAATGCTTACATGTATCAGCTTTTCTTTTCTCTTTGGTTCCTAAAGTTAATTACTTAAGAGTATCTATTTTGACTGAAAGGCTTAACAAATGAAATTATGTTTGTGCATTCACAAACATGGGAATTTCTTAAGTCTTGAATTCTACCCATGAGCCTGGCTTAATTGATATCATCATAAACTAGCATATCTAATCAAACAAAAACATAAGTCTTTATTTACTTAAGAAAATCAATCTTGAAAATTAAAGTATGAAAAAGAACATTATATACATTTTTTTAACTATTCTTTGTAACTGTATACTTTAAATTTGGCTTTTACCAAGTAACACAGTAGGATTAAGCGGCTTAGAAATCTAGCATCCAAGACAAACCCTTCCAGTGGGAATAGTTTACTAAACCCAAATGGCTTATTTAGGAAAAACAAAAAAAGAAGGCTAGGATCCAGTTAGTAAACACATCCTTTCAGTTACTTAATCAGGAAGTAGTTTAGGCACTAAGAACATCTGGTTTATTTTACTATCTCCTTTTAAAAAATGTTTATTTCTCTTCTATTGATTTCTAGCATGGCAGTAGATCAGGAAATTCTACTTCTAAATTTTATTGACAGTATTTGGGTTGCTTAATGAAACATACAGTTGATAGCTAAATTGATGTAGTGAAATGAATGTTTCTTTATCGGTTCTCCTATAGTACTTGCTTGCATACTTTCATTTTAGCACTGATTTCATTCTGCTTTGTATCATATACTTACATGACTGTCACCCAATCTCTATTTTAAGTTTCTCAGGTACAGAGCCAGTGCCTTAATTTCTTCACTTCTTTAAAAATTCCTTAGTCAATAAAGAGTATGTTAGGCACTTGGAATTCAGTGGTGAGAAAAAAAATGATCACCATCTTCATTAAGCTTGTGGAGGAAAATTTTAGACAGTCAAACAATCTGAAGTAAAATTATGAATAACAACATATAATATGAAGGAAAAGTACAACCAAAACCTACAACAGGAGGTTGCCAATGTTTGTTAGGCAGATAAATAAAAAGCAAACGTTGAAAATCAGAATCAACTACTACATCCCTCAAGAACAAGCTGACTTACTGCTTCATTTTACCTTAATATCTGTGTAAGCTGGGAAATTGTAGTCCAACCACCCTGGATTCGAGAACAATCTTGACTGAGGACCAAGAGGCAATATTGAATGAGATCATAACAATATATATCTTGTTTGATTTTCTTCAACTCTGAGCTTCCTAAAGGTGTGATGTTTATTATTTCTAAGGCAAAAGGAAATAAGATATATTTAATTTTGCTTAATACACCCAGGAGCTATTTGTATTTTTATATGTTGAATAATCACTAAAAATATATTAGAAGGAAAAATTACTGTTCTATTATAGTGTTAAGATTTCTCTGAACAAATTTAAAAGAAATGTTAAAATTGTACCAATGATGGAACTGTTTTTCACTTAAAATGATATCTAATCACAAAAAGATTTTCTTACCTTTTAACTTCAACAGTATAACAGGGACATTCTGCTCAGGGCTTTTTGCAACTTCAGCAGCTATAGATAAGATCCTTGGGTCTGTACCTGTTGGCTTCATTTCTCATATTACCTATATTTTAACAGAACAAGAGAATAGAGGTCAAAAAGCCGTAAAATGTTCACTACCTAAATAATGTTTGAAATATAATTTCAATATAAATAAAAACAGCTTTTCTTGCCTTGTTTGAGAAGCAGAATATAGATTTTTTCATTTCTTCCTTATAGAAAACTGGTTTTTCTAACCAGTGTAAAAGAGCTCAAGATTCCTATACCTCACATGTAACAGCTATAGCAGGTATTGTTTATTGTGTACTCACTAACAGGAACTGTGATAGGAGCTTCACATTCTCTGTCTAATCTGCACAATAATTCTAGGATAGGAATTAACTTCCTTTAATTGTGCAAGAAAAACTGCAAAAAAGAGCTAACATGACAGGCCTAAGACTACTATCCTTTCAAAGGTGTGCTTACAAGGTTGGCCCTTGACTAGCATCTAGAACTTGGATTTCAGGAGGGTTTCTACCATTCTTTGATAAGAGTGGCTCCCTGTGCCTAAAACTGTTTATAAAAAATAATGTGGTTCATGCTGAATACCTGCTTTCCTTCCAGGAGTCTTAGAATTCTGGTATATGCCAGCCAAGAGTACCTATATAAAGGGTGCCTATGTGGCCATCCTCCAATAAAAATTCTGATCACTGAGAGTCTAGTTGAGCTTCCCTGGTAGACAATGCTTCAAACATGTTGTCACAGCTGGCTGCTGGAGGAATTAAGCATATCCTACGTAACTCCACTGGGAGAGAACTCAGAAGCTTGTACCTGATTTCCTCTGGATTTCACCCAATATGCTTTTTCCCTTTGCTGATTTTGCTTTATTTCCCTTCACTGTAATAAATCATAGCTGTAAGTACACTATATTCTGAGTCCTGTGAGCCCTCCTAGTGAAGCACTGACCTTCAACACACTAATGCTCAGAAATGTTACATAAATATAAGATAATCAGTGATTGCTTCTAAATAGTATAGTGAATAAGGCCAAGTGCAGTGGCTCACGCCTGTAATCCCAGCACTTTGGGAGGCCAAGGCGGGTGAATCACTTGCAGTCAGGAATTCAAGACCAGCCTGGCCAACACAGTGAAACCCCATCTCTATTAAGAATACAAAAATCAGGTGGGCATGGTGGTGCGTGCCTGTAATCCCAGTTACTCGGGAGGCTGAGGCAGGATAGTTTGAACCCAGGAGGCAGAGGATGCAGTGACTGGAGATCACATCACTGCACTCCAGCCTGAGCGACATAGCTAGACTCTGTCTCAAAATAATAATAATAAAAAATAAATAAATAGTATATTGAATAAAATCAATTCTCCTAACATTAAAAAACAAGGTCCACATCCTAACTGTTGCTAAAACTTTCTCTATGTAAAAAAGTTTAAGGCAGGAGAATCACTTGAGAATAGGTGTTTGAGACTAGCCTGGTCAACAAAGCAAGACTCTGTCTCTAAAAAAAAAGTTTTAAAGCATTTGAAGCTCCAAGATATCCTCACATAATAAAAGTGTATTTCCTTATTTATAATAAAGCTAACATGTATCAAGTGTTTAATATAAGCTAAGCACTGTGTTAATATACTATATACTGTCTTATCTAATCCTCACAACAGGGCTATGAAGTAGAGCCTGTGATCATTTGATCATTTCCAAACGTACATATATACATATACATATATATGTTTTTGTCCACAGTTCCTAGCTCATAACTCCCATAGCCTTTGTTATAATATTGTTATGTTAGGGTGCTTTAGCCTCAGAAAACAGAATCTATCTCTGACTTTCTCCTCTCCTCCTTTCACCTGCTCCTTCTCTCCAAAGCAGAACTCTAATCATCCCTGCCTTTCTTTGACCTATCTTGTCTAGTTGTAGGTCATAAGACCCCTGTTTCAGAATGGGTCTTGCCCTGTATCCTGGAAGGAGTGCTGCATAGAGAAGCCAAGAAGAATCTGAGCAGCCAGGCCTTGCTGGGTCTCCCACTCAGTCTATTAGTATTAGATCATATCTTTTTTTGTCCAGTCACATTTCCAAAATGATTGTCCCACACTTCAGTCATGCCTATCCAATGAAATCTCCATAAAAGGCTCAAGAGGATGGGGTACAAAGAACTTCTGGATAGCTGAACATATGGAAGTTCCTGGAGGAACCTCCCGGATATCACACCCAGGGAGGACATGGAAACTCTGTGCCCCTTCCCATACTTCACAGTATGCATCTCTGTATTTGTATCCTAATATCTTTTTTTTTTTTTTTTTTTTTTTGAGACAGGATCTCACTCCTGTTGCCCAGGCTGGAGGGCAATGGTACAATTATGGCTTACTGCAGCCTTGACTTCTCGGGTTCAGGTGATTCTCCCACCTCAGCCTCAGTCCCAGTAGCTAGGATTATAAGTGCAAGCCATGATGCTCCGCTAATTTTTTGTATTTTTAGTAGAGACAGAGTTTCTCCATGTTGCCCAGGGTCTCTGTAATATCTTTATAATAAACTGGAAAACATGTTTCCCTCAGTTATGTGAGCTCCCTGAGCAAATTAATACACCCCAAGGAGGGGGTGGTAGGATTCCCCATGTATAGCTGGTCAGTCAGAAGCATAGGTAAAACAACCCAGGGCTTGCGACTAGCATCAGAAGTGGGGGCCACTCTTGCGGGACTAAGCCCTAAACCTGAGGGATCTGACCCTATCTCCAAGTAGACAGTGTCAGAACTGAATTAGATGATACCCAGCTTGTGTCTGTTGCAGAATTGATTGCTTGCTTGTTAGTGGGAGAAATCTCCACACATTTGGTCACAGAAGTCTTTTGTGTTGTCATGATGTGAGAGCAAAAACTGTTTTTCCATTCATATATCTCTTATTAGGTACAATATAAATCATTAAAAGACAGGTTTGCTGAAAATACTTTAAAGAAAGCCCAGTGCAACTCCTGGCACATAGTAATCACAAAACTTTCAAAGAGAGTGCATATAGTTATCTCATTCTTTCCAAATGGCTGCATTATGCTACATTTCCTTTTCAAGAATGCAGCAAAATATATCTAAACATCACCTCTACTGGAGATCACTCAAGCCATATGCTATTACAAGCAACACTGCAATGAATATACACATTATCCTTTATATTTTTGCCAATCTGTTACATGATAATTGGTATGATTGTGTTTTAATTTGTATTTCTTTGATTATTAGGGAGGTCAGCCACATTTCACGTTCACTGGCCATTATTTATGTATTTTCTATTCATATCCTTTGAGTATATTTCTATTGGTTTGTCTTACTTTTTTGCAGAAGCTTTTCATACATGGATAGGAATCTTTTCTCTTTTATATTGGTTATAAAATTTTCTTCTTGGTTGTCATTTATTTTTTTAAATTTGACTATGGGGTCTTTACCATAATTTTACAATTTTTTTTTTTTTTTTTTTTTTTTTTTTTTTGAGAAAGTCTCACTCTGTTTACCCTGGCTGCAGTGCAGTGGTGCAATCTCAGCTCACTGCATCCTCCACCTTCTGGGTTCAAGTGATTGTCATGCCTCAGCCTCCCGAGTAGCTGGGATTACAGGCATGTGCCATCGTGCCCAGCTAATTTTTGTATTTTTAGTAGAGATGGGGTTTCACCATATTGGCCAGGCTGGTCTTGAACTCCTGACCTCAAGTGGTCTGCCCACTTCGGCCTCCCAAAGTGCTGGGATTACAGGCATGAGCCACAGCGTCCAGCCTTTTTTACAATTTTTTACATACTGAAATATAACAATCTTTTCCTTTATGGCGTCTGTCTTTTGTGTCATGTTTAGAACGGTCCTCTTTAACCCAAGAGGTAAAAAACATTCTCCAAATCTTCATGTTTTTTTGGTTTTGTTTTCCTTACATATCTTCGAAAGTAAGGTATTTTTGTGAATGGTGTCAATAAGAATCTGAATTTCTAATGTTAAAGTTATTGATGGATTAAAAAATGCACATAACAGTCCTAAACTCATAAGGTAACTAGTTATGAATAGACAACAAAAACAATCTGAAATGTCACATTTTCATGCACTAAGTATACATACACATACGCAGGGTATCTTTTTGGACTCTACTTAGTTTCTAGTAATTTAATCTGTTTGTCTATTCTTAAGCTAGTACAACATAGTTCATTTTAACATATGTTTGGATAAAATTCACCTCAGAAGGTAAGCTTCATGAGGGCAACCTACCTATCCCTTAGAGATGATTAAATGAGTTAATACATGAAAGCAACTGGAACAATTCCTGGCACATAATAAGAGTTCTCCAAATGGTTATTATTAAAGCCCAGCTCTACCATCATACTACATTTAAGACTATCTTTGGTGGCTGCTTGGTTCACAACTATATTGTGATCTTTGGTTCACAACTATATTCCCAGTGGCTAGACTAGTCCCTGGCATGTAGCATGATTTACTAAATACCTGTTGAAAGAATGAGTAAATGCACAAACCTCAGGCATTCTGAGCCTCAATTTCTTGACTTTCTGTTTTTCTTTTGTTACAATACAGAAAGCTCAGATTTATGGTTGGAAGCCTCTCTAAAGTAAAACAGACTCAAAACAGTTTGTGCCCTCCTGGCTACCATAATAAAACATCACTAAATCATTACTGTCATCAACAAACATGTGTAGAGCAGTATGGTAGATGTAGGGGACACAAAGATTCCACACAAGACATACTCTCTGCTATTGTGGTGGTTGGGAAAGAAAAGTATGTATATGTACGTGTGTACACACACACACATATTTAAAAATATACTTAAGAATATCAGATATATGATAAATGCTAAATAGATGACACAGATAAGAATACAGGCCATAAAGTCAGAGGACTGGGCTTCTCTGATCCACTTTTCTTGCTGTAAACAACATAGCAATTCCTACCTCCTAGAATGATTCTATTTAGAAGAGAAGGCAGCCACCAAGACGGTCTTAAAATGTAGCATTAAGTGTAGAGCTGGACCTTAAATAATAACCATTTGGAGACCTCTTGTTATGCTCCAGGAATTGTTCTAATTGCTTTCATGTATTAACTCATTCAACCATTCCAACAACTCTAAGGAACGGGTACTATTATTTTTTCCCCAATTTGAACAATGAGCATACTTAAACTCTGGAGAATGTAATTAGCTGGCACAAAGTCACACTGTTAAGTATAAAGCAGGGGTTCAAACTGGAGCCACCATCTGGCTTAAAGCATTTAACTACGATATGAAACAGCTTCGGCACACCTTCAAAGGGTAGGATTTACACAGACAGGTTGAAGGAGACATAGTCACCTACCCAAAAATCAATTGACAAATGCGACTAAGGCAGAAAGTGAGGGAGTGCAGTTGGACTGCATAATTCCCCTGAAAAACCACCTGTTATGGAAACCATCCGTAAACTTTCTCTTGAGTGTTTCTCCTATAATTTAACACTTCTCCCATCTTTACATTAAATTCATGAAATTTGACACAAAGGGACAATTATTTATCTATTTTAATGGTACTACCCTGTTGCCAGGCCACTGGGGCCGGCCCAGCCTCTTGATTCTTCTGGAATCACTTCTCCCTCGCCGCGCCTGTTACTGCCTCCACGGATCACTGTGAGGAAAATAAATGAAAAGGAAATTCAGTGCGATCCGGTTGCGGCTGATCCTAAATGTCTGCAGTTCCTGTCTCCTAATCCTCTTTTTCCTCCCCACTACACATCCCCTTCTCCAGTCCTAAGACCACAAGAAACTTCCTCTGATACAAAAAGGTCAGAAAACGATTACTGAGGTAACAGCGTCGCTTCAAGTCCAAGGACCGAGATTCTGGGGCCGCGGGGCCCCTTTGCTCATGATTCTAGACCCGGCTTTCGCGCTACCAGGCCTTGGACAAGACACTAGGCCCTGTGCCCGGACACTGCACCTCCCCAGGCCTCAGTTTCCACACCAGATCTCTACAGAGTGGGCGTGAGGGCAGGCCAATTCTCCCGTTAAGAGCTCTCACACGCCGGCTGACTTCGTCCAGAAGCCTGGGGTCCTGGCCTCCCGGTAGGCGCCCTGGGGCCCTCTCCCTCCCCAGCCACCACCTCAGATAAGTTACCTCATCCTCGCTTCGCGTTCTTCCACAAAAGAACCCGGCTCCCACGCCGCACCACAGCGCCGCGGCCTTCCCGGGACAGCCTGCGTGGCGACGCGGGAAGGGGCCTGGAGGCGGGACCAGGGGCCTCGGAGTCAAGGGGCGGAGCGCCCTTTGCCAATAAGCCAATCAGAACGTGAGATGCTCCCGGTGGGGCGGTGCGCGTCGGGCGCGGGGTGGAGTCTGTGGTGACTTGGCTGGCGGGATCAAGTGCAGCTGCTTCAGGCTGAGGTGGCAGATAGTGAGCACCGGCGGCGGAGTTAAAGTCAGAGCAGGAGAGTAATGATGAACAGCGCAGCGGGATTCTCAAACCTAGACCGTCGCGAGCGGGTTCTCAAGTTAGGGGAGAGTTTCGAGAAGCAGCCGCGCTGCGCCTTCCACACTGTGCGCTGTGAGTGAGGACCGCCCAGGGATAGAGGGGGAGCCTCCCGGGATGGGGGTGAAGAGGCATAAACTCCTCTGGGTTTTGTTCCCACAGTCCGCCTTACATTGTTGGAGACTACGGGGCGGGGAGTGGGGGAGGCAGCGCGATCCTCTACCCTACTCGGAGTCTTAGGGGGTCGGTGGAAGGAATCGGAGTAGAGCAAATGTGGGTAAACCCTGGACAGAGAGCGTTGAGACCAACAGACAGGAAGGGAAAGTGTGAAAAAAGTCTGTAGAGGTGACTGTGGAGACAGACGTGACAGGTGGATGATGCAAGGGTGGACACGAAGATAATAAGGTGACAAATGGGAAAGGACTAAGGACCGAATGCGGGGGAAGTTGAATGCCTTGAGGCTGGTGGGGCAATATCCTCTCTTTTCTTCACTTTTTCTCACCTCTGGCAGATGAGGGTTATTTGGTGTGTTCTTTGCAAAGGGAGAAATTCTCAACCACCCCAATGATCTATATATCTCTTTAGACCCCAGATTTCACTCAGTTATCAAATACTGATTATCAAAGTATTCGAGGGTGTGTTATTAATTTCTTTATTTGGAAGATGCTTACCTCCCTATGATTTCTATCATTTGGTTTTCTTTGTGTCCTCTGGAACTAGTTTTAATAAATTATTCTCTTTTATGTTGTTGGAGCAGAAAAAGGAGCTCTTTTGCTTTAACAGTTGGATGATATAGATTCCAGGAAGGAAAATATAGCATACAAGTTTTTATGTGTAAGACATTCGTTTTTTGCATAACAGCTGTCATAGAATGGTAGAGCGGGAAGGAAACTTCGAGATCACTGAATCATAACCTCTCATTTTTCTGTGGTAAAATTGTAAGTATTTTTTCACTTCCTTTCCTCAGCCTTGCCCTTCCTTAATATTTCATCATTCCGCCTTTCTCAGTCATTCTGCCCTCGGGTTGTTTAGAGACCTTTATAGTTTTTACTCTGAAATGTTCCACAGTTCAATCAAAACAACTAATTAAAACATACATTCTCCCAAAAGTTTATTTAAGTTGTAGACAGTTTAGTTACAGTTACTCAGAGTAAAGGTATGAAGAACCACTGGTTTAAATCCTGCAAGAATATATTTACTAAAAGGGTTTTTTAAAGCAAAATTAACATCCAATTGGTAGACTAAATGGGTGAGATATTTGTGAACAGAAAATCTTCAACAGTGTCCCTTGTTTATTCTTCTTTATCATATACTTTCTCATCCAGAGCTCCCCACAATGAGATAGTTAGTGCTGTGCTGGCTCTGCGGTTTCTCTCTCTCTTCAGTCCAATTTTCCAGAAGTGTGATATGCGTCTTTATCTGGTTTCTCCATGCCTTTTTCTCAAATAGTATCTACTCTCTCCTTTTCTCTTCCTTCTCCGGTACACAATAGTCTTAATATTAATTTTTCAAGTTACAAGGGCTTAAGATTATAAAAATTTGCTTAAGAATATATTTCTACATGATTTGGGTATATATTCTCTTATGTAAGGCACAAACCCCAATTTAAATGAATACAAAATTACCTTTGAAAATAATCTTGCAGGTCCTTCAAAGCCTTTCATTTATAAAGGTTCTGAAAATGCCAGTATCTTGAAAGTCAGAGGATCAGATGATCCAGCTACAAGAATGAAAATAAACAAAAATAAGCAAAACAACAATAATAATGACAATAATAAATAAATAAACAAATAAACGTAGATGTTTGAATACACACTTAGTTCTGTGGAAGACAGAACTATTAGAAAGGTTTTCAGTCCTTCTTTTCTTTGTTGTTGTTGTTGTTGTTGTTGAAGCAGGTGTAGTAATGGCACAGAATCATTTTAGATTTATTTAAATAAAACTGCTCATTATTCTTGAGGACAGGTTCATTTCCAATGTAATCCTCACTCTTAAGAACTCAGAGTGAGGGATGAAAACTGTAGAATAGTATGAAGCTGATGTTCATACACATAAGGTGGACCTAATTTATAACCAGCCCTCAAGCCAATGTCATTGGAGAGAAAGTAATATTCTGCCTTTATTTACAGGAGCAATTCTGCCTGTCTAATATAAGACTTCAGGCAAACCTGGATGTGAATCCTGGCCTCCACCACCTGACTTTGGGAACATTCTCTAAGCTCTCAACCTCAGTTTTCTTATGGCTAAATGATAATAGTAATATTTACATTTCATGTTTTTTGTAAAGATTAAATAAGGTAGCATAAACAACCTGGCACAATATTTGCCACAGGGTAGAGAATAAATAGTAGTCACCATTAATGTTGAAGAGGTACATTCATATGTGTATGAGGGGTGCTAATGAATGTAATTTAGTCAGACTTTGAAATAGCATTTATCTGGGTTCACCAATAAAAACTATCAAAAAGATAGTCTGCCATGTGGTAGGAAGGGCATGGGATGTTCTATCAATGATAAGCTGAATCCTTAGCAACAGGTGTTTACTGGGTAGAAGAGTTTCAACAACAGGACCTACTAGAATCAATTTTGAATTGGGAGTAGTACTAGTTTTACTATTTATATCCAGATAAGGGAATGAATTGTGAAATCCTAAGTTTGTAAATGACACCACTATTTTGTGTCCTTAAATGATGAGCTAATGAGCAGTGTGGGTTTTGGAGTTGGTTGAATTCATTCAAATCCCAGAAAATAAACTGATGATAATAATTGTGGATTCTTATGAAAATATTGACATTATGTGATGCCACAGTCAAAATAATCAGAAAAACGATAAACATTGGCAGAAAAAATATTAAATACAAAGTAAAAAATGGTTTTCTACTCTTCATGCAATATAATAAGTAATTCCATTGCAAACCTGAAAAAAATTGCATAGATGAAAGAAATCCAGAGAGAATAAATAAATGGTAAAGTTGGTGGTAGGGTTTCCAAACAAAGAAGAACTGAGAAATGAACTATGTAGTCTGGAATCATAGCAACTTAGAAGAGAGTACATTTGACATTTAGAAGCATACAGAAAGCATGAACATGAGATTATTCAATAAATTCTTTAATTCTAGAACTAAACCACTTGAAACTCAGAAGTTATATACTTTTAAAAAAGTGTGTGAAGACAAAAGACAACACTGCTTGATATAACGAGTAATAAAGAGTAAAGAGTATAATTTATTAATCCTAACAGTAGAATAATTATAAATGTAAAGATATTCAAAATAGTTTTGGTAGATTTATTTATTATGAATTCATGTTTATCATTAAGTAAAGCTAAAGATATTTTGCATACATTTGTCTCTTGCAGATAATCTCATTTACTATAGGCATTTATGTAGGCTTCAGGGACCTGTGAGCCCCTTGGGATTATACAGTATTTGATATGTATATTCATATATGTATTTTTCTGTGGAGAGGATCAATGATTGGTCTATAATTTTCATCAGGTTTTCATAGGGATTTATGACTGACTGTCTCTCATCTCCTAATACTGCTCGCCATATACACACATACAAGATAAGATCTGTGGATGTAAGACAAATAGGCTATATAATATGAGATAACGTATGTGGCTTGAGTCCCTGACTTCATCATTTATTGACTTCATTACTTTAGAGGAGTTCCCCATTAGTAAAAAGTGGGCAAAATGTGCAACCCAAAATTTTGTTGTGAAGATTAAAATTGATAGTATATTGTAATGAAAAAAATAACTTCATAAACACTAAGACAGAGGTTATAGATTAATAGCATATAAGCTGAACTTGACTTTAGAAATGCTTTATTTGCTCCACACCATTGTTGTTTTATCTTGAGTTAGTTGCAAATACCTAACATTCAGGACCTTTTATATAAAAATCTTTTATATAAAAATCTAGATTTTCAGCTTATCTTTAAAAATGATAAACTGGTAACATTGAGCCCATATCTTCTCTTGGCAGCAGTTGGGTGAAGCAGTGTTGTGAGATTGGGCTTACTCATCCTCGATGTCACTATGATTCCCACTGGTCACCTTGACTGCCTGGGTTATCTTGCTGGCCTATCTAAAGCATCATTTAGCTGTAGTTAGATGACAACCATACCTTCCAGTATTTCCCTTTGTGTCACTGTGAGAAAAATATTAGAAGTCAGAGGGCCATAGTTTTATTCTGGGATGTCATTTCTAAGGTTTTAAATATTTATCATAGAAAATTCTTTATTGCCAAATATTAATAATGGATGCTGTCTATGAGAACAGAAGTATACTAGTGAAAAGTACAAAAGGAAAATGGCAGTCTACCCTAAAGAGATTGAGAGTTTTGAAGTAGAGGTGAATCTGACCCACAGAAAATAATTAGAAAACAAGCATTTTACACATAATTTAACACCTTATATATACTTAAAATAAGTTTAGAAGTGATTCAGAGAAGAGTGAACAATATGAACCTGAATGAACTACAAGATTTCTTGTATATCTATTACATTAAAGGCACTGTGCTAGAGCCACTATCTGGAGAAATTAAAGTATGAGTACTGTGCTTTAAAAAATTACAATCTAATAGGATATGTCCACGAAAAAGTAAATAATAGGCCAGGCACCGTGCCTCATGCCTGTAATCCCGGCACTTTGGGAGGCTGAGGAGGGTGGATCATGAAGTCTGGAATTAAAGACCAGCCTGGTCAAGATGGTGAAACCCTGTCTCTACTGAAATTACAAACATTAGCCAGGTGTGGTGGCGGGCGCCTGTAATCCAGCTTCTTGGAAGGCTGAGACCGAGAATTGCTTGAACCCAGGAGGCGGAGATTGCAGTGAGCCGAGATCACGCCACTGCATTCCAGCCTGGGTGTCAGAGCGAGACTGCCTCAGGAAAAGAAAAACAAAAATGCAGCGAGACTCCCTCAGGAAAAGAAAAAAAAAAAATGCCGGGCGCAGTGACTCACACCTGTAATCCCAGCACTTTGGGAGGCCAAGGCGGGCGGATCACGAGGTCAGGAGTTCCAGACCAGCCTGACCAACATGGAGAAATCCTGTTTCTACTAAAAATATAAAAACTAACGGCCTGTGGTGGCGCGTGCCTGTAGTCCCAGCTACTCAGGAGGCTGAGGCAGGAGAGTCGCTTGAACCAGGGAGGCGGAGATGGTAGTCAGCTGAGATCGCGCTACTGCACTCCAGCCTGGTGACAGAACGAGACGTCGTCTCAAAAAAAAAAAAAAAAAAAAAAAAAAGGGTGCGGTGGCTCACGACTGTAATCCCAGCACTTTGGGAGGCCGATGCGGGCGGATCACGAGGTCAGGAGATCAAGACCATCCTGGCTAACACGGTGAAACCCCGTCTCTACTAAAAATATAAAAATATTAGCTGGGAGTGGTAGCGGGCGCCTGTGGTCCCAGCTACTCAGGAGGCTGAGGCAGGAGAATGGCTGTGGTCCCAGCTACTCAGGAGGCTGAGGCAGGAGAATGGCTGTGGTCCCAGCTACTCGGGAGGCTGAGGCAGGAGAATGGCGTGAAGCTGGGAGCAGAGGTTGCAGTGAGCCGAGATCGCGCCGCTGCACTCCAGCCTGGGAGACAGAGTGAGACTCTGGCTCAAAAAAAAAAAAAAAAAAAAAAAGGGGGGGGGGCGGTAAATAATATCAGGTAGGTAGTTTATGTTAGGTTTTAATTAATGGTTTAGTAAATGCTACGGGAATGGAGAAGAAATTAAGATTCTGGATAGTACGGAAAGAACTGTACCCTGAAATGACTTCAGAGAAGGGGAGACTTTGAAATAGGATTCAAATTCTAAGAGAGCAAAAGGATAGAGAAAAGCAGAAGGGCAGACCATAAGGTATTCCAGTAGTTTAGCTGATTGAAAACTAGCTTGTCCACAGCAAGAATGGAAGGGGATGGCTTTGAAAAATATTAAAGAAGATGTAATAATTAGATGTAAATGATGAAATACATAGAGGAATATTTAGAGTAATATTTAGATTGATGAGCAGAACTTTGAAGAACAGTTAAAATTAGAAAGTTGAGGACCGCCGGGCACGGTGGCTCCCGCCTGTAATCCCAGCAGTTTGGGAGGCCAAGGCAGGCAGATCACCTGAGGTCGGGAGTTCAATTCCAGCCTGACCAATTTGGTGAAACCCCATCTCTACTAAAAATATAAAAATTAGCCGGGCTGTAGTGGCGCGGGCTTGTAATCTCAGCTACTCAGGAAGCTGAGGCAGGAGAATCACTTGAACCCAGGAGGCGTACATTGCAGTGAGCGGAAATCGTGCCACTGCACCCGGCCTAGGCGACAGAGGGAGACCCTGTCTCAAAAAAAAAAAAGAAAGAAAGAAAGAAAGAAGAGAAGAGAAGAGAAGAGAAGAGAAGAGAAGAGAAGAGAAGAGAAGAGAAGAGAAGAGAAGAGAAGAGAAGGGAAGGGAAGAGAAAGAAAGTTGAGGACCAGCCAGGCACAGTGGCTCATGCCTGTAGTCCCAGCACTTTGGAGGCTGAAAAGGGTGGAACATTTGAGGCCAGGAATTCAAGACCAGCCTGACCAACATGGTGAAACCCCGTGTTTACTAAAAATATAAAAAATTAGGCCGGTCACGGTGACTCATGCCTGTAATCCCAGCACTTTGAGAGGTCGAGGCGGGCGGATCACGAGGTCAGGAGTTCGAGACCAGCCGGACCAACATGGTGAAACCGTCTCTACTAAAAATACAAAAATTAGCCGGGTGTGGTGGCGCGCGACCGTAATCCCAGCTACTCAGGAGGCTGAGGCAGAAGAATCGCTTGAACCTGGGAGGCGGAGGTTGCAGTGAGCTGAGATCGCACCACTGCACTCCAGTCTAGGAGACAGAGAGACTCCGTCTCAGAAAAAAAAAAAAAAAAAAAAATTATCCGGGGGTGGTGGTGCGTGCCTGTAATCCCAGCTACTCAGGAAATTGAGGCAGGAGGACCGCTTGAACCTGGGAGACAGAGGTGCAGTGAGCCGAGATCTAGCCACTGCACTCCAGCATGCAGGACAGAATGAGCCTCTGTCTCAAAAAAACAATAATAAATAAAGTTGGGGATCAACAAAGTCCACTAGTATGGGCACCCACATAGGCCATGATGATAACTTATTTATAAATAGTGAAAGCTTTTATGAGGCAGTTACTTCATTTCTACTGTATATATCCATATAAAATGACTTTGGTTATTATTTCAGATTCACAAATGGTATTTGCTAGCCCAAACTAAACTTTTTTTCTCTCTTTGCTGACATTTATATATCTTGGCCAGCCTTTCATCTTTTTATTCTAACTGGGTTTTGTAGTTCTTTTTTCTAGCTTTAGAAAACAGTTGCATCATCTTGGGCAAGGAACTTAATTTTTTCCACCCTCACTTCCCTTATCTGTAAGATAGGGGTATTCACTACTCTTCAGGACTGGTGTGAAGTTTCAAAGTAAACATCATCAGGAAAAACTTTTAAAATTGATCAGCATGTAATAGCTGTTATTATTGTTGTTTTGGTTCATATCTGTGTTCATACTTTCAGATTTTCTGGCTTCTCTTCTACTTTATCCCTATGATACTTTCTCAAGTTCAGTTCTAATTTTTTTCTCCTCAATAGCACTGTCCTTTCAACAACTGACATTATTTAACACTTATTTCCCTGAGTCCAAACCCTCTTTCAAGCATCTAAAACTTAACACTTTAATTATACCTTTCACTTTTCTCACCTTGCCACTACTAACAAACTCCTCAATTTATTTTCAGTCTGATCTTTAACCTTTGATTCTTCAGTTATACATTCTAGGGATACATTGTAAATCAAAACACTTTCACAGTTCATATTGCTTATGCTATTTTTATATCTGTATCTTAAAATCTAGGAATAAGCATCAAGAATTTAAGAGACAGTTATTGCATCTATTCAGTTTTGAATTAAAGCGCCATGAAGAATAAACTATATTATAAAAATACTTTCTGTAAATTGTTTATATTCATTTGCATTTATGTTTATTTAGGGAATAGAGGATGAATTTCATTTATTTCAGAGTTGTTATGAGAAGTAAATATGAAGTGTTAAGCATGGTACCTGGCATGTAGTAAGTGTTCCATAAATGTCAGCTATTTTAATTGTCATTGTGAAGCAGGGCCAGCCTTGTTTATTGACAGAGCAATAATTTGATGATTATTGGAAAATTCTCCTTTCCCAAGGTTTGCTAATTATAATTCCCTACATTCCACTTATAAATATCCATTACTTTGGATTTAGACTTTTTGCCTTTGGGGCCTTTTTGTTAATATAAGATGAATCTTTAGGAATGATGGGTAATAACTGGGAGGGGCCTCTGTGGAGCTGGTAATGTTCTATTTCTTGATTTGGTTGGTGGTTACATGTGTCACTTTGTAAATGTCAAAGGTTAATTTTTGTTCTCTTTTGCATTATACTATATTTTAATAAGGAGTTAATATAATATACCACAGGGAACTATGTATCAGAGTTATTAGTTGTTGATGTATATTGGTATGAGTTAGTTTTAAATGGCTTTCATTGCTTAGAGGTTTTTAAGCTTGTTTAACATGTGAAATATCTTAGTACCCTGAATTTCCTCCTACATGATAGATTTTAATGGCATCATTTGAACTATGATTTAACTCAAAATTAGATTTTACTTTAAGATCTTATAAAGTGACAGATTTGGTTAAATTAGGCATCATTTAGTGGTGTACATATTCATGAAAAAACTGTTAAACTAGAAACATTACTTTTTCTTAAGTTTATTCATTAATATGTACTGTATTTGCTATGTATTCATTCATTTTGTTCTGCTAGAATGACAGACAAATAGCAGTAGGCATCAAAGGTGCTTTAAAAAAAATTTATGGGCCAATATTCATGAACTAAGTCAACAGCCATTAAAAATAACATAAAAAAGAAAAATTTATGGGAAAAAAGGACTGAAAATTGAAAACATTCTACCTATATCAGTTTTTTAGCAAGTTGTGAAAACACTGACATTATTTATCTTTTAGCAGTAGAACACGTTAGTCAGATTCATCTTGGTCTAAACAGGATTCTATGGAAGCATGAGTGTGAGTAATTCTGTTTTAGAGTTTAGCTATTTCTTTTCCTCAGAATTATGCATACAGAAATAAACAAATAAAATACAAAACAAAATACTTTTTTGTATTTTGTTTGTTCATTTGCAATATGAAGACTTTAAACCATTTTAATTACAAAGCTCTTAAAAATGATTTATCATTCTGAAACATGCTCATAATTTTTATATCCAAATATAATTACATTTTATAAGAATTGGTATTTGTATCTATTTTTAGATGACTTCAAACCTGCTTCTATTGACACTTCTTGTGAAGGATACCTTGAGGTCGGTGAAGGTGAACAGGTGACCATAACTCTGCCAAATATAGAAGTGAGTATTTCTATATATTTAAAGTGATCACTTTTGTGGGATGCTCAGTAAATTTAAATGAAAACTATTGCAGAATTTGTGTAGTGATAATTGGTTAAAGTAATAAGCAGAGAAAAGCAAAAACCATATTGTAAACTACTTTAGGCAGAAAAATCTTAAAATACTTTAGTCCATTTAATAG
Organism: Macaca nemestrina; assembly: GCF_043159975.1. Taxonomy (NCBI): domain Eukaryota; kingdom Metazoa; phylum Chordata; class Mammalia; order Primates; family Cercopithecidae; genus Macaca; species Macaca nemestrina. Next base: position 161,979,986 of record NC_092126.1, on the reverse strand, counting down.
TTCCAAGAACTATCATAGCAAATGATTTGAAAAAAAACTGGAGTCTAAACAAATATTTATTAAATGCCTACTATAAGCCAGATTTTAAACACTGACCTTAGGATAGTGGCATATCCCTTGCCTTCTAGTCCTAATCTTTTATAGCAGACAGACACAGAAACATCTAGTGTTATAAGTTAGAGCATATACAAAATTCTATGTAACCACATAAGTAGAAGCAAATACTCTACCTGGTGGAATCTTAAAAAGCTTCATAAAGCAAGCAATATTTCAGCTGAGCCTTTAAAGGACAAGTAAGATTTTATTGGGTAGATAAGGAGTAAAATAAGCAAACAGAACAGTATATGAAAGGCTCTGATACTGAAAGAACAAAGAGTTTGTGGAATAAGTGACTTTACACAGTAAATCATAGTATAATGAAAAATGACGGCCGGGCGTGGTGGCTCACGCTTGTAATCTCAGCACTTTGGGAGGCTGAGGCGGGAAGATCACGAGGTCAACAGATCGAGACCATCTTGTCCAACATGGTGAAACCCCGTCTGTACTAAAAATACAAAAATTAGCCGGGTGTGGTGGCGCGCACCTGTAGTCTTAGCTACTCGGGAGCCTGAGGCAGGAGAATTGCTTGAATCCGGGAGGCAGAGGTTGCAGTGAGCGGAGATCACAACACTGCACTCCAGCCTGCCAATTGGCGAGAATCCGTCACACACACACACACACACACACACACACACACACACACACACAGAGAGAGAGAGAGAGAAAAGAAAAGAAAACAAAGAAAAGAGAAGAAAAAAGAAAAATGGGCCAGGAGCGGTGGCTCACGCCTGTAATCCCAGCACTTTGGGAGGCCGAGGTGGGTGGATCACCTGAGGTCAAGATCAGCCTGGCCAACACGGTGAAGCCCATCTCTACTAAAAATACAAAACTTAGCAGGGCATGGTGGCTCACGCCTGTAGTCCTAGCTACTCGGAGGCTGAGGCAGAAGACTTGCTTAAACCCGGGAGGCAGAGGTTGCAGTAAGCCAAGATCATGCCACTGCACTTGAATCTGGGCTACAGAGCGCGTCTCCTTCTCACAAAAAAAGAAAAAAGAAAAAAGAAAAAAAAAAAAGTCCGGGTGCGGTGACTCACACCTGTAATCCCAGCACTTTGGGAGGCTGAGGCGGGTGGATCATGAGGTCAGGAGTTTGAGGCCAACCTGGCCAACATGGTGATGCCTCGTGTCTACTAAAAATACAAAAATTAGCCAGTCGTGGTGGTGGGCGCCTGTAGTCCCAGCTATTTGGAAGGCTGAGGCAGGAGAATCGCTGGAATCTGGGAGGCAGAGGTTGCAGTGAGCGGAGATCACGCCACTGCACTCCAGCCTGGGCGACAAAGTGAGACTCCATCTCAAAAATAAATAAAGAAAGAAAAGAAAAGAAAAAGAAAAATGATTGATAGCAACAGAGACTAGAAAAGTAGGTCAAGATGAAATTGTGAAGGATATTTTATGTTGTAATGTAGAATTTGAACTTTAACCCATAGGTATTAGAAAACCATTCCAAGTTTTAATACACAGAGGTAACATGATTAGATTTGTTAGATTAGAAAATCTCTTTCTTTTTAAAACCATTCTTCAAACTCTGGCTGAAAGTCCAATGATTAGAATTCTAATGATTCGATTGTATTTTTGAAAGAACTTCAGCTGGAGTTTGAGGAGTGGTTTTAAAAAGAAAGAGACTGTCAGGGAGGCCCTAACCAAAAGTTTTGTCCATTAAAAAAATTTCCAGATGTATCCAAGTAACGGTACCAAATACTATTTGCATAAAAATACAAGTTCTTTGTTGTATGCTCTAGTTTTCTCAGTCCTTGAGTTAGAAATTTTTGAGTATTCAGCTTAAGTTTCTTTTGCTTTTTGCTTTTCTTTTACACTGACTTTATTTTCAGAAAAAATCAAGACTGTAACTTTATATTTCAATATATAAAGAAAATGCTAGAGTTTTTTTGAGATTTTTAGTTTTGTTTTGTTTAATTTTTGTAATAGGAGTGGTTTTGTGCTAGTCCATCCACATTCTCCTTTATGCATTAATGAGATGGTTTACCATGGTTATATGTATAGCAAGTAAACTCTGTATCCTCTCATCTGCTGTCTTTTTCTTATTTTTATCAGTTAACCATTTATTGAGCGCCCACTGTTATGTCAGACTGTATCAGTTACTATCTCTGGAGATTTTCCTAAGGCTAATTAAATGTGTAGGGGCTTTTTGTTGAATATTTCCATTTGTTCTTTCTGGAACTGAAGGAAATAAAAAATATTTAGTATGAGATGTTGTAGATAAGTTAATCTTTCTATTACTCTATTATGAAAAATTGTTCAGGTTCTAGTATTTCTAAAACAATTTGGAAATTTAATCTCCAGTAACCTAAGGCTTCTTTGCTTTATGATGTTTATTAAAGAAAAACCCGAACCAACCACCGTATTTTAAGAGTTTAAAGCCTCACATTAACAGCAGGAACCATCGCACCATTGCACTCCAGCCTGGGCAACAAGAGCAAAACTCTGTCTCAAAAAAACAAACAAACAACAACAACAACAAAAAACAGGAACCACTATCTATTGTCTCAGGCTATATAGTATTATTGATCAGTAATGATTGGTTTGCAGAATCACTTTAGTTGGATTTTTTTTTTTTTTTTGCCAAGTAGAATATTGTTTTCTCAAGTTGCCATCCTCCCATCCTCATCCCTTGATTGCTCTTCTACTACAAATAAATGGGGATTGTTATGTTTAATAATAAACCCTTGTCATTCACTCATATCTTGCTTTAACCAAGAGTTACCATCTTCCAGGTGTTTGGTTATGGTCTCAATTGAAATATGTCTTAAAGGAAGCACAGTTATAGGAGGCCTATGTTTTCAAGCCTGAAAAGTGTAAATTTCAGAAATTGTAAAGAAATCATTTGGGAAAAAGTCACTACCACCACCACCACCCCTTTCCACAAGCCCCCAGAGATATGTCCAAAAAAGAATATGCCTCAGTATTTGTGTGTGTGTATATGCATGGACATTCTGTGTGATAAGTCATATTCTAAGGTAGCTGCCACTGGGAATACAGAAGTAGACTAGACATAGTCAATATCCTGAAACATTTTATCATTTAATGGGAGAGACAGAAAATAACTGATTAAAATGTAGAAATCTAAGAACTATAAAAAGATATACATAGAATATTATAGAAACAGGAAAGAGAGGTATCTCAGCCAGGGTACAGGGAGAACACATCAGGATACACTGAATTTTGAAGATGAGTTAAAGTTACCCAGGTAAAGGAGAGAGGGAAGGACATTTTAGTCAGAGAAAAGAAAAAGACAAGGACTAAGATACGACAACAAAAGAAAGTTTGTTAAACATTTGAAGAACTACATATAATGCCTAGTGGCATATATGTAGTTACGTATGTAGGCGTATGTGTAGGCTAGGTTAAAAGGGGTGCATATGAGGACAAGGTGGGTAATATTTAGATATTTAGGAACCAGATTGATAAAGGGTCTATTATATAATATAAATTAATTATAACTCATTTAAACAGTGAGAATGAAAGAGTTATTTAGATCACCATCTGTCAAAAGCAAATATTGTTTCTCCTGAGTATGTAGTCCTTGAACAATCATGAATAACAATGGAAATTACATTCTCAAATAGACTTTGTGAGGGTTTTCCCCCTCCACTTAAAGAACATCTTTAAGCAGGTAGGAGATTTGCTTTTCTTCAGTCTTCTTAATTCTGTTAGTATTTTGTGGAAATGTAATGGTTATTAGTTTGAAGCATTTAGATTCTTCTATTTTCTATATGAACTTGCTTTCATCATCCTGGTATAACTGCCTAGGAAGCTTAGAGTCAGACCATAAAATAGAGCTTTTATTATATTACAATTTTAAGAGTACCTTTGGTTCTTTGGTAGGGTAGATTTTCTAATTCCATTTGTCTTAGGTTTCTATGGTATTACCAAATAGAAGAAACTAATAAAAATGAGCACTAATAGTCTGGTTAAATAGTGGGCATTTACAAATCTCTCTTCCTTACAAACAATTCTCCATGATTGCTATAAAATTTCAAAGTGTTGAATTTTGAAAGAAAAAGTTTTACTTACTTTGACTGTTAAGATTTGTCATTGATGCTGAGATTGGCATATTTTTAGCATTGACTCTTTATCTTACAAGGTACTTCTGTGGGCTTTTATGAAATAGCCCACTGGAAACTTTTAACTATCTATTATTCAGGCACTGCATTTCTAGTGGTTATGTATAATTTAACCCTCAAAACCTATACTTATGAGTCTCCTATATGTATGAGGGGTACTCCAGATGACCCTCTTGGGCAAAGTCCCTTTCCAAATGAACCTGGTCTGGTTTTCTCCAATGGGTTTACTTAGCTGATATAGGAAAATAGTCCACTATGTTCTTGAAATCTCATTTGATTTTAGGACCAGAGTCCTATTTTAACACCCTTTTATATTTTTTAATGAAATGTATCTTTGATTATTACAAAATAACATTGTTTTCCTATTTTAGTGTTTTGAAGCTTAAGTGCTTACTTCTCTGAGATATATATATATATATATCCACCTTTCTTTCTTTTGTGTGTTCAAAGAATCTTAGTGTCTCTTCCTTTTATTTAGCTGACATTTACATAGCTACCTTTACTTTCTGTCTTTTGTGTATTCATAGAATCTTAGTGTCTCTTCCTTTTGTTTAGCTGACATTTTGTATGAAGTATATATTTTGTTAATATAATATGCTGTTTTCTTTAATATAATATGCTGTTTTATTTTTAAACCCAGTTTGGCACTTTCTGTTTTTATTGGGAGAATACTGTCTATTCAGTCTATTCACATTTAGTTCAAAATTTATATACTTGATTTTTATTTATCTTATAGTTTATTAATTTTTAAATATTTGTTGTTTCTTCTTTTATATGTATATTCTTTATTAGTTTTACCAACCATTTCTTTTTTTCCCTTTGTCTTTGTTTGTTTTTTTTTTTTTTTCATTACTTTTTAAAATTACTCTTGTTACTTTGGGAGTAGTAGTATACTTTTCCATTCCATTATTGATTATTTTCTTTTCCTGGTGTTCATAATGAGACATATGATTTTATTTTCTTATATGAAAGCTGAGTTCCTGCATTATTTTCCTACCTCTATCAAGTGAGATTTTTAGAATACATTTATTATCTCTTAATAATAAGACTTTTTTCTCCTCCCTTCCACTTTTCTTTCTTTCCACCTCAGCCAAACACCTAAGTTTTTGCCAAGATATTGTATTACATTATAGAATGTCTTCATGTCAAGAATACTTATTTAGCTCTTACATTATACGTTCTCAGTCTATTCTTATCCTTCATTTTTTTTTTTTTTTTTTTTTTTTTTTTTTTTTTTTTTTTTTTTGAGATGGAGTCTCACTCTGTCACCCAGGCTGGAGTGCAGTGGTGCGATCTCGGCTCACTGCAACCTCCACCTCCTGGGTTCGAGCAATTCTCCTGCCTCAGCCTCCCAAGTAGCTGGGATTACAGGTGCCTGCCACCATGCATTTTGTATTTTTAAGAGATGGGGGTTCACCATGTTGACCAGGCTGGTCTCAAACTCCTAACCTCAGATGATCCACCTGCCTCAGCCTCCCAAAGTGCTAGGATTGCTGGCATGAGCCACTGTGCCCGGCCAAGTCTATTCTTATCCATTTAAACTTAGGAATATATAAATAGCCAGATTCCTTTTATCACTTCTTTTATTTATATTTATATTTTCTCTTCATTTCCCTATGTTGAGGTGTTGGTTCTAATTCCTTTGTTGTACGGTTAAGAGTCCTTTCATTCCCTCAAATAACATATGCACTCACTTACTTTATTTTATTTATTTTTTAGAGACAAGATTTCATTCTGACACTTAGGCTAGAGTGCAGTGGCACAATTATAGCCCACTGCAGTCTCAAACTCCTGGGCTCAAGCAATCCTCCTGCCTCAGTCTTCCAAGCAGCTAGGACTACAAATGTGCACCACCACGCCCAGCCAATTTTTAAATTTTTTTGTAGAGACAGGTTGTCCCCATGTTGTGCAGGCTGATCGGAAACTCCTGGGCTCAAGTGATCCCCCCACCTTAGCCATCAAAAATGGTGGGATTACATGCATGAGTCACCATGTATGGCCCACTCACTTATTTTATATTTTATTTTTTATAGTTTTGTCTTTTGGTTGACTATCCTAAGTCAGTCATTCACGTAAACCAATTGTAAGCAATTCTGTGTGGTTTGTAAACAGTGACAAATTGAGAAAGTTGAAGAGTAGATGAGAAGATCATGGAGGGTCCATGTGCAGGTTTATGGAATATGGCTTTTATCCTGAATACATAGTTTTTTAAGCACAGAAAGATTTTTAAGCATAGGAACAATACGATTAGTTTGCCTGTCCACAGAAAGGGGAACAAAATTGGAAAGAGAGTAGGGAGAAGAATAACAATAAACTAGGTGAATGACAATTGAAGGTGTGTAATCACAGTGAACATGGAGCTGATAGGAGGTATTCAATATTTTTTTAGAGACAATGATAGTTCATATGCTTAGTAGTTGTCTGGTACTTTAATAGTTGCCTTTTTTGGGGTATTGAATAAGGGAATGGACAGAAACTGAAGCTTAAAAGTTAGGAATGGTGCTCAATTCAATGAGGGAGAAAGTTTACATTTATAAAATTTGTTCAAAATGTAGATGGCAGGTGTAGAGATTATGAAAGATTTGTTTCATGTGTTACTTATAACCAGAAATTGTCTATATTGTTCATATTTAACATTCATTGAATATTTATAAAGGTCTTGGTGCTTCTTCAGGTACTGAGAACAATTTTTAAAAAATTAATGATGAGTTCTTATTTTCAGGAGCTCAGAGAACAATAATACACTGTAATTTTTAGATGTATTCCATTCTAATTAAGACTACAGGTATCATTAAGAAGAATATATTGCACAAATCTCTTATCAACTGTAATTTGGAGTCCTTAGGTAACTATTTTGGGATATCTTACTTGTTTCAGTTAACACGTCTGAAAAATCTACTTACCAGTCAAGTAGACCCACTTTGTTTTGTTGTGATCATGCTCCTGACTCTCCAACTTACCGGGGCTTCAACTAATCACTCCACATCTAACCATTTTAGAGCTAGCCCAGACATGTCTTCATTTATGTGTTGTACATTCTTGATTTTCTGTAGATTACTGTAGTCTTTGGGAGAGGTAAAAAACCCACAAACAACTGTTCCTTTATTTTACATTTATCATTTTCCCTCCATACCTTCAGAAATCTCTACACTACCCATCTTTTATGGCATTTTCAATTACCAAATTTATCTTATACTCCTCCTAGTGGTCATTTAGTAAATCTCTAATGATGAACTTTATGATACACCCCTTAGGCTTTTTAGAAGTCATCCTTTTCTAACCTAACAGTACTATTTTATTATTTTTGTAATATTTGACAAAATTATTATGATAAATCCATTAAAATTTAATGTACTTTTATAAACTTCAAAGACAAACATACACAAATAATTGTTTAGAAATACATATATGTAGGATAAAGCAAAAGAATGACAAACATAAAATTCTTTCAGGTTTGATGGGGCAGGGACAAAAGATATGGGAGGAGCATGTAAGTAGATGTAGTTTATTAGTAATGATCCAGGTTTATTTTATGGCCAACAGAATAGTATAATGAATGACATGTACCCATCACTGAGCTTTAACGATTACCAACATTTTGCTAATATATATTTTTTAATCTAGTGTCTTACCACTTTTTTCCCTTGGCATATTTTATAGCAAATCCCAGACAATGCACCATTTCATCAATGCTTACTTATGTATCTCTAACTGATAAGGACATTTCTACCTTTATCTAAGCACCATGCTATTGTCACAAATAACATAATTAAAAATAATACTTCATCCAGAGTCACAATTTTGTGATGATATCAAAAACGTGTTTTTACAGACATTTGTCTGTAAAATGTCCTAACTAGAATCCAAAAAAGATTTCTACATTGTATTTGAATACTATATTTCTTGTCTCTTTTATTCTTTAAAAGTCCCTTCCTTTTCTCTACACCCCTTTTTAAATTTATCCTTTTTAGAGGCAGGGTCTCACTGTGTTGCCCAGGTGAGAGTGCAGTGGCTATTCACGGGTGTGATTATGTTACACTAAAGCCTAGAACTCCTGGCTTCAAGCTGTCCTCCTGCTTCAGCACTCATCCTCCACAAGTAGCTGGTACTACAGTGCCTGCACCTGGTTCTCGTTCCCTTTTTATGCCATTGGTTTGTTGGAAAAACCGTATTATCTGTCCAAGAGAATACACCTACATTCTGGACTTCAAATTACTTCTACATGGATGTATTTATCTTGTTCCTCTATTCCTTCTGTTTTCTATGAAATGGTAGTTATATATCTAAGGGCAGGCTGGATTACGGATTATTTGGGGTTTGATAAGAATTAAATTCTTTGGGGTTTTTGTGTGGTTTTGGGCAAGAGTATTTTATGGATGGCACTGAGTACTTTTATATTACATCATTAAGCACATAATGTCTGCTTATCTTACCTTTAAGGATGCTAAAATTAATTAGTGGTTTAGTGTAAAAGGTGTTCCTTAATATGCATGGGGAGGTACTACTTTAAGAAAATGCAAGATTTTAAAAATTAAACTTACAATGCAATAAGAAAGAAGATGAGGAGGCTGGGCACAGTGGCTCATGTCTGTAATCACAGCACTTTGGTAGACTGAGATCGCTTGAGGTCAGGAGTTCGAGACCAGCTTGACCAACATGGTGAAACCCCGTCTCTACTAAAAATAGAAAAATTAGCTGGGCGTGGTTGTCCATGCCTATAGTCCCAGCTACTCTGGAGGCTGAGGCAGGAGAATCACTTCAACCCGGGAGGTGGAGGTTACAGTGAGCAGAGATCGTGCCACTGCACTCTAGCCCAGGCAACAGACCAAGACTCTGTCTCAAAAAAAAAAAAAAAAAAAAAAAAAAAAGAGGACTAGAAAGTATGATTCAAAGCTCTGTTTCCTTATTCATAAAATATATTGGTTGTATTAGAATTGAATCTCAATTGCTCATTATAGGCCAATGAAACGAATCTTTACGGTCCCAAGGTGAGTACTTCCTCTCTTCCCTTTCCTCAATGACAGCAGCTTTGAGATTTCAGCCTATCTTCATCTGTCTTTTTTACTACACTCTTTGGATTCAGGGTAGTAAATTTAGGTAGTTTATGGGTGACTTGAAGTATAACATAGAAGGAGAAACACAGAATCAAGATTTCAAAGGCCTTCCCAACTGAATTCCTATGATAAATTTTAAGTAATAATAATTAACTTTTTAAACAGGGTTCAACTCCACCAGTAACTGTTTTCAAAGGTTCAAGAAAACCTTACTTAAAAGAATGCATTTTGATTATTAACCATGATACCGGAGAATGTCGACTAGAAAAACTCAGCAGCAACATCACTGTAAAAAAAACAAGGTATGTGGTTTAATGAAATAAATTATATTATAAACATTAATTTCTAAGGAAATGTCAGGAAAAAATTTACTATATTAAGTAACATTATAATATAAGGTTTATTTATGTGTGGTACAAAAATGTTTTAATCTTTTTCTAAGTTTAAGTTTGGTGGCGGGCGCCTGTAGACCCAGCTACTCAGGAGGCTGAGGCAGAATGGTGTAAACCCGGGAGGCGGAGCTTGCAGTGAGCTGAGATCCGGCCGCTGCACTCCAGCCTGGGCGACAGAGCAAGACTCCATCTCAAAAAAAAAAAAAAAAAAAAAATTTGATGGAGATCCTAAGCCAAAAGCTTTTTACCACATCACCCTGTGATATATAAAAGCTTGTTTTGCTTCTAAGTGCTTTCTATAGGTATAGGTATACTTTTTATCCTATTGTAGATACTTCTGTATAACTGGATTGAAGGGAGCCATTATACATTCTCTAAAATAATTTCATCTTCATTAGTAAAAATTTATTGAGTACCTATGCTGTGTAAGGTACTAGAAAAAGGAAAGTTTGCTCTGCAAACGCCTCAGAACTTCTGCGTTTTATTCAGGTAAACAGACCATTCCATTTAAAAAGTCAATAGGAGAATATACTCATCTCAAATCCTTTTTGGAAATAGGTGAGACATTACTTACCATGTAATATAAGGATGTTTGCTCTAAAAGCCATGCAAATAGTATAGACAAAAATTGCTCTAGGAATTAAGAAAAAGGAGAAGTAATGGTAGATCGGAACATTCAGGGAGGCCTTTTTGATGTACCTTAAGGGGAGGTTAGGATCATAAGAATTACCTTGGGTGCTTGTTAAAAATTAGTTCCTGAATCCAGCCTTAAATCAGGGAAGGATCCTGGGAAACTCTATTTTTTAATATCCCCTCACCTCTACCATCTATGCCCTGCTGTGATTCACACCAGAAGAAAGTTTGTGAAATACGATTTAATTGATTAGAGAGGAGATGTGGGTGTAAGCCAAGTTTGAAGGCAGGAATATATCTGACTTATTCAGGGCCAATGAGTAAGACCTATTTGAACGGAGCAGAGGTTTGTCTCTGTACCCGTGTATATATTTTGGAAAGTAGGGGGCGATATTGATATTGGGCTAGAGGTAAGTTTGTAATTTCGTTGGTTGAGGTTAGTGCCATCAATATTAACTAAGAAATTAGGACATTATCTTGCTGGTAGTGGTTGCATATTAAAGTCTTTTTAACCAGGGATTGGCATGTTTACAGTTTTGTTTTAAAACATTAATTCAGTAGAAAAGCTGAGTAAATGAAACAATGCAGGAATCAGAAAAATGTATAAACCAGGATTTTTTGAGAGCAGAAATGAAGAGAAAAGTGAGGTTCTAAAGACTCTTTGAAGGAAGAACTGACAGGATTTGGTGACTGGAAATGGGAGAGGCAAAAATCAAGTATACTTTTGTTATACACTCTTCTTAAAGATGTTGAGAGAAAAGTATTTGAATCTCCTTTATTATCATGCCTGTCTTAAGTTATGAATGGAAACTGTAGAAGTGATTTAGTTTTAACAGAAATGATAATCTTAGAACTTAGGGAATATATTGTACCTGTTATACACTTATATTTTTCCTTTTATTTTAGTCATTTGTGAATATCTTATCTGTTCAATTTAAGCAATGGCTTTTTTTTTTTTTTTGTGCTTGTTTTATTTATTTTTAAATAGATGGGGGGTCTTGTTATATTGCCCAGGCTAGTCTTGAACTCCTGGCCTCAAGCCATCCTCCTTCCTCAGCCTCCCAAAGTGCTGGGATTACAGGCATGAGCCCCTGCACCAGCCTGGATTTTTGTTTTTGGTTTTGTTTTATGAGATAAGGTCTCACTCTGTCACCCAGGCTGGAGTGCAGTGGCGCAATCATAGCTTACTGCAGCTTCAAACTCCTGGGCTCAAATGATCCTCCCACAGCCTCCTGAGTAGCTGAGATTACAGGTGTGCATCATCATGCCCAGCTAATATTTTTATTATTTTTATACAGACAGAGTCTCACTATGTTGACCAGGTTCGTCTTGAATTCCTGGCCTCAAGTAATCCTCCCACTTTGGCCTCCCAATATGCTGGGATTACAGGCATGAGCCACCAAGTGTGGCACTGGTTTTGTTTTTGTTCTTCTTTGTATCCCTCAATGGACATGTGTATCACAGAAATAGAACTTGACAAATACTTGTTAAATTATGAACTAAATTAATGTTTTAATTACGGAATGTTACTCTAAAGATGTTTAGGAAAAAAGTGGTCAGTTTTAGTAACTTTGTAAGTTGAAATTTTTCTTACATTCCTGTCATACCTGTTTCAATATTTGATATTCTCAATTGCAGAGTTGAAGGAAGCAGTAAAATTCAGTATCGTAAAGAACAACAGCCACAACAAATGTGGAATTCGGCCAGGACTCCCAATCTTGTGAAACATTCTCCATCTGAAGATAAGATGTCCCCAGCATCTCCAATAGATGATATTGAAAGAGGTAAAATCTAAGTGTATATAACATCCCTTTATAAGAGATAATTAAGAAATGTTAAGGCCAGGTACGGTGGCTCACACCTGTAATCCCAGCACTTTGGGAGGCCGAGGTGGGTGGATCATGAGGTCAGTAGTTCAAGACCAGCCTGGCCAACATGGTGAAACCCCATCTCTACTAAAAATACAAAAATTAGCTGGGCTTGGTGGTGCACGCCTAGAGTCCTAGCTACTCGGGAGGCTGACACAGAAGAATCATTTGAACCCCAGAGGTGGAGGATGCAGTGAGCTGAGATTGCACCGCTGCACTCCAGCCTGGGTGACAGAGCAAGACTCTGTCTCAAAACAAAACAAAAAAAAAGAAATGCTAAATGAATTTTTTCATTTTAATTAACAGTGGTACTAATTATAAACGTTTACCAAGAGCATAATATTTTTTGTAATTATGCATTTTTCTGGGGTAAGGATGTAGCTTATGATTTTTAATTTTATGTAAACAATATCCATATAAGAGAATTTGTATCATTTTATTTACTTTTTTATTATATCTTAAGTTCTAGGGTACATGTGCACAACGTGCAGGTTTGTTACATATGTATACATGTGCCATTTTGGTGTGCTGCACCCAGTAACTCCTCATTTATATTACGTATATCTCCTAGTCCTATCCGTCCCCCCTCCCCCTACTCCACAACAGGCCCTGGTATGTGATATTCCCCTTCCTGTGTCCAAGTGTTCTCATTGTTCAATTCCCACCTATGAATGAGAACATGCGGTGTTTCGTTTTCTATCCATGCAACAGTTTGCTGAGAATGATGGTTTCCAGCTGCATCCATGTCCCTACAAAGGACATGAACTCATCCTTTTTTATGGTTGCATAGTATTCCATGGTGTATATGTGCCACATTTTCTTAATCCAGTCTATCATTGATGGACATTTGGGTTGGTTCCAAGTCTTTGCTATTGTGAATAGTGCCGCAATAAACATACATGTGCATGTGTCTTTATAGCAGCATGATTTATAATATTTTGGGTATATACCCAGTAATGGGATGGCTGAGTCAAATGGCATATCTAGTTCTGGATCCTTGAGGAATCACCATACTGTCTTCCACAATGGTTGAACTAGTTTACAGTCCCACCAACAGTGTAAAAGTGTTCCTATTTCTCCACATCCTCTCTAGCACCCGTTGTTTCCTGCCTTTTTAATGATTGCCATTCTAACTGGTGTGAGATGGTATCTCATTGTGGTTTTGATTTGCATTTCTCTGGTGACCAGTGATGATGGGCATTTTTTCATGTGTCTGTTGGCTGCAGAAATGTCTTCTTTTGAGAAGTGTCTGTTCACATCCCTTGCCCACTTTTTGATGGGGTTGTTAGTTTTTTCCTTGTAAATTTGTTTAAGTTCTTTGTAGATTCTGGATATTAGCCCTTTGTCAGATGGGTAGATTGCAAAAATTTTCTCCCATTCTGTAGGTTGCCTATTCACTCTGATGGTAGTTTTTTTTTTTTTTCTTTTTTTTTGCCATGTAGAAGCTCTTTAGTTTAATTAGATCCCATTTGTCTATTTCAGCTTTTGTTGGCATTGCTTTTGATTTAGTCATGAAGTCCTTGCCCATGCCTATGTCCTGAATTGTATTGTCTAGGTTTTCTTCTAGGGTTTTTATGGTTTTAGGTCTACCATTTAAGTCTTTAATCCATCTTCAATTCATTTTTGTATAGGGTGTAAGGAAAGGATCCAGTTTCAGCTTTCTACATATGGCTAGCCAGTTTTCCCAGCACCATTTATTAAATGGGGAATCATTTCCCCATTGCTTGTTTTTGTCAGGTTTGTCAAAGATCAGATGCTTGTAGATGTGTGGTGTTATTGCTGAGGCCTCTGTTCTGTTCCATTGGTCTATATATGTGTTTTGGTACCGTACCAGTACCATGCTGTTTTGGTAATTGTAGCCTTGTAGTATAGTTTGAAGTCAGATAGTGTGATGCCTCCAGTTTTGTTCTTTTTGCTTACGATTGTCTTAGCAATGTGGGCTCTTTTTTGTGTCCGTATGAGTTTAAAGTAGTTTTTTTTCCCGATTCTCTGAAGAAAGCCATTGGTAGCTTGATGGGGATGGCATTGAATCTATAAATTACCTTGGGCAGTATGGCCATTTTCACGATATTGACTCTTCCTATCCGTGAGCATGGAATGTTCTTCCATTTGTTTGTGTCCTCTTTTATTTTGTTGAGCAATGATTTGTAGTTCTCTTTGAAGAGGTCCTTCATATCCCTTGTAAGTTGGATTCCTAGGTATTTTATTTTCTTTGTAGCAATTGTGAATGGGAGTTCACTCAGGATTTGGCTCTCTGTTTTTCCGTTATTGGTGTATAAGAATGCTTGTGATTTTTGCCCATTGATTTTGTATCCTGAGATTTTGCTGAAGTTGCTTATCAGCTTAAGAAGCCTTGGGGCTGAGACAATGGGGTTTTCTAAATATACAATCATGTCATCTACCAACAGGGATAATTTGACTTCCCCCTTTATTTCTTTCTCTTGCCTGATTGCCCTGGCCAGAACTTCCAACGCTATGTTAAATAAGAGTGCTGAAAGAGAGCATCCCTGTCTTGTGCCTGTTTTCAAAGGGAATGCTTCCAGGTTTTTGCCCATTCAGTATGATATTGGCTGTGGGTTTGTCATAAATAGCTCTTATTATTTTGAGATATGTTCCATCAATACCTAGTTTATTGAGAGTTTTCAGCATGAAGGGCTGTTGAATTTTGTCAAAGGCCTTTTCTGCATCTATTGAGATAATCATGTGGTTTTTGTTGTTGGTTCTGTTTATGCAATGGATTACATTTATTGATTTGTATATGTTGAACCAGCCTTGCATCCCAGGGATGAAGCCGACTTCATCGTGATGAATAAGTTTTTGATGTGCTGCTGGATTCGGTTTGCCAGTATTTTATTGAGGATTTTCACATTGGTGTTCACCAGGGATACTGGTCTAAAATTCTCTTTTTTGTTGTGTCTCTGCCAGACTTTGGTATCAGGATGATGCTGGCCTCATAAAATGAGTTAGGGAGGATTCCTCTTTTTCTATTGGTTGGAATAGTTTCAGAAGGAATGATACCAGTCCTTCTTTGTACCTCTGGTAGAGTTCCGCTGTGAATCCATCTGGTCCTGGCTTTTTTTTTTTTTGGTTTGTAAGCTATTAATTATTGCCTCAATTTCAGAACCTGTTATTGATCTATTCAGAGATTCAACTTCTTCCTGGTTTAGTCTTGGGAGGTTGTATGTGTCCAGGAATTTATCCATTTCTTCTAGATTTTCTAGTTTATTTGCATAGAGGTGTTTATAGTATTCTCTGACGGTAATTTGTATTTCTATGGGATTGGTGGTGATATCCCCGTTATCATTTTTTATTGTGTCTATTTGATTCTTCTCTCTTTTCTTCTTTATTAGTCTTGCTAGCAGTCTATCAATTTTGTTGATCTTTTTAAAAAACCAGTTCCTGGATTCATTGATTTTTTCAAGGGTTTTTTGTGTCTCTGTCTCCTTCAGTTTTGCTCTGATATTAGTTATTTCTTGCCTTCTGCTAGCTTTTAAATTTGTTTGCTCTTGCTTCTCTAGTTCTTTTAATGGTGACGTTAGGGTGTTGATTTTAGATCTTTCCTGCTTTCTCTTGTGGGCATTTAATGCTATAAATTTCACTCAAATACTGCTTTAAATGTGTCCCAGAGATTCTAGTATGTTGTGTCTTTGTTCTCATTGGTTTCAAAGAACATCTTTATTTCTGCCTTCATTTCGTTATTTACCCAGTAGTCATTCAGGAGCAGGTTGTTCAGTTTCCATGTAGTTACGTGGTTTTGAGTGAGTTTCTTAATCCTGAGTTCTAATTTGATTGCACTATGGTCTGAGAGACAGTTTGTTGTGATTTCTATTCTTTTACATTTGCTGTGGAGCGCTTTACTTCCAACTATGTGGTCACTTTTGGAATACGTGTGATGTGGTGCTGAGAAGAATGTATATTCTGTTGATTTGGGGTGGAGAGTTCTGTGGATGTTTATTAGGTCTGCTTGGTGCAGAGCTGAGTTCATGTCATGGATATCCTTGTTAACCTTCTGTCTCATTGATCTGTCTAATATTGACAGTGGATGTTAGTCTCTCATTATTATTGTGTGAGAGTCTAAGTCTCTTTGTAGGTCTCTAAGGACTTGCTTTATGAATCTGGTTGCTCCTGTATTGGGTGCATAGATATTTAGGATAGTTAGGTCTTCTTGTTGAATTGATCCCTTTACCATTATGCAGTAGTCTTCCTTGTCTTTTTTGGATCTTTGTTGGTTTAAAGTCTATTTTATCAGAGACTAGGATTGCAACCCCTGCTTTTTTTTGTTTTTCATTTTCTTGGTAGATTTTCCTCCATCCCTTTATTTTGAGCCTATGTGTGCCTCTGCATGTGAGATGTGTCTCCTGAATACAACACACTGATTGGTCTTGACTCTTTATCCAGTTTTCCAGTCTGTGTCTTTTAATTGGAGCATTAAGCTTATTTACATTTAAGGTTAATATTGTTATGTGTGTATTTGATCCTGTCATTATGATGTTAGCTGCTTGTTTTGCTCATTAGTTGATGCAGTTTCTTCCTAGCATCGATGGTCTTTCAATTTAGCATATTTTTGCAGTGGTGGGTATCGGTTGTTCCTTTCCATGTTTAGTGCTACCTTCAGGAGCTCTTGTAAGGCAGGCCTGGTGATGACAAAATCTCTCAATATTTGCTTGTCTGTAAAGGATTTTATTTCTCCTTCACTTATGAAGCTTAGTTTGGCTGGATATGAAATTCTGGGTTGAAAATTCTTTCCTTTAGGAATGTTGAATATTGGCTCCACTCTCTTCTGGCCTGTAGAGTTTCTGCCAAGAGATCCGCTGTTAGTCTGATGGGCTTTCCTTTGTGGGTAACCTGACCTTTCTCTGGCTGCCCTTAACATTTTTTCCTTCATTTCAACTTTGGTGAATCTGACAATTATGTGTCTTGGAGTTGCTCTTCTCAAGGAGTATCTTTGTGGTGTTCTCTGTATTTCCTGAATTTGGATGTTGGCCTTCCTTGCTAGGTTGGGAAAGTTCTCTTGGATAATATCCTGAAGAGTGTTTTCCAACTTGGTTCCGTTTTTCCCATTACTTTTAGGTACACCAATCAGACGTAGATTTGGTCTTTTCACATAGTCCCATATTTCTTGGAGGCTTTGTTCATTTCTTTTTACACTTTATTCTTTAAACATCTCACTTCATTTCATTCATTTGATCTTCAATCACCGATACCCTTTCTTCTACTTGATCTGATTGGCTACTGAAGCTTGTGGAAGCGTCATGTATTTCTCACGCCATGGTTTTTAGCTCCATCAGGTCATTTAAGGTCTTCTCTATGCTGTTTTTTCTAGTTAGTCATTCATCTAATCATTTTTCAAGGTTTTTAGCTTCTTTGCAATGGATTTGAACATCCTCCTTTAGCTTGGAGAAGTTTGTTATTACTGATCGTCTGAAGCCTTCTTCTCTGAACTCGTCAAAGTCATTCTCTGTCCAGCTTTGTTCCATTGCTGATGAGGAGCTGCATTCCTTTGGAGGAGAAGAGGCACTCTGATTTTTAGAATTTTCAGCTTTTCTGCTCTGCTTTCTCCCCATCTTTGTGGTTTTATCGACCTTTGGTCTTTGACAATGGTGACATACAGATGGGGTTTTGGTATGGATGTCCTTTCTGTTTGTTAGTTTTCCTTCTAACAGTCTGGACCCTCAGCTGCAGATCTGTTGGAGTTTGCTGGAGGTCCACTCCAGACCCTGTTTGCCTGGGTATCACCAGCGGAGGCTGCAGAACAGCAAATATTGCAGAAGGGCAAATGTTGCTGCCTGATCCTTCCTCTGGAAGCTTTGTCTCAGAGGGGCACCTGGCTGTATGAGGTGTCAGTCGGCCCCTACTGGGAGGTGTCTCCCAGTTAGGCTACTCAGGGGTCAGGGACCAACTTTAGGCAGTCTGTCCATTCTCAGATCTCAAACTCTATGCTGGGAGAATCAATACTCTCTTTAAAGCTGTCAGACAGAGACATTTAAGTCTGCAGAAGTTTCTACTGACTTTCGTTCAGCTATGCCCTGCCCCCAGAGGTGGAGTCTACAGAGGCAGGCAGGCCTCCTTGAACTGCGGTGGGCTCCACCCGGTTCAAGCCTCCAGGCCACTTTGTTTACCTATTCAAGCCTCAGCAATGGCAGATACCCCTCCCCCAGCCTCACTGCTGCCTTGCAGTTTGATCTCAGACTGCTGTGCTAGCAGTGAGCGAGGCTCCGTGGGTGTAGGACCCTCCAAGCCATGTGTGGGATATAATCTCCTGGTATACCATTTGCTAAGACCATTGGAAAAGCACAGTATTAGGGGTGGGAGTGTCTCGATTTTCCAGGTACTGTCTGTCACGGCTTCCCTTTGCTAGGAAAGGGAATTCGCCAACCCCTTGCACTTCCTGGGTGAGGCAATGCCCTGCCCTGCTTCGACTCACACTCTGTGGGCTGCACCCACTGTCCAACAAGCCCCGGTGAGATGAACCCCGTACCTCAGCTGGAAATGCAGAAGTCACCCATCTTCTGCATGGCTCACACTGGGAGCTGTAGACTGGAACTGTTCCTATTCAACCATCTTGGAACCTCCCCTTGTATCATTTTAAATTACTATTCAGGGTAAAAAAAAAATGACTTTTTAGAAATATATAACTGGAGTTTTCTTCTTTTTGGCATTTGTGATGACTCAAATTCAATTCTTCACAGCATCTTCCTATCAAAATGTTTATGTATGGCCAGGTCGTACATATTTAAAATGTCACCAATTCCATAGGGAAATGAGGAAATATAGTAAGCAGAATAAGCAAGCACATTTTTCTGAATTGCTGCTTACTTCTCAGAAGGGAGGTATTTTTAGGGAAGTACATACAGTCCTTTTGTAAGTAAGAAAACTTAAATCTCCATTTTTTTTTCTAGCTGCAATGTGGGTTATCGATGTAGTAATTGTGGCTGCAGTGAGACCCTGGTCACTAAAGTATATTTGCTTCTACACTTTGCCTTCTTAAAATTTGCACATAGCCATCCAATTTCATTGTTCTCTTCTAAGCCCAGTAGAGTATTCATTTTCTAATTGATTAGTAGCTCCTATACAAACAATAAAAAAGACAAGTCCAGAACGCTTGGTGGTACAAGGGGTCTTGAATTTTATTTTTTTTTACATCATACTTGCTTCCAAATGGATTTGAATTATGATATCTTCATATACATGAATACAATAAAATATCGGTACAGAAAATCAAGATATTGAAGCAAATTTGCTGATCATTAACACATTAAATTGCCAGGTGTGGTGGTGTACACCTATAATCCCAGCAGTTTGGGAGGACAAGGCAGGTGGATCACTTTAGCTCAGGAGTTTGAAACCAGCCTGGGCAACATGGTAAAACCCCATCTCTACAAAAAAATACAAAATTAACTGGGTGTGGTGGTGTATGCCTGTAGTTCCAGCTACTTGGGAGGCTAAGCTGGGAGGATCACTTGAGCTTGGGGAGGCCAAGCCTGCAGTGAATAGTGATTGTGCCACTGCACTCCAACCTGGGTGACAGAGTGAGACTCTGTCTCAAAAAATGAAATAATAATAAAAATAATAATAATTTAGCTCTGAGCTTCTAACCATCAAGAAAAAAAGGGAGACACAAGCAGCATATGTTGTATTATCGGATAGGTTACAAAGAATCAGACTTTTTCCTGTTACTAAATTCTGAAAGGAATTCATCATATGGAACGTTTTTCTAGGGAGCATTAAACTTTATATAGTGTTCTCAATGGTAATTTTACAGTAAAAGTAGTTCTTCCATGTGACAGTTTTTTAATAGAGGCCTTAATAAAAGTATTGTATCGAAGCATAACTCAGGGAAAAGAAAGTTGTAGAGGACGCAAGGCACAGTGGCTCATGCCTATAATTCCACCACTTTAGGGGCCCAAGGTGGGAGGAGCATTTGAGTCCAGGAGTTCGAGAACAGCGTAGGCAGCATGGTGAAACCTCATCTCAATTAAAAAATTATAAAAATTAAAAATTAAAAAAAAGAAAGTTGCAGAGGATAAGTTAATATCTCCAACCATAAAGCTTTCTATTTCTAACTTAGTATGAGAATGGAACTTCATTTACATTGAGATATTTGTATAACATGTTCCTTAGATTGCATTCTATAAAATATTTTCTTGACCCTACTGTGCCACTGACTACTGTTAAAATGGTTGAATCATCTTTTCAAGTTTATGTCTGGCAGTTATATTAGTATTTTTGTAGCTTAAATTTTACATTTACATCTTCGAGCTATCTAGAATTGAGTTTGAGATAAGATAGAGGCTAGGTGCAGTGGCTCACGCCTGTAATCCCAGCACTTTTGGGAAGCTGAGGTGGAGGATTGTTTGAGGCCAGGAGTTTAAGATAGCAAGATCCCATCTCTACAAAAAAAATATATATATATATATATTTTTAAAAAGAAATAAGATGGATCTAAAATTCTACTCCCCATACCCAGAGACAACTCACAGCTGGAAGTACCAGCAAACAGGATGATACCACAGTGAGTGATTGCAGTCCTCAAAGTGTTCTCCCTTTATGCCTGGCCTGAGACTCCCCTCCTCCATCAGAGACACTCTATGGCTAGAAGGTCCCTGCAGGTAGAATTCTATTGTAATAAGCATTCAGCCTGGGAAGACTGTTTATACTACCTCCTAGACCTGCCTCCCTGCCCTATTAACCTAAGATTCTTCTCTCTCATCTAAAGACATCTTGAGACTGGATCACACCAATAGATGGGATCCTGCCACAACAAACAATTTGCTAGGAAGCACTTTCCTTTCCTCCACCCCTCCAAGCAGGGGAGCCAATCACCAAAAAAAAAAAAAAAAAAAAAAAAAAAAAAAAAAAAAAAAAAAAATATTGCCAGGCTCAGAAAGCACTCTTCATCCCAGGCAAGAGACTCCATTTCTCCACCTATACGCACCTTATCTCCTTGCCTGGTGAAGTCCCTTCTTTTCATCACATAGCACCAGCAGAGATCATCAGGGACCCCAGCTGCTGGAGATTTAGTTAAGAAGACCAAGATAATATTGCAAAAACTCTGGAAACGAGATTTTCATTTAAACCACAGCCCACAACAGTAGGCAAGAATATGCACGCTAAACCTCAACTGGGTGATTGCCAGTAAAATTAAAAATGTGAATAAGATATAGATCTCCCCTAGCATAAAAACCAAGATATCCAAGATACAATAGAAAATTACCTGTCATGGCCAGGTACAGTGGCTCACATCTGTAATCCCAGCACTTTGGGAGGCCAAGGTGAGCAGATCACTTGAGGTCAGGAGTTTGAGATCAGCCTGGCCAATGTGGTGAAACCCTGTCTCTACTAAACCCTGTCTCTACCCTGTCTCTACAAAAATTAGCTGGGTGTGGTGGTGCACACCTATAATTCCAGCTACTTGGGAGACTGAGGCAGGAGAATTGCTTGAACCCAGGAGGTAGAAGTTGCAGTGAGCCAAGATCGTGTCACTGCACTCCAGACTGGGCGACAGAGCAAAACTCTGTCAAAAAGAAAGAGAGAGACAGAGAGAGAGAGAGAGAGAGAGAGAGAAAAGAAAATTACCTGTCATAACATAATTTGTGATTCAGGAGAATCACATGAATGAGAAAAGACAATCAACTGATACCAACACCAAGACGAATCAAATGTTAGAATTATCTGACAATGATCTTTAAATGACTATCACGAATATGGTTCAGTTGTACATTCCCTTGAAACAAATGAAAAAAATAAGAAATAGAAAATCACATTAAAGAAATAGAAGTTTTACGTAAGAATCAAATGGAAATTATAGAACTGACAAATACAATAACAAAAATACTCACTGGATGGGCTCAGTGCTAGGGAGTGGATAGAATCAGTTTACTTGTGGATGTATAGAATCCACTCAACCTGAAAATAGAAAATAGACTGAAACAAGATGAGTATATCCCCAAGAATCTGTGGAAGAATGACAAAATATCCAATATTTGTGTCATTGGAGTCTCAAAGAAGAGGGAGAGCAGGGTTAAAAGAGTATTTAAAGAAATATGTGCAAAAACTTCCCAAGTTTTATGAAAGATATAAACCCACAGATGTAAAAACCTGAACAAACCCCAAATAGGATAAACCTAAAGAAATTGATGCCAAGGTACATCATAATGAAACATCTGAAAACTAAAGGCAAAGAGAAAAGTGTTGAAAGCAAGAAAGAAATGGCATATTACCTATGAAAGAATACCATTCAGTTAACATCAGATTTCTCATCTGAAGTCATGGAGCCCAGAAGGAAGTGGCATAATATTTTTCAAGTGCTGAAAGAAAAAAAACATGTTAAGTGTGAATTCTGTATCTACCAAAATGCTTCTTCAGTAATGAGGGGTAAATAGCCTGCTTCAGAAAGGAAAACTGAAATAATTTGTTCCTAGGAAACTATCCTTAAATATTGGCTATATAAAGTCATTCAGACAGAATAGAAACGTTAAATGGAGGAATCTTAAGAGTATCAGGAAGACAGAAACAACAACAGAAAGAGCAAACATATCAATAAGTACAATTGATTATAGTATTCCTCACGGCTTTTCTAAATCGTATGTGATGACTGAAACAAACGTAGTAATACCTTCTGATACCCAAAATAATGATATTTCAAAGTGGACCTACATGGATATGAGGTTTACTTAGAATGGGAATGCATTGACAAATCAGGTATGTATATTGAAAAACCCAAACCAACTACTAAGAAAAATATACAAAATGACACCTTTTAAAACTTTGTAAATTAATTGAGATGGCATTCTAAAATGGTTCAAGTAACCCACAGAAAGGCAAGACAAGAGAAATGAAATACAGAGGAAGCAAACAGAAAACAAATAACAAATTGACACACTTAAGCCCTAACATATATCAATAATTACTTTAAATATATATCGTCTAAATAAGCCAATTAAAATGCAGATATTGGCAGACTGTATAAAAAGCGCACTCAACTATATGCTGTTTATAAGAAACTAATGAAATATGTAGCTTGAAAGTAACAGTATAGAAAATATATGCCATTTAAACATTAATGTTAAAAAGCACAAACATGTGGCTATATTAATATCAGATAAAGGTGACTTAAGAGCAAAATAGGCCGGGCGCAGTGGCTCACACCTGTAATCCCAGCACTTTGGAAGGCCGAGACAGGCAGATCACTTGAGGTCAGGAGTTCGTGACCAGCCTGGCCAACATGGTGAAACCCCATCCCTATTAAAAATACAAAAATTAGCTGGGCGTGGTGGCACACAGCTTAATCCCAGCTACTCAGGAAGCCGAGGCAGGAGAATCGCTTGAACCTGGGAGGAGGAGGTTGCCGTGAGCCAAGATTGCACCACTGCACTGCAGCCTGGGTGACAGAGTGAGACTCCGTCTCAAAAAAAAGAGCAAAATAAATTACTACAAAGAAGTACATTAATAATGATTAAAGTATTAATTTACTAGGAAGACATCAATGTGTATACATCTAACAACTGAACTGAACTGAGAAAAACATGAAGCAAAAACTGATAGAACTGAAAAGAGAAATCTGTAAATCCACAATTATGCCTGGTTTTTTCAACACTCTGCTCTCAGCAACTAATAGAACTACTAGACAGAATATCAACACAGATATAGGAAATCTGAGTAACACGATCAACCAACAGGATGTAACTGACAGATACATAACATGCCACACAACAGCAGAATACACATTTTGTTTCAAGTGCCCACGGAATATTTACTAAGATAGACCATATCCTGAGCCATAAAACAAATCTCAATAGATTTATAGAAACTGAAATCATACAGAGTATGTATCTGACCATAATGGATTCAAACTAAAAATCAATAACAGACAACAGGAAGAATCTCTAAACACTTGAAAATTAAACAACACATTTCTAAAGGATCCATGGGTTAAAGAAGAATCATCAAAGGAAATTAAAAATACATTCAACTAAATGTATTAAGTTAACATAGCATGCCAAAATATGTGTAATGCAACTAAAGAAGTTCTGAGAGGGAAATTTATGGCACTAAATGCTTACATTAGAAGTGAGGAAAGTTATCATATTAATTAATTTAAGTCCCTTTTTTAGGAAAGTAGAAAAAGAAAAACAGATTAAACCCAAAGCAAGCAAAAAGAGACAAATAATGAAAATAAGAAGTGATATCAAGGAAACTGAAAACAATAGAGAAAATTAATGAAACAAAAAGGCAGTCATCAGAGAATACTGCTGATAAACTTCTAGTAAGATTGATAAAAATGAAAAGACAGAAGGCACAAATTACTAATATCAGGAATGTAAAGTACAACTTCTATCTATAATCAGGAAAGTAATGAATTTACTACAGATCCAGCAGCCATTAAAAGTATTATAAAGAAATGGTAGGCTGGGTGTGGTGCTTCACGCCAGTAATCCCAACACTTTCGGAGGCCAAAGCAAGAGGATTGCTTGAGCCTAAGAGTTTGAGACCAGCCTAGGCAATATAGTGAGACTCTGTCTCTACAAAAAAAAACTTTTTTAGATTAGTCAGGTGGTCAGGCGTGGTGATGTGCACCTGAGTAGTCCCAGCTACTCGGGAGGCTGAGGTGAGAGGATTGCTTGAGTCCAAGAGGTTGAGCGGCAGTGAGCCATAGTTGTGCCACTGTACTCCAGCCTGGGTGACAGAGCAAGACCCTATCTAAAAAGAAAAGAAAAGAAATATTATAGCTTTGTGCTCATAAATTTGACAATTTAGAGGAAATGGACTAGTTCCTCAAAAGCTAAAAACTACCAAAACTCAACTAAGGTGAAGTAAGCAACTTGAATAGTTCTATCAACATTGAATAAATTAAATTAGTAATTAAAAAGCACCCCCAAAAGAAATAGCCAGACCCAGAAGCCTACCAAACATTTAAAGAGAATTAACACCGACATTACACAATCTCTTCTGGAAAAAGGAAAAGGAAGGAATATTTCTAAGCTCATTTATGAGGCCAGTATTACCCCCAATACCCAAACCAGATAAAGACAGTACAAGAAAAGGAAAACTATGAACCAATATCTCATATGAACTTAAACTCAAAAATTATCAATGAAATATTAGTAAATTGAATCCAACATTGTAAAACGATAATTATACAACATGAACAAGATAACATTCCTATTCTCACATTATATTTAGGAGTATGGATGAGGGTGAGAGGGAGGGTGGGGAAGATACAAGCAGTAAACAAATAAGTATTCAACTGAATTTCAGAAATAAGTGTCTTGAAGAGAATTAAACTAGGCAATGGGGGTTGCAGAATGGAGAGGAAGGAACCTTTTGAGAAGGTTACACTTAAACTGATTCAAGAAGGAGCCAGCCTTTCAGAGATCTAGAATCTTCTCAAGAGACACCATTAATGAAAGGAAAAGCCTAGCTACAGACTTGGGGGAACCTGGAAGAAATATTCACAAATGCATATGTGTGACAAAGGGCTCATAGCCAGAAGAATTAGCTATAAAGAACTCTTACTAATCAGTAAGCAAAAGACAGACAAACATAAAAATGGACAAAAGATTTGAACAGGCTTATCACAAAAGATGATATTCAAATGGCCAGTAAGCATATAAAAAACACTGCTTCATATTATCACATCAAATAAATGAAAATTAAAACTACAAGAAGTTACCATTGTACACCCATCAGACTCACTATACCAAGTGTGTGTGTGCCCTAGTGAGGGAAGATATGAAGCATCTGTGACTCATACCTTGCTGGTTGGAGTGTAAAACCAGTTTGAAAACTGGGAGTTTTTAATGAAATTAAACCTATGCCTATTGTGACTTAGCAATTTCTCTCTAACTTTCTACCTAAGAGAAGTATGTATATAAGTTCAAAAAGACTTGTAGAGGAATTTTCATAACAATTATATTCATAATATCCAAAACTGAAAACAATGCAAATATTCATAAATGGAAAATGGGTAACCAACTTGTGGTATATTTATATCATATCATATCATATCATATCATATCATATCATATCATATCATATCATAGCAGTAGAGAAGAATAGTCTACAGATTAATTCAGTAACATGAATAAATATAAAAACATTATGTTAGAAGAAGGCAGACCAAAAAGTACATGCTGAGTGAATCTATTTGTATGAAGTTCAAGAATAGACAAAAATCTTTGGTAATAGAAGTCAAAAATGGTGATTAGTGACTGGAAAAGAGCATAGGAGAATATTCATGGGGATGCAAATATTCTATATCTTGATCTCAGTGGTAGATATACAGGTTTTATATATGCTAAAATGTATCTAGCTGTACATTTTACTTTATGGAAATTATGTATTAAACAAACAAACAAAAGATCTGAGTGAAGAATATACCAGGCAGAGGAAACAGCTAGTACAAAGAACATAGCCTGGAAATGGGTTTAATGTGGTCAAATAATAGAAAGCCAGTGTGTCTATAATAGGGAGAATGAGGGAGTGGGCTAAAAATTACCAGTTAACTTAATGTAGCAGTGTACTAAGATGATAACAAATGGCAATATGTTAACTGAGCATATTATTGACTTAGAATTTTTTGGTTTAAAAAATTTTGTTCAACTATTTGACATTTGTATCATATAGGAAAATATTGACTTGAAAGTCAGTAGACTTGCCTCTACCCATATATAACTGACAACTTTTGACCTTTCTGGATCTTCATTCCCTCATTTATAAAATTATGAAGTTGTTCTAAATGGTGGCTGAAGACCCAACTATGATTTTTTTGTGTGTCTAGAACTTGAAAAACACTAAACAAAAGAAGACATCATTATTATTCTTTTTAATCTATAGAAATATGTATAGCCAAAGTTATAATGGGAACTGGCTTTTCAAAAATACTTAGAATATTTTAAATCCCTATTAAGGGAGCAGGGGGGAAACCTATAGATGCTTCATCAAAATGTTGTCTAGGAAAACCAGGAAAAGAATGAAGTTCATCTGTTACATTATCACATTACATTATATGTATTTAAAGGAATAAAAAATAATCAGAAGACAGTTTCTGCCAAAATAGATTTTAATTTTCATAGTTTTTCACAGTATTTACTTCATATTTGAGTCACCTGTATATTTAAGTACAATGGTTTAAATAAATGTGGAGTTTAGATTTAGACCTTGTCTATCCCTTTTAGTTTCTGTAATCCAATCATTGAAGTATGGCTTGGTGGTAGAATAGTTTTGTGTTTTAATAAAATGCTTTAAGTACTGTAAATATATGTTTGATTTTAGTTTCAACAGTTTCTTAAAAACTAATACATTCAATTTTTATTATATTTATTTAGCATTTTTTATTTAACCTATCTATTCATTTCTTCTTATTTTCAGAACTGAAGGCAGAAGCTAGTCTAATGGACCAGATGAGTAGTTGCGATAGTTCATCAGATTCCAAAAGTTCATCATCTTCAAGTAGTGAGGATAGTTCTAGTGACTCAGAAGATGAAGACTGCAAATCCTCTGCTTCTGATACAGGGAATTGTGTCTCGGGACATCCTACCATGGCACAATACAGGATTCCTGATATAGATGCCAGTCATAATAGATTTCAAGACAACAGTGACCTTCTGATGAATACTTTAAGTAAGTATACATAAACACAGGCAACTGGAAAAGTAAGAATTTATAGTGGACCCGTATTGATTGTCACCTAAAATTTGGATAAAGAAAAAGATTCCTATTTTTTGCATTTGATACTATTAACAATTACATTTTTATTGAATTATGGTTTTATTTTGAATCTGTAACATAATGCCTTCTTGGTTTTTCTCCCATCTCTCTAGATAATCTTTCCTTTCATTCCTTTTCAAGTTTATATGATCTTCTGCTCAGTCATTAAAGTTGGAGTTTTGCGAGGCTTACTTTTGGGTTCTTTTTTTCTTTTCATTCTACAATTTTTCCCTAGATAATCTCCTCCATGTTTCTGTTGCAGTCAGTACTTATGTGTAGATAACTTGCAAATTTATATCTCTGATTCAAACCTCTAGGCTTTAGACACGTGTTTAACATCATCCCCCATCATCTCATCGCCTTCAATTTACTTTGTCCAAAACCAACTCATAATCAATCTTTGGCTCACTGTGTTACCTCTTAGTGAAGGTAGCATACATCTAATTATGCAAATCATAAGTATAATTATTTTCAATGACTGAATTTCTTCCTCTTTACAGTGTAGCCACTCGTTCATCAAGTCCTGTTTGTTTTGCCTCTTCTATATTTCTCAAAGTCATCTGCTTCTCTGCATCTCCGCCACTATCACAGTAGTTCAACCTATTATTTCTTGCCTTATCTACTACAATGACCTAACTGGTTCACGCCTTTATCTAGTCAAGCCCATTTTTGATCCATTATGTACATTGTAGCCATATTGATTTTTTTCACAATTCAAATACAATTTGTCATCTCTTCTGCTTTATACTTTTTAGTAGCTTGTAATTTCTTTTAATATAGAAGCAAAACACCTTAACATAATGGTCTTGATTTTTCTTTTCTAACAACACGTGCTTTCTTTTTGCCACTATACTCAAATACTTTCACTCACATCAGGACCCTTATACATGCTGTCCATTCAGCCAGAAACACTTCCTTCTTTTCATGTGATTTTTTCTCCTTTAGATTATAGTTCAAAGTTACTTTCTCTAGGAAGTCTTTTTCACCTTTCTGACAAGGTCCTATCTTTTATAGACTTTTAGAATATCAGATATGTCTTCTTTATATCAATTGTTTGACAGTAGTAAATTTACATTAATTTGTGTGATTTGCTCTCTTTCTCTAGAGTATAATGTTCCATGAGAACAAGGACCTTGTTTGTTTTTGCTTATCATTGAATTCTAGCACTTAGCACATGGTACTTGACACATAATAGATGCTCAGTAAATACTTTTAAATAAAGGCATGCAGGTTGGTATTACCTGGGGAGAATGGAATTTTCTGTATATTTAAAATTAATCCCACTATGTTTATTAATAATGAAAAAAGTAAGCAGCTAGAAAGACTGATTAGCTTTAGCCTAATGATAGAACTAAAGAAGGGAGAAGCCAAGACTGAGAGGCAGATAATTGGTAAAACTATGGGTTAATTAGGGACCAGCAAAGATATTTTGAATTTCCAGTTATTTAGTGTTATTCTTGACTTGGGAAGTAATATTGGAATATTTGATTTTTTGAATGGCCAAGGGAACATGGAGAAAACTCGGCTTGGTGGTACTAAATGAGAATCTGAGTAAAAGCTAGAAAAAATTTTCCAGAAATTAATAAGTTCTATAGTAAATTGAGCACATGTCTAGGAATCAGCATATCTGTATTATATTCCTGACTTCCCTATCACTTATTAGTTATGTAACTAATAACACTACACTTAACTTTCTTGTAGCTTCAATTTCCTCATTGAAAGTGGAGGTCACATTGCCTTGTAGAACTTTGAAGGGGTTCAGGATATTTTATATTTTAGAATTTCTTTTTATATCTAGAATAGTTTTCTGGTAAAACATGGCACAGTTAATTTATGTTTTTAAAACCCCTTCTCTGCCAAACAAATAGGAACAATGGGTAAAGTATTAAAAGGTAAAACCCAGACATGGCCAGAATCAAATAATATAAGATAAACATCTCTAAAGAGAATAACTGGAATATACACACAAAGCAGTGGGCTTAGTGGAGCTGAAGCCATTGGATCTGAGTTCAAAAGAAGGTGATATTGGTAAGGATCTTGGTACTTTCAGGGAAAGGTATAATAACATAATCAGAACTTTTAGGGAAACTTTTAGGGAAATAATCAGAACTTTCAGGGAAAGGTATAATAATATAATCAGAACTTTTAGGGAAAGTTTTAGGGAAATAATCAGAACTTTCAGGGAAAGGTATAATAATATAATCAGAACTTTTAATAGTTTAAAACTTTTAAACTATTAAAACTTTTAAACTATTAAAGTTCTGATTCAGTGAACCTGAGTCATACTTTCTATTTGATGCTAGAGAACGTGTGTTGTTGGGGGTTAGTAGGGGAAGGGAGAGAGGGTTGATAGAGGTGAGGATAAATAATAAAAGAAGTTTGGAAGAAATAACCAGTTAATAAAAGAGATCGGAAGAAATAGACATTTACATATTGACTGAGGCTACTGTGTTTTAGAAGGTGTGGGCATAGGGTCTGTAGAACCTTGATATCCATTGACTCCTTGAAGGGATCTAGTATATTTACAATATACCCAGGGGATAACAACCTCCAAATGTGATTATGAAACCTGTTTCTGGTAATGGATCTCAGAGGACTAGGTAGAGGGAACTACAAAACCCTGTCAGAGTGGTGTGAGGATAGAGAAAAACAGAAATTTTCCACTCAAAATGAGCAATCGTAATTCTAAAACAGAAGAAAAAAGTCTAATGCCAAGAAAGTCAGCCAACAAAATTAATAGTTAGGGCAGGGATTCTTTCCAAATGAAAATCTTTTTACAGAGCAATTAAGACAGACATTTAAATAAGTATGCTAAAAGCATTCAAAGAGATAAATGAAGATACAGCTTTTAAAAGAATTATAAAACAAAGCCAGGAAGAAATGAAACAAATCTAATAGATTATAAAAAAGAATAAATTAGACTAGTCATTGAAATTTTTTAAAAAACCAGTAAATGAGAAAAACTGTAGACTGGACACAGTTGAAGAATAAATTTGTGAAATAGAAGATAATATTGAGGAACTATCCCAAAACACAATATAAGAGAGACAGAAAAATAAAATGGGAGACCAACTTAGAGATAGAAAAGATTGAGAAGAGTAAACATTACGCAATAGAAAGTCCAAGAAAGAATGGAGGAGATAGTATAAAAACTTAATCCTGAGAATTTTCCAGAATTGAAGAAACCCATGAATTTTTACTTCAGCTAATAAGCAGGATAAATAAAAATAAATCTAGACCTCAAAACATGATCGTGAAACTACAGAACATCAAGGATGAAATAACCTTAAAAGCTACAGAGAAGACAACCTACAAAAGAAGAATAGGCTGACAGCAGACACTCTTAGCTAGATAGGTAAGCCAAAAGATAGTGGGGGAAATATCTTTCAAGTGTTGAAGGACAATAATTCTAGCTAGAATTTTATACCCAAACACAATGTCATTCAAGAGTAAAATAATTTTCAGGCACATGAAAACAGTTTATTGTTTGTAGAATTTAGCAAATGTATTATTAACAGACATATATATGTTTTATATATATATATTTCAGCAGAAAGAAAAGTGAAAACAGAAGGAAAGTGTGGAATATGAGAAACAGTAGTGAGCAAAGAAATAGATGAAATGTCAGGAAATCTGATTAACCTTTGACTATAAAGATAACAAGTCTGTTTTAGATGTTTGTACATTTGGAAGTTTTTTTTTGAAGATTAAAGCTAAAACTCTAGACAATAGTTGTTGAGAGAGTATTCAATCAGTAGTTTAAGTAAGCTAAGATCCATGTCATGTTAGGAAGATAGAAACACTGAATTTGACTTTATTAGATAAATTTGTAGTTAGTTACGTATCCTAAAATGTTAAGGTTACCATTTAATTAATAAATACAATCTATAGTTCCCACATAATCAGTGGAAAAACCAGGGAACATAGAAAACTTTATGTAGTAGAAAGCAGAGAAGAAGAAGTGAAAGAAAGTGATTGATCAACCCAAAACAGAAAATATGAAGTAGAAATAAATCTCAATCTATCAGTAATAACAAAAGCAAAGCATTTTATCCACCTAATAAGAAACAGATTATCAGATTAGATTTTTTAAAAACGCCATATGCTGATTATAACAAATTTTCTAAAAACCATATGGAAAATAAAGAGATAGAAAAAAAGATGCTAGCTAAGTAGTAATTATAACAAAAATCTGGATCATCAATATCAGAAATAATAGACTTTAAGGCAAAATGTACTCCTAGAGGATAAAGGGGCTTGATAAACTACGAGAAAAGGTCCAGTTCACCTGGAAGATAAACAATTCTGAATTCGTATGCATGTGATAACATATCTTCACTATGTGTGTGTGTGTGTTTGTGTGTGTGTATATATGTAAAACATAACAGAAGTAGTAGAAATTGACAAGTCTATTTTAGTGGGAGATTTTATTAATCTGTAATCAAGCAGAAAAAATTTAGTAAGAGCATGAAATCTGTAAATACATAATAGACATACCTGCTCTAATAGTGAATACATAGAATCCTACAATCCAAAAATGCAAAGCGAGTGGTCATATTTAAGATGCATATGAAACATATACAGAAATTTACGTCTTACTAGGACAAAGACAATAACAGATTACAAAGAATTCATTTTTTAATGAACATATTATGATTATAATATGACGAAAATATAAATAAATAAAAATTAATTTAAAATAAGTTTAGAAATTTCAAAGCACAGGCCTAATAACTTACATGTTAAAAGGCAACTATAATGAAATTACAAAATATGTGTAATTGAACAATATTTAAAAATTGAATACTGTTATGAAGATAAAAAATCATACATAATAAATATCACAGCAGTTTTGGTACTTCCAAGGAAATGTTTTAAAGGATAATAGTAAATTTAATTAATTAATTAACTTTATTTTAGAGATGGAGTCTCGCTTTGTTGCTCAGGCTGGAGTGTAGTGGCCATTCACAGGTGCAAACATGGTGTACTACAGCCTTGAACTCTCGGGCTCAAGTGATTCTCCTGCCTCAGCTTCCCCAGTACCTAGTACTGCAGGCATATGCCACTGTGTCCAGCTCATTATAGGGAAATTTATAACTTCAAAATTTTATTTTAAAAAAATTGAAGATAAATGAGTGAAAGGTTCACTTTGAGGAACTAGAAGGACAATAACATCTTAAAGCAGAGAAAGAAAATAATATAGATGAATAGAAGTTAATGTAATAGATAATGAGGAAACATTAGAAAATCAACAAAACTAAAACTTTGTTTCTTTGAAAACTAACAAAATAGACCAATAGAATAGACCAATCTTTAACAAGGGCTGAGAAGAAAAATAGAAAAATCACAAATAGGCAATATTAAGGAAGAAAATTAAGTTAAAATTATAACTATATTTAAAAAAAATATTGATATACAATAAACATATTTATGACTTACACGCGATATTTTGATACCAGCATACAATGTGTAGTGATCAAATCTGGGTAATTAGGATATACATTACCTCAAACATTTGTCCTTTTTGGGGGGTTAAGAACATTTCAAATCTTCTTTTCTAGCTATTTTGAAATATACAATAAATTGTTGTTAACTGTAGTTACCCTACTGTGCTATTGAACACTAGAACTTAGTAACTTTATTTAGTTATTTAGTTATTTAACTGTATTTTTGTACCCATTAACCAACCTCTCTTTATCCCTGTCTTCACCTTTCCAAGCCTCTGGTAACCATCATTCTACTCTCTATCTCCATGAGATAGACTTTATTAATTCTCACATGTGAGTGAAACCATATGATATTTTTCTTTCTGTGCCTGGCTTATTTCACTTAACATAATGACCTCCAGTTCCATCCACATTGCTGCCAGTGACAAGATTCCATTCCTTTTTATGTCTGAATAGTATTTTACTATGTATATTAATTATTTATTCATCCATTAATGGATTCTTAGGTTGATTCCATATATTGGCTCTTGTGAATAATGCTGCAGTGAACATAGGCATGCAGATATCACTTTGATATACTGAGTTCCTTTCTTTTGGATATATACCTAGCAGTGAGATTGCTGGAGCATATAGTAGATCTATATAGTTTTTTGAGGAACCTCCATACTGTTCTCCATAGTGCCTGTACTAATTTACATTCCCACAAGCATTCCCTTTGTGTCCTTGCCAGCATGTTATTTTTTTGTCTTTTCAATAATAGCCATTTTAAGTGGGATGAGATGATGTCTCATTAAGCTTTTGATATGCATTTCCCTAATTATTAGTGATGATGACCATTTTTTCATACACCTGTGGGCATTTTTAAAATTATTGATTTTAAATGTCTTCTTTTGAGAAAAATCTATTCAGATTATTTGCCCATTTTTAAACGGTATTATATGGGGGTTCTTTGGCCATTGAGTTGTTTGAATTTTTATATATTCTGGTTTTTAATCCCTTGTTGGATGGATACTTTGCAAATATCTTCTCCCATTCTGTAGATTGTCTCTTTACTCCATTGATTGTTTCTTTTGCTGTGCAGAAGCTTTTTAGTTTGATGTGATCCCATTTGTCTGCTTTTACTTTTGTTGTCAGTGTTTTCAGGTCTTATATACAAAAAAATCGTGGCCCAGATGAGTCTCTTAGAATGTTTCCCCAATGTTTTCTTCTAGTAGTTTCACAGTTTCAGGCCCTAGAATTGAATCTTTAATCTGTTTTGATTTTATTTTTGTTTATAGTGAGAGATGGGGGTCTAGTTCCTTTTTTCTTTTCTTTTCCTTCCTTCTTTCTTTCTTTCTTTTTTTTTTTAAGGATATCCAGTTTTCCCAGCACCATTTATTGAAGAAACTGTTCTTTTCTCCATGGAATGTTCTTGGTGCCTTTGTGAAAAGTCAGTTGACTATAAATATGTGGATTTATTTATGGGTTCTCTATTCTGTTCCATTGGTCTATGTGTCTATTTTTATGCCAATACCATGCTGTTTTCTTAGGTAATGTGGTACCTCCAGCTTTGTTCTTTTTGTTCAGGGTTGCTTTGGCTATCTGGCATCATCTGTGGTTCCATATGAAGCTTATTTATTTATTTATTTTTTATATCTGTGGAGAATGTCTTTGGTATTTTGATAGGTATTGCATTGGATCTGTAGATTGCTTTTGGTAGTATCGTTATTTTCACATTATAATTCTTTCAGTCTATGAACATGGCATGTCTTTCCATTTTTTGTGACCACTTCCATTTCTTTCATCAGTGTTGTATAGTCTTCCTTGTGAAGCTCTTTCACCTTCTTGGTTAAATTTATTCCTAGGTTTTTGTTTTGTTTTGTTTTTTTGTTTTTTAATTAAAGACAGGGTCTTGCTCTGTTGCCCAGGCTGAAATGTAATGGCATGATTGTAGCCCACTGCAGCCTTGAACTCCTGGGCTCAAGCAATCTTCCCTCCTCAGGCCCCCAAGTTGCTGGGACTATATATATTCTGATTTTTAATCCCTTGTTGGACAGATACTTTTTTTTTTTTTTTTTTTTGGTAGAGACTGGGTCTCACTGTGTTGTGCAAGCTGGTCTTGAACTCCTGGCCCCAGGCAGTCTCCTGCCTTGGCCTCCTAAAGCGCTGAGAATATAGGCATGAGCCACTGTCCTGGACCTTAGTGTTTTGGGGTGTGTGTGTGTGTGTGTGTGTGTGTGTGTGTAGCTATTATAAATGGGATTGCTTTCTTGATTTCTTTTTCTGCTAG
The DNA here is from genome assembly GCF_043159975.1 of Macaca nemestrina. Taxonomy (NCBI): domain Eukaryota; kingdom Metazoa; phylum Chordata; class Mammalia; order Primates; family Cercopithecidae; genus Macaca; species Macaca nemestrina. Next base: position 161,944,434 of record NC_092126.1, on the reverse strand, counting down.
TTTCTTGTTGGTTTATATAAATGCTACTAATTTTTGTATGTTGATTTTTGTATCTTGCAACTTTACTTAAATTGTTTATCAATCCTGAGTGTTTTTGCGGAGCTTTTAGGGTTTTCTCTTTATAAGATTTTGTCATCTGCACACAGGGACAGTTTGACTTCTTCCTTTGCAATTTGGATGCCCTTTATTTTTCTCTCTTGTTTCTTTGTTCCAGCTAGGACTTCCAGTACTGTGTTTAATAAGAGTGGTGAGAGTGAGCGTCCTTATATTGTTCCAGCTCCTTGAAGAAAAGCTTTCGGCTTTTCCCCATTTAGTATAATGTTAACTGTGGGTTTTTCTAATACGGCCTTTATTGTGTTGAGGTACACTCCTTCTAGATCTAGTTTGTTGAGGGTCTTTTATCATAAAGGTATGTTGAATTTTATCAAATCCTTTTTCCACATCTATTGAGATAATCATATGGTTTTTGTCCTTCATTCTGTTGGTGTGATGTTTCACATTTATTGATTTGGGTATGTTGAACCATTCTTACATCTCTGGGATAAATCCCACTTATCATGGTGAATGATCCTTTTAATGTGCTGTTGGATTTGGTTTGCTACTATTTGTTGAGGATTTTTGCATGTGTTTTCATCAGAGATACTGACCTATAGTTGTGTCCTTGTCTGGTTTCAGTATCAGGGTAATGCTGGCCTCATAGAATGAATTTGGAAGAATTCTCTCCTCTTCAGTTTTCTGGAAGAATTTGAGAAGAATTGGTATTTATTCTTTAAATGTTTGGTAGAATTCAGTATAGAAGCCATCAGGTCCTGACCTTTTTTTTTGACAGGAGACTTTTTATTACCGATTCAGTCTTATTACTTGTACTTGATCTGTTCAGGTTTTCTTTTTTTTTTCTTGGTTCAATCTTTGTAGGTGATATATGTCCAGGAATTTATCAGTTATCATTAGGTTTTCCAATTTGTTATTTTTAAAAATTATTGTTTATTTTACTTTATTTTTTATTTTTTGGAGACAGAGTCTTACTCTGTTGCCCAGGCTGGAATCCAGTGGTATGATCTTGGCTCACTGCAAACTCTGCCTCCCGGGTTCAAGCAATTCTTCTGCCTCAGCCTCCCAAGTAGCTGGGACTACAGGTGCATGCCACCACACCCAGCTAATTTTTTTGTATTTTAGTAGAGATGGGGTTTCATCGTGTTGCCCAGGCTGGTCTCAAACTCCTGAGCTCAGGCAATCCACCCGCCTCAGCCTCCCAAAGTGCTAGGATTGCAGGTGTGAGCCAATGCACCCAACCTTAATTATAATTTTTTAAACATTTATTCCAGTAAATTTGGCATAGGAATGGATGGTTTTGTAGAAAAAGTATAATTTACCAAGTCACAACAAAATAAGGGTCATCACAGAAATGTAAGAAATGTTAAACATATGAAATGGGGTCAATCTAATTCACCACATTAACAGATTATAGAAGTAAACCCATATGACCATTTCAACAAATGAATAACTTGACAAAATTCGATATTTATTAATTTGAAAATACATACTTGAGGCTGGGCATGGTAGTTCACACTTGTAATCCCAGTACTTTGGGAGGACGAGGCAGGCGGGTCACTTGAGGCCAGGAGTTCGAGACCAGCCTGGCCAACATGGTGAAACCCTGTCTCTACTAAAAATGTAAAAATTAGCCAGGCATGCTGGTGCACACCAATAATCCCAGCTACTCAGGAGGCTGAGGCATGAGAATTGCTCAAATCCAGGAGGTGGAGGTTACAGTGAGCTGAGATCATGTCACTGCATTCCAGCCTGAGTGACAGGGTGAAACTCTGTCTCCAAAAAATAAAAAAAAAAAAATTAAGTTAAAATAAATAAAAACATTTACCAAAGGATGAATATAATAGGATTTTCTTAGCTTTACAAAAGTTAATTACCAAAAAACAGAACTCCTATAAACATCACACTAATAGAGACTTTAGAAGCATTCCTGTTAAATTCAGGAACAAGACAAAGGGGACAAATGTTATTTCTGTTGAGCACTCGATTGAATTTGCTAGCAAATGCAATAAAACAAGTAAAAGAAATATGATATAAGAATTGAAAACAAGAAATAAAATACTCTTAATTTGTAGGAATGTAAATTATCTACATAGGAAATCCAAAAGAATCAACAAACAATAGAACTAATAAAATAATTTGGAAAGATTACTAGATGCAAAAGATATATGCAAAAGTAAAGTCTATAGTGTTTTTGTCTATCGGTAATAACCACTTGGGAGGTTTTTTTTTTTTTAAAGTAAAAATAGTGAAATTTCTTTTCCTGATGTATCTAAACTAGGAGTTTCCTAATGAAATAAACCATCTCTGACCATTACTGCAGTCATCCCATTGCTCAGCTTTATGAGAGACCCAACACCCCCTTTTGTAACAGATTTTTTTAAATTCTCCTTTACTATTTTGAAATAAATTTCATCGCTTAATATAATCTGTGTGCATACTTCTTTGAAAAGCATTAATTTAATTTAATATAAAGGCAAATAAAAACAAATTTATAGTAATATGTATTCCAACTTTGTAAATGTTAAAGAATAGCTGTATCAGAAGATAAAATGAAGTAACCATGTTTTTGCAGTTACTTTTAATGCATAAGTTTGGATTTAAGAAAAACAAAACAACATTCAACTCATATTGTCAACAATTTTTCTTTTTATTTAACCTGTAGAAATAAGGACTAGAAAAGTATAGGCATATATATTAAAAAATTGCGTCTACAGCTGCCTATACAGACAAGTGTTGTTGTGCTGTAATGCTGCTCTAAATACAATGAGCAGCATTGATGACACTAATGTGTTGCCCCAAACTATTTTTAAAAGAAAATTTTTGAAAAGTTCTTAAAAAATACAAAACAAAATCATCTTCAGTTTGCATGATAGCTGCATACTTGTAAGTTTCAATTAAATATGTGCAAAGCAATACCTGGAATTTATGGAAATGTATTTCAGCTTTAGTTTTACGTTTATAAACATATCTTCCAAGTACATATTCCATCAGACTTTCAAAAGTTTCACAGAATATAGAAGAGTTCTTTATTGTGCAAGACTGGTTCGTCCATTGCAAGACATTTAGCATTCCTAAACTCCCCTCCCACTAAATGCTATTAGCAATCTACAGCCATCAGGACAAGTAACCCCTCATGTAAATTTCTGTACCATCCCCTGGGGGGCAGTACTACTCTCAGTGCTAACTATTAGTTTAAATGTCTGAATATATTTTTATGGGTAAACTCTCTTTTTCTGAGTCATAATTACAGCTATGATTGAAAACACATTTTCTTTACTAAGCAACTCATAATCAAAGGCTAATCTTATATCTTCAAAACTTGACTGAATATTTTATAACCTTGACAGTATAAAGTCTATAAAGGCAAAATAGAACTCTGAGTGCGTTTGGGTTTGTGTCACTTGAAAAACTCGTATTACAGGCATCATATGAAGTTGAACATTCTTATGTCATACAATAGTTGTGTAAGTGGAAACTGAATCTTTGAAAATGGGCCGGGTGAGGTGGCTCATGCCTGTAATCCCAGCACTTTGGGAGGCCGAAGCAGGTGATTCACCTGAGGTCAGGAGTTCGAGACCACCCTGGCCAACATGGTGAAACCCTGACTCTACTAAAAATACAAAAAAATTAGCCAGGCATGGTGGCGCATGCCTGTAATCTCAGCTACTCGGGAGGCTAAGGCAGGAGAATTGCTTGAACCCGGGAGGCAGAGGTTGCAGTGGGCCGAGATCACGCCACTGCACTCCAGCCTGGGTGACAGAGTGAGACTCCACATCAAAAAGTAAAAAAGAAAAGAAAGTGATGAGATGGTCATGAGAACCAGATGCACAGAAGAAGCTTTAGCAGATTTTATTTATTTATTTATTTATTTATTTATTTATTTATTTATTTTGAGATGGAGTTTCACTCTGTCGCCAGGCTGGAGTGCAGTGGCACGATCTTGGCTTACTGCAACCTCTACCTCCCAGATTCAAGTGATTCTCCTGCCTCAGCCTCCTGAGTAGCTAGGACTACAGGCATGCGCCACCATGCCCAGCTAATTTTGTATTTTTAGTAGAGATGGGGTTTCACCATGTTGGCCAGGATGATCTCGATCTCTTGACCTCATGATCCGCCTGCCTTGGCCTCCCAAAGTGCTGGAATTACAGGCGTGAGCCACTGTGCGCCCGGTCTAGCAGATTTCTTTATCAAATGATGTTATCAGTTCTGGAGTTCATGCAAAAGACTGAGACATCTTATAACTTATACGTGGCCTAAAAACTATTCTTCTTAAATTAGGTATTGATTTCAAAACATGCCAGCTTTTTTGATTATGGATTAGTTAAAAAATACAAGAGTTTCTTTAACCACTGTAATTTACTACCTAAGTGATTTCATTCAGTCCCTTTGCTTCAGATAAACCTGTATGATCAATGACTCTCAAATCTTTATTTCCAGCTCCAGCCTCTACCTTTAGCTCCAGACTTGTATATCCAAGTGCCAGTACCAAATATATTTGGGTATTTACTAGGTATCTCAGATTTACCACATGAAGATTGAACTTGTGATTTTTCTTCTACAACCATGTTCCTCTGGTGTTTCTCATCTCAGTAAATGATAACTCAGTAAATGATTTATCCAGTTGTTCAGAACAGAAACCTTGGAGTCATTCTTCACTTCTTTCTCTTGTACCCTAAATTCAATGTTTTAATTAGTCCTATAAACTCTATCTTCAAAATATATTATGAATCTGACCACTTAGGGGTACCTCCCCTGGACTACCTGAGTCAAGGCCAACATTATTTCTTACATGAGAGACTGCATTAGACTTACAACTGCTCTCTTGTTTCTGTGTTTCTTCCACACCATTATGGCGTATTTACTGATCTACAACCGGTTTTAAGTTAGTTGCTTGCTTAAAATTTTCTCATGAATTCTCATTACATTTTCAAACAAAATCCAAAGTTTTTACCATGACCTTCTGGATATGTTTCTGACCTCATTTACTGCTGTTATCTTCCTTATTCATTCCAATCCACCCACAGTGGCCTTCTTGCAAGTCAGAGAATGCAACAAGTATGCTCCTGCCTTGGGGCATTTGCACTTCTCTTCTTTTAGCCTGGTCACTTCACCTCCACGCGCTCCATTTTTTATGACTTTCTTCCTATATTTGAATCTCTGTTCAAATGTCAGCCCTCAAAAAGACCTTCAAAACTACCCTATCTAAAATAGCACCTGCCACTGCAATCTCCGTACCCATTTTCATTTTTCCGTAATACTCATCCCTACTTGGCATTATGTTATGTATTTGTTTATTTGTTTACTGTCTGTCTCCCCCACTGTACTGTAAGCTCCATGACAGTAAGTACATAGATGAATTACAAAAGGAATCAATAGTGAGTTATCCTTGACATGTATTATTTAATGATTTTGACTCCATTTTAAGTAAAAAAAAAAAAATTCCACTCTTCAAAATGATGTAGTCTGATCTTCTAAACTATGCTTTTCTCATTTCCTGATTTAATTAAATCAGTGATATAAAAAAAAGAGTGATGGGGATATGTAAAAGAAGACTAAAATAGATGCCAGGAAATACTAAAACTGTGCTGAAGTTTGGTGGTATATTTTTTCTTTACACGCAGTATTAATTATTTGAGTTACTAATTGTGTCACTGAATTACAGAATAAGCAAAATGTTAGCTAAACAGAATCATGCTTGGGGGCTATATTTTGTGTAAAATTTATGTTATGCAAAAATAAATATTAAATATTTAATTACTGCAGTTTTGTTATTTCTTTTTCATTTTAGGAAATGATTTGCAGCTGAGTGAATCAGGAAGTGACAGTGATGACTGAAGAAATATTTAGCTATAAATAAAAATTTATACAGCATGTATATTTTGTATTAACAATAAAAATTCCTAAGACTGAGGGAAATGTCTTAACTTTTGATGAGAAAAGAAATTAAATTTGATTCAGAAATTTCAGTTGATGTTATTTATTTATTTTTTAGACAATTTATTTATATATGTAAATATATATAAATATAAAGTTATATATATATAAAATTATATATTATATAATTTATTTATATAAAGTATATATATGTATGTTTATATATACATATATAATTTTATATATGTATAACTTTATATTTTACAGCAGTTTTAGGTTCATAGCAAAGTTGAAGTTTTAGGTTCATAGCAAAGTTGCGAAGATCTTATTTCTTCTCTCCCCATTATCAATATCCCACACCAGAGTGGCACATTTGTTAAAATAGATGAACCTACATTGATAGATCATTATTACACAGTCCATAGTTTACATTAGGGTTTAGTCTTGATGTTGTACATTCTATGGATTTTTGACAAATGTGTATCCATCATTTTGGTAACATTCAGAATAGTATCACTGCCCTAAAAATCCTGCGCTCTGCCTATTTATTCATCCTTTCCCTCTAACCCCCAGCAACTACTAATCTTGTTGTCTCCATAGTTTTGCGTTTTCCAGAATGTCATATAGTTGGAATCATACAGAATATAGCATTTTCAGATTAGTTTCTTTCACTTAATGATATGCATTTAAGTTTCCTCCATGTCTTTCATGGTTTGATAGCCCAGTTTTTTTTTTAAGTTTGAATCCTCTTCTATTGTCTGAATGTATCACAGTTTATTTATCAACTCAACTACTGAAGGACATCTTGGTTGCTTCCAAGTTTCGTCGATTATGAAAAAATTTTAAATTCAACTTCTTACCTCTGGAATTTGTGTAGTTTTTGTTTTTTAATTTGTAAGTTTTTATTTTAACCTTGCTTTCTCCTTTTCTTTTTCTAGCCCAACTTTAGTTAATCTGTCTTCATTTTTATTTCTATTTTATTTATCAATACTTGGCCAAGAACTACAACTATGTTACTTATTACTTAACTCATAATTAATAAGCAAGCTCATAATTCAAAGTAGCTAGTAAAATGCTTATTTTAATATAGTAATTGTAATAGTTTTTACTGAAAGTTGTTATGCTGAGTTTTCTTTTTGGTGTTAACACTACCAAAAATGAGTACATGGTGATACGAGCTGACCAAGCTGGCTATATAACATGCATTATGTTTTCAAACTTCCAGCAAGTTAAACAGTACATCTTCAGTACATCATTTCCCCTCCTTATTATTTCCCTCATAAGTGAAACATTCTTAAAGACATTTTTTTATGGATTGAATACCTAGTATATCATTCTTTATACCACTCAAGGGTATGTATAAGTACCTCAGAGAGAGAGGAATGAAATATATCTCCCGTGCTTTTGTATCTCCTTATTTGATGTGTTTTCAGATACCAAAATGTAGGGAGCTAGTGGATTAGATAAGTTCTCAGATAAAAGGTTCTCTGCCAGAAACAGCTGATGACCCTGACATGATTCTAAACATATACACTTTTGGTTTGATCTGTACTGAATGGTTTGATTAAACTGATGGTAATATAAGCATGCAAGCAGAAAAAGTAAGTTGGCTACAAAAGAACAAAAATCAAAGGACTTTGAATTATTCTATAAGACTAAACTCTAAAGGTAATAAAGCTGCATCTGTGGAAGGGTATTAATGTGACCTATGAATTATGTATTCATCAGATATCATCTATAGTTTGGTAAGAAGGTATTCTTAGACATATAAGAATCCAGGAGTTCTATTATTCATATACCATTCCTATAATAATTATTGTAGTAATTTTCTAAGTTATTAAGAGATGACTCAAAATTAAGAACTCAAGAATGGAAAAAAGTATAATAAAAATATATTATAAAAAGATTGATAACTATCTAATATTTTCGGGACCAGTACCTTCTTTGTCTCCTGAAGGAAACTCACTCAATTTGAAGGGGTAGTTGACACTCATGCCCAGAAACATTTTAAGTGAAAGTGACTTCTGGGATGCTGACTAGGGAGAGAAGGCCAAGAGCTTATTGGTCCTACTGCCCTGAGGCTGCAATCCTACTTGGGGCAATCATGTTTCAGGCTGAGGCTGGATACATGTGCAGCAGAAATCAGTGAAGGCCTAAGCTATTCACACACTCCTGACCAACCCTGAGGCTTGTGCGTAGTATACACAAAAGGGCCTGGTGAAAAATAGAACTTGGGAAGACTTGAAAATAACATGTTCTTTGAATGTATTGCCTTACACATACAGATCCATTAGCAAAAGACACAGTCTTATTGGCTCAAAGTGGTTTGGACATGATATCTGTCCAGTCGTTGGCTATTCAGAGTACCATTTTGTAGAACAGTGACCTTAACGGAGGAAGGTTTGACTGGGAGGCAGAAGGGAGGCAGTGGTATTATCTCTGAAGTACTTTCAGCATTGAAGTGCTAGAAATTTTTTTTAACATTATCTAGGTAGTGCTTGTGTGAGTTACACACATATAAAAATTAACAGAGCTGTACACTTAAGATTTGTGCATTTTACTTCAAGTTACATTTAATTTTAAAAGTCCATAAATAAAATCAATAGGAAAAATACTGCAATATAGAGGATGGCAGAACATTAATATCAATAATGTTTAAATTGATGTTACAAATTTACAAGAAGGGGACAAACAACTCTAGAAAAATGGGCAAAGAAAATGAATAGGCAGTTCCAAAAATTATAAAAGCATATATTTTGGCTCAGCAGTCTCACTTCTGGAAATTTACCCTACAGATATATTTAACTTCTGTGCAATGTTATTATTGCAGTATTACTTATGATAGAAAAAGACTGTGAACACTGAAAATTTGAGACAGGTCTCAGTTAATTAATTAATTTATTTATGTATTTATTTGAGACGGAGTTTCGCTCTTGTTGCCCAGGCTGGAATGCAAAGGTGGGGCCTCGGCTCACTGCAAGCTCCACCTCCCGGGTTCAAGCTATTCTCCTGCCTCAGCCTCCAGAGTAGCTGGGATTACAGGCGCCGGCCACCACACCTGACTAGTTTTTGTATTTTCAGTAGAGATGGGGTTTCACCATGTTGGTCAAGTTGGTCTCAAACTGCTGACCTCGAGTGATCCTCCCGCCTCAGCCTCCCAAAGCACTGGGATTACAGGTCCGGCAGTCTCAGTTAATTTGGAAAGTTTATTTTACCAAGACTGAGGACTAGCTGGTGACCCAGCCTCAGGAAGTTCTGATGACTTGTGCCCAAGGTGGTTGGGGCATAGCTTGGTTTTTTACATTTTAGGGAGATATGAGACACCAATCAATATATGTAAGAAATACATTAGTTCCGTCCAGAAAGGTGGAGACAACTCGAAGCAAAGGCCCCCACTGAGCGCTTCCAGGTCACAGGAAGGTGAGACAGATGGTTGCATTCGAGTTTCTGGTAAGTCTTTCCAAAGGAGGCAATCAGAATCTGCAGCATCCGCCTCTGTGAGCAGAGGGATGACTGAATAGACTGGGAGGCAGATTTGCCCTGAGTGATTCCCAGCTTGAAGAGGCCCAAGATATTTTCCTTTCCCAAGACTAAACCTGAGTATGCATCAACATAGGACTAGCTAAATGAACTATATTTACCTCCATACAGTTGATAACCTGTTCACAGATTTATTGGCTACTTGGGTATTCTTTTTGTAAAATATCTGTTCAAATCTTTTTTTTTTCTTTTGAGAAAGAGTCTTGCTCTATCGCCCAGGCTGGAGTGCAGTGGCGCGATCTCAGCTCACTGCGACCTCCACCTCCCAGGTTCAGGCAATTTTCTTGCCTCAGTCTCTCAAGTAGCTGGAATTACAGGCACCCGCCACCACACCCAGCTAATTTTTTGTATTTTTAGTAGAGATGGGGTTTCACCATGTTTGGCCACGCTGGTCTCAAACTCCTGACCTCAGGTGATCCACCCTTCTCAGCCTCCCAAACTGCTGAGATTACAGGTGTGAGCCACCATGTCGGCTGTTCAGATCTTTTGAATATTTTTCCATTTACTTATTAATCGTTTTGTTATTGCTTTCTGCAGTTACTTATATAATCTGGACACAAATCCTTTGACAGATACAGGTAACACAAATATTTTCTTCTTCTTTGTAAATTGTCTTTTGACAATTTGAACAACAAAAGTTCTTAATTTTAATATTGTCCAACATATCATTTTTTTTCTTTTATGCCCCATATTTTATATCTTTTTTAAGAAATGCTGGCCAGGTGTTGTGGCTCACGCCTGTAATCCCAGCACTTTGGGAGGCCAAGGTAGGCGGATCATGAGGTCAGGAGTTCGAGACCAGCCTGACCAACGTGTTGAAACCCTGTCTCTACTAAAAATACAAAAATTAGCCGGGCGTGGTGGTGCGTGCCTGTAATCTTAGCTACTCAGTGTCATGCGCGTCCGTGTGAAGAGACCACCAAACAGGCTTTGTGTGAGCAACATGGCTGTTTATTTCACCTGGGTGCAGGCGGGCTGAGTCTGAAAAGAGAGTCAGCGAAGGGAGATAAGGGTGGGGCCGTTTTATAGGATTTGGGTAGGTAAAGGAAAATTCCAGTCAAAGGGGGGTTCTCTGGCGGGCAGGAGTGGGGGTCACAAGGTGCTCAGTGGGGGAGCTTTTTAAGCCAGGATGAGCCAGGCACAAGATAATGTCATCACTTAAGGCCAGGTCCAGCCATTTTCACTTCTTTTGTGGTGGAATGTCATCAGTTAAGGCGGGGCAGGGCATTTTCACTTTTGTGATTCTTCAGTTACTTCAGGCCATCTGGGCATATACAGGCAAGTCACAGGGGATGCGATGGTTTGACTTGGGCTCAGAGGCCTGACACTCAGGAGGCTGAGGCAGGAGAAAGAACCGCTTGAATCCGGGAGGTAAAGGTTGCAGTGAGATCGTGCCACTGCATTCCAGCCTGGGCGACAGAGCAGAGACTCCGTCTCAGAAAAAAAAAAAAAAAAAAGAAAAGAAAAGAAAAGAAAAAGAAACAAAAGAAATGCTTACTTACTCCACAGTCATAAAGATGTTCTCTTATGTTTTCCTCTAAAGACTTTTTTTTTTTTACTTGAACATTTAGATAGGCAATCTATATAGAAATTATTTTTGTGTATGTTGTAAAATAAGGGTCAAAATAATTTGGGGGATGTGGATATTCAAATGGTGTTTATTTATTGAAATGATCCTCATTTCCTACATTGTATTGCAGCATCATCTTTGTTATAAACAGTATGTGTGTGAGTCATTTTCTGAACTCTGTGTTCGTTGGTTGCCCTATGTATCTGTGTCAATTCCACTCTGATATAACAACTATAGCTTTAAAATAGGTCTTAGATTGGGTAATTCAATCCTACACCGTTATTCTTTAAGATTGACTTTGCTATCCTTGGCTCTTTGCACTTCCAAGTTGACTTTAAAAAGTCAACTTGTCAATTTCTATACTCACAAAACCTGCTGGAATTTTGTTTTAGAACTGTAGAATGTTTTGAGAAATGTTGACATCTTTATAATATGAGCTTTCCAAATCATAAGCATGGTATGTTTCCATTTATTTAGATCTTCTTCAATTTCTTTCAGTCAAATTTTATAATTTTTAATATTGAGTTCTAGAAGATCTTTTGTTAGATTTATTCCTAAATCTATTTATATAAATAAATATATAAATGTATTCCTTAAATTTCCCTTTTCTATTTCTTTGTGACTGATGTTTGATACAATTTATTTTTGTGTATTTTAATTTAGAGAACGTGTTAAATATATGTTCCCTTTTAATTTCATATTTTCCTCTTCTCTCTGACTATATTAGATTCTATTAACTTAGAGCAGCAGTCTACTTTTATGTATATATAACTGTAAAATTTATCATATGTCATAGTAAGTGTTTTCTGATGTTGTAATCACTAAGGACACAAATATTCTTTACTCATCACTGATACTTAGATTCTTTCACTTTTATTGTTGTTTGTCTCAGAATAGTTGGTGCTCATTTCTGTCTGGGAGGTGCTTTCTATCTTTTCCCTTTCTCCTTCTATCTGATGTTAGCAAAATAATAGGATATAAGAGCCATCTTAGTATTACATAAATGGCTCAAGATTATGCCTTGGGAGCCTAGGATTCCAGTCCTTGCTTTGTCCCTTCTGAGTTCCTCTGAAATATCCTTCAGGCTAGAATAGGAGAGAATTTAAGACCAGTGTTTCCCAAATTCCTAGCATAAGAATTGCTAGAGGTGCTGTTGAAAACAAACATTCTTAGATCCCTACCGAGATCTACTGAATTAGAATTTCCAAGGGAAAATGATTCTTATCCTCAGGGAAGTTTCACTTACACAGGACAAGATTAAGATTCCTTCCATCTCTGATATTATCTGACTCTGTGAATACTATCATTGTATTGCCATAATCAAAAGAAGAATTTTCTCTAAACAAAGGAGTGTCAGAAAACCACTGTCAATACTCCAAAGTTTAGTATTTGGTATACCTATGAGCACAAATAAATTGATACATTGCATACAGGTGCTATTCAATCTACTCTGCCAGATCAAGGGAAGCCAATGACATAAGAGGATCTTCAAGGCATCTGTGCCTTTGCTAGTTAACTTGACTAGTAACTTCTGACCATTTATTTTGCATCCAAAGTCATTAACCAAACCAAGTCAGAAATGGCAGTGCTCCTGAAAGAATAACTATAGCTTAATCATTAATGCCACAGTCAGAAATGAAGCTGGACTCTTCTTTGGGTAAAGGTTGGTGGGAGACAGTAGAAATGAGGAGTGTAATAGAAGCTGAGAAGATATGGTCAAAGTCTGAGTTAAAGTTTAGAGAGGAAAAGATAGAGTTTATCCTGGCCCTATTTGTCAATAAATTATTCAAATAGTTAATGTAAAAATTTTGTGAGGGATATAGTTATAGGTTTTCTGTCTTGTATTTTCAAATACAATAATTCATTCTGATGTTGCCTGACCTTGTTTATTTAGTCTTCAATTTTTCTTATTTCTTTTATAGCTCTCTAGTCTTTCTTTTCCCTTTTCGTTTGACAAACAACTAGAGGGGCACCATGCTCTTTTGTTATTCTTTTACTTCTTTGGCTTAACAAAAATAACACGGCATAAAATGAACCTAGCATTATCATGTTTGTTTTTGTTCCTCTTCTGATAAGGACTAAATATATAATTAAGGAAAATGGTGTTCACAACAGTACCTAGAAAATAACTGGTTCACAATTTTTGCTCAAATTAAATTTTATTTGTTAAATGAAAGAATAGATCAATCTTGAAGTGAGAAAATGAAAATGCAAGGAATGACTTTAGCAAAGAAGAAAAATGGTTCCCAAATGTATATCACCAATCCTTTTCTCTCATTTTCTTTAGCCCCGCCTCTTTAATTGCTTATAGGCTATTTCTAGCTGAAGTTTTATGATGCTGAAAACAAAGGTCACCTTCCTTTCTTTTCTTCTCTTTTCTTTTCTTATCTTGTCTTCCTTCCTTCCTTCCTTCTTTTCTTTTCTTTCGAGTCTCGCTCTGTCACCCAGGCTGGAGTGCGGTGGTGGGGTCTCAGCTCACTGCAACCTCTGCCTCCTGGGTTCAAGCGATTCTCCTGCCTCAGCCTCCGGAGTAGCTGGGACTACAAGCGTGTGCCACCACACCCAGCTAATTTTTGTATTTTTAGTAGAGATGGGGTTTCACTATGTTGGCCAGGCTAATCTTGAACTCATGACCTTGTGATCCACCCACCTCAGCCTCCCAAAGTGCTGGAATTACAGGTATGAGCCACCATACCCAGCCAAAACTCACCATCTTTCTTATCTCCCAAATTGTTTTATGATGGCTTTCCTTCTTCAATTCATTTTAATCCTCTGCATTCCTACATTCCATTTATGTAACCTCCATACCTGAATAATGACTGATACTAACTCCACTTTTTCCAGCTGTCATGGCATAGTGAAAATTACAGATCTGCCACTTACTGGACAGGTACTTTGAACAAATTCCTTAACCTCTGGTAACATTACTTTCTGTAAAATGGAGATAGTAATATGAATTCGGATAAATATACATGTTATATAGACATACAACATATATGTAATTCATACATATTAACCTTTCAATAGTAGATATTCAATAAATTGCAGCTATTGTTACCCTGAAATCAGTTTTTCTTTCTTTTTTTTTTTTTTTTCTTTTTTTTGAAATGGAGTCTCACTCTTGTTGCCCAGACTGGAGTGCAATGGTGCGATCTCGGCTCACTGCAACCTCCGCCTCCTGGGTTCAAGTGATCCTCCGGCCTCAGCCTCCGGAGTAGCTGGGATTACAGGCGCCTGCCACCACGCCCAGCTAATGGTTTTTTTGTATTTTTAGTAGAGACGGGGTTTCACCATATTGGCCAGGCTAGTCTTGAATTCCTGACCTAAAATGATCCGCCTGCCTGGGCCTTCCAAAGTGCTGGGATTACAGGCGTGAACCACCGTGCCCGACCTTGATATCAGTTTTTCAATCTGTGCTTGAGGCGTTGTGTTCTTAACTATCTTGTACTCCTTTGCAAAGATAATATTTCTTAAACATAGATTTTCTAATCAGTTCTCTAGCATTGTTTCATTCCATCTTTGGCATGTTTTCACTTTGCTGTGCTGTACTTTTACACATTCTTTTTAACTATAGCTTCCTGCTTTGCTCTGGATCAGGAAGCGATTGAAGCTGACACCCACAGAGTTAAACTCAGTTGCTGAAGCCACCAGCTCCCCCTCCCAGTCCTCCTTTTCAGAGTAGGCTGGCAGCTGTCCTAACTGCCTACTAAAGCCAAATGCTTGAGGAGAGAGAGAAAGGAGCCAGCCATGAATCCTTTCCAGAAAAATGAGTCCAAGGAAACTCTTTTTTCACCTGTCTCCATTGAAGACGTACCACCTCGACCTCCCAGCCCTCCAAAGAAGCCATCTCCGGTGAGTCCTTAGATTCAATCCTGCCTCTGATAGGAATGGCCTCCCTCTTTTGGCTCTCTTCCTTGGGCTCCGGAGCTTCAAGCTGAGCTGTATTAGGGTATTAAAATGATTCTCTCTTGGATTTAGAATTCACCTGAAACCAAATCTAAACAGAAGCTTCCTTTACATAAGAAGACAAAGCAGCAGGAAGAGGTAGTCAAATTTCTTCAGTTGGGATCCAGGGACTTGATGAATTTCATTGCATATTCTGTTTCCCTGGGGGAAAAAAGCAACTTAAATGTCCAGGGAAACTTGGCAAGCATTCTTGTCTGGAGAACTATGTGTGATTGTTCTTTCTTTACCAATATAAAAACTCTGCTCTTAGTTCTCCCTATGTGCAGAGCCTTCTGTTGAACACTAATGGAAGTTTCAGAATAGATCCAATCTCTGTTACTATGTGTTCCCAGTTTATTGTGGGAGATAGGGCAGAAAAACAGAGAAGTAATAGCAATGTTTTGCATTTATAAACTTGCTAAAGCACTTCTAAACTCATCATCTCAGTCAATTCTTACATTAAAATTCTGTAAGTGGGGAGGATATAGTAATGATAGCCAAAATTTACTGAGTTCTTACTGTGGGCCAAAATGTGATGTTATTCTCATTTCTTCAGAATAACAGAACAGAGGATTTGAGACAGGTGTAGTGACAATGCCAGTATCAGTATGTTAACATAGCCAGTGGCAGTGTTGCCTAACTAGTGACAGTGTGTCAGCTAAACTCCAGATTGCATAATTCTCAAGCTGTGAGCTGCAAAGGTAAGAAGCCCAGTTCACTGTATGTTTCAAACAAGTTATTTTAAAACGTTAAAATATATTAATATTTAGGAGAGTCGTTTATATATATCCCTAGGGTTGAAAGAATAATACATTACTTTATTATTTTGCCTATTTTTTTTAGTTAATGATATCTCTTCTGGTCCCAAAGAATTTAGGGCTACTTATGAAGATGTATATATTTCTCACGAAATGAGGCAATATAAATCTTATAAGATTTGACAGTACCGAGGACAGATACCTCTATGTCTCTTCTCATGTTAGTTGGTCTATTGTAATAGATAGGGAATTAAAATAAAACATAACATTCCTTATAGTCTGACTGATATATTACGTGAAAAAACATAATTCTTTTAATGTCCAGTAGGATTATCATGAAAATGTTAAAGAATCTCTTTAGTAGGAAGAGTAGACATTTAATTTTACAGGATTTAAGAACTCTGCCTAAAGTCAAGATGATCAATTAGCTTACCCTTAGGAATCTCTGCCCTCCATGTTGGGCTCTGTGCCTGACTCCAGCAGCCTCTGAAGTAGAAGCTATCATATTGCCAGGATTCCTCCCAGCATGGCAAACAGAACAGCTGGGGACAAGAGGGGTCAGTCCCCAGAGTGGAGCTAAGCAGAGACTGACATCTGAATCTCACTGCTTGGATATCAGGTATTCCATAGGCTATCTCTTTATTCTGTTCCTAGGAAGTAAATATGACCATTCTTCTGCCCCAGAGCCCTAGGCTTTTCATTTAGTAGTTGTGGGAAGATGAGCAGGTCCTGATGTCTAGGATCAAGGAATATTTGAGCAAGTCCATGTAAAATAAACAAGAAACAAAATAATATTCAGATTAGCTTCTATTATTTCTAAATCAGTAACATAAGCACTTTTAGTGTTATAATAGGTGTGTCATGAAGACTAGAGACCATTGATCCATTACCTACCATGACAATTTGAAATAAATGAATTTTTCAGTTGTGAAGAAATCTAATTGTTGAAACAGGGGAAAACAGCTCATGCTTGAATCGTTGCTTTCTTGTCGAATAGAAAATCTGTGGCTCCAACTATCCACTGAGCATTGCCTTCATTGTGGTGAATGAATTCTGCGAGCGCTTTTCCTATTATGGAATGAAAGGTAATTTTGTGTCCAAGAGTCCTACCTACTGTCTCCCACTCACCCTCACCCCATGTTTGTGACAGCCTGGTCTCTTTATATGCACTTATTTCCCTAGTCCACTCTTTCTGCCTTGGTCCAAATCGATCCTTTACTTTGGCCAAGACTTCCAATTAATCTCTCATAGGATTTCACCTAATATATAGGCCAAGATCAGAAAGGCCTGAGA
This sequence comes from Macaca nemestrina, assembly GCF_043159975.1. Classification (NCBI taxonomy): domain Eukaryota; kingdom Metazoa; phylum Chordata; class Mammalia; order Primates; family Cercopithecidae; genus Macaca; species Macaca nemestrina. The sequence goes on along the minus strand of NC_092126.1, from coordinate 161,927,400 downwards.
GAAACCAGAACACAGACTGTGAGAATGTAAGTGGGTAGAGCTGGACATGATGGCATGTGCCTGTAGCCCCAACTACTTGGGAGGTTGAAGCAGGAGGATTGCTTGGGCCCAGGAGTTCAAGGTTATCGGGCACCTGTAATTGTGCCAGTGAATGGCCACTGCACTCCAGCCTGGGCAACATAGCAAGAACCCATCTCTGAAAAAAAAAAAAGTGGGGAAGCTCTCATTATCTGAGTTACATTTTTCCATACCTGTTCCTCAGGTATGAGCTAACAGCTCTTGGCTAAGAGCTCATACCTGAGGAACAGGTATGAAGAATGGAATTCAGATGAGAGCTCTCATCATCTTGTTGCTGGGAAGGAGAGGAGAGCGAAGGGATATTGGAAGCACCATGTTATGTTCATGGTTGGCCTAAATGATGCTAGAGGTGCACATAGACTGAAGGGAGGAGTATTATATTTGTACGTTCAACATAGTCCCATTCACTCCCACAACTCCCATGGGGCCCTGCTTCTACTGCCTGGCAGTCACTTCTCAGTCATGCCACTGATGGGAGTACTGAAGGCCAAAATCACCTTATAAAGACCAGAGATTAAATATTTTTTTTTTCCATAAATCGCTTTAGGCCGGGCGCGGTAGCTTACTCCTGTAATCCCAGCACTTTGGGAGGCCGAGGCAGGCAGATCACGAGGTCAGGAGATTGAGACCATCCTGGCTAACACGGTGAAACCCCGTCTCTACTAAAAAGAATACAAAAAACTAGCCAGGCGTTGTGGCGGGCGCCTGTAGTCCCAGCTACTCCGGAGGCTGAGGCAGGAGAATGGCATGAACCCGGGAGACAGCGCTTGCAGTGAGCCGAGATCGCGCCACTGCACTCCAGCCTGGGCGACAGAGCGAGATTCCATCTCAAAAAAAAAAGTCACTTTAATGCATCTGTCTTGTTTTTTCTCCCCACACCCCTTTTTTTCCCACTACAGCTGTGCTGATCCTGTATTTCCTGTATTTCCTGCACTGGAATGAAGATACCTCCACATCTATATACCATGCCTTCAGCAGCCTCTGTTATTTTACTCCCATCCTGGGAGCAGCCATTGCTGACTCATGGTTGGGAAAATTCAAGTAAGGAAATGGGAGGTCACATCCCTACAAGTTTCACAGATTGTGCAGAAGGCTATCACTTCTAACCTGTTGCTTCTGAGCAAGAACATACCTATGTCATGCGTGAAAAATAAGAATCTCTGTACATCTGTGTAGTATGGGAAATTAAAAAAAAAAAAAAAAAGAATCTCTATGGCAATAAGGAAAGGCTATTCTTTTCATTATCAGTTTTTCCAATGTGTTTACATCCTCTTCAGTTGCGGTATCTTTTGTTCCTTAAAACTAATTTTAACCTTCCATTCCATAGTTTAATATTAAATCTTCTTCTAATCTTGGTGGAGATAGAAAGTACTATCCCCCAGCAAATTTCTAATTTTAGCTGGCTGCGGTGGCTCATGCGTGTAATCCCGGCCCTTTGGGAGGCCGAGGCAGGCAGATTGCCTGAGGTCAGGAGTTTGAGACTAGCCTGGCTAACATGGTGAAACGCTGTCTCTACTAAAAAGACAAAAATTAGCCAGGCATGATGGAGGGCGCCTGTAATCCCAGCTACTTGGGAGACTGAGGCAGGAAAATTGCTTCAACCTGGGAGGCAGAGGTTGCAGCGAGCCAAGATCGTGCCACTGCACTCCAGCCTGGGCAACAGAAGAAGACTCTGTCTCAAAAAAAAAAAAAAAATCGAATTTTAGATGCTTTTAATGTGGTTATTTGATACTTTCTCCCATCTCTTCTCCAGATTGAGTCATCCCATGTCCTTTAGGATCTTTATGAGTGTCTCTTTTCAGCTCTTTTGCCATCTATTTCTCTTCTTTAACATCTTTTTGTAGTTTCCTTCCTACGAATCTAATATTTTCATGAGTTAGACTATTGGTTCATTCAGTTCAGTATCTTTTAAGTCCCTGAACATAGCACCAAGAGATACAACATGGTATAATGTTATAGTTGTCCCCTATAACATTATCCTGATAAGCTAGAAATGGATTGTGGATATCCACTGCTCAATTATTTTCTATGGACCTGTCATTTGTCTAAAAGAGCATTTCTCAAAGGGCATTCTGTTGAAAACTATAAAATATAATGAGTTATGAGGGAAAATAAAGCTCTTGTGGTCAAACAAGTTTGGAAACTGTTAGGCTGAGCAAAGCTAAAAATGTTCCCTTACTGCATGACTTCTTATAGCCTTAAATATGCTAATATGAACTATAAAATCTCCGCAGAAGGTTGTAGTATGTAGTGTTTCCCAAACTAATGTGACTATGGAATATTTTTTCTGGATATTTTGTGGACCTAGTGTTCCAAGGAATTCTCTTTAGTAAACAGTGGTTTATAGCTTACTTTGGCCTATATATGTTCATTATTCTAAAAGTGTTTAATCAGCACCTAATATATATCTATAGACGTAACACAGTACTGAACAGTTTCTTGACTTGGGAGAGGAATGGTGGGTGAGTAGCTGAGATCTACATTTGCTACATATGTAGTAGTAGTCACCAACGTTATCTAGATATGAGATTGGCACTACTTGCAGAATAAAAAGTGCAATCCATAGTCTATTTATTCAGTTGTAGAAGAAAGATTCATATACATGACATACCACTTTTATTTATTTTAAAAATAATTTCCTTTAAGCTTGAAGAAGCACAGTTACAGGATTTGATGAACAATTGTTTCCTGGTTAATTCAGAGAAAATTTAAGAACCTCCACTTGTGCCCTCAAGTCAATCCTTCTTGATGTATTTATTATTGTTTTTAATTTATTTTTATTGGGGTATAACTTACATAAAGTACACAAATTCAGAAGCCTTAACTGTACCACCTTGATCAGTTTTTATATATGTATCACCATCACCTAGATCACTCTCCCTAGGGTCTCTGTACCCTCACTATTCCCCTCTCTCGCCTTCAAATTCTCCCAAAGAACCAGAGTCTTTTCCTGCAACCAGAAGCAGGTGCAAATCTCTAATAGTTTTAAATGAACAAAACTCATCTTGACTCTTCTTTTCCTATCATTTTTCTCTTATTACCATTAACCTCATGTTATAAAAATAATCCTCTGTGTGTGTTGCCTTTCTCACTCTTCATTATCACTTCTTATGGTAGAGTAATATAATGTAATGCAATATAATCCAATTCAATTTAACTTGATTTGACCCAATTTAATTCAATAAATGTTTATTGAGCACTTTCTATTTGTCCAAGGAACCATGGAGGATGAAGAGGTGAATTACACGTACTATCTAATTCATATTGTTCATATGCAAATAGCTTTAATACAGAGCATATTGTAGTACAATAAGGTATACTATAAATCATCTTTTTTCCTATTGAAATTACTCCCTAAGATCACTGGTAAGGATTTATTCATTAACAAATTCCAGTGGTCTTTTCTAAATTCTTACTCATTTTGAACTTGTTATTAACATTTCAGCCTGTTTATCATTTCTATGAAACTCCCTGGCCTTCTCTACAGTATATTTTTCTTACTCTCGTCCTCTTGTATCTTTTCTTATTTATCTGGCTTCTCTTTTGCCTCTTGTTTACTTCACTCTTTCCTGAGTATAAGCATTTTCCCAGGTTATAACTTTTACCCTCTTCTCTTTCTCTAGATTCTTCCTTAGCAAATTCTGTGGTGTTGATATTAGCTATATGCAGATGGCTCCTCAAATTCCAGTGAATTACATATTGGCATTCACCTCCTGGATTGTCCTAACTCCCCAGATCTGTTCTTTGTTCTGGCTTCCCTACAGTCCTACATTCAATCAGTTATCAAATTCTACCAATTCTGTTTGCCACAATCTCTCTCACATTTATCCTTTTTTCAGCACAAAATCCACTGCATTAGTTGCCATCACCCAGTTTTGGTCTTCATTGTCTCAATGTCTTTAAATTGAGATATTAAAATGGACATCTAAAATGTTTTTACTGCTTCCGATCTCTTTTTCCTACAATTGAGCATATATGCTACTGCCAAATTGATCTTCCTAAAAGAAATTCTGATCATATTACTACTCTGCTCAGCAATTTCTGGTGACTATTAAATCACTGTCTACTAATCTCACTCCAACTGACTTTTCTGTGCTTATTGTGATACTTATCTCCTTTCAAGAGTGGCCACTAGAGGAAAATTTAATACTAATATTTCTGTAATCATATCCAATGAGATCTCTTTTTCATGTCTGCTTGCATTGTTTCTGCTTCATGGAAACCCCTTCTTCTCCATCCTTTCATGTCCAAACCCTTTAAGGCTCACTCAAATACCACCTATGCTATGTAGTATTCTCTGCCCCCTCATCTTTTACTATAGCCAGAAGTAATCTAGTGTTTTTTGAATTCTTTGTTTTCTCACCCTTATATGACATTTACTAAACTCTATCTTATTATAGTTATTTAATTATTTATATATGAATCTGATATCTTCTTTCAAACACCTAAAGGACAAAGTCATTTATATATATTTTTCCCCACCCACCCCATTTATATATTATATAAACATATATAATGTGTATAATATATAAGTATATAATATTTAAGTATATATATAATATATATTTTTTTTGTCATTGAGACAAAGTCACACTCTGTCGCCCAGGCTGGAGTGCAGTGATGCAATCTCGGCTCACTGCAACCTCTGCCTCCCAGGTCCAAGCGATTCTCCTGCCTCAGCCTCCTGAGTAGCTGGGATTATATGCATGTGCCACCATGCCGGGCTAATTTTCGTATTTTCAATAGAGATGAGATTTCACCATGTTGGCTAGGCTGGTCTCGAACTCTTGACCTCAAGTGGTCCACCCACCTCCCTCTTCCAAATTGCTGGGATTACAAGTGTGAGCCACTGTGCCCAGCTGTGATTTATATTTTTATGCGAGAGCACGTAGAATAGTGCCTAGCACGTAGCAGGCCCACAGTAACTCTTTGAATTCATAAATTTATTCACCCTCTGACCCTCAAATGTAGCCACTTACTGCAGGTAGATGTAGACAGGCATGAAGGTTACTTTTATTTTATTGTGGGTATTGTGGTTGCTTTTTCTTTTTATTTTTTATTTATTTATTTTTTGAGACGGAGTCTCACTCTGTCTCCCAGGCTGGAGTGCAGTAGCGCATCCACTCACTGCAAGCTCTGCCTCCCGGATTCACACCATTCTCCTGCCTCAGCCTCCCAAGTAGCTGGGACTACAGGTGCTGGCCACCATGCCCGGCTAAATTTTTGTATTTTCAGTAGAGACAGGGTTTCACCGAGTTAGCCAGGATGGTCTCGATCTCCTGACCTCGTGATCTGCCTGCCTCGACCTCCCAAAGTGCTGGGATTACAGGCGTGAGCCACCGCGCCCGGCCTGTGGTTGCTTTTTAAATAAGAAAACTTGGGGGTGATTGGTATCTCTTTCACAAAGGGAGTAGTTTGAGAAAACGTGGATAACTTGTTCTCCTGTAGTCATATTTGTGTGTGTGTGCGTGTGCATGTGTGCGTGTTAACATATACAAACAGATGATAACAGCAACAAAAGAGAGTAAGTACTTAAAACTACCCTTCCTTAAGTTGGAAAATCAGAAAAAAGACAAGACTCTTCCTTTACCATCTTCTCTAATTTGAACCTGTAGCCTATTTTCTTCATTTGCTAGAGGAAAATGGATAGATTTTTGTTTCAAACCGTTAAGTTCTTCCCCACCTCTCATATGTTTCTCTGCCTGAGTATGTGTTTGTGTGTGTGCGTGTGTGTGTGTGTGTGTGGTGTGTTTACTTTTATTCAGGTGTTACCTTGAGGGTGAAAAGCCTTCTATAACATTAGAAAGATTGTTCAAACCCTGAAGTGCAATTTCCTGAATTTAGTAAACAACTTCTATTAAAAATCTTTCCTCTCTTTGCTATCCCAGAATAATAGATTTGTTAAGAGGAAATGGGCATCCAGAGTCCCTGACTCTTGTTTAAGGAACTCCCTATGCCAGGAAAGAAGTGATTCTTCCTTCAGAGCTACACACAGGAAAGAGTAATCAATAGGTACACAGTGGGAAAACAAAAATTATTAGACATGCATATTGGTTTCTCAAGGATACTATTTGTAGTGTCAAGTTGGTTTTAAGAAAGGAAAACACTTTTAGTCATAGTTCCTAGATTTTATATGCTATTACCCAGGCTCATCGGTTTTGATTTTTGACCTGGGCAATCACTTAGAACCACTCTCTTAAAGGTGTTTATCATGCTTTTATAAAAAATTTTAATTTAATTTTAATTTTTTATTATACTTTAAGTTCTAGGGTACATGTGCACAATGTGCAGGTTTGTTACATAAGTATACATGTGCCATATTGGTTTGTTGCACCCATGAACTCACCACTTACATTAGTATTTCTCCTAATGCTATCCCTCCCCTGGCCCCCACACCCTACGACAAGCCCCCATGTGTGATGTTCCCCACCCTGTGTCCATGTGTTCTCATTATTCAGATCCCACCTATGAGTGAGAACATACGGTGTTTGGTTTTTTGTTCTTGTGATAGTTTGCTCAGAATGATGGTTTCCAGCTTCATCCATGTCCCTGCAAAGGACATGAACTCATCCTTTCTTATGATTGCATAGTATTCCATGGTGTATATGTACCACATTTTCTTAATCCAGTCTATCATTGATGGACATTTGGGTTGGTTCCAAGTCTTTGCTATTGTGAATAGTGCTGCAATAAACATACATGTGCATGTGTCTTTATAGTAGCATGATTTATAATACTTTGGGTATATACCCGGTAATGGGATGACAGGGTCAAATGATATTTCTAGTTCTAGATCCCTGTTTTCCACAATAGTTGAATTGGTATACACTCCCACCAACAGTGTAAAAGCATTCCTATTTCTGCACATCCTCTCCATCTGTTGTCTCCTGCCTTTTTAATGATTGCCATTCTAACTGGTGTGAGATAGTATCTCATTGTGGTTTTGATTTGCATTTCTCTGATGACCAGTGATGATGACCCTTTTTTCACGTGTCTGTCGGCTGCTGAAATGTCTTCTTTTGAGAAGTATCTGTTCATACACTTTGCCCACTTTTTCATGGTGTTGTTTGTTTTTTTTCTTGTAAATTTGTTTAAGTTCTTTGTAGATTCTGGATATTAGCCCTTTGTCAGATGAGAAGATTGCAAAAATTTTCTCCCATTCTGTAGGTTGCCTGTTCACTCTGATGGTAGTTTCTTTTGCTGTGCAGAAGCTCTTTAGTTTAATTAGATCCCATTTGTCTATTTTGGCTTTTGTGGTCATTGCTTTTGGTGTTTTAGTCATGAAGTCCTTGCTCATGCCTATGTCTTGAATGGTATTGCCTAGGTTTTCTTCTAGGGTTTTTATGGTTTTAGGTCTAACATTTAAGTCTTCAATCCATCTTGAATTAATTTCTGTATAAAGTGTAAGGAAGGGATCCAGTTTCAGCTTTCTGCTTAGGGCTAGCCAGTTTTCCCAGCACCATGTATTAAATAGGGAATCCTTTCCCCATTTCTTGTTTTTGTCAGGTTTGTCAAAGATCAGATGGTTGTAGATGTGTGGTGTTATTTCTGAGGCCTCTGTTCTGTTCCATTGGTCTATACATGTGTTTTGGTACCAGTACCATGCTGTTTTGATTACTGTAGACTTGTAGTATAGTTTGAAGTCAGATAGCGTGATGCCTCCAGCTTTGTTCTTTAACTCAGGATTGTCTTGGCAATGTGGTGTCTTTCTGGTGTCCATATGAACTTTAAAGTAGTTTTTTCCAATTCTCTGAATAAAGTCATTGGTAGCTTGATGGGGATGGCATTGAATCTATGAATTACCTTGGGCAGTATGGCCATTTTCACAATATTGATTCTTCCTATCCATGAGCATGGAGTGTTCTTCCATTTGTTTGTGTCCTCTTTTATATCATTGAGCAATTGTTTGTGTTCTCCTTGAAGAGGTCCTTTACATCCCTTGTAAGCTGGATTCCTAGGTTTTTTATTCTCTTTGTAGCAATTGTGAATGGGAGTTCACTCAGGATTTGGCTCTCTGTCCATTATTGGTGTATAGGAATGCTTGTGATTTTTGCACATTGATTTTGTATCCTGAGACTTTGCTGAGGTTGCTTATCAGCTTGAGGAGATTTGGGGCTGAGACAATGGGGTTTTCTAAATATACAATCATGTCATCTGCAAACAGGGACAATGTGATTTCCTCTTTTCCTAATTGGATACCCTTTATTTCTTTCTCTTGCCTGATCATCCTGGCCAGAACTTCCAACATATGTTGAATAGGAGTGGTGAAAGAGAGCATGCCTATCTTGTGCCAGTTTTCAAAGGGAATGCTTCCAGTTTTTGCCCATTCAGTATGATATTGGCTGTAGGTTTGTCATAAGTAGCTCTTATTATTTTGAGATATGTTCCATCGATACCTACTTTATTGAGAGTTTTTAGCATGAAGGGCTGTGGAATTTTGTCAAAGGCCTTTTCTGCATCTATTGAGATAATCATGTGGTTTTTGTCATTGGTTCTGTTTATATGCTGGATTACATTTATTGATTTGCATATGTTGAACCAGCCTTGCATCTCAGGGATGAAGTCGACTTGATTGTGATGGATAAGCTTTTTGATATGCTGCTGGATTCGGTTTGCCAGTATTTTATTGAGGATTTCCACATCGGTGTTCACCAGGGATACTGGTCTAAAATTCTCTTTTTTTGTTGTGTCTCTGCCAGTCTTTGCTATCAAGATGACGCTGGCCTTATATAATGAATTAGGGAGGATTCCCCCTTTTTCTATTGATTGGAATAGTTTCAAAAGGAATGGTACCAGTTCCTCTTTATACCTCTGGTAGAATTCGGCTGTGAATCCGTCTGGTCCTGGCTTTTTTTTTTTTTTTTTGTAAGCTATTAATTATTGCCTCAATTTCAGAACCTGTTATTGATCTATTCAGAGATTCAACTTCTTCCTGGTTTAGTCTTGGGAGGGTGTATGTGTCCAGGAATTTATCCATTTCTTCTAGATTTTCTAGTTTATTTGCATAGAGGTGTTTACAGTATTATCTGATGGTAGTTTGTATTTCTATGGGATCGGTGGTGATATCCCCTTTATCATTTTTTATTGTGTCGATTTGATTCTTCTCTCTTTTCTCTTTATTAGTCTTGCTAGCAGTCTATTGATTTTGTTGATCTTTTCAAAAATCCAGCTCCTGGATTCATTGGTTTTTTGAAGGGTTTTTGTGTCTCTATCTCCTTGAGTTCTGCTCTGATCTTAGTTGTTTCTTGCCTTCTGCTAACTTTTGAATTTGTTTGCTCTTGCTTCTCTAGTTCTTTTAATGGTGATGTTAGGGTGTCAATTTTAGATCTTTCCTACTTTCTCTTGTGGGCATTTAGTGCTATAAATTTACCTCTAAACACTGCTTTAAATGTGTCCCAGAGATTCTGGTATGTTGTGTCAATTTGGCTTTCAACATTTGAAAGCCAATGTTCTCATTGGTTTCAAAGAACATCTTTATTTTTGCCTTCATTTCGTTTTTACCTAGTAGTCATTTAGAAGCAGGTTGTTCAGTTTCCATGTAGTCATGTGGTTTTGAGTGTGTTTCTTAATCCTGAGTTCTAATTTGATTGCACTATGGTCTGAGAGACAGTTTGTTGTGATTTTTGTTCTTTTACATTTGCTGAGGAGTGCTTTACTTCCAACTATGTGGTCACTTTTGGAATAAGTGCCATGTGGTGCTGAGAAGAATGTATATTCTGTTGATTTGGAGTGGAGAGTTCTGTAGATGTTTATTAGGTCCACTTGGTGCAGAGCTGAGTTCATGTCCTGGATATCCTTGTTAACCTTCTGTCTCATTGATCTGTCTAATATTGACAGTGGGGTGTTAAAGTCTTCCATTATTATTGTGTGGGAGTCTAAGTCTCTTTGTAGGTCTCTAAGGACTTGTTTTATGAATCTGGGTGCTCCTGTAGTGGGTGCATATATATTCAGGATAGCTAGGTCTTCTTGTTGAATTGATCCCTTTACCATTATGTAATGGCCTTCCATGTCTCTTTTGATCTTTGTTGGTTTAAAGTCTGTTTTATCAGAGACTAGGATTGTAACCCCTGCTTTTTTTTGCTTTCCATTTGCTTGGTAGATTGGGTAGATCTTCCTCCATCCCTTTATTTTTAGCCTATGTGTGTCTCTGCACTTGAGATGGGTCTCCTGAATACAGCACACTGATGGGTCTTGATTCTTTATGCAATTTGCCAGTCTGTGTCTTTTAATTGGGGCATTCAGCCCATTTACATTTAAGGTTAATATTGTTATGTGTGAATTTGATCCTGTCATTATGATGTTAGCTAGTTACTTTGCCCGTTAGTTGATGCAGTTTCTTTCTAGCATTGATGGTCTTTACAATATGGCATGTTTTTGCAGTTGCTGGTACCGGTTGTTCCTTTCCACATTTAGTGCTACCTTCAGGAGCTCTTGTAAGGCAGGCCTGGTAGTGACAAAATCTCTCAGCATTTGCTTGTCTGTAAAGGATTTTATTTCTCCTTCACTTATGAAGCTTAGTTTGGCTGGATATGAAATTCTGGGTTGAAAATTCTTTTCTTTAAGAGTGTTTAATTCCCCACTCTCTTCTGGCCAATAGATCTGCTGTTAGTCTGATGGGCTTGCCTTTGTGGGTAACCTGACATTTCTCTCTGGCTGCCCTTAACATTTTTTCCTTCATTTTAACTTTGGTGAATCTGACAATTAGGTGTCTCGGGGTTGTTCTTCTCAAGGAGTATCTTTGCGGTGTTCTCTGTATTTCCTGAATTTGAATGTTGGCCTCCCTCGCTAGGTTGGGGAAGTTGTCCTGGATAATATCTTGAAGAGTGTTTTCCAACTTGGTTCCATTCTCCCTGTCACTTTCAGGTACACCAATCAAATGTAGATTTGGTGTTTTCACATAGTCCTATATTCTTGGAGGCTTTGTTCATTTCTTTTTACTCTTTTTTCTTTAAACTTCTCTTCTTGCTTTATTTCATTTGTTTGATGTTCAATCACTGATACCCTTTCTTCCACTTGTTTGAATTGGCTATTGAAGCTTGTGCATGCATCACATAGTTCTCATGCCATGGTTTTCAGCTCCATCAGGTCATTTAAGGTCTTCTCTACAGTGTTTATTTTAGTTAGCCATTCATCTAATCTTTTCCAAGTTTTTTAGCTTCCTTGTAATGGGTTCAAACATCCTCCTTTATCTTCGAGAAGTTTATTATTACCAACCTTCTGAAGCCTACTTCTGTCAGTTCATCAAAATCATTCTCCATCCAGCTTTGTTCCATTGTTGGCAAGGAGCTGCAATCCTTCGGAGGAGAACAGGTGCTCTGGTTTTTAGAATTTTCAGCTTTTCTGCTCTAGTTTCTCCCCATCTTTGTGGTTTTATCTACCTTTGGTCTTTGATGCTAGTGACCTACAGATGTGGTTTTGGTGTGGATGTACTTTCTGTTGATGTTGATGCTATTTCTTTCTGTTTGTTAGTTTTCCTTCTAACAGTCAGGTCCCTCAGCTGCAGGTCTGTTGGAGTTTGCTGGAGGTCCACTCCAGACCCTGTTTGCCAGGTATCACCAGTGGAGGCTGCAGAACAGCAAATATTGCAGAACAGAAAACATTGCTGCCTGATCCTTCCTCTGTAAGCTTTGTCCCAGAGGGGCACCTGCCTGTATGAGGTGTCAGTCAGTCCCCACTGAGAGATGTCTCCCAGTTAGGCTACATGGGCTTCAGGGACCCTCTTGAGGAGGCAGTCTGTCCTTTCTCAGAGCTCAAAAATCATGCTGGGAGAACCACTGCTGTCTTCACAGCTGTCAGACAGGGACGTTTAGGTCTGCAGAAGTTTCTGCTGCCTTTTGTTCCACTATGCCCTGACCCCAGAGGTGGGGTCTATGGAGGCAGCAGGCCTTGCAGAGCTGTGGTGGGCTCCATCCAGTTCAAGCTTCCCTGGCTGCTTTGTTTACCTACTCAAGCCTCAGCAATGGCAGATGCCCCCTCCCCCTGCTAGGCTGCTGCCTTGCGGGTCAACCTCAGACTGCTGCACTAGAAGTGAGCAAGGCTCCGTGAGCATGGGACCCACTGAGCCAGGCATAGGATATAATCTCCTGGTGTGCCATTTGCTAAGATCATTGGAAAAGCACAGTATTTGGTTGGGAGTGTCCCGATTTTCCAGGTACAGTCTGTCATGGCTTCCCTTGGCTAGAAAAGGGAAATCCCCCAGCCCCTTGTGCTTCCTGGGTGAGGCGATGCCCCACCGTGCTTTGGCTCACTCTCCATGGGCTACACCCACTGTCCAACCAGTCCCAGTTAGGTGAACCACGTACCTTAGTTGGAAATGCAGAAATCACCATCTTCTGCATCGACCACGCTGGGAGCTACAAACCGGAGCTGTTCCTATTTGGCCATCTTGGAGTTATTATGCTTTTGAATGTCTTCTCCACACTTATCTTTTCTCTTTCTCCCAGTGGGTCTGCATAGTATGTCCTTTCTCCTCTTTTTTGTCTGATCTGAACTGACCTTCTTTTCTTCATGCAAGGTCTCTTCCTCTTCCATCACTACACACTCTCAACCTCTGTATATACCTCTTCTCGGTTCCTAAGCTCCTACTAAAAATGGCTCTGGCTTTTTATATTCTTATGGTGAAATAAAATATATTACTTCTTTCTCTTCCATTTCCTTTTTCCACATTAACTTGTTTGTGATAAAAGCAAAGGAATGCTGGGTTATGAGTTAAATATAGAAGCTCTACACCTAACCCTAATACTAATTAAAATGTCACTTTGGGGCCAGGTGTAGTGGCTCATGTCTGTAATCCTAGCACTTTGGGAGGCTGAGTTAGGAGGACTGTTTGAGGCCAGGAGTTTGAGACCAGCCTGGTCAGCATCGCAAGACCTCATCTCTACAATAAAAGAAAGTCACTGTTTATTTATTTTTATTTATTTATTTAATTTATTTATTTTTTTTATTTCTTTGAGATGGAGTGTCGTTCTGTCTCCCAAGCTGGAGTGCAGTGGTGTGGGATCTTGGCTCACTGCAACCTCCGCCTCCTGGGTTCAAGTGATCTGCCCATCTCAGCCTCCCAAGTAGCTGGGATTATAGGCACGCACCACCATGCCTGGCTAATTTTTGTATTTTTAGTGGAGGTGAGTTTTCACCGTGTTGGCCAGGCTGATCTTGAGCTCTTGACCTCAAGTGATCCATCCACCTCAGCCCCACAAAGTGCTGGGATTATAGGGGTGAGCCACTGCAACTAGCCCAAAAGTCACTGTTTAGAAATGTCATTTGACCTGTCTGGATTTCAGTTTCTTGATTTGTAAAATTGAAGGATTAGTGAAGTCAACCTAAAGCATTTCTGTGTCCTGTGGCTGGGATTACAATGACCCTAATATCTCATTTGAAATGCAGAATTTTCAGGTCTCTTGACTTCTTGCTCCTCCTATTAGTTTCCTGCCATTAGTTTCCTCTCTGATATCCTTCATATCTAAACTATTTCCTATGAGGGTTTATTTGTTTTTTGTTTTGTTTTGTTTTTTGTTTTGTTTTGTTTTTATCTATAAGGTTGCCTATTTTCCTCCTAAACCACTTATACTTCTGTCATTCATTTAGTCCAAGCTTGTCCAACCTACAGCCTGCAAGCCACATGGAGCCCAGAACAGCTTTGAATGTGGCCCAATACAAATTTGTAAACTTTCTTAAAACATTATGATAATTTTTTTTTTTAACTCACCAACTATTGTTAGTGTTGGTGTATTTTATGTGTGGCCCAAGACAATACATCTTCCAATGTGGCCCAGGGAAGCCAAAAGATTGGACACCCCTGATTTAGTCCATCAATTCGATACTGATCTTACTACCCAGACTTTATCACTTTGGCTCAAACTCCTTTTTTTCCCCTCTATGATGATCTAAGATAGATCATCTGTTTGGGGTTCATGATAGCTAGCATTTTTTTTCTGTTCCTTTTTATTCCCTTTCTTGCTATTTATTCTTCTTATTACAACAAGGAGAACCTTTCTCTAGAAGATGTTACAAGATCTTTTGGGAAAGCTTGTCCCCGCCCCTGATGTTAATTAGTCCTACATTAGTCACCTAACTTCTTTTTTTTTTTTTTTTTTTTTTGAGATGGAGTCTTGCTCTCTCACCAGCCTGGAGTGCAGTGGCACCATCTCTTGGCTCACTGCAACCTCTGACTTCCTGGTTCAAACAATTCTCCTGCCTTAGCCTCCCGCATAGTTGGGATTATAGGCGCATGTCCCTATGTCCAGCTAATTTTTGTATTTTTGGTAGAGATAGTGTTTCACCATGTTAGTCGGGATGGTCTCGATCTCCTGACCTCGTGATCCACCTGCCTTGGCCCCACAAAGTGCTGGGATTACAGGCATGAGCCACCGTGCCCAGCCTAGTTACCTAACTTCCTGCCCCCTACCCACCAGACCCTTTAAGGTCCCTGCCCTAGAAAGCCGACCCAAGGATTAGGCACTTAGAATGAGAAATCCACATCCTGAGAGTTTTGACATCTCCGGCCTCTCTTTGCTATCTTTATTCCATTCTATTCTCTGCATTCCACATTAGCATATAACATCTTAAAAATTGCAGGTGTAAACTGTATAATTTCCAAGGTTCATTATAATGCTAACATTCTACTTGTATGTAGGAATGCTGGTGTGGTAGTACACATAAGGAATATATGTTGTAGTGTGCCATATTCCAATGTGTGAATCTCTCTATATGTTCTTAGTGGAGTTCCTTATTCTTCTACTTTCTATTTGCTGTTCAAGTTCTTTGAGAAAACAATACAACAGAATGTTCCTTCCAAATGCATGGTTTTCATAACTGGACAGTCTATTCTAAGTCCCTGGCTCCTTTCTTACCCTTGTTAACTTGTCCCTGAAGAAACTGTGGTGAGGATTACAATTAATCCAAGAATCCAAGTTACCCAGGCTGAACCTGAGAGCTTTTTACCTCCCAGTGCTTCTTTAATTTTGAGGAAGTCGTTGGGTTAGCCATTCCTGTTTACTTGAAGTTCTTCCTTGACCCCTCTTGCTCCCTACAGCAAAAGACATTCCTTGAGAAAAACGCCTAAAGTCCAAATATCCTCTTCTACTGGTTCTCCCATTTTAAAACATTATTACTTTTGCTACAAATCCACCTTGTTCTTGTCATGTCCGTACAAAGTAGGGTTTCTCTGTGTATGTGTGAAGTGAGCGGGTAGAAGGAAAGGGGAAGGTGGGTATAGGAAGGGAACTTGAACACTACAGAGTGAAGAATTCCACTCCTTTTTCCTAGTCTGTTTACTTCACTCACCATTATTGTCTCTATTTGGATTTCTCAGATAATTCTTTCCTCCTCCACTCCTTCCTCCTCCTCCTCCATTTATCCCCACACTGAGAACAGTATGAACCCTAAGTCTGTATTATTCAAGTCTCTCAGTTCTGGTTTTAGACTGACTGATTTAGCTCTCTCAACAGGACAATCATCTATCTCTCCTTGGTGTATGTGCTTGGCCATGTGATCAAGTCCTTGGGTGCCTTACCAATACTGGGAGGACAAGTGGTACACACGTGAGTAAAACCATGGGATCAACTAAACTGCTTTTCTCAAACATTCGTTACAAATGATTTTCTATTTTCTTACCAGAGATGTCCCTTTATTTCCAATCTATAATTTTACTACAAAAGAGGTTAAGAAAAACAGTCTTATAACCAGTTGAACTCTTTCCTGCTTTATTTGAGCTCATCTGTTTTTGGGACTTGTAGAATGCCTAGTTAGTATCCTCTTCATATGCTTGAAAATAAACAAAACCTTCACACCCTACATATTCCCTCACCTTTTTTTTTTTTTTTTTTTTTTTGAGACGGAGTCTGGCTCTGTCACCCAGGCTGGAGTGCAGTGGCGCGATCTCGGCTCACTGCAAGCTCCGCCTCCTGGGTTCACGCCATTCTCCTGCCTCAGCCTCCCGAGTAGCTGGGACTACAGGCGCCCGCCACCTCGCCCGGCTAGTTTTTTGTATTTTTTAGTAGAGACGGGGTTTCACCGTGTTAGCCAGGATGGTCTCGATCTCCTGACCTCGTGATCCGCCCGTCTCGGCCTCCCAAAGTGCTGGGATTACAGGCTTGAGCCACCGCGCCCGGCCTCCCTCACCTTTTTATTCATCCATGCAACTATACTTTGCATGGATGAATAAAAAAAGTCTATTAAAAAAAGTCTATAATGTTTCCTTTTAATTAATTGTAGAAGTCATACTCAAAGCTTCGAATATTTACATTTATGTGTAGTTCCATATATTTCAGTTGCTATTGATGTTTATGGGATCAGAGGCATTTGATAAATTCTGATGTCTGTTTGTTCAGTCAGTAGAGAGGATTACAGCTGTTCACGAAGCAGTTTATATGTATTCATGTTATAATGCGCCTGTGTGCCTGTGTACATGTATTTATCCTATGAGTTAGAAATTTTGTTTGTTTGTTTGTTTTTAGACAGAGTCTTGCTCTGTTGCCCAGGCTGGAGTACAGTGGGGTGATTTTAGCTCACTGAAGTCTCTGCCTCCTGGGTTCAAGTGATTCTCCCACCTCAGCCTCCCGAGTAGCTGGGATTACAGGTGCCCGCCACCACACCTGGCTGATTTTTGTATTTTTAGTAGAGACGGGGTTTTACCATGTTGACCAGGCTGGTCTTGAACTCCTGACCTCAGGTAATCCACCCGCCTCGGCTTCTCAAAGTGCTGGCGTAGCCTCTGCACCTGGCCTTGATATTTAATAAATACTACTTTCTTATTGGTGTCCCGTCAAATATCTTTGACACTGTTGCTATTAGCTATGATGAATTTGAACATTTTATATATTTTTTTTAAATTTTGGTGAGGATATGTGAGATCAGGGTCCTTAAAAGGTCTTTCTGTTGAAGTACTCCTTTGACTAAAACAAGATTGGGAACCAGTGTGTTAACTTTGGAGTTCCTTCAGTATCTGTTTCTATCGGATGCTCGTAAGGGGTAAATGGAACTACCAGGGATGAAATCTTCCCACGTAATGCATACTTTCTTGCAGAAGCCAAAGGATCATAAATATGGTAAGTGCCCATGAATACCTCCTAGGAATAAAGGCAAATGGAAAGTACCCATGGGGTAGAAATGTGAAGGGAATCTTTGCCCTTGTACACATTTTTTCCCCTCTGCAGCTATGTAGTCCATCTCTACAGGTGCATTTAGTATCAACATGGTTGGCATTCTCACCTCTCCATTTCAGAGTCCTATCATTAGTCGGCCTGAGTCTAATAGCTTTGGGGACAGGAGGCATCAAACCCTGTGTGGCAGCTTTTGGTGGAGACCAGTTTGAAGAAAAACATGTAAGAATCCTGTTATTTTGTATTTTCAAGAATATAGAGCCAGCATTAACAGTGGTACCTGGCAGGTAGCCATTTGCCAAGATTGAAGTAATCTACTGATCAGATCTTACCTGAGCAGTTGTATTCAATGCTGGATACTGGTCATTAATAGTGAGGAAAACTGAAACAGTTTCAAAGGAAAGAGACCAGGGTGGTAGATTAACTAAAAGGCATGTCTTATGAGGAAAGGTTGAAGGAAACGGGGATGGTTAGTCTGGATACGAACTAAGGAGAATACTATAGCTGCTTATAGATGCTGGAAGAATGTCAGTGATTAAACCTGAGACCAATGAGTGAAAGCCTCCAAGAAGCCAGTGTTTTGCCTGATGGGTGGAAAAACTTCAAACAATTGTTAAGTTTACTCTAACTTGAGGTGTTTAGGAAAAGATATGGTAAGCACTTTGGGAATGGGAGGTGATGAGTAGTATAGAGATGATTTAAGCATCTCATTTTGAGATTCCATGAAAGGGGAAAATGACCAATTGCAAGGAAACATAATGAATGTCTATAGATGAATTTCCCTGGCTGATCATTCCCTCTCTTCCTAAATACTTTCCATTACCAGTAGTGAAAAATAAATGGGCCTCTATGAGAAAGCAGTGACAAATAGGCAAGGAAGTAGTCTATTTCTAGATCTTTCAACATTTCTGGCTTCCTCACTTTTGTTTCCAGTTTTCAGTTTTGTCTGTCTTCATGTATCCATTCCGTCTTCTCTGTTTATCTTTTTTCCAGTTTCTCTTTTTCCCCCTCACCACTTCTCTCTCTCTCTCTCTTTCCCCGCCCCCCACTCTCTCTCTCTCTCTTTCCTTTTCCCTCTTCTACCCTGATATAATGCCTATTATCTCTTTCTGCCTCTGCTATGCTGTCCTGTCTTCTAGTGTTTTTCCCACCTTTCAGGCCATTTGGGTTATTTTATACTCTTTATCTGTCCAAGAGTCCATAGATCATAATTGCTTGCTGACTTTGGAGAAAGAACCAACTTTTGGCAAGTGGGACCCTATGTATGATGAACTATACAAATTAGATGAGTGGAATAAGGTTTAAATTGAAACCAGGAGAGGAAACAAAACACACTATAAATAGACAATGGGGAAGGACTTGTTGTTCTAATGTGGCAGGGAGAGATCTGGGGTGTCAGAATGAAGCATGTCAGTGTATAATGAATGAAACATCAGCAACTTTATTTGAAAGTTGTTTCATTTGAGAACTGTTCCACAAAGATATTTCACTTAGTAGGACGAATCCGCCTCCAGGTTTCTACTAGCCACTTCTAAGCCTGCTGATTTCTTTTTAGACTCTCTGGCAGATCTCCCTTAAGGACTAGGTGAACTATCCTGCTTCGTTAACAGTTGACTCTACTGTCCTATGTTCTGGTACTATTCCTACCATACACTCCTACCACAAAATCTATTATTTAACTAAATCAGGCATTCACTTAGTTAATACAGTCAATAAACATTTATCGAGTCCCTAATATATGTCAGATGCTGTGCAAGTTACTGGGGATTACAGAAATTAGTAAGATAAAATTTCTGCTCTAAAGAAACTCACAACACACTGACAAAACAGACATTTATGGGAGGCAGAGGCAGGAGAATGGCTTGAGCCCAGGAGGCAGAGCTTGCAGTGAGCTGAGATTGCACCACTGCCCTCCAGCCTGGGCAACAGAGTGAGACTCCATTTCAGAAAAACAAAAACAAAAACAAAACACACACACACACACACACACACACACACAAATGCAGACATTTAATGCAAAGACATTAATATTCAAATAGCTATATACAGGACACAGTAGTGGCACTGAAGACAGGAAGATTATTTTTAACCTATGCAAAGGGAGGAAAAGAATGTTAAAGCTGCTCTGGAGTTTGAAAGGTGAGTAAATGATTGGGGTCAGCCAGCCATGTTTTTAAATATCTATTAATAATATGAAATTCAGGTATTATGGAAGCAATATCTGAATCTTTCTCTTTGTATGTACCTTCAGCTCTGAATCTGAACATGGAATGGGGCTGGAGCTAGGGGACACATTGCACTGATGATTTATCCTGTTTGTTTCAGGCAGAGGAACGGACTAGATACTTCTCAGTCTTCTACCTGTCCATCAATGCAGGGAGCTTGATTTCTACATTTATCACACCCATGCTGAGAGGTTAGGATTTTTTCTGATGGGAAAAAGCTTTGCTCTGGTCAGCCAAAAAGCTGTTCAAGGCTTTCTCCTGTCCATCGTCTCCTTTTATAAGAGCTTGATAACCTGTGAAAATTTATTTTAGTCTTGATTTGTCTGGCCCAAAGGAAGAATTATGGATTGGGTGATGGGAGGAAAGAGGATGGTTATGTCTATTCTGCAAGCTCAGGTTTATTTGACAACCTGAACTTGTAGAATAAAACATCAAATATTCAAGACTCAGAGTTACTTTCCTCCTCACATCCCATTTTCTTTAGGAGATGTGCAGTGTTTTGGAGAAGACTGCTATGCACTGGCTTTTGGAGTTCCAGGATTGCTCATGGTAATTGCACTTGGTAAGTTCAGTGAAGCAAAGGAAACTAGTAATCATTGATACCTGTCACATGTAAAGCATCATGTAGGCACTTTACACAAGCTGTTTCATTCAATCCTCACACTAGGGCCTATTGGGTAACAGTTATTGTAAGGGTTTCCCCTCAACTTTGGAGGTAGATTCTGAATGAAGTCAGAAACTTTAAGAAAAGTGTCCAAGGTTGCATAGATGCTTTCTGGGGAGCCTTAAAAAAGATCAAACTCTGGGCCAGTCAGGGACTTGGGCATTTCTTAGTATCTCGGGTCATTCTAATGTATACTCAAGGTGGAGATCCACTGCTCTACACTACAATATATAGGGAAGCAAGGAAGATAACCCTCTTTCAAACTAGTTTACTTCATATGATACTTATTTATCTGGTAATTGGAAAAGATTTTAAATTCTCTAAGCCTTTTAAAACAGCTTCTAGGTTTAGCTATTTCTGCCCTGCTCTGTAGTGCCCCCCTGGAGTGCCCCCAAAGAGTCTGCCCTTGAGTAAAGAGAATAAGAGGAGGTGAATAAGTAGGTGAAAATTAATGCAACTTAAATCAAGTGGCGTTCTTTTTATCCCTGAGAACCCAGTCCTGGAAGAGAAGAGGGATATGGTGTTCCTTATTTTACACAGCCTGAGGGAAAACTTGGGCATGATTATTTCTAATCATTGACCTGGAAACCTGTTCTCACTCTGAGCCTCAGCGTGACACCCCCCTGGAAGATATCCAGTGCAAACCCATAAAGAGCTCAACAGAGGAAAAACAGCCCAGAGACTCAATGTTCAGTGTATTATCTAACAGGGAGTGGATGGGAGGGTGGTGATAGTAGTACTCAGAATTCCCAATGCCAAGGAAATTTATTATAGGTGAGCTGTGATAATATATTCCCTACTTCCTTCTTCATTCAAAGCCAAATATTTTCCCGAATATTTGCATGATAATATTTACATAATAGAGTAATTATGAAGATAAAAAAGAGACGATATAAATGAAATGTTTTATAAATTATGAAATGTTAAGTGCTAGCTGTCATTGTTAGTCAGCAGCTTCAGTTTTCTGGGTACTAATCGATAACTCAATTCTCTGATCTTTTACTATAATTAATTTCTTTTTTCTTTTTTTTTTTTTTCTTTTTTGAGACAGAGTCTCACTCTGTCACCCAGGCTGGAGTGCAGTGGCATGATCTTGGCTCACTGCAAGCTCTGCCTCCTGGCATTCTCCTGCCTCAGCCTTCCAAGTAGCTGGGACTATAGGCACCCGCCACCATGCCTGGCTAATTTTTTGTGTTTTTAGTAGAGACGGAGTTTCACCGTGTTAGCCAGGATGGTCTCGATCTCCTGACCTTGTGATCCACCCGCCTCGGCCTCCCAAAGTGCTAGGATTATAGGCATGAGCCACCGCGCCCAGCCAATTAATTTATTTTTTCATTCAATCATTTATTTAACCAACATTTAATGAACCTGTTGTGTGCCATATTATGTGCTAGGTATTGGGATCACACTGGTGAATTGGATACCTGGAGAGTTCATGTTCCCAAAGAGCTATATAGTTCAGTAGAGAGAGGAAGGCAAACAAGTAAAAGGAATTTACAATATAGTATGATCAGTATTTCCCAGATCAATATAGCATGATCTAGGAAAGTACAGAGAGAGCTATGGGAACCACATAAAAGGAATGTTTAATTAAGACCTTGAGGGACCGGGCACAGTGGCTCACACCTGTGGGAGGCCGAGGCAGGAGGATTGCGTGAGCTCAGGAGTTTGAGACTATCCTGGACAACATAGCATGACTCCATCTATACAAACATTTAAAAATTAGTGGAATATGATGGCACACACCTATGATCCCAACTATTTGGGAGCTGAGATGGGAGGATCGCTTGAGCCTGGAAGGTCAAGGCTGCAGTGAGCCATGATTGTGCCACTGCACTTCAGCCTGGGCAACAGAACAAGCCCCATCTCATAAATAAATAAATGAATAAAATAATAAATAAATAAATAATACTTTGGGGGTTGTAAAAAGTTTGCCTAAAGAAATGACATTTAAGGTGAGACCTAAGGGCCGAACAGCAGTTAATCAATAAAGAAATTATAAGTGATGCAGAAAGAGGACACAGTAGCTGTAAGACAAGAGGCTGAGAAATAGCATGACATGTTTAAAAGCTTTAAAGGCATTCGGATTACTTAAAGCATGAATGAGAATGATAAAGAGGAGAAACTGCCAGAAACCAGATAATGAAGGGCCTTTTAAACCAGCAAGGAATTAGAACTTCATTGTGAGGGAGAGTGGGGAACTCTCAAAACATTTTAACAGATGAATAATTGCTAGATTTTAATTTCTCAATGATGTTTCTATAATGTAGAGAAAGGATTGTGTTCAGATGAGGCAAGGATAATATTTATTTTGATTACTGAATTTTTTGATATTTGCTTAAATTTAGTGCTTGAGATGAGTGCCTCACTCAGTTCACCCTAATCTGGCCCTGGTTGAATTAACAAACCTTAGAATGGTTACATATGTTAAGTAAGGGAGAAGATAAGTCAAGGTTTAATGTAGTGTTCTGAACCTTGAGCAACTGGGTAGGCAGTGGGGTCATTAACTGAGATACTGAGGAAAAGCCAGTTTGGGGCAATGTTGATAAATTTAGTTTTGAACATGTTGCATTTTATATGTAGTTGGAATATTTAATTGGAGTTACCAAACAGTTATTTGGAAATACAGGATTAGAGCGTAGAAGAAATGTTTGCACTATAGATATAGATCTGGAGTCATTAGTATATGGGTAGCAATAAGCCATGAAATGAAGATAGATAACTAAAAGCTAGTAAGATAAGAGTAAGGTTAAAAAAAAAAAAGTGGGTTGGGAGGATAGGTTCAAACTTCAAGGAGTGCCAGGATTTAAAAGATAGGCAAAGAGGAAAAGCCCACAAATAAGACTAAGAAGGAATGGCCGAAGTGGTAATAGTGCTATCTTGGATACCAAGAGGATTTCAAGAAGGGATTCATTCAGCGTGATAAATGTTACTGAGTGGGAGATTAAGATAGGGGTGACAGATGTCTATTAAATATAGCAACAAGGAGGTCACTAGTATGATTATATCAGTTATGGTAGAATGGTGGAGGCTGAAGACTGATTGGAGGAGACTAAGAAGTAAATGCTACAGGATTCCTTTGGTGCTGCTTTGTCAGCCAGAAATCTCTGTGGCCACTGCCGCCTCTGTTCGGGCCTTGTTCTGGCCCACTGGGCTTGCTCCACCTGCTCAGCCTGGTAGGCTGCACTTGGCTCCCACCTGCTCAGATCCTGTGCCTACTTCCATGCTGTGCCCAGCTCCATGCTCAGCCCATGACTGGACTAGGCATGCAGCGAGCAGCTTCTGTGTTGGGTGTGGCATCTAGACAAGGGGAACACGGTGGCACCCAAGAACTCAGAGATGCTAGCAATCGCAGAGCCCTAAGGGATGTTACATCTCCTGTTCAGGAATTCCCGAGGTCTGAGCCCCCAGAAATGTTACAGCTGTTCACTCCTGTCGTTCAACGAGCAGGAGCATGTTACAACTCTCTTTCTTCTGTAATCTAGCGAGCAGGAGCGTGTTACGGCTCTTTTATTCTCGCTGCCCACAGCTTGGTGAGCTGACCAAGGGTGTCACAGCCCTTTCATTCCCACCACCCACAGTTCAGCAAGTTCTGGGTCCTTGTCCCATGACCAAGAGAAATGAGGTGTGTGGACACCAGAGAGTGAGTAAAGCAGAGAAGAGAAGAATTTTATTGAGTGGCAGAAGGAAAGCTCTGAGCTCCTAGAAGGGACCCGAAGTGGGTAGCTGTCTGTGAGGCTTAGTGTGGGTTTTTTACGGGCTTTGAATGGGGGAGTGCATGCTGATTGGTCCATGGGTGGGTTTGGAAAAAGCACCACTTGATTGGTTAAAAGCCATCATCCAAAAGGAACCAATGGAGAGAGAGGGTAAGACGGAGATAGAAGTTCTCACTCAGGTCATGGACTCTATCAGGAACCGGCAGCTCAGTTTTCAGGCTTCAAACTGTCTTTGGCTTGAAGATCAGGTTTCACTGGGACCCGTCCATGTCTGCCTGGGAATTTATCTGCCTCTTGTCACTATCAGTAAGAAAGTGAAATAGTATTTATAGCTGGAAGGTGACGTGGATTCAAGAAAGGATAGTTAGCATGTTTGAATGTTATTAGGAATAATCCAGTGCAGAAAGAAGTTGAAGATACAAGATAAAGACAGTATAATCAGTATGAAAACATATATGAGCAAATTAGCTTTGGATAGGAGGAGGAATATCACCTTCACCTACCTGGAGGGAGGACAGGATGAGTGTGAATACAAGAATTAATAGATTTGGTGGCAGGAAATTGAAGGAGTTTCCATTAGAAGGTCCAGCCTCTTTCTAGGATCATTCTTAGTTTCAGGAGCAGTTTATTCTCTACCCAAAATTTTCCTCTTTTTTAGGTACCTCCTTTTTTTTTTTTTTTTTTTTTTTTTTTTTTTTTGAGATGGAGTCTCGCTGTGTCACCAGACTGGAGTGCAGTGGCACAATCTCAGCTCACTGCAATCTCCGCCTCCCAGGTTCAAGTGATTCTCCTGCCTCAGCCTCCTAAGTAGCTGGGACTACAGGTGCCCACCACCACGCCCAGCTAATTTTTGTATTTTTAGACGAGACAGGGTTTCACCATGTTGGCCAGGTTGGTCAGCTCGATCTCTTGACCTTGTCATCCATCCGCCTCAGCCTCCCAAAGTGCTGGTATTACAAGTGTGAACCACTGCACCCAGCCTTCTAGGTACTTTTTTATCTGCACACTTGACTCTCAGGATTAGCATTCCTCTACTGAACTATTTTTTCTATCAACCGTGAGAAGGGTGTTATAGATAAAGGGTGCTATTTGGAGAAGCTTTGGGGAAATTGAGAGGATGAATGAGAAAAAGTGGTAGAGTGAATCTGACTGAGAGGAATGGAGATATTAAAAAGTGATGGGAGAGAAAAGTAAAGTGATCTCTGCATTCTGATGTGTAAGGATACTGGAAAATGCTACTGGTCCCTGAAAAAATCATCTTTAGCAGAGGATCTACTAGGGGGGCATCATGCTGAAGCTAGGAAATCTGTTAAGGAGGAAAGTGCATCTGGGAGGGAACCAAGATGGAGTTTTTCTATTGAGTTTAATTTAATGAAATTGAAAAAAAACCCACTGTTTTATAACTACAAAGGTAATACCAGCTCATTGTTAATTTGAAAAATTAAAGAAATGAAATCCCCTTAAATTAGCTGTGGAGATGTGGTTAAAGGACAGAGATATGGGCTGAAAGAAACAGAATGAGCTCAAGAACAGAAATTGTATAGAATAGAAGTGTTTGTCAAAATGATGAATAGTGGTTACAGTATAGGGTACCTCAAAAAGATTGATGAAATATAAAGTGGGAAACAGCAGGTTGAGGTGAGCTCCTTTGAGGACAGGGACCTTGTTTTTTTCACCTGTGTTACCAGTAGTGTCTAAGAATTAGTGAGTGAGATGCATTATAAGGATTAAATACATAGATTTTTGAGTCAGTCAAGCCTCAGGTCAAAAGTCCAGTTCTGGTATTTTCTAGCAGTGTAACCTTGTATAGGGTGCTTAATTTCCTTAATATTCCTTCATGTATAAAATAGAGATAGCGGCACATATTTTGTCAAGCTAAATCAGTCAATGTATGTAAAATGCTTAACAAGGTACATGTGATAAACCTTCAAATAGATGGTAGGGCTAACAATAACTATCAGGATAACAGTGAATTTGGGAAAGTCAGGCCAGGAGTTTGGGTGAGTTAAGTATTAATAGATCCTGGAAAGAAACATTTGGCATCAGATTAAAGAAGGAAGAGACTAGGGAATGAGAAACTAGTTGGTGGCCATTTTAATAATCCAAAGTACAAGTTGTGAAGTCCTGAACAAGAGTGGTAGCAGTAGTAAAGTGAAAGAGGGGGCAAATAGGCAATACATTAAAGAAAGAGGACCAATAAAACTTGGTAACATTTCAGATATGGAGATGGAGAAAGAAGAGTAAGAAGTCACAGATGACTTCCACTTCTGTCATTACATGAAAGTCTCAATAGATATCTCTCTTAACAACATACCATTTTATCTTCTCTTGGCTCCTGCAATTTTGATAACTCCAAAAGTCAGGAAATGTAAGTTAGTTCCCTCTTTATGAGATTTCCCAGCCACTCCCACAGTTCAGCAGCCTGCCCTTAGCACTGATATATTGAATGTGCTATTTAGGTTGGTGCAAAAGTTATTGCGGTTTTTGCCATTGAAAGTAATGGCAAAACCGCAATAACCTTTGCACCAACCTAATGAATGAGAAGCTAAGAAACTTGTTTGTGTATCAACTGCAGTTGTGTTTGCAATGGGAAGCAAAATATACAATAAACCACCCCCTGAAGGAAACATAGTGGCTCAAGTTTTCAAATGTATCTGGGTAAGTCCATAAATTGTTTTCTTGCCTTTTTCAATCAAAAGAAAGAGATGCTATGCTGAGAATCTTGGCCTTCAAACATGGACATACATTTTTCTCAATGACCTCTGTTCTACTTCCATGTTTTTTAACAAGCTGAGATTAACCAGTCTTCTTCTTATGGCTCTACTTAACCATTAAGTTTAAAAAAGGTAATCATCTTTTTAAATTGGCAAAAGTCTTCTGAAATGTAATTATGTATAGACAGATAACTTTTTTCTTTTTTGTTGTTATTTTTTGTTTTGAATGGCAAGTTCTTTCTTAAAGTGATAGATAAAATTATATCAGAAATATTCTGAAATTCAGTGCCTATAAAATTATATCAGAAATATTCTGAAATTCAGTGCCTGATTAGGTCAAAGAGTTGGAATAAGTCATGAAAAGTATGGTGTTTGAAGGAAGGTATAATAAGTTGGAAAAGGCAGAGGATGTTTTTCTGTTTGTCTCTCCCATGATGTCTATGCTCTGCCCTAGTTTGCTATTTCCAATCGTTTCAAGAACCGTTCTGGAGACATTCCAAAGCGACAGCACTGGCTAGACTGGGCAGCTGAGAAATATCCAGTAAGTTGGAAATGCAGAAACATCTTATGGCTTGATACAGTCTTTCCTAATGTTCAGAATGATTCTATCCTACTGCATTCAACCTCCTCTCTACTGTTTTTTGGACACTTCTACTTTAAGCAAGAAAGCCACGTACAGAACTTCTTGCATTTCTGCCTATTCTTCCTCCTTTTTGCAGAAGCAACTCATTATGGATGTGAAGGCACTGACCAGGGTACTATTCCTTTATATCCCATTGCCCATGTTCTGGGCTCTTTTGGATCAGCAGGTAAGAATAGTTCTTTTGGACATTACCCCTCCTTACAGCCACTTCCCTCTCACAGGAAAGGGATTTCTCATAATAGGATCTGTTTTTCCTAGGGTTCACGATGGACTTTGCAAGCCATCAGGATGAATGGGAATTTGGTGAGTAGAAGAGATTTTCCAGAGAAGTCTATTATTTTCTTCAACATCCATATTGGGGAAAAATTAATTTCTTTGTGGTTTTGCCTGAAAACTAATAAGATTTTCAGAGAAGTGCTTTTAGCCTGAAGGTACTGTGTAGGCAAAGATAAAGAAAGCTAGTTTAGAAATAAAAACCAGAATCTCCTCTTTAGAAATCAAAACCAGAATCTTCTCTTTAGAAATCAGGAACATAAAGATGAGAAAGTTTCAATGTATAGAAGGAAGTATTGAGAGGCTAGCAAATGAAGTCATACATACCTGGGATAGTGATTTTCTTCTGTCTAAGCCTATCGCAGGGCACAGCAGGGACAGGTTTGAGTGGCGCTACTACACAATTAGTCAATCTCTTCAACAAGGATCACAGGCCAGGCGCGGTGGCTCAAGCCTGTAATCCTAGCACTTTGGGAGGCCGAGACGGGCGGATCACGAGGTCAGGAGATCGAGACCAGCCTGGCTAACACAGTGAAACCCCGTCTCTACTAAAAACAATACAAAAAACTAGCTGGGCGAGGTGGCGGGCGCCTGTAGTCCCAGCTACTCGGGAGGCTGAGGCAGGAGAATGTCGTAAACCCAGGAGGCGGAGCTTGCAGTGAGCTGAGATCCGGCCACTGCACTCCAGCCTGGGCAACAGAGTGAGACTCCGTCTCAAACAAAACAAAACAAAACAAAAAAACAAGGATCACAGCAGAGGACCTGTAGGAAATGGAATATTTTGTATATATGGATATGGAAAGAATGAGAAGGTTATACATATTATTTTCTCTTTTTCCAAACGCCATTCTTTAGCCCACTCAAATAAGGTACCACCTCTGCTCCCAATTGTTCTTTTCCCAGATTAGTATATTATTTTTCTATCTTCTCAGTTTTCAAAAGGACAGAGTAGAATGATACCAGGGTCTTATTAGTCAGTCTATTTGGAGCCTGCAAAATATAATTTTACCTTTTCCCTTCCTCTGGTTGTCTCTTATTTACCATGGTGGTTTTCTTGTTGGCCCTCTGGAGAACAACTTCGGAAACACTATATGTCAGGGAGAGTCTTCACCCTAACCATGATGTCTTGTCCTTCATATTATTGCAACCTAAAACTACAGTTGCTGAGATCAATAAAAATGCACTGACTCTATTTCCTTTCAAGTTAAGGAAAGCATAATACATAGAAAAGAATTTCTCCCTTAGGCCCATCTGCCTGGCAAACATAGCCAGAAGCTTTCCCAAGTCTGTTCCCATCCCCCAAATAATCTTAACAGCAAAATAGTGGCCCTGAACCAAAGACCTGATGAATTTTCTCTCATATGCTTCTCACTTGCTAACTAGCAAAATTATTGATCTAGGCCAACAATTTTTTTTCTTATCTTCAGATATCATCTAAATATAATTTGTTATAATGTTTCAGGGTTTTTTTGTGCTTCAGCCGGACCAGATGCAGGTATGGGACTCTTCTATAGCCATGGGGACTTATTTGTTTCCTTATCTATGCCTCCACCTGCAGTATTAGGATTAACAACCATAATTTGATGCTTTTCTCTTTGTACACTGATAAGGGCCAAGCTTTGACATGAAAACATTCTCTTTAAGCCCCACACTTCTCCTTCAATCCCCTGTTAAGTACTTAATTTGCCACAGGTAAAGTATAAGCATTGGATTTTTTTCCATGTCAAGATAGTATAATGAAAATGTTATAAAAGAAATTGTAAGGCTTGTTTTGTGAGCAATGAAGTCATGAGAGGAAAGAGCTCACAATAAGGCTGGCAGAAAGACAGGCTCAGAGTGAAACTTGTCCCTTGGGATATTTGAAAGCTAAAATGCTATGCAAGGGAAATAGGGTCTTGCGTGTAAATGGACTGAGGAACGTGGAATCATTCTGTACTTACAATGACAAAAGTGTGTGTTGATGTGAGACAGAGTGTACACAAGCAAATGAGTGCAGTACTCACACTCATGAAAGGAGAACATTTGTAGCTAATCCTTTTTATTATGGTGTTACAGGTTCTAAATCCCCTTCTGGTTCTTATCTTCATCCCATTGTTTGACTTTGTCATTTATCGTCTGGTCTCCAAGTGTGGAATTAACTTCTCGTAAGTGTTCACTGTGCCTGTATGGATTACTCTAAATTGACTCAATCTTTCCCCAGTTTGATAAATATTCAATGTCAGTATTTTTCTTAGTGATGATTGGTTTTGGTTTATCATCTATCTGCTTCTATTTTTCCATGTTGGACTAACTGCCTATTGACCCTGAAAAATGGGAATTAGATCTAATTAATGAGAGTCAAAGCCATTACTGTGGATTTAACTGTGTGATATTGAAGGGGCAGGTCTAGGTTTCATGCCAAACCAAAAATATGTGAAATTTAGCTCCTAAATCAACTTTCTTCTTTGTTCTTGAATGTTGTCTCTTCAAAGAAACTCAAGGCCTTTGATGACTACTAATCCCTTTAAATCTCCTGTTGTCCCTATGAAACAAATGGGGAACCTAGTGGGACTGGGAACTGAATTGTTCCCAATTACTGCCTGAAATTTTTTCTACATAGAAGGATTAGTCTTTTTTAGTTTCACAAAAGAAAGTTTCAAGACTTCTTTCATTCTTGATTTAATAGCAATTTCATTTTGATGACCACTTTACCAAATGAAAATGGCCCTTTTTCATCTGTTCATTGAGCAGATGTCGGGAAGTTTAGGACCAAGTGTCATGAAAATATATATCAAGAAAAAACCATTTCCCTCAAAGAGTTTATTACTTAGTAAGGGGGCTAGAGCATATATACACACACACACACACACACACACACACACACACACACACACATATATAAAATGCAACTACTACACAGGCAAAATAAGTGTCCTAAGAAGAGCCTAAGATCAAGTGCCAAGGAGATGTAGAAAAAAAATGTCCTTCCCCTGCCAAGGTCAACAGATTTCTGCAGAGGAAAGTGATGTAAATCATGTACAGCACCTGGCATATGGTATTTGTTCAATAAACCTTGTTGTATTGCCATTATTTTTGGTATTATGACATAGTGAATAGAAAAACCATCATAAGCAAAGATGGAGGTGAGTAAATGTGGTATATCACAGAGAAGAGCAGTTCAATGTGACTCAGGAAAAAGAATAAAGAAGAATGTATGAAGAGGAGTTCTAGAAAATACCTTGAAAAGTAATTGGTCATGGAAACGTGGATTTAAAAAAGAAAAGTAATTGGGATCAAATCAGGAAAAGTCTTTGATACAGTTTGAATATTTGTACCCACCCAAATCTCATGTTGAAATGTAATCCCCAATGTTGGATGTTGGAGGGGGTGTCTAGTGGGAGGTGGTTGGATCATGTGGATGAATTCCTCATGAATGGTTTAGGGCTATCCCGTTGGTGCTGTCCTCATGATAGTGAGTTCTCGTGATATCTGACCATTTAAAAGTGTGCAGTATCTCTCTACCCTTCATTTGCTCCTGCTTTCATCATGTGACATGCCTGTTTCGCCAGAGGGTACAAGCCATAAACATTGATGGCTTCTACATGGTGTTAAGCCTGCAGGCATACAGAGTGCAAGAATGAAGAATGCTTGGCACCCTTCACCTAGATTTCAGAGGCTGTATGAGAAAGCGTGGGTGTTCACACAGAAACCTGCTGCAGGGGTGGAGCCCCCAGAGAGCACCTCTACTAGGGCAGTGTGGAGGTAAAATGTGGGGTTGGAACCCCCTACAGAGTCCCCACAAGGGCACTGCCTAGTGGACCTGTGAGAAGGGGGCCACCATCCTCCAGACCCCAGAATGATAGACCCACTGGCAGCTTGCACCCTGGGCCTGGAAAACCACAGACACTCAACAATCTGTGAGTGCAGCCACAGGGGCTGAACTCTGCAAAGCCACAGGGGAGGAGCTATCCAAGGCCTTGGGAGCCCACCTCTTGTACCGGTGTGCCCTGAATGTGGGACGTGGAGTCAAAGGAGATTATTCTGGAACTTTAAGATTTAATAACTGCCTTGCTGGGTTCAGACTTGCCTGGGGCCTGCAGCCCCTTTGTTTTGGCCACTTTCTCCCTTTTAGGATGGAAATGTTTACCCAGTGCCTATACCACCATTTTATTTGGGGAGTAAATAAGTTGATTTTACAGGCTCGTAGGTGGAAGGGACTTGCCTTATTTCAAATGAGACTTTGGACTTGGGACTTTTGATTGAGTTTGCGCTGGAATGAGTTAAAACTTTGGGGGAAAATTGGGAAGGCATAATTGTATTTTGCAATGTGAGAAGGACATGAGATTTTAGGGGTCTAGAGATGGAATGATATAGTTTGGATATTTGTCCCTGCCAAAATCTCATGTTGAAATGTAATTCCCAATGATAAAGGTGGGGCCTGGTGGGACATGATTGGATCATGGGAGTGAATTCTCATGAAGGGTTTAGCACCATTCCGTGGTGCTATCCTCATGATAGTGAATGAGTTCTCACAAGATCTGGTAATTTAAAAGTGTGTGGCACCTCCCACCTCCTCGCTTGCTTCTGCTTTCACCATGTGACATGCCTATTCCACCTTTGGCTTCTCCCATGATTGAAAGCTCCTTGAGGCTTCACCAGAAGCTGGGAAGATGCTAACACTCTGCTTCCTGTAATGCTGCAGAACCATAAGCCAATTAAACTTCTTTTCTTTATAAATTACCCAATCTCAGGTATTTCTTTATAGAAATGCAAGAACAGCCTAATGCAGTCTTTAATAATAGGCTACAGAGTTTGGATTTCATTCTTAAGAGTCTAAAGTTTAAATGTAATTGTTTCTCCTTTCCACCACAGATCACTTAGGAAAATGGCTGTTGGTATGATCCTAGCATGCCTGGCATTTGCAGTTGCGGCAGCTGTAGAGATCAAAATAAATGTGAGTTCAGTAATTCTTAAGCTCCATGAGGGCAGGATCATATCTTTCTTATTTGCTCTTTTTGACTTGTTCGATCATGATTCCCTGGGACCTAGCACAGTACCTTTTTTATAAGAGGTGTATCGTAAGTATTTGTTATAAATAAGTAGATAGAGTGGTAAAACAGCAATGCAAAATGAGGCCCACCTCCCACCTGAGTGACTTAGAATGTATTTTCAGGGAATTCTCAAACACTAATATCCAAGATAGCCATCTCCTTAGGGAATACAGGCTTATGTGATGCCTTTCTAGATACTCAAGTAAAAACCTTTTGGCAGACTGAATAGCCACTATTACGGATGAGGCCATAGCTGATTCAAAAAGCATGGAGTTTGTAAGCTGGCATTGGTACTTGCTACATTGAACTGATGTTTCCCTCTCCAAACTGCCTTTAGAGTTTTCTAAGCCAAATATTTTTCAAAGGGAGAAAACTCTATCTACTTGGCTAGTGGACTAGGCTGTCAGAAACAACTGAGATATGTGTTGTCATTGTATGTGAAGGATTATTTGTTGGTGATTCTGACATGTATTCTTTGTTCTAAGGAAATGACCCCAGCCCAGCCAGGTCCCCAGGAGGTTTTCCTACAAGTCTTGAATCTGGCAGATGATGAAGTGAAAGTGACAGTGGTAGGAAATGAAAACGATTCTCTGTTGATAGAGTCCATCAAATCCTTTCAGGTGAGGTGTGTACCTGAATGAATTAGAAACTCTGTATGCTATATTGATCTTGATTTTTTCTTAACATTAATTGTATCATAAGCATCTTCCCATGTCTTTAGATAATCTTTGAGCACATGATTTTAATGGGCATATAATATTCCATTCTATAGATATACCATAGTTTATTTAGACATTTCCACATAGGTATTCAGTTTTTATTATTATACATAATCCTATAATGAACATTCTTATTCATAAATATTTATGCATACCTCTGATTATTTCTTAGGGTAGATTCCAAGAAATAAAACGACTTGGTTAAAGAAAGGAATTACTAGGTTGAAAATGTTTGATGAGGTCACCTACTCTGAGATGCTACAATATTGTAATGTCCAATATGGAGTAGAAGGTGTATGTGACCTTCAATTTATGTTCTTCATTTTACAGAAAACACCACAGTATTCCAAACTGCACCTGAAAACAAAAAGCCAGAATTTTCACTTCCACCTGAAATATCACAATTTGTCTCTCTACACTGAGCATTCTGTGCAGGAGAAGAACTGGTACAGTCTTGTCATTCGTGAAGATGGGAACAGTATCTCCAGCATGATGGTAAGTTGAGGGATTGCCTGTGTTTTAAGTTGTCATCTCAAAGTAATATGACTGTCTTATCAACGCTTACCAAGGATCTGCCTGATGATCAAATTTTCTGAGTATAGGTCTTATTTCATCAGCTGTTACTGATTTTTACTTTCCTCTGTTGTAGGTAAAGGATACAGAAAGCAAAACAACCAATGGGATGACAACCGTGAGGTTTGAATGTCAAAGAGATTCCAAGCCACTCTGTTTTCTTGAATCTTGGATCTCTTCTAATCTTTGGGGCTTCATTCTACTTGTTCTGAACAGGAATTCCCTCTCCTAGAGTGCCAGGGGCACTGGTGTCAAAAGGCATTTTCTAGGACAATGAGAAGCAGATAGGCTTCTTTTCTCATGTGGGATTCAAAGATGACCCTATCTGTGTATGCCCCCTGTACTCTGGGGCATAAATTCTTTCTGCTGAATATCTGTTTATCTTGCTTTCAGGAAAATAACTGAGTACTTTTCTCTTTGTGATTGTCAGAGAGAAATTTGGAAGTGAGAAAATAATCCTCCCTTCCTTTTTGATAGTTGAATATATATCTCTTAAAGTATAGTTTTTATTATAAGCCTAAAGAGGCATCATGGTATAGTACACATTTGGAGTCAAAAGACTTAGTTTTGAATCCAGATAAGGCTGAAGGGTGTTGTCAAACGGTGAGGGACAGTTACAGAGATGGAGTACCCAAGAGGACATGTGTTCTCTGTGGCCGGTATTAGACATGAAATGGACAGATACACAGATCTATGGCCACCAAAGTCAAGTGGTTGCTGTTGAGAATAGCATTTTACAGGAGAACTTTTAGTGAAAAGTCTGGATTTCACTGAAGGGTAGGACAGTCATAATAACTTGCTTTTGAATATGTTTCAAAAAAAGTAAACAGCTCAAAATAAGACAAATGGACCTCCAGAGGGGCATTTTCTAGGTCAGTGTAGAATGATCTAAAGTCTAGGAATCAACATTCAGGACTCTAGAGGGAACTGTCCTTCTTATTCCTGGGGTCAGAGACCAAATCAAAAGCTATCAAAACAGAAATGTACCAAAAACCCATCCTGAGAGGACAATCTAGGTGCCAGGTTCAGAAAAACAGAAAGATGGTTCTGGAAGGGTCCAAAGTTTCTGCAGACTCCAAAACAATTATAGCAACCTACTCTGGGCTAGAAGTCTGAGTTTTGCATAAGTCACATTGGGCTTAATTTATAAGAAGTTAAGATATGAGTTTTATGTAAATACTATCATTTCTTTATGCATAATTATCTTATTTTTCTTAGTAAAGTCTCAGTTGATACATTCCACCATTATAAGGGAAATAAATTAGATAGACCTAAGTTGGATTAGTGAGGAAACTCAGATTGCCATGAATGATCATGATAGTGTCCATCTAGCTAGAGGTCTGGTGAGGATGTGAGAGATAAAAGTACAAGAAAAAGAAAGTTAGGGACAGCTAAGACTATGGATTACTTTTTACATATGGGATCATTCATTTGTGTAGTTAACAATATACATTATGTACCTTTTATGTGCCAGCCACTATTCTAGGCACTTAGGCACTGGGGATATAGTTATACCCAAAACATAAAAGGTCCCTACCCTCTTTAATCAGGTGTTCCTGTTTGTTTGATATGTAAATAATATCTCTGCCCTCAGGTTTGTTAACACTTTGCATAAAGGTGTCAACATCTCCCTGAGTAAAGATACCTCTCTCAATGTTGGTGAAGACTATGGTGTGTCTGCGTATAGAACAGTGCAAAGAGGAGAGTAAGTGCATTGCCCCTGTGGACATTTTACTTTCGTCAATAATTGTTTTTGAGTGCTATCTTTGTATATAGGTGGGGAATTTAGGTGCATGTGGGCTAATTTTGTTTTTGTTTTTGTTTTTTGGTTTTTTTTTTTGAGACGGAGTCTCACTCTGTCGCTTAGGCTGGGATGCAGTGGCGCAATCTCCACTCATTGCAAGCTCCGCCTCCCGGGTTCATGCCATTCTCCTGCCTCAGCCTCCAGTGTAGCTGGGACTACAGGCGCCCACCATCGCGTCCGGCTAATTTTTGTATTTTTAGTAGAGATGGGGTTTCACCGTGTTAGCCAGGATGGTCTCGATCTCCTGACCTCGTGATCCGCCCGTCTCGGCCTCCCAAAGTGCTGGGATTACAGGCGTGAGCCATCACGCCTGGCCTGCATGTGGGCTAATTTTGAGTGTAGAAGCACTCCTGATCTTTTCCAACTCTTGCTTCCTTCCCTCAGTCTCACTTTTTTTCTGCACAGATATGTTGAGATCACGATTGCTGTGAAGACCACACTATATAGTTAACACAGCCCATCTCTGTATAGTTAACACAGTCCATCTCTGTGAGTTTCTCAAAGTTTATTATTGGTTTCCATTTCTACTGAAGAATGTACTTTGGTACCTTGAATTGGCACTTCATTACTTACAGCTTATCTTCTCAGGTTCACTGTTATAGCCTGTTCTACTAGGTCATAAGATTTGCATGAGGAAAGTTCACATGGTACTTAAGTTCACAAAAGAATATGATTTGTAACTACTTTATTTAGGTTGAATATTTTAGAAAATACCTGACAGGCAATAAAGAGCTCAAATCAGGGACAGAAGCCTGGCATGAAAATAACCCACTCCAAGAAACATTTCTCTTCAAAGATAATTAGTAGCTTCACTGCTTTCCTCACCATCAGTAGAGAGATGAGATCATTTTCACCTGGAGATGTGAATGCTTTTCTTTTTTTTTTGAAAATTACCAAATTTTTATTTTTCAAAGTTTTCAAATTTGCTTTGCTTGGTCTAGCTCATGAAATAAATCAAAAGTAGCAAGACCTCCACCTCTAAAATAATGATAATAATCATGATAACCTCAAAGGAAAAAAGAAACAAATATTTTTTAAGAAGAAAAAGTATTGTTAAATAGGATTATTGTGCACTGAGAAAACTCAGGAGACTCATTAAATCTGTGAAATAATTTTAAAATACGAAATGCAAATCAAAACCACAGTGAGATACCATCTCACACCAGTTAGAATGGCAATCATTAAAAAGTCAGGAAACAACAGGTGCTGGAGAGGATGTGGAGAAATAGGAACACTTTTACACTGTTGGTGGGATTGTAAACTAGTTCAACCATTATGGAAAACAGTATGGCGATTCCTCAAGGATCTAGAACTAGATGTACCATATGACCCAGCCATCCCATTACTGGGGATATACCCAAAGGATTATAAATCATGCTGCTATAAAGACACATGCACACGTATGTTTATTGCGGCACTATTTACAATAGCAAAGACTTGGAATCAACCCAAATGTCCATCAGTGACAGACTGGATTAAGAAAATGTGGTACATATACACCATGGAATACTATGCAGCCATAAAAAAGGATGAGTTTGTATCCTTTGTAGGGACATGGATGCAGCTGGAAACCATCATTCTTAGCAAACTATCACAAGAACAGAAAACCAAACACCGCATGTTCTCACTTATAGGTGGGAACTGAACAATGAGATCACTTGGACTCGGGAAGGGGAACATCACACACCGGGGCCTATCATGGGGAGGGGGGAGGGGGGAGGGGGGAGGGATTGCACTGGGAGTTATACCTGATGTAAATGACGAGTTGATGGGTGCTGACGAGTTGGTGAATGCTTTTCTAAGCCGTGATATTTATTCTAACCTAAATTCATCCTGTTCCAGATACCCTGCAGTGCATTGTAGAACAGAAGATAAGAACTTTTCTCTGAATTTGGGTCTACTAGACTTTGGTGCAGCATATCTGTTTGTTATTACTAATGTAAGTAGCTCACAGCCACCTCCTCACCCTCTCTCCATATATATCTCCTGGGATCCTCTAGGCAGAAAACAAAAGAGAAGACTCTGTGGCAAAGCAGACACATATATTTATTTCTAGTGTAAGATGACAGGTTCTACAGTGACTTTATTTAGTTTTATTTTTATTTTTTTAGACGGAGTTTCACTCTCGTCGCCCAGGCTGGCATGCAGTGGCATGATCTCGGCTCACTACAACCTCTGCCTCCTGGGTTCAAGCGATTCTCCTGCCTCAGCCTCCGGAGTAGCTGGGATTACAGGCACCCACGACCACGCCCAGCTAATTTTTGTATTTTTAGTAGAGATGGGGTTTTGCCATGTTGGCCAGGCTGGTCTCGAACTCCTGACCTCAGGTAATCCACCTGCCTCAGCCTCCCAAAGTGCTGGGATTGCAAGCATGAGTCACCGCACCTGGCTCTACATGACTTTAGAAAGCCCACTGTCTCTGTAGGGGATGTTAAGAGATAACATCAACAACAAGCAAAGGGTCTTGGGGAAGGAGAGACATAATTTATCTTGAGCCATCACTGTGAGATGCCACGGCCTGCTCCAGTCTCATTATGTCTCCAAGCAAACAACAGTGATTTATGAAAAAGTATTCATGTCTTCTTGACCAGCTTCATATGCAGATCTTCTCACTCTCTGGAAATTTGATCTGCTAACATGTCACAGTCTGAAATGCTGAAACTGATAGTAATGTCAATCTCTACACAAAGTTTGGGGATCAGTTAATTGTGGTCTGTCAAAAACAGTTGTCCTAGCAGTCAGGGCAGGGTACCTCTGATTTTAATTTTGATGTCAATCTTGACTTTAATTTTGTTATTTTATTACTATTCACACTGTATTAAAGACTAAAAGATAGTGAATAAGAAAAAGAGAGAACATTTCTGGAGGTTTGATGAGAACCCGATCTAAAAAGTTCTATTTATTTTACTAATTAATTAATTTAATTAACTTGATCCCTTTGGTGTGCCATTTTTATAACAGTTTTATTGAGATATAATTCATATACCATAAAATTCACCCACTTAAAGTATCCAATGATTTTAAATATATTAGTATAGTCAATATATGTTAATAAGTATTCATTATATAGAAGGAATATATATCCAATAATATATATTCAATGGCTTTTACTATATTCACAGATTTGTGCCATTTAGGAACACTTTTTGTCACCCCTCTCAAAAATAACGTACCCATTAGCAGCCATTCCCCATTTCCTCTTAAACCACTAGTCTACTTTGTCTATAAATTCTTCTATTCTGGACATGTCATGTAAATGGAATCATATAATATGTGCTATTTTGTGTCTGGCTTCTTTCACTTAGCATGTTTTTCAAGGCTCTTCCATGTTGTAGCATGTATCAGTGTTTCATTTCTTTTTATTGACGGGTAATATTCCATTGCATGGATATAATACATTTTATTTATTTATCAATTGATGTACATTTGAATTGTTTTTACCTTTTGACTCTTGGGAATAATGCTGTTATGAACATTCATGTACAAGTTTTTATGTGGACATATGTTTTCATTTCTTTTGGATAGGTAACTAGCAGTGGAATTTCTGGCTCACATGGTGACTCTATGTTTAACCATTTGTGGACTTTTCCAAAGTGACTGCACTGTTTACATTTCCACCAATCATGTGTATGAGTTGCAGTTTTTCTACATCTTCACCAACACTTGTTTTCTGTCTTTTTATTATAGCCACTCTAGTGTGGATGTGAAATGGCATCTCATTGTGGTTTTCATTGCCATTCCCCTGATGGCTAAAGATTTGGAGCATTTTTTCTTGTCTTTATCAGTCATTTGTATATTTTCTTTGAAGAAGTATCTCTTCAGATCCTCTGCCTAATTTCTAATTGGGGTATTTGTATTTTTTATTAGTTGTAAGCATTCATTATATATTTTTAGATATATCTGTTATCATATATAATTTGCAAAATCTCACATTCAATAGGTTGTCTTTTAACTTTCTTGATGGTATCTGTTGAAGTAGAAAAATTTTTAATTATGATGAAGTTCAATTTATTTTTTCTTCGGTTGATTGTGTGTTTGATGCCATACCTAATCCAAAGAATCTGTGCCTATGTTTTCTTCTAAGAGTTTTAGAGTTAATTCATTTTGAGATAAATTTTGCATATGGTATAAGGTAGGGGGTCCAGTCTCATTCTTTTGTATGTGTATATCTAGTTGTCCCAGGGCAATTTCTGGAAAAGACTATTCTTCCCATATTAAATGGTCTTGACATTTGTGTCAAAATTCAATTGATCATAAATGTAAGGCCATTTTTCTGGACTCTTAATTCCATTCCATTGATCTGTATGTTTATCCTTGTGCAGTACCATACTGTCTTAATTACTGTTGCTTTATAGTAAGATTTGAATTCAAAGAGTATGAGTCTCCAGTCTTCTTCTTTTTTAAGATTGGTCTGCCCATTGTGGGTCCCATGAATTTTCATATGAATTTTAGGATCATCGTAAGATCAGAAGCCAGCTGGGATTTTGATAGGGATTTCACTGAGTCTGAAGATCATTTTAGGGAATAGTATTGCCATATTAACAATATTAAGTCTTCTGGTCTGTGAACATGAGATGTCTTTCTATTTACTTAGGTCTTCTTTAATTTTTTTCAACAATTTTTTGTAGTTTATTTTATTTAGACATGAGGTCTCATTCTGTGGCCCAGGCTGGAGCACAGTGGCACCATCATAGCTCACTGTAGCCTTGAATTCCTGGGCTCAAATGACACTCCTGCCTCAGCCTCCTGAGTAGCTAGGACTACAGGCATGTACCACTGCTCCTGGTTAATTTTTTTTTTTTGTAGAGATTGGGGTCTTGCTATGTTGACCATGCTGATCTCAAACTCCTGGCCTCAAGCAATCCTCCTGCCTTGGCTTTCCAAAGTGCTAGGATTACAGGTGTGAGCCGTCATGCCCAGACTAAGGTTCCTTTTTAGAGACAGGGTCTTGCTATGTTGCCCAGGCTGGTCTCTAACTTCTGGCCTCAAGTGATCCTCTCTCCTCATTCTCCTGAGTAGCTGAGATTATAGGCATGAACCGCTATGCACAGAACAAGTTATTTTCAGAGTATACATTTTACATTTATTTTGTTAAATTTATTCCTACTTACTTTATTCATTTTGAAGCTGTGGTTAATGGAATCCTTTTCTTAATCTCATTTTCAAATTTTTCTTTGCAAATTACAGAGCTACAGTTGACTTTTGTATATTGATTTTGCATTGTGCAATCTTGCTGAACTTATTTGTTAGTGCTAATGGGTTTTTTTAGTGGATCCCTTAGGCCTTCTACATAAAAGATCATATCATCAGCAAATAGAGATAGCTTTACTTTTTCATTTTCAATCTGGATGCTTTTTATTTCTTTTCCTTGTCAGTTGCTCTGGCAGGAACCTCTAGTACAATATTGAATAGAAGTGGTGAAAGCATTTATACTTTTAGGGGGAGAGCATTCAGTCTTTTATCGTTAAGTGTGTAACCTGTGGATTTTTCATAGATACTCTGTCAGACTGAGAAAGTTCCTTTCTATTCCTAGTTTGTTGGAGAGTTTTCTGTTTGTTTTACCATGAACAGGAGTTGAATTTTATACATCTTTTCCTGCATTTATTGAGATGGTAATGTGTTTTTGTCCCTTATTTTACTGATATAGTGTATCACAACAATTGATTTTCAGATATTAAACCAACCTAATTCTATTAACCTCCTCCTCCACCTTCTTCTCCTCCTCCTTCTTTCTTCTTCTCTTTTAGAAATAGGGTCTCGCCCTGTTGCCCATGATGAAGTGCAGTGCTGCAATCATAGTTCACCGTAGGCTGAAACTCCTGGGCTCAAGTGATCCTTCTGTCTCAGCCTTTCAAGTAGCTGGGACTACAGACATGTCCTACCCTGATGAATTAATTAAAAAAAATTTTTTTTTTAAAGAGAAGAGGTCTCACTATGTTGACCAAGCTGGTCTTTAACTCCTGGACTCAAGCGATTCTTCTACCTCAACCTCAATCCAAGTGCTTGGATTACAGGCATTAACCACTGCGCCTGGCTATAATTCTATTAATTTTCTAGGGCTGCTGTAACAAAGCACTACAAGCTGAGTGGCTTATGGGATAGAAATGCATTGTCTCACAATTATGGTGGCTAGAAGTCTGAGATGAAGGTATTGGTAGGTTTGGTTCCTTCTGAGGGCTGTGAATAATCTGTTCCATGCTTCTGCCATGGCTTCTGGCAATTTGCTGGAAATATTTGGTATTCCTTGGTGTATAGAAGAATCATCCTAATATCTACTTTCATCTTCACATGGTGTTCTTCCTATGTATCCGACTGTGTCCAAATTTACCCCCGTTTTAATAAGGATAACTGTCATTGGATTAGACCCACCCTAATGACCTTATTTCAACGTTACTAATTACATATATAACAAACCTGTTTCCCAATAAGTTTATATTCTGAGGTACCTGATTTTAGGACTTCAACATATGAGTTTTGGGGGACATGATTCAGCCCATAATGCTTGTGTTCCTGGTGTTATTCCATTTTCTGTTTCTTCTGTCTCTCATATGCCACTCAAGATAGAGGCCATATGTATTGTTTCTGAATACCAGGATCTAATAAGCATCTACAGTAGAGGCCATAAATTGTGGGTCTGGAGGCCCAATTTCTTTCATAGTCCTGTCTTGTTTGGCCTGCACAGTATTGACAAAAATAACAAAAGAATTAATTGCCAATAAATTCAAGAGATTACAGCTAAGAAGTTGTATTACTAACATTTCTTGGGAATAAAAAAACAGAAGATTTCCTAACAGCTATTACTGTGTCAACTGTCTGGTGCTGTAGTGGCTGTGCCCTTTAGATGGGACCTGTGCTGTCCAGTTCATCATAGGCCTCATCATTTCCTTGCAGCCTCTTTCATTTACTTAATTACCTGCCTATGAACATGTAAGTATCTGACTTTGATTTAGAAGCTCTGGCCATAGTCTCTTCTTATTTTGAGAAAACACAAACAGATGCCTAGGTATTATTTACACTGTCAACTAAAGGAAAAGAAGATTCCCTTATCTTACTATTTTAGACCCAGTGACCATTTGATTCAGAGGGTTAAGGGCATTTAGATGTCAAAGACTTTTCATCTGAAGGACTTTTGACCATGATATTTTAACTATGCTGTTTTGTCTCATGTATCTGGATATTACACCTAATTCCTGATAACAGTTTTACTTCAAGAAATATATTCATATGGTTAGGCTTTGTGTCCCCACCCAAATCTCATCTTGAATTATAATCCCCATAATCCCCACATGTCTAGGGAGAGACTTGGTGGGAGGTGATTGGATCTTGGAGGCGCTTTCCCCAATCCTGTTCTTATGATAGTGAGCGACTTCTTATGAGATATGATGGTTTTATAAGGAGCTCTTCCCCCTTTGCTCCTCACTCTTCTCTCTCCTGCCACCATCTGAGAAGGTCCAAGCTTGCTTCCCCTTCACCTTCTGCCATGATTGTAGGTTTCCTGAGGCCTCCCCAGTCATGTGGAATTGTGCGTCAATTAAACCTCTTTCCTTTATAAATTACCCAGCATTGGGCAGTACTTTACAGCAGTGTGAAAAAGGACTAATACATATATATAATTTTTTCTTCTGTTTTCTTTTTGAGCCCCTTCAATAAATATACATATAATTTTCAAAATGTTGTTTCATTTGTAATAAAAGATATTAGTAGATATAATCTACATAAAACCAACCATAGATAAAAACATAAATACAGTTAAAGTACTTTTACACCAAAGAAACAAAAGTTGATTGTGGAATCACATATATTTGGTAATATTAACAAAAACTTCACCCTGAAAAAAATCTCTTTTGAACCAAAATTTTACAGAAAAGATACATCTTTTTTTTTTATTATTATACTTTATGTTCTAGGGTACATGTGCACAATGTGCAGGTTTGTTACATATGTATACATGTGCTGTGTTGGTGTGCTGCACCCATTAACTAGTCATTTACATTAGGTATATCTCCCAA
Organism: Macaca nemestrina; assembly: GCF_043159975.1. Taxonomy (NCBI): domain Eukaryota; kingdom Metazoa; phylum Chordata; class Mammalia; order Primates; family Cercopithecidae; genus Macaca; species Macaca nemestrina. The sequence goes on along the minus strand of NC_092126.1, from coordinate 161,883,853 downwards.
TGCTATCCCTCCCCTCTTCCCCCACCTCACAACAGGCCCTGGTGTGTGATGTTCCCCTTCCTGTGTCCAAGTGATCTCATTGTTCAATTCCCATCTATGAGTGAGAACATGCGGTGTTTGGTTTTCTGTTCTTACAATAGTTGGCTGAGAATGATGGTTTCCAGCTGCATCCATGTCCCTACAAAAGACATGAACTCATCCTTTTTATGGCTGCATAGTATTCCATGGTGTATATGTGCCACATTTTCTTAATCCAGTCTGTCATTGATGGACATTTGGGTTGGCTCCAAGTCTTTGCTATTGTGAATAGTGTTGCAGTAAACATGTGCATGTGTCTTTATAGCAGCATGATTTATAATCCTTGGGTATACACCCAGTAATGGGATGGCTGGGTCAAATGGTATTTCTAGTTCTAGATCCTTGAGGAATCACCACACTGTCTTCCACAATGGTTGAACTAGTTTACAATCCCACCAACAGTGTAAAAGTGTTCCTATTTCTCCACATCCTCTCCAGCACCTATTGTTTCCTGACTTTTTAATGATTGCCATTCTAACTGGTGTGAGATAGTATTCATTGTGGTTTTGATTTGCATTTCTCTGATGGCTAGTGATGATGAGCATTTTTTCATGTGTCTATTGGCTGCAGAAATGTCTTCTTTTGAGAAGTGTCTGTTCATATCCTTTGCCCACTGTTTGATGGAGTTGTTTGCTTTTTTCTTGTAAATTTGTTTGAGTTCTTTGTAGGTTCTGGATATTAGCCCTTTGTCAGATGAGTAGATTGCAAAAATATTCTCCCATTCTGTAGGTTGCCTGTTCACTCTGATGGTAGTTTCTTTTGCTGTGCAGAAGCTCTTTAGTTTAATTAGATCCCATTTGTCAATTTTGGCTTTTGTTGCCATTGCTTTTGGTGTTTTAGACATGAAGCCCTATTGCTTTTGGTGTTTTAGACATGAAGCCCTTGCCCACACCTATGTTCTGAATGATATTGCCTAGGTTTTCTTCTAGGGTTTTTATGGTTTTAGGTCTAACATTTTAGTTTCTCATCCATCTTGAATTAATTTTTGTATAAGGAGTAGGAAAGGATCCAGTTTCTGCTTTCTACTTATGGCTAGCCAGTTTTCCCAGCACCATGTATTAAATAGGGAATCCTTTCCCTATTGCTTGTTTTTGTCAGATTTGTCAAAGATCAGATGGTTGTAGATGTGTGGTATTATTACTGAGGGCTCTGTTCTTTTCCATTTGTCTATATCACTGTTTTGGTACCAGTATCATGCTGTTTTGGTTACTGTAGCTTTGTAATATAGTTTGAAGTCAGTTAGTGTGATACCTCCAGCTTTGTTCTTTTGACTTAGGATTGTCTTGGCAATGCAGGCTCTTTTTTGGTTCCATATGAACTTTAAACTAGTTTTTTCCAATTCTGTGAAGAATTGGTAGCTTAATGGGGATGCCATTGAATCTATAAATTACCTTGGGCAGTATGGCCATTTTCACGATATTGATTCTTCCTATCCATGAGCATGGAATGTTCTTCCATTTGTTTGCATCCTCTTTTATTTCACTGAGCAGTGGTTTGTAGTTCTCCTTGAAGAGGTCCTTCACACCCCTTGTAAGTTGGATTCCTGGGGATTTTATTCTCTTTGAAGCAATTGTGAATGGGAGTTCATTCATGATTTGGCTCTCTGTTTGTCTATTATTGGTGTGTAAGAATGCCTGTGAGTTTTGCACATTGATTTTGTATCCTGAGACTTTGCTGAAGTTGCTTATCGGCTAGAGGAGATTTTGGACTGAGATGATGGGGTTTTCTAAATATACAATCATGTCATCTACAAACAGGGACAATCTGACTTCTTCTTTTCCTAACTGAATACCCTTTATTTATTTATTTCAGGCCTGATTGCCCTGGCCAGAACTTCCAACACTATGTTGAATAGGAGTGGTGAGAGAGGGCATCCCTGTCTTGTGCCAGTTTTTAAGGGGAATGCTTCCAGTTTTTGCCCATTCAGTATGATATTGGCTGTGGGTTTGTCATAAATAGCTCTTAGTATTTTGAGATACATTCCATCAATACAGAATTTATTGAGAATTTTTAGCATGAAGGGCTGTTGAATTTTGTCAAAAGCCTTTTCTACATCTATTGAGATAATCATGTGGTTTTTGTCTTTGGTTCTGTCTATATGCTGGATTACGTTTATTGATATGCATATGTTGAACCAGCCTTGCACCTCAGGGATGAAGCCCACTTGATCATGGTGGATAAGCTTTTTGATATACTGCTGGATTCGGTTTGCCTGTATTTTACTGAGGATTTTTGCATCGATGTTCAGCAGGGATATTGATCTAAAATTCTCTTTTTTTGTTGAGTCTCTGCCAGGCTTTGGTATCAGGATGATGTTGACCTCATAAAATGAGTTACGGAGGATTCCCTCTTTTTCTATTGATTGGAGTCATTTCAGAAGGAATGGTACCAGCTCCTCCTTGTACCTCTGGTAGAATTCAACTGTGAATCCGTCTGGTCCTGGACTTTTTTTGGTTGGTAGGCTAGCAGGCTCTGAAATTGAGAAAAAATACATCTTTTTGACAAAATTTGAATGTGTAAATTTTGAGTTAAAAAATAATGGCTTGGGCCAGGCACTGTGGCTCATGCCTGTAACCCCAGCACTTTGGGAGGCCAAAGAAGGTGGGTTGCTTGAAGCCAGGAGCTCGAGACTAGCTTGGTCAACATAATGACACTCCATCTCTACAAAAAAAAATTCAACATTTTAAGTTAGCTAGGTATGGTGGCACATACCTGTAGTCCCAGCTACTTGGGAGACTGAGGCAGAAGGATTGCTTGAGCCCAGGAGTTTGAGGCTACAGTGAGCTGTGATTGTGCTGCTGCACTTCAAACTGGGTGACAGAGCAAGATCCTGTCTCAAAAAAGAAAAAAGCCAATGAAGATAAATCAAAATAGTAGGTGGCATTTGATACGGATTTTTAAAAATTGACCAGTAAAACTTCAATGTGTTATCAAGAGAGTAATTCATCCTAATAAAAGTAATTTCAGTAAATTAAAAATCAAAATAGCAAATGTTAAAAGCACTTTAATTGTACTTACATAGAAAGTGGAATAAGAAATTAAGCTTTTCTCAAGAAAATGCTTTCTGAAAACTTACTTTGTTTGTATAATTCAGATGCCATTTTAGGTTTAAAGTTTTGTCCAGGATCAAAATGCCTGATAGGGCAAAATGATGGAAATCCAAACTGCAATATCAAAATATTCTCTCATTTAAAGTCTCTGTCAATAATGATATCTGATTGAATCTAGGCAAGTGAGTATAATATTACCAAAAGAAGTTTTGAAAAGCTGGAATTGTGTAAAAATGCTCAATTTCCTGAAAGTGGCAGAATAATGAAAATACACAAAGGATGGATATAAGATTGTAGAATGCTGTGGTTAGGAATATTTACTTGAGACTACTGACAAGTCCATTTTCTCTTTCTCTCACTAAGAACACCAATCAGGGTCTTCAGGCCTGGAAGACTGAAGACATTCCAGCCAACAAAATGTCCATTGCATGGCAGCTACCACAATATGCCCTGGTTACAGCTGGGGAGGTCATGTTCTCTGTCACAGGTCTTGAGTTTTCTTATTCTCAGGTAAGTTTTTGCAAATAGAAGGTAGAAATTGAGACATTGATTGAAGGATGGTGAATTTTAATTCTAGCACTGACTTAAATAGGTATGTTATCTCTTTTGGCCTTGGGTACCTTATTTATGACCCTGAACATATATGACCTGAACATCTTGACTCTCCAGATCATGACAGTGCAGCATGGGAGTCTATGATATTGGGGTTCTAGGAAAGAGATTAAAGATTAAAATGAAGAGCTGCAGAGTCAGACTCCCCATGTTCGAATTTTGACTGCATGACCTATTGTGTAACCTTGAGCAAGTAAATTACTATCTCTTCTCTGTAATGCTTTTTTTTTTTTTTCTGAGATGGAGTCTCGCTCTGTCACCCAGGCTGGAGTGCAGTGGTGCGATCTCAGCTCACTGCACTCCAGCCTAAGCGACAGAGAGAGACTCCATCTGCCTCCATGGTTCAGGCGATTCTCTTGCCTCGGCCTCCTGAGTAGCTGGAATTATAGGCGCGCACCACCATGCCTGGATAATTTTTGTATTTTTAGTAGAGTCAGGGTTTCCCCATGTTGGCCAGGCTGGTCTCTAACTCCTGACCTTGGATGATCTGCCCACCTTGGCTTCCCAAAGTGCTAGGATTACAGGCATGAGCTACTGTGCCCAGTCTGTAATGCTATTTTTTAAATGTGCAAGAATACTAATAGAACTTATCTCTTAGGGTTGTAATGAAGATTAAATGACATAATGAATTTAAAAATATTCAATTAGGAGTTTCATCTTATTCTTATTGTTTGCATTATTATCACCCTCTGAATCAATGTGATAGCTGAACTTAATGAGGGAAGTTCTAACTTGAAAATTTTTGTGGGAGAAGTTTCCTGGATGCATGGGGCATGAGGGCAGTGAAGGGAATTTGTTTACTTTCAAATTTGTATCATCTCCAGGCTCCCTCTAGCATGAAATCTGTACTCCAGGCAGCTTGGCTATTGACAATTGCAGTTGGGAATATCATCGTGCTTGTTGTGGCACAGTTCAGTGGCCTGGTACAGGTATGGATCTGAGGGAAGCAGGATTCATTTCTACTCAAGGTTTTCCTCCAGCTTCCTCTTCTCCCTTTCCACCTATCTCTGTTTCCTGTATTCCCCACTCAGTGCTGTGACATGAAATGGGTTAGATACACAGACTTTACCAGGAAAACAGACATATGTAAGTGGCAATAATGACTACAATATACCTATGTGAGGAGAGGTCAGTGAACCCAGTCTTTGTCCAGCAAAAGTGTGGTTGAACTGGTGATCCCAGGTCAGTCTGCTCCCCAGTCCTCATCCTGTAAAGATCTCTTTAGTTTCAGGTTTCTCCATATTCTTCTCATATTTATTTCCCCCTGCAGTGGGCCGAATTTATTTTGTTTTCCTGCCTCCTGCTGGTGATCTGCCTGATCTTCTCCATCATGGGCTACTACTATGTTCCTGTAAAGACAGAGGATATGCAGGGTCCAGGAGATAAGCAGATTTCTCACATCCAAGGGAACATGATCAACCTAGAGACCAAGAAGACAAAACTCTGATGACTCCCTGGATTCTGTCCTGACCCCAATTCCTGGTCCTGTCTTCAAGCATTTTTTTTTTTCTTCTACTGGATTAGACAAGAGAGATAGCAGCATATCAGAGCTGATCTCCTCCACCTTTCTGCAATGACAGAAGTTCCAGGACTGGTTTTCCAGTACATCTTTAAACAAGGCCCCTGAGATTCTATGTCTGCCTGTCTATCAATGAACTCATTAAAACTTATGCAGTGTTGCTGGAGCTGGCCTGGTGTCTCCAAATGGCCATGAAAATACACATGTATAATGGAGATCATTCTCTGTGGGTATGCAAAGTTATGGGAATTCCTTTATAGGTAACTGGCATTTAGGACTGATGGCCCTAATTTTTGAGGTACTGATTTAGAGGTAAAATTGCAGAATAACAAAGGAATGGTATTTCTAGTTTTTTTTTTTTTTTTTTTTGTAAGCAATGTAATTATGCTATTCACAGGGGCCTCAAGAATTGGTATGTATGATGTGATCTGGTCCAGCCAGGGCCTGGTTTGTCAGCTATCTAGGTTTGATAAGACTTTAGTAAATCTGTCAATACAAATCATAGGAAGCAGAATGTCATTTTATTAAAACACAGGAGAAGTTATATCTGTCTGATTATGATAGTATTTTATTTGCTTATCCAAACACTCCTTTCTCAGTATGGATAGATCATGGAAACCAGATTAGAGATAGTAAACATTAGTAAACATGGTTCTGGAGAACAGGAACAGGTGTAGGTTATAGAAATCCTGAAGAGCCAGTCATTCTTTTACAGAGTACATTCTTCTTAGCCTCTATGGCACTGAACTGTGCCCTTTAGTGAACAGTTGTATAAACAATAATTATAATTTGCAACTTTGTCTTATCAACCTTGCTGACCCAGTTTTTTCTTATTATTACACCTTGTCTTGCTTATTGCTGCAAATATTCAATAACAACAATGTTTCTATAAGTCCAACTTCCTTTATTAATGTTTCCATTTAGCCTCAAAAATAGCAAAGTAGTAGTTCCTTTCTGATGTTGCTTTCTTGATTTACTTTCCCCGTGTTTTAAATACCATTTCTTCCTTGAAGCCTAGAAATTTTCTTTTTATTCAAAAAGAGTTACATTAATGCCTAGGTTTGAGCTCCTAAAATGGAAATAGTCAATAGAGGAGCATGGTCCTATATGAGGTTCCTATCAAAATTTGTGGGAGTAGGGGTGGTAGAGCATGAGGGTTTTGTTTGTGTATGTGTGTGGTCATGAAAAATATTGAGAAACATTACCTCACACACAATGGATGAATCAGAGGACAGACACGGAAATGTTATGACTGTGCAGTGTGTTACTAGGAAAAAAGTTCAGAATCACTGTTCTAGAAAGCCTCATTTCCATTGGTTTTAAAACATTATTCTCATGTAGAACAGTGTTGGGTCTCATACTGTTAATGTTAACAGGTAGCAATGTTAATGTTAACAGGTACCTGTTAATATTAACAGATAATGTTACTGTTAACAGGTAAGAGAAATTACTCTAAGTGCCCAAGCTTTATATACTTCAGTTTTAATGACAAGCATTTCAGAAGTACAAGAGTGGCAGCAAGACCAACCAGTTTTTCCAGATATATTGATGTGAACCTGACCCTACTCCTTTAGAAGACAGCCTGTTCATTTTTAAATAGCTTTAACCCAAACTGTTCTATGACCATTGTTTCAAGAGACATTAACACAGTTCTGTAAATAGAAGTGTCTATGGACAAATAAGTTTGGGAAATGTGGCATACTGTATCCTTTTCTTAACATTTGCATATTAAAGACTCTGAGATATCCTGCAGTAAAGACATAAGATACCTTGTTTAAATTAACATGTTACAGTATTCTGCAGAACACTGGTTTGGATAAAACTGTTGAGCAGTTCTTCCTTGTAAGTGCTGAGCTTCCTCTCTGAAACCTCCTACCATTGTTTTTTCCTCCCCTGTAGCTAATAAGAAAAAGTATAACACCCGGCCGGGCACGGTGGCTCACGCCTGTAATCCCAGCACTTTGAGAGGCTGAGACAGGTAGATCACCTGAGATCAGGAGTTCGAGACCAGCCTGGCCAACATAGTGAAACCCCGTCTCTACTAAAAATACAAAAATTAGCCTGATGTGATGGCAGGTGCCTGTAATCCCAGCTACTTGGGAGGCTGAGGCAGAAGAATCACTTGAACCCGGGAGGCGGAGGTTGCAGTGAGCTGAGATCGCGTCATTACACTCTAGCCTGGGGGACAAGAGCGAGACTTCATCTCAAAAAAAAAAAGAATAAGTATTACCACCTTTTTCATGTGGCAGATGTTTAGCTATTTGGGGGGAACTTTCATGGCTCTTCCCTAATCATCAAGTATTCAAGTTAAAGATTCTCGGTTCCTGTAATGGTTCCTCACCAGGCGTAATTTGTCCTTTTACCATCCTACTTTCTCTCTTCTGAAAAACATTCTTTATCTGAAATACAGCAATTAATATTAAGATATCTTAATATGAAATACCTGGAGTCAAATATAACATTCCAAAGTAGTCTGACTGGAAGAACTAGCACCTGCCTTTCTTCAAACAATGCACTTCTGTTAATGCAGTGTAAGGTAACATGAGTTGTTTTTGGAAACTACGTCATAATGTAAGCTTATATTCTAGCACTTATCACTTAATGACAGGGATACATTTGAGGAATGCATTGTTAGGCAATTTTGTCATTATGCAAACATCATAGAGTGTACTTACACAAACCTATGGTATAGCCTACTACACATCTAAACTATGTGGTGTAGACTGTTTCTTCTAGGCTAAAAACCTGCACAGCGTGTTACTGTGCTGAATGCTGTAGGCAATTGTAACACAATGGTATTTGTATATTTAAACATATCTAAACATAGAAAAGGTACAAAAACTTTACACATTATATAGATGTATCAAATTATATGTATTCTGAAAATGTCTATATTATGTATCAATTTTTAAAAAAGTGAATGACATAATAATTCTTTTGAAAAAAATGTGGACACACAAATTGGAAAAGAGGTATAAATGCAGCATTATAATCTAATTGGGACCACCATCGCATATTTGGTCTGTCATTGACTGAAACTGCAATATGCAGTTTTTCTTAACATTTGCATATTAAAGACTCTATGACTATATATGGACATATATGACTCACCATTGTAAGACATTTCGATGTTATTCTAAGTGACATGTGAAACCATTGGAAGCTTAGAACATGAGAGTGACATAATGTGATCATTTAAGATCACTTTGGCTGCTGAGGGGGAAATTATCTATAGGCAGGAAGGAAAAGAAGTAGGGAGTTCAGTTAGGAGGCTTTTGCAATAGTTCAGGCAATAGGTGGTCGTGACTGGTACAAGGTGATAGTAGTGCAAGTGGAGAGAAACAGTTTGACTTGGAATTAAACTTTAAGCTAGAACTGACAATATTAGAGTGTAGCTTGGATACACAATTTAAAAGAAAGAAAAGAGCCAGGTGTGGTGCCTCACACCTGCAATCTCAGTTCTTTGCAAGGATGAGGCAGGAAGATTCTTTGAAGTCGGGAGTTCAAGACCATTCTAGGCAATATAATGAGACTCCCTCTCTACAAGAAATAAAAATTAAAAAATTAGCCAGGTGTGGTGGTGTGCACCTGTAACCCCAGCTTCTCAGGAGGCTGAGGCAGAACAATCCCTTGAGCCCAGGTGCTTGAAGCTGCAATGAGCTATGATGACACCACTGTACTCCAGCCTGGACAATAGGACCCTGTCTCAAAAAGAAAGAAGGAGGGAGAGAGAGAGAGAGAGAGAGAGGAAGGAAGGAAGGAAGGAAGGAAGGAAGGAAGGAAGGAAGGAAGGAAGGAAGGAAGGAAGGAAGGAAGGAAGGCAGGCAGGAAGGCAGGAAGGCAGGGAGGGAGGGAGAAGGGAGGGAGGGAGGGAAAGAAAGAAAGAAAAGAAAGAAAAAAGAAAGAAAGAAAGAAAGAAAGAAAGAAAGAAAGAAAAGAAAGAAAGAAAGAAAGAAAAAGAAAAAGAAAGAAGGAAGGAAGGAAAGAAGGAAAGGAAAGGAAAGAAGGAAGGAAGGAAGGAAAGAAAGAAAGAAAAAGAGAAAGAGAAAGGAAAGGAAAGAAAAGGAAAAGGAAAACTCACTCCTAGATTTGGTCCTAAGTAGTAAGGATGAATCATGATGCAATTTTCTAAAAATAGCAAAGACTAGGATAAGAAAAGTTTTCTGGTATGAGTTTTGTTTTGGATATGTTGAGCTTCTACCCATGCTAATGGGTATCCATTAGAGACATTAAGTTATCAGTTTCATATATGAGTCTGAAGATCAGGTAAGAGGTTGGAGCTAGAAACATAAACTTGAGAATCATCAGCATATATATGGTATTTAAAGCCATGAAACTGGAAGAGATTTCCCAAGAAGTGAATGTGTATAGAGAAACGATGAGCAAGAAGGACAGTTTGACAAGAATAAGGGGCAAAGAGGTAAAATATACAGTCAAAGGAAGCTAGGGATCAGATCATGTAGGTCCGGGTATGCTGGTGTGCACCTGTAGTCCCAGCTACTCTGAAGGCTGAGGTAAGGAGGATTGCTGGAGCCGAGGAGTTTGAGGCTACAGTGAGTGATGATCACACCACTGCACTCCAGCCTGGCCCATAGAGTGAGACCCCATCTCTAAAAAAGAGAGAGAGAGAGAGAGAGAAATGGTCAAGGAATGAGTGAGCTTGGGGGCCCTCCAACATTGGAGGCTTGGAGAAGAGGAGGATGCAGCAAACGCAATGAGATGGGCGACTTATGAAATATGAGGAAACTCAGTAGAATGCAATTTAATACTATGTGTTATAATTAGATAAAAAACAATTTTTATCTTTGACCTAAAGAAAGTACTTTTTCCTGTTAGTAGACCTGGGCTCTGGTAATTTCTATGTTTGTTTGCCTGAATCCTTTTTCCTCCAGAATTTAATTCAATTTGATGGTCCTTCCGTCTTTTTTCTTTTTTTTCTTTTTGAAACAGGGTCTCACTCTGTCACCCAAGCTGAGTGAAGTGATGTGATCATGGCTCGCTGCAGCCTCAACCTCCAGCGCTCAAGCAATCCTCCCTCCTCAGCCTCCCTAGTAGCTGGAACTACAGGATGTGCCACCATGACCAACTAGTTTTTTTTTTTTTTGTCAAGACTGGGCCTCACTATGTTGCCCAGGCTGGTCTTGAACTCACAAGTGATCCCCCTACCTCGGCCTCACAAAATGCTGAGATTACAGGTGTGAGCCACTGTGCCCAGCCACATTGATCATTTTCTTCTCCTTTGACCAATAAGTTACAACTACACTAGCAATCTTTGCTTCTGAAACATGCCAAGATTATTCCTGACAAGATCTTTCCACTGCCTAGAATATTGTTTCCCCTGATCTTGGGTTGACTCTTATTGTCACTCAGTCCTTAGGTCACCTCTTCATCACCTATCTCTCCATTTGAAATAGCTATCTAGCATACCCTGGACAAATACACATTTCTGAGGAACAAAAGGCAATGGAGTCAGTTCAACTAGCAAATATTTTTTGAGCACTTGCTATGTTCTAGATAAACAAAAAAGACAAGGATGAATGAAACACAATTCTTGCCATCCATGAGCTCAAAAGGTTTTCAATTTCCAAAAATTTTTTATCAAAAGCTTTGTGTTTTTCTAACTGTAGTATCTGACTCTCAATCTTTTGCTGTCTTATCTTCTACAATCACTTTTGGTGTTTCCCACATCCACTGACAAAAACCATTAACATCCAGGACTCACAATTCTTTGACCTCTTTTGAAATTCCATGACCTCCATTTCACCTAAGATAACAATCATCCTCAGACTAAGCTATATGTCAAACTTAAATATGCCTTGAAAAATGCTACCTGCAAATCTCCATTTTAAAAATATTCTCTGATATTTATCTTCTGCACGTTTACTTTTCTCCTTCCTCTTAATCGAACTCACTGTTTGTTTTTATTGTAATCTCCAATTGACATGTCTCACTTCTCTCAGATTACATTCCAGTATGGTTTCATTTGTCTTGAAACTAACCTGGACACCATTATTTTAGCTCTTTGTTTGCTACCACCTCAAAATGTTCCCCTTTCTTGACTTTCATCATTTCTGCTAATCTGTACCACTACACAAATCTATATATTATTTCTATTCCTGTTTCTGGGCTGTCTGGATATTATTTCTGTTCCTGTTTCTGGACTGTCTGGAACTGCAGGAGAATATCACAAGGGTATGATTATGTGGTTCAAAACTCAATACCGTCTACCGATTTTCCAAATTAGGAACATAGGCATTATCCATTGACTCTAGTAACAAGTCTTGAAACCTACCTACTAAATAGGTTTCAAATCTGTCCGCTTCTATCCTTTCCTATTGCCACTATCAAAATCACCATTATATCTCTAGATTATTACAACAACCTTTTAGGCTTAATCTATTTTTTCTTAAAACTGTTATCAGTGTGATATATTTTAAAATGTAAATCATATAGCTCATCTATGTAACAACCCTTCATTGCTCCCTACTTTAAGGATAAACTTCCAACTCTGTAATAAGATCAACAATGCCCTATCTGCCCTGGCCCCTACCTACCTATCTAGCCTTATCTTTGCTATGGCCCTAGTCAAGTTGCATATATGCAACACATATACACACAGATTTGTTGAGATCAGGATTTGTTGCAGTCAGGATTGCATTACATCTATAGAATAGATCTTTTCCAATATTGAGTCTTTCAAACTTGCTTTTCTCTTTCTAATTTCTTAAGATGAGTTGATTTTTCAGCCTTTATTCTTTTTATAATATGTGTATTTAGGCGATTAATTTTTTAAATTTGATTAATTTTTCTGTGATCACAACTTGAGCTGCAACCTATTGGACATTTCTCCTTTTACCTCTATTCTATAGCTCCAACTTTTCATCATATTTGTTTAAAACCTCATTTAAATGTCACCACTTCTATGGGGCCTTTTGTGATCCACCTCTGGGATATACACATGCTCCTACCTCTCAACTTCAGTAGAGCTCTATTTGTTATTTGGTGAAGACATTCATAATTTTCTATCTTGTAGCACAGGCATATTGTACAGTTTCATTTCCTTTGCTCAACTGCAGGATTCTATTAGTTTTGATGTGCTGCATTTTCATTACAATGCAATTTTTAAATACAATCCAGTTTGTTTTTGAGATGGAGTCTCACTACGTTGCCCAGGCTGGCTGCAGTGCAGTAGCTTGATCTTAGCTCACTGCAACCTCCGCCTCCCAGGTTCAAGTGATTCTCCTGTCTCAGCCTCCCAAGTAGTTGGGATTACAGGCACTCACCACTATGCCCGGCTAAGTTTTGTATTTTTAGTAGAGGTGGGGTTTCACCATGTTGGCTAGGCTGGGTCTTGAACTCCTGACCTCAAGTGATCCACCCAACAGTTTTAAAGGATTTCTAAGTTATTTTGGATTTTCTCTTTATCTATGGGTTATTTAGAAGTGCATTGCTTAATTTCTAAGAATATCAAAGATGTTCCAAATTATTCTTTTTAAATTAATATCTGCCTTAATTCTACTGTGATCAGAGAACACATTCTGAGGGAAATACAATCCTATGAAATGTGTTGAGGAAACAAATTTGTTTTATAGTTCTTCTTCTTCTTTTCTCCTTCTCCTTCTCCTTCTCCTTCTCCTTCTTCTTCTTCTTCTTTTTCTGACAAGGTCTTGTTCTGTTGCCCAGGCTGGAGTGCAGTGGTGCAATCATGGCTCACTGCAGCCTCAATTTCCTTGTGCTCAAGCAATCCTCTCACCTCAACCTCTCAAGTAGCTAGGGTCACAGGTGTGTGTCACCATACCTAGCTAATTTTTTAAATTTTTTTGTAGAGACCAGGTCTCACTATCTTGAATAGGTTGTTCTCCAACTCCTGAGCTCAAGAGGTCTTCCCACCTTGGCCTCCCAAAAAGCTGGGATTACAGGCATGAGTCACTGCATCTGGCCTATGATTTAGTATTCTATCCAGATAAATTTATGTAAATATTGCATGTATACTTGAAAAAAAGAATACGTATTTTACCAGGTATGGTGACTCGCACTTGTAATCCCAGCTACTTGAGAGGCTGAGGTGGGAGGATAGCTCGAGCCCAGCAGTTCAGGGCTGCAGTGAGCTATAATTGCACTACTACACTCCAGCCCATGCAATAGAGCAAGTCCCCCTCTAAAAAAAAAAAAAAAAAAAAATTTATTTTGTTGTGCGCCATGTTCTATATGTCAACTAGAGCAAATGTCTCCTAATATAATTGAAGATTTGTCTATTTCTGTCAAATTTGGTTTATATATTTTGAGGCTATATTTTAGGTACATATAGATTTTACATTGTTATATGATATATGGCAAATTAATCCTTTATCATTATATCATACCCCTCTTTATCTCTACAAAGCTTCTTACCTAAAATTTACTTTATCTCATATTAATGTAGCTGAACCCATTTTCCTTTACATTTTTATGAGATATCTTTTTCAATCCTTTTACTTTACATATTTCTGTGATTTTATCTTCAAGGTGTGGTTTCTTGTAGGCACCATGTAGGTTTTCTTTTTTAAAAATTCAGGCTATCGGCCAGGCGCAGTGACTCACGCCTGTAAACCCAGCATTTTGGGAGGCTGAGGTGGGTGGATCACCTGAGATCAGGAGTTTGAGACCAGCCTGACCAACATGGTGAAACCCCATCTCTACTAAAAATACAAAAAATTAGCCTGGCGTGGTGGCAGGTGCCTGTAATCCCAGCTACTCGGGAGGCTGAAGCAAGAGAATCGCCTGAACCTGGGAGGTGGAGGTTGCAGTGAGCCAAGATCACACCACTGCACTCCAGCCTGGGCAACAAGAGCAAAACTTTAAAAAAAAAAAAAAGAAAAAAAAATTCAGGCTATCGTAGTCTTCCACCTGGAATATTTAGTCTGTTTACATTAGGTAGAATTATTGATAATATTTAGGTTTTATCTACCATCTTATTATTTGTTTTCTACTTAACCTCTTTTATATTCCTTTGACTTTTCTTTCTTTCTTTCTGTCCTTTTTTTTTTTTTTTTTTTTGAGACAGTCTTGCTCTGTCACTCAGGCCGGAGAGCAGTGGTGTGATCTCGGCTCACTGCAACCTCCACGTACCGGGTTCATGCAATTCTCCTGCCTCAGCCTCCCAAGTACCTGGGATTACAGAAATGTGCCACCATGCCCAGCTAATTTTTGTATTTTTAGTAGAGACAGGGTTTCACTATGTTGGTCAGGCTGGTCTCAAACTCCTGACCTCAAGTGATCCACCCACCTCGGCCTTCCAAAGTGCTAGGATTATAGGCATGAGCCACCATGCCCGGCCCTGGTTTTCTTTTATACGTTCTTTTTGGATTAATCAAATATTTAGTTTCATTACCCCACTATTAACTTTTTCTATTATATATTCTTTTTTTTAATTAAGTGATTACCCTTGGGTTGTTACATACATCCTGAACTTCTTATAGTAAGTATACATGATTAATTTAACCACTTCCCTAGCAATGCTCAGATTTTAGAACATTATAATTCCTTTAGTCTCTTCTACCTTTTGTTTGTTTTCATGTATTTAAATCCTAAACATATTTTACGCCCCACAAGACAATATATTAGTGTTGCATATCCTCAATATTCATTTAGATTAATCCATATACTTACTCTTTCTATTGTCTTTCACTCCTTACTGAATTTCTAGGCTTTTATCTGAAATTATTTTCCTTCTGCCTGAAGAACTATTTTTTATAGTAATTTTAGTGTAATTCTGCTTAGGAAGTATTCTCTGTTCTTGCTATTCTGACATTTTCATTTCTCCTTCATTTTTGCAGGATATTTTTGCTGGGTGTATTTTCTGGGTCTGTACTTCTAGATTAGCAGTTACTTTTTTCACTACTTATATTCTCACTGTCACCATTTTTTTGAAAGTCAGCACCAAATCAATTAAAAACTGAAGGTAATATTTCTCGCCATCAGGATGTTATAAATTTTTTTCTTTGACCTTGGTTTTTATTAGTGTTACTGTAATGTGCCAAGATAAACACGACTTTCTTTATATTCAACCTGCTTGGGGTTTTCAGGAATTCATGTATCAGTGGCTTTATGTCTTTCATTAGTTTTGGGAAAATTTTAGTCATTTACTTTTCAAAGATTATCTCTTCCCTATTCTCTCTTTCTCTCTCTGCTCTCCTTTTGGAATTCCAATTATATTAAGTTAGATTTGTTCATGTTATTCCTTATGTTTCTTATGTTCTTTTTTACATCTTCCATGTTTTTCCCTCTCTGAGTGTCAGCTCTGTGGTAAGGCAGTCTTGAGGACTTGCTTCTGCTGGAAGGAACGGATCTGACTTGGAGAACCTCAAAAAAGCTCTATCACTGGGTATTCATGAAAAGAATAGCAATTAGAAGCAATCTGCTCAAAGTCAGCTTTGCAACTGCTTAGGGCTGCAATATAGGTTGAAATACCAAGAGACTAGCAAATATTTTATAGGGTTACATGAGAAACATGAGAGCCAGGGGGACTTTGATAAGCTCTATAATATGTCTATAATATTCCTGGGGATTTAGAAGTTTGTGTGCAAGTTCAAGGCTGCATGCATGTTCAGGAAACACCAACAGGAGCCTCAGTTACTTATTCATCTCTTACTGACCTTGGAGCTCAGTGTGAGCAGGAAATCAAACCTAAGGCAAATTTGTAAACTGCCTGAACTTTGAAGGCATGTGGAAACTCACAGTTTCCCTAAGCCAGGTGCAGAAGACTTACTTATTCAAATCGTTTAAGAAAACCTTCTAACCAGTCATTGTCTGACCCCTGAAGTATGTAAACACAGGGCAACCCCTGGGAAGTTAGGCTTAAAAATAGAAACAAGAATTTTTTAAAAAGTAAGCATAGATTTCTGCGGCAGCATACTGCAGGGACTCTATAGAACTAGCCTAGGTAAATTGCTAAACAGACAACAACAAACCCTGGTGTGGGTGGCATAATAAAATTTCAGAGTCATTAAAATATTCTGATATTTAGCAAAAAAAAAATTATCTAAAAGGTATAATTTTTGACAGAAAAGTACAACACATGCAAAGAAACAGGAGACTGTGGCCCATACTATCCGAAGAGCATACTTAGTAGAGACAACCTTTAAATCAGCTTATTATAAGTATGTTTGGAAAATTAAAGAAAACCACTTTTAAATAATTTAAAACAAATATGAAAACAATGGCTCATTAGACAGACAATATCAATAGAAAGATAGAAATTACAGAAAAGAACCAAAGAGAAACTCTGGAATTAAAAAGTATAGTAACAAATAAAAAACTTAATAGAAGTTTCAACAGCAAGTTTAGGCTGAAAAACGGAATCAGTGAACTTGAAGATAGGTCAATAGACATTATCCAGTCTAAAGAAACAAACAAACCAAAGAACTTTAAAAAAGGAACAGAGTGTCACTGGGTGCCCCAGCACTTTGGGAGGCTGAGGCGGGCAGATCACGATCGAGACCATCCTGGCTAACATGGTGAAACCCCGTCTCTACTAAAAATACAAAAAATTAGCTGGGAGTGGTGGTGGGTGCCTGTAGTCCCAGCTACTTGGGAGGCTGAGGCAGGAGAATGGCATGAACCCAGGAGGTGGAGCTTGCAGTGAGCCGAGATTGTGCCACTGCACTCCAGCCTGGGCGACAGAGTGAGACTCCGTCTCAAAAAAACCAAAAAGGAGCAGAGTGTCAGAAACAATGAAAAACAATTGGCATGCCAACATATGCAAAATGGAAGTTCCAAAAGGAGAGAAAGGAGAAAGAAGAAAAATAAACTATTGAAGATATAGTAGCTGAAAATGTCCCAAGTTTGCTGGAAAATATTAATCTACACATCCAAAAAGTTTAAAGAACTCCAAGTAGCCTAAATATAAAGAGTTCCACACCTAGACATATCATAGTCAAACCATCAAAAGTCAAGTAAAAAGAGAAAATCTTAGAAGTAGCAAAAAGAAAAACTATTATTATTCACATATGAGAAATAGTAAGATTAACAACTTACTTCATATCAGAAATAATGGAGGTCAGAAGTCAATAAATTGACATATTCAAAGTGTTGAAAGAAAAAGAAGAAATTGACCACCAAGAATTATGTAACCAGAAAAACTATTCTTCAAAATTGAAAGCAAAATAAAGACATTACCAGATAAAGAAAGATTAAGATAGTTTGTCACTAGCATACCTGTCCTATGAGAAATTCTAGCTGGCTGTGGTAGCTCATGCCCGTAATTCCAGCACTTTGGGAGGCTGAGGTGGGAAGATTGTTTGAGGTCAGAAGTTCAAGACCAGCCTGGCCACTATGGTGAAATCCCATCTCTACTAAAAATACAAAAATTATCAGGGCATGCTAGTGCACGCCTTTAATCCCAGCTACAGGAGAATAGATCGAACCTGGGAGGCAAAGATTGCAGTGAGCCGAGATTGCGCCACTGTACTCCAGCTTGGGTGACAGAACAAGATTCTGGTTTTTTGTTTGTTTGTTTGTTTGTTGTTGTTGTTTTTTTGTTGTTTTTTAAATAAATTCTAAAGAAAATCATTCAGACTGAAAAGAAATGAAACTAGAAGATAGTACTTGAATCCCTACAAAGAAATAGCATCAATAAAGGTAATTATATAGATAAATATAAGAAATAGTATATATACTTTTTACTTTTTTCTTCTCTAAATGGAGTTAAAAGACAATTGAATAAAAACAATAATCATATGTTTATTTTGGGATTATAACATATATAAATATAATTTCTATTACAACAATACAAAGGAGGGGAGAGAAAATGATGCTATATTGGAACAAAGTTTCTATAAAGTTAGTATTAATCAAAGCTAGATTGTTTCAAATTAGCATGTATATTGCAATTCCTAGAGCAACCACTAAGAATATTACTCAAAAAAATAGCGCTAAAACACCAACAAAGTAAAGTGGTGCAATATAAAATACATATTTAACACAAAGGAAGGCTGTAAAGAAGCAATACAGCAACCAAAAACATGATACATGTAGAACACAACCAAATGACAGCTATAAATCCAACCATTAAATATAAACCATTTAAGTCCAACATTAAATGTAAATGGAGTAAACCCTTTAATCAGAAGGGAAAAATTGTCACATTGGATGAAAAAACAAGATCCAACTACATGCTATCGACCCCTCCTCATCAGCAAAATGAGGAGAAAATCTTAGGAGTGAGCCCTAGGTTACCTAAAAATTTCTTTGCATTCTAGAATTCCTTAATTCTATCAAAAACAGTGGTTTTCCTCCAAAATAGAAGATTAGCCAACATCACACTACTCCAAGTGTAGGTCTAAAAGGAATTGACCAGCCTGGGCAACATGAAAAAAGAAAAAAAAAAAAAGAAACCTGTATTTACAAATAATTCAACAATTATCCAAGTGTGGTGGTGTGTACCTGTAGTCCCAGCTACTTGAGAGATTGAGGTGGGAGGGTCACTCAGGCCTGGGAGGCAGAGGTTGCAGCGAGCCACTGCACTCCAGCCTAGGGCGGCAGAGCAAGACCCTGTCTCAACAGCAACAAAAAAGGGAATTGAGAAAATCCAATCATGAACCACCTAGAGGATTCCATTGGTTACTTCAGGTATGCCCTATGTAAATGGAGAGGATGAAGTAAAGTTACAAAGTCATTTATTCGGTGTATGCCTCATGGAGTAGTTATTTCCTGTCATAGCTGAAGCGTGAATCAGCCTTATGTTCCTGGTCTCCAGACCCTATTTTCCTGCCTCACCACCACTTACCCAAAGTCAACCAATCAGTGCTGCAGTCTATTTCCTTTGGGTTGGGGATCTCCTCAGTTTCCTCCCTTCATGGTTGCCAGAAAGATGTTACCAGAAAGGGGTCCCAAGTCAGACCCCAAGACAGGGTTCCTGGGTCTGACGAAAGAAAGAATTTAGAGTGAGTCCATAGAGTAAAGTGAAAACAAGTTCATTAAGAAAGTAGAGGAATAAAAGAATGGCTACTCCGGAGACATAGCATAAAAATGGGCTGCTGGGTGCCCATTTTTATGGTTCTTTCTTTCTCTCTCTTTCTTTCTTTCTTTCTTTCTTTCTTTCTTTCTTTCTTTCTTTCTTTCTTTCTTTCTTTCTTTCTTTCTTTCTGTCTCTTTCTGTCTTTCTTTCTGTCTTTCTTTCTGTCTTTCTTTCTGTCTTTCTCTCTTTCTTTCTCTCTTTCTGTCTTTCTCTCTTTCTGTCTTTCTATCTTTCTATCTTTCCGTCTTCCTTTTTTTTTTTTTTTTTTTTGAGTCGGAGTCTCGCTCTGTCACCCAGGCTGGAGAGAAGTGGCATGATCTCGGCTCACTGCAAGCTCCACCTTCCGAGTTCACATCATTCTCCTGCCTCAGCCTCCCGAGTAGCTGGGACTATAGGCGCCCGCCGCCACGCCCGGCTAATTTTTTTTTTTTTTTTTTTTTTTGTATTTTAGTAGAGACAGGATTTCACCATGTTGGCCAGGATGGTCTCGATCTCCTGGCCTCATGATCCACCCGCCTCAGCCTCCCAAAGCGCTAGGATGACAGGCGTGAGCCACTGCGCCCAGGCTTATTTCTTTATTATATGCTAAACAAAGGGTGGATTATTCATGCTTCTCTTTTTTAGACCATATAGAGAACTTCCTGATACTGTCATGGCATTTGTAAACTGTCATGGCACTGGTGAGAGTGTAGCAGTGAGGACAACAAGAGGTTACTCTTGTCACCATCTTGGTTTTGCTGGATCAAATGGTAGATCTACTTTTAGTTCTTTAGAAATCTTCATACGGTTTTCCATAAAGGTTGTACTAATTTATATTCCCACCAGCAGTGTATAGTAATTCCCTTTTTACCACCTCCACCAACATCTATAAACATTAAGTTTATTAATAGCTGTATGTTTTTAGTAGACGATCTTTATCATTTTGAAGCAGTTCCCTTCTAGTCCTGCTTTCTTGAAAGTTTTTTTTTTTTCAGTGTTAATTTTTTTTTTATCAGTGTTAAATTTATGAGTGTTAAATTTTGTCAAATTTTTTCCTGGTTTGATTAATATGATCATGTAACTTTTCTTGTTTAGCCTGTTAATATGGGGTATTTAACCCATGGGCTTTTTTTTTTTTTTTTTTTTTTTTTTTTGAGACAGGGTCTGGAGTGCATCCTGGAGTGCAGTCATGTGATCATAGCTCACTGTAACCTATAACTCCTGGGCTCAAGCAATTTTTCTGCCTCAGCCTCCTGAGTAGCTGGGGTTACAGGCACATACCACCACGCCTGGCTATATGTTTTTATTCTTTCAAAGAGTTAAGGTCTTGCTATGTTTCCCAGGCTGGTCTTAAACCCCTGGCCTCAAGTGATCCTTCCACTTCAGCCTCCCAAAGTGTTGGTATCACAGGTGTGAGCCACTGCACCCAGCCCCATTGACTTTTTTTTTTTTTCCCTTTTTTTTTTTTTGAGACAGTGTCTCACTCTGTCACCCAGGCTAGAGTACAGTGGCATGATCTCGGCTCACTGAAACCTCTGCCTCCCAGGTTCAAGCGATTCTCCTGCCTCAGTCTCCTGAGTAGCTGGGATTACAGATATCCACAACCATGCCTGGCTAATTTTTTTATTTTTGGTAGAGATGGGGTTTCACCATGTTGGTCAGGCTGGTCTTGAACTCCTGACTTCATGATCTGCCTGCCTCGGCCTCCCAAAGTGCTGGGATTACAGGAGTGAGCCACCATGCCAAGCCTGCCCCATTGACTTTTAATGTAATTCTGATATGTTAGGACTTATGTCTGCCATTTTATTTTTTTTCTGCATGTTCTATTTGTCTTTTTCTGCCTTCCTGTGGATTACGTCAACTTTTTTTTTCTTAAGAATTCTGTTTTATCTGTATTATTTGTGAGTACATCTCTTTATGCAACTTTTTAAAGTGATTGCTCTAGGCATTACATTCCATTACACACACACACACACACACACAGATTTGCCTCTTGCAAAATACATATTTGTTGATGTTTTACATTTGAATAAAATATTAGGTAGTGTCCTTAAAAATTGGGAAATTTATGTCAGCTGATCAAACTTCAGAGAAAGATCTCCCCATATTTAGGGTTATCTCTCACATCAAGAAAAATATAAATTAGCTGCAAGGTCGAGATATATTTTAGGCTATTGGAATTGGCATCCCCAAAGAGGTTGCTATGAGGACTGAACAAGGGTGGAATGCTAAATATTTAACATTAAGAAGGCCAAGCAATAATTAAGCATAACAAACATCAGCCATGGTGCTGGAGCAAGGTCATAAAGGCCCCCTGCTTGGCTCATTAAGTTGCTATTTTGTAGGGAAGTCCAGGGGGTGCCTGGCAGGAAGAGGCACAGGGCTGCCAAGGTAGCTTTGGGTAATGGCTGTTTTACCAATGAGAAAACAGAGAAAATCCAATATGTACTATGATGGCATAGGCCTTAGGATTGAAAATATTATTGTAGGTAAAATACTTAACACAAAGCCAGCACTTAGTAAGTGCTTAGTTAATGGCCATTCTTATTCTACTACTTCCTCCTTTCCCTTCCCTTTCCTCTTCCCCCTTCTTGTTTTTGTTCACTATATTGCATTACCCAAAAACAAATATCTGACCTACAATATTGAGTATAAAGTTTCTTTTCTGTCAAAATTTTTGGCCCTTCATGAAGCTAAATCAGAGGTTCCTCAACTTTCTTGAGTCTCTTTGTGTCTCAGTAACTATTTTATGCTCTAGGCCAAAAGAAATACTCAATTCTTCTATTTATTAAATAGGTAGATCCAAACAACCCACTACTGGGTATCTATTGAAAGGAAAAGAAGTCATTATATAAAAAGACAACTACACTCATATGTTTATCATGGTCCACTTCACAATTGCAAAGATACAGAATCAACCTAAATACCCATCCATGAGTGGGTAAAGAAAATGTGAGATATATATGGATAGACAGATAGATAGAGAGAGAGATAAATGATCCAGATATAGATATATAATGGAATACTACTACTCAGGCATTAAAAAGAACAAAATAGTCTTTTGTGCAACTTGGATAGAACTGGAGACGATTATCCTAAGTGAAGCAACTCAGGAATGGAAAATAAAATACCATACGTTTCTCACTTATAAGTGGGACCTAAGCTATGGGTATGCAAAGGCATACAGAGTGGTATAATGGACATTGGAGTCTCAGAAGGGGATAGGGTGGGAGAGGAGTAAGAGATGAAAAACCACCTACTGGGTACAATGTACACCATTTGGGTGATGTGTACACTAAAATCATAGATTTTACCACTATACAATTCATCCTTGTAACCAAAAATCACTTGTACTACTAAAGCTATTGAAACTAAAAATAATTTTTTTAAAGAAAGTGGCATAGAAAGTAGAGTTTCCAAGCCAGCCAGAGCAAGATGGCTGAACAAAAGCCTGCATTGATTGTCCTCCCTAGAGGAACACCAAACTGAGCAACTATCCACACAAAAAAGCACCTTCATAAAAATGAAACATTAGGTAAGTGAGCACAGTAATTGGTTTGACTTCATATTACAGAAAGAGGAACTGAAGAAGATAGGAAAGAAAGTCTTGAACTGCTGATGCCACCCTTCTTCCATCCCCTGGCAGTGACCACATGATGCAGAAAGGAAATCTGCACTTGGGGAAGGGAAAGCACAGTGATTGTGGGGACTCTGCATTGAAACTTAGTGCTTCCCTGTCACACAGAAAGTCACATTGGGCAGAAATCTGCTGGTGCCCACATAGACAGCATTTAGACCAGCTATGCCAGAGGCAAGTCATCCATCCCAGTATTTGGAACCTGAGTTCTGGCAAGTCTTGCCACCATGGGCTAAAGTGCTATGGGTCCTAAATAAACTTGAAAAGCAGTCTAGGCTTAAAGAACTGCAATTGGCCGGGCGCAGTGGCTCAAGCCTGTAATCCCAGCACTTTGGGAGGCCGAGACGGGCGGATCACGAGGTCAGGAGATCGAGACCATCCTGGCTAACACAGTGAAACCCCGTCTCCACTAAAAATACAAAAACTTAGCCGGGCGAGGTGGCAGGCGCCTGTAGTCCCAGCTACTTGGGAGGCTGAGGCAGGAGAATGGCGTGAACCCGGGAGGTGGAGCTTGCAGTGAGCTGAGATCCGGCCACTGCACTCCAGCCTGGGTGACAGAGCGAGACTCCGTCTCAAAAAAAAAAAAAAAAAAAAAAAAAAAAAAAAAGAACTGCAATTACTGGACAAGTCCTGGTGCTGTGTTGGGCTCAGAACCAATGGACTTGGGGGGGCAGGAGATCTAGTGAGACAGTAGCCAAGGCAGTCAAGGGAATGCCTGTGCCATCGTCCTCCAAACACAAGCAGTCATGCTGGCAGCTCTGGGAGAGACTTCTTTCTTCTTGAAGAGAGGAGAGAAAAGAGTAAAAATACAAACCTAAAACAACAAGAGAAAAGAAACAGATAATATACAATGGAGCTCCAATATGTGTCTGGTAGCAGACTTCTCGGCAAAAACCTTATAGGCCAGCAGAAAGTAGTGTGACATATTTAAAGGGCTGAAGGAAAATAACTTTTATTCCAGAATAGTATATCCAGCAAAAACATCTTTCAAACATGAAGGAGAAATGAAGACTTTCCCAGACAAACAAAAGCTGCAGGATTTCATCATCACTAGGCCTGTCCTACAAGAAATGCTGAAGTTCTTCAGTCCAAAAGAAGAGGATGTTAATGAGCAATAAGAAACCTCTGAAGGTACGAAACTCACTGGTAGTAGTAAATACACAGAAAAACACAGACTGTTATGACTGTAATAGTGGTGTGTAAACTACTCATATCTTCAATAGAAAGACTAAAAGATAAACCGATCAAAAATAATAACTAAAATAATGTATTAGTCCATTCTTGTATGGCTCTAAAGAAATGCCTGGGACTGGGTAATTTACAAAGAAAAGAGGTTTAATTGGCTCACAGTTCCACAGGCTTTGGAGCAGGAGGAAGAGAGAATTGGGGAGGTGCCATACACTTTTAAACAACCAGATCTCATGAGAACTCTATCACAAGAACAGCACCAAATGGGGAAGTCTGCCCCGATGATCTAATCACCTCCCACCTGGCCCCTCCTCCAACACTGGGGATTACAATTTGACATGAGATTGGGCAGGGACATAAATCCAAACCATGTCAAATAACTTTTTAAGACATAGACAGTACAAAAAGATATAAATAGAAACAACAAAAAGTTAAAAAGTTGGGTGATGAAGTTAAAGTGTTGAGTTTTCATTAGTATGCTCTTGGCTTGTTAGTTCTTTTTGTTGTTTATGTAATTAGTGTTGAGTTGTCATTAGTTTAAAATAATAGATTATGAGATATTTGCAAGCATCATTGCATACCACCAGAGAAAATCACCTTCAGTAAAAGGAAGACAGGGAGAAAGAAAGGAAGGAAGAGCAGGCAACAAACCAGAAAACAAGTAACAAGATGGCAGTAGTAAGTTCTTATCGATAATAACATTGAATGTAACTGGACTAAACTCTCCAATCAGAAGAGATAGAGTGACAGAATTGATTAAAAAACAAAAAACAACAACAAAAAAGTAAAAAAATAAAAACAACCAAGACCTAGGATATGTCGCCTGCAAGAAACACATTTTACCTATAAAAACATACATAGACTGAATATAAAGCGATGGAAAAAGATATACCATGCAAGTGAAAACCAAAAAAGAGAAGGAGTAGCTAGACTTACATCAGACAAAATACATTTCAAGACAAAAACTATGAAAAGAGACCAAGAAGGTAATTATAAAATGATAAAAGGGTCAATTCAGCAAGAGGATATAACAATTGAAACTACATACGCACCCAATAATGGAGCACTAGACATATAAAGCAAATATTGTTAGCAATAAAGAGAGATATAGACTTCAATACAATAATAGCTGGAGAGTTAAACACCCCACTTTCAGCATTGGACAGATCAACCAGAAAGAAAATGAAAAGAGGAACATCAGACTTAATCTGCACTGCAGGCCAAAGGGACCTAATAAGCATCTACAGAACAGTTCATCATATGGCTGCAAAATAAACACTCTTCTAAGCACATGGATAATTATCAATGATAGGCTATATGTTAGGCCACTAAACAAGTCTTTAAATATCAAAAAAATTGAAATTATATCAAGTATATTATCTGACCACAATGGAATTAAACTAGAAATTAATAACAAGAAGAATTTTGGAAACTATACAAACACACAGAAATTAAACAATATACACTTGAATGACCAGGAGATCAATGAAGAAATTAAGAAGAAAATTTAAACATTTATTGAAACAAATAATAATGGAAACATAATGTACCAAAACCTATGGGATATAGGAAAAGCAGTACTAAGTGGAAAGTTTATAGCTATAAGTGCCCACATCAAAAAAGTAGGAAAACTTCAAATTAAAAAAAAATGGTTTATCTTAAAGAACTAGAAAAGCAAGAGTAAACTAAACCCAAAATTAGTAGAGAAAATATAATAAAGATAAAAACAACCAAATAAAATTGAAACAAAGAATACAAAAGATCCACAAAATGTAAAGTTGGTGTTTTAAAAAGAGAAAGTCAAAC
The DNA here is from genome assembly GCF_043159975.1 of Macaca nemestrina. Lineage (NCBI taxonomy): Eukaryota > Metazoa > Chordata > Mammalia > Primates > Cercopithecidae > Macaca > Macaca nemestrina. The sequence continues at coordinate 161,857,988 of NC_092126.1, read as the reverse complement.
CTTTAGTCAGACTTAAAAAGAGAGAGAAAGAAGATCTAAATAAATAAAATTAGAAATGGAAAAAGGGGCATTAAAACTAATACCACAGAAATTAGGAGGATTATTAGAGGCTATTGGGAACAATAGCCTCTAATAATTGGGGTCATTCAAGTGTATATTGAGAGCAGTAGCCTCTAATAAATTGGAAAAATCAATATATTGGAAAAACCAAGAAGAAATGTATAAATTCCTTGACACTACAGCCTACCAAGATTTAACTATGAAAAAATTCAAAACCTGAACAGAGCAATAACAAGTAACAAGATCAAAGCTGTAATAAAGTCTCCCAGCAAAGGAAAGCCTGGGCCGCTGGGTTTTCTGCTGAATTTTACCAAACATTTAAAGAAGAATGAATAGAAGTGCTATTCAAACTATTCCAAAAAAATAGGTGAGGAGTAAATACTTACAAACTTATTCTATGAGGCTAGTATTACCCTGATACCAAAATTAGACAAAGACACATCAAAAAGAGAAAACTACAGGCCAATATCCCTCATGAACATTGATGCAAAAATCCTTAACCAAGTACTAGCAAACTGAATTAAACAACACATTTAAAAGATCATTTTTTGTGACCAAATGGGATTTATCCCACGGATGCAAGGATGGTTCAACAAATGCAAATTAATCAATGTGATACATCTTATCAACAGCATGAAGGACGAAAACCAAATGATCTTTAAACTAGAAATCAATAACAAGAGCAATTTTGGAAAATATTCAAACACATGGATATTAATGCACTTGAATGACCAGTAGGTCAATGAAGAAATCAAGAAGATAAAAAAATTAAGAAGCTAAAAACCTTCAAAAAATTGAATATAGAACAAACATAACTCAACACAACAAAAGCCATATATGACAAACTCACAGCTAGTATCATACTGAATGAGGAAAAACTGAAAACCTTTCCTCTGAGATTTGGAACATAACAAGGATACCCACTGTCACGACTGTTATTCAACATAGTACTGGAAGTCCTAGCTAGAGCAATTAGACAAGATAAAGAAATAAAGGACATCCAAATTGGAAAGGGAGAAAACAAATTATTCTTGTTTGTAGGTGGTATGATCTTATATTTGGAAAGACCTAAAGACTCCACCAAGAAACTATTAAAACTAACAGACAAATTCAGTAAAGTTGCAGGATACAAAATCAACATATAAAAATTGGTAGCAGTTCTATATATCAAAAGTAAACCATCTGAAAAAGAAATCAGGAAACGAATCTCACTTACAATAGCTACAAATGAAATGAAATACTTAAGAATTAACTTGACCAAAGAAGTGAAAGATCTCTACTTTGAAAACTACAAAGGGGTGATCAAGATGGCTGACTAGAAGCAGCTGGTGTGTGTGGCTCTCATGGAGAGTGATATGGTTTGGCTGTGTCCTCATTCAAATCTCAACTTGAATTGTATCTCCCAGAATTCCCACATGTTGTGGGAGGGACCCAGGGGGAAGTAATTGACTCACAGGAGCCAATCTTTCCTGTGCAATTCTCATGATAGTGAATAAGTCTCATGAAAACTGATGGGTTTATCAGAGGCTTCTGCTTTCGCTTCCTCCTCGTTTTTCTCTTGCCACCTCCAGGTAAGAAGTGCCTTTCACCTCCCTCCATGATTCTGAGGCCTCCCCAGTCATGTGGAACTGTAAGTCCAATTAAACCTCTTTTTCTTCCCAGTCTTGGATATGTCTTTATCAGCGGCATGAAAACAAACTAATACAGAGAAGAATGGAAAAGGCAAATAAATACAGTACCTTGAACTAAAACATCCAGGTATATGCATCAGGACTAATCAAGGAAACAACTCAACCCATGGAGCAAGGCAGGATGATGGCCCACCTGGGAGAGATACAGAGCCAGGGGACCCTCCCCAACTCAGGAAAGCAGTGAGTAAATGTGCAACCCTGGGAACCCACACTTCTCCCTTGGATCTTTACAACCCTTGGGTTGAACTCTCTCCACCAGGGCCTTCAGTCTGACACACAGAGCTATGTGGAGTCTTGGCAGAGCAGCCACTCAGGCACATGAAGATATCTGGGAGCCTTGGTTACCTGGGCTTTCCAGGATTCACAGCAAAAGTAACTGCAACTCCAGCAAAGTGGGAGGTTAGACCCCTGTACGTATCCCTAGGAAAATGGTTGAATCCAGGGGGCTAAGCAGCAATAGTCTGCAGGTACCTCATAGGAGAAGACCCACTAGATTGGAACTCCAACCAGCCACTGATAGCAGTGTTGCACTTCACAGAGACAGAGCTCCTAGGGGGAGGGGTAGCCTGCCATCTTTGCCATTTGGCCAACTTAGTGGTTCCAGCCTTTGGGCTTTGGAGAGTCCAAGCCAACTGGGGGCTGAATTGATTCCCCAGCCCAGCATAGCTGTGCTACAAAAACATGGCCAGATAGTTTTTTAAACGTGTCCCAATCCCATTCTTCCTCACTGGGCAGGACCTCCAACCAGGGTCTTGAGCCACCCCTACTGGTGGTTTCTGGCTGATAGAGATTTAAAACCTCCCTGGGATGGAGCTCCCAGAGGCAGAGGTGGGCTGCCATCTTTGCTCTTTGGACAATTAGCCATTCCAGCCTTCAGGGTTTAGAGAGTCCAAGCCACCTGGGGGATGAAAGTGGTCCCCCAGCAGAGCATAGCTGCTCTACAAAAACATGGCCAGACTGCTTTTTAAAGCAGGTCTCCAATCCCATTCCTCCTCACTAAGTGGGACCTCCCAACCAGGGTTTCCAGCTACCCTCGCCAGTGCTCTCCAGCTGACAGATTTAAAGCCTCCCTGAATGCAGTTCCCAAAGGGAGTGCCAGGTTGCCATCTTTCCTGTTTGGGTTTCTTAACCATTCTGGCCTTCAGGCTTAGGAGAATCTGAGGTGACCAGGGGCAGTAGCAGACCCCAAGCACAGCACAGCTGCCCTACAAAAATGTGACCAGACTGCTTTTTAAAGTGGGTCCCCAATCCTGTTTCTCCTCACTGGGTGGGAACTCCCAACTGGAGTCTCCAGCCACATCCTAGAGGTACATTTAGGCTGGCAACAGGTCTGTACCTCCCTAGGACAAAGCTCCCAAAGGGAGGGGCAGGCCACCATATTTGCTGTTTCACAGCCTTCACTGTTGATACCTCCATGTACTGGAAAATCAGGGTGACTAGGGACTGGAGTGGACTCCCAGTATACTGCAGCAGCCCTACAAAAAAGTGGCCAGATGGTTATGTGGATGCCCATTTCCATATCTCCTCACTGGGCAGGTCCTCCAGGCCTGGGCCTCCAGCCATCCACTGCCAGAGCTATCAAGACAGTAGCAGCTCTGCAACTCCCTGAACAAAGCCCCCAGGGAAACCTGAAGGCCTTTCTGTCACTGCCTCTGCAATGGAACTGCCCTTGCTTCCCTCATGCTAACAAAGGAGCAAAGACCCTAAGGCCTTATCCACACCTCCAAGAAGCTGCAGTAGACCCAAGAAGAGGAGGCCAGTCTATCTCCCACAGGTCCCATCCAACCTCCCTGCTCATCACCAGACAGGAAGTCCCCAGCGTGGGCCCACAGCGCAGACCTTCCATCCTGGGCTGATTGCACTGAGCAACTGCTGACCTATGTATTTCTGGGGTGGAGCCCCCAGGAGACAAGCAAAATACCCTTGGCCATAACTGCTACTAAGAACTCTTCCTCTGCTGCCTCCAAGTTGGGGAAGGAGCGTAAACACTGAGATTGCCCCAGAGCTTCAGTGGGCAGCTCAGGAATGCCAAGTTGTGATCTACAGCCAGCACTCAAGGGGGAGAGGAACCCACTCTTTCAGATCATTGAGAGAGAACATGGCTGCAACTGTGAGGAAACAGTGAGGAGTGCAGTTGTGATTCATAGATTTGGCTTCTTTACATAATTCCATACTTCTTGGAGGTTTCTTGGGGAGCCAAATAACTGAGCAAGAGCCTATCAACTAACCAATACATGTAAGTGCCACCTACTGGATCACAACCCAAAACTTCAACACCCCAAATACCTCGCTTACATACTCCAATCTGAAACCAAAGACAAGAAGTCAGCTTCAAATAAAGAGCCTGCACAAAGTCTTGGCTCTGCGAAAACATCCAGAAAAGAAGTCTATTGACTCAATCTACACTGCAGTTAAAGGAACACCCACATGCAGAGATGAGAAAGAACCAACACAAGAACTCCAGTAACTCTCATGGCCAGAGTGTCATATGTCCTTCAAACAACTGCACCAATTCACCAACAAAAGTTCTTGACCAAGCTAAGCTGGCTGAAATGATAGAATTCAGAATATGGATAGGAATGAAGATCATCGAGATTCAGGAGAATGGTAAAACCCAATCCAAGTAAACTAAGAATCACAATAAAATAATACAGGAACTGAAGGACAAAATAGCTGGTATAGAAAAGAACCTAATGGATCTGACAGAGCCAAATAACACAAATACAAGAATTTCACAATGCAGTCACAAGTATTAACAGCAGAATAAACCAAGCTGAGGAAAGAATCTCAGAACTTGAAAACTGGATCTCTGAAATAAGGCAGTCAATAAAAATGGATCTTCAAAACCTCCAAGAAGTATGAAATTATGTAAAGAGGCCAAATCTTTTCATCACTGGCACCTCTGAACCAGAAGAGATCAGGGGCCTATATTCAACATTCTTAAAGAAAAAAATATATTCAACTAGGAATTTCATATCTAGCCAAACTAAGCTTCCTAAGCAAAGGAGAAATAAGATCTTTTTCAGATAAGCAAATGTTGAGGGACCCACCTTACAAGAGATCTTGAAGGGATCACTAAATATTGAAAGGAAATACTGCTACCAGCTAATACAGAAACACATTTAAATACACAGACTGATGACACTATAAAGCAACCACATGAATAATCCAGCGTAATAACCAGCTAACAACACAACAGGATCCAATCCACACATATTAATACCAACCTTAAATGTAAATGCACTAAATGCCCCACTTAAAGACACAGAGCAGTAAGCTGGATAAAAAAGTAAGACCCAATGGTATGCTGTCTTCAAGAGACCCATTGGATACGTATTGACACCCATAGGTTCAAAATAAAGGGATGGGGAAAAATTTACTAAGCAAATGGAATACAGAAAAAAGCAGGAGTTGCAATCCTAATTTCAGACAAAACAGACTTTAAACCAACAAAGATCAAAAGAGACAAGGAAGGCCATTACATAATGGTAAAGGGATCAATTCAACAAGAAGACCTAACTATCCTAAATATGTATGCACCCAACACAGGAGTACCCAGATTCATAAAGCAAGTTCTTAGAGACCTACAAAAAGACATAGACTTCCACACAATAGTAGTGGGAGACTTCAACACTCCACTGACAGTATTAGACAGATCATTGAGGCAGAAAATTAACAAAGATATTCAGGACCTGAACTCAACATTGGACCAAATGGAACTGATAGACCTCTATAGAACTCTCCAATGAAAAACAACAGAGTATAAATTCTTCTCATCACCACATGTCACATGCTTTAAAATCAACTACATAATTGAACATAAAACAATCCTCAGAAATGCAAAAGAATAAACATCATACCAAACACCCTCTCAGACAACACTGCAATAAAAATAGAAGTAAAGACTAAGAATCACTCAAAACCATGCAATTATGTAGAAATGAAACAACATGCTCCTGAATGACTTTTGGGTAAATAATGAAATTAAGGCAGAAATCAATAAGTTATTTGAAACTAATGAGAACAAAGATACAAGATACGAGAATATCTGAGGCACAGCTAAGGCAGTGTTAAGAAGGAAATTCATAGCACTAAATGCCCACATCAAAAAGTTACGAGATCTCAAATTAACAACTTAACTTCACAAAGCAAGAACAAATTAACACCAAAGCTAGCAAAATCAGAGCTAAACTGAAGGAAATCAAGACACAAAACATGATCTTAGAACTTGAAGATGGGCTCACTGAAATAAAACAGTCAAAAAAATAAAATTTAAGAAAAGAATAAAAAGAAATGAACAAAACCTGTGAGAAGTATGGAATTATGTAAAGAGGTCTAATCTATGAATTACTGGCATCTCTGAAAGAGAAGAGAATTCATTCAAAAGTTCAACTAATGCAGGAGTTGGTTTTTTGAAAAAAATAATAAGGCTGCTAGCTAAACTAATAAAGAAAATAGAGAAGATGCAAGTAAACACAATTAGAAATGATGAAGGGAATGTTACCACTGACCCCATAAAATAAAAAATAACCATCAGAAACTACTATGAACACCTCTATGCACACAAACTAGAAAACCTAAAAGAGATGGATCCATTTCTGGACACATATATCCTCCCAAGACTGAACCAGGAAGAAGTTGATTCCCTGAATGACCAATATCTAGCTCTGAAATTGCATCAATAATGAATACCCTATCAACCCAAAAAAGCTTAGTACCTGATGGATTCCCAGCCAAATTCTACCAGATGTACAAAGACAAGCTAGTACCATTCCTACTGAAACTATTCCAAAAATTTGAAGAGAAGGGACTCCTCCCCAGTGCATTCTATGAGGACAGCATCACCCTGATACCAAAACCTCGCAGACAAACACATACACAAAAAACTTCAGTTCAATATCCTTAGTAAGCACTGGTGCAAAAATCCTCACCAAAATAATTGCAAACCAAATATAGCAGCATATCAAAAAGCTAATCATCCACAATCCAGTAGGCTTCATCCCCAGATTTGCAACGTTGGTTCAACATATGCAAATAAAGAAATGTGATTCATCACATAAACAGAACTAAACACAAAAAACCACATGATTGTCTCAATAGACACAGAAAAGGCTTTTTAAAAAATTCAAAAACGCTTCATGTTAAAAACCCTCAATAAACTAGGTATTGTTGGAACATACCTCAAAATAATAAGAGCCATCTGTGAGAAAACCACACCCAGCATTGTACTGAATGGGCAAAAGCTGGAAGCATTTCTCTTGATAACTGGCATAAGACAAGGGTGCCTTCTCTCATCCCTCCTATTCAACCTGGGGATGATTAATGGGTATAAAAATATAGTTAGGATGAATAAGATCTAGCATTTGATAGCACAACAGAGCAACTACAGTCAATAATAATTTATGGTATACTTTAGCATATCTAAAATGGTAAAATTGGATTGTTTGTAAAATAACAAAAGGATAAATACTTAAAGTGATGGATACCATACTTACCCAATTTGATTCTTACACATTGTATGTCTGTATCAAAATATCTCATGTATTCCATAAATATACATCTACCATGTACCACAAAAATCAAAAATAAATTTAAAAATAATAATAAAAAAGAAAGTAGAGTTTCCATAAATCCCCATTCCCTCCCTGCCCCACCCCTAGTTTCTTCTATTATTAACATCTGGCATTAGGGCTGCACATAATATTATGATTAACTAATCAATATTGATACATAATTATTAACCAAAATCCATAGTTTACATTAGGATTCACTCTTTGCATTGTATAGTTCTATGGATTTTGACAAATGTGGAATGTCATATATCCACCATTACCGTATCATACAAAAGAATTTCTCTGCCTTAAAAATGCCTTGTGCTCCACCTATTCATCTTTCCCCCTACCCTAAAATCTTGGCCCACTGAATTTTTATAATTTCTAAGTTTCATCTCTCCCAACCTGTCATATAGTTGAGATCATACAGGATGTAGCTTTTTCATACTGCTCTTTTTCACTTAGCAATATACATTCCTTCATGTCTTTTCCTAGCTTGATATTTCATTTCTCTTTTTTCTTTTCTTTTCTGTTTTTATAGAGACGAGAGTCTCACTATGTTGCCAGGGGTGGTCTCAAACTCCTGGATTCAAGCGATCCTCCTGCCTCGGCCTCCCAAAGTTCTGGGATTACAGATGTGAGTCACTGCACGCAGTCTCATTTCTTTTTATCACTGAGAAATATGCTATTGTATAGATGTACCATAGTTTGTTTACACATTCACCCAATGAAGAACATCTTAGTTGCTTCTAACTTTTGGTAATTATGAATAAAGCTGCTATAAACATTCTTATGGAGGTTTTTGTGTAAACACAAGTTTTCAGTTCATTTGGGTAAATGCCTAGGAGCAGGATTTCTCTATCATATGGTAAGCCTATGTTTAGCTTTGTAAGAAACTACCACAGTTATCTTCCAAAGTGCTATAAAATTTTACATTCTCCTGAACAGTGAATGAGGGTTCCAATTGCTCCACATGCTCACCAGCATTTGGTGTTCTCAGTCAGTGTTTTGGATTTTAGCCATTCTGATAGGTGTGTAGAAGTATCTTGTTTTAATTTTCAATTATTTAATGGCATATAATGTTGAGCATGTTTTCATAGGCTTATTTTCCTATTTTATATCTTATTTGCTATTTGCATATCTTCTTTGGTGAATTTGCCATCTATACAGATATTTTGTCCATTTTAAAGTTGGGTTGTTTGTTTACTTATTGTGAGTTTGAAGAGTTTTTTGTATATTTTGGATCCATGTCATTTATCAGATATGTATTCTGCAAATAGTTTCATCCAGTCTGTGGCTTTGTTCATTTTAAACAAACAAAGTTTAATAACGTGTACTTTATGTGGTACATAAGGTACATAATATGTGGGAGATACTCACAAAAATGAGTACATCTCACAGGTGGCTTTGAATTCCAACTTATGTAGCATCTTCAACAAACAACAGCAAATTTAGAGAAGTGACAAGACAAAAGAAAAAAGACTTTGAGTCTCGAAGGGTGGCAAATTATAGAAAGGCAAAGAAATGGTAGATACAGACTAGTTAATAAAGCTCATTACCTAGGTTCCTCTGGCACTGATCCCTAGGCTGGTAAGGGGTTGTCCTTCCTGGTAGAAAGGGGAGTAGGGACACATTGGTGAATTTATGTCCTGCTTTTAAGCAAATAGTGGGAGAACAGAAAACTCCTTTTATATTTGCTTTTTCCCATTTGTCTTCAGCTCAAAATAATCCTTATGCCAAAGTGGCATATTCTAGTCACTTACAGTCCTCCCTTTGAACTTTATTTCAGAAAGTTTCATATATTAAAAGCTGAGTTCACAGTCCCATATCTTATGGAGCCAATCTCTTAGTCCTGATTTCAGTTAAACTCAGGGCAATTGAGTTAGAGAGTTGTATATCATTTCAGGTGGCAGTGTTGCAGGTGGGTTCCCAACAAGGTTAGGCCTCTATATGGTGCAAGCAAACAGGTATTTAAGTAGAGTCATTTCTATGGACACAAAAAAACTAAAGGTTAATCACTGGAAAAAAATGATAAATCAGCTTCTAAGTCCATAAGGCAGTCATGTGAGAGAGTTCTAGATTTGATCTCAAAACCTCTTAGATGGTGGAATGAGGATGGCAGTTAAAATCTAATGTGTTTTCCTCGTTTGTGGTTTGAATATCTCTGGTGATATCATAGCATGTTCCAGTGAACTTTCTGAGTGGCCCACACAGCAACAGGCATCAAGGTTGCCTATATTTGAACTTTTGTGGCTGAAGATTCATTTGATGAATCCGATTTTTCTGAAATAGATTATTCTTATGATTCAAATGATTCTGATGTTAGTTCTGTTTAGAAATAACTCTAAAAATGGTCTTTATATTTTATTTTCACATTGAAAATCCGTCAAATTTGCTTCAACCTCAAAGAGCATGTTGATGTAAAATTAAATGAAAATCTTCAGGGTCTAAAGTTAGGCATTTTTTAAGAATTGTCACTAAAGCATAATTTAAAAAAGGGAAAATTGATAAGGTTGACTCCATCAAAATTTGCTTCGTGAAAGCCCATGTGAAGAGGGTTAAAAGATAAACTACAGGCTGATCAAAAACATTTGCAAACCACATATTCAGTAAAGAACTAGTATCTGTAATAAGAACTCTCAAAAACTCCACACTAATAAAATAAATAATTCATTTAGAAAATAGGCAAAAGACATGCAGATACATCTCTTAATAGGACATGCAGATAATAGGTAAGCACATGAAAAGATATTTGACACCATTAGCCACTAGGGAAATAGAAATTAAAACTGATATAAGAGTTAAAAAGAAATTATTTAGGCAGATAGTGAGGGTAAGGAAGTCCTTGATAAGGTTTTCCTTTCAGTGAAAAGCAGCCCCCAAATAATTTCTTTTCTAATAAAGAGCAGCCTATAAAATTGAGCTTCAGACATAGATAAGCAAGCTGGAAGCTTGCATGGGTGAATGCCAGCAGCTGTGCCAATAGGAAAAGGCTAGCTGTGGGCCAGGCATGTTCAACATGGCACCTCCATCTCCCCTTTTCTTTGCCAACCATGTGTACAGTAAGGGACAGACAACATGACACCAGCCAGGAAGAGACCCTATTTGCATAATAAGAGATGAGGGTGGGGTGGCCACCTTCCTCGCATGCTATGTAAATGGCACACCTGGTCCAGCCAATCTTTGGGCCCTATGTGAATCAGATACTGCCTCCTGAAGCCAGTCTCTAAAACCCCATGCACTTCACCACGGAACCAGAAGACCCACCTGGGCACCCCTCTCTCTCTGCAGGAGAGAGAGCTATTCTCTGTTCTCTTTCTTTCACCTATTAAACTTCCACTCTTAAATTCACTACTTGTGTGTCCATGTCCTTGATTCCCTTGACATGAGACAACAAACCTCAAGGATTTACCCCAGACAATGACACTGCTTCAAAACCAGAATAACATATCACTACACATCTATCAGAAAAGCTAAAAAAATAGTAGCAACACTAAATTCTGATTACGGTGCTAAGAAACTGGATCACTCATACATTGCTGCTGGAAATGTGAAAAGATATAGCCACACTATAAAACATTTTGGCAATTCCTTACAAAACTAAAGATACAACCACATGGCCCAACAGTTGCTTTCTTCCCAGAGCCCAAGGGCCATTTACAAAGTCAAACTTGTGACAAGAGGGCCTATATAGCAAAAAAGTTACCAAACAGAATTAGGTTTTATTGGTAAAAAGCTGGGGGAATATTCATGAAATGGAATTATAAGGGTAATGCCTCAGGGATGTAAATTTAAGTTAGCGAAACTGCCATTGCAAAAGTTATCACACTAAGAAAATTATGACAGTGAAAGAGATCTGATCTAACCAACCCAATCTTGTCTTTAACCTCCAAACTGTCCTTAACCTTTTTCCCATTTGCCCTAAGAATACTTGCTGGTGGCACTTGCAGCTGCAGTGCTTACCCCAAGATAACTTTGCCACAAAATATCTCGCTTTTATTATTATTTTTGGATCGCTCTAGTATATCAACTTTGGAAACAAAAGACATCATTCTATTTATAGTATTCTGTTTTTAGTAGTGGTGTTTCCATTTACAAAACATAGTAATTCGTGATTGCTGAAAATGTCAAATTCTAGAAAATGTAGCATTCCTATGCATGATGTTAACATCAAATTCATGTGGGGAACTGACTTGATTGTCCTACTGCCCTACAGTCAAGTAGGTGTTCAGTCTCTACTATGGCCCAATAGCAAGCCAAAAGCTATCTCTCAAAATGAGGGTAATTAAATTTCAAATCAGGTATGATTTTGCCCCAAAACGCCATGGAACTCTCCTCTAATTCTCTTATCAGGGCTTCCACAGAATCCCCCAGCATGCTGATCAGCCATACATATTTTGAAAATCACTGGAATCACTGGTCATAAGTAGGGTGACCATATAATTGATCAATCCAACTAGAACAATGTTGAGAGTAAAAGGAAGCACTAGTAATAAACATGTTGGGAAAATGTATGGTCATCCAATCATAAAAGCCAAGTGATTCATTTGTTCACTCTGCATCCTTTGCCAGCTAGAGTACACATTGAAAGATGAATATAGAAAATTTTGATAAAGAGCTCTCAGTTATATCCTGGATTAGGTTATTGAATTTCAAGGCAAAACTTCTTCAAGCACTCAGGCAGAAAAGGTAAATATTTAATTAGTTATCACACTTTAGTGTGAATGAGAAGTACCTGGATGTACTGTTAAAACAGCCTACTCAACTTTATACTCGGAATTTCTAATTCTGTAGCTATAAAATGGACTTGAGAATTTGCATATTAACAAATTCTCAGGTGGTATTGATGTTGCTAATCCAGGGGTCATACTTTTAAGAACCATTAATCTATAGAAGAAGAAGAAGAAAAAAAAAAAAAAAACATAGACTGTCCTCAGTTTTTTTCCACAGCAACATGTAATACCAAATGATAATATTCTAAAGAGAAACCTATACCAACATGTAGTTGAAGTTTTAGGTCCACCAACAGCTTTTATAAACATGAACAAACTCTAGGAACATTGCCTTCTAGAGAACCTTTTGCAAAAACCGTAAGATGATAAAATCACTCTTTTTTTTTTTTTCTGATACTAGGATCTAGGGGTTACAGTGTATTTATGACCTGGCTGTCTAAAGAAAGGTTGTTGTATGGTTTGGCTTTGTCCCTGCCCAGATCTCCATCTTGACTTCCCACGTATTTTGGGAGGGACCCGGTGGGAGGTGATTGAATCATGGGGTCAGGTCCTTCCCATGCTGTTCTCGTGATAGTGAATGAGTTTCATGAGACCTGATGGTTTTAAAAAGGGGCGTTCCCCTGCACAGCTCTCTCTTTGCCTGCCGCTATTACATAAGATGTGACCTGCTCCTCCTTGCTTTCTGCCATGATTGTGAGGCTGCCCCAGCCATGTGGAACTGTAAGTCCAATTAAACCTCTTCCTTTTGTAAATTACCCAGTCTTGGGTATGTATTTATCAACAGCATGAACACGGACTAATACAGTAAATTGGTACCAGTGGAGTTGCTGAAAAGATATCCAAAAATGTGGAAGCAACTTTTGAACTGGGTAACAGGCAGAGGTTGGAACAGTTTGGAGAGCTCAGAAGAAGACAGGAAAATGTGGGAAAGTTTGGAGCTTCCTAGAGACTTGTTGAATGGCTTTAAGAAAAATGCCAACAGTGATATGAACAATAAGGTCCAGGCTGAGGTGGTCTCAGATGGAGATAAGGAACTTGTTGGGAACTGGATCAAAGGTGACTCTTGCTATATTTTAGCAAAGAGACTGGCCGCATTTTGCCACTGCCCTAAAGATTTGTGGAACTTTCAACTTGAGAGAGATGATTTAGGGCATCTGGCAGAAAACATTTCTAAGCAGCAAAGAATTCAAGAGGTGAGTTGGGTGCCGTTAAAGGTGTTCAGTTTAATAAGGGAAGCAGAGCATAAAAGTTTGGAAAATTTGCAGCCTGACTATGCAATAGGAAAAAAATTTTTTTCTAGGGAGAAAATCAAGCCGGTTGTAGAAATTTGCATAAGTAGCAAAGAGCCTAATGTTAATCCCCAAGACCATGGGGAAAATCTCTTCCGGCCATGTCAGAGACCTTCATGGCAGCCCATCACAGGCATGGAGGCCCAGGAGTAAAAAGTGGTTTTGTGGGCTAGGTCCAGAGTCTCCTGCTGTGTGCAGTTGAGGGACTTGGTGGCATGTGTCCCAGTTGCTCCAGCCATGGTTGAAAGGGGCCAACATAGAGCTCAGGCCATGGCTTCAGAGGGTGCAAGCCCCAAGCCTTGGCAGTTTCCATGTGGTATTGGGTCTGTGGGTGCACAGAAGTCAAGAATTGAGGTTTGGGAACCTCTGCCTAGGTTTCAGAAGATGTATGGAAATGCCTGGATGCTCAGGCAAAAGTTTGCTGCAGGGGTGGGGCCCTCATGGAGAACCTCTGCTAGGGTGGTGCAGAAGGGAAATGTGGGGTTGGAGCCCCCACAAAGAGTCCCTACTGAGGCACTGCCTAGTGGAGCTGTGACAAGTGGGCCACTGTCCTCCAAACCCCAGAATGGTAGATCTACCAACAGCTTGCACCATGCACCTGGAAAAGCCACAGGCACTCAATGCCAGCACATGAAAGCAGCTAGCAGGGAGGCTGTATCCTGCAAAGCCACAGGGGTGGAGCTGCCCAAGACCATGGGAACCCACCTCGTGCATCAGTGTGACCTGGATGCAAGATGTGGAGTTAAAGAAGATCATTTTGGAACTTTAAGATTTGACTGCTCTGCTGGATTTCAGACTTGCATGGGGCCTGTACTCCTTTGTTTTAGCCAATTTCTCCCATTTGAAATGGCTGTATTTACCTAATGCCTGTTTCCCCAGTGTATCTAGGAAGTAACTAACTTGCTTTTGATTTTACAGACTCATAGGTGGAAGGGACCAGCGTTGTCTAGATGGGACTTTAAACTTGGACTTCTGGGTTAAAGCTGAAATGAGCTGAGACTTCGGGGGACTGATGGGAAGGCATGACTGGTTTTGAAATATGAGGACATGAGATTTGGGAATGGCCCGGGGCAGAATGATACAGTTTGGCTGTGGCCCCGCCCTAATCTCCATCTTAAATTCCCACATGTTTTGAGAGGCACCCGGTGGGAGGTGATTGAATCATGGGGGCAGGTCTTTCCTGTGCTGTTCTTGTGATAGTGAATGAGTTGCACGAGATCTGATGGTTTTAAAATGGGTGTTCCCCTGCACAGCTCTCTCTTTGCCTGCCGCCATCCACATAAGATGTGACCTGCTCCTCCTTGCTTTCTGCCATGATTGTGAGGCTTCCTCAGCCATGTGGAACTGTAAGTCCAATTAAACCTCTTTCTTTTGTAAATTGCCCAGCAGCATGAAAACAGACTTATACAGGTTGTATTTACTAACCTCAGATTCAGATGAGGTTTCCAGTAATATAAAACTTGACAATGCTCTAGGTTTACCTACTACTATATTTCTCTGTCTCCTTTCCTTCCATTCAGCTAAAGAAATTAAGGCTCTGGTGCTGTCAAACCGTCTGACTCATCTGAAATGTAAACTTTTATGTTTGTCAAAAATTGTGAAATATGTTTGAGATGATTAAAATAAATCTGAAGGCTTGGCTAGTTTATGTATGTATGTACCTGAACTTCAGGTGAACTCTATGAACACTGTCCTCTATAAAAAAGTGCAGCTTTTTTCTTTTTCTGCAGAATCCTAAAAGATCAGAACAGCTTTTGATTTTTAAGATGACCATCAGAATTCTTTGTTCCCCTTCTGTGGAAGCTGGAAAATAACCCTGAATAAAGATTATCTTTTTTGGGTTTTCTAACATAAACATAACTAGTTTTGTTTACTGTAACAACAAAACTAAGTTGAGAGATGCAGAGCTGTAATGTTAGAGGAAGTATGAGAGTGCCAGTATTTTCATTTTTAATACCAGGAAGTCCATTTGAAACCTGAGGGTTTAAAGCACAACGATTCTAACTGCATCATGTTTTTCTTTGTCTCCTTTTGTAATCTAGGAGGGTTCTTTTAAGAAATAAAATCCCTTGAAATGAAAGATTTAAAGCTTAACAATTCCTCTAGTTTCCCTTCAATTTACTTTTCTTCTGTTAAAATCCAGCAAAACAGTTTTTATTTTTTATTTTTTTTGGACAAGGTCTCACTTTGTTGCCCAGGCTGGAGTGCAGTGACACGGTCACAGCTCACTGCAGCCTTGACCTTCTAGGCTCAAGCGATCCTCCCACCTCAGTCTACCAAGCTGGGAGTACAAGCACATGCCACCATGCCTGGCTAATTTTTTTTTTTTTAATTTTTATTGTTAGTAGATACGAGGTCTCGCTATGTTGCTGAGGCTAGTCTGTAATTCCTGAGCTTAAGTAATCCCCCCACCTCTGGTCCCCAAAGTGCTAAGATTACAGGTGTGAGCCACTGCAGCCAGCAAAAGTTTTTTTTGTTTTTTTTTTTTTAAACTAAAAGTAGTAGCATTCATATGAACACATTTTGAAAGGTTTTCTATTGCTTTCATTCTATATAAGCAGAGAAAAAATACTTGGAATGATGTTCAACTACTATGCTTAAAATTTTCACTGAGGTGTAATATACAAATCAGAAAATTCACTTATGATTATACAAGTTAACAATTTCTAGTAAATTTACAAAGTTGTTCTACCATCATAACAAACAATTTTAGAACATTTCTATCACTCTGAAAATAACCCTCATGTTCACTTACCATCTCTTCCCACTCCAGTGCTGGGCGACCACTAATTTACTTTGTCTCTACAGATTTGCCTTTTCTGGACATTCTGTACAAATAGAATCACCTCATATGTAGTCTTTGTATCTGACTTCTTTTCTTTAGTATAATGTTTTTGAAGCTCATCCATGTTGCAGCATGTCAGTAATTTATTCCCTTTTATTACAGAAGTCCATGGATATGCCTACCATATCATGGAGTGAATTGTGTCCTTGCCCCCCAAATTCATATGTTGAAGCACTAACCCTCCAGTACGTCAGAATGTAACTATATTTGGAAAAAAGTCCTTTAAGGAGGGTGTTAATTTAAAATCAGGCTATTTAGGGTATGTCCTACTCCAATCTGACTGGTGTCCTAGAAAGAAAAGATCAGGACATACGAGAGAGAAAGTGAGAAGGCTACCATCTGCAAGCCAAGGAAAAGAGGCTTCAGGAGAAACCAAATCTGCAGGCACCTTAATCTTGAACTTCCAGTCTCCAGAACTGTGAGAAGTAAATTTCTGTTGTTTAAGCCACCCAGTCTGTGATATTTTGTTATGGCAACCCTAGCCGACTAACTCACCATTCTGGTGGTTATGAAGTGTTATCTCACTGTGGTTTTAATTTTCATTTCCCTAATGATATATATCATCTTTTCATGTGCTTGTTGGCAATTTTTGTATCTTCTTTGATGAAGTCTCTATTTAAACGTTCCCCACTTAAAACAAGTTGGGTTTGTCTTATTGTTGAGTTGTAAGCCCTCCTGATATATTCCGGTTAGAAGTACTTTATCAGAAATATGATTTGCAAATATGTTCTCTAAGGTTGTAGTTTGTATTTTGTTTTCTTAATGGTATTCTTTTGAAATAAAAAAGTTTTACATTTTGATAAAATTGAATTTATACATTTTATCTTTTAAGGATTATGCTATTGGTGTCATATCTAAGGACTCTGCCTTACCTGAGGACAAAAAAGATTTTCTTATACTTTTTGGGGTTTAGCTCTTACATTTAGATCTATTGTCTATTTGAAGTTAATTTTTGTATAAGGTGTAAGAGTCTAAATCCATCTTTTTGAATGTAACTAAACAAATGGTCTATCACCATTTATAGAAAACACTGTCTTTGCCTCATTGAATTGCCTTAACAGCTTTGTCAAAAATCAATTTATCCACAGCTATAGGAGTTTTTTTCTGAACTCTCAGTTTATGTCATATTGATCAATATTTCAATACCACACTATCTTGATTATTTTATAGTATATTTTAAAGTTGAGAAATATGTAAATCCTCCAATTTTATTTTTCAAGATTTTTCAAGATTGTTTGGTCTATTCTGGGAACTAAGCTTGCTTATCTGGAATAAATCCCACTTGTTCATGGTGTATTAAAAGATTTGCTAATACTCTATAAAAGATTTTGCTTCTAATTCTAGGAGAGATGTTTAGGTTTTTTTGTTTTTTGTAATGTCTTTGACTTTGTACTGGCCTTTTAAATACATTGGGAAATATTTCCTCTTCTATTTTCTGGAAGAGATTATGTAAAGTTGGTGTTAATTCCCTTTTAAAAGTTTAGTAGAATTACTCAGTGAGACCATCTGGGCCTGGAGATTTTATTTTGGAGAGGTTTTTTTGTTTGTTTGTTTGTTTGTTTGTTTTTTTCATTAGAGTCTCACTGTGTCGCCAGGCTGGAGTGCAGTCACATGATCTCAGCTCACTGCAACCTCCACCTCCTGGATTCAAGTGATTCTCCTGCCTCAGCCTCCTGAGTAGCTGGGATTACAGGCATGTGCCACCACACCCAGCTAATTTTTATATTTTTAGTAGAGACAGAATTTCACCATGTTGGCCAGGATAGTCTCTATCTCCTGACCTTGTGATCTGCCTCCCTGGGCCTCCCAAAGTGCTGGGATTACATGTGTGAGCCACCGCGCTCGGCCTTTGGAGAGATTTTTAATTAAAAATTCAATCTCCTTAATAATAATAGGGCTATTTAGATTGTCTATTTCATCTTAGTTGAGTTTTTGTAGTTTGTGTTTCTCATGGAATTGGTCCATTTATTCTAAATTGTCAAATTTATGAGCATAAAGTCATATGTAATACTATTATCTTTTTTAATGGTTGCAGTATTTGAAATACGAATTCTTGTTTAAGTCCTCATATTGGTGACTCATTTTCTATTTTTGTCAATCTTGCTAGGGGTTTATTGATTTTATTACAGTTTTCTGAAGAACCATATTTTCCTTTCATTGTATTTTTTAGTAAGATTTTCCTATTTTCAATTTCATTGGCTTCTGCTCTTTACTATTTTATTCCTTCTTCTTGTTTTGGATTTTATTTATTTGGATTTGCTCTTTTTGAGGAAAAGTAGGAACTCAAATTATCGACATGACACCTTTCTTAACTTTTTTTTGGGGGGGGGGAGTGAAAGTTTATTTAAAAATTTTAGAGAAGGAACGAAAGGAAGTATACTTGGAAGAAGGCCAAGTGGGCAACATGAGAGATCAAGTGCCCCTTTCTTCATTTTTAATGTAAGTATACAGTGCTATGAATTTTCTTCTTAGCTGTATCCCACGTACTTTGATATGTTTTCATTTATCCTTTTAATTTACTTTGAGACTCCCTGTTTGACCCATCCTTTAATGTTCCATGTGTTGCGGGAAGTCAGGGACCCTGAATGGAGGGACTGGCTGAAGCCATGGCAGAAGAACACAAATTGTGAAGATTTCATGGACATTTAGTAGTTCCCCAAATCAATACTTTTATAATTTCTTACGCCTGTCTTTACTGCAATCTCTGAACACAAATTGTGAAGATTTCATGGACTTTTATCACTTCCCCAATCAATACTCTTATAATTTCCTATGCCTGTCTTTAATCTCTTAATCCCATCATCTTCGTAAGTTGAGGATGTATGTTGCCTCAGGACCCTGTGATGATTGCGTTATCTGTACAAATTGTTTGTAAAACGTGTGTTTGAACAATATGAAATCTGGGCATCCTAAAAGAACAGGATAATGGCGATTTTCAGGGAACAAGGGAGATAACCATAAGGTCTGACTGCCTGCAGGGCCAGGGAGAACAGAGTCATATTTCTTCTCCTGCAAAAGCCAATAGGAGAAATAATGCTGATTCTTTTTTTCAGCAAGGAACAGACCTGGGAAAGAATGCATTCCCAGAGGAAGGCCTCTAAAATGGCCGCTCTGGGAGTGTCTGTCTTATGCAGGTGAAGATAAGGGATAAACTATGCCCTGGTCTCCTACAGTGCCCTCAGGCTTGCTAGGATTAGGAAATTGCAGCCTGGTGAATTGCAGTCAGACTGGTTGTCTGCCCTCGAACCCTGTTTCCTGTTAAGATGTTTATCAATGACAATGTGTGCATAGTGGGACATGAAACCTCATCAGCAATTCTAATTTTGCCCTGGCCTTGTGATCTTGCTCTGCCCCCATTTGCCTTGTGATATTTTATTGCCTTTTGAAGCATGTGATCTCTGTGACCCGCACCCTATTCATACGCTCCCTCCCCTTTGAAAATTGCTAATAAAAACTTGTTGGTTTTGCAGCTTGGGGGCATGATGGAACCTGTCAACATGTGATGTCACCCCCTGAGACCCAGCTGTAAAATTTCTCGCTTTGGTACTCTTTCTCTTTATTTCTCAGAAAGGCTGACACTTAGGGAAAATAGAAAAGAACCTACATTGAAATATTGGGGGCTGGTTCCCCCAATATCCATTTATTCTTTAATTTCCTTTGAGACTCCCTGTTTGACCTATAGATTATCTAGAAGTATGTTATTTAACTTTCAAGTGTTTCAAGAGTTTCCTGTTGTCTTTGTTAGAGATTTTCAGTTTAATTTCATTATGGCCAGAGCACATGATTGCAATTCTTTTAAATTTGTCAAGTTTACTATATATTTTATGTCTTTTTCTATTTGATGAATAGTGCATGGGCAATTGAGAAAAATGTATTGTTAGGCGGTATGTCTTATAAATGTTAATTAGACCCTGTTGATTGTGTGGCTCAGATTTTCCATATCCTGGTGATTTTTCTACTTCATAGTTCTATTAGTTACTGGAGAAAGGGGAGAATGATGTTGAAATTCCCAACCATAATTATAGATTCTTCTATTTCTCATTTCAGCTTTATCAGTTGCTGCTTCAGGTATTTAAGGCTCTATGGTTTAGTTTGTATGCATTTAGTATAATGTGTCTTCCTAATTGATTCTCTTATCATTATATAATATCCCTCTTTGTTTTGGTAATTTTCTTTGCTTTGCAGTCTACTTTATCAGACACTACTATTGCTACTCCTGTTTTTTTAAAAAATTATTAATGTGTATGTGATAGATCTTTTTCCACCCTTTTTTACTTTCAACTCACCTGTGTTTGAACTTGAAATAAGTTTCTTATATGCAGCACATAGTTGGATTATGGATGGTTTTTAACTCTACCAGTCTCTGTCTTTTGATTGGTGTATTTAGACCATTTATATTTAAGGTGTGGTATTTACTGACATTTTAGCACTTTAGTCTGTTATTTTGTTATTTATTTTCTATTTGTCTCCTCTGGTTCTCATTTATTTTTATCTTTCTTGCCTTTCTGCAGCTTATTTAAACATGTTTTAGATTCCATCTTGATTTATTTATAATACTTCTGAGTTTGTCACTTTGTATAGTTTTCAGAGTGGTTGCTCTGGGTGTTACACATGCTACTTATAACAATGTACTAGTATCAATATTCACCACTTCAAATGAAGTGTGGAAACCTCACTTCCATTTAGGTCCCTTTGGATTCCCCACCTTTAAATATCATTGTTTTAAGTATCAGATGATGTTCCAATTTTTGTTTCAATCATAAAATATATTCTCTAAAACCCATAAGGAAAAAATTGTCTATTGTATGAACCCATATTTCTGCTCTATTGTTTCTTCTTCCTTCCCGATGTTCTAAGTTTCCTTCTTTTACAATTTCTTTTCTGTTTGAAGAATTTCCTTTAGCTAATCTTTGAAGGGTAGACTGGCTAGTCACAAAATCTTTTAGTTTTCTTTCATCTGTGAATGTTTTTATAATCCTTTCATTCCTAAAAGATAGTTTTGCCAGATCTAGAATTACAGGAGACAATTCTTTTCTTTCATCCCTTAAAAAATATTTGGCCACTTCCTTATTTATGGATTCAGATGAGAAATCCATTCAAATTGGTGTTCCCCTACAAGTAATGCACTGTTTCTCACTTGCTGCTTTCAGGACTTTGTCTTTAGTTTTCAAAAATTTATAATGTGCCTGGGCATGGAATTATTTTTTCTTCTGTGGGATTCATCCAGCTTCTTGAATCTCTAAGTTAGTGTCTTCTATATAATTGGGAATGTTTCCAGCCTTATTTCTTCAAATACTCATTCATCCCTATCCTTTTTCTCCTTTGCTTTCTGTTACTCCGATAATATGAATGCTGGATATTTTGTTATTGTTCCATAGGTCCCTGAGGTTTGTTTATTTTTTCCAGTTTATTTTCTCTCTATTGTTCAGATTGGGTAAATTCTATTGTTCTGTCCTCAAGTTCACAGATTTTATCTCCCATCATCTCTACCATACTATTAAACCTATCCAGTGAGTTTTCAGTTTGTTATTGTATTTTTCAGTCCTATAATTTTCATGTTTCCTTTTGATAAAACTTCTATTTTTCTGAGGTTTTTCTGTTTTTTTCATGTTTCAAGAGAATTTGTAATTGATTGTTGCATTGTTTTTATGATGCCTGCTTTAAAATTCTTATCAGATAATTCCAATATCTGGTTCATCTCTGCTGGAATCCATTGATTGCCTTTTTCATTCAAGTTGTGATTTTATTGGTTCTTGATTTGCACTCTGAATACTTTGCCTATTATGTTAGGAGACTCATTTCTATTTAAATATTTTATTTTACAAGGAGTCACTCTGTTTAGGTTTACCATACAGTTTTAGCCTACTTTTGTGGGCCGTAATTCTAATGGCAGCTTAATTTTCAGAGCCCTTGTAGTGTTATTTTAGTTGCTTGGTTTATCTAGGGCTCCCACTGGTCTCTGTTAGTGCTGCCTGAAAGGGCGGAAGGAATTTCTCTGACTGGGTTGCCAGGTATCTCTTGGTGAGGTCGGGCTATGACAAATCCTGCAGGTGCCTCTAGCTGCCCAGATCTCTCTCCTGGGAGGAGGGTCTTGCTTCTACAAAGTGGCTTCTGTGATCAGGTTGCTGGCTTCAGGGATGTTGGCTATGACGGATCCCTTTTCCTGGTTCTACCAGCCGATCCTAGTATCTCTGGGCAGGAGAGGAGAGTGTTAGGCCTGTGCAAAAAGGCTTCCTCAACTGGACCACCTGTTTTTCCTACGTTTCTCATACTGGCTCCTCCTGTCCACCTCAGTATCTTTCCTTGGAAAAGAGGAGTTTCTGACCCAGCAGGGAAGAAGGGGTTTCCCCTGGTCACTTATTTTTTTAGGACTTCCAATCAGTCCCCCTGCCTGAGGTTGCCAGAGGGACTCCATTAGGTTCAGGGGGAAGAGTGAGCTACTGGGCTACCTTATGCTGCTAGATGGAAAGTGAGGAAACACCTTCTGATAGTTAGGGGGATATAAGATGCCCTGCCTCTGTGCTGTTCTTCTGGTCCTGGGTTTTCAAACCAGCCTGCTTTCTTCTTAACACCCTTTAGAATTCTCCTTTGGTTTTTCCCTGTACCATTTCCAAAATGTATTAAGTTGTGCTTAGCAGGGCATAGCAGGGGAAATGGGACAATGCCATCTTGTCCAGACCAGAAGTCTCTCACCTACTGAATGTTATGTCTACATTATCTGTAAATATATATATTTTTTGCTAATTTAGATCCAATTACATATGAATAATCAAAAATCCCAGAGAAGTCTACCTAATGCAGAAATTTTACCTATTTTCTCCACATGTAATTAAATTAATGAGACTGGGGGAAAATGGATGTGTCAATAAATAGGATCTAAAGTGAGCACATAAGGATACTGTTGAGGAACATACACACACACTCTCCTCCACTCAGGCCATCTCCTTCCAGTCTGCTCAGTGTGGATCTCTACATCAAGCACACATGGATTCATGAAGCCTCCAAAGGAGCTGAGAAAAATGGGAGTGGGTGGTAGAGCCTATTATAGTGAAAATACAGTCCTTTCTTCCTGGGGCCCTCTGAGTGGCAAGACCTGCCTGGATGCTTCTGCTTGGGAAATCTCAGCTCTGAAAGGCTGAGTAGTGCCAGGAGAACGGTAGCTCCAGAACTCCCTAGGTTGGTCGGGGTCTTCTCTGAACTTTAGTGGTGAAGGTGGCTTAATCCAATCAAATGCACCAGAGTAGGAAAGCAGATATTTATTAAATGGGGCAGCACGTTCAGCTTGGTATGGTTTCTTTCTTTCTTTCTTATTTATATACTGTGTCATTCCCAAGAAGGATTTAAAGTGACTTCAATCAATACACAATATATACGAACATATAAATTAGATATACAGGTAAAAAGGACCAAGAGGAAAACAAGGCACAGGAACAAGAATGGTGCAAAACTGCTTCTCTGTGATTTTCTACACTTATAATAAATAGTCCATGAGTGGCACATGGCTGGGGTATTTCCTATGCCATCTCTGGCTGGAACCTCAGGACTGGGCATGGGGATGGCAGGATAAACTCCTAACAAGAAAGGACCCTCAAGACCTGCCGTGGAGGAAGACACATTCTCATGGGAATGTCCCTATAATACTCCATAGATTTCCTCTTCCTGAAACGTGTTTGATTTCTTCTTAAAAATTCCCAAGTTCTCACTCTGAGAATGGCCATGGTTCTGGGCAGTGTAATCTACTGAAAGACTCAGGCTACTAAGTTTCTGAGGAATCACATTGCAGTCAGGGTCCATTACAAGTCAGAGACTATATAAATATGAAAGAGAGCATGAACCAAGGCTAAAACTATAGTTGGTAATTCCTCACACTCTAACTTTTTTCTTTTTTGGCTTTTTGGTTTTATTTAGTGATGGGGACTTGCTCTATTGCCCAGGCTGGAGAACAGATGTGTGATCATGGGATCCTGGCTCATTGCAGCCTTGCACTCCTGGGCTCAAGGGATCCTCCTGCCTCAGCCTCTTGAGCAGCTGGGACTACAAGTGCATGCCACCATACCCAAATTTGTTTTTTTTTTTTTTTTTTTTTTTTTGTACAGATGGGTTCTCACTATGTTTCCCAGACTGATCTTGAACTCCTAGTCTCCTAGGTAGTACCATTCAGGACATAGGCATGGGCAAAGACTTCATGTCTAAAACACCAAAAGCAACAGCAGCAAAAGCCAAAATTGACAAATGGGA
The DNA here is from genome assembly GCF_043159975.1 of Macaca nemestrina. NCBI lineage: Eukaryota > Metazoa > Chordata > Mammalia > Primates > Cercopithecidae > Macaca > Macaca nemestrina. The sequence goes on along the minus strand of NC_092126.1, from coordinate 161,833,580 downwards.
TCTAATTAAACTAAAGAGCTTCTGCACAGCAAAAGAAACTACCATCAGAGTGAACAGGTGACCTACAGAATGGGAGAAAATTTTTGCAATCTACTCATCTGACAAAGGGCTAATATCCAGAACCTACAAAGAACTCAAACAAATTTACAAGAAAAAAACAAACAACCCCATCAAAAAGTGGGCAAAGGATATGAACAGACATTTCTCAAAAGAAGACATTCATACAGCCAACAGACACATGAAAAAATGCTCATCATCACTGGCCATCAGAGAAATGCAAATCAAAACCACAATGAGATACCATCTCACACCAGTTAGAATGGCAATCATTAAAAAGTCAGGAAACAACAGGTGCTGGAGAGGATGTGGAGAAATAGGAACACTTTTACACTGTTGGTGGGATTGTAAACTAGTTCAACCATTATGGAAAACAGTATGGCGATTCCTCAAGGATCTAGAACTAGATGTACCATATGACCCAGCCATCCCATTACTGCGTATATACCCAAAGGATTATAAATCATGCTGCTATAAAGACACATGCACACGTATGTTTATTGCAGCACTATTCACAATAGCAAAGACTTGGAATCAACCCAAATGTCCATCAGTGACAGACTGGATTAAGAAAATGTGGCACATATACACCATGGAATACTATGCAGCCATCAAAAAGGATGAGTTTGTGTCCTTTGTAGGGACATGGATGCAGCTGGAAACCATCATTCTTAGCAAACTATCACAAGAACAGAAAACCAAACACCGCATGTTCTCACTCATAGGTGGGAACTGAACAATGAGATCACTTGGACTCGGGAAGGGGAACATCACACACCGGGGCCTATCATGGGGAGGGGGGAGGGGGGAGGGGGGAGGGATTGCATTGGGAGTTATACCTGATGTAAATGACGAGTTGATGGGTACTGACGAGTTGATGGGTGCAGCACACCAACATGGCACAAGTATACATATGTAACAAACCTGCACGTTATGCACATGTATCCTAGAATGCAAAGTATAAAAAAAAAAAAAAAAAAAAAAAAAAACTCCTAGTCTCAAGTGATTCTCTCACCTTAGCCTCCCAAAGTGCTGGGATTACAGGTGTGAGCCACTACACCCAATCTCAAAATCTTGTATTTAAAATTCTTCTATTTGATTCTCAGAATCTAAGCCAAAACTGTTAGATTCAGACTTGCAGGTCCCAAGTCAGCTGGAAATCTAGGTGATGCTGATGACACGTAGAAGCCGAGAAGTAGCCACAGAAGTTGTGCTGTGTGCTTGGTGACTAAATGACCACACTCCTTCCGCTATGAGAGCTGTCTTTCTCCTGGGGAATAGAAGAATACACACACAAAAAAAAATCCAGTCAGTGTAATCCGTCTATGCATGTAACACATAAGGTGTGCTTGATTCATAAATCCTAAGTGGGTGGTGGCTGCCAGGACAGCAGATCTGAACCTAAAAAATACTTCTTTACTCTTCATGAAACCAATCTCTCTCCCTAGGCTTAGGTTTTTCTTGCTTACCTCTCTGGAGACTCCCTCAAATACCTTTAATTTCTGAACATTTAATCCAGTCTAATTCACTCTGCCTCTTGCTCTGTTTTCTAATACCTTCAAGTCTCCCTGAGACTCAAAAAGTGGTACCCTGTTCCATTCTCCAGTCCATCTCCCTCCCATTCATTCATAAAGACATTGCTCAGTTCTCTTTTTCCTTTTTATAATCTCCTGAATCATTCCTTCCCAGCCTTCTTCTAAAAAGTTTGGCTTCAAACCTTAGTATTTCTCTGAAGTTGTTTTTCAAAGATCACTAATTACTTCTTCCTGACCATACTCAGTGGCTTTTTTTTTTAGAAGTTATTCCACTCTACTTGGTCTTTGGGCTTTTTCCACTTCCTTGGTGAGGGTGAAGAACTGTGGTTGACATTTCTCGTATTTCTCTAGCTATGGTAGGGGATCATTTTATTTAAGTTTTGAATATCTATAGTTGTGGTCCATGAATGTGACCTTCCTCATCTTATTTGAAATAGGAAAACAAGGTATCTGTCCTAAAATATACTGCTCAAAAGGGATCACATATGTATGTACATTCATGTTGCTATAAAAAAGAAAGTTTCCAATTTATCAGGAAAGTGAGTTTCAGGGGTCATGATTTCTAATCAAAATACTGCAGGATAAATGTTCTCTGACATAATAGAAGACAATGAAATGCAGTAAAAGGAACTTGTCCAAGTTTGCTAAAAGAAAACCTAGACATGATCAAGGAGTAGACATTTTGTTGAAAGTAGGAGATTAAGAATGCCAACATAAAACTTTCTAAAAATTAAATCAAAAAGTCAAGAAAAAAGCTGGGATTCTCTACAGAAAGTTTGAATTTAGGTTGGAGAAGAAAGAACACCTTGGCTTTCTCTTGTATTAGAACAGGTGTATACTGGCCAAGTTTGGAACAAGCCAGAAATACTTTGAGAATGTCTTAGGACAAGATTAGAAAGAAAGATAATTGATTGGAAGGAGTCCAGGAGCCTGGGCCACACAAGTCTGTAATCACTGAAGGTAAAAGCTTGAAGTTTTTGCTCCTTATATTTCTGAGGTTATAGCTTCAGTGGAGTGAAAAGGCCACCAGACCTGAATTGAGAAGATCTTGGCTGGAATCCTGGTTCTGAAGTTGGGTGGAAGATCCCTCAATATAACTTCCATTTTCTCATGGGCACTGTGTAACATATAGTTTCTACCTATTTCAGGTTCCCATTAAATCATCTGTATGGAAGCCCTTGTTTGTTGGTATCTATTTGTTAAACATTACTCTTGAGAGAGAAGGTTCCACATGAACACCAAAAAATAATTGTTCCATTTATGTTTCTCTAAATGCCAAATAAAGTATTTTAAATAAGCATTTTATAAAAAGTTATGGTAAAGCTGTAACTGCTGAAAGCCTGCTTTAGGAAAATAGTGATACATCTTATCAACTCAAGCAGTAAACAGAAACTTCCAGTGCTGCATGATGGAAGGTCCCCATCTAGAGGCCCAATTGTATTATGATGTTTCATTACAAGCTCTAATGACTTCAGAGGCTAGGAAGGCAGCCTGTGTAAGAAGCAGCAGCCAGCCCAAGGAGAGGAGGGAAGAGCATGACTTTGGCCCTGCAGACTTTGCCTCAGTAAAGGCATTCAAAATTTAAGTTACAAACAAAACAAACTAAACACAGTGCCCTTCAAACTGAGCAATCTCCCAAATCGAGCTTTGGTCCTGGGCCTCTGCTCACTGTCAGAATATGAATGGAAAGTTGAATGTGATAAGTAAAGTGATAGCTCCTTGGGAGATAAGCTCAAAGAAACTCCAAACAATGGAGGCTTTTACAATTTCTTGTACAAAATCTTTGCTTCTTGGGAGTAACTTTACAATTGAAAATTTGGTTTGGTTGTGGTAGGTGGTAAAGGAAGCTGTGATATTTTCAGAAAATGAGGAAGAAATAAAGTCACCAGAAGATATCAATGACTCCAAATGATAATCTCTTTCTCTCTTTCCTTTTTTTCTGAGTCAAGGTCACATTCTGTTGCTCAGGCTGGAGTGCAGTGGTGCAATCATGGCTCACTGAGCCTAGAACCTGGGCTCAAGTGATCCTCCTATCCTTCTGAGTAGCTGGGACTATCGGTACATGCCACTGCACTTGACTATACTCCTCTAAGGAGGCAGAAAGGGCACAGGCTTGAGAATCAAAGTGCAATTCAAACCTGAGCTTCACTCCCTATTGGCTGTGTGGCTTTGGGCATGCTACTCAACCTCTCTGAGCCTCCCATAGTTGTGAGGATTAAATGAAATGAAACTTGGAGGCCAGGCACGGTGGCTCATGCCTGTAATCCCAGCACTTTGGGAGGCCGAGGCAGGTGGATCACAAGGTCAAGAGATTGAGACTATCCTGGCCAACATGGTGAAACCCTGTCTATACTAAAAATACAAAAATTAGCCGGGCGTGCTGGCATATGCCTGTAGTCCCAGCTACTCAGGAGGCTGAGGCTGGAGAATCGCTTGAACTGGGGAGGCGGAAGATGCAGAGAGCCGAGATCGCGCCACTGCACTCCAGCCTGGCGACAGAGCGAGACTCTGTCTCAAAAAGAAAAAAAGAAAGTTTGGAAAGGGCTTAAAGGGCTTATCCAGTGTCTGGAATATAACTGGTGTTCCTCACCCTTCTCTCACTTACAAGAAGCCACATAATTTAACTTACAGAAAATAATTTGACTTAGAAGAAGATAGCCTGTAGATTTGGGGTCCAAAACTGGATCTTAACTTTGTTGTTGTTATTGTTATAATGAAGAGAGCTGGTTTAGTCACAACATGAGTAAAGGAGGTGTGACTGTCCCAGCTTTGACTGTGTTTTCTTTCAGGATGTAATTTTCTTACTGGTAACACAGAAGAAACAGTTGTATCATCTGTAAATGAGGATAATAGTACAAAACACACAGGGTGGTTGTGAGGATTAAGTAAGATGTTATATAAGATGTCTATAACTCAGTACCGCTTAGTAAGGAGTAGCTATTTTCACTATTGTTGATCCTTATCACTCAAGGGACATGTGTGAGAAGATGATATAATTGCCATTGATTATTACAGAAATGCCTGCTGGTCTTTGCTACCTTCCTCACAAATCACTCTCACCAAGGTTCTGCTCTAGAAAGAGCAGCACTGTGGCTCTCCTAAGAGGCCTGCTCCTTTGCACACACCATGTGTGTGATTGAGTTTTTAAAAAACTCACAGCAGAACATGTACTTCCAAATGAGAGTTGTATCCTTCAAAACCTGTGAGAGACTACAGTTCTTCTTTTATAATATCTCTCTGCTCCGGGAACTTCTTTCAGAGCTACTGCATATACCTTTGACTATCTCAACAGAAGCGAAAGAGAAAAGGATTTTGGTCAAATAGAGAAAAGATCTTCATGGGTAGCCTGTAAGTTGGCTCTGAGGTAGTTTATTAATGTTTTTGAGCAATGGCAACATAGCTTTGCAAAGTGGCAACATTAAAGGAATGCTGTCATTTGGATGTATTAATTAAATTTTTTTTTTTTTTTTTTTGAGACAGAGTTTTGTTCTTGTCACCCAGGCTGGAGTGCAATGGCACGATCTCAGCTCACTGCAACCTCCTCTTCCCAGATTCAACTAATTCTCCTGCCTCAGTCTCCCAAGTAGCTGGGATTACAGGCATGCGCCACCACACCCAGCTAATTTTTTTTTTTATTTTTAGCAGAGACAGGGTTTCACCATGTTGGCCAGGCTGGTCTCGAACTCCTGACCTCAGGTGATCCACCTGCCTCGGCCTCCCAAACTGCTGGGATGACAGGCGTGAGCCACTGCGCCCAGCCCCAAATAATTTTTAAAGTCACTTCTTTAAAACAACACAAAAGATCTGCATCCAGAGGCCCTAAAGGCCTACGCCCTTCTGTGTTCCCCTTTTAACTATGTCTGGCACCCGTTGGCATCTTGCCTATCCACAGAATCTTAATGTTTTGGCCTATATATGGAATATCAGGGTTTTAAAAATCAGTTTAATGGTCCCTTCCAGGGGATGTCTCAGAGGGTCCCAACCTCACATATACCAGGGCCTTGAATGCTGACTTAACAAGCGTCTTCTGTCAGGCCCAGTGTTCTAATTTGGGGTATGGAAATGGATTGCTAACTAAAGAAAGCAAAGCAGCTGTGAAAGGAGGTGAGGCTTTAGCCACAACGACCTGCATTCAAGTCCTAGCTCATAGCTTGCAAGGTGCTTAATCATGCTGAGCCTTATTTTCTCCCGTGACCCCGCTTGGCTTGCCCCACAGGACTGCGATGACAGCCGAAGCGATGGTGAGAAGGCGCTTCACAGGCAGCGAACTCTCCCCTGCACTCTGCACACGCTTGATTTCTTTAGCTTTAGCAAGAGGTAGTCCACCCAGCCCACAGTGTAATTTGGGCAAACCGGGGAGGAGGCACCCTCTGTGGCAGAATGAGAGGCAGCCTGTGTTGGCTGTGGTCATGCCTGGCTGGAGGGTCCTCTCTGCCCATGCCCGACCCTCAGCAGGATGCCCCAGGCTCACCGAGCGCTTCTCCACACTCCCTTTTTTCCTGCTATTCTTGCCTAGAGTGACATCCAGTGAGCGGTAGCTAGGTGGCTTCTCCTCGGGCCAGTGTGGGGAGTGCGAGCGGTGGCGATGGGCCCCCCAGCTCTGGGGCTGCCTCTCCTTGTCCTCTTCAGAGCTCCAGGAACTGAGGCCACAGGGCAGGGGAGGAGAGTAGCTGCGGTGCCTGCGTCGTCTCCCGTGCCTCTGAGTGCTCTCCCGGGGGCTGAGCCTGTGGGGCCTCTCCTGACAGCGGCTCCTGAAAGGAGGGTGGCTCGGCCGCCAGCGTGCCTCGCTGGACGAGGGGACATCGCTTAGGCTGTCCCTGTCTGACCAGTGTATGGGTGACCCATTCAGCCTAGAGCTACGGTGCCTTCCACTCCACGATGGGTCCAGTTCTCTTCTTTCCAATGCCCAAGACTTTGGCCCCCGGTCCTGGAGCTCCTGGTGGAAATCAGGGTAATGGTGCTGCCTTCTCCCATCTCTCAGATCCCAGGGCCTGGAGTGAATTGGGGTGAGCCACTGCTGGTGCAGGGAGTCACTGGTCCTCCTTGAGGACGACAGGTCTCTGATCAGTGGCGGCAGGTGGATGATTCTGCGTTCCACGACCTCGGAGCCCAGGGAGGACAGCATGCTGCAGGGATGGCCAAATCTGGCTTTGAGGTCAGGGGGCAGAGGCTGTGCCAGGTTGAGGTTCCGCAGTTCTTTCTCCAAATACTCCAGGACACCATTGGTGATGGGAGGGTGATTGGTGGTCTGGGTCATTGGCATCTGAGGGAGGCTGGACCGCAGGGACAAATCTGAATGGAAACAAGGACATGACATATAGAACAAATGGCCCAAAACATACACCTCAGAATCAGGACATCAAAATGTGACATTGGTTAGCATGACTCCCTCCCATCCTCCATCATGAAGATGCCCGCCACATTGGTCACGGAGGCCTTGATGTAGCCCATGTTCCTGCCCTTGCCCTCTGCCCTCCCCTACCCCAAATCTCTGGAAGAGTTTACCTCGCTGCAGCAGCGGGTGCATTGGATAAGATGAAACCTGGGAGCTCCTGTCCACCCCCCAGTACAGGGGTTTTTCCATCATCTGAGGACCTAGGGCCTGGGCCTGCTTCATGTAGCGGTGGCGGGCCAGGGCTGCAGGGGAAGAAGGAGAAATGCAGACCCTCAGCCAGGCAAGCCCCACACCTCCCACTTCACTTCTCTCCACCTAGGGGCCCTGCAAGAGGCCAGCTTCTCTTGTCCGTTCTCACCTATCTTGCATGGGAGTAAGGGTTAAGGGGGTAGTAAATTAAATGTCCCCCTGGTGAGGAGCTGGAACTAAATTCTCTTCAAGACTGCAACTTCTGTATCCCAGGAAAGTATATTCTTAAAACTTGACTTCCTAACCTCAAAATCATTTCATCATCTTGCCCATTCCTAAGGTCACCCAAAATGCATAGGTAGATTCATGGATACTAGCATACAATGAATTACTGGGCCATAGGCCAACAAAACTAGAAGCCAAAGGCCAGAAACAGAAGGTACAGATGCAAAGGACTTAGAGGAGGCTGTGAGTCAGGGCCTGGTGGCATCTGCTCGAAGAGTGAAAGAAAAAGGGAAGGGCATGATACTGAAGATAATGGGCAGAATTACTTGGCAATTATATGGAAGAGTGTTTCTAGCTGGCACGCCAACCCTGGATGGAAGAAAATTTGTGGGAAGAAGGCAAGGGTGTGCAAAAAGCTCAAGTAGATTCCAGTGGGTCCTTTCTACTCTTCTCCTCACCTTATTGAGATTGTCCCTAAGTAGGGGAATTTCTAAGGGGTGGGGTAGAGGCAGGGAAGGGGGATGAGAAATACTATTTCCTTTATGGCAAAGAAAATCATATAAAAAAGTAGTGCAAGGATCCATAGAAATGTCACTCCAGCCCCTTAGGTGGGGCTGGTCTGAGGCATACAACCCACAGTGAGTACTAATTAAAAACAAAAGCATTTCATTGTTTTTGTTCATGCTTTTCTATTTTGGGGTAGTTGTGGCTGAGTGCCTCATGTTTCCTAAGTGCTCTGCCTATCCATGAGTGTTGGACGCGTACCTGTACGTTGAGGGCAGGAAGTGCCGGCCTCAGTGTGAACAAGGATAGGCCCCAGCCTGGCATTCTCAGTTCCTCCTTGCTTCCCTGGGCCCTGTGGCTACCCCTAAAACAGCAGGGCCCAGGCACAGAAGGGAGCAGAAAGCTGGCATCCTGAACACAGTCACATAGGGTGTAGGGTTTGCCAAGGCCAGCAGCAAAGGGGTCATCCAGTGGGCTGCCCAGTGATTCCAGTATGAAACTCCCAGCACAACAGGAAGTGGTTGTAAGAGAGTCCCCAGAAGTGTCCGGAGTGTCAACCCTCAGTGTGAGTCACGGCCTAGCCTGGAGGAAATCAGATGCAAACTTGCAGCTCCCCCAGCAGCTACACCTTCATGCCAACTGATAGCCTCGAGCCTCCCTGAAGACAGGTCCACAGGCTCAGAGCTGCCCTCTCCCTCTGCAGAGCTGCCGCTCCCCAGCTCCCTCTACTGGCCACCACCAACACACATACTGGAATGCCCAGCCTTATACATGTAATTTACCTTACATAAGCTAACTAGTTCTCTGAAAAATCTCTTCATCTGGGAATCCAATGAGGAAGTTGGGCTCAGAGAGATTACCTTCCCAGCCTAAGGTCCCATAGCTAGACTGGCAGAGCCAGGATGTGAACCTGTGCGACGCTCAAGCCTACGCTCTTTGTGTGCCATACCTCCGAGTCCCCAGACTCCTTTATTTTCTGTGATGAAGCAAAAAACCTTCCCTGCAGGCACCTCCTCAATTTACCTCTCTCTAACTCAGCTACAGACCTTTCAAAGTCCACTCCAGACTAGTCTCTCCTTCCATGGCCTGGGGACATCTGATTCCAAGGAGAACAACCCTACCCACTGTACCCCTTTAATGGAATCCTCGCCTCTTCCAGATGGTCCTATTCCCATTTAGCCACTCCTTCTCCTGCTTCCTTCAATCAGGGAGAAAGGCAGAGTTGTGCTTCCTCTTTGCTCCTCAAATGATTTTTTTCACTAAAGGGACCCCCTCCACAAATAACTCTCTAACAACCCTTCCAGATCCTCAATGAGTGTTTCTGACATTTCCCCGAGTTTTTTCACATGGTCCAGAGATTAACTCACCTGCTTCCTTAGTTACTAAAACCTTTTTTCCAGGGTCTCCCCCTTCCTTGTTGCACTAAAACTAATGAAATAGGATGGAAGACACAGTCTTTGAGTTTTTCTCTTGCCTGCCTTCCCCCGCATCCCTGAAAACAGCCTCAAGGGATGTCTAGGCTCTCAGGGGTATCTGTTGCTCACCTAATGGGGAATCAGATAGGCAATAAAATTAAGAAACCTGGACAAGGCAACAAAGCTGCAAAAGACTCCCAATAAGTTATCTCTTAACCTCAGTGGAGTAAAGTCTGCCTTAGTCACCCTTAAAACTACAGCTTTCTGAGCCTCATTCCCAGGGACCCTCCTTCAGTTGGTCTAATGCAATGTAAGAAAATTTGTATTTTCAACAAGCTCCCTGTTTCAACAATGTAGGAATCAACTTGGAATTGACTGCTGAGGACTCTCAACAACACTTTGTTCACCATCCCTTACCATCCCCCCTCCACTCTTACAGAACCCATTCTTGCCCTTCTTTTATTTATTTATTTATTTATTCATTTATTTATTTTTCTGAGACGGAGTCTTGCTCTGTCACCCAGGCTGGAGTGCAATGGCACCATCTCGGCTCACTGTAACCTTCGCCTCTAGGGTTCAAGTGATTCTTCTGTCTCAGCCTCCCAAGTAGCTGGGATTATAGGCGCCCGCCACCATGCTCCGCTAATTTTTGTATTTTTAGTAGAGATGGGGTTTCACCATGTTGGCCAGGCTGCTCTTGAACTCTTGACCTCAGGCGATCCACCTGCCTTGGCCTCCCAAAGTATTGGGATTACAGGCGTGAGCCACCACGCCCAGCCCTTGCCCTTCTTTTAACCTATGGTCATTCGGTCTATTTGCTTTCTCCAAAACTACCAGTCCTCCCTGATTTGACTGATCAGTCATTTCTGGGACATCCTCAGGTGCTTCCTAGAATCCCATGCCTCTTTGAACTCTCGTCATTTTAGCTTTAGGCAACCACCAGCAGATGCTTCTGGGTCCCAACCAGGCAACTGACCTCAAATAGCCCTCCTCCCAATAGGGCTTTCCTTCTTGACCTCTCAAACATGCATTCCCTCCTCTATAGCAGCAACTTAAACATTCCCCACCTCTTAGGTCTTCCCCTGCCAGTGAACTTTCTGCTAATGACTTCATCTCTATTGAGGAAGAGGAACCAGCCCTGAACATGGAGCCAAGAAACCTAGGTTTAGTCCAGGGCCCACTGCTAACAGGCTGTAACACAGTAATTGTGGAAAAACCTCCCTCGATTTCACTTCCTTCAGCTGTGAGGTGGAAGGAGATGGGGCAGGAGACATCAGAGATTCTCACCGTGGCTGTGGCATACTGCAGGGCATGCCTGGAGGTTCTGCAGTAAGGAGGGCCAGTAACTGCTCTAGGGATGAAAGGCGTTTCTCCAGTTTTCACAGAAAAAGTACGTTTCCATTTCAAAAACGTCTATCTTTAAGTCCTACTGAGGGCTGTTTACCACTACTAGGTGAACTATCAAGGGTTACTAAAATTTGGTCGTATTTTCATTTTTCTCCTCTCTAATCCTTTTTTAACTCTCACTAGAAAGTGGGAGCAGGTTGGGGAGGTGGGATGTGATCAAAGAAGTTCAAGAATCACTGACATGTTTCTTGAAGCTTCCTTCTGCATCTAGAATTTTGATTTGCTGAAATTGAGTCGGAAGATGTGAGCTCCCTCAGCTTCCTCCCTTACATCTTAATCATCCTCCACATTTTAATGATTTCCTTTCTGTCTTCAGAGGCTAGGCTGCTTCCCTTTCCCTTCCACTCTCTAAGGCCAGTTCTTTCCTTGTAGGGCTGAGGCCACTCCTACCAGCTTCATCACTCATCAGTGACCACCTCACTTCTTAATGCTTCACTTTACTCACTTGATATTAACCTTGGTTCATTGCTTATAAACATGTTTAGGATCACCTTATTCTCCAAACACCAACAATAACCCCTTACTCCTCTAACCAAAGAGCTTTCTTTAATAACTCATGCCCTTCCATGCAATTCTTCTTGTCAACAAACTTCTCAGGACAGTCTGCTCCAGTGACTCACTTTGAAAGTGACATCATCGGCCCAAGTTCAGGGATCTTTGTGGTCTGCAGTTCTTGATATTACTAGTTTTAAAAAATGAACCTAATCCCTCAGGAGAAACAACTCTCCCCCAGAACCTCCATTTATTAGTTTACTAATAACGGATGCACTTATCATCTGTGTTAGCTTTGTCCCTAGTCTTGCCTGCTTTTAGTGCCCCACGAACCTAGGGAGTCTAAGCAGCCATCTTGGGCGGGTTTTTCTTATCTCATCCTGCATATTATTACTCCAGTGACAGTGACCTCTCCATGGCCTCCTCCCTAAGGTCCCTGAAAGGTAGGGAGCCCTGCAGTCCAATGTTGCATCCTCCGTAACTTTTCCACTCCTATGGTGTCTTAGCCAATCCCACAGTGATCCACCTACAGAGACTGCGGCAGTCTCTGCTATAGGAATGCAGACTTTCACAAGTCAGATGAACATGGATTCGACTCTGCAAAGCCACTGCTATTTCCTAGCTGTGGGGCTTTTCTGACCTTTGGTCTCCTGTCTGTTAAATAGGGATGACATCTGCCTTCTAGGGTGGTTGTGAGGATTCAGTGAGGAAATGTATGCAAGGGGACTACATGTCAGACACCCAATAGAAGTTAGTTCTCTTTTCCTGTAAGACAGCAACTTTGGAGCATAGTCCCAAAACCAGACTCAGGCCACCGACTTTCTTCACATTGTAGATCAGATTTTGTTTCTATCTTAATAGGTCATTCATTATTTTTCCCTAAAAACATTTCCTTTCAAATGGATCAAACTGATAAGAGTGTTATCTCTGGGTACTCAGATGAGTCATTACATTTTCCTGAATTTCTCAAATTTCCTACAATATAGTACTTTATTTAGATCATTAGGAAGAGGAAATGTTATTGAAAACAAAAGCAAAAAAATTAAAAACCTTCTATTTAACGCAGTTGGCACTATTCCATCTATTTGATCAAGAAAATATCTTTATAGAATAATTTTGTATTATTTTGCCTTTACCATGTATTCTGTAGCCAACATTTTTTATGGCATAATTCTGTTACAGTTCTGTTTTAAAGGATCAGACATTAGTCCAAAGGAAGATTACATTGAAAGCAAGATCATCTGCTCCCTCTTCCCTTGCCCTAACTCAAGGATTCTCAAAGTGTGGCCCCTCTACCAGCAGCAGCACATCACCTGGGAACTTTTGAGATAAGAAATACAGATAAAGTTCTAAGCCCCCAAATGACTAACAGACCCCTTCTTGGCCAAGGGGACCCCAGAGAAACCTTGGAAGCTAAGTTCATGGCCATGACAGGATGGGAGGTCAGACTCGTCTCATTATATCCCCACCCACAGTGACCAGCCCTTTCAAAAGACTCCACGTGGATAATGTCAATTACTAGCTTATCTTCCCAGGTACAGAACAAAGACAAGATAAAGTCTAATTCCTCTTTTCCCCTTTTCTAATATTCACTTTATCTTATGTAAAATATAGATTTGCTGGGCACTAACTAAAGTTTCACAAGTGTATAATCATTTGTTTCATTGCTGCCCCCCACTTCTTAAGGAAAATTATAAATACTAAACCTCCTGGGAACCTCGTTGGAAAAAAAAAAAAAAAAAACAGTCACAGATGCATCTGTGACTTATGTTTTTTCCCTGGGTATGCCCTCAAGCTAGCTCAATAAACCTCAATGATCTGAGACTTAGGCCTCAGTCACTCATTTTGATTGCTAGAGAAATAAAAATTCTCAGGTCCTACCCTGGACCAATTGAGTCAGAAAACCTGGAGGTGGCAGCCAAAAATTAAGTTAAGGAGGAAAATAAAAAAAGAAACAGAAATCATCCCTACCTCCTGACCTCTAGGGAGGGGAGAGTGGCTGAAGGTTGAGTTGATCACCGATAGCCAATGACTTAATCAATCATGCCTATGTAATGAAGTCTCCATAAAAACCCAAAAGGACTGGGTTGGGGGAGCTTCCTGGTTGCTAAAGACGGAGGTACTGGGAGGGTGGCACACCTGGAGAGGACATGGAAGCCCCGCCCCGCTCCCACATACCTTGCTCTATACATCTCTTCATCTGGCTGTTCACTTGTATTCTTTTAAATATTCTTTGTAATAAGTGGGTAAACATAAGTAAAGTGTTTCCTTAAATTCTGTGAGCTGCTCTAGCAAATTAACTGAACTGGAGGAAAGGGTCGTGGTAACTGCCAATTTATAGCCATTTCCTCAGAAGCACAGGTGACAACCTACTAGTTGTAACTGCAGTTGGCGTCTGAAGTAGGGGGTGGTCTTGTGGGACTAAGCCTTCCACCTGTGGGGTCTGGTGCAATTTCCAGGTAAATAGCATCAGAATTGAGTTAAATTATAGGACATTCAGTTGGTGTCTGCTGAAGAATTCCTTTTTGTGTGGGGAAAACACACACACTTGGTGTCCAAAGTATTGAATGGCATGTGAGAATAGGAAAAAACAGTTTTGTTTTCCTTTACAAGTGGTCTTCTCTCTTACTGGCTTATTTAAACCACTCGCTCCAGCCCACCTTATGTCCAAATGAGGTCAGTGCTAGGAATGAAGATTGAAGCACAGGCACATCAGGGCTGCTGAGGAAATGCCATCAGTAGGCAGAGCTATCTGAGAGATGCTTTAGGCAGCCTGAGAGTGGACAAGCAAATGTCCTCATTTCAGCCACCTTCCATGTGGCTCCCTAGCCTCCCTAAGCATCATTTTCAGGGCTGAGGCTAATGTCCTCTGACCCTGTGATGGGAGAACGGCATGGAGGAGAGAACCTGGAAGAACCTTTGACCTGGCACTTGAAGCTCATCTGCTTCAAGTCCTGGTCCCTAATCCACTCCATTCCACTGCTTGTCTGTCCCCTCTCACCTTCCTCAGGACAGCAGCAGCGGGCGGGACAGCAGGGACAGCGGATGTAGCAGCAGCAATACTGAGGACAGCACTGGCACCAGCACACTCCAATCAGCAGCAGGAGGAGGAGGGCTCCCAGGATGATGAAGATCACGGTCAGCCAGTCTGCAGGGGAGAAGCCAAGAAGGGGCTGAACTAAACATTCAGGGGGAATACTTCCAGCTCTGATGTCCTAGAGGTCTCATAAACAGAGCTCTTGACCTACAGGTTAAAGTTCAGCAATATGTCGGCAAAAAATTAAAAGTTTAGCTTTGATAAGGGAACTTCAGAGGTTGATAATCCAATGACAAGAACTTAGGCTTGTTTATTTCTGTTTTTTTCCTGTGAGTAAAAGTGTTACGGCAGTGAGGTAGACTGAATAGAAAGCTCCAGTAGCACTTACGCAGGACGATGAGCTTTACTTCCTTATCGGGGTCTCCTGATGTGTCCCCTGGAGCCTCAATGGTGCAGTAATACACTCCATGGTCCCACCACATCACTTCATTAATCACAAGATCTGCTCCTACACAGTAAGGAGGGAGAAAGTGCCAGTGTCAGAGGAGAGAGCACTGGTGTCTAACCTGTGACAGCCTCAAGACCTGGGCAGCATGGCGAGACCTTGTATTTACAAAAAATAATAATAATAAATTATCCAGGCATGGTGGCATGTACCTATAGTCCCAGCTTCTCTGGAGACCAAAGGGGGAGGATCGCTTGAGCCCAGGAAGTTGAAGCTGCAGTGAACTATGAATGTGCTAATACACTCCAGCCTGAGCAACACAGTGAGACCCGATCTCAAAAAAAGTTAAACATAAAATACTGTTTAAGTTGCCAGTATATGGGGCTTTTACTTCCTCACAATCAGACCTAATCCCAACTGGTACAGTGGAAATGATTATTTAGCTGCATTTCAGATGAGGAAAATCAAGACTCAAAGGAACTGGCCTAATAACATACAGACAATGCTCATCAGAGGTAGGTTCAAACCCACATCTCTCTAGTACTCGTACCCACCAAGCTTTCCTGTCTTCTCTAAATTGGGTAGAAAAACTCCAGATTCTAGGTCCCTTGTCAGCCTAAAATGAGCAGTTATCTCTGGATCCTGAAGGACAGGTATGAGATGAACTTGAATAAAGATAAAATGCCAGTATTTTAAGAGTAAATGTAACTCAAGAAGAGCTTCAGTTCTTGTGGGCACGCAGTGTTGTATACCTACATTAGGATAGATGAAGGGTTTATATATATATATATTTGCTGTACATTCATTTTTGTTTTTTTAAATTTTAAGGTCAGGGATGTATGTGCAGGTTTGTTACACAGGTAAATGTGAGCCATGGTGGTTTGCTGCACAGATCATCCCATCACCTAGGTATTAAGCACAGCATCCAACAGCTGTTCTTCCTGATGCTCTCCCCCCTACACCCCCGAACCCTCCAACAGGCCGCAGTGTGTATCGTTCCCCCCGTGTGTCCAGGCATTCTCATCATCCAGCTTCCACTTATAGGATCATCAGGGTGGACAGACAACCTACAGAACGGGGGAAAATTTTTGCAATCTATCCATCTGACAAATGTCTAATATCCAGCATCTACAAGGAACTTAAAATGAATGGTTAATATTTATGTTCAAGTTTAGCAAAGTCAATAAATATTCACTAAAGCCCTTTTGTGGGTCCAGCACTATATCAGGCACCAAGGAGATATAAAGAGAAACAAAACCCTTTTCTGTCCTGAAAGGGTTTAAAATCCAGTCAAAGGCATCAGGGCAGCCTCTGTGTGAAGTGCAGTGGCAGTTCCAGTTCCCCCACCCACAGTAAGCACCAGCGCCACGGAACCTTAGCGTTACAGACTTGCTCCTGCTAAGTTGGTTGTAATATCTGCAATTCTTTATTATCTGTTTGTCAAGAAATGTTTATTGAGGAAATGAAACAAAAATGCAAGGTCACGCATCAGTGGACCTAACTTTAGGACTTCTGTTTCCTTCTCTTTCTACGTCAATACCTACAATTTTTTCCTACCCACTATTTTCCAAACCCACTACGTTTCCCAGAAATAAGCTTACCCTAGACTTGGAAAAATGGTGAAAGTGCTTTTAAAAAATTCCCCCTCGGGGCATGATGTGTATTGTAAATCTGCTGTAATTTTTATTGGAGACATAAAGAGTATTTGAGGGATGTCAGAGTAAGAAGGGTGTTCAGATATGTTAATGTTTTAAAGGATCTAAGGACTGATTTGACAGGGTCATCTCAAATGATGCAAGCATAGGCAACAAAGTGTCAGAACACAAGGACTCCAGAAGTCCCAACAAGCCTGGAGACAGAAATAAAAACAGAGGGGAATACTAACGTATTCCTGTGGGAGTAAGAACGAAGCAGGGTTTGAGCCAAAGGTGGCTGGGAATGGAAGTAGTGGAAGGTATTTACCTTCATGTTTTTAGAAAAAAAAATAAGAGCAGGGACTAGCTACTATGGGGATTTCCATCCTTCAGAAACTGTACAAGTAATTTGCTAATTAAAGAGGCTTGAAACTTTGAGGTCAGAGAAGAACAAATTCTGCTGGCTTTGGAAAAGGCAGAACCACCTTGGATCTTTAGAGATGCCCCTGGAGACTAGAAAAGAAGGACAGATGTACCCTAAAGCTGAGGGCTGGCTTGGGGAAATCAGAGGCCGAATTTAAAAAAAAAAAAAAAAAAAAAAAAAGGTCAGACTTAAGTGTTACAGACAAAACTGAAAGCAATTATTAAACTGGTTCCCGTTAAGTGACCTCCCTTTAAACAGTCAGAATATTCACTGATTCCTTGATATTGTAGCTATGGCCACCATGAGTGGCCCACTGGGTATATTCTTCCCTTTTTCCCCTTTTAACAAACAAATATTTATTTAACACAGCACATAAAGCCCATTGAAATAGGCTCTGAATTCTGTGCTGATCTATGGCAGCGACTGTGGATTACACAATAGAAATATGAGGAGCTAAGCCATTTATCCAAAAGTATACGGAGTGATAACTAATGCTTACTGCCCACTTCCTGTTTGCTAAATGCTTTATACATATTACCTTACTCCCCACAAATCTCTATGATCTAGGTACTATGGCAAGTCCCATTTTATAGAAATTGAGGCTGAAAAATTGTAGATGCTTGCCCAGGTTCACATACCCTGTAAATGCAGAATTGGGATGCACACTTGCACCTGACTCCAGGGCTCTCACCACTACTCCCTGCCCAGGGCACAGAGAATAGACAGGCTTTGGACACAGCTCTCACGTATCACGCTAGATATTCACTTTGGAGTAGGGAGGAAGACACCACGATGCCCATCGTTCAGATGAAGAAACAGAGGCCAAATAAAATAACTGATCAGGTCGGGTGCGGTGGCTCATGCCTATAATCCCAGCACTTTGGGAGGCTGAGGCAGGCAGATCATGAGGTCAGGAGATCGAGACCATCCTGGCTAACATAGTGAAACCCTGTCTCTACTAAAAATACAAAAAAATTAGCCGGGTGTAGCGGCAGGCACCTGTAGTCCCAGCTGTTGGGGAGGCTGAGGCAGCAGAATGGCATGAACCCGGGAGGCGGAGCTTGCAGTGAGCCGAGATCGCACCACTGCACTCCAGCCTGGGTGACATAGCAAGACTCTGTCTCAAAAAAAAAGATAATAACTGATTACTGGTCACTAAGCTAAAGAGAGGAAGCACTAGGACTCTCACTGGGACATTTTAGTCCAAGCCCAGTGTTCTTTCCTCTATCAGTGGAGGACAGTGGTCTCAAGGTGGTCATCTGCTCAGAGCCCCCTATTTCCTTCCATATGAACAACAGGAATAGCCAGAGGGAAACTCAGTGATCTGGGGTTTCAGTAGGCCCTGAGAGCAATTTGTGGAATGAATCAAAGAAATCTGATCCACATCTTAGCCCTGAATCTCAGGAAAGCAAAGGAAACCACTCACCCCTAGACTTTTAGCCAAAGCTATAGATAGCAACAGAACAACCTCTGGTCCAGAGACTAACTTCCAGGGAAGTAACTTCAGCTGGTGCAGCACATTCTATGAAGCTGGCACTTTCCTCAAACAATGACAGCGACCAAGTAGACCAACAGGCAGCAGAAAGAAATGGGAAATCCCATGCTGACTCAGCCTGCAGGGCCTGGTGTCTGCACCTCCCCCCACCCCCAGTTCCCCTGACACCTCCCCCGCACTCACGGTTCTGGATGGTGATCTTGCGCTGCCGGTAATCTACCCCCAGCACAGGCTCATTCTGCCCCCGCCGCTGGGCCACGATGCGAACTTCCCGCTGGTTGTCGTTGCAGTCGTTGGATGGGTCCTGGCCCAGGGATAAAGCTGCCTGGTATGCTGAGGAGAGAGGGCACACTAGAGTCACACAGCTATAGGGGTTTCCCACAACGAAAGGTTCCTTTCCTGCTCCAGGTGTGAGACACAGTGAAGTGTCTCAATTTTTCCCAAGACTATGCATCCCTTGGGACTCTTGTAAATCATGAAGATCCTGATTCTGCAGGTCTAGAGTGGTATCTGAGATTCTCATTTCTAATGTGCTCCCTGGTGATATCAGGCACCACATTTTGAGCAGCCAGACTCCTGACCCCCTAACAGGCCATGATTTCATGCCGGCTGTATCCCCCACCTCCTATTCCAACTTCCTTTGTCTCATTTTCAAAGTCACCCCAGCCTCCTTCTGCTCCCATGGAATTCATCTACCTGCCCTTAAAACATAAAGTCGCATGCCTGTAGTCCCAGCTACTCAGAAGGCTGAGGCAGAAGAGTCACTTGAACCTCGGAGGCAGAGGTTGCGATGAGCTGAGATCACGCCATTGCACTCCAGCCTGGGCAACGAGAGTGAAACTCCATCTCAAAAAAAAAAATATATATATATATATAACCCGAGAGCTGTTAAATCTGCCCCTGGCAAATGCCTGCTTCCCTAGCCTCTCCTCCCTGGCCATTTAACCCAGGCATTTTAAGAGTAACCCCCAGGAAACAACGCCTCAATTTAGAGAGGAGTCTTTTGGGGACAATGGCAGGATCAGTGGGTGGCTCAGACAGCTCTTGAGGTTCTGCTCACATCATATTGTGAGACATTAGCTCGAGAGCTCAAAAAGTAAAAGTTAGGGTCCTCGCAGAAGGACTTGAAGCGCCATGTCACCACCATGTCCCGGAGCTGGGCAGAGGTGGTGTAGTCATTAGTAAAGACTGATGCCTCCCTCTCCCTTTCTTCCTATGAACAGGGTGTCTACTTCTATTCTCAAAATCTCCAAACAATTAATTGTCTTGGTGGTGACAGTGGGGTGTTCTGGGTTCCTTTGTTCTTTGAGAGAAGGCAGAAATGGGCAACTAGGAAAGAGCTCTGATCCAGACAGCACAACCCACATGCCTGGGGGCAGCTGTTACTGAAAGGCAGGACTGGCCAACCCTAAGGGGGAGTTGCGTAGCACTAAGAGACTTCCCACAGTTAAAGGGCTGCCTGTGGGGCACTGGAGGGCTTAGTCAGCAGAGGAATGACCATCTCCCCAAAGGCGGACTGAGGAAGGGAATATAGCAAGAAGCAAAGGCTCCTAGTCATTTGTGCTGAGTGTAGAGTCTTCTTGCCGGCATTGTAAGGTGGTGGGGGTGACGGGAGGCGGGCCTGCATTGTCAGCTCAGCACGCTGGCATGGAGCCAGGAATGAACAGGGAGGCAGGACTTTTGCCTAATGTCTGAGTTTCTTTAAATTTTTTTGAGAACAAAGCAGGACAAAAATTGTAAAATAAACTAGTATGTGACCTTGAATACATTATTTCATCTACCTGGACTCCGTTTGTTTATCTATAAACAGAGGAACTGCATTAGGTGATCTTTGTGGCTTCTCCTCACTACCGAGATTTGTAATCCTAACTAATCCCTCAGCCCTAACCACAGTATGTCACAGAGGTGTCTGGGCCCCACACATGGCCAAGGGGGTAAGGATACTCACACGCTGAGTAGTAGTCAAAGATAGGGTCCTTGCAGAAGGACTTGAAGCGCCATGTCACCACCACGTCCTGGAGCTGGGCAGAGGTGGTGTAGTCACATTTGAGGATGACAGAGGCAAACAGGGTGACATAGCGTTCTGTGTGCTGGACCGTCACAAGCAAGGACAGGCACCCTAAAGCCAAGAGCAGGAGACAATGCTGAAGGTGACCTACATCTGCTCACGGGTAAGAAAAACAATGCGAATGAGTAAAATATACTGCCTGCCGTCCTGCCTTACGCTGGCTAGGAGCTCACAGACAGAGTCTGGGCTCTTACTCACCTGGGCAGGCAATGGCTGGGGTGGGGTGGAGAACGCACTCAGCCACCTCAGAGGGGCATAGGAAGAAAGGAGTGAGGAAAACTCCCAGGAATTTACAGTGCATTAACAGTGATGACATATCCAACAATATAAGAATTGTATCAAAGTAAAGCCACATTTGTACTGAAGTGACACTGCTAATATATTTTTTTCCCTCACATCACGTCTCTTCTTAAAATGGTTTCCCATTTCCTAAGGATAAAGTTCAAGCTCCCTAACCAGGCCTACGAAGCCCGTTAGCTCAGCCTACTGCCCTTCTCGTCTGCCCTATGTCCCTTCACGTCTCATCTCCCACTCGAGGGGTCAGCCATTCTGAACTCGCTTCAGTCTTTCCCATGCTAAGACCATTCTCTTCTCCAGGTGCAGCTCTCTCATCCTGGAACAGTCTTCCACATCACCTGCCACTGCTCCACTCTCTTCCCTGGGCTAATTAAGATTCGTGCCTTGGGTCCTCAGCTGAACAGGGATTCTACTTCTGTCTACCCCGTAGACAGGGTTCTGTGTCTGGAACCATACCTCCTCCAGCAGCCCTCCTGTCTGCAAGTCTGGGAGAGGGACCTCCCTCTGTTTTTTCTAAGTGCCTCATCCTACCCCTAGGCAGCACTTTTCATGCTTCTTGTTGATGGCCTGCTCACTGTGGGCTCAGAGAAAAACGCAGTTGGCCTTCTCTAAGTCATTGCTCAAATACCAGCGCCCAGTACTGTGCCTGTCACCTACTTGGCACCCAACAAATGTTTGTTGAATAAATGATGGAATAAATGACTAAGAATATATTAACCAGTGGAAATTTGGCAGTACAGGCAGTCAGCATAAACACAGAGCAAATAAAACAGTCAGATTGTGACAAACTGCATCAAGAAAGACTTGAGGAAATTAAGAGGAGATTTTTCCTTTTAAAAAATGTCCTCTCCCTACCCTCCAAACCTACAGGCATACTTAAAGCTCCAGGTGTGCCTTGATGAAGGATTAGGTAGCACCAAAATGTCAGGTGGGCCTTTGGCACAGTCAGGGGTCCAGACATAACCAGCACCTTGGAACATTCCTATGTTAGTTTGGTTTCTAGGCCACGTTATAAAGGGATTCTCTTGTGGGAGGTTTAGTGTGGAGCAGTAGTACTCAAACTCGAGTATGCATCACCAGAGGGCTTGTGACAGCCCAGATCACTGAGCCCTATGCTAGGAGTTTCCAGTTCCGTAGGACTTGGCTGAGGCCCAGAGACAAATTTTTTTCTTTTCTTTTTTTTTTTTTTTTGAGATGGAGTCTCACCCTGTCACCCAGGCTGGAGTGCAATAGCACAATCTCGGCTCACTGCAACCTCCACCTCTCAGATTCATAGGATTCTCCTGCCTCCGCCTCCCAAGTAGCTGGGATCACAGGTGCCCACCACCATGCCTGGCTAATTTTGGTATTTTTAGTAGATGCAGGGTTTCACCATGTTGGCCAGGCTAGGCTCAAACTCTTGACCTCAAATGATCCACCCACCTCAGCCTTCCAAAGTGCTGGGAATACAGGCGTGAGCCACTGCGCCCGGCCTGAGCCACTGCACCTGGCTTCTTTTTTTCATTCTTTTTTTTTTTTTTTTTTTTTTTTGAGATACAGTCTTCCTCTGTTGCCCAGACTGGAGTGCAGTGGCACAATCATGGCTCACTGCAACCTTGACCTCCTGGGTTCAAGTGATCCTCCGGTCTCAGCCTCCCAAGTAGCTGAGACTACAGGCATGCACAACTATGCCTGACTAACTTTTTAAATTTTTAGTAGAGATGAAGTCTTGCTATGCTGCCCAGGATGGTCTTGATCTCCTAACCTCAAGCAATCCTCCAGCCTCAGCCTCCCAAAGTCTGGGGTTATAGGCGTGAGCCACTGCACCCAGCAATGGATGTAAATTTCTAACTAATTTCCAGGAGATACTGATGCTACTGCTCTGAGGGCCATACTCTGAGAACCATTGGTGTAGACTTGATTTAAAACACACACACACACACACACACACACACACACACACACACACACGCTTTAGATTCAGATACAGCTGGGTTGAAATCAAACTTTAGTACTTACTTGAATTTTGGACAAGTTATTAATGCTCTCTGAGCTGGTTTCTCAGCCCTGAATGGAGATGATGATAGTGCTAGCCTCATCAGGTCCTTGCAAGAATGAGATAATCCACTGTCCTTGGCATGAAGCCTTGCACATACACTGCCACGTTAGTGTTAGTATGTGGGTCTCTTCCCCTTTTCCCTTTATTATGAGGGCCAAGGAGAAAGAGGTTGGAGTTGGGGTTTTCTCCAAAAGAGTTTTCAAGTGGAGCCACCTTCATTTTGACCAAGGTACTCCCACAAACAAAACAAATGTAGTCATTATCTTACGGAGCAGCTAGGTGGGCCTGTCTTGAAGGCTAGAGTCACAGGATTCTTGGGTCCTGCCTGACCTACTGGTCACAGCCCTTATAAGACTTTCCTCTTAAACTTCCGATAGGCACCCGCATCTGGGTTCCTCACATCCATAGACAAGACAGCAGAATGCTGTTCAGGACAGGCACTCACAGAAATGACCTGATGACAGACAGCAGAATGATGTTCAGGACAGGCACTCACAGAAATGACCTGACAACCTGTCTCCAGGACTGGGCTGTGATGCAGATGCCCCAAGGCAGTTGTGCTGGATAGAGGCTCTGCAGCAATGCAGGCGAGAGCTGTGGGCAGGAAGCCTTCATGAAAGGAAAAGATTTAATCTAGGCTCCAAGAAGCAGGTAGGACTAAGATTATGCATGAGAAGCAGGAAGAAGGCAGAGAAACTCATTGTTTCTGTAAGCAAGAAAGGAAGGAACAAAGAGCCTTATTAGGAAGGGGCAGTTACTTGGGCAACCTGGGGGAAACCAATCTAGCTGTGTCTCCAGCTTTATGGAAGACAGAGAAGATAAATAACGTGGGGCAAGTGGTGGTGAGTGGGAGATGGAGCAATGGAGTGAAGTCTAAATCACAATCCAGTGTCAATTTCTTGTCCATGGATCATCACTGAAGTCTTTTCTGAAGAACAGTAATAGGGTGAAAGTGGTGTTTTTAGGAAGATAGATGACTTCCCCACTCAACTGTAAATGAAAAAAATAACATTTTTAAAATAAACCTTGAGTATTTTTGGGAAAAACAGCTGCTGTCTCCATAAGCTGTAGATTCCCAGAAATCAGGTCAATCAGAATGGAAGGGCCAGTGATCAGCATCTCAAGCCTAACATGGATTCTTAATCTAATTTTTGGTTCTTGTTCTTTCTCTCTGACTACCCCTTTGTGTTTTTTTGTTTCTTTGTTTTCTTCCAGAACTGACCTGAAATAGACCTTGGAGATCTCACCAACCACAGTTTTATCTGAACAGTAGAAACAGCCACAGATAAGATTTTCTCAATGAATAGGTTGCCATTGTCAACACTGACTTATTTTGTTCCATAACACACGTACCAATGAGAAGGGAGAGGAAAACACTGATTTTTGGTCTAAATAAAATCTTAGGTTCAACAGTATCTTCAAATATATTCTTTTACATACTAAATGTGATACCTGGGAGAAGATTAGCTATGCTCACTTCCTGTACAACAAATCTGAGGCTTAGAAATTTAAGTGACCTGGGCCGGGCGCGGTGGCTCAAGCCTGTAATCCCAGCACTTTGGGAGGCCGAGGCGGGCGGATCACAAGGTCAGGAGATCGAGACCACAGTGAAACCCCGTCTCTACTAAAAATACAAAAAATTAGCCGGGCGCGGTGGCGGGCGCCTGTAGTCCCAGCTACTCAGGAGGCTGAGGCAGGAGAATGGCGGGAACCCGGGAGGCGGAGCTTGCAGTGAGCCGAGATCGCGCCACTGCACTCCAGCCTGGGCAACAGCGTGAGACTCCGTCTCAAAAAAAAAAAAAAAAAAAAAAGAAATTTAAGTGACTTGTCTGTGGTCATTCGTTTTCTAAGGGGGTCAGAGTCAACGTTCTGTCCCTGAGCAGTGCTCTTGCCTCGCAGGTTGGCTATTCTTTAAATAAAAGATAATTGGTATTCACAAGTTTGCAAATAATTTGAGCTGGGGCCAGGCTATGGGAGTAATAATTAAAATATAACTGGTGCAGTCACTCTGACACAGTGAAATAAAGAACTTGTAGGCTCTTTATTTGGCTGAATGTAATTTGATATAAATAGCAATTTATTCAACACTCCAGTCAACATCACTTGTATAGAGGTAGAGCATTTGGGAGCAGGGAGGCCAGGTTTGCTGGGGGTCAGAAAAGGGAGTTTGGTTAGAGTCAGAAATTGCTGTGGGGTAGCTTTGAAGATTGCAGAATCTGACACCCTCGAGGACGGGAAATGGGGAGAAAGGTGATCACTCAGCTCCCCTTCCATGAATGCTCTTATTGTGGACAAACCACAGTTGGGGTGACACAACTCACCTTTACCAGCGTCAGCACTGACTTAGCTGCTTGGGTTTTCTTTTATCTTCTCTTCTATTTCATCCCTGTGTGAATGTCAAGCTTTGAAATCTGCCAGGTTCAGCAAGTTCTGGCCATCTTGAGGTCATTCACACTCCCTCCAAGGGTCTGCCAGCCCCACAGCATCCTACACAGACCTCACACCTCCACCCCCTGCCCTGTCTCTCTCTCTCTGTCACACACACACACACACACACACACACACACACGAAGAGTCCCAGGAGAAGAATTACTGAACAACCCAGCAAACTCTTCTCCCATCTTCTCAGTTGTTGCTTCTGGCCCTTAGCATCTATTATGCACCGGGTGATACACATTCTTAGTCTCTAATTCTCACAAACCCCCTCAGCTGGGCAACAGCCCTGCTCATATAGGTGGGCAGAAGTTCAGAGTATAAGCCACACCCCCACATGCCCAACATCACATACCTAAAAAGTGTCAGCGTCAGGATTTGAGCTTGGGCCTTGCTAACACCAAATCCCAATTTTTCCCAAGCAGGCAAGCTTGATCTTCCAAAGTAGAAGTCAGGCGCCAGGCTCTTAAAAAGCAGTCGGATTTTTCAGATTGGGAAGGAAAGAGGCAGTAGCAGGACAGTCCATCTAAAAGGCAAAAATCTCCCCACTTTCTTTTCCTATATCCTCTAACTTCTCTGTAAACCTAACCACACTGGGCATGCACAGAACTAAGCAGGTGGAGTTTTCAAGAAAGGACCCAAAGCAGCAGAATCAGGCTGAAAATGTGAACAGGATCAAAAAGAGAAATGCCCTGATTATAGTCATCCTGGTTGCAACTTTGCTCTTTCAGGCTTACTACAAGTTTTCAAATTCTTAATTTTTTTTCTATTCTTAAATTTCCTTTATCCTGTGGCATTTTCTCCTCCCCAGTTCATTGACTCCTAATTTCTTAGCTGCCTCTATCATTTTCTCTTAAAAACGTTAATTCTAGAGCCTGACTCCCTGAGTTCAGATTCTGTCTCCAATCCCTAACAGCTGAATGGTAATGTGATATAAACAGCAGTTTATTAAACATTTTAGTCAACATTAGTTGCTGGGGGTCAGAAAAGGCAATTTGGTTAGAGTCAGAAGTTGATCTACCAAGTTATTTCCAAACTATTGTTTTCCTTTGTATGCAAACCTGAGATGACAGTAATACCTGCCTCATAGGGTTGTGGTGAGCATAAAAAATGTCCCCCATTTAGCAAAGAGTCTGGCACGTAGTAGACATTCAATAAACCTAAGCCATCATTTGTATCATTTGTACTTATCTTGACTAGTTCAGGAGTTCCAGATCCACTGAGACCAGCATGTAAAAGCATTTGAAAAAATGATACAAATGTAAACTATCATGATTGTCTTCTCTTTGCCAAATGAGTTGGTGCCTCCAAAGCTTCAAAAGTTTCATAGCTTTGTACCCTGGTGGACACATTCACAACTTGCCCCGTTCTGTGAAAGAAGGGAAGGAGACCTGTCACGTGGGTTGAAAGGAAACTTCAAATGAGGTATCAGAGCTCATGGGAAGGAGAGAAGGGGAAGGGGATTCTCTGATTCCCGCCATCAGGTACTTTCCAAGGCCAGGCTGCTGTGCTGAGTGGGGACTACCATCCTACACTAAAACAGAAGGAAACATACCAACCAGGGCAGAGTATCTTTACAACTAAATGTCATCTGTTCCTAAATATATGCACATCTTTGCACATTTTTTATTCCTCATTTCCTGTGTAGTATTAGACTGGGCAAGAAGTTGTTTTAGTTTCTAGAAGATACTCACACAGTATAGGAATATAGGTATATATTTTTAAATATTTTTAAAATTAAAAACTGTTTTGAAGGACTAGATGGCACTTCCCCTCCTTTCCCATGAACGGGCCTGTTTGGAAGGGATGGTAGGCAGGAGGGTAAACGCAGGTCTTTGCCGGCAAGGGGCAGTGGCCTGGGACTGACACAAATTGATTCCTGAGTATTTTTCAGGTATACAAGCACACTGACTCCATGTGGCAGGTTAACAAAATGCACACAGGTTCAATACTATCAGAGTTTATGTCTGAGCAGGCTATCTCACCAAGCATATTTACCATCAGTCCTTGTTACGTTTCCTCAGATAACAGTGCAAATATGAGAGGAATCAAGGAGAAGAGGGACTAGCTATGAACAAGAAGGAGCAAGACAAGAAGTGACTGGCTATGGACAAGAAGAGACAAAGACAAGAAGGAGTGGTCACGAACAAGAAGGAAAGGATAGGGAGAGCTGAGAGAGAAGGAGACCAGGAAAGCAGATGGGTGGGGAGAGGAATGATGTCTAGGTACTGTGTGTTTACCCAAGGTCTGGCATGCAACACTCACCAAGGCAGCCTCCCCTGAGAAGGAAAGTGTTGTGTGCTGAGCACTTACTATGTTGTTTGACACGGTATTGGGTGTTTTATTATACATTATCTCATTTAACCTTTGCAAGAAACTGATGAGATAAGCTGTACTTTATCTCAATTTCATTGATGAGGAAAATTCTGAGAGATTAAGCAATCTGCTTAAGGCCACACAGCTAGAAAGTAGCAAAGCTGGATTTAAGCTTAGACCTCCACCTCGCTACCATGTCTTCTGGATAAGTTTTCTAAATGGTTGAGATATAACCCTTTGAGGAATATTCACACACTTAAGGGACATTCACAAATTTATTTTAATCATTTTGTACCAAAGCCCTTCTTTTCTTTTCTGTTCATTAATACAAAATAAATAAGTGAGAAAATTCAAACAGTGGAGGGGGTATCAAGTAAAACGTTCCTCCTTGCTCACCATGAATTCCACTTTCCAGAGATACTGCTATTGACAATTTGGTCTACATCCTTTCACATCTTTTCCTATATATATATTTTTTTAAAGTAATCATATTATGTACATTGACTTGTGACTTTTTCTTCAAACTAATGATATATTGTATACCATACACAAAATATATATATATATATTTACTAACTGCATGTACATTTTACTCCATCATTGAGCCACTTTTATTTACACATTTTCCAAATTATGGACATTTAGGTTGTTTCTGACTTTTCAGTATTATAAGCAATGCTGACATGAATTACTGAAATGAATATGTTTATATAAGTATGTCTTCACATGTGTTCTTTTATTCTAGTAGAATATATTTCTCAAAGTGAGCTAAAGGGAATAAACCTTTTCTATTCGAATAGACACTTCAGGAAAGAAATGCATATTCCCATAAATAGCAAGTGATAGTCCCATGTTTCACCACAACCTATTCAAAAGGGGAAAATATCAATCTTTAAAATTTTTTTTGATAAACTACTAAGTGAAATAAATAGCCACTCAGGTGGTTTGAACTTAACATCCCTTTGGTTACCAGGGGGAGAGGCCAAGACCTGGTTAAGGGCAGATGCTTGGGGTTTCCAAAGTCATTCACCCAGGTTAGTGACTCATGTCTCCACACACTAATCTCAGAGCACATGCAAATTTAGGCATGACCAGAACACACACATTCATTCATTTATTGAGTATCCACTCTGAGCCAACATTAGTAGCAAATAAGAGATACAGACCCCTGCACTCTTGGAACTTGTGCTCCTGGTAGGAGAGTCAATGATAAACAAGTAAGAACACAGACAAAGTAGTTCCTGTCATGGATGAGTTTTATAGCATTGATCAGAAACTATGAGAGCACTGAATATTACATCTTACTCCTGTACAATAAGGGACTAAAACAGACACATGTATCCAAATGCTCCTGATAGTTCTTCCTGGTTGTTTCAAATTCTAAATCAAGCCCAAAATCTAAATCATCATCCTTCCATACAAACTTGGGCCTCTCCCATATTTCCCATCTCAGTGAATGGAAAAGACCAAAAACTAGGAAGGAATCATCCTGGTGTCTTTTCATCCTTTGCTCTTCATATACAGTCTGATATGGTTTGGCTGGTGTCCCCACCCAAATCTCATCTTGAATTGTAGTTTCCATAATCCCTATCTGTTGTGGGAGGGACCAGGTGGAGACAATTGAATCTTGGGGTGGTTTCCCCCATTCTGTTTTCATGATAGTGAGTTCTCACAAGATCCAGTAGTTTTATAAGGAGCTTCCCTCTTCACTGGGCAGTCATCTCTCCTGCCACCATGTGAAGAAGGACATGTTTGCTTCCCCTTCTGCCATGATTATAAGTTTCCTGAGACCTTCCCAGCCCTGCAGAACTGTAAGTGAATTAAACCTCTTTCCTTTATAAATTATGCAATCTCAGGCAGTTCTTTATAGCAGCATGAGAACGGACTAATATACAGTCTATCATCAGATTGGGCTTATTTATCTCCGAAATATTTTCAGAATCTCTCTCTCCAATTTCACCACTATCCTAGCACAAGCTACTATCATGTCCAGCCTCCATATCACCTGTGCTTACCTAGTACTGTACTCATGCATGCACTGGTTCCCCCTGCCAGGTGGAGTCCACATTGCTGTTAGTCTCCCAATTCCTCCTCCTTAAAAACCTCTAACAGCTGTCCATTGTTGTTAAGATAAACACAAAACCTCCTACCATGACCCATGCAGCCATGCACATCTGGTCCTACTGACTCCTCTGGCCTCAACTCCACCACTCTTCCTGTGGCGTCCTTCACTCAGTCCCGCTAACATTCTTCTCATCTCTCACACACACTAAGCTCCTATCCAGCAGTCTTGCAGATGCTATTACTTTGGTTTGAATTCATTGTTCCTCAGTACTCATGCATCATCCTTTCAGGGAGGGCCTCCTGACTGAGCAAAATCCATCTACTAACTGCTCTTGTGGTACACTGTATCCGTCTTTCCTGGCCTTGTCACAGTTGTATTTCCACATTCACTAGAATCCCCTTTAGACAATAAGCACCACAGGGGCCAGGGCCATGACGGCTTTTGTTTGACAGCACAATGTCTTGCACCGAGGGCACATTAAACATTTGCTAAACGAAAGAACAGATACATTCATGAAAGAGAGACTAAATTGCTTGGAACAAATTTTAAGTGCCCTAAAATTTCAAAAAAATGGTCAACATTAACCATGTCTAGTACAGTCAGACAAAAAGCAAGAAAGAAAGGTGTGTGTTGAGGGGAAAGGTTATACAGTAAGACCATGCCTGTATCTGTGGGGACAAGGCTTCCCAAAGCAGTGAGCCCAGAATTAGTTGGCCTTGAATTTCAAACAAAGAGTTTTAGCCCAGTCTCATAAGCTATAGGGATCTAATGGAGCTTCTTTGGGTGGAAGATTAAAATGAAAGTGGGAATTATTAACTCAGGTAGGTTTAACCTATCATCTGTATAGAGAATGGTTGGAAGTAGACAGAGAAGTAGCAGGACTAGAGGCAAGAAGATGCTTAATATAGACTAGTATAAGAAGTGTCACCCAAAATAGAAAAGAAGAGGCAGAACCTGAGACTAAGTAACAGAACTCAGTGATTACCTGGTTATGAGAAATAAAGAAAGTGTCAAAATTGCTTTCCTCTGACCCCACCTTATCACAAGAGTTGCAGATTGGGAGATCTAGAAAGAACTGGGGACATGGCCAGAGTCTTCTCAATTCTTTATTTTATTTTATTTATTTATTTTTGAGAAGGAGTCTCTTTCGCCCAGGCTGGAGTGAAATGGCACAATCTCGGCTCACTGCAACCTCCGCCCCCTGGGTTCAAGCGATTCTCCTGCCTCAGCCTCCCGAGTAGCTTGGATTACAGGCACCTGCCACCACGCTGGGCTAATTTGTGTGTCTTTTGTACAGAAGGGGTTTCGCCATGTTAGCCAGGCTGGTCTCAAACTCCTGACCTCAAATGATCCACCCGCCTTGGCCTCCCCAAGTGTTAGGATTACAGGCGTGAGCCACCATGCCCGGTCAGAGTCTTCTCAATTCTTAAAACATACAATTTTATTTCCCCCAAGGACTTAAGATAATGAAATAAATCATTATGGTAAAAGAAACCCAGGTACACTGTACACTAATCACTCAACATCTTGTTTCACTGCATTGTTGTTGGGGCAAGATGTTTAAACATTAGCATTTAGTTAGACATCCAGGAAGCAGACACCTGTTTCTATTTCTGTATACCAGAATTCAATTAAACAAAACAAACTTAAAACTATCATCAGAGTGAACAGGCAGCCTACAGAATGGGAGAAAATTTTTGCAATCTATCCATCCGACAAAGGGCTAATATCCAGAAGCTACAAAGAACTTAAACAAATTTATAAGAAAAAAGCAAACAATCCCATCAAAAAATGGGCAAAGGATATGAAGAGACACTTCTCAAAGGAAGACATTTCTGCAGCCAACAGACACATGAAAAAATGCTCATCATCACTGTTCATCAGAGAAATACAAATCAAAACCACAATGAGATACTATCTCACACCAGTTAGAATGGCGATCATTAAAAAGTCAGGAAACAACAGGTGCTGGAGAGGTTGTGGAAAAATAGGAACACTTTTACACTGTTGGTGGGAGTGTAAATTAGTTCAACCATTGTGGAAGACAGTGTGGTGATTCCTCAAGGATCTAGAACCAAAAATACCATTTGACCCAGCAATCCCATTACTGGGCATATACGCAAAGGGTTTTAAATCGTGCTACTATAAAGACACATGCCCATGGATGTTTATTGCGGCACTATTCACAATAGCAAAAACTTGGAACCAACCCAAATGTCCATCAATGATAGACTGGATTAAGAAAATGTGGCACATATACACCATGGAATACTATGCAGCCATAAAAAAGGATGAGTTCATGTCCTTTGCAGGGACATTGATGAAGCTGGAAACCATCATTCTCAGCAAACTAACACAGGAACAGAAAACCAAACACCACATGTTCTCACTCATAAGTGCGAGTTGAACAATGAGAACACATGGACACAGGGAGGGGAACATCACACACCAGGGCCTGTTGGGGGTGGGGTTTAGGGGAGGGATAACATTAGGAGAAATACCTAATGTAGGTGACGGGTTGATAGGTGCAGCAAACCACCATGGCACATGTATATCTATGTAACAAAACTGCACATTCTGCACATGTAACCCAGTATAATTAAAAAAAACAAAAACAAAAACAAAAACAAACCAAAAAAACCTGCTCCACAGTATGAAATAGGAGAGAGAGCAATGGAGAAAGGGTGAAGACACCAGGATTCTGGTCCCAGTTCTCAAACTAACTCCCCTATGTCAACCTGAGACACACGACTCGGGTCCGGATTTCCTTATCTGTAAAACTGTCTGGGAGGGGAAGATAAAGGCTGGGAGTGATTTTTACCTGTGTTCAACAGAGTGCTGGGATTCTGGGGAGGTATTCAGGAGCTCCCAAGGAGACAAGGGAGCAGTTGAGTGGACAGTCTCCCATCCACCACCCATACCCCCTCACCCTGAGAAATAACAGGGAACTTTGTAAGATTTCATTAAGTCTACAGTATGGTCCATACCTCCACCCCCACCACCCAGGAAAAATTACTGGTCTAGATGCTGTCTCTCTAAGGATATTATTACTTAGGAGTCAGTTGTCTGATTTCCCAAAGAATGAAAATACAAGTTGATAGCTCTTGGATCTGCAAGTTAACACCACACACTATGATGTTAAAAAAATTCACCAGAGCAGAAATGACACACATCATTTTAGAGTTTGGGGAATCAGCAGGGACACTAAACTTTCATTCTGAGAATAAACTTTGACATTGGATGAAGGCAACCAGAACTATTAGCCAACAGTGGTACTTACTTTAGCCTTATTTTAATGTTTTAAGAACAGATATTCACATACCACTTCTGCGTTAAAAGTGTATTTTTTTTTTTTAAGACAGAGTCTCACTCTGTCACCCAAGCTAGAGTGAAGTGGCGTGATCTCAGCTCACTGCAACCTCCACCTCCTGGATTCAAGTGCCTCAGCCTCCCAAGTAGCTGGCACTACAGGTGCATGCCACTACGCTCAGCTAATTTTTCTACTTTTAGTAGAGATGGGGTTTCACCATGTTGGCCAGGCTGGTCTTGAATTCCTGACCTTAGGTGATCCGCTCACCTTGGCCTCCCAAAGTGCTGGGATTACAGGCGTGAGCCACTGCACCCAGCCCCAAAAGTGTATTTATTTCTGAAGAAAAAACTTTCAGAGAATTACACACCTACCCCCCCAACACACCCCTCTGGCAACTGATCTCTACACAGCTCAGAGCACAAGGACTGTGACAATATCACAAGACTCCCTGAGCCCAGAAGCTTCGTTAGGGGCCTCAAGCCACAGTGACCAGCAAGTACCTAAATATGACACAATTTTACTACGGCCTCACACTTTGCAATTGTGGGAACTTGGAGGCTAATTTGAGAACCAGGTTGACTCTTCTTTAGAGACAGGAGGGATCAAGGTGATGGGCCAAAATGAACACACTTTAGTACAGGGTTTTCCAAAGTGCATAGTGCAGTTTGCCGTGGGTTTTGAGAAAATCAACTTACAGGGTGTTTGTATTTAATATTGTTAATGTGGGGATGATTTTTTAAATGAATTTTAATATCAGTAAGATAATATGTAATGTCAATTGTTATTATTTTATTCAACTTAGTAATACAATTTTTGTGATTATTTTGCTTCCATTTTATAAACTGAATACATGTGCATACATGTCACAATGTAATCGGATCTTTCCGGGAGCTGTGAAAAAAAAATCAGAAACCACTGCTTTGGTAGATATTGAGAGCAAGAGAGGAAGCTTGATCTTCAGTTTGATCTTGACAGACACTTTGGGAATTTTGGCTTAAAAGTTAAGGAAAAGGTGGGGGAGTCGAGAAGGACTTATGCCCAGTATTTCCTGAGTGAAGACCACACACACCTACTTCTGACAACTGACCTCTACACAGCTCAGAGCACAAGGACTGTGACAATATCACAAGACTCCCAGACCTCAGAAGCTTCATGAGGGGCCCCAAGCCACAGTGACCAGCAAGTACCTAAATATGACACAATTTTACTACTGCCTCACACTTTGCAATTGTGGGAACTTGGAGGCTAATAAGAGAATTGGGTTGACTCTTCTTTAGAGACAGGAGAGAACGAGGTGATGGACCAAAATGAACACACTCTAGTACAGGGTTTTCCAAAGCGCATATCACAGTTTGCAGCATGTCATTGACACTGTGCTTGACCTTAATCCACCCAACAATAGTTGGCCTTATTGAGAGGGCAAAGGGAGTTGGCTTGTCAGGAATTTCACCTGTTTTCCAGACAAAGGCAGTTTAAGTAATCCATCCAAAGTCACAGCTAGTATGAGGCAGATTCAGAATTCCAACCTGATAATCACCTGTTACTATAGCTCATATTTTCTTAGCCATAGGGGAAGGAAGAATAGAGAAACCTGTTTCCTTAAAGTTAGCTTTAAACAATCCTACCTGGCTCTAATTCCTGACTACTATTATCAGCCTGGATAATACTGATTAAGCTTTCCCTCACTTTGTTCAGGCACTCTACTAAGTGCTTTAAAACCTTAATTTCACTTCATCCTCACAAAAGCCGTATGAGATATGTACTATAATCACTGCTGTTTACTGGAAGCTTTGAACAGTTCAGTAACTTGTCCAGTGTCACGTAAACATCATTGACACAAACCACATTAAATAGCTAATGTAGTTTATTTACATTTCTACACATAGGAAAACTATCTGCTAAAATAGCTATTTCCCCTCCAAGTGTTGGAGTCAAACAGTTGAAATATCAATTTCTCATCTATACAGTGAAAGTGAGTGTAGAGGTTTGCTGAGGATTATGAAGTCTTAGTTCTGGGGATAGAATACCCAAGGGCAGAGGTAGGAGCAGAACTGTATTTTTTCTAAAAAAGGTAGCTTAAGCAGCTTCAGAAATCCCCAGCTGCTGTGGAGTTTGAGATGAGCAGGGGAGGCACAGGAGAGAAGACTGTGCAAACCTGTGGGATTTTTATAAATTTGCATTCATAGCCTCAGCTGGTGTTTGGTGAAATTTTGGACACAAATTGAGGTGAGGGTTAGTCTATTTCCCTGTGCATCGTGGGTGTCCAACATCTAGTCTCGTCAGCTTCAGACAGGGTCTACCCTTTTGCAAGCCTCTCTCCCCTTTATTCTCAGCATTATGCTTAAGTTATTGTAGAATCCTGTCTGAATCAGATTTGATTATACCTGAGCAATTCTTATCTCTTACTGAGCTTGTAAAAAGAACATTCTGCCGACACACCTTCATATTGCATCTGTTCCCAACCTAAAAATACAAGACTCAAATTTGTCTGTGAGCAAACTCTAAGTTGACCTTCCACTGACAACTTAGAGGTAAGAGGGCAGCTATTCCGAAAGGGAGGGGAGGGGTAAAATGAAATAAAACAGGGTGGAGCTTCCAAGGGAACTTATAAATTTTCTTTGCAAGGTCACACCTACATCCTAATTGGAAAAGAGCTGAAAGAGCCTGCTCATTCCGTCCCTCAGCTACCCTTTCCGACCTGGTTTCACTCGTGGAGATACACACTTCTGGCAGATTTCCAGGCCACACACACAGATACACAAAATCATGTTTTCCAAAACAGAGAGATTGGTGTGGAGGGTAAGAGAATGAAGGCTGAGAGGGTAGATGGTTGGACACCTGATGCGGGATGAGCAAGGGGGTAAAGTTAGGGCAGTGACTGGATACAAAGAAAGTAGAAAAGTGACATTGAACATGGTTAGCACAGAGGCACACGTTGTGGTCCTGCACAACGGATTCAGATTCTGGCCAAACGCTGCTTTGTATACTGAGGACATATTATAACCTCCCAGAAATGAAACATATGCACTTCTGGGTCAATATGGTTGTCACCATATCAGATGAAAGGAAAAAGTAATTAGGAATTTTTAAGAATGGTGCTTTTGCCCCTATCAGTTCAGCTTCAGAGATCAAGAAGTGCCTAATGACTGTAGGAAGGAAAGCTCAAAGGCTCCAGGTTTCTTAGTTGCACCTGTTTGGGAAGGGCCTGGACTAACAAAAGAGGAAAGCAACAGGTTCCCACAGGCAGAAACTCGATCCAGTCCCCGCACCTCCTGGCGCCCATGCCAAGCGCCACCAGAGCGCGGCCCAGGCCTCCACTGCCCTGCCCGCGGCCAGCTCTGCAAGGCCAGGCCACAATGGCTTCCTGTCTCCTTGGGTCCAGGGTGGGTACCATTTTACCAAGGCTCACCTGCTGGGAGCCAAGTGCAGAGCAGCAGCCAAGGTGCGGGCAGTTTGGGCCATGCCATGCCGCCCCCTTTCTGGCCCTTTTCAGTTCAGGGGCTTCGGGGCACTGCGTCTTTCTTCCTCAGCTGCAGCACCAGGACGCACCACCTTCTCCAGGGAACCCCTCGGGTTTCCCCTCACTCTGCGCAGCGCGGAAAGAGGTCCG
Organism: Macaca nemestrina; assembly: GCF_043159975.1. Classification (NCBI taxonomy): domain Eukaryota; kingdom Metazoa; phylum Chordata; class Mammalia; order Primates; family Cercopithecidae; genus Macaca; species Macaca nemestrina. The sequence goes on along the minus strand of NC_092126.1, from coordinate 161,797,189 downwards.
CTCTGGTCCCGGGGCAGGTGCCGCCCGGCTCGTCCCCACCTGCGGCGCTCGCTGCGGCTCCGCCTCCCGCTCCGCGCGCCGCCGTTTCCTGCTCCGCCCCCGGCTCCCGGGGGACTGCGGCCGCCTTCCCTACCTGCAGCCGCCTTCCCTACCTGCCGCCGCCTCCCGCTCGCTGAAACACCGTCCCCCACCTCGCCGACGGAGAAGATTCCCTCTTTCCTCCAGAAGTTCTCGGGAAATCTCACCCCCTGCAAATATATCCCCCTCTCCTTCTAGAATTATGTGGATATAACTTTCTAGGGTGTGTTTCCTGCGTTATATTTCCATTCCCTCGTAAATACTTGCAAAACATTGTTTCACTAAAAACACAGTAATATGAAGTTTACAGGTAATGTCTGTTCAGATTTTCTAGAAACTAAAGATTCGTTTCTAGGCCAGGCCCAGTGGCTCACGGCCTGTAATCCCAGCACTTTGGGAGGCCGAGGCGGGTGGATCACCTGAGGTCAGGAGTTCGAGACCAGCCTGGCCTACATGGCGAAACCCTGTCTCTAATAAAAATACAAAACAACCGTGCGTGGTGGCACGCCCCTGTAATCTCAGCTACTCGGGAGGCTGAGGCAGGAGAATTGCTTGAACTGGGGTGGCGGAGGTTGCAGTGAGCGGAGATCGTGCCACTGCACTCCAGCCTGGGCCATAGAAACTCAGTCTCGAATAAATAAATAAATACGTAAATAAAGATTTGCTTCTAGAAGGTAGAGATAAACTAGAGAAGTTGACTCAAGTTTCTACAACTATGAAAGTAAAATATTATAGAAAAATATAGTTATGGGAATTTAAAAACATCCCGCTGCCACTTTCCATAGCCAGGCATTGTTCACGCAGGTATATTTATTTTTATTTTTTCTTATCCTTCATTGTCACTGAGAAGCCACTCACAGACCTCAGCCCCTACCAAGGTTTTGACCTTGCCAGATCAAGGTTTTGACCTTTTGCTTTGCAAAGACTCTAGGTCTCTTTGCACCAGGCCACGTAGCATGTAATCTCAGTCTCTCCTTCCATGGCAGAAAGTCCACCAGCCATCACATTTTCTTCAAGAAAAAGGAATGAATAAACATTCATTAAATTCATTAAACACAGTTTCAGGAAGCTCCCATGCTGGTCACTAACCTTAGAAGTCAGTATCATTTCTCCTGAGCTCATATCATTTCTCCTGAGCTCTGCTGTGAGAGGCCCCCTTACCCCGTGTTGCTGATATCCTTCATGTAGCCTCCACCCAGAGGAGCATCCTTGTCCTGGATCTGGTGCAGGATGTTAACTCAGTCTCTTCTTGTCTTTCCTTCTCCCGGTTCCCTCCTGGATCTGGCTTCTCTTTTCCCCAGTGGGCCTCTTCTCTTCCAGAGAATAAATTCAGGAAGTGTGTGGCCAAAGATAGATGGTAAAATGTTTAGGAGCCTCATAGGTCTTCCGTGGAGGGATCCTAGCACAGTAGCAGCAGCAGCAGGAGGAGGAAGCTGCAGTGTGAGGGTTGGGGGTCATGTCCCTCAACCCCCTCTGGAGATCCTGTACGTGTTCCCAGCAACACTGTGTATGTTTGATGTCTGTGATCCTGAGGGATTTGCATAGTTTCCAGGTTTGTGAACAGTCTTCAGCAAATGCTCAATTCCAGTCTAAAAAGAAATGTGAGCCCTATCCTTCTCACACCTCCCCCCCATACCCCTCAGCCCCCGCTTTGGTATAAAGGCCATTTTAATATTCATCTAAGCCAGTGTTTCTCCCATGTTTGTTCCCTGGAATGTTAATTCACAGTATATGAAAAAAGGGCTCTATTATTAAGTCAATTCAAGAAATGCTGGATTAAACTAAATGAAACATTTTTTTCAGGACATGTTAAACCTTAGAGTGTTAATGTACATTTGAATATAGAAGGAAATATGGCACTCAGCATTCCCCCAAAGTCATTCAGCCACAAAACCCTTTTTTCTCACATAAGGTTTAGGGCAAATGCTCCATGGAGCATATTTTGGGAAATCCTGGTGCTGTAAACCAAACATAATTGGGATGATAAGTTGGAGACTTCTAGATAAACAAATGAAAAATAGCTTTAATAAAGTTTATCTCAAGTGCATCAGAATTAGAATTTCCTTATTTTTCCCTTGGGAATCACTCATCCAGTTGAACATCTACCTTCATTGCTTCTCTTGAAGTGAACACTTAGATGACTTATTTTCACCCGTTTCTCTGTCTACTGCATGCATCTTTTTTCTTCATCATTTATTATGTACTATGTACCAAGCAATTCTTAGTGCTTCACATGCTTTCTTACAATAACTGCATGAAATAAGGGCTATTATTATCCATCCCATTTTATAGATATGGAAATGGAGGGACAAAGAGATAACCTGCTCAAGGTTACAATGTGGTAAATGGCAGAGTAATGAGCCTAGGTGAGGTGGTCTGACTCCAGAGTTTGTGCTTTAGCTGTTACACTATAGACCCTCACCTAGCTATTAATGTATTTCCATCCATCTGTATTTACAGCTAGCTGGTTCTGTCAATGTGTGCTAATACAGTTTCTTTCCATATATGTTATTTAGCTCTACATAAGGGAAAACTGAATCCCACAGCTCCGGGCTCTCTTGGGCCAGTCATTCTTCCCACATGTGCCATTGGTCCAATAAAGATTAGATAAGAGTATGCACTTGGCTCATAACAACAGCAGTTCTTCCATTGCTAGATATAAAGTAAAAATCACTTGACTTGCTGATAGTGACTTCCTCCTATACAAAGTAATAATAATAGCTACCATGTATTAAACACATTGTGCTAGGCACTATTCTAGACACTTTTTAATAAAGACTAGCTAAGTGTGCTAGTGAGAATGGGGGAAGACAACAAGGAGTTCTATCTGCAGCTGACTGGGGACAACCAATTGAGATAACCCACTATGGTCAGACTAACCTCCAAGCACTTTCATTATTGAAGTAAATACAAATTCAATAATTTGTATTGAACTGCACTGTGACGCAGGGATCATCATTGTCCCCATTTTACAGATGAGGTGCAAAGTTTTATTAACTTACCTAAGGCCACCCTGCTTGTAAGTAGCAGAGCTGAGAATCAAATTTAGGCAATCTATTTTCAGAACACAATACTCTTCACCACCCTAGCTGTACAATGCTTCTGTGTTTTGACTGAGCTAGGATCTGACAACAAAGTACTAAGCTGTTATCTCATCATTTATAATCATAATTCCTAGGTGAAACTGTGTCTATGAATGTTTCTGAATACTGTGTGTTTTCTGAATACTATATATGTGCATCTCTACTTGAGAATAATGTAATATTTGTACATTTATATGTGTACAGTATTTATCGAGAATGGAGAAGATTTTGTAGACATACATGGAAAAGAATGAAGAATTAGGTAAGTAAAAATCATGCACCAGGCACTTAAAGCTAAGGGGAGGTAAGAAGTGTAAGTAGTTGATTACCACTAGAAGATTCAGACTACGTCTTATGCATTTTGTATTCCCAGCATCTAGCATAGTATCTGAAATATAGATGTACTCAATGAATATTTCTTGCACTCTTTATCAATAATTCCTGGAGGAAGGGACATCTGCTCTAGGTTTGAAAATGAATATGACTTTGCCAGAGCAATCCAAGCAGAGAGACCAGCCTATACAAAAATCACAGCACCAATAAACAGCATAGCTGAACAATAAGCACTTTAGTTTTGCTAGGCTGGTGTGTTAGACAGCTAGCCAGAATAAATAGTTAGTATGATCAGCTGGAGAACTAAGACTTCATGCAGGAGACAATGGAAAGCCAATGAAGCATTTTAAACCCGGAGAGGCATAATGAGAATTGTATTTTTGAAAGATAAACTTGGCAGCAGTGAGAAGAAAGGTGTTCGGGAATTTAGATGAAAGACAGGGAGACTAGTTAGGAAACTGTTACTACAGTTAAGGTGGGAGAACTGAGGGCCCAAGCCGATAACCGGTGTTGGAAATGGAGAAGAGAGAATATTTTGACAGATATGTAGAATGTGGAACTGACATAATTGATGATCAATTAGTGTGGGGGTTGAGAGAAGGATATAGGTCTCTGACTATTGACCCTATATAGATGGTGATTCCTTTAATGAACATAAACATATGGAAAGAATAAAAGGTTTTCAAGCCCCTCAGACACATTGCACTAGAGAGTAGTGGATCACCCAAATAAAACTCCTAAGGATGGTTGGACACCTTTACTAAGCGCAACTGGCTGAATGAGGTTCGTAGGAGCTGCATTCCTATACAGGGAAGTCTGGGTCAGCAGGGAAGTCTGGGTCAGCAGGGAAGTCTGGGTCATCAGGGACTGAGAGACCTACTTCTTGGCTAGTGGCCTAGAACAAAACAATCTTGGAGTAAGGCTAAAAGCAGCAGGTGGTGGAAGCTAATGAAAGGTTCTGGGAACAAGTATGTTTATTATTACAACTCTTATTCAACATTATACTGGATATTCTAGCCAATACAATTATAAAATAGAATTAAAAGGCTGAAAATGAAGAGTAAAAATATTATTGATAATATTATGTTATCTACACAAAACATTAAGAGAATCTATACATTATATATAAGGACTAACAAGAGTGGTTGCTGGAAACAAGAGCAATATATTAATGTCACTAACATTTGAATATACCAGCAACATATATTTGGAAGATATGACTTTAAAATATACAATAAATCTATTAAGTAACTAGAAATAAGTCCAACAAAATATGTGGAATAGCTTCATGAAGAAAATTGTGAACAGTTACTGAAAATATTTTTTCTTTCTTTGTTACTGTTTTCAGTTAGTATCAAGCCAGCATTCTCAATGAAACTTTTTTTTTTAAGATGGAGTTTCACTCTTGTCACCAAGGGTGGAGTACAGTGGTGTAATCTCAGCTCACTGCAACCTCTACCTTCCAGGTTCAAGAGATTCTCCTGCCTCAGCCTCCTGAGTAGTTGGGATTACCGGCGCCCGTCGCTACGCCCAGCTAATTTTTGTGTTTTTAGTAGAGACGGAGTTTCACCATGTTGGCCAGGCTGGTCTTGAACTCCTGACCTCAAGTGGTCCACCCGCCTCAGCCTCCCAAAGTGCTGGGATTACAGGCGTGAGCCACTGCGCCCGGCCTGAAACATTTTTTTAAAAGACCTAAATAAATGCAAAGATACATTGTGTTCTTGGATAAGAACCCTCAGTATCATGAAGGATGACAATTCTTCCCAAATTAACAAATTCTATGTATTTCTAATAAGAATCTGAACAATTTTTCAGAATTTTACAAACCGTTTCTAAAATTAACTGGAAATTATACAGTAGCAAATAGACAAGACAATTTAGAAGAAGAAGTTGCATTATCAAACTTCAAAATTAGAAAGCTAGAGCAGTGGAAAGTGTGGCATTGGCACGTGGATAGACAAACAGACAAGTAGAACGTAAAACTCCATAACTAGACACTCATACATATTGGGGACTGGATATATCACAGAGGTGGCATTGTAATTCTGGGGGACAACCATAAACTACTCTATAGGTGAGGCCGGGACAATTGATTTTTCTTATGTTATAAGATAAAATGTATTCTGTCTTTATACCACACACAAAACGAATTCCAAACTAATTAAAATCCCATTGTTAAATGCAAAAACTTCAACCTTTCAGAAGAAAATACAGAAGAATACCCATATGGCCTTGAAGAAAAGAATAAAAATTTCAACAGAAAATAAAAAGAATAACTCATTAAGGGAGACTGATACATAAACTACTGCAACATAATAAGAAACATGTATTTAGTCTCCCCACCCCTTTCCTGGCACATAAAACCCTTGGAATCGCTGGAGTAATAATTATGTTTTTGTATGCTGATGTGGTTTGGCTGTGTCCTCACCCAGATCTCATCTTGAATTATAACTCCCATAATTCCCACATGTTGTGAGAGGGACCCCGGGGAAGATAACGGAATCATGGGGCAGTTTTCCCCCATACTATTCTCAGGGTAGTGACTAAGTTGGTTTCATTTAGCGTTCCCACTTTTGCTTGGCTCTCCTTTCTCACTTTTCTGATCCCATGTAAGATAAGCCTTTCACCTTCTGCTGTGATTGTGAGGCCTCCCTGGACATCCGAAACTGTGAGTCCATTAAACCTCTTTTTCTGTATACATTACCCAGTCTCGGGTAGGTCTTTATCAGCAGTGTGAAAATGGACTAATAAATATGCTAATAAGATGACTGATGACTCCTAGATAGTTTGTGGATGGCGGGGAGGGGTAGTGCCAGGGAGGGAAGAGGGGCTGGAGATTGAGTTCAGTCACCAATGACAAATGATTTAATCAATCATGTCTGTGTAATGAGGCCTCTATAAAACCCCCAAAGGATGGGGTTTGGAGAGCTTTCATGGTGCCGACCATGTGCAGGTGCTGAGAGGGCAGCACACCTGGAGAGGGCCTACCTTCCCCCATTCCTTGCCCTGCGCATCCCTTCTATCTGGCTGTTCCTGAATTGTATGCTTTATAATAAGCTAGTAATCTAGGAAGCAAACTGTTTACCTGAGTTCTGTTAGCAATTCTAGAAAATTATTGAACCTGACGAGGCGGTTGTGAGTACCTCCAATTTATAGCCAGATGGTCAGAGGCATAGGTGATAACCTTGACTCGCAATTGGCATCTGAAATTGGAAGGGACAGTCTCATGGGGCTGAACCCTTAACCTTTGGGATCTGATGCTTTCTCCAGGTAATTGTATTAGAATTGAGTAAAATTGTAGGATGTTCACTTGGTGTCCACCAAGAAGTGGAAAACTGCTTGGTATGGAAAAAATATCCTCATATCTTGTATCAGAAGTTAAGTATTGTGTGAAAGGAAAAATAGTTTGTTATTCTCATTCAACTATATTAAATTAAAAAGTTATATAACCAAAAGACTACATAAACATTTTTTTAAAAGTCACAAACTGGGAAAAGATATTTGCTGTGCATGAAAAAGGCAAAAAAGTTTTAACTGGAAATATACAAAGAACTCCTTAAAAATCAGTAGAAGACAACCCTCTGCTAAGGCAGATAAACATGTAATTCACATAAGAGGCAATCTGATTCACTATTAAACATTAGAAGACACTCAACTTGTACCAGTAATCAGGACAATGGAAGCCAAAACAACAAATGGTATTTCATATCCATCAAATTGGTTAAAATGTAAAAGTCTGAGCTAGCTAAGTATTGGCAAAGATGTGAGAAGTGTAAATTGAGTCAACCACTTTGTAGAACAATTTGGCAATATCTTGTAAAATTAAAGGTGTACATATCCTAGGACCTTGTAATTTCCCTTCAAGGTCTTTACTCTATAGAAACTCAAATTGTTGGACACAGGTACATGTGCAACATGTTCATTGCAAAGCGATTTGTGCAAAACTCGGGAACAACTTCACAGTGGAGGAATATAGACCAATAGGGTGGTGTTTATTCACGGATGAGATAATATGCAGCTGTTAAAGTGAATTAACTAGATTTACAACATGGGTGAATATTAAAAATATAATGTTGTATGAACAAAGAAGCTGTAAAAGACTAGAGAATTATGCTAATTAAGACAAAACAATATCATATAGTATTATGGAAGATACATATGTATGTAGAACAAAGTATAAAAACATACAGGGGGGCCGGGCATGGTGGCTCATGCCTATAATCCCAGCACTTTGGGAGGCAGAGGTGGGTGGATCACTTGAGGTCAGGAGTTCATGACCAGCCTGGTCAACATGATGAAACCCCGTCTTTACTAAAAATACAAAAATTAACCAGACGTGGTGGTACACACCTGTAATCCCAACTACTCAGGAGGCTGAGGCAGGAAAATCACTTTAACCAGGGAGGCGGAGGTTGCAGTGAGCTGAGGTCGAGTCATTGCACTCCAGCCTGGGTGACAGGTGACACTCTGTCTAAAAATATATATATATATATATTCAGAGGAATGGGACTCTCCAGTCTTAAATGTTGTTACCCCTAAGGAGGGAGGGAGAAGAGAGATGGATTGGGGGTGCTTTAGCTGAATCCTTAACATTTTATTTATTTTTTAAATATGAAACACACTAGACATGCAAAATCATTTAAATTTAGGTGATATAAGATAGATGGTGCCTATTATTTCATGTACTTTTATGAATCTTTGGCATATTTCATATTTTATCAGTATAAATATTTTAAAGACGAAAACTAGTGACCTTTTACTGTAGAATTAAACCAAGTATGCTTGTGCCTTGACATGTCCCCTGACATACTATGTAACCTTACATAAATCACTTTTGTTCAAGTCTGTTTTTCATCTGCAAAATGGAAACTGGAGGTAATAATCTCTTTGGTTTTTTTCACTTCTGGCATTCTACACTTCAAAGGGGAGAAGAATCCAGGTTAGGAAGATATCAGGCTCCCTTGGCTGGAGAAAGGAATGGAGAACTAAAGTATCTCTAAGGGTGACCTCTCTCAGAGAAAAGTCTTGCTAGGATCGACCCATTCTAAGTAGAAGTGTAGACTCCATGGTCTGCCAAAGGCCACTTATAAAACCAAGGAACTTTAATTGCACTTGCCATGCACAGCCTAAGAATCTAATTCTTTCAACATTTTATTATAAGGGGAGAAACCAAGGATAAATGGGGGCTGCATTCCTAGGGCTGGAGCCACAGAGAAGAGGTTCAAGTCCTTAAGTCATAGCAACAAAGGTAGAGTGTCTGAAGTTTGCCACCACCTCCTTTGACAACATGAAGCAGGGGGAGGGGAGGGAGAGAGAGAAAATTGTCAATCAGTATGGAAACAGACACAATACCACTCAGCCACATGCTTCTCCCCTTCCCTGGCATTGCCAGTTGCCACTATCCCCACATCCCCCCATCTCTTTGCAACCTCTTCTTGACCAAAATGCAAGAGGCTGTGATTAGTGGATGTGAATTCCTTCTGTTGAATCATGCCACCACTCTGCAGCCAACTATGGATGGTTTTAATGGTTTCCCTTTCGTTATGTCTGTGAGCTCAGTCCCAGAACAAAGAGGCAAAGGGGTTCTCTCTCTCTCTCTCTCTCTCTCTCTCTCTCTCTCTCTCTGTTTCTTACTCTTCTGGCAAGGCTCAGTTTGATGTTGAGAGTCAGAGCTGCTCGGATATGATGAAGTCAGTCCACATACATCTCGGTTAAGCTCAATGAGGATCAAAATATCCTATTCTTTCCAGCTCACTCCAGAAAGTCTGTTTCAATTAGTCTTTGTGGAGGCCCAGGAAGCAGGATCTTTTTAAAGTTCCCAGGTGGTTCTAATGTGCAGCCAGAGCTGAGAAACTAGTTAAAGCATGAGTTGAATGAGAGAATGTCTTGCACCTTGGTGACAAAATAGGGCATTCCCCAGAGCAGCCCCTAAGTGGAACACTTTTTATCACGTTTTCTATCTCAGCTTCTCTTTGCTAACTTTCTCTTTTTCATCACCTAGAGTGACAGACTAGGAGAGTATCTACTCCAAAGCTGATGGCCCTGAGATGTGTAACATTTCTCCTTTCTTCCTTCTCTACTAGAACAGCATAACATACTTGTGATATTACATTCGGATGGGAATGAATCTCCGGACATTGCCACAAGTAGCTGCATAACTCTAAACAAGTAACAGTCTCTCTAAATATTAGTTTCTTTATTTGTAGCACCAGGGAGTTAGCTAGATCAATAGTTTTCATACTGTGTTCTGAGAAGTTTTGGCATCCTGTGGAGTACCTAAAGGGTTGTCTCTGCCAGGGAGGTCAGCTTGAAAAATCTCTGGACCAAATGATCCAGAGGTCTTTTCAGAACGAACATTCTACAGCTCATACTTTGCGGGAATAGCCTGATGCTACCACCAAAGTTTATCACAACTATATGCTTTGAGGCCTGCCACAGATTGCACTATCAACTGCTAGAGACTGAATACTTCTGTCCGCCCAAATTCAAATGTTGAAACCTAGTCCCCAAGGTGATGGTATTTGGAGATGCGATCTTTGGGAGGTGATTAGGCCATGAGGTTGGAGCCCTCATGAATGGGATTAGTGCTCTTATAAGAGACCCCCAAAGAACTCTCTTACCTTTTCTGCCATGTAAGAACTCAGCGAGAAGATAGCCATCTATGAACCAGGAAGTCTGTCCTCACCAGACACTGAATCTGCCAGAACCTTGATCTTGGACTTCACAGCCTTCAGAACTACGAGAAACAAATTTCTGTTGTTTATAAGCCATCCAGTCTATAGTAGTTTGTTAGAGCAGCCCAAATGCAATAGGACATCAACCCTGGGTCTAAAGCAGGTATTACACACTGGATACTTTCAAGCCAAATTGCACACATACTTGTTTTCTTTCTTGTGGATGAGTACTGTTTATTTCCTTGATATCTTAACAATTTTTAAAAATTGAAGTATAAGATGATTCTGAAATATGCACAAATCAGTAATCCATGGCTAAACGAGCTATCACAATGTAAATATACCTTTGCAACCACCACTCAGGACAAAATATAGAACAGAAGCTCCCTCTTGTAACTCTCTTGTAAGCCTGCTTAATTATTCCCTCCTGCTTCTCTCCAAAGGTAACCACCATTTTGACTTCTTATATTTTAGGTTGGTTTTGCCTCCTTTTAACGTTTATATAAAACAACAATGTAGTACACATTCTGGGGGGTTATCTCTTTTGCTTAATAATATGTTGGTGAGATTCATCTGTGTTTTTGTATGTATTTGTAGTTTATTTTCATTTCTGAATAGTATTCCATTGTATTAGAATATGCTGCAATGTGTTTATCCATCCTATTATTAATAGACATTTGGTTTCTGCTAATTGGCTATTATGAACAATGATGCTATAAGCATTCTTTTACATGTTACATTGTTTTGAGGTCACCCGCCCACCCATTTTTGCTTCTATAGCTCGGGGTAGAATTGTTTGGTCATAGGATATGTATGGTGATCTTAAGATATGTCCATAAATTCTTCAACCCTCCTCCCTTCAAAAGGAGGAGACTAAATCCATGACCCTCAAGTGTGGGCTGGACATAGTGACTTACTTCTAATACATAGAATTGCAGAAGTGGTAGTGTATTACCTCCAGGCCTAGGTCATAAAAGGCATTATAGCTTCTTTCTTGTCCACTCTGGGAAAAGTCAGTTGCCAGGTCATGAGAATGCTCAAGCAGTACTATGGAAAGGTCCACATGGGGAGAAGGGATGGCTCACTCCCATGTGAGGAACCAAGACTTTCTGCCAATAATCAAGAGAGTGAGCCATCTTAAAAAGAAATGTTCCAGCTGCAGTCCGGTCTTCAGAAGAATTGCCATCTTGACTTCTAACTCATGAGAGACACTAAGTTAAAAACCATACAGCCAAACTGCTGTCAAATTCCTGACACACAGAAACAGTGAGGAAACATGTCTGCTGTTTTAAATCATTAAGTCTTAGGGTACTTTGTTATGCGGCAATAGATAACCAATGTGGTATGCATATGTTCAAACTTAGTAGGACACGCCAAAGATTTTTCCAGATCTCCAACACTACACACTATCCGTGTTTGAGATTTTTAGTTGTTCCACATCCTTGGCAAAATTTGGAGCTAACAGTCTTTTCAATTATAGCTCTGCTGTGGGTGTGAGATGGTATTTTGCTGTGGTTTAATTTGCATTTCCCTAATGACTAATAGTGTTGAACACTTCTTCGTGTTTATCAGACTCTTGAACTTTTGGATATCTGTTCTTGAGTCTTGGTGGATTTTTTTTTTAATTCACTTTTCTATCTTTTTCTTACTGGAGTTGCAAGTTTCTTATGTGTCCTGGATATAGTGCCTTTGTGATTATACAAGTTCAAAGTACCTTCCCTCAATTTGTGACTTGCCATTTTGCTCTCTTAATGCTATTGTTTGATAAACAGGTATTTTTATTATTTATTTTAATAAAGTTTAATTTATCAATCTTTTCTTTTAAAGTCCTTAAGGTTTTTGTGTTTTATATAAGAAATGCTGTCTTCCCCAGGTCACAAAGATTTTTTTCTTTATTATCCCGTACTAGTATTATATTTTGCCTCTTACACTGAGATCTACAAATCCACATGGAACTGAACTGTGAGATAGGGGTTAAGTTTAATTATTATTTATCTTATGGATAAACAATTTTCTGAGCACATTTTCATTGAAAATGAAATTCATTCCCTGCTGCCCAGCAGTGTCATCTTTACCCCAAATCAAGTGTCCATACATGTGTAAATCTGATTCTGGATTATCTTCCATTGCTCTATTTGCCTGTCCTTGTGCCAGTATCACACTCTTTTAACTATTATTACTCTACAGAAGTCTTGATATCTGCCAGAACAAGTCCTTCCACCCCATTTTTCTTCTTCATGAATGACTTAGCTATTCTTGGTTCTTTGCATTTCTACATATATTTTAGAATCGGCTTGTCAATTTCCATAAAAACCTGTTAGGGTTTTAATTGGGATTGCATTAAATCAATAGACCAATTTGGGAAGCATTGGAATTTTTATGTTATTAAGCCTTCCAATATAAGAACTTAGAAGAAATTTCACATATCTTTGATGTTAAATAGTATTATTTAATTTTTAACATTTTATCTGTTGTTGGTATATAGAGGTACAGTTAATTTTTAAATATATTGACCACAGGGTTAAATCCAGCAACTTCTTGTGTCTGGTTAATTTTCATTGAGTTCTAGAAATTATATATTAAAAGTTATAGATATTAGTTCTGATTTCACCTCAGAGATGTAGAGAGCTAGAAAGAGAGTTATTTTCATCCTTATGACAAGAAAATCCTGGAGAAACTGTAAAAAAAATGAAATTTCTTGAACCCCTAAGAGAACTGAGGTCACAGGGCAAAAATTCAACAAAATCTGGAAAAAGACAAGCTCATATACGCAAAAACAAGACCAGAGCATTTTATTACCTTAGCTGATGCTTCCAGATGCCATGTAAGCCAGTAACAAGAATCAGCTAGAAAACTTTAATAAATTGTTAAATGCTGAGTACGGGCTAGTGTGATACAGTAAACCCCTTAGGGTTCATACTTTCTTGCAGGTTTTTTTTTTTTTCCTATAAGAACCCTGTATTAGTCTGTTTTCATGCTGCTGATAAAGACATACCTGAGACTGGGGAATTTACGAAAGAAAGAGGTTTAATTGGACTTACACTTCCACATGGCTAGGGAAGCCTCACAATCATGGCAGAAAGCAAGGAGGATCAGGTCACATCTTATGTGGATGGCGGCAGGCAAAGAGAGAGCTGTGCAGGGGAACACCCCTTTTTGAAACCATCAGATCTTGTGAGACTCATTCACTATCATGAGAACAGCGTGGGAAAGACCTGCCCCCACGATTCAATCACCTCCCACCAGGTCCCTCCCACAACGTGTGGGAATTCAAGATGAGATTTTGGTAGGGACACAGCCAAACCATATCAAACCCCACTAGGAGCTCAAGAGAAAAATTGGAAAAAATTCTTAGAAAGTTTTCATCACCAGGCTGGTTTGGTGAGGGGATAGCAACTACTGCCAAAACTCTGCTCAGACTCATCTATTCTATCTTCCCTATGGAACAGAAGGCTTACTCTGTAGGCATAAAGGAAGCAAAAATTTCATTCTTAGGGTGCTTGTGGCAACCCATTGCCACTGGGGGAGGAAAACAAGAAAAAAAAGTTTATCCCTGGGAGAAAGGCAAGAATAGGTTCCAGGCTTAGTACTAGATCTAGAGGAGGGGTTGTTCCACCAGTGAAGGTCCCCATGAAGCAGGTTCACAATGCCTGATTAGAATGGAAACCTAGGATAATCATTCTATGGTTCTCCCTGTGTACACATTAATAAATTTGTATGCCTTTTATCCAAAAAAAGATACCTTATATGGTTTGGATTTGTGTCCCTGCTCAAATCTTATGTCAAATTGGAGGAGAAGACTGGTGAGAGGTGATTGGATCACGGGGGCAGATTTCCTCCTTGCTATTCTCATGATAGTGAGTGAATTCTCACAAGATATGATGGTTTGAAAGTGTGTGGCACTTTCCTCTTCCCTCCCTTTCCTGCTCCACCATGGTAAGATGTGCTTGCTTCCCCTTTGCCTTCCACCATGATTGTAAGTTTCCTGAGGCTTCCCACCCATGCTTCTATACAGCCTGTGGAACTATGAGTCAATTAAACCTCTTTTCTTCAAAAATTACCCAGTCTTGTGTAGTTCTTTAGATCAGCATGAAAATGAACTAATACAGAATATTGGTACCAGGAAAGTGGGGGATTGCTACAAAGATACCTGAAAATGTAGAATTGACTTTGGAACTGGGTAATAGGTAATAGGCAGAGGTTGGAACAGTTTGGAGGGCTCAGAAGAAGATAGGAACATGTGGGAAAGTTTGGAACTTCTTAGAGACTTGTTGAATGGTTTTGACCAAAATGCTGATAGTGACATGAACAATGACGTCCGGGCTGCGGTGGCCTCAGATGGAGATGAGGAACTTATTGGGAACTGGAGTAAAGGTCACCCTTACTATACTTTAGCAAAGAAACTGGTGGCACTTTGCTTCTGCCCTAGAGATCTGTGAAATTTTGAACTTGAGAGATGATTTAGGGTATCTGGTGGAAGAAACTTCTTAGTAGCAAAGTATTCAAGAGGTGACCTGGCTGTTTCTAAAAATGTACATTCATATGCATGAATAAAGAGATTATCTGAAACTGAAACTCATATTTAAAAGGGAAGCAGAGGCTGGGCGCAGTGGCCCATGCCTCTAATCCCAGCACTTTGGGAGGCCAAGGCGGGCGGATCACAAGGTCAGGAGATCAAGACAATCCTAGCTAACAAAGAGAAACCCCATCTCTACTAAAAACACAAAAAATTAGCCGGGAGTGCTGGTGGGCGCCTGTAGTCCCAGCTAGCTACTCTGGAGGCTGAGGCAGGAGAATGGCGTGAACCTGGGAGGCAGAGCTTGCAGTGAACTGAGATCATGCCACTGCACTCCAGCCTGGGCGACAGAGCAAGACTCTGTCTCAAAAAAAATTGGGGGTGGGGGGGAAGCAAAGCATAAACGTTTGGAAAATTTGTAGCCCAGCCATTTGCATAAGTAAAGAGAAGCCAAATGTTAATAACCAACACAATGCGGAAAATGTCTCTAGGGCATTTCAGAGACTTTCATAGCAGCCACTCCCATCACAGGCTCAGAGACCTAGGAGGGAAAAATGGTTTCATGGGCCAGGCCCAGGGCCCAACTGCTCTGTGCAGCCTCAGGATATGGCGCCCTGCATCCCAGCTGCTCCAGCTCCAGCCATGGCTAAAACGGGCCAAGGTACAGCTCAGGCCATGCCTTCAGAGGGTGCAAGCCTCAAGTCTTGGTGGCTTCCGCATGGTGTTAGGCCAGCAGGTGTGCAGAAGGCAAGAGTTGAGGTTTCAAAACTTCTGCCTAGATTTCAGAGGATGTATGGAAATGCCTGGATATTCAGGCAGAAGTCTGGTGAAAGGGTGGAGCCCTCATGGAGAATCTCTATTAGGGCAGTGCAGAGGGGAAATGTGGGGTTAGAGCCCCCACACAGAGTCCCCACTGGGGCACTGCCTTGTGGAACTGTGAAAAGAGAACCATCATTCTCCAGACCCCAGAATGGTAGCTCCACCAACAGCCCACACTGTGCACCTGGAAAAGCCTCAGGCACTCAACACCAGCCTATGAAAGTAACCAAAGAGGCAGTACCCTGAAGAGCCATTGGGGCAGAGCCACCCAAGGCTATGGGAGACCACCCCTTGCATCAGTGTGCCGTGGGTGTGAGACATTGAATCAAAGGAGATTATTTTGGAGATTTAAGATTTAATGACTGCCCTGCTGGGTTTCAGATTTTAATGGGGCCTGTAGCCCATTTGTTTTGGCCAATTTCTCCCATTTCGAGTGGGAGCATTCACCCAAGGTCTGTACCCCTATTGTATCTTGGAAGTCACTAACTTACTTTTGATTTTACAGGCTCATAGACAGAAAGGACTTGCCTCGTCTCCAGTGAGACTTTGGACTGTGGACTTTTGAGTTAATGCTGAAATAAGTTAAGACTAAGGGGCTGCTGAGAAGGGATAATTGTATTTTGCAATGTGAGAAGAACATGAGATTTTGGAGGGGACAAGGGCAAAATGGTATGGTTTGGATTTGTGTCCCCACCCAAATCTCATGTTGAATTAGAGGAGAGGCCTGATGGGAGGTGACTAGATCATGGGGGAATATTTCCTCCTTGTTGTTTTCATGATAGTGAGTGAGTTCTCATGATATATGATGGCTTAAAAGTGTGTGGTACTTTCTCTCTCTCTCTCTCTCTCTCTCTCTCTCTCTCTCCCTCCATTCTGCCATGGTAGGACATGCTTACTCCCCCTTCACCTTCTACCATGACTGCAAGTTTCCTGAGGCCTGCCAGCCATGCTTTTGTACAGCCTGTGGAACTGTGAATCAATTAAACCTCTTTTCTTCAAAAATTACCCAGTCTCAGGTAGTTCTTTATAGCAATGTGAAAATGGACTACTACAAAACCTGATCAGAACATCTGAGAACTGTCCCCTACCATCATAACTACTCTAATAAGCCACGTAAAATAAGAACAGAATATAGCTCAGAGAGTCGCAGGAGACAAATTCATTCTGTGGAGCAGTATGAAGGGAAGATCCAAAACAAAGCAGGGAAACACAAAGCCAAGTGGGGAGCAGATATTTAGAGAAACACTCTGGCAAATAGCCCATAGCCTAGCATAGGTATTACTAAAGAAATTTGAAGCCTATAGTGCACTGAGGTCAATGATACTAACAACAAACTTCAAATCCAACTAAACTCCACACTAAATTAATGTAAATCCCCATACTACTAAGGGCCTTGCAGAAGGAAAGGCATGTTTATCTGCAGCATAGAGTATATTTATCTCAGTATTTACTATCTTATACAGCACATCTAGCCTGTAACACAAAAACTAAAAGGCACACAAAATGGCAAGAAATAACAAAATTTGAAGAGACAAAGGAATCATCAGAATCAGATACAGATATGACAAAGATGTTGGAATTAACTGACATGGAATTTAAAATAGCTATAATTAATATATTAAAGGACCTATTGGAAAAGGTAAATAGCATGCAAGCTCAGATGGATAATTTCAGCAGAAAGACAAAAACTATAAGAGAGAATCAATAGAAATGCATGGACAGAAATAAACAATGCTTTAAACCAGCCTATCAGACCAGAGCAATAGAAAGTGAACTTCTGATCACCATACATTATGCATAGCAAAATATTGTTATGTACCCTATGTGTACAATTATTATTTGTCAATTAAAAAATAAAATTTTGAAACAATTTTAAAAGGTAAGAGAACTTGAAAATAGGTTAACAGAAATTACACAAACTGATATGCAGACAGGAAAAAGAATGAAAAATAAAACACAGAACCACTAAGAGCTGGAGGAAAACACCAAGTGATATAACATAAATGTATTGAAATTTAAGAGGATCAGAGAGACAGAATATAAGACATAAGAAATATCTGAAGAAATAATAACCAATAATTTGTTAAAATTAATAGCATACCTCCAACCACAGTTCTAAGAAGCTCAGCGAACACCGTGAAGTATAAATACCAAAAACCAAAAGCAAAAAACTCACTTCTAGGCATGTTAGATTCCAACCACTAAAAACCAAAGAAGAAAATTTTGAAAGTAGCCAGAGTAAAAAAGATATTACACATAGAAAAACAAGAATAAGAATTACAGCAGACATTTTCTTCCAGAAACCATGCAAGCAAGAAGACAGTAAAGGGACATATTTAAAGTGCTATAAGAAAGAAAACTGTTGACCTGATATTCTTTATGCAGCAAAAATATTTTTCAGAAGCAATGGAGAAATAAAGACTTTTTCAGACAAATACCGGTAAAATTCATTACCAGCAGACATACACCACAAGAAATTTTAAAAGAAAAGAAGTTTTTCAGGCAGATGAAATATGATGTATAATATGGGTTAGAAACTAGAATATATGTGAAGAAATGAAGAGATTTGAAAACAGAATAAATGAGGGTAAGATAAAATTTATTATTACTTATATTTCAATGTGCTAAAAGATAATTGATTGTTTAAAGCAAAATTATAACTGCATTATGTGTTTATAACATGGGTAAAAATAAAATAAATTATAATAGCACAATTGTAAAATTTACTGACAAGTTCTTAAAAGACTCAGTTAAAGAGGGACTACTTTTTAAAATACAATAAATTTACTTCAGAATGTAAATAGAAAGGATAATTACTATGACTTTTGAAGATTTTGAAAATAAATTAATAAGATATAGCCCTAATAGATGCTAAAATTATTATAAGATACTTTAAATCTGTTAATTAAGAGTATGATACATAATTGTCCCCAAACTGTATATTATTTCACATACATGAAAGATTTTACAATATTACTAACAAAACATCACAAATCAGTGGAGGAGTAAACTAGAATTAAACAAATAATAAGGGAACAATTGGCTTAAAATTAGGGAAAGGATTTATTTACATTCTCACCTCACCAACTTAGTAAAGTCAGTTTTACATAAAGTTACATGTAAAACTGCAATCTTGGAAACCAAGAAAAGATAAAATAGAAAAGTTTTATTTCAAGTTGGGAAATGGGTTTTGTCAGATTAAAAGGGGTTGGAAGAAGTTGCATTAAAAAAATCCATATTTTTACTACAAAATATATAAAATATCTGAATTTCAAAAATGTCTTAAGGCAAACATGTTTGGAAAAGAAAATTTTTTTTTTTTTTTTGAGACGGAGTCTTGCTCTGTCACCCAGGCTGGAGTGCAGTGGCCGGATCTCAGCTCACTGCAAGCTCCGCCTCCCGGGTTTACGCCATTCTCCTGCCTCAGCCTCCCGAGTAGCTGGGACTACAGGCGCCCGCCACCTCGCCTGGCTAGTTTTTTTGTATTTTTTAGTAGAGACGGGGTTTCACCGTGTTAGCCGGGATGGTCTCTCGATCTCCTGACCTCATGATCCGCCCGTCTCGGCCTCCCAAAGTGCTGGGATTACAGGCTTGAGCCACCGCGCCTGGCCAAAAAGAAAATATTTTAAAAATCTTAGAAAATTGAAGAAAAACAGCAAACTTGGAGTACTGATACACCTAACTTCAAGACTTATTATAAAGCTACAGTAGTCAAGACAGTGTGGTATTAGTAAAAGAATAGATTATAGATCAATGGAACAGAATAGAGAGCCCAGAAATAGACCTACAAAAATACAGTCAACTGATATTTGACAAAGAAGCAAATGGCATACAATGAAGATACCATTTTCAACGAATAATGCTAGAACAACTGGAAATCCAGATGCAAAAAAAAAAAAAAAAATCTACACACACACAAGAATTAGCTCAAAATGGGTCATAGGCCTAAATTTAAAATGAAAAACTACAATACTAGAAGATGACACAAAGGAAAATATAGATGACCTTGGGTCTATTCCTGACTGTGTAGGTACAACACCAAAGGCACAATGCATGAAAGAAAGAATTGATGAGTTATATGTTATTAAAATTAAAAATCTCTGCTTTGTGAAAGACACCATCAAGAGTATGAAAAGACAAGACACAGACTGGAAGAAAATATTTGCAAAAAGACATATTTAATTTTTAAAAAACTGTTATCCAAAATACATAAAGAACTCCTAAAACTCAGCAATAGGAAAATGAACCACTGATTTAAAATGGGCCAAAAACCTTAATAGACACCTTACCAAAGAAGATATGTAGATAGCAAATGCTGTGCTTTGAATGTATCCCCCGAAAAGCAACTGTTAGAAACTTAATTACCAATGTAACAGTGTTGGGAGATGGGGCCTAATGGGAAATTTTAGGTCATGAGGACTCCCTCCCTCATGAATGGATTAATGTCATTATCACAGGAGTGGGTTTGTTATCACTGCCATAAGTTTGTTATAAAAGTGAATTAGGTTCCTTTTTGTTCTCTCTCACTGTCGCCCTGTCTTGCCCTTCTGCCTTCTGCCATGGGATGATGCAGCAAGAAGCCCCTTGAAAGATGCTGACAACTTGTTATTGGACTGCCCAGCATGTGAAACCATGAGTAATAAATTTCTATTGTTTATAAGTTACCCAGTGTCAGGTAGTCTGTTATAGCAGCACAAAACAGACTAAGACGGCTATCTTTCCATTTATCTTTGTCTTCTTAATTTCTTTCACTGATGCTTTGTAGCTTTCAGCATATAGGTCTTTTAGCTTTTTAAGTATATTCCTAAGTTTTTAAGAATTTTTGGTGCTATTATAAATTGAATTTTTTTCTTAATGTCCTTTGCAGATTGTTCATTGTTAGTGTATAGAAAAGCAACTGACTTTTCTGTGTTGATTTTGTATCTTCCAACTTTACTGAATTTGTTTATTAGATCTAAAATTTTTTTTTCTGGTGGAATCTTTAGAGTTTTCTATATATAAGATCATCATCTGTGAACACAGATAATGTTACTTCTTCCTTTCCAATTTGAATGCCCTTTATTTCTTTTTCTTACCCAGTTGCTTGGCTGGGCATCCAGCACTGTGTTGAATAGAAGTGATGAAGTAGGCACACTTACCTTGTTCCTCATCAAGGAAAAGCTTTCTGTTTTTCACCATTAAGTGTGATGCTGGCAGTGGGATTGTCACATATCCCCTTTATTATGCTGAGGTAAATTCCTTCTTTCCTTCTCTTCCTAGTTTGTTGAGGGTTTTATGATGAAAGAGTGTTGAATTTTACCAAATAATTTTCCTGTGTCTATCGAGATGACCATATGATTTTAATGATGTACCATATTGATTTTCATATGTTGAACCATCTTTGCATTCCAGGGATAAATCCCATTTGGTCATAGAGTATAATCCTTTAAATGTACTGTATGGTTTGCTAGTATTTTATTGAAGATTTTTGCATCAGGGATGTTGGCCTGTAGTTTTCTTTTCTTGTAGTGTCTTTTTCTGGCTTTGCTGTCAGGTTAACACTGGCCTTGTAAAATGAGTTTGGAAGTGCTCCCTCCTCTTCAAATTTTTGGAAAAGTTTGAGAAGGATTAGTGTTAATTCTTCTTTAAATGTTTGATAGAATTCACCAGTGAAGCCATCTGGTCTTGGGCTTTTCTTTAATGGGAAATTTTTGATTGATGATTCAATCTGATTACTGGTTATAGGTCTGTTCAGATTGTCTATTTCTTTATGATTCAGCTTTGGTAGGTTCTGTTTCTAGGAATATGTCCATTTCTTTTGGGTTATCCAATTTGTTAGCACATAATTGTTCACAGCAGTCTCTTACAATATTTTTTAATTTCTGTGGCATCAATTGCAAGTCTCCTATTTCATTTTTTATCTTATCTGAATCTTCCTTTTTTTTTTTTGTATAGAGACAGGGTCTTGCTATGTTGCCCAGGCTGGTCTTGGACACCTGGCCTCAAGTGATCCTCCCACCTTGGGCTCCCAAAGTGCTGGGATTACAGGCATAAGCCACCATTATGCTTTAATCATTATTTCCTTTCTCTGCTAACTTTCGGTTTAACTTGTTCTTCTTTTTTTAGTTCTCCAACATGTAGAGTTAGATTTTTTATTTGAGATATTTTTAATATGTTTATTGTTATCAACTTCCCTCTTAGTATTGCATTTGCATTCCATAAAGTTTGGTATGTTGTGTTTCTGTTTTCTTTGTTTCAAGATATTTTCTAATTTCCCTTTTGATTCATTCTTTGATCCACTTGTTCAAGAGTATGTTGTTGCATTTCCACATATTTGTGAATTTTCTAATTTTCCTTCTGATATTGATTTCTGGTTTCATTCCATTGTGATTGGAAAAGATACTTGGTATGATTTCAATCTCAAATGTGATAGGACTTGTTTTGTGACCCAGTATGTGATCTATTAAAAAAATATACTCTGTGCTCTTGGAAAAAATGTGAATTCTGCTGTTAGGTAGAATGTTCTGTGTATGTTTATCAGGTCCATTTGGTCTATAGTGTTGATCAAGCCCCTTGTTAACTAATTGATCTTTTGTCTGGATGTTCTAACCTTTATTGGAAGTAGGGTATTAAAATCCTCTATTATTATAATATTGCTGTCTATTTCTCCCTTCAGTTCTGTCAGTGTTTGCTTCATATATTTAGGTGTTCTGATGTTGGTGCATATAAATTTATCATTGTTATATCTTTCTGGTGAACTGAACCTTTTATCATTATATGATGTCTTTCTTTGCTTCTTTTGACAAGTTTTGATTTAAATTCTGTTATGGTCTAAATGTTCCCCAAAATTCATGTGTTGAAACTTAATCCCCATTGTGATGGTTTTAAGTGGTGGAGCCTCTTGGGATGTGATTAAATAATGAAATATCTGCCTTCATGGATGGATTATAGCCTCATCAAATGCCTAGAGAGAACTAGCTTAGGCCGTTTTTGCTCTTCTACTGTTCCACCATGTGAGGACACAGCAATTCATCTCTTTTTGTCCTTCTTCCACCATGTGAGGATACAGCAAGAAAGCCTTCACAAGACTCGAATGCCAGCACTTTTGACTTCCCAATCTCCATAGCTGTAAGAAATCAATTTCTGTTATTTATAAATTACCCAACTTCAGATATTCTACTATAGTTGTACAAATAGACTAAGATAAAGTCTATTTTATCTTTTGTAGGTATGGCTACTCCTCCTGCCCTCTTTTGGTTATCATTTGCATGGAATATTTTTCCATCCTTATACTTTCAGCCTATGTGTGTTCTTAAATCTAAAGTGAATCTTGCAGACAGTGCATAGTTGGATCTTATTTTTTTAAAACTCCTTCAACTGTGCTATGTCCTTTGGGCAGCTTAGTCCATTTATATTAAAAGAAATTATTGATAGAAAAGGGGTTTTCTATCGACATTTTAAATTTTTTGTGTGTATGTTGTAGCTATCTTGTTGCTCTTTTTATCTCTTGCTGTCTTCCTTTGTGTTTCATTGATTTTTTTATAGTGACATGAGTTTATACCTTTCTAACTTTCTTTTGTGGAAATTCCATAGGTATTTTATTTGTGCTCATCGTGGGACTTACATAAAACAACTTTCAGATATAACTATCTTTTTAAAGCTGATAAAACTTAAATTCAGTTTCATATAAAACTTTGCTTTTACTTCCCCCACACACACACTGTTATTGATATCACAAATTATATTTTTAATAATGTACAGCCATTAATATATTTTTACAATTATAATTACTTATATGCTTTTGTTTTTTAACTTTTATACCAGAATTAAGTGATTTACACAATACTGTTAATTATTACAGTATTGTGTACCTATCTCTATCTTTACCAGTTAGCTTTATACTTTCATGTTTTTTAATTTTAATTTTTTATTTTTATTATACTTTATATTCTAGGGTACATGTGCACAACGTGCAGGTTTGTTACATATGTATACATGTGCCATGTTGGTGTGCTGCATCCATTAACTCATCATTTACATTAGGTATGTCTCTGAATGCTATCCCTCCCCCCTCCCCCACCCCACAACAGGCCCCAGTGTGTGATGTTCCCCTTCCTGTGTCCAAGTGTTCTCATACTTTCATGTTTTTGTATTGCTGTTTAGTATCTTTCCATTTCAACTTGAAGGACTCTCTTTAGCATTTCTTGAAAGGCAACTCTAGTGATTATCTTATTCTGCTTTTGTTTGTTTAGGAAAGTCTCTATTTCTCATTTTTGAAGGTCAGTTTTGCCAGAGAGAATATTCTTGGTTGGCTAGTTCTTTTCTTTCAGCGCTTTTAATACACCATCCCATTCCCTTTTGTCCTTCAAAGTTTCAGCTAAGAAATTCATTGCTAATCTTATAGGAGTGTCCTTGTATAATGAACTGCTTTTCTCTTGCTGCTTTCAAAATTCTCTTTTTGACTTTCGACAATTTGATTATAATGTGCTTCAGTGTGGATTTGTTTGGGTTCATCTTATTTAGGCCTATTGGGCTTCTTGGATCTGTAGTCCATTTTCTCCCTCAGATTTGAGAAGTTTTCAGCCAATATTTCTTTAAATGAACTCTCCAACCCTTCTCTTTCTTAGACTGCTATAACACATATATTGGTCCGTTTGATGGTGTCCAATAAGTCTCTCAGGCTTTCTTTACTTATTTTCTTTGTTGTTATTTTTGTTGTTCCTTTTTGCTCCTCTGGACAATTTCAAATGACTTGTAATTGAATTGCTGATTATTTCTTCTGCTTGATCAAGTCTGCAGTTGAACCCCTCTAGTGAATTTCTTAGTTCAGTTAAAATTGCATTCTTCAGTTCCAAAATTTCTGTTTGGTTCCTTTTAATATTTTCTATCTTGATTGAACTTCTCATTTGTTCATGCGTCACTTTCCTGAACTCACTGAGCATCAATATGACAGTTATTTAGAATTTTTTTTGTCAGATAATTCATATACCTCTGTTTCTCTAGGATCAGTTCCTGGAGATTTATTTTGTTTCTTTGACTTGACCATTTCTCCTGTTTCTTCGTATTTCTTAGAACTTTGTGTTGGTATCTGCATATTAAAAAAACAAAACAAACAAACAAACAAAACCAGCCACTTCTTCCAGTCTTTACCAGCTGGCTTGGTACTGCGAAAGACCTTCATAATCTTTCTCCTGGCTAAAGATTTTGGGGACCTCTCAAACATTTTCTGTGGATACGTTTTCTCTGGACTTGTGCACATAGATTCCTAATTAGAGAGATTTTCTGGCTTTTATGAGCTCATAATGTCTTGCTCCTTCTGTTGTCTATCTTCTATAGTGTGTGTCCTCCAAAGTAGCAGCACACTGTCCAGCTCTTTTTTTGTTCTTGGCAGCCCCTACTCTTCTAGTGTATGTTAGACCTTCTCTGCCTTAAGTGGGGCTACATGGAAACCAGTCCCTTTGGCAGCCCCCTGAAAAGCCAGAATTCTGGACACATGTTCTTTTCTTCTCTTGCCCTCCTGAAGAAGAGGGCACTGAGCTGTATTGGCCTCTGCTGTGCCACAGGTCCTCTGAAATAGCACCACACTGTTCGGCTCTTTGGTTTCTTTCCATGGGGTCCCAGGCATCTAGAGTATGCCAGTGATTCAAGACAGGCAAGAAAGAAACCAATCCTATGGGCATTTCCCCATTTCCCCAAAAAGCAGGAATATTGGTTGTATGCTTCACTCTTTTCCATGTCCCCTAGGGATAGGCCACTGAACTCTTATCAGTCTGTATCTGCTATGGCAAGAACCCTCTAGGACAGCAATATATCACCCAGTATTTTTTTGTTCTCAGTGTCTCCCAGGCATCTAGAGTATGGTGGGTTCTATTAACTCTCTAAGACAAGTGAGACAGAGGCTAGTCCCTCAGGCAGCCCCCAATAAAGTCAGAACTTTGTTTTTGGTTGTTTTTTTTTTTTGAAACGGAGTCTCGCTTCTTCACCTAGGCTGGAGTACGATGGCGCAATCTCAGTTCACTGCAACATCTGCCTCCCGGGCTCAAGCAATTCTCCTGCCTCGGCCTCCCAAGTAGCTGGGATTACAGGCAGGTGCCAGCACGCCTGGCTAATTTTTGTATTTTTAGTAGAGATGGGGTTTCACCATGTTGGCCAGGCTGGTCTCAAATGACCCTGACGTCAAGTGATCTGCCTGCCTCGGCCTCCCAAAGTGCTGGGATTACAGGCATGAGCCACCGCGCCTGGCCAAAAAGTCAGAGCATTGGATGTATGGTCCGGTCTTCTCATTTCTTCTTCAGGGAGAAGCCAAGAACTGGGAATTTCCTCCTAACCATGTGGCACTGTGCCAAGAGGACAGACTATGGTGAAGGTATACCATGAATTGTCTTACTAGCTTCCGTGCAGCTGTTTTATTGCTCACCTGGTGTGATGTAGCCTCTTAGCCAGCTTCTGGATTTCTTACAAAAGGAATTGGTCTGTGTATTATTGTTAAATTAATGTCTCTGTGGGAGGGAGCACAGGCTGGGGTTTCTTATTCTGCCATCTTGCTGACGTTCACTGTGGTTTTGATTTGCATTTCCTTAATGACTAGTGGTTTTGAGCATCTTTTCATGTGAGTATTGGCCATTTGTATATCTTCTTTGAAGAAATGTCCGTTCAACTCTTTTGCCTACTTTTTAATTGTTTGTTGTTTCTTCTACAAAGTTGCAGGAGGTTTTTAAATAATATATTCTGGATACCAATCCCTAAACATTTATTGTTTTAAGGAAATAAATTTTGAGATAATTTGTTATATGGCAATGGATAACTAATAAATACTAAAAACTCCTAAATATATATACTAAATATATTAATTAGAAAATTGTAATATAAAAATACGAACAGCTAAAATTGTCTGATATTAGAAAGATAATTTTTCTACAATGTATACCTTTTTTGTATGTATGAGACAAGGTCTCATTACATTGCCCAGGATGGTCTCAAACTCCTGGGCTCAAGCAATCTTTCCACCTCAGCTTCCTGAGTAGCCAGGGTTACAGATACGTGCCATTGCAGTCAGCTTCCACAGTGTATACTTGATGTACTATTAATGTACTATTTAATGACTACCAAAAAGTTTATGATAGCAGGAGAAAATGCTTATGCTATGTTAAATAAAAATTTGAGTGTATGTATTGATACCAAGAAATGGAAATTTGAGTGTGTACACTGATACCAAGAAACTGAAAAATGACATTCCATACCTTTAATATTTATTATGTATAACAAATGAGGTTTACATGGATGTTTTTATCTTATTTCTGATATGTCATGTAGTTATAAATACTATTTTATTTGCATTCCTGCTCTGCAATAATTTTGAAGATAGATAATTTATTTTATATCATTGCTATCTTCATTTTTTAAAATTCTCAAATCCAGATGAAATTATCAAAGTCGATAAAATAATAATTGTTCTATCTTCTTATTTGAAGATTAGTAATGTGTTGATTTTGCTTCCTTTCTCTAGTTAGCAGTGATGTCATCTGTTATTTTTAAACTTCCTTAAAATAATATATGTTATCTACTTCTAATAATTTTTTCTTATTTACCATTTTGGTCTAAACTAATTCACAATTATTTGGTCTTATTTCTCCATGTTTAACTTGCTTTAAGGCTCAGCACTGGTGTTTTCAGCCATGGCTTCTCCATTTTAAGCCTTTCTATTTTAATTCATTTATTATTCTGGAATATATCCTTAAATAATTTATTTAGAAAGGCTGTCTTGGTGATGGTATTTCTGTTGCAGTTGTTGTCTTGCCTGCTTGGTGACATATTTCTATTGAGTTCACACTTAACTGGCATCTTATCTAGGTAGATAATGCTAACTCAAAATTCCGCAGATATTGTTCTGCTATTTTTTGCCATTTAGGGTTGAATAAGATGCCAAGTTGGTTTTTGTTTCTCTGTAGTCATCCTATGTTTTCATTTTGTTTTTTGCTTGGCGTTTGGAATTTAAAATGTTCACAATGATTTGCCTGGATGAGATTCGATTTTCATAACTTTGCTTTGACATACTAAACAGTTTGAGTTCCTAGATAATGCCCATTTTAATTCATACGAGGAAATATCTTCTAGTATAGTTTCTGCTTGATTCATTTTATGTTTCTCTCTTAGGGACATCTATTAATTTTATAATGCTGTGTTTTTTTCAGGCTTCTGTTTCAGAATGTTCTCTTTCATCAGTTTAATCCTTGGCTATAGTAGGAATGAAATAATAAAAGCAGTAGTTTCTGTTTGCTCTCCTTGGTTATGCAGTCCTCACAGAACATCTCTCCACCTCCCACCCCCACCCCAGCTCAGTGAAACTCTCCATACCTTGGTTGTGGAAATTGGCAGGGGTGGGTGGCTACTCACTCCCAATCCACATCCATAATGAATCACTTTTTATTATCTTACCAAAATCTGTAGATTATTCTATTTTGTAGCTGTGGAGATTTGTTTTCTCTTTCTAATTATTTTATTTTCTAGGTTTTTTGAGGGAATTTCAAGAGGGGAGATTTTTTTTAGTCAGGTTCATCTTAACGTCATGTCTGGAGCTCAAGCCACTGAATTACATATTTTTTAATAGATGTAGACCTACGTCAACGAATTTAAACTGCAAGGAAAGGGTTAAATTTCTTCCTCAAGTGTGGTCAAAATCTGTAGAAAAAAGAGGAACAGCTTCTCTTAAAGAAAGTTAGCTGGGTAGGTACACAGTCATTGCCGAGGAAGGCTTGCACAGGGTGAAAGCTTTGCTTCTCTGCTGCTGTAACAGGGACTACCACAGACACACGGACGAGTGGGGTCATTTCCAGATATTAGGCCACAGCAGAAGCAGACAAAATGGATCCCCAGTGGTGAGTAATAATTCTTATTCTTTGCAGAGAAGTTATGAGTTGAGACTGCAGTGAAAGGCTGAGGTTGAAGATGGTGCTTTGTTGTGTGTCCTCCACTTAGTTCCTAAGTGGAGAAGCCTTTATTTTTTCTACAAAAGATCTTTGTCACATGAAGGTGAGAATTATTTGCAATGCCCAAAGCAGTTTATTGGTGGTAGTTATATATATCTTTTAGGTGCCTAATTTTGGTTTTGTAAATTTGTTATTCAAATACTGAATGTTATGGTCATTGATTTTAAGTGAAGAATCAGGAATTTTTAAAATATCTTCCTAAGAATGACAAATAACAGGGAATATGTTTTTTGTCTACCAGGGTCAGTTTGGTCTGAGGGTGGAGGAATGAGATAGAGAAGATAGAGGGTGAGAGATCAAGAAAAAGAAAGAGAAAAAAGTGATATAAGGAGAAAATACAAAACTCAGTTAA
Source organism: Macaca nemestrina (assembly GCF_043159975.1). Classification (NCBI taxonomy): domain Eukaryota; kingdom Metazoa; phylum Chordata; class Mammalia; order Primates; family Cercopithecidae; genus Macaca; species Macaca nemestrina. The sequence goes on along the minus strand of NC_092126.1, from coordinate 161,768,369 downwards.
TATGTCATAGTCAGGCCATGGGAGATTCTGGGCAGGGTTGGGTAGTGGAAGGATGTAGAGTGATTAAATTAGCTACCATGTATTGAACATGCATGATGTGCTGTGTACTTTACTAGTGTTATTTCACTGAATTTTATTATTCACAATGACTTTTGGAAAGATATCATCATTCTTTTTGACAGATGAGGTAACTGTGGCTTAAAGAGGCTAAATAAACTTGCCCAAGTTCACACTATTCTTAAGGCGTAGAGCTAAAATCTTTCCTGCCCGCTTCACTGTGCGCCAGAAGGTTTCTCCATGCTGTGGAAACTTCCTGGAAGGAGTCACACCCGCCCTTCTCTTGGATGGTGGCAGCTGGCACCAATCACTACGTATTTATTTATTTATCTACTTTTAATTATTTATTTTTCAGACAGAGTCTCGCTCTGTCGCTAAGCTGGAGTGCAGTGGCGCAATCTTAGCTCACTGCAACCTCCGCCTCTAGGATTCAAGCCATTCTCCTTCCTCAGTCTCATGAGTAGCTGGGACTATAGGCGTGCGCCACCACGCCCGGCTAATTTTTGTATTTTTAGTAGAGAAGGGGTTTCACCATGTTGGCCAGGATGGTCTCGATCTCTCGACCTCGTGATCTGCCCGCCTCAGCCTCTCAAAGTGCTGGGATTACAGGCGTGAGCCACCGCGCCCAGCTGTCACTAGGTACTTATAATTACTGTTCTTTGAAACTCGAAGTAACTTTCATCTACCCAGTGCATACTGGTTTCAGAAAAAGCTTTGTTGCTTTTATTTCAGAAGATTAAAATTTAATTTTCAAGTAAAGACTCCTTTTGCTCCAATGGAATTTTGAAATGTTATACTCGTATGAAGAAAAAGAGAATGTCAGAATTTATAATTTTTATGGTACCATAGAGGGGATACTACTTAATTATGCCAGCACTGTCTGCAGAGGTCTAAAGAACCACAGGCTGCTGTCTATATTGAACTTGTTAAGATTCCTTTTGTTTCAGAGTGCCTGAAGATTGGTCATGAACCAAAAATGGCCGTTAAACAATGTTTACTCTCATAAGAGGTGAAGTAAACCCAAATTAAAACAACAGTGAAGTATCATTTTTTTTCTCTATGAAAGAGATAAATATTAAATTTTAAAAAGCAAGTAAGCAAGAACCCTCCATCTTGCTAAGAAGGGAGGATTATTTATACCCTAGTTGCCCACTAACGGAGATATCATCTTTCTGGATAATAATCTAGTGATACATATCAAAGCTTTTAAAATGTATATGCCCTTTAACCAAGAAATTCACCTTTTAGGAATTTATTCTAAGATATAATAATACATGTTTGTAAAGTTTTAGTGATGGATATTTTTCTTGCTATTGTTTCTAATAAGGAAAATCTTAGAAACAACTTACATGTTTAAAAACAAGTGATTGATTGTTTATGGAACATCCATAATGGAATACCATGTAATTATTTAAAATTCCATTGTAGAACAATTCATAATATATTTAGTTAAAGGGGAAAAATGCAGAATGAACAGTGATGTATACAAACAATATTAATCAGAAATATAGGTGGTTTGTATTTTCTTCTGTGTGATTTCGAACTTGAATCCCATCTGCAAGCAGAAAAATAAAGCTAAATATTTAAGATAAAAAAAATAGCTGTTTTTTTTCAGAGAAGCAACAATCTAGTGGTGTGTGATAATTTATAAGTTGCGAGATTCCATAGTTAGGGCTTTAGCCCTTTGCATTTATCTTTTGTCATCTCTTGAATCCTCTTCAAAATACACCCACTCTACCCATAACTCATTAGATCTTGAAAGCAATGTTCTGATAGAATTTTATATTTAGAATAGGCCGGAGCACTCTTCCCTTATTTTACAGAAGTGATTGCATGACTCTCTAGGGTGAGTTGCATATTGAGAGGGAAGACAATGCAGTGGCTAAGTGGCCACACGTTGAAGCCAGGCTGCTGGGGTTTGAATACCAGTTCCCCAACTTCCTAGCTATGTGATTTTGGACAAGTTGCTTAACCATTGTAATTCCAAGTTTCTTGTCTGTAAAATGGGGGTATGGTAATATGTCATAAAGTAGTTGTGAGATTTTAATGAGATAATCCATATAAAGTGCTTAGAACTTTGTCCTGCTAAGTACTCAGGAATTGTTAGTAGTTTTTATTACTATTATTGTTTGGATTAAGAAACAGAGGAAAAGTGATTTGTCCGAGATTATACAACCACTTAATGGCATTACTAGGAACAGAATGGAGGAAGGTTTTTTCTAGCAGAAATGTTCAGTATCCTCTGAGCCTGGCAGGACAACCCCAGGTTGTGCTTTTGGGATGCAGGAGCTGATCTGAAACAAGCAGTACCCAAGGACAAGGCCAGCCTCCAGGGAGTGACTGATCACAGTGGGAAGCCAAATGGTAGAAAGCCAAGTGAAGTTAGGGAAACTGAAAGTCAAGTTAGGAGGAGGAATGAAGCCTGGAGCAAAGAGCTACTATAAGAGAGAGCAGATGACTCAGAGACACTCATGGGAGGTTAATGTGGTTTGAAGTCTCAAGGTCTGGGTAATTAAATAGACAAATGGGGTTTAGATGCATGGGGGAATTTTAAGTATAGCTTTGAGAAGATGCCTAATGGGGAGTAATAATAGAGGATGAAACTGGGTGGGGTCAGAACAAGGAGCTCAGAGTCCAGGCATCCAGCTATGATCATCCTAAAGGAACAGCCTAAGTTTGAAGAATCGTAAACAGAGACATTATCAAATTTACTTTAAAAAAAATCCCCTGGCAGAAGAATGAGAACTGATTTGGAGTGACAAGGCGATCATTTAGGAGACTATTGGAGTAAGCCAAGGAGAAATGGTGAGGGCATGAAACCAGGGCAGTTATGGTGGAATCAGAGAGGAGAGCATGCATTTAAGAGATATTTAAGCACCAGAATTGACAGAATTTGGTTTTTGACAGATGTAGACACTGGGAGGGGAGGAGAGATCTAGGTGCATAGTGGCATCCTTCACAAAATGGAAGGTATAGGAAGCAGAGTGGGTTTGTGCCAGGCAGAGAGAAAGGACAGATGGTGAATTCCTTCTTTAACGTGTTGAGTTTGAGGTGCCTGTGGAGCAGCTGGATGGAGATGTTCAAGTAGACAAGTAGATATTCAGGTGCAAGTTCGAGAAAGAAGAATGGCCTGGAAGGCACATGAAGAGTCTTCTGCATAAGTACAGTTGATAGCTGAAATTCTCATTGTGGGTCAATCCAGTAGCAGAGAGGATGGAGGACTGAATTGAGAGGAAGCCAAGGACAGAACCTGGAAAACCTCGACATTTCAGGAGGGAGATGAGGAAGAAGAATCTACAACAGATACTGAGGAGAGGCTAGAGAGACTAGAGCAGCCCAGGAGAAAAGTGGTGTCATAGAAATCAAGTGGGCCTGTAGTCCCAGCTACTTGGGAGACTGAGGCACGAGAATAGCTTGAACCCAGGAGGCAGAGGTTGCAGTGAGCTGAGATAGCACCACTGCACTCCAGCCTGGGTGACAGAGTGAGACTCCGTCAAAAAAAAAGAAAGAAAGAAATCAAGTGGGGAGATGGATGCAAGAAAGAGGAGAATGCATCCATGGAAAGAGCATATTTACCAAGCTTCAGTGTTGAGCACGTGAGATGTGACATAAAAGGTAACTGTAGTGACTACATGCTAAGCGTTGAACTGTGGCTCCCTCAAAGTTCATATGTTGAAGTCCTAACTCCCAGGACCTCAGGATTTGGTCATATTTGGAGATAGGGTCTTTACAGAGATAATAACATTTAAATGAGGTCATTAGGGTGGGTCCTAATCCAAGACAATTGTGCTTATTGTAAGAAGGGGAAACACACAGTGGGAAAGCAGTGTGAAGACACAAGAAGACGGCCATCCACATATAAGCCAGGGAGAAAGGCTTGCAGCAGATTCTTTCCTCACAACCCTCAGAAAGAACCAACCCTGTGGATACCTTAAGTTTGGACTCCTGGCTTCCAGAAAAAAAATAAATTTTTGTTGTTTAAGCCACCGCAGTCCGTGGTACTTCGTTACCACAGCCCCAGCAAACCAATACACTTGGCGAGAGTGCATACAGCCAGAGAAAGAAGCTGTGAATAAGTGCATCAGGGAGGAGGGAAAGAAACCAAAACAGGATTGCATCACTTAAATTAAGAGTAGAAACATTTCACAAAGCAGAGTGTAGTCACAGGTCAAATTCTGCAGAAAGGCGAAGTAGGAGAATGACTGAAAATGTCAGTCCAGAGGCCCTCAGTGACCTTTGCAGAACGCTCCCAGTTGAGTGGAGGCAGTAGACTTTGGAGAGCTCTGAAGATGGAAGCAGCACAGACGGTCTCCTGCAGAAAGTCTGGTGATAAAATGAGACCTCCTCACTGGAGTAAACTCACCTCTGCTGTCCGTGGAAATAATCTGGAGCCAAGCCAGCTAGACCCGGAGTTCTTCCTTCCTCCATTTTAAAGGTTAAACAGAGCTGAGGTCAATGGCTCATGCTTGTAATCCCAGTGACTCAGGAGGCTGAGGTGGGAGGATGGCTTGAGGCGAGGAGTTCAGTTCAAGACCAGTCTGAGCAACATAGCGAGACTCTCATTCCTTAAAAAAAAAAAAATTTTAATTTAAATTAAAAAAAAAAAAAAGGCTAACCAGAAATAAAATTCGATACTTTATTTTTCCCACCCAAAACTAGTTTGGGAAGGATTTCTGGAAGAAAATAATTTTTGCAGTCATTTTACATGTTGGATTTTCAGTACATATACAGATTCTATTCTGTAGTGTCAGTTCAGAGGCAAGCTATAATTTCAGGCTTTGCAGAGGTAAAGCCTCTGGTGAATCTGGTGATATAAAGAAGAAAACAAGCCCAAGAGAAATTTCAGGGATCATTTATAATTTACATCAATAAGCAGATTGGGAAAAAAAAAAAACCCATTGGAGATTGGAATAGAGAAACATTTTCTTAGAAAGCTTTGAGTCAAAATTAATCTTTCTCTAGTGGCAGGAATATGATAAGCCAAACAACCCTAATGTCACAGCTCTATATTATTAGGCATCAGATTAATCAGATTTGCACTAAAACATCAAGTAAAAATAAAAGGAATGAACATTTGGTTAAGTGAACCAACTAGTCAATACAAGCCAGAAACTGGTAAAACTGGATAAACCTAAAATACTCAGCTACCCAAAGGCCAACCTAGATTATCACCCCAATCTTACAATTATTTTCAACCTACTAAACAATAAATCTTTATCAAGAGTCTGATAGTTTAAGGTACTGTGATGAACACAAATGAAATCACTGATACCTTTTTTTAGTCTATTTAGAAATAGAAACCCGCAATTACGAAATGACAAAAGCAATTAATGCAGTTAATAATTCAGTAATTGTTTTAAAAAGAAATAAACATGACAAAGTTCATTCTCACTAAATACTAAAGAAATGCCAATTCAAACACCAATGAGATATTTTCCTGTATCAGATTAGACAGTAAAACAAACAATCCAGTTAGAAAAATGGGCAAAAGATATAAAAAGACATTTCCCCAAAGAAAATATACAGATGGTGAACAACCACGTAAGACAGTCAACGTCATTTGCCTTTATGAAAAAATTAAACCACTACCTACCTATAAAAATGGTTAAAATAATAAAAAATAGTGACAACACCAAACGCTGGCAGGATGCAGAGAAACTGGATCATGCATCCATTGCTTGTTGGGAATGTACAATGGTCAAGTCACTCTAGAAAACAGTTGGCAGTTTCTTATAAAACCAAACATGCATTTAATATATGACCCAGCAATGCGTTCTTGGGTTTTGATCCCAGAAAAATAAAAGCCTATGCTCCTGAAAAAATCAGTATATGAATATTTATACCAGCTTTATTCATAATAGTAACAAACTGGGGAAAAAAAGTCCCTCAGTGGGTGAATAGTAACACAAACCGTGTGTGCAAGATGTTACCACGGAAGGAAGCTGGGTGAAGGGTACACAGGACTTCCCTATACATATTGTCAATTTATTTTGAATCTATAATTATTTAAAAAATTAAAAGTTTAAAAAGTAAAAAAAAAACAAAAATGTTCATCTTCACTAAATATTAAAGAAATGCCAATTCAAACACAAGATATTATCCTTTTACAAATTAACAATTTATGTGGATTTTGGGATGGTTGGGAGTAATCATGCTAATAAGTATGCAATAAGAGTATACCTTCATATACTACTGATTGTGGGAATATGAACAGGTAGAACATTTCTGGAAAGCAATTTCTGTCAACATATATCAAGAGTCTTAAAAATGGTTGTGCAAGCAGACACCCTGGGCACTTCCAATTTGTCTATGTTCTTAGTAAATTTTTTTTCAGTTCATTCAGCATCTTTGTTCCAGGCACTGTGCTAAACATTAAAAATAAAGCAAAGATGAGTAAACATGATTTCTGTTCTCAAGAATTTCAGTTTTGTGGTAAATATATCAAAGGTGATTTTTTATAAGAGTTTTTTATAACTGTGTGACGTTTCATAGGAGCATGAAGGTAGCTGTTTCCTATTTGCCTGTAGGCATATGATGTCTTAGGTAAATGCAAGGGTTTTGAGTTAGTTTGGTTGGTGTCAAATAATAAGTAGTTAATAAATCATCTTCTATTTATTAGTGGTATCACTTTGGGAAACCTATCAGCTTCCTGAACTTCAGTGTCCTCTGTAAGATGAGGCTACTAGCACTTGCCAATGCCATGAGGAATATAATAATTTATAATGGACAGGAAGTCCTATGGAAAAAAAATATTTTAGGACTCGCATTCTTTGCTTTAAAATCTATTATTTCCTATATTTTTAATTGTCAGAGTTCTCTAGCTCTGCCTTTCTGATTGATTTCCAGCAGATGGACTCTTACCTATAACCTAGAAGTTGCTATAGTAGATCTCCTCCTAACTATAGATAAGAGAAGGGCATGCCAAATGCAGTTCAATCAGGTGAAAGTCAAGCAACAAAGCCGCCTAAAATAAATTTTATGTAAGGTAGGATGCCAAAAACATTAAAATAAAATTCTATTCTATAATAGTAATCATGTAAGTGCTTTCATGACATTGTCTATGAAAACCTGCTTTTTCGCTTTCTGGACTTCTAAGTAAGTAAGCACGTAGAAAGAATTTTTTTTGTTTTAAAGACGGAGTCTCACTCACTTTGTCACCTAGGCTGGAGTGCAGTAGTGCAATCTCAGTTCACTGCAACCTTCACCTCTGGGGTTCAGCCTCCCCAGTAGCTAGGATTACAGGCACATGCCACCACACCCAGCTAATTTTCTTGTATTTTTAGTAGAGACACAGTTTCATCATGTTGGCCAGGTTGGTCTCAAATTCCTGACCTCAAGTGATCTGCTCACCTCAGCCTTCTAAAGTGCTGGATTATAGGCATGACCCACCACGCCTGGCCTAGGAAGAATTTTAGAAAGAAAGCTCCATATCAGGAATTGAGAAGCCGGTGTTTTAATTGAGAATATATTTGCACAAGTCTTGGCATAAACATTGGTTTACAAACAAACATACAAAGTAATGTTCATTAATCTTGCATCAGGAGCTGCCCAACAACTCCGAAAAGTCAGCTTATGCAAAACCAGCCAAGGACAGATGAATCAGTCAAACAAGAGGGAAAGGGGAAGGGAAAGTGTCGTTCACAGGCAGTCTTTGAGGCAGTGCATAAACTATGCCTCTCCACCATCCAGACAAGACAACTGTGACACAGGGTTGACAAAGCAGGACAATAAAGGGTAGCTGCTCGTAAGGTGGGGATGATGCTGGAGCAAGGGGGTGCCCCAAGAGGCAAAAAAAAAAAAAAAAAAAAAAAAAAAAACGATAGCAAACAAATATGTCAAAATAGTCATAGTAGTTACCTCCTGGTTGGTGGGATTATGGAAATAGGATTATTTCTTTGACTAAAATTGCCAAATCTTCAGTACAACTACATTGCTCTGCTGAGCAGGATGAAATCAAGTTGAAAAGTAATCTAGTAGTGAGGTACAGCCCCTATGCCACGAGTGGCCAACATAGATCCTCAGATGACGGAAGTGAGTGATGCAGGCCTGTGGTTTATGTACAGCTCCATGACGTATGAATGGCAGAAGCTGTGTACGCCCACAGGCGAGTCCCATTTCGAGGAGTACTTCTGGTCACCACTCTGTCGTCCTGTGTATAAGGATGTGGTTCAGAACAGCCAAGTCTTATATTTCAAGAGGAGCCAGAAAGGCAAACTTACCAGTGAAATCCTAATATTTATATAATGGCTCAATGTCTGGAGGGGCTGGTTTGGTATAAACCACCAATTTTACCTCTGACCTCTGTTAGTGCATCAGAGGTTCAGGAGAGAGTGAGAAAATTGTAAATTGACTATTTTAGGAATATTATATTGGGGCCCAGGCTGCAGTGAGTCAGAGCTAGAAAGTAGGGGGCTGGAACTATTTGACTATTAATTTATTCAATAAAGTTTTATTTAATGTTAGAAAGATGAAGATGAATCAGATGGAAATCCTGTTTAGAAGCTTCTATGGGAAGAGATATCACCATAGCTAACATGTCTTAGCCTCTGACAGGAATTATGGCATACTCTATTGTATCATATATGATCTCGTTTAATCATCATAACCGCAGGAGGTAAGTACTATCATCCCGGATTTTCCACAAGTGAAAACTGAGTCTTGCTTAGTTACACAGCTGACAACAGAACCAGGATTCCAAATGCCAATCTGATCCCAGAGCCAAGCTATGAACAACCATGCTATATATTATTATGGCAGATCAGGGAAGGAAGACATTACTTCTAGCAACAAGAAACATTTGTGGATGAAAAGATTTGAGCTTGGAGAGAGCTGTGTTGAGCCATGTCCAAAACAAGTTCTGGCAACCATATGATAAAGGTAAAAGCCAGAGATTGAAAAGTAAAAGCTTGTGGACTAAAAATGGTCCTTAGACAGAGAGTCATCAAAACAACAAAAAAAACCAAAAACCTTAATCATAATTAATTGCGAATATTTCAAAAATCTGGAGAATTCACATAAGTTTAGATTTCCAGCTCTTCCGGAGAATTAGAATATCTAGTAACAGTGTGCTAATAATCCCAGATGCATATACTGCATGAAACATTTTATCATCCATAGGCTTCTTAATTTCCTTAACAGCAGTAATATTAATAATTTACATAACCTGAGAGGCTTTCACCTCAAAACGTAAAGTCCTTCTAATTGAACAACCTCCTACTAACTTAGAGTGACTATACGCATGGTAACAACTGGTGAATCTGGCAGAGGCTGCCCAACTTCCAATGGGGTATAAGCTATCCTCTTCCTATGCAACCTGCTTGCCTCATTTATATCAGCTGCTTGGATGCTGCAGATGCTTGAGTCTAAGAGCTGTGGTCTGGAAAGTGAGGCCCCAACAAGGAAGAAGGAACAACCTATGGATCAAGGGAGGTGAGAACTGGGAGTCCAGAAATGAAGGTTATTTGCAGCAAGTCTGGACCGAGCCATTCCACTCCTTTGAGGAGACAAGATTCTAAGGAAAAGGCCATTTACATTCTGCTCTCCAAGATCTCTGAGTGTTGGAAGAAACTGAATTGGGGGAGAGGGGGAAACTTGACTGGGGCTCAATACAGACATGTAAATTTGAAGGAAACAGAGTTTAGATGACAGGCAGTAGAAAAGTTAATGTGTCCATTCTATGGCTGACCCAAGATTCTGTTTCCAGGAGATCTCTCTGGCTTGTTAAGTGTTCACGGTTGCAGGGGAAAAGTTAGAAAAAAAGAAAAGCCAAAACACAGCCCCTTAAATGTTTCTAATTTTATTTTCAAACAATCAGGCAGAGTAATCCCTTTACACACTCTTCAGGCATTGGCTGAGGGTCCCAGTCAAGAACCATTCAGTTCTGGGGGCCTTAGGAAAAATATTTCCTATGATTAAAGTAACTTTGGACAGGTTATTGCCTTCCTTGAGCCTCAGTTTCTTTGTCACTTAGAAGGCTGAATGGTTTCCACGTTCAGAGGGTAAGGAATAAGAGGGTGAATGAAGAAATATCAAGTACATAGCTCAGAGTAGGGAGAAACAAGTGACCACTGTGATGACCAGGGACAAGGCTAAGAACTTACTCAAAAGGTACCCAGCTGCTCAGTATTCTGTCCAAAAAACAGACACTGACATCAATCCAACATTCTAACAGTAGTCACATAGCATTATCAGCTAGAAATGAAAACACATTCAATTCTATATTCTGCTAAAAGCTTGAGGGTCACACTAGCTGTGTGATCCTTGGCAGCTGAACAAAACCCTCTGAAAGGCAGCTTCCTCACCTATAAATTTTTTTTTAATATTTATTGTGAAGATTAAATGAAGTAATGCACTTAAAATACTTAGAGTGCCTTAGAGTTCTAGCAGAGTGCCTAGCTCATAGTAATCAGTTAATAGATATTGACTTTAATAAATAGATACTTAACTGAGCCTCCACTCTGGGCCTGTTACTATGCTAAGTACCAGGAGTAAAGGGAAATGAAACACGTTCCCCAAACTTATGGAACTCAGAGCAGGCCAGCTGAATGAGCAGTGACTTTTTAACAGGATGAGGAAACTGTTATAATGGAAAAATAAATAGTGTGAAGAGGGACTAAGGAAGATAAAGATATGGTGAAAAAAACAGGGAAGGGTTCAGGCTCCAACTGTGGAGTGATCTGGATCTGAAAGGAAGAGTGGAGTATTGCAGTAGAGAAAGCAGGGAAGACATTCCAGGCAGAAGAAACAGCTTCCACAAAGGTAAAGAAGGCAAAACGTTTTCAAAGGTTCTAGGGATGGGGGATGGTGGGGAAGATGGTCAAGGAATAGTGAATGGTTCAAGTGTAACTGTTGTATGGGTTGTGGAGGCAGTTGTATGCGTTGGGTAATAAAATCAGAAGAGAAAAATTGAATTCACACTTTGAAAGGCCTTGTGTGTCTGGCTAAGAAGCGTGACCACTAACTCGTGAGGAGTAAGGCGTGGGTCTTTAAAGGAAGGAAGTTTCATAATCAAATTGTTCTCCATGAAAGATAATGAAGGGAGTCACTGTTGCAATCAATCGTCCAGACTAGAGGTGACGAAGACTCTAAAACTGGCCACCAATGAATTGAAAGTGGATGGTGAGGAAGAAAGAATACAGGGTGACATAAACACAATATGTAAACTCCAAGGTATGAAAATGGCCTCGTCCCTTCTTCCTTACCACAGTCATCCCAAGAGACCAAAACAAAAACACAGAAAATCTCTTTTAAAAATAATCTCTTTTGTTTGTATGCAAATAGGCCATCCACAGTGAAAATGCAACTCAAATTCAATATTTTGTCTGCAATCTGCCAAATGCAAAGACCAAATTGGTTTACAAATACTGTCCTTCTTAAAAATTCCAACTCCTCACATTAAAACTATAGCCAGCTAGTGCAAGTTAAGATTGTTTGCAATCTTAAATAAGATTTGAGTAAAGCTGAAATTGAGACACTTTTCAAAAGAGGCCATCCCTTACTCACATTGCTAAAGAGTAGAAAGAGTGACACCTTTTACCAGAAAATTTCTTTCAGGCAGTAATGCCTCTGTGTGGCGGCAGACCCTTCAAGTCTTCCAGATAAAGCATGTGGTGGAAGTAGTAGGGAGCTGCAAACATTGCAACTCTATGATTCTGCATCACCGACTTGAAAACTACAAGCCCAGGTTGACAAATGCACATTTTAAGTGTTCAGAGAAGTCTTACGTGCCTTGGTCACAAAGATGCCACAGGGAAGTAAGTCTTTGAATGTGCAGTGCCCTGTCCCCACCTCTGTTGTGAAATGGAAACTTAAAAAAAAAAAAAAATCACTGATTTAGAAAACCACTGGTTTTTTTTTTTAACAAGTTTAGTCATATTGCCTGTGTTCTATATACCCCAATCTATTTCATTTTACTTTGTAGTGTACATTTAATTTATACTCAAATAAATATTTTACATAAGGTGCTTTCACGGATCTTCATGCTTCCTTAAATTTTAAATATGCTGCCATTTGTTAAAATGTGTTAGTTTTGTTATGTATTATATCCCTTCCCCCTGCATGCATAGAAAAAAAAATATGAACTTAACCTTCAAGCAACTTTTACATTTAGAATATTACCTCATTTTATTTCTTCTAACTGAGGTTATAAAGAAAATGGCAAATGTCATATGCTTTGTAAAGAAATGACAGTTTTTCAGAATATGTAAATGCACACCCTTAGACAAATAGGCCACTTAAATTCAGAGTCACAGTCTTTTGAATATTGGTTTAATATTCTCAGGTAAAGATTGAAAAGGTAACAAGTTTGGGAATCAGGTATCTACTTTGAGTTCTGAAAGGTAACATCACAGGTGTTGGTAGTTTATTGATATTTAATTTTTAAATGTGCTGCTGTATATATTTCATTGGTATGAGAAATATTTTACATAGTTATGTTATTTGTTAAATAATAGACCATCTTTTTATAACCTATCAGAAGAAGTCCTGATATTGTAAGATTAGATTGTAAATCCTACTGAATAGCTAGAATACAGAATTATTAAATTGGAAAGGAAGTTAAATCACTTAGACTGTCCTTCCCCCAGGAAGTTCTCTCTACAGTGTTATCCATGACAAATGTTTATGCAGGCACCCTAACCATTTAAAATATGAACAGAAGGAGAACAGATATATCGATAAACCTATTCCTGGGACAAGAGACCGGGGGAAATTTTTTTTAGCTGTGACCTACACAGCTAGTTAGAATCTACCTCATGCTCTTAAGATGGTGTTTAATCATAAGGATATCATACATAACTGAAGTTATGTAATGTTGAAAATCATTTGGTGGCAAGTACCTCAACTTTATTAGGTCAGTGTAGGTCTCCTACATTCAACTATGGTCTCTAGGAGGGCAGGGACCACACTTCTTAGCTCACCCTGGATCTCAAGACCAGTCCAAGGCCTTCATTCAGTCAGAGCTAGTTAAGAATTTGTTGATTGAATGAAGGAAATTTTAAAAAACTAGAAATTCCAAATGGTGCAATTACATCTGTGAATTTTAAGGTGTTATTGGAAAATGGGAAATATTACTGAGATTCGAAGATGGATAGGAACAAAGGTAAAGCATCAAAAATGTGCATATTTGTGTATTACTAGAGTCAATAGTGATTGCCAGTTCCTATGCAGCCCTGGCACCACCTCTGAAACCTTAGCCAACCCCTTCCATGAGGTGTTGAGATACACGACAGACAGGTGATGAAGGAGAGGTGCTCTGGATGTTGCCTTGCCGCTAGATCCTGGTCTTTAGTGTCCGTGTCCACGGGGTGAGTTGTGAGCCCATCAGTTTCCCACACTACAGTCCTTCTCTGGCTTAGCCTTGCTTCCGTGTCCTGTGGTCCAGGTCCCCCCGGCCCCTGTGGCCTGCCCCTAGGGATGGACCCTCCTCCACACACTTCTGAGGAGCTCCTGATTCTGGGCATGCCCCAGCACACCTCGACTCCACTCTGCCTTGTCTCCATCAGACCAGAGACCTCACTTAGACCCTGGGTATGGGGTTGCTGGTTCCCCATGTGCTGCGGTTGTCACTAGCCTGGGCTCTACCCAGGTGCCCATCTTTCTCATCTTCCACACTGCCCGTTCTGCTAAAGCAACTGCACATCTGAAGGCTATACTTATCCCCAATTCAATGGTACTTTTTCTAAAATGCATACACCCTAATGCTTACCCTTTTGACAACTTTCTCCTGAACCTACCTTTTAATATAAGCAAATTCAGTCTTCAATTCAAATAAGTGTATTTTGCTGCTGAAGCCACCATGTGATTTTGAGAGATAGTAAAGACAGACAGTCTTTTGCATTCACTTGTGGAATCCTGAAAATACCTCTTAGTGTCCCTTGCTTTTCTGACTTCTTGCTTGAAGACATCTAGACAAAAATGTGTCCCTGGGTCCTAGTTTCTGGGTTCAGAAATTGATTAAATGCAAGAAAACAATATACATTGCCTCTTCCTTAGCATGCATGAATGGTAGGTGTGAATTTGCATCATGAGAAAGTAAATAAAAGAAGATTCCCCAGGGCAGCTAGGGAGGCAGAAAAAGCCAGCCTAGGATGGGAGTGGAGGACGTGACAGAGGTTAGGAGAGTGAGAGTCCGTCCCACTCTACCTCGGTCACTTACTGGTATGATATAAATGCTAAGACTGCAAACTTTTGGCTCACACAAAGAAAAATACTCAACTTCTAATGCTTAACTATGTAAAATTTACTTTTAAATTACAAGTTACAATTGTGTCGCCCCTCAAAGAAACAAGAAACTCATTACATTTCTAAGAATGTTCCTTCAGAAACATGGAACTGAAAGCTATTTTTAAAACTTGATCTGGCCCTTAGAAAACTGGGGCCTTTTCTTTAATTTACCTAAGGAATTGACATAAAAGTCTAGGGTTCTGCACCAGAAAAATGCAGAAAGTGTCAAAATAGAAGGCAGAAATACAAAAGGAGACTTTTCGCAACAACGTTCTATGTCTAGCATTTGATTCCAAGGGTGCAACATGGGGAAGTGAACAATGTGGACTGTGAAATTGATGCTAATTTTCTTTCCCACTAGTCTAGCAGCCCTCTAAAATGTCACATTATTAATTTAGTTATTTTACCAGAAATCCGTGTATGTGGTTAGTGTGTGTGTGTGTGTGTGTGTGTTTTTAATTAAGAGACTTTACTTATTTTTAGAACAGTTTTAGATTTTCAAAAAATTGAGCAGATAGTACAAGAATTCCCATCTACTCCCTTTGTGGCACACAATTTCCCCTATTTTTACCATCTTGTACTAGTGTGATGTATTTCTTACAATTAAGCCATTGTTGCTGCTTCGTTGTTATTATTATTTAAAGCCCATAATTTACATTAAGGTTCTCTCTTTGGGTTGTACAGGTCTATGGATTTTGACAAACATATAATGTAATGCATCCACCATTATAGTATCATACAGAACAGCTTCACTGCCCTAAGAATCCCCTGTGCTCTGCCTGTTCACCCTTCCCACCTCTCCCCAACTCCTGGCAACCACTGATCTTTTTACTGTCTCCACAGTTTTGCCTTTTCCAGAATGTTCTATCTTTGGAATCATACAGTATGTACCCTTTTCAGACTGGCATCTTCATTAAGCAATGTGCATTTAAGTTTTCTCCACGTCTTTTCACATCTTGATGGCTCATTTCCATTTATTACCACAAAATATTTCGTTGTCTGGATATACCACAGCTTTACCAACTGAGGGGCATCTTAGTTGCTTCCAGTTTTTGAATAAAAGTGGCTATACATATTCATATATTTTTCTTAGTTGTGACCTACACAACTAGTTAGATTCTACCTCATGCTCTTAAGATGGTGTTTAATCATGAGGATATCATACATAACTGAAGTTGTATAATGTTGAAAATCATTTGGTGGCAAGTACCTCGTGTGTATTCATGTGTAGGTTTTTGTGTGGACATAAGTCTTCAATTCAGTTGAATAAATATACCTAGAAGTGTGATTGCTGGATCATATGGTAAGAGTATATTTAGTTTTTTAAGAAACTGCTAAACTATCTCCCAAAGCGGTTTTACCATTTTGCATTCTTACCAGCAATGAATGAGGCTTCCTGTTGCTCCACATCCTCGGCAGCATTTGGTATTGTCAGATTTTTGGATTTTAGCCATTCTAGTAGATGTGTAGTGGTATCTTACTGTTTTAATTTGCAATTCTGTAATGACATATGATGCTGACCATCTTTCCATATACGTATTTGCTGTCCGTGCACCTTCTTTGGTGAGGTATATGTTCAGATCTTTTGCTCCTTATTAAGTTGGGCTGTTTGTTCTTTTATCTTTGAGTTATAAGAGTTCTTTGTGCATTTTGGATACCAGTCCTTTATCAGATATATCTTTTGCAAATATTTTTTCCCAATCTGTGGCATGTCTTTTTATTCATATAATGGTTGATATGTGTTTCTGCTTTAAGGAGGAAGGGTTTTAAAAATACAATTTACAGTAGCAGTAAAAATAAAAATTCACTGCAAATGTCTTATGTTCACTCTCAGGTAATGTCAGGGAACTAGGGACCCAGCAGAGTTTAATTAAAGGGGAGTGTCAAGTCCTGGGGGCTGTGGCTGACAATCCTACTTTATTAGCAATTGTGCAGCAGGCTGAGAATAAGAAGACAACCCAGTCCTGAGCTGCATCACTTCTAAATTAAGAATAATTCAGGAACTGTGTTTACAGTGAAATCCTGTCCTTCTCACATAGATTATATTATGTATAGGATATGAATTTCCATCCATGAATCCAAGTACATAAAAAATCATCACTTTGAAAATTTCCTTTAGCTCAACTTAATCCCATCTGTGAGCCTCCATTCTGCTGGTTAAACAAGAGACCGTAACTGGGTCATGCAGGCGTCACCTTCCTTTCCTGCAGCCCAGTCAGAATTCAAGAAGTTCACCTGGTACCTGGAAAATGATGGAAGGACCTCAAGTCCCTAGTCCGTCCTGGTTGCCATTGGCACCCTTACTATCTGAGCCCATAGTGGCCTGTGAAGTCCGGCAGCTCCCTGCCCCCATGCCACAGTGGGAAATGAGAATATCTACTGAGGCTGGGCCCCATGAGCAAAGCACACTGCCTTTCTAGGTATGAGCCATCACACCTGAGGTTGCTACCCCTCGGGAGCACGGACAGAGGGTTAGTTGGGTTTCTACTGCTCACGGGACCCATACAACCATCCCCTGCCCTCCCTTCTTGCATTTCAAAAGCATTCTCTCCCTCTCCTTTCACCTCTAAGCCACCTGCATCATCTCTTCCATGGGCTTTCACAAAAGTCTCGATGAACCTTTGATCTTGTATCTCTTCTGCTTTCCCCCTTGCACAAACCTCTGCATCAAGAAAGCTTAGAAAATAAACAGTAATTAACATTTCAATAAATAATGCTGCTCTAATTATTTGTGAAAACTATTCTATATTAGAACTCCCATCAGCGCCACCTCCTAGAGTGCTTTTACACCTGACCACTGGCCACAGGAGGCCACTTCCATTTAACAACAAACAGATGACTGAACTTGGAAAACTCAGCTAAATGTTCAGATGTTTCTAGACTCCCATGGGTTTCTGGCTCTGTCACATGGAGTAGATCTCTGGTGAAGTTTGGTGAGGGCAACTTTCACATCCACACATACCAGCTGCTGTGTGTAGCCTCTCCCCCTCTGGTTGCTTATCCTTGCAGCCTTGGCCTCTTCAGTTCTGAGAACATCAGAGAATGAGGCAGTGGAGGAAGTAGGCCCACACAGAAAGCAGCTTTCTGAAGTAACCTCAGCAATTTCCTCCTCACCAAACACAAGGAACTGATCTTCTCCATTGGGCTCGGCCTCCTGTCAGCCAAGGACAACGCTGTTGACCACTATCACAGTTGGCCCCGCTCCACCCTCGGCTCTGATGACATATGTGGGAGTTAGAGGAATTTTGATTGACTGACTGCTGGCCTGTCACACAAACAAGATGGGGCAAGGGGGTTGTGATCTGATTTGACATGTGAAAAAAAAGCCATGGTCAGCAACCCCCTGCAACTGTTGAAAGGCTAATTCAATCTCAGACTCATTAACAAAAGTGATCTTGTTCACTGCCTGTTCTGCCCTGACAGCCTTCTCTGCTAGGAGGTAGGTTGACTGACTCAGGAAGAAGGGTGCTGGCGGCAGAGCTGCCAATGGATGAGGGTCCTAGAGACCATCGGCATGAGGGGCAGTTGAGGACTGTAGTATTCAGCCGAGAGGAGAGACTACTAAGGAAATTTACAAAATCAGCTTTCAGTTATTTGGAAGGGTTTATATAAAAGGATAAAATAATATGTTCTCGTAGTTCTAGAAAACAGGACAGAGACAAGTAGATGGTACTTAAGGATCAGAGGAGTGAGTGTCAGTAGTTTGGGGATTATTTATAAACAAGATATTTTTCTGTTAACTCTCTTATCAAATAGTGAATTTCCCAACTTGACAAGTAAGAAAGCACAGGCTAGACATGTATCTGTCATGACACTGAAGGGGTCCTTGCTTGCTTGAGTGAGAGACTGGAATGATGACTTTTGAGGTCCCTTACAGCCTAGTAACTCTAGCTAAGTTGGAGAATAAGAGAATTCCATGACACCATATCACCCCTGATTTCTGCTGCCTGCCTCACCATTCATCTCTCTTTACTCTTTTTAATATCCTTCTACGTTACAGCATTGGAGGAGGCTACTCTAAGTAGGAACTGAAATAAGTAGATTAAAGAAGTGCTGTGGAAGGGAAAACAGTAAAACAACTCTTTTTTTTAAGAGCCTACTATTGCCAGGATCTGTGCTAGGCACCATATATATGCCATTCTATTTAATCCTCATGACATGCCTATGAGATATTTAGTATTACTTCTGTGAGGAAGCCAAAGCTCAGAGAGGTTAAATAACTGCCCCAAGAACACACAGGCATTAAGTAGTGGAGCAGGGTTTGAACACAGGTCCCTGTGACTCCAGAGCGCACTGTGATATTTATTTTTACTGATCTGTTTATGGAAAATGATACTGCTTTCTGATTTAGTATTAACACAAAGATTTTTTTCTAAATAGATTTACTTAAAGTATGTTATAAAAATACTATATAAATAATGAAACAGATTTTACATGAGTATGAAGTGTTACTAGTAGCTAGAATGATGAAAGTTTGGGAAATACTACTCCCAATATTTTGACAGCTAGCCTTTCAATTTAGCCTGTCTTATATTTGGACTGCTGAGTACAAGGAAAAGAAGGAAACATGAAAATTAAGTGAAATATGAGTTACTTCCCCTATGCTCTGATAGGTGGGTAATTGGTCATATGTTACAATGAGAAAATCAAATGAACCCTTTCAAACAACAGCAAAAAAATTGTGATTGTAAAATCCAGAGGAAAACCCCAGGTGGGATCTATCTGTATGAAGGATGAAGTTTCCAAGGTCTGAACATAGAATGACTGGGAGGAAGTGATGACCCTGTGAGTCAAGACCCTGGACTCTGGGGGAGCCCTGTGGGTTTGAGAAGCCCTGGATGAAAGGTGAAGGGTTTTACAGACCTGTTTACAGACCTCTGTAGTGACAGAAGGGAGGGAGATCTTTGTGCAAAGGTCAAAGTAAGAATTGGGAAAGTCTGAAAAGAAAATAGGAAAGTAGTAATGAAGATGAAATAACTGCTTGGCATACTCAGTGCCACGTTATTTACAGGCAAAGACTCCTTTGTTTTTCATAACAATGCAGCAAAAAGTGATTATGAATCACATTTCATAAGTGAGAAGACTGATATTCAAACATGCTCAATAACTGGCCCAGGGTCCAGTGGTCAAGCCAGGACTGGACCTCGGACCACCAGTTCCAAACCCACACCCCTTCCCTTGCACCACACGCTTTTGTGTGGATGAGCCTCCACAACCCTGTCAACAACAAACTGTCAGCTTGCGTCTTTGACACAGCTAGCCTCCAAGAGATCAGGGAGGCATGCCCAGAGGGGGCTGCTTCTCTCTTTTTAAGCTCAAGTGCCACAGACCTCAGAGGCACGTAAATGTCCCCCACATTGAGCAGAGGACTTTGCAGTGCCTGATCAGGGCAGAAAAAGGAGGCATGCACCTGGGGGAAGATCATATATGAGTGAAACCTAGTCCCCGCTGAAGCACTAGGTTTGGAGAAATCTGCTGGGCGTTTACACACCTTTCCCACTTCTGCTTGTGACTTGTAGCCAAACTCAAGAGCACCACCCACTACCGGGAATAGTGGACCAAGGTAACAGAAACAATCTAGATTCATACAATTGGGGTTAGATTAGGATCATCTGAAAATAAAGGTTGTGTACGTCAATTGCCTTCTAACAGGATGGGTGGAGAGGTGTACTTAATGAATGATTTGGGGGAAGGGCTAGAAGTGAAGCACCTGGCCTCTCTGCTCTCACTCACTGAAGACTGTCTTCTGAAGCCTGTGGAACTCAGTGCCTGCCACATGGTTGCCCACATTTGTTGAACTGAACTGCATTTTCACCTATGGGCTTCAAAGGCTGTATGTACTCTGGGATCTCTGGGAATCTGTCAGGGAAGGCCTCTTTGTCATGTTTGTGGATGGGGCTGCCTTTGGGGGTTTCCCAGGGCTTTACACTCATGCTCCGAGGGTACGTTTGTAGTCATTCTCATCAGTGGAAATGCCCACCTGCCGACAGAAGTTATTTGGAACCAAGCAAGAGCACTGTCCCTGGCTGTGGTGTTGTTTCTCTAGTCAGTTCCCCTTTTTGTATTTGAGTTCTGCCGTCAGTCCTGACATTATTTTCCTCTCTGCAAGGAGCCTTAGGAGGTACGGGAAGCTCGCAAAGACTCCTTTTGTTTTTTTCTTACTACCTTGCTTCTGTGTTCCTTGGGAATGCTGCTGTGCTTATGCATCTGGTCTCTTTTTGGAGCTGCAGTGGACAGGCATTTGTGACAGGTATGTTTGTGGAGGCTCAGACGCCTAGGGAGTGGCATGAGATAAAGCTGCAAGATGCATCTGGGCAGAGGTGCTGATGAGCTAATGGCCGGCCAGGGAATGAGTAAAAGGGGTTGCAGAGAGCATGCTTAAAACCTCTGACCATCAGGTTTGCTTCTCAGATTGACTACATTGGAGGTGGGATATTACAAAAAATGTATCCCTTCCTGCCAGATCCCTTCATCTGTTTTTTGTGAGCTAAGAGACAGAATAGGCAGGAAATAGAAGGTGCCACTTACCAAATAACTGGCAGCTGTCCTTGGCCTTGGGGTGCTGGGGTCTCTGAGCAGCCTCTGCTCTAGAAGAAGCAGTCCAAAGATGTCAGCTGGCCCCGCCTGAGTCCCCTGTGCCAGTGGGAAATCCAGAGAAGGGGGATTTCCTCCTCTTGCAGCCTCTCTGCAACGGACTTACTTGGCTTTCCTGTTTGACTTTTCCCTTCTCTGGTCCAGAGACCCTTCCCCAATATTTCTTCCCATCCAAGTGCCCCATCCCAATATTAGCCCCACTTGGCACCAGAGACCAAGAACTAATTTAAAAAGAAATATTCTTGGGCCAAAAAAGAGCCCAGGCAAGTGATTGAACGTACTGTTTCACATGCTGTGAACATATTTGCATTTGCATTTGCAAACGGGCTTAAAATATCATCTCCATTAATAGTAATTTAAGGTTCTGGAGAGTCAGGTGAAAATAGTTTTTGGCAAAGGGAACTTCCTAGTCCTCTTAAACTGTAATAATGAAGGAGATGAACTGTTTGTCTTACATGTAACCTCAATTTTGGGACTAAGGCCCTGGACTAAAATGAGTCTATTTATGTGCTCAGACTTGCAGTTCGTGTTATATCTGCTGCTGCAGATACCATTAATATTATTTATGTGAGCTATCCTGTGTATAATGGAAGCTTTTATAAATCTCTATTTATGTGTTCCTAATATATTTATTAAGTGCTTGCTATATTCCAAGTACTAAGGACTTAACAGGTAGCATGAAAGACATAAGGTGAAGCTGTACTCTTGGTTTCTAGCCTAGTGGGGAAATCACATTAATTTAATCACACTAAACATGACTACATAGTGCTTTAAAGGGAAGGAAATCGTTCTATGTGACTATATCAGCTGATTAATTACTAAGCCTTTGCATTTGATATTTTGGTTAGTCTATTATTCTTGAATTTCATATGCCTCTTCCTGGGTGGGGTGAGGATGGGATTTTATGGAGTCAAGGCTAGGGCGGGTGGGGAGAAAACATGAGAAAGATGAGATGAGCCAAGCCAGATTCTTCAGCAGAAAAATCAAGGTTGAAATACCATGTTTCAAAAATCAGATTGAGGTGGGAGTTGAGGTTAGGGGTCCCTAGGCCAGGGGATTGAAGCTTCAAGCAAGAGCAAAAGCAAGCGCAGAGGGTGGCAGAGAGGTCCCTGGGCGGTTTTCCACAGTCCATTCTAGTGCTGGCAATTCACCTTTCATGGCAGGTAAGAGTATTTGTGGGGTGGGAGAAAGGGTAGGGCCATAGGCTAGGCACACAGCCCTTTACTGGCCCTTATCTCTCCTCTCATCTCCTATACAGCGCTGTTTCTGAACTGTACATTGGCTTACACTCGGGCTGAGGTTTGGGGAATAGGCGCCATTTTGAATATGTTTGGAGGAAGAAAAGTGTGTGTTCAGCACTTTCCACCTCCCCATCATGGCCCTGAGACCTCAACACCGGGAAGCATCTCGTTCCCTATTGGTCCTCCTTTATTCATGGATGGATATGATTCCTTTCTAAGTTCCATGTCTTTTTAGATAAATTAACTTGAACCTAATGCCTAATGGCTTAAAAACAAACAAACAAAAAAAACCCTCTCTCCTCCAGCTAGCATTTGCATTTTAACAGGGGCTTTCAAAAAATGCCTTAGCCCCAGGAATGAGTAATGTGGGAATTCCAAGCAGCAGGGTAGGACTGGTGCGCAGAATGGGGAGAGAAGGCCCCTCAAGTTGTGGCCCTGAAACGTTGGCTTCCTCTCTTTGACCATGATGCTGTTTCTGAGAAAACAAGAATCAGGCTACCTTAGGGGGCCAGGATGGGCATGGCTCCTTTTTAGTGAGTTCTGTAAGCCTCATTCCTGGCAGTCAGAGCCCTCGAGTGGATGAGCACAGACTAGGAGAAGCACTGTGAAACTTTGTATGATCCTTACTTTTTTGGCAAAAAGGAAAAAAAAAACATTGTTTTCAAATTCATCAGTAGTTTGAAATAGGGTGCGCTTTGACTCAGAGAGTTTCGATTCTAGATACAACTCGTCATGCCCACCACCCCTTTACTGCTTCAGGCTCACCATCTCAAGTCGATGAGCCTATAATACTGGCTTTCTTGATCCACCCTGATACCAGCCGTCACCTCTTGACAGGGTTATTTTCTTTAAGCTGTCATTACATCATTTTTCTGCTCCCAAACTATTAATTCCATACTCCCAATTTTCTGTTAAATTAAATATGAATTCCTTACTTGACTTTCCATGTGCTATTAAGCTATCTTGCTCCTTGCTTTACTTATAGAAACTAATTTCCCATTATTTGTCCAAAGACAACCTCTGCTTCAGTCCAGTCAGCTTTTCTTATTATAAAAATTCCGTGATCACTCCTCCATTTCCATGTGTCCTTAAAAAATGTTATTTGATTGGGTCTCAAAAAGTTTCCAAAGAACATTATGCCAATGAAAAGCATCAAACACAAGGTTATACTTGATGTTTTTACACGTGTGTGCATGTATGTGTGTATCAAAAATATGGCTGAAATGTTTATCCAGTGAAACTCAATCAACACTAAAAAATGGTTCTTTCGGAAGCATCAGTTCTTTGAGATCCATTAAACAGATGCTTCGGATGCAGGGTTATGTATTATCAGGAATCTGTCTTGGGAAGAATTATCGGAAGCTTGCAAAGTCTTTCAGGGACAGAGGAAGATAGTTACCACGTTGAGTTCTAGGAAATTAACAATTGTTATTGTTAAATGAAGACAGCGTTTCTCAGAGGAAGACTGTTAAACAGTGCAGTGGCCTAGGCTGACAGCCCTCGTGAGTGGGAGTATCAGAATGAGCAGACTTAATTACTTAGAACCAATACTGGGTGGAACCTCATCTGCTGTAACAGAAATAGACTCGTGCAAGTTCTAACATGCAGGGTACAGTTCTGACACCAAGTCTGACTCACTGTCAAAGCTCAGCTCAACTATTACCACCTTTACACCACCCTTCCAAGCTGTAGGAGTGCTTGCTATACATGTCTTCTGAAGCCCTGGATCACTTGTAGCCAGCTCAGCAGACTCTACCCAGACAGAGATAGAGATACTTTAAATGTACCATATTGTCTACTATGTTAAAATGAGAGGAACTGACTCAGGGTGAGAGCAATGGAGTGTCCAGATGTTCTCCTTTATTTCTCCTTATTCCTGGAAATGTAATGAGAATCTTAGCGGTGAACTGAAAAGTTATGAGTTCAACCGCCTACTCAATTCGAGATTCGCTCCTAAAATGTCTCTTCTGTGTTATTACCCCCACTTTGGTTTGAATAGTACTGGTGACAGGGAGCTTATCACCTCACAAGAAAATCCAGTCATTGATTGTAGCTCTCTATTAAAAGTTTTCCATCGTCTGGAACTGAAATCTGGCTCCCTGTAACTTTTAGTTATTGGAACTACTTGCCCTTCAGCAACAGTGTATGTATCCTCCCATGGAAGGGCCCTTAAATATTTGCAGATGGCCAGCATATATTTGCAATCTTTTCTTCTGCAGGTTCATTACCGTAGTCCTTTTAGTTGTTCTTCATCTGACATAATTTCATTATTCACTAGTGAACCTTGCTGCCCTTCCCCTTGATAAACTGAATTTGTCAGTGTCATTCAAGTATAACTGACCTCACAGAACGTGATACCACAAGCGATGTGGTCTGATTAGCAGAGTTCAGTGAATGAATCCTACACTAGATTGGATGAAATTTTAGTTAGCCGTACCACACTAACATTTATGTGATTTTTATGTTTACTATGGATAGACTATTTCTCCTGTGTCCACTCATTCCTCTTATACAGTTGTTATTTCAAAACTGAAGTACAGATTCTCACACTTACCCTTAAGAAATTCATCATGTTAGTATTAGTCTCTCTTTTCAGGCTTTATGAATATTAATTCAGCTAACCAATTTTTGAGCGATCTCATTTTGTCCCATCTGCACAGCATAAGTTTGATTTCTGTTGCTTTTATTAGTAGTTTTACTAAATATGTGAAAGTGAAATAGTAAAACACAGAGTCTTGTAGCATCCACTGTGGGATCAGTCTTTTAGACAAGAATGATGCAGTTGCTGAGTCAAATGAATAAATGAATAAATCAAACAATACTTTGTCCTCATTTCCTATATTGATCTATAACCATATCCTGTTAATTATAATTCTAAATATTTCTTGATCTATCCACTTTTCCCTCACTTCACCTGCTACTATCCCAGACCAAACAGCCATCTTCTTTTACTCAAACAACTGCAGTAGCCAACTGATTGGTCTTCCTGCATCTGTCCTGGCTTCGCTGTCATCCATTTGCTACATAGAAACCATGGTCATCTTTTCAAAATGCAAATCTGATGATGTCACTCTCAGCTCTAATTTCTTTGATGGTTCACATATAAAGACCGAAATCTTTAACTGACCCAGAAGACAAGTGTGATCTGGCCCCTGCTCACCTCTTCAGCCTTGTCTTTCACTTGTCTCTTCATTTTGGCCACAGGGACCTCCTCGTACCTTCTCTCATGTGCCCTCCTGCCTCAGTGCCTTTGCATATGCTGTTCCCTTTGCCGAAAACTCTTCCTGTCAACTCCCAAGCCCTTCACCTACTTAGCACCTACCTATTCAATCTGTTCTGTTTGCCTATTGATACATTACAAACTGTCCCCAAACTTAGCAGCTTAGAACAAGGAAACCCTTACCCACTCTCACAATGTTTGGGGTCAGGAATTTGAGCAGGCCTTGGCTGATTTTTCTGTTCCTCACGCCATCAACTGGTATCACCTGATGTTATTAAGCTGATGGATGGGCCGATCTGGAGATGCACTGTCCAGTTTTGTAGACACTGATCACTTGAAATGCAGCCAGTTCTAACTGAGATGTGCTGTAACTATAAAACACCCACATGATTATTGAAGATTTGGTACCACCAAAAAACGTTTAAAATATTCATTAATAATTTTTATTCTGATTACACATTGAGATTATAATATTTCAGATACATTAGATAACATAAAATATGTTATTAAAATTAATGTCACCTATTTCTTTTTAATTTCTTTAATGTGACTACTACAAGTTTTCAAATTATATCAGTGGCTTGTAATTGTGGCTTGCATTATATTCTTTTTTTGAGATGGAATCTTACTCTGTTGCCCAGGCTAGAGTGCAGGGGCGCGATCTCTGCTTATCACAACCTCTGCCTCCCAGGTTCCAGTGATTCTCCTGCCTCAGCCTCCTGAGTAGCTGAAATTACAGGTGCCCGCCACTACGCCCGACTAATTTTTGTATTTTTAGTAGAGACGGGGTTTCCCCATAATGGCCAGGGTGGTCTCAAACTCCTGACCTGAGGTGATCCCCCCGCCTCGGCCTCCAAAGTCCTGGGATTACAAGTGTGAGCCACCGCACCTGGCCTGTTTTATATTCTTATTGGACAGTGCTGATCTAGAGCAGGGATCAAGCAGTTTTTTCTATGAAAGGCCACATAGAAAATGTTTTCAGCTTTGCAGGCCATGAGGTCTCCATCATAGCTGTTCGACTCTTCCATTGTACTGCAAAAGCAGCCACAGATAATAATTTACAATAGACATGGCTGTGTTCCAGTACAACTATTAATAAAAGTAGGTGGTAGCCAGATTTGGCCTACAGGCTGTAGTTTGCTGACCCCTGATCTAGAAGATCCAAGATTTTATTCATCTGTCTGGTGGCTTGGTAGAGATGGGAGGAAGGCCCAGATGGGACCATTGACCCAAACAGCTATACAGGCCTCTCCAGCATGATGGTCTCGGGATAGTGGGACATCTCGGGATGGTGGCTCAGAACTCCAGAAAACGTACTCAAGACAGACAGGTAGAAGCTTCAAGGCTTCTTATGACCTAGCTTTTGAAGTCCCAGAATACCCTTTGTACTGCATTCTATGGTCAAACAGGTCACTCAGGCTAGCCCAGATTCAAAGAGAGGAGATCAGACTCTACCTCTTCATGGGAGGAGGAGTAGCCAAGAATATGTGTTTATTTTTAATCTACTATATCATTCTTCAAATCTCAGTTTAGGCTGATCCTGTTATGGGCTCTCAAAGTACCATGAACCTCTCTTTTGTAGCACTTGTCATAGCTAGTTTTACATTTCTTTGTATGATTACGTGATCACTATCTTGCTTTTCTACTAAACTGTAGGCAACCACATGAAGAGGAACTGTTTCTGGTTTTGCTCATTATATTCCTAGCACCAAACACAATGCCTGGTTCAATAAATATTTGTGGAAGAAACAAATGAATGAATGAACCAATAGCAAATGAATGAATAACAACTGTATCAATATTAATACCACATTTCTCCCTATTGCTGTCAAATATATCATGAGATACTCTGTCAGAAGCCTTGCTAAAATTCAAATATATTTGATTCCCAATAACCTTCCTATTTTGCAGTTCAGAAACTTTATAAAGAAAGAAATAAGCCTGTCTTACTCCTCCCAGTATCTTGAAGGTAGTAATACCTGCTGCCAACGTATAGCTTCAGGTCCTGGTGCTCTGAGAAGCAACGCTGTGCAGCATGTCACACCCAGAAGCAAGCCAAGGCCCCAGGCAGCTAGGGTTGCACTGGAACTCCACTCTCCTCTCAGCAAGCTGATGACGTGCCAGTCCAGCAGGCCTGGTTTGTCCAACCACAAGTATGAATCGGCAGAAGGCAGTGAGCTGGGCCCTGAGTGCTGCGGGGCTGAGGCTGACCTAATCCTTCCTCCACAGAGGCTGTGGTGTCCCCTGCTTTGCTCAGGACAAGAACTCTTGTATACCTCACGAGAAGCCAAGGACTACCTACCGCCTTCCACACTGGCCCTGGAGCCTGCATTGTAGTTATTTGTGGACACTTCTTCTTCTTTTTAGTGTCAGGTGAGGGACCAAGGCCTGCATGTCTTTACAACCCCTCAACATCTAGAACAATCTGACACTGAGTAGATGCAGCAAATATTTGCCTGAAAGACTACCTCAATAAATAACCTTCTGAGGCACCAACAAACTTCTCAGCATTTTTCCTGATACTCCGGTTACCACTAACATTCTAGACAAAGTTGTGAAATAAATCTTTTTCTTTGTTGCTCTCCAACGTCTACCGTGGACCCCTCCTCTCACTTCCTGTTTCGTCCTCTCTGCACTCCCCTATCCCACCCCATTTCTGGCTGCTGCCACCCCACGTCCCCTCATCCTGCTCTTTGCCTGAACAAGAACCCACACGCTCCTTCAGACCTCAGACACAAAGATACCCCTTCTCAGTTCCTTCCTTTTCTGCCCAAGTGGTCATATTTCCCCAGAGCTCTTCTAGATGTGACTTAGATGGTCCACAGTAGTGTGCACCTGAAGCCTAAACCCACGCTGGGAAGCTAGTGCCTGCCCAGGTTAGAGTGGAGAAGAACTCTCTGTACCTGGCACACAGTGGGTATTCGAGTAGTGTTTGCAGAATGAACAGCAGCTCAGGGCAGAAACCCTCCTGATGCAAAGGGATGCTTTACGGCCCCTTCTCCCAGCCCAGTCTGTCTCTCTGAGTGTCCTCTCGATTCCAGGAGCCACCATCACACCTGGCCCTAGGCTGTGCTGCTCCCCTCTGTCTCAGAGGCTAGAGAGCATCAGAGTCCTTTCCGCTGGCTTCTGTGGCAGAGCAAAAACTGGGTGGCATTTTTAAAGGTGCTCCGCCAGTGTGAAAGAAACACAGTGAGGCTGCATGGGTTTAAATCTCAGCTGTACCATTTACTAGCTGGGCGGCCAAGGGCAAGTACTGTGACCTCTTTGAGACTCCATTCCTTCATCTGTAACATGGGGACAAATAATCTCACCCTGTCGTGAGCAGTAATAGTACGATTAATCATTTAGCTGGCTCTTACTCATGTTCTTTGATGGGCCAGGCATACAAAGTAAGTGAAAGTGGGTTACGGCAGGTGCTCTTCTTGGTTTCTGGAGTGAACCTTCAGTTACATGGAGGCTTGGAGGCTCCTCTTTTTAGATTGCTGACTAGTTCACCCACCTTATTCATAGACCTTATTCTGTGCTTAGCTGACAGAAATCTCCTCTCAGAGAATCCCCCCGGTAAATTCTTAGGTTCTTTCCTCTTCCATTCCCCTTTTTGCTCTCTCCCTCCAAAGGCAAGAGTTTTCACTTTACAGGCCCACTGGAGAAAGTTATGGCTTCTGGTTGTGGTTTGGGGTTCACTCATCTTCACAGTCAATGACATTGGAGAAACTGGCTTCGTAACCGAGCACACACCCTCACGCACACACATCATGGCTAGAGTGGAGAGAAATTCTTCATATGGGGCACTTGTACTTAATAAAAGAAAATCATATCAATCTTGTGTATTTTAGCATCCTATTACATCAGGGTCACTGATAAACTAAGTGTCCAGAGTGTTTTCTAGGATGGTATATGGTCTCCAAATTACCATTAGTGAAGTTTACTGGAAGGATTACTTCTGGGCCAGGCCAGGATTTTGAGGAGAGATGTGGTTGCTGTCACCACATCCTTGAAGGACTTTGGCAGAAGTGTCTTAGGCTTACTCTGGATAGCTTCAGAGGACAAAACCAGTATTGACAGAAGGAAGGTAAGGAGAAGCAGCTTCTAGCCCAGGGGAAGAGAGAGTTTTCAAACTGAGAATTCAAAAATGATACTGATTCCTTGTCAGGGTCAGTGCTTCTCCCCACTGTGTGAATTACAGGGGCCATTTGTCCAAGATTCCTCAGAGCAATACTGATTTCATGTAATTATTTGAATATAATTTATATTGAATTTATTTTATTGTGAGTATGACCATCTTTTCAAATGTATGAGATAGTTATTTCCAGTTCCATGTACTATCTGTACATTTCTTTTGCCCGCTTTTAATTTGGGTCTTTGGCCTTTTTTCTTGTTTTTCTTATTAATTTGTAGAAGCTCTTTTTTACATAGAAAATTAATACTTTGTGACTAGTTGCAAATATTTTCAGTTGCTGAAAATACACAGTACGTGTTCCATGTAAGAGCTGAACGGCTGGTTCCTGATCGCTGCCTCCCTCCCTTCCAGCCAATAGATTTCAGAGTTTGGGCATTACCTATTGAGCCAAAGCTGACACCACAACAAGGGCAGAGCGTGGGAACAGAGTTCTCTGTCTGATTCCTGTGAACTTCCTCATACTAAATCACCAACAGCAACCTACTTATCATAGAATATGAGAATTGAACAAGTGTTGGCAAGGATGTGAAGAAATTGGAGCTCTTGTTCCAGTTGTCGATGGGAATGTAAAGTGATGTAGCTGCTGTGGAAAATAGTGTAGCAGTTCCTCAGAAAATTAAAAATAGAATGACCACATGATCTAGCAATTCCCCTTCTGGGTATATACCCAAAAGAACTGAAAGCAAAGTCTTAAAGAGATATTTGTACACCCTTGTTCATACCAGCATTATGCTCAATAGCCAAAAGGTAGAAGCAACTCAAGTCTCCATCAACAGATGAATGGATGAACAAAATGTAGTATATACATACAGTGGAATACCATTTAGTCTTAGAAAGAAAGGAAATTCAAACACATGCTACAATGTGGATGGCCCTTGAATACATTATGCTAAGTGAAATAAGCCAGTCACAAAAAGACAAATACTGTATGAATCTACTTATACCCCAAGCAGTCAAATTCATGGAAGCAGAAGGTGGAATGGTGGTTGCCAAGAGCTGAGAGGAGAGAATGAAGAGCTATTGCTTAATGGGTATAGAGGCTTAGTTTTGCAAGATGAAAGAGTTCTGAAGGTGGATGTAGTGATGACTGCACAACAGTGTGAATGTATTTCACACCACTGTACACTCAAAAGGTGAAGATGGCAAATTTTATGTATATCATACCACAACTAATAATGATTTCTAAAACTTATGAGATGTAATTTCACCCTTTCCTATTGCTAAAGATCACAAATTAGAAAACACTTTGGGAAAAGGTACATGAAAATAAGTACTCTTGTGTTGATCAGAGCATAAACATAGAATCTCAGGGGAGAACAATTTGCAACTATTCTTCGACCCTTTGGTCAAGCAATTCTACTTCCAGGAATGTAGCTTACTCCCACCTGTGTGATATGGCATATAATCAAGGTTTTCCATTGCAACAAAAGATTGGAAACGATGTTTAAGTATCCATCAGTAGTGGTCTGGAGAGATATATATATATAATTGTCATCCAATAGAATATAATAGACTAATATGCAGCTGTTAGCCTGAGGATACTCATTACATGCTGATACAGAATAATCTCCAAGGTAGTCATATGTGTGCAAAACTGTACACAGTATGCTACCATTTGTGCTTAAAAATAAAAAGAAAACAGAATATGGGTCAATGTTTTTGTTTAGTTTTGTCTAAAGTAACTTTAAGTAGAGGCAAGAAACTGGTAACAGGTAACGATGATCACCCTGTTACATCTATAGAAGAAAACTAGACAGCTAGGGGACAAGGCTGGGAGGGAGACTTGCTTTCCACTATTTATCACCTTTACCTTTCAAATTTAGTACCATCTACATTTAGTACTATGATCTATTCAAAAATATTTATTAAAAAAAGAAAAAGTATAGTCTAGAAGGAAGAAAAAAACATAACAGACACTTCTAGCCCAATGCTTTGCACTGGGTGCTATGAGAGCAGAGGAAAGAAACCCAGATGGCTTCTAGACAACACCGTCTGGGGAATACATTTCTGCTATTGGATCAAGAATAGTTGTACATTTTTTCCTGGAAAGAATTGCTTTGTTTTTCTCAACAGACCTACGAATTTAGTGGACAGACCTGTGAATTAATTCACTGGCTAGGTTTTCCTTTTTACATTGGCTGTTAAAAAACTATAAGCCAAACTTATGTCCCGCTCAGTGCAAATTGGGCAGATTTTTAGGGCAAGCATTTAGCACTGGCCTTGTCCCTGGCTCTGTATTATACTCCTGTATTTGGTTTGCTTTTCCACCTGTTTCTTATGTTTGTCATCTTTCCTGTCTATGGCCGTACCATCCTGAATGTGTCTGATCGCATCTAATGTTGGTCACCTCTCCTTATTCTTTGCTTCCTTATAGGCCACTAAGCAGCCTTCTTGGTGCTAGTTAGGGTAAGTGCGTGGGTGGTGAAGGAGGGAGGAGGGGAGGAAGAAAGAAGGTAGAGGTTATAAAGTAAAGCATATCCTTTTTCTTGGCTTCATCATGTAGATTAAGTGAATTGCTCTCAAAGCGTGGTCCTTGGGCCGGCAGCATTATCATCACCTTATGTTGTTAAACATAAAAATTATTGGGTTTCATCGCAACCTACTAAGCCAGACTTTCTGTGGATGAGGCCCAGGAAACTCTCCAGGTGATTTTTACTCACAGTCAAGTTTGAGAACCACAGGAAAACAAAAGGAAGGCTGATTTCTAAGATTAAATACAATACTCTCCAATTGCCTCCATGGTGCCTGTTGTGTTGGTCAAGATAAATAATGCTAGCTACTGCAATAATCAATCTCCCAAATTTTATTTTTTGCCAATATCACAATCCAATGTAGATCAGTTGTGGGAGAGGTGTAAAGAGAGCTGCTTTACTAGTTTATTAAGCAAACCAGGTCCCTTCCATTGTAAGACTTTGCTATTTTCTAGGCCCTTGGACATTTCCTCTGGATCCCCTGCTGCTAAGAAGGCAGGAGAGAGAGGCGAGAGAGGAGATTTAGCAGCCAGATCTGGAAGAAACATCTTTTCTGCCCACAATTCCATTGGCTAGAAGGCAGTCTCATGGCCTATCTAACTGCAGGGGAGGTTGGGAAATGTGACCTATCTAGGCTAAGAGCAAAAGGAAATGGCTTTGATGAACCCCTGGCATTGTCTCTGCACACCCAAGAACCCAAGTGAATCCCAACCTCCACTTCTAGGTCATGTTTTGGTGAACATCGGTTTTCAGTTTCCTTTTCTAATCAAGTTTTACCTTTTCTTTTTTGACTCTAGCACTATGGGACTGAGTAACACTCTCTTTGTGATGGCCTTCCTGCTCTCTGGTAAGAACCTTTCAGCTTTGTTAAGTCCTGGAATCCTACTGTCTCCTGATGAGTCTGACCACTGCAAGCCCAGGCCTGAGACTTGGTGGGTTTTACTCACTTTCTACTGAGCGTTGTACAAGACCACATGCAAAAAAGACTTTCCTGGAGAAGAAGGAAGTGTTATGATTGAGAGCAGCTGATGGCAGGTAGCTGGGATGGAGCTCTCCTGCCATGTGCTTCTTCCGCCTCCGCAGTCTCACATCAGTGAGTCTAGATGCTCACAGTGGGGTAGCCTGGCCTATCCCATGGGGATAGGGGAAGGCTGCTGCACTGAGGCCCCTGAGACTTGACTCTTTTGCTCAACACATATTCTCTTCTAGTCTTTTCTGACCCTGTTTCTGTCTTTCTCAGGCTCCTAGGAAACAACTGATGGAATTCCAAAAGTCTCCCTTCATACAGAGCACTGGTTTTCACGTCCCTGCCTTCCCTACCTTCTCTCACTCCCTTCCCTACCCTTTCTCACTCCCTTCCCTATAGCCTATGCACATACATCATGGTTGCCACAGCTTCCTGACAACTATGGATCGTCAGCTAATTGTGTCAGCTGATTCACAGTGGAGCCTAATGAAGCTGAAGCTTCAGAGCCCTCCATTTGCACAACCCTTTCTAAATCCCCCTCAAGACCCTGTGAAGGGCCCTCTAGCACTGTGGTCACATGTCTTATGCCTTGGTAAAATTTGAGTAAGTAAGATATTTTAACCACAATGAGTTATGACCACTGTCTCCTTCCTCTGCAACTTTTCCCTCCATGCCATTCTCCTCCTATCTGGTGGTGTTAGCAGTCAGGGGCATTTCGTATTTGAATTCTACATTCTTTTTCTTAACTATCCACCGCCTCCCCTCAAAATTTTAACAGCATCCAGCCTCACAAAACTCAGATCTTCCCTGTTTACTGTTCCACTTTGAGTTTCAGTTTCTTCATCTGTAAACAGGGGTTGGCTGCGGTCCCTGCCATGTATCCTGTGACTCAGTGTCTTGTAGTTACTCCTGGCCCACCTCTTCCTGCTGCTCCTTCTCTCCACCTGCAGGTCTGAGAGGGAAGCCACCCCACTAAGACAGGGAGGTGAACTGAGCCTGAAGTTTGGCTACAGCACCCACAGGCCACCAGCCATGAGTTCACCTCCTCAAGATAACCACACACCATGCCCTCGGCCACTGTTCCCATGTCTGCTGTGGGTGATGAGGAGTCAGGGAACTACAAAGAGATGGTCCCTCAGATCCATGCTCGCTGGAATAAGCCTTTTGGGATTTCTGTTTTCTGCTTAGCTTGTGGAGTCCTTGAGTGTGAGGTCTGTAGATGTGCCAGCTGTTCACTGACTTAGGTAACAACAGCCGCTTCCAACCCCCAGGGTCCATGACCTGCTACCTTAGCTCCTGGGGAGGTGGGAGGTATGCGTGTGTCAGAGAGCAAGGCAAGAAGACAAGACTGTAGAGAACATTATCCAATAAGATTCCCTTCTCATCCAACTTCTTATTTATTTATTTATTTATTATTTTTTTGAGACAGCATCTCTCTCTGTCACCCAGGCTGGAGTACAGTGGCACAGTCACAGCTTACTGTGACCTCGATTATCTGGGCTCCAGCAATTATCCCACCTCAGCCTCCCCAAGTGCTAGAATTATATGCATCAGCCACCGCACATGACTTATTTTATTTATTTGACAAATGCATATATACACAAAGTCATGAATCATTTAACAACAGGGGTACATGCTGAGAAACACATTGTTAGGCGATTTTGTCATAGTGTAATCATCATAGAGTGTCCTTACACAAAACTAGATAGCATAGCCTGCTCCATACCTAGGCCACCTGGCACAGCCTATTGCTCCTAGACTACAAGCCTGCACAGCATGTTGCTGTGCTAAATACTGTAGGCGGCTATAACACAATGGTAAGTTTTTGTGTATCTGAACATATCTAAGCATAGAAAAGATACAGTAAAAATATGGTGTTATAATCTTATGGGACCATCATTGTATATGACTAAAATGTGGCTGTGCAGTACATGACTGTATATATATACATATATACCCCTTACTTTGTGCCTGGTACTGTTCTAAGTACCTCATAAATATTAACTTGTTTAAGCCTCACAATAACTTTCTGCTTTAGATCTTGTTATTATTTCCCATTTTAAAATGTGGACACTAAAGACCAGAGAGGTGAAGTAGTTTACCCAAGATCGATATAGCTACTAAGTGGCAGAGCTTGGATTCACACACAGCAATGTAGATTTCGCATTTGTTCACTTGACTCTTACCCTAACTCTCATGGTAAACCATGAATAAGTGGTAAGACTTCTCCCATGGGGCCTGAACAGCTTTGGTGGATAACACAGCTTCCACCTCATCCATGTTCATCCAGTGCATCCTCCCCATCACCTGCAGCTGACACCTCAGTTGACCCAAGAGCTTGGGCCCAAGCCCTTCTCATCAAAGTGACCAGCCCAGCTCTTAAGATCTGGGAGAGAAGGAAGAAAAATGTCCTGGAAACACATTTCCAGAAAACACTAAACTGGAACACCATCTCCCACCAACTTTTCTGACTCTGCACACTGAAAGTGAGAAAGTAAAGCCAAGACACTCTATGAAAACTGAGTTCAGCTGTCACTTTTGCCCTTGACTTGCTGTTGACACTTCTTAGAAATTTCTTAGCTCCTGAGAAAAGAGTTATTAATATTGAAAACAACAACTTCAAATGGTAACCGTTTAAGTTTTATGGTGGTGAGAGAATAAGTGACTATATTTTTGGCAGTGCAAATTTAAAGAAATAATGGAAAGCCCATGACATCAGATTAGAAAATAACATTGCCAATTAATTCACACACGATGAAAAGCAACAACAAATCTGATTCTATTCTTCTTTAAAAAAAGGAAAAATTCCATTTGAATTCTATCTGCCTTTCTTCTCAGGGCACACCTCTGCTTACTGGGCTGGTGAACAGTGACCTAGCCACAGGGCAGGCATCCAAAGGGAGAAAGGAGATGCAATTGGCCCAAATAATCCACCCCCAAAATGTAGAGCTGAATAATTCATTTCATGTCATAGAAACAGCAATACAGTGAGGCAATTCTGTTTCACTTTTCGTTCCCTTATATGTTGTGTCCTCTGTCATGGAAATTTGACACAGTAGTATTTGCCACCCCTGCTCTTGAGGGTAAAATTGGATGGGAGTTTAAGACTGAAATGGGCACCCGTGGCCTTGCAGAATTAAGTTACAGTTTGTGCCCTGTATTTATAAAGCGAAAGGAATTTCTAGTGCCACTTGCAGAGGCACCTCTAACTTTCAAGCTCTGTTTGCCACTGTCCTGGCACCTGCATCACACTGTTAGGCTGGAGCCAGAGAGGTTTTCGAAAAATCAGTAGCTCCCACATCAGAAGGAAGTATCTTTCCAGTTTGAGTTTTGGTAGCTGCTCTCTTTTGGTCTGAGGATTCTCTGGGTCCTAGGGCTTCTCACTTCTCTTGAACAATACCTCTAGTTAATTTCATGTACCTGGAGTGGTAGTTGGAATATTTCTTCACTTTAAGATTTTTTTTTTTTTTTTTTTTTTGAGACAGAGTCTCACTCTGTCACCCAGGCTGAAGTGCAATGGCATGATCTTAACTCATGGCAACCTCCACCTCCCGGGTTCAAGCAATTCTCTTGCCTCAGCCTCCCAAGTAGCTGGGATTACAGACACCTACCACACCCAGCTAAGTGTTGTATTTTTAGAAGAGATGGGATTTCACCATGTTGGCCATGCTAGTCTCGAACTCCTGACCTCAGGTGATCTGCCCAACTCGGCCTCCCCAAAGTGCTGGGA
Source organism: Macaca nemestrina (assembly GCF_043159975.1). Classification (NCBI taxonomy): domain Eukaryota; kingdom Metazoa; phylum Chordata; class Mammalia; order Primates; family Cercopithecidae; genus Macaca; species Macaca nemestrina. The sequence goes on along the minus strand of NC_092126.1, from coordinate 161,731,686 downwards.
TTATAGGCGTGAGCCACAGTGCCCAGCCCACTTTAAGATTTACGCAAGATTGGCTCAAACCCTTATTCCTGTGGAAAGGTCCACTGTTTTCCTCCCAGATTTTTGCAGATATCTGCGTGGATGGTTACTTTTGACTCCCATTTCCTGCTGTTGTTGATAGCCCTCATTAAAACCATCACCTGGAGGTGAACAGACAGCTGAGACCTATCATTCCCAAAGAATTGTCATGGAGCCTAATAGTTCTATTGGATTCACCCCCTTATGTTAAGCCACCATTTCAGTGTTTTTAAAAATAGATGTATGTTGTTTAGTAGGGAGTATCTTACCCTCAAATTAGTTGATTGTTTCAGTAGGGCTTTTAGTGGGTTCCAGAGAAAATGAGCAATCAGAGAAGTTGATTTAGTGAAAGACAATCACTGAATAGGATGTGTATAGGGTTGTTTGGGAGCAAGAGTGAAATTGGTATGGAACAGAGAGGCTCCCAAGGCAAGTAGACATTTTTTTTTGGAAGGAGCAAGTGTTTGAGAGTCTGTGGCTTATTTTTCCTTTATGAGAGGGGAGTTTTAACACCATTTCCAAAATATGTAACCTGGTATTTTGTCCCCAGAAGTCCTGTTGACATGTATGGAAGCAAAAAACTCTGTCACTCCGGCTAGAGGAGTGCAGTGGTGCCATCAAAGCTTACTGCAGCCTCTAATTCCCAGGCTCAAGAGATGTTTCTGCCTCAGCCACTGGAATAGCTGGGACTGTAAGTGCATGCCACCATGCCTGGCTAGTTTTTTTTGTTTGTTTGTTTTTGTTTTTAGAGACGGGATCTCGTTTTGTTGCCCAGGATGGTCTTGAACCTTTTTAAAGTGATTATCTCATCTCAGCTTCTTAAACTCCTGGGATTATAGGCATGGCCTATTTTTACGTTTTATAATGTTTTGTACTTTTTGATGTTACTTCAAATATCTTTTTAAGTATCCTAAATATACTTATTTAAAAACTTTTTGGAGCAAATTTATCTATAAATTATTGATTTTATGTTGACAGACATTGTTCTCTATCATTAATAATGTTAAAAATAAATAAACAAAAACAAGTAACTCAATTAATGCTTACCACAGGCCAGTATTTGCTCCAGTGCTAACTCGAATATTCATTTCTTTAATCCTCACAACAAACCTATGAGGTAGGTGCCATTATTGTTCCTGTTTTTCACAAGAGGAAATTGAGACACTGGGGAGTTAAGTAATTTGCCTATAGTAACACAGGCAGTGAGTAGTTGAGCTGAGATTGAACTCACACTGTCCAGAATCCATACTCTTAGTTATAATAGTGTACTGCCCTATAGCTTTGTTTCACAGCTACATGGCATTACTTTATATGGATGCATCATTATTTGTTAAACCATTTAACTTATTTCCAGTGTATTGTTCTTATAAACAATGAATATCAGTATACCTCTAATTTCGTGCACATGTATCTTTTGTAGAATGAATTCTTAAGAAACGGAATTACTAAGTCAATGCTTAAGCCCATAATTAATTTTCTTACATATTACCAACTGTCCTCCAAAAAGGTTGTACCAGTTTAGAATTTCACCAGCAGTACATGACAGGACCCATTTTCCTAACACTCTCACGGACACTGGGTATTACCAGGATGATTTTTAATATGTGCCAATCAGATGGGCAAAAAGAATGGTTTCTCACTGAGGTTTAAATTGCATTTCCCTAGTTCTCAGTGTGAGGGGAAGGGATCTGGTATAATTTTCAGTTTGGTGGGAAGGCATCAGAGGCTTCCGAACAGGAGGATTATGTGATTGGAGCTGTATTTTTAAGGGATCATTTTGGCTTGAGAAACTAGACTCCGGGACAAGGATGGAGCAGGCAGATGAGTTAGAAGACAATTACGTTGGTCTCCTCCACCCTTTTCTTAACATATTGGAGTTCAGCTCTGGCTGTAGTAGTTCTAGATGTCCTCAGACACACTTGTGTAGAGCTTCTGTTGGGTATTTTGGGTATACAGATGATCCATCTTGGTTACACAGATGATTTAGATGATTGTAGACATAAGAGGCTTGTCTGGGAACCACTCCCAGACAGGGAAGCATTCCCTGAGATAGAGGAGAGGAAGGCTGAAGGGGAGGAAGAGAGTACCTGTTGCGATCTAGATAGAGACATCCAGCAGGAAGTTGGATACAAGTATCTGAAACTCTAGTGAAAGTTATGTGTTGGCAATAAGCACCTGGGCGCTATTAGCTTGTACTTGACAGTTGAATCCATGGGGCTAGAGGAGAAAAACCAGGGTAAGTATGGAGAATAAGACCAAGAACATGCACTCAACGTTACCGAAATTAAAGAGTGATTTGAGAAAATTAATGAGGAAAACAGAGATTGGGAAAGAATAGAGCATTTCAATGAGGAGAGATGCCAACACTGTTACATTTGACACAGCGGTCAAATGAGTTGAGGTCTGAAAAGAGCTCAAGCCTTGGCCATGGTGTGAAGTCAGCAACAATCTTTGTCAGGGCATTTCAGTAGAGAGGTGGGGGTGGGAGCTTGGGAGTGAAGGCGGCAATTGCTGCTTACTCTTTCAGGGAGTTTGACTCCAAGGGAAAGAGAAACTAAAAGCAGCAGCGGTGGGTTTGTGTTTGAAGTAACGGTGGTGAACCAGGCAAACAGCCTGGAGGCCGAGTGAAGTGAGACTGGACACTGCAGATTTGGAATGTCACCAGTCTGCACTACTGAATAATTTCCTCTAGAACTGCTCAGTTGCCCAGTTGTAAGAACAGATATGTAGACCAAAAGTAGAGTGTCGCCAGGGTAAATTTTATAGAGACAAAGGGGTGTGTTTATTGAAGTTGTGGCAAGGAATAATTACAAAGATATACTATTGTTGCATTGTCCAATATAATAACCACTAGCCATATGTAACGACTTAAATTTCAATTAATTAAAATTAAATAAGATTAAAAATTCAGCTTCTCAGTCATACTAGCTACGTATCAATTGCTCAATAGCCACAAGGGCTGGTGGTTATCATATTGTTCAGCACAGAGACAGAGCATTTCCATTATCACTAAGAGCTCTTGTGGAAAACACTGCACTACAGGGTCTGGATAAAGCTGAGGTGTTGATGAAGTTGAACAACAGATGTAGAAGGAGTAAGCAAGAGCAAAACCTGGATGAACAGCAGGTTGTGGACAGAGATTAGCATATTGAGATTAAGATTCTAGGGACTGAGCTGCTCCAGGTGAAAAGATTCAGGGTTATGTCATATGAGGGTGGAGGGCAGCTGCTGAAATAGTCTGTGGGTGAAGACCTGTGGAGTTGACAAGATCAAAGAAATTTGAGGCAAGTTTGTTAGACTCATTCATAAAGAAGTCACCCAAATTGTTAGCAAGACCTTGCATCTAATGCCAAAATCCTCACTGAGCAAGGTGGTAGTAATTTAGTAGCTAAAAGCAATGAGAGAGTCAGACACCTCAAAAGGGGAGGGTGTTGCTCAAAGGCCCCATGAAGTGTGATAAAACAAACAGTAGCTGGGGCAGGAGCAAGTGGCTTCCTTTGGGTGAAGCCAGATTTCACTGAAATAATAACCTCAGGGAAAACAGTCAATGAAGGGGTTAAAGTTGTAGGAAAGTTTCCTTGTAGTAATTATTGGAATGAGGCGTCCAAAGGGCCAAATAAAACTCTGGAGGAAGTTTAGTAAAAGAAGGAAACTTTTTTAGTACAGATAAGCATAGGAACATAAGAAGAGATAATTCTTAAATATATAAGGTATGCATTTGGGGATAGTAGCCAGGGAAGACTGAAGTCCCAGTGGGGTGAGAGACTTCGTAAGGTTAGCAAATTACAGTTTTTGAGTGGCATTCCAACAGTAGAGTATATTGCTCAGGAAGTCCTTAATTATCCTTTGAAACAAATTCCTTCAGCTGATTACGAAGGAATCTAGCTGGATTCTTGAGTGACTTGTTCCTGACATCATAGCAACCCGTAACTAGACTTCAACCATTCCTCTTACCCAAGTGCTGGGGAAGGGAGAGATTCTCAATGCTTACCCACCTATGGAGTCCCAGCAAGTCCAGTTGCTAGGTGGCTTGAGGTCTGGGGTCATAAAATGGAAGGCCTAATGCCATTTGGTGATCACAGACCTTGAGCCAAACTTTCCCCATTTAGTCAGAGAAAGGATTAGCATGCCTAACTGTGTGTGAGAGCATGGAAGCCAGTGGTTGGTGAAGTGCTATGGAGTATAAATTGCAAAATACTTTCAGTTCCACTCGGAATGGATTTCAGAATGATTTCCACCCCATGGGGAGGAGAGGGAGTCTGGGGAGGGATGGATGGAAAAAATTATTTCCTGTCATTTTCTGTGATCCACTCTGAAGACAGAGGCAGAGATTCTCTACAGCAGCTGCTCAAACTTTAGCTCTTGTTAAAATGGAGGTTCTGAATCAGTAGGTCTTGGGTGGGGCCAGAGATTCCGTGTTTCAGACCAGCCCACAGGTGACGTGAATGTCACTGGTCCGTACATCACGCTTTCAGTTGCTAGGTGAAGAAGAGAGCACTCGATGAGTGGAAGAGAAAGTCGTTGTAATCTTTGGGAAGAGGGGCTTGAGTCAGCGGAGTTAGACTGGTCTGTGAGTGAAGAGAATGGATGGGAAGGAAAGAAGATACTGTGAGGCTCTACTGAAAAAAAAAAAAAAATGTAAATCAGGAAGACAGAAGCAGCTAAAGACGAAGTCATTTCCAGGCCCAGAAGGCACAACTAACAGCTGAGTAATAACATAATATTGACTTTTAACTGGCAGAATTTTTAACTGTGTGTTTGGTTTCTCCATCAGGTCATCTGTCAATTAACAGTCAATGTTATGATTTTAGAGTAAAACCAGTATTTTCCCAGAGACAGTGCTAAAAGCTTTTACAGTAGGTGGCACTCTTGCATTACATTAAGAGCTCAGCAAAGAAGACGCAGAAGCCTCAGGTTTGCCTTGTAAGGTGATTAATAAACACACTAAATCTTCCTTAGGTCTCCCTTTCACTGTCAGGGTACCCATATAGATTTTCCCTCCTCCCTCCAATACAGGTATGCATCCTCTATAGGTGGTGCATTTTATACCTCAAGTACTTCATGGAGTCCTAGTGAGTGTAATGCAATAGGCAGTGATTCACATTTGTGCAAACTCCCACTGATGCCTGCTGTCTGCTTCCCTTAGAGTTCAAGTCCATCACTAACCCCTTGATTATGTGTCCTCACTGGGCCATTCTGTACACAGTTTAGTTTGACAAGTGCATGTCACTGTTATTTGTCCCTCTTTCAAGAGAAAGCACATCAGTTTAATTACTCCCCCACTAAGAACTCTTCAAATGAGACTCCTCTTCTCTCTCTCATCAACCCATCTTCTCCCTTTCCTCCTCAGTGTCAACATCCCTTCACATAAATCCTGAATGATGAAATTTTATTTAGAACTTACACTAACTTCCTCTCCAAGGTGGCATCTAACTTAATATTAAGTAAGAAATAGCCTTCCCACTCTCCACCCCCATACTTCTCATCCACCACTGCTTATTTTTTTTTTTTTTTTTTTTTTTTTTTTTTTTTTTTGGCCAAGTCTCAAGTAATTCTGTAACCTAGAAAAGGTCCTACACAAACCCTGTGATCATTCACATTTAAGTAGTTGGGTGGCCCACATCCTTCCCACAAACCCCAAAGTGCCCTCAAGGACTAAATCCTTTCTCTGAACTCTTCCAGACTGATCTCTATGGTTGTAAAATTGTCCAGGGTCAGTGCATCCTGGGAGCAGCAAGCTTGTGGTGCCTGGGGTTTCCCCAATACTCCCAAAGCACATCCTCACCTGCCCATCTATGATTCACTTCCAGCATTTCATTCATGTGCCTTAAAGGGTCATTGACCACCACAATCCCAAAGCAACCATTAAATGTGCCCAGTTCTCTTTCTGATCTCTGAAAGAGCTCAGAGAGGTCACTGAAAATAAAAGCCTTGGTTCACTTTTGAAGTCATTTCTAAAGCTTTTGACATCCTTGGAAGTGCTGGCCATGGGAGCAGTAGTCATAGGGGAAGTTCTCTAAAGGGAGCTATTTGAATTTCAAAGATGTTACTCAATGTGATTCCCCAACTAATGAAGTATTATAAAGGGGGGCTATAATTTATTGCCATTATCAGCAACCTTTTCACCATAGCAGACCAAGGAATATGTGGATAGGGAGGGGAGGGGAAAGCTTTTGGTGATGGTATAGAAGTTATGGAACCTGTAACAGCTATGGTGATGAGAACTAAAATTCAGGTTATAGAAAGGTAACTGGTGGGTGAATGGGTTGTCTACCTCTGCTGGTTTTTCCCTGTCCTACGATTTAAATTCACAGAACCACAGTACTAGAAAGACCCTTAGAACATTTAGTCAACCACTTCATTAATCAGATGAGGAAGCTGAGGCTCATAAAGATTGTAGTTTGTACAAGGCCACACATTTAGTCAGCAGTGAAGCAAGGACAAAGGTCCTAATCTCCAGAGGCCAAGCATGTGTGCACAGTTCCAGAGCTTAATATCTAATTCTTCAGCATGATTACTGATAAGGTAGTATCTGGGTATTGTATAAAGAGAAATGGAGGTTTTCTTCCTCTTTCCTCGAATTTCTCCCTCCCTAATCCTTAACCTTCCTTTATAGGTGCTGCTCCCCTGAAGATTCAAGCTTATTTCAATGAGACTGCAGACCTGCCATGCCAGTTTGCAAACTCTCAAAACCGAAGCCTGAGTGAGCTAGTAGTATTTTGGCAGAACCAGGAAAACTTGGTTCTGAATGAGGTATACTTAGGCAAAGAGAAATTTGACAGCGTTCATTCCAAGTATATGGGCCGCACAAGTTTTGATCCGGAGAGTTGGACCCTGAGGCTTCACAACCTTCAGATCAAGGACAAGGGCTTGTATCAATGTATCATCCACCACAAAAGGCCCACAGGAATGATCCGCATCCACCAGATGAATTCTGAACTGTCAGTGCTTGGTATGTGGTCAATGGTGTGTGTTCAGATTCTTAGCTTTCTCAGATGAGACTGCAGATGAGTTAGAGAAACATTGGAGGAGGACTTGAGGGGCCCAGGGGAAAAAGGGGGTCTATAGAGAGAAGGCAGAGGACAGCCACTTCTGAGAAGTGCATTTGAAGGGAGTGTAGAGTCTGGGAGTAGGGAACTGAAAGACTTTTGTACTTTTTATAGTCTGCTTCTGAAGGATCAGTAAAAATCTGCTTTGGGGAAAAAATAGAGCTAATTGAACAAAGATAATATGGCTAATTACCCATGGTAAAAACCATAGGTAATTTGGCCATTACAAAGTTTATATAACTGTAAAGGCCTCAGATGTCTCACAATTCATTTTTTCCTTGGGTCCAAGATTTTTCACCTACCAAATCTTTACCTGGAGCTCCTAGCAAAGGGGACAGCTGACACATTTGGGTTTTCCCTTCAGCCTCGTCTAGGTTGCTTATGAGTTGTTTGCAGCCACAACCATGAGCCTGGTAGACAGAAGGGGAAAAAGCCCAACAAACATAACCCACAAACTTACAAACCAGCTCCTCCACTACACCAGACCTCAGAAGGCCTAAATGTCACTACAGATATTTTTAAAACTATCACACAGTAAACTGTCTACTGATTTTATAGATCATGTATAGATTAGGTAACCGCCACAAGACATAGAGCATTTCTGTCACCCCAAAAATTTCCCTCAGGCTATCCCTTTATAGAGTCATACTCTGTCCGCACTCATAACCCTTGGTGGGCATCCTATAGTTTTGTCTTTTTGACAATGTCACATAAGTGGAGCCATACAGTATATAACCTTTTAAGACTGGCTTCTTGTGTTTAGCGTGCCTTTGAGATTCACCCAGGTTGTTGCACATATCAAGCTTGTCCCTTTTTATTGCTGAGTAGCATTTTATTGTTGATCCATACAACTCAGCAAAAGACATTGGGTTGTTTCTGGTTTGGGGCTCTTATGAACAGAGCTGCTGTAAATATTCATGTACATGTTTTTGTGTGAACATGAGGTCTCAGTTCTCTAGAGGAAATACCCAGGTGTGGTATTACTGGATCCACGTTAATTTTTGATGAAACTTAGAAAGGCAGATCAACACCTATTCTAAAATCATAGAGTAAAACAGAAGCAAAAGTAAAAAGAGAATGGACAGCTGCTCCCTTTGAACCCTGTGTGATTAAAACTAGGCTGCAGGGCTTTGGGAGCAGTTAACCAAGTGCTAAATCCGTGTTTTCAAAATGTGGCCAGGTACCACTGGAAATGTTTTTGGTGGGACACAGATAGACAAGCATTTTGAAAAGCCATGTTGTATTTGTTTTAATGTATATTAGAAAAACTCTAACTTATGCAACATGTGATTTCACAGATGTTGTTAATAAAGCTAAATAACAGTCTGGCAATTCACCTTCTACAGACCACATAAAGTCCAAGAAGAGTGCTCAAATAGTACACCGATACAGCAAAACTTATAAAGATGACACGCAAATGGCAGACCTTTTAGTCAGAATACACTAAATTATAAATTAGTTTGTAGAACCTGCAGACTACCTAGTAACTATAAAAGAACAAGAGATTTTTTTCTGACAGAAGGCACATGACACAGATCTAGGGGCTCCACGCCAGTGATCCTGAACAGCCAGAAAAGTGTGAATGGCAAACAAAGGCAAGAGAAACACTGTGTTTATTAAGATCATGTATTTTTCCCTAAAATAGCTGGATTTGGCCTTCATCTTAGAGTATGTTATGAAGACGCTTTGGTGCTCATGCCAAAAATCAGTGTTCTGAATTTCAAATTCCAAAATGCCCACCCACTCACTTACCACAATCCTGCTTGGGTTCCTGAAAGATATGACCCAGGGCGTCTCAGCACCATGAACTGTCAGTTCCTGGTGAGACTTCAGCTCAATCCCTTTCTGCTCTCTTAGTCTGGTGAGCTGGAATGTGTCCCATGGGACACCTGGGCCCTAGAGTCAGCCCACTTCTCCTTCCAAAGACTTTACTCCCTGGAAATAGTGGCTTCATTATAAATATTTGGGGACTCAATTACAGCCCTCCTATCACTTAGCACCCCCTTGATTTGGATAAGCAGGAAATAAGCATGGCCCCAAACTCTATTGTTGCAAAATAAACATGAAGTCATTATGTGGCACTCACCTTGGGCCAAGGGTCACATTTAGGCATCCCAGGTATGCCCCAGTGAGCCCCAGATCAAGCACCCAGTTATTTGCTATTCCCTCCTAGATGCATCTTAAGATTGACTTTTTGTATCTCTCTTGTGCTTTCAGCTAACTTCAGTCAACCTGAAATAGTCCCAATTTCTAATATAACAGAAAATATGTACATAAATTTGACCTGCTCATCTATACACGGTTACCCAGAACCTGAGAAGATGAGTGTTTTGCTAAGAACCAAGAATTCAACTATCGAGTATGATGGTGTTATGCAGAAATCTCAAGATAATGTCACAGAACTGTACGACGTTTCCATCAGCTTGTCTGTTTCATTCCCTGATGTTACGAGCAACATGACCATCTTCTGTGTTCTGGAAACTGACAAGACACAGCTTTTATCCTCACCTTTCTCTATAGGTAAAGATGTTTTCCAAGACTATTTCTTTCAGCAGGTATTATACACAAATGCTTAACGCAGATTATCCAACATCCCCGACTTGCTAGGAAACCTCCATCTGGGCCATGTTATGACGCTGTTAGGAAGGACCCAGATGGAGGGCTCCTGCTTCGCCTGAGTGATGCAGGGTCCAGGAGGCTATGAGCCTGTGCTGCACTTGAAGAAATAGGCTTTTAGCCCTGAAACTGACTCAGTCTCTTGGTTTACCTTTGGATGGAGGATTCTGAAGTTTTGATTAAAAAATGCAGGTTTCCTCCAGGCTAGAATTCTTTCTTTGATTAAAACACATACATGCGCTTGCACACACACACATCATGCATACACGCATACGTACAAATGGTACTTATTGTGAGTGTAGAACCATTTGGGACATTATTGGTTGCAGGAGTGAAAACAAAAAGATATGACACCCCCTCTGCCCTTGAGGACCTTCCAATGGAATCATAACCCTGTAATGTGCACACACGAAAAACGAGATTTTTAAAAAGTCGAATTGGAATCTAAATTTCATTCCATGGAAATATGGGACTAGATTTAAAACAAAAGTGACTGGTAATGAGTTTTATGGGCATTCAGAGGTAGGCAAGATCCCTGAGGGTCAGGGAATGGTTCCTAAAGGAAGGGGTACCTTGTAACACGTAAAATAAATTATTGGGGTTAATACATGTGGTGAGGAGGGGAGGGCATTCTGGATGACAGGTTCCCAAAACTATGGTGACTTCCTTAGCAGAAAAAACTTGAGGCAGAATCTGGGCTCAGCAGGTGAGAGGACCACAATGGATCAGCTGTATCTGACATAAGGCAGGAGGTATGTCAAAGAAAGCCTTGGAGGCAGAAATGCTTGTGTGTTCAGAAGTATTCTTCAGGGACCAGTTCAGTGGAGGAAAGGACTGAAACTAAGCAGTAGGCACTAACAGGAGCCTGACATTTTAAAGTCCTGGTTTTACCCAGGAGGGCATGTGTCTATATTTGACTCCTCTTTTAAGGATCTGTAACTGCAAGATTCCCTCCTGCAATAAAGGTGGCCTGCACCTACCCTGTCCCATCACTGCCTGTGCTGACCTTGACCCCCCACATCTGCCTTCTTCTTTCCTTGACCCTTTCTCCAGCGATGACTCCTTGGCTTGCCCCCTCCAGTGACATCCATCCAACTCCTTGCTCCATTCCCTGGCTTTGTCACCTCCTTTCTCCCAGTGTCTTGTTGTTCAGACATAACTTAGTCTGTGAACAGCCCCTGGGGTCAGTCCCCACGAACCAAGTTTACAACTGGGCCAATCTCATCTCCTACTACTGACTTCTTTCTACTCAGACACTTCAGCCTCTGAGAGTGCAGTAAATGGTGGAGCCACTCATCCTGTCCCAGTTGCTTCTCCTGTATCCTCTCTTGGCCAGATAGAAGCCTCTCCAAGCTATGCCTGGAGTTCAGTACCTCCTTCAATGCGTAATTAGTTTGACTGGTGGCTATCTTGTGGCCACCAACATCACTATATATGACATGCCCCAGAGCCCTCTGTTATGGCTCCCATAGTCTACAAATTAACAGGGACTTGCCACCAATATAACCTCATCATGGCTTACCTTCCTGCTGCTTCTCAACTACTGTTCTGCCAAAACTTCCACAGGTACCCCCATCTTCATAAATGTTTCAGCTCTAGCTGCCTCAGGAAGATGGGGCTTGCCTGTCTGGGTTTCCCATTCTATCACTTGATCAGAGATAGGTTAGACCCTGAATCAAGGGACCTTTTTTGCATATTAAAAGGTAGCAGCCTCCAAGTTAGTAAGTATAATCCCACACCCCCTTTACTGGGAGTGCCAAACTGGCTCAAGTGGGATAGACTGAGACAGACTCAAAAGGGGTTAAATATGGCCTCCAATGTCAACAACTCCTTAACATCTCAGACACAGGGCATGTGTCCACAAATTATAGCTAAGCTAATAGATCAGCTGGTCCTAGTTTTCCTGAAATTTGGAATTAGCTACCAGAACTGTTCCCAAAAATATCTTTAAAGTGGGCGACTCAGTTCTAAGTTTTCCCCACAAAGCCTGTTTTCCAACTCCCCAGAAACTTAGGAGTTCTCATGTAAGGAAGTAGGCCCTGAAGGTGTGAAGTTTCCTCAAGGCATGAAGAAACATCAAAGGATTTTTAGTAGATGAGATATGCTGAAAGCCATACAGAGGAAACCTGCTGTGATCTCAGTAGGAAGAAACTAAACAAACAAGCAAAGGAAAACTAGAGGTAGGGGCCTGTGTGGAGGCTGTTCCATTTGTCCAAGTGAGAGGTGTCTGGAGATTATAGTGGACAGAATCATCATTACAAGAGGAACTTCAGGGCCTGAGAACTGACTGCAGAGGCGGGTGGGGTAGCAGGCATGGCACAAATGACTGCACGTGCAGAGCCTCAGCACACACACCTCACCCAGATTCCAGGATCATGGGCCAGGCTGACCCTCTTCTTCCTGATCATGGTCGGTGTTATCCCCACCTCCAGGAAGGCAGGACACTCAGTCCAGGCATTTGGCCAGAGGCATGGGCTTGATTCTTAGGTCCCTGCTGAGGCCCTGAGACTGGGACTTTCTATGGCCTCCTATTGTGGATTTCAGGCTTCTCTGGCCTTAGAGCCCTAGGGAGAGCCTGGCAGGTAAACAAAGAGAAGAGCAGCTAGCAGAAACCCTTTGTAAATGACTCTCCTGGCTGATTGAAAATTTGTGGTCATTTGTAGAGCTTGAGGACCCTCAGCCTCCCCCAGACCACATCCCTTGGATTACAGCTGTACTTCCAACAGTTGTTATATGTGTGATGGCTTTCTGTCTAATTCTATGGAAATGGAAGAAGAAGAAGCAGCCTCGCAACTCTTATAAATGTGGTGAGTCAGTCCTTGTCCTCCCCACAGACTGCCACTTTGCACCTACTTCCCAATCGGCCGGCTGCCTTCTGGAGCTTGTTGTCTGAGCCTAGACTGGCAAAAAGTCAGGAAGTTGTTGGGAAAAAAGGTTTTCCCTTGGAGTTTTGAGCCTATACAAACTGGCAGCAGCTGATAATGTTGCTCTTGGACTTCAAAGAAAGGCAACACTTCTAACCTCAGGTTTACAAATGTACTTCTGATTTCCAGGGAAAACTGATTACTTACTTTATCTACCTCACTTCCTGAGGTTACTGTGACATATACATAAAGTAAAATGGTGAAACCACTCTTAAATGTTAAAGGTTATGGACCTGGTTGTGTTCAAGCAGGGATATTTGCTAAATGACCACAAGAATCAGCTTCTCATCTCTAAAAAAATCTAGGTTTCTTATTAAATAAGTTAGATGAATTATTGCCCATTGACCTATAACAAACAATATTAACTTTTACTAATTTCTAAGTAATACATATCCATTATCATATATACCAAAAATAAAATCATCTATAATTCCAGTAGTAAGAAAAAATGATTACACAAACATTTTTGGTGCCTATCTTTAAGATTTTTCTATGTATCAATCTATGTTGTTTTCCATAATTAGGATTATCATAAGGGTTATTTTTCACAATTTGGATAATATATGTACTGTGTTCTAACTTTGTTATACTAAATGTAGCAAGACAATTTTCAATGCCATAAATATCATTCTACAGCATCATTTTAAACTGCTGCAAGATATTCCCTTATGTGGATACACCTTAATTTATTTATTTAACCAACCTCATTTTTTGGACACTTGAGTTAGTCCAATAGTTTTGTTATTATAAACATCCTCCCCACTGACTTCTGTTATAAAAATGTTTAGTGAGGACAAAATGGTCCCTAACTTTGTGACAATGCCATGCCTTTTTGTAGTTTGGGCTGGTTCGAAGATAAGATTGGACTTTATCTCAGTAATTGCCTCCAGTAGTAATTAGTTTGGTGCTAATAATTAAGGTAACCTTCTTACTCACTTATGGTAGAAAGCACAAGATGAGTATTGCCTCTGGCCAGCATCTTGTTTTTCAGTATACTGATTTTAAAATCTATCTAGAAAATAGATGCATGACATTAGCAGTCATTCATTGCATCCTGCTGTACTTTAAAAATAAGAAATTGGGGAGCAATGATCAAATTTAAATAAATTAATACAAAGCATGTGGCAGAGCCATTCAAACTGCCAATGTATGGAGTGTGCTGAGAGATTTCTATGATATAAAAGTATAAAATTCATAGCACAGATGTAAAGACATATCATGCTTGTCCAGGCTTTGACTTTTCAAGGTGAGAGTTTTGAGCTTCACTTTCTTTCAATCTCATTGCCATTTAGAATTAGTCAAATATGAAGAAGCAACTTACATCTTGGGAGTAAGCTGTTTCCTAAATTTTTCTTCACATTACAATGATCAGCTTACAAATGAAACAAAGAAGGGATAGAGAAAAAGATTAAGGATGTTTCTTCCCCCATGAGGCAATGAGAAAAAAATCAGGAGAGTAGATAGGGGAGATAAAGAAGGTATGTGTGTTCACATGAAAGAAGTTAGAAGGTGGTTAAACAAGCTCTTTGGGTACAGATGAGATGGTCAGATTGGGCTGAGTGGCACATATATGACCCCCAAGAATGTAATGAAGAATATTGGTAAGAAAAAGTTATTTGTTCAGACAGTCATCCATGCCAGTGAGTTTGATCAAAGAGAGAAGCCTTGCTATCACTGTAGGGAGGGAGATGCAACAGGTATAACTATGCCATTAGAGATATGAGATATTTGTAAATTTGGATTCTGTAACTTCAGCAATATCTACCCTTGCTTTGTGGGTACTCCTGGCATTGGCTATGTGATAGGCAAAATAATGCCCCCCATAAGATGTCCATCTCCTATACTCCAGAACCTGTAATATGTTATCTTACATGGCAAAGGAACTTCACATAGGTGATTAAGGCACCAAGCTTGAGATGGTGAGATTAGCCTGGATTATCCAGGTGGGTCCAATGTAATCACATGAGTCAGAGAATCTTTCCTAAATGGGATAGAGAAATGAACTGGAAAAAGGAGGAGAGATCTGAAGCTTGAGAAGCTCAACCCAGCATTTCTAGCTCAACCCAGCATTTCTAGGAGGAAGCCATGACCCAAGGAATGTAGGTAGCTTCTAGAAGCTGGAAGTGGCTCTCAGTTGACAGCCAGCCATTAAGGAAATTAGGATCTCAGTTCTGCAATTATAAGGAGCTGAATTCTGCCAAGAGACCAATGTGGAAACAGCAGATCCCTCCACAGAGACACAAGCTTACTGATAACTGGTAGGAATTTCTCCAAAAGTGGAGCTTCCTCCTACTCCAGTGTTAATCCCTTTCTCGGAGGAGACAGCCCTCAAACTAACTTGGCACCAAAAGTCCTGTCCAATGTTTTCTCATTATAGATTTTCTATGCCTCAACTGTACATATTTACCCTGTTTAGGCTGTTTAAATGAATAAAAGGGAAATGCCATAGTTATTCTAGCCAGTTTCCAACCTCTTTTCTCTTTTTTTGTTTTGTCAAATAGGGCACATAAGGCATGAGAATTTGTAACTATGAATTACTGTCTTTTCCGAAACAGAAATCACCCTATCAGCTTACCCATTGGGAGAAAGACAAAAATGAACTGTTTCTGAAAACAGTTGTTTCATATATTTTGTCTGCTTTCTAGTTGTTTATGGAAAGAGGGCAATTCCTATAGCAGTTAATCTTTTGTTGGAGGAAGCAGAAGTCTATTTGATCAAACCCTGAAATTTTACTTCCTCATTTGGGTCTTGTGTGACTGAAATCTGTATATAATGCCCTAGCAACAGTTTTTACAACTTGCCTCTCTAGAACAAACCTAGGAGTCTCAGCTCTTTCAGGAATGATTTCTTAAAGGTACAGTGTCTTTTTCAAAACAAATTATTATTATTATTATTTATTCATTTTTTTGTGAGACAGAGCCTCATTCTGTCACCAGGCTAGAGTGCAGTGGCACGATCCCAGCTCACTGCAGCCTCTGCCTCCCAGGTTCAAGCGATTCTCCTGCCCCAGCCTCCCAAGTAGCTGGGACTACAGGTGTGTGCCACCACACCCAGCTAATTTTTGCATTTTTAGTAGAGACGGGGTTTCACCATGTTGGCTAGGATCGTCTTGATCCGTTTTTAACCAACATTTAAACAGAAATATTCACAGGCTTAAAAACTGAAAGTTAGTGATATCATCACATTTTCCCTTCAAAATGCTAAATTTGTAATCAAATTTAAAAGTTTAGAATCTACCTTTTAATTATCTGCTTTCATTTTTTTGATAATGGCTCTTTTTGATATGATGACTATTTTGTCATGGGTATAAAAGGATAATTTATTTTGTGTTAGTCTGAAGACATCTGAAACACTGTATTCAACTATAAGTACCATTTTTTTACATTTATAATAAGATTATTTTTCAACATTTTTATTTCAATAGTTTTTTGGGAACTATTGAACTAAACTAAGTGATTTTTGGTTACATGGTTAAGTTATTTAGTGGTGATTTCTGAGATTTTGGTGCCACCCATCACCCGAGCAGTGTACACTGCACCAGTGTGTAGTTTTTTATCCCTCACCCCTCCCACTCTTTCCTCTGAGTCCCCAAAGTCCATTATATTATTCTTATGTCTTTGCATCCTCATAACTTAGCTCCCACTTACAAGTGAGAACATACAATGTTTGCTTTTCCATTCTTGAGTTACTTCACTTAGAATAATGGTCTCTGGTTCCATCCAAGTTGCTGCAAATGCCATTATTTTGTTTTGTTTTGTTTTGTTTTTATGGCTGAGTAATATTCCATGAGTTATATATGCCACATTTTCTTTATCCACTCATTGGTTGATGGACATTTAGGTTGGTTCCTTATTTTTGGAATTGCAAATTGTGCTGCCATAAACATGCATGTGCATGTGTCTTTTTCATATAATGAATTCTTTTCCTTTGGGTAGATACCCAGTAGTAGGATTCCTGAATCAAATAGTAGAGTTCTACTTTTAGTTCTTTAAGGAATCTCCACACTGTTTTCCGTAGTTTTTGTACTAGTTTACATTCCTACCAGCAGTGTAAACATGTTCCCTTTTCACCATATCCACGCCAACATCTATTATTTTTTATTTTTTAATAATGGCCATTCTTGCAGGAGTAAGGTGGTATCTCATGGTAGTTTTAATTTGCATTTCCCTGATAGTTAGTGATATTGAACTTTTCTTCATGTTTGTTGGCCATTTGTATATTTTCTTTTGAGAATTGTCTATTCATGTCCTTATAAACACCATTATTTTTAAGAAGAAACTTTACAAAAGTAAAACACAGATTTATAAAGTATCTGGGAGCTCAGTCAAATAAGAAATAGCTCAAGTAACTGAGGATGCTTCACCTGAAAGAAGGCCTAGAGAGAACAGAGATGCTGTCTTCAAATATCTGAAGAGCTGCCATAGGATGCAAAGATTGAACTTAATGGTATGACTCTGAAGGGTATCTCAATGAATGAAGGTTATGAGAGGGTGTAAGGAATTAAGAGAGACTTTTCTAACAATTAAAAGGTCTTTTAGGCCAGGAGTGATGGCTCACACCTGTAATCCTGGCACTTTCGGAGGCCGAGGCAGGCAGATCACCTTAGGTCAGGAGTTCGAGACCTGCCTGGCAAAACATGGTGAAACCCCATCTTTACTAAGCATACAAAAATTAGCTGGGTGTGGTGGTGGCCACCTGTAATCTCAGCTACTTGGGAGGCTGAGACAGGAGAATTGCTTGAACCTGGGAGGCAGAGGTTGCAGTGAGCCAAGATCGCACCACTGCACTCCAGCTGGGGTGACAGAAGAACCAGATTCCGTCTTAAAAAATATAAATAAATAAATAAATAGTCTTTAAAATTTTATAGAATAAATAGACTTCTGCTTCCTCCAACAAAAGATTAACTGCTATAAGAATTGCCCTCTTTCCATAAAAAATTAGAAAGCAGACAAAATATATGAAACAACTGTTTTCAGAAATCAGACGACAGAGAGCAGAAAACTGCAGTCCCTGAGTGAAGGAAAGAAAAAATGAGATAAGCCCTATGATTGCTCCAGTTTACTGCCTGGAGCCAGTGTCCAGGCTGCTCTGAAGGCAGGGGAGCCCTGATACTGAACTAGGAAAGACATTGCAAGAAAAGAAAACTACACACATCTCTTGTGAAATGCTTAACAAAATTAGCAACTAAAATCTAGTAGTATATTAAAAGTATAATACCTCATGATCAAGTGGGGTTTATTCAAGAAACACAGGTAAGCTCAACATTCAAAAATCAGGCAATAACCTTTACTACATAAATAAACTAAAAAGAAAAAACATATGATCATGTTAATGGATACAGGAAAAGCTTTTGACAAAATTAATACCCATTCACAGTTTTAAATGGAAAGAAAAACTCTCATAAAAATAGGAATGCAAGATGACTTCCTCAACCTGACAAAGGACATCTACCAAAAATTCTTCTGTTAACATAATATTTCATGATAACAGATTGATTGCTTTTACCCTAAGATGGGGAATAAGGGAAAGATGTCCACTCTCTCTACTTTTGTTCAACATTGTCCTGGAGGTCGTAGCCAGAGAAACAAGACTAGAAAAAGAAAGAAAAGACACACAGATTGGAAAGGAAGTAAAATGGTCTTTTTACACAGATAATGATCATGCTTGTAGAAAATCCTGAGGAAGCTATCAAAAACCTATTAAAACTGATAAGTGAGTGTAGCAGAGGCACAGGATACAAAGTCAATACACAAAATCAATTATTTCTATATACTAACAACAAGCAATTGTACATTGAAAAAATAGCATTTACAGTAGCATCAAATAATATTAAAAACTTGGAAATAAATTTAACAAAACAAATACAAGGCCTATATACTGAAAACTATATAATATTACTACTGAAGAAATTAAAGTAAACCAAAATAAATGGAGACATAGGCCATGTTTATGAATCAGAAGACTAGATGTTGTTAAGATATCAGTTCTCTCCAAGTTGATCTATGGATTAAATGTAATCAACAATCAAAATCCTCATAAGCTCTTTAATAGATATTAAAAATCTTACTCTAAAAGTTATAGGGAAATGCAAAGAACCTACAATTGCCAAAACAATTCTGAAAAATAAGAACAAAGGTTAAAAATACAAAATTAGCTGGGCGTGGTGGCGCATGCCTGTAATCCCAGCTACTCCGGAGGCTGAGGCAGGAGAACGGCTTGAACCCAGGAGGCAGAGGTTGCTGTGAGCTGAGATTGCGCCACTGCACTCCAGCCTGGGCAACAAAAGCAAAACTCCGTCTCAAAAAAAAAGAAAAAAAAAAAAAAAAGGTGGATTTAACCTACCTAATTTCAATACTTACTATATAGTAATAGTAATTAAGACAGTGTGATATTGGTAAAAGGACAGACATATCAGTCAATGGAACAAAATAGAGAGTCAAAAATAGATTCACCCTGTTGACAAAGGTACCAAGGTAATTCCACGCAGATAGTCTTTTCAACAAATAGTGTTGGGACAATTAGATATCCACAAGGAAAAAGTATGAACCTAGACACACACAAAGTAACTTAAATATTAAGAATTAAAATGAAAAGACTTCTGAAAGAAAACAGAGGAGAAAATCTTTGTGACTTTAAGTTAGGCAAGTCTTCTTAGATAAGACACAGAAAGCAAAAACCATATCATAAACAGATAAAATGGATGTCATCAATATTGAAAACTTCTGTTTTTTGACTTTGTTTAAAAAAGGAAAAGTCACTGGGTGCGGTGGCTCACGCCTGTAATCCCAGCACTTTGGGAGGCCGAGGCGGGCAGATCACGAGGTCAGGAGATCGAGACAATCCTGGCTAACACAGTGAAACCCCGTCTCTACTAAAAATACAAAAAATTAGCTGGGCACGGTGGCGGGCACCTGTAGTCCCAGCTACTCGGGAGGCTGAGGCAGGAGAATGGTGTGAACCCAGGAGGCAGAGCTCGCAGTGAGCCGAGATAGCGCCACTGCAGTCCGGCCTGGGCGAAAGAGCGAGACACCGTCTCAACCAAAAAAAAAAAAAAAAAAAAAAGGAAAAGTCAAACCACAGACAGGGAGAAAATGTTTGTTTGCAAAATATGTATCTGATAAAGGACTTGTATGCAGAATATGTAATTACATATTGCTACTCATTAGCAAGACAATCCATTTAATAAAAGGCAGGAAACGAGAGACTTGAACAGATACATAACAGAAGAAGATATACAAATGGCTGATGAGCACAGTCACAACATCATTAGTCATCAGGGAAGTACAAATTAAAACTATAATAAGATACCACTGCACACCCTCTAGAATGGTCTGATAAACATCAAGTGTTGGAGAAGATATGAAGCAACTGAAACTCTCATGTACTGCTATACAACCCAAAATCCTAGACTTTTACCAAACAGAAATTTTAAAAATATATAAAAACTCATACACAAATGTTCATAGCAGCTTTCTTCATAATACCAAACCTGGCATCCTAAATTTACATCAGTTGGTGAATGCATAAACAAAGGGTGGTATATTTATACACTGAAATACTGCAAAGCTATAGAAAGGAATGAACTACTAACAATACACAAGAACATAGATACATTTCAAAAGCATTATGCTAAGTGAAACAATCCAGGCACAAGAAGAATACACATTATACAATTTCATTTATATGAAATTCGAGAAAAAGCAAAACTATTGTAGGTAGACTCATGGTTATCCATGGGATGGGGGAAAGGAATCAGCTAAAAAGGAGTAGAAGGGAACTATTTTGGCTTATGGAAATGTTCTCGATCTTGATTGTGGTTACAATCTTGGTGGTGGTTACGTGACTATATATATTCGTTAAAATCACCAAACTCGGCCGGGCGCGGTGGCTCAAGCCTGTAATCCCAGCACTTTGGGAGGCCGAGGCGGGTGGATCACGAGGTCAGGAGATCGAGACTATCCTGGCTAACATGGTGAAACCTCGTCTCTACTAAAAATACAAAAACCTAGCCGGGCGTGGTGGCGGGCGCCTGTAGTTCCAGCTACTTGGGAGGCTGAGGCGGGAGAATGGCGTGAACCCGGGAGGCGGAGCTTGCAGTGAGCCGAGATCACGCCACTGCACTCCAGCCTGGGAGACACAGCGAGACTCCGTCTCAAAAAAAAAAAAAAAAAAAAAAAAATCACCAAACTCTATACTGAAAATGATTGGAAATGATTGGGTTTTATTATTTATTAATTATACCTCCATAAAGCAGATTGTTTTTATCTTTTATTTTTATTTTATTTCAATAGTTTTTGGGGAACAGGTGGGTTTTCGTTACATGGATAAGTCCTTTAGTGGTGATTTCTGAGATTTTGATGCACCTGTCAACCGAGCAATGTCCACTGTACCCAGTGTGTAGTCTTTTATCCCTGATCCAACTCTCACTCTTCCCCCTGAGTACCCAAAGTCCATTATATCATTCTTCTGACTTTATGGCCTCATAAAAGCTGATTGTTTTTAAATACACACATACACACATAAAAGAGAACTTCCAATGACAGGAAGTGTTCAAGAATACTCTATTTAGTAAAGACAGAATCATAAAACCAACAGAGGTATTGTTGAGTGGATTCTTGTGGTCTATAAATACCTCCATGGACACTCAGGTTAGCAACCTGTTGGGCTTTAAGTGGGACAATAGCATCATCACAACAGTCAGCCTAGAGAAGTTTACATCCCAAGTTGTGTCAGTATCAAGTCCCTATCAATAGCAACTCAGGCTTTGTGAGGTCTAGCTGGCTAGAAATTTCCCACTTGGGCTTGTCCGTGCAACATTGTATAATATTCTTAGCACCATCTGGCTATGTTGTCCATTTAGGCAACAACATCTTCAAGACTTCTTTTCCTCCTCCTTCTAAACCTTGCTTTCAGAAAAGGATTAGAAACTCTTCCAATCGCAAAATGATTGCTAAAACTAAATATATTACCCCTCCCAATGGTATTTTTTGGTTAGCCAGGATAGAGCTATAAGCGAAAAATATATTTCCAGTGTTACAATTTAAGGTACAGTGAGCAAGGGAAGGCATATACTTTTTGAATGCAAGAAACTTCTTCCCAATGCCCCTGAAATTGCATCATTTAAGTAACTGTCTCTTCCATATAAAAAGTCACAACAATTTCTCTCTGAGTCCCAGAACTTTGAAGCCTTTTCAAACTTTCCTTCTTTTGGTATCTATGAGGAATACATTTTTGAAGATTGGTCTTGGTGTCTTTCAGGAACCAACACAATGGAGAGGGAAGAGAGTGAACAGACCAAAAAAAGGTAAATCCTGACCCTGAGACATTGATGAGAGAGGTATAATCCCCAGAGTGCCTGTTATTTGAATAGGCTTATGCCTAAGGCATGTTGAGACCTCAACAAACCTGAACTAATAGAGAGGGAGAGGAAAATAAGACTAGTTAAGACCTAGAAGAAAATAACCTGTTAATGGATGACAGGGTATCCAATGCACAATGCCCAGAAAGCATGACAAGCTCCGTCATGGTCAAGCAAAAGTCAATACCAAAGATTTCAGAGGTGGTGAACCTGGGCTGCATCTTGTCTGCCACAGTAACCCCAGTACCTAGCACAGTGCCTAGATTAGTGGGCATCCTACATGCGTGGAATGAAAAAATGAAGAAGTGGGGAATGATAACATGTTTGCTTCAGCCTGAGCATCTTAGTATTTGCTATGACCCTGTTTAGATGTTCGTCTGCTACTTCTTTACCTCATTCTTCAGATCTTGCCTCAAGCAACACTTTCTTAAAAACCGTTTCCCAAACTAGAAAATGTCCACTTGTTACAGTGTCATGTGGATCCCTTGGCTTTTTCTTAATAACACCAGATTATGCTTAAATATTTGTGTAATTATCTTATTAAACTCTATAAACTAGACTAAACTAAATTCTATGAAGAGCAGAGACCATACCAGTTCAGCTCATCATTGTGCTGCTAGCACTTAGCATGGTGCCTGGCATATAGCAGGTTCTCAATAAATGCTTATTGAAAGAATGATTGATGCATGATGAATACATAAAAGTTCTTGGTGATCAGTCCTTTCACAATGTGAAAGATAGTCTGTAACTCTAGCCCTCCTGAGAAATTAAGCTCTCAGGAATATTAAGACTCTGACTGCATACCCATAGGATCAAAGCAACCCTCAGTCACAAGCCTGGTTTCAGAGACAGGGTCATAACCCCCAGGGTGCACAGACAACCAAGAGAGCCCAGCACTAATCCAGATATACCAGCCACTGTGATTCTAGCAACAAGACTAATAATTCCGGGCACCCCTGGACAATGAGAAAGGGTGCTGAAATCCTGCCTACCCTGTCAGATTCAGTTTCAGAAATGGTCTGGAAGAGCCTGAAGAGGGCAGGCAGCAGAGAATCAGCAGAGGGCATGGGAAGGGCCAGGCAGAAATAAACAGCAGTTGTTGATGCATAGACAACAGTGTAGACCATGGTTATTTTCTCTTGCCTTCTCCACCTTTCTCTTCAATAGTTCGTTTCTCCTCATTGCTGTTCCAATGGCAACCTCTATTGTGCCCTATCATTGAAATCTAGAAAAAGAAAGTAGCTCAACTGTGAAATATCACCTAATCTTTTCTTCTATTTTTTCCAGAGAAAAAATTAATGTACCTGAAAGATCTGATGAAGCCCAATGTGTTTTTAAAAGTTTGAAGACACCTTCATGCGACAAAAGTGATACACGTTTTTAATTAAAGAGTAAAGCCCATACAAGTATTCATTCTTTCTACCCTTTCCTTTGTAAGTTTCTGGGCAACCTTTTTTATTTCTTCCAGAAGGCAAAAAGACATTACCATCAGTAATAAGGGGGCTCCAGGACTCCCCCTAAGTGGAATAGCCTCTCTGTAACTCCAGCTCTGCTCAGTATGCCAAGAGCAGAATAATTCTCTTATTGCTTCTTTTCACTTCAGAGCACAGTTATGGGCCAAGCCCAGCTTAATGGTTCATGACCCGGAAATAAAATTTAGGACCAATACCTCCTCCAGATCAGATTCTTCTCTTAATTTCATAGATTGTATTTTTTTAAATAGAACTCTCAATTTCTGGAAAACTGCCTTTTATCTGCCCAGATTTCTAAGCTGGTGCCCCACTGAATCTTGTGTACCTGTGACTAAACAACTACCTCCTCAGTCTTGGTGGGAGTTATGTATTTAAGACCTTATGTTGTTAATATTTTGAAACATGGAGATCTATGTACTGTAATAGTGTGATTACTACGCTCTAGAGAAAAGTCTACCCCTGCTAAGGAGTTCTCATCCCTCTGTCAGGGTCAGTAAGGAAAATGGTGGCCTAGGGTACAGGCAACAATAAGCAGACCAATCTAAATTTGGGGAAATTAGGAGAGGCAGAGACAGAACCTGGAGCCACTTCTATCTGGGCTCTTGGCTAATACTGAGGAGGCTTGCCCTGCCCAACAAGCCCTAGTGGAGAGAACTGAATAAACAGGGTAGTGCTGGAGCTTGTGAACCCTGTTTCTCTTGAAGAACTGACCAGTGAGATGGCCTGGGGAAGCTGTGAAAGAACCAAAACAGATCACAATACTCAAAAGAGAGAGAGAAAAAAAGTGAGATCTTGATCCACAGAAATACATGAAATGTCTGGTCTGTCCACCCCATCAACAAGTCTTGAAACAAGCAACAGATGAACAGTCTGTCCAAATGGACTTAAGATAGACAGCAGTTTCCCTGGTATTCAGGGAGGGGTTTTGGTGATACCCAAGTTATTGGGATGTCATCTTCCTGGAAGCATAGCTGGGGAGGGAGAGCCATCATCTTGATAATGGGATGAATGGAAGGAGGCTTAGGACTTTCCACTCCTGGCTGAGAGAGGAAGAGCTGCAATGGAATTAGGAAGACCAAGATGGAGATCACCCAGGGGCTTACTTAGCCTACAGATGTCCTACAGGAACATGGGCTGGCCCAGCACAGAGCTAGCAAATTTGAGTTGGATGATTGTTTTTGCTCAAGGCAACCAGAGGAAAATTGCATACAGAGACGGATATACCGGGAGAAACGACTTTGGAAACCTGGCTCTAAGGTGGGATCAGTAAGGGATGCGGCAGTCTCTGTCCAAACCTAAAGAGAACTCTGGGGGGGCCTGAGCCACAAAAAATGTTCCTTTGTTTTATGTAAACAACCTTCAAGGGTTGTAGACTGCCATGCTAGATAAGCTTGTCCATGTAATATTCCCATGTGTGTACTCTGCCCCTGCCTTGATTAGACTCCTAGCAGCTGGCTAATTTCTAACATGTTTTGTGCAGCACAGTTTTTAATAAATGCTTGTTACATTCATTTAAAAGTCTACATTTTCTGCTTTGGCTTCAAGAGTACTACTCAACCCTTGTGGTCTGATATTCCCCACTCTGTCCTCTGAATGTACTTCCTTTCTCTTTACATCTGTATGGCTAGAAGCCTCTGACGCATGCTATATCTTCTCCTCCTCTCTTTCCACTACCATTATTTGAGAAAGGAGGCTTGTATACTTCTATATGTTTATCTCAGTAATGAGTCAGAAAAAAATCAAGTAAGAATGGTTGTTTTTGAGGACAACTAAGAAATCTGGAATAAGGAAGGGAAGCTTACTTTTGAGTTTGTAACCTGTAATGTGTAACTTTTAAATTATATGCTTATATGTACATTAAACAAAAGTTTAATGTAAAAATATTCCTTGAAAACACCATGATTATAAAATAAGTGCATATATACATACAGCATGTGAGAGGAGCCAGGAAAATTCTGGACAAAAGAAAATGACCTAGACTCTGTGAGGGCAGGAATGTGTTTAATTTCTCACCAATGGATCCCAGGTACCTAAGATAGTTGTCTATCCTATTGTCCATCTTTTTGTCTTTTGTTCTATTTCTTAAAGATTTCCTCAACTTCATCTTCTAACTTCTGTTGTATTTTTATTTCTGCTATCTTTTCAGAATTCTTTTTTCTTCTCTCAAAACATATCTGTTTAAAGATTGAATGAAATATTAACATGCCCTATGGTGAGAACATCCCTCCTTTGTATATTAAATTCGCTAAACTACTGTATTCTAAGACTAGGGGAAAGAAAAAGGAGGTTGAAAGAGGTCATTAGGCAGAATAGTACTAGCTAACGTTATTTCACATTTACCATATACCAGTCGCTCATCTAAACCTTTAAACTCATTATCCTGTTTAATCCTCACAGTGACCCTGTGACATAGGTAATGGAATATTATGCCCATTATGCTGATGAGAAAATCTAAACACAGAGATGAGTCAGAGTAATTTACCCAACACTGTTAACTTTGTAAGTGGCAGAGCTCGGTAACAGGCAGAGGTTGGAAGAGTTTGGAGGGCTCAGAAGAAGACAGGAAGATGTGGGAAAGTTTGGAATGTCCTAGAGACTTGTTGAAATGCTGATAGTAATATGGACAATGAAATACAGGCTGAGGTGGTCTCAGATAGAGAAGAGGAACTTGCTGGGAACTGGAATAAAGGTGACTCTTGCTATGTTTTAGCAAAGACATTAGTAGCATTTTGTCCCTGCCCTAGAGATTTGTGGAACTTTGAACTTGAGAGAGATGATTTAGGGTATCTGGCAGAAGAAATTTCTAAGCAGCAAAGCATTCAACATGTAACTTTTGTGCTGTTAAAAGCACTCAGTTTTATGTATTCCCAAAAATATGGTTGGGAATTGGAACTTATGTTTAAAAGTTTGGAAAATTTTGGAGCCTGACGATATGATAGAAAAGAAAACCAATTTTCTGAGGAGAAATTCAAGCCAGCTGCAGAGATTTGCATAAGTAACAAAGAGCCAAATGTTAATTGCCAAGACAATGGGAAAATGTCTCCAGGGCATGTCAGAAGTCTTCACAGTAGCCCTTCTCATCACAGGCCAAGAGGCCTAGGAGGGAAAAATGGTTTCCTGGGCCAGACCCAAGGCATTGCTGCTTTGTGCAGTTTCGGTACTTGGTGCCCTGCATCCCAGCCATGGCTAAAAGAGGCCAAGATGCAGTTCAGGTCATGCCTTCAGAGGGTGCAAGCCCCGAATTTTGGCAGCTTCAGCACAGTGAGCCTGCAAGTCAAGAATTGAGGTTTGGGAACCTCGCCATAGATTTCAGAGGATGTATGGGAACACCTGGATGTCCAGGCCAAAGTTTGCTGTAGTGGTAGGGCTCTCATGGAGAACCTCTGCAAGGGCAGTGCAGAAGGGAAATGTGGGGTTGGACCTCCCACACAGAGTCCCCACTGGGGCACTGCCTAGTGGAGCTATGAGAAGAGGGCCACCATCATCCAGACCCCAGAATTGTAGGTCCACCAACAGCTTGCACCATGCACCTGGAAAAGTCACCAAAACTCAATGCCAGCCCATGAAGGAAGCCAGGAGGGGGCTGTACCCTGCAAAGCCACAGGGGCTGAGCTGCCCAAGGCCATGGGAGCCCACTTCTTGCATCAGCATGACCTGGATATGAGAGATGGAGTCAAAGGAGAAAATTTTGGAGCTTTAAGATTTCACTGCCCCACTGGATTGTGGACTTGCATGGGGCCTGTAGCCCCTTTGTTTTGGCGAATTTCTCCCATTTGGAATGGGTGTATTTACCCAATGCCTGTATGCCCATTGTATATAGGAAGTTACTAACTTTCTTTTGATTTTACAGGCTCATAGGCAGAAGGTACTTGCCTTGTCTCAGATGAGACTTTGGGACTTGGACTTTTGGGTTAATGCTGGAATGAGTTAAGACTTTGGAGGACTGTTGGAAAGGCATGTTTCGAAATGTAAGGACATGAGATTTGGGAGGAGCCAGGGGTGAAATTATATGGTTTGGCTGTGTCCCCATCCAAATCTCATCTTGAATTGTAGTTTCCATAATCTCCATGTGTTGTGGGAGGGACCCAGTGGGAGGTAATTGAATCGTGTGGGCAGTTACCCCATGCTGCTATTCTCATGACAGTGAGTGAGTTCTCATGAGATGTGATGGTTTTATAAGAAGCTTTTCTGCCTTTTGCTTGGCACTTCTGCTTCCTATCATCCTGTGAAAGAGGATATGTTTGCTTCCCGTTCCACCATGATTGTAAGTTTCCTGAGGCCTCATCAGCCCTGCTGAACTGTGAGTCAATTAAACCTCCTTCCTTTATAAATTAGCCAGTTTTGGGTGTGTCTTTGTTAGCAGTGTGAGAAGGAACTAATAAATACATTAACCTAGGCTTGAAAGCAAAGAGTCATCTCTGATGACTGCATTCAACCTTTCCCTCAGCACCCACTGCTCACTCCTTCCCTCCTGTCTCATTCTGTTATCAGTCATCACCAGGCCAAGAAAGCATCCTCCCACTTTCACATCCACCTCTTCTTTTCTCATTCAGGACCTTATTTATTCATACCAAGAACATGACAGTCACTTCCCAACTGATCCCAGTCTCCTGTCTCTCTTACCCTGCATTCTGTCTAACATACCAAGGGAAACAAGAAGGTAAATAGTGAAAAGAAGGTCTCCCTCACATTCCCTTTCCCTAGCCACACAACTTTGATCTCCAGCTTCCTGGGTATCCATTCGTAGTCACACTATGCCTATAAGTGTGTGTACACACACATGCACATATTCCCCTTATTCAGGCAGATTTGGTTTTAATTTACACCACAGTCTAAAGAAATCAGAATACTCTTGCTAGGATGATTGACATCAGTTTTCAGTGTAATCCTTCATATTAAAAACATACATCTGTATGTATAAGTTTTCATTCTCACCAACATTCTAGCATTATTGTGGATCTTATAATAAAAGTGAGATTCCATCGGATTTTACTATATCTACCTGCTCACTTCAGAAGAAAAGATACTTACAGATGCAGAATCCTTCACTGTCCTTAGACATAAAGTTTCAAACCTGCTCCAATCTGAACAAGTTACACCCTAGGTCTGGTAAGCAACAGTTACCCTGAAGGGATCTCCCAATTCCTATGTCTATATAGTTGTCTTTCTTGATTTACCCCCTCACTTTGGTGGTGCATATCCTTCAGTAGCTTGCTCCAGTAGCTTTCTGAGAAAGAATCTGTGGGAAATATATTTAATGAAATTTTATGTGTCTGAAAATGTCTTTATCTTACCTTCCTGCTTAACTATTAATAATAATTTTCCTTTGTATAAAAATTTGGATTGGAAATTATTTTCATTGTCCAGTTTCCAGTGTTGCTCTTGAGAAATCTACAAATATTCTGACTCCTTATCTTTTTACATGAAAGCTTTTAGAATCTGCTTAGTGTTCTAAGATTTTGTCATGAAATGCCTGTTTGTCCATTGTGATTAACACTCAAACGGACTTTTCTTCTGGAAACTCATGCCCTTCCCTCCAGGAAAATTTTCCTGAATTATTTCATTGATTATTTTTTCCCCTCTATTTCACTAGTCTCTCATTTTAGAATGTCAGATTCCTGAATGTTGAATCTCCCAGACTGATCCTCCAATTTTCTTATTTTCTCTCCTGTTGTCCATATTTTGTTTTTTGTTCCATTTCCTAGAGATTTTCTCAAGTTTATCTTCCAGCCTTTCTGTTGTATTTTTTACTTCTGCTATCATGTTTTATTTTCAGAGTTCTTTTTTGTTTTCTGAATGTTTCTTTTTGCAAGGAACCTGTTCCTAATGGTTGAAATATTATTTCTTAACTCTCTTAGGATATTAACAATTAGGTTGTTTGTTTTTCAAAATTTTATATTCCAAGTTATTTCTTCCTGTTTGTTTGTTTTGATCTATATTATCCATGTTAAAGTAGTCCCCAGCTGTCTGATGATCCTTGATTGTCTGTTCATGATTAAGAGTGAAAAACTAAAAATTTGGAAGATCTGAGTTTATGGAAGCTAAAATTTGTCAATTTTAGCTTCATGGTAGAGGGATCTGGAGCAAGACATTTTTAGGAAATCATTTTTAGGTCTTCTTTTTTGAGCTGGTAATTTCAGTATCTTGCATGGAAGGTGGAGGTATAGCTGCTGGTATTTTGGGAGCCAAGTGAGAGAAGAGGGGTGGATATGAGTAGTAATGGAACCTCTGCATTCCTTATTCAGTATGCATAAATTTACTTACTCCATGTGTTTTTAGTATGACAGCCCTATCCTCAAATGTGTGAGACGTCTCTCTATTCAAGCTCTCTGCTTTATCCTCTCCAGAGAACAAGATTCCAAACTTCTGCTGGGGTGGAAAGAGGGAAGTTGCCCAGTGGTGTTGAGTGGGAAAAGGGAGTGCAACTCCAACTGCTGCTCAAAGAACTTTTACAATGCCCCTTATTTTGGCCCTCATCATTCCCTCAACTTTTGCCCTCAATGAATTACCAGTCCTGCCAGTTCCAGAGGCTTCTGAGAATTCTGGGGCATGAATTGGGTTGTTTCTTAAGGTTCCCCACTGTTCTGGCTTTGGTTTCTCACCCTAAGTGTGATTTGGTTTAGGTTTAGTTCCTAAAAAAGCTGCCTCTCACCATCCAGGGTAATCATCCCCCTACCCATCTCTACCTCCTGGACTTATTATTTCAGAGCATTTACACCAGACCAGCTCTTTCCAACCAATAGGAAGCCACAGAAGGTAAAGGTGCTCCATGTATCTACCCCTTTATTTTAGCAGGCATCCTTGTTAACTAAGCCAAACCTCTCATTTCATGAAATCGTATACTTTTAGAACTTAAAAGAAGTCAAACTATCCTTGGCTCTCCTGGAAGATAGGGGCCAGGTATCACAAGAGTTGGGAAGCACGATCTGGAGAGACAGGAAACAGAAAACAACGCTGGCATGCACAAGAATGTGTGGAGTGTTGGAAAAGGTGAAGTAGAATAAAAAAGGAGAAATGCGTGTTTACGTCAAAATTTCTGAATCTTGCTATGCTTTAAGTTTGATAGTATGTAAAAAAATGCTTCTCATTATGTAAACCGTTCTCTCTGTCCCTTATACATTTCTTAAGAAATTATTTTCTTGTAAACAGTGCATTAACAAGCACGAAGGATAAAAGGTATGGATCATGAAGGAAATAGAAAAGAGATCAGAATCACTAGTTTTTATATCTTATAAAGAAGCACATAAGATTCCCCACTTCTCAAACTATTTCCTGTTAATCTACACTTTCAATTACAGTGATTAATAAATTATCTTTAGTGGATGAGGAAAAAGGAACATATCTCAGTATTTGTAGAACCCTACACATGTAGGGTCTAAATCAGAATCATACGTTTGGGGGAACCACAGATACCGTGTCTACTAATGATGTCTTCAGAGAAAACTAAGTTCCATCCTGGCACAACTTATGTTTCCTATCCACACATCACAAACACAATGAAGCACTTTTTTTTATAAACAAGTGTAACTTGACAAACATTTGAGCACTCAGAACTTTTTAAATGACTTTATTGTGAAGCCTTTCAAAAATATACATGAACTTATTTCAGAAAGTGGTCCTCACTTGCAGTAATGCCAGATCAACACTACTTGTAGCACGTGGCAAAGTGGTTTCTATTCCCATGGTCAAATTATAACATTGACTCTGAGATTAAACATTGTGAACTCAGTTTCCTAAATATACCAAGTACAGAGTAAAAAGTCACAAATTGTCCTAACAGTCTATTAGAAATGGAAGAAATTCAGAAAGCAATGAGGAGAACCTTCCCATTGTATGTGGCAGATGAGGGCAGAGAAGGGAGTAATTCACCCAGCACCAAAGAGAGCCATGACTAGAACTCAGGTTCCTGATTTCTCAGTCCAGGGTTCTTCCCACCCCACTGTGCCCCCCTAACCTTCCTGTTAACTGGAAGAGCTGGAAAATGTGTCAACAGAGCATAATGAAGGAAGATTGTGGACTTCAGGTCAGATAGACTTGACACCACTACACTTGACTGTGTGACCTTGCCTTAATTACTTAATCTCTCTGATTTTCAGTTTTCTTATTTGTAAAATAGGGTTAATATCTACCTGCCTTACAGGATCAAGGGCAATCCAAAAGATGAGGATTATACTGTTTAAAAAAGGAAAAGAAAGAAAAATCAAACAGCCACAACAAATAAGCAATTGGGTAGCTTGTTTCAACAGGGTGGGCTTGAGGATGGTGAGTGAGCATTAGTAGTGGAAGGATGGCAACTTCACGTGAGGCTGATGTAGGAGGAGCTATAGGTTGGGCTGTACATGGATTAACAGGTGTGGGCTTGGATTCTTTCATATAACACTCAGCCCAGAAGTCTTCCAAACACCCTGCTGAAAGCCAGAAATGCTCCTACAACTCCTCGTGCATCAGCCTCACATGAAGTCCCATTCTCAGGATCTCAACTTAGGGACTGAGATGATTCATGCTCTCACCTTATACATGTGGAACTTTTCCATCTTTACCTTCTGAGACCAAAGTCAAGTTCCTGGGACCTCCTTTATCTTTCCTTTCTCAAGATTATTTCCAGACAATCAATAGTATCTACTTCTTTGTGAAGATAACAGGAAGCTCATTCCTTCTAAATATAACATGAAATTCTAAGCAGTTAAGCTGAGAATAAAAAGGACCAAAGGCTCCCAGTCAAGATTTTGGAAAGCCCTTGTCTTGAGGAGCAGCCGTGTGGAGGATGGTTTGTATCGGGGAGGGCTGTGCAAATTGGAGGGAGGGAAACCATTAGGAAACAGACACAGTTAACCTCAACAAGTTTGGCAATTCTAAGGAGTTGAATTAGCAGAAGCCTCCTGAAATTTCTAGATTAGATCCTGGTACCCAAGCTTATTAGACCAGGAGCAGGGCAAGGTAGACTCCATAACAAAAGTAAACTCAAATCAGAGGGAAATAGAAACTAACAGGAGCTGCTTTATTGGAGATGGACCACAAGAGCTTTCTGCACTCAAATGATATGGGGAAAAAGAAATCCTAAAATATAATGTTGGAAAAGTTGGATAGCCCAGGCACAGCTAGCAGATTGGAAATAGTATTAGAAATCACAGTTTTTTATTTAGTCACCAGGTTGAAAAGATCCTTTTCTTTAGCATAGACCCAGCACAGGGGTGAGGTAGGGGCTAATTTCTGGTATGAGAGACCAGAGGCACAGAGCATGGAGCAAGAAGCAGGAGCTGATTGCTTTCTGATCACTAACTGCCAAATAATTAAAACATTTTCTTAAATTCATATTTTGCAACCCAGAACATATACCTGAAGCTTATTATTAGAACATGTTAGGGTATAGTTACAATGCTAACTGGCGACACAAACTAGTTACATGCTGTTTCCACCAGTCTATCTGCCACTTTTTAACTACACACATCAAGTATTTGCCCCCAGGCTTCAGGCCTCAACCTCTGTAAGAACAGTTGAGCTGTGTCCACTTGATGGAAAAACAAGTCTATTCCACTTTTTGTTTCAAAAAGTCAACCCATCCAATCAAATAAATTCCTTTACCCTTTAAAAAAAAAAAAAAAACACACACACATTTACTAGTTTTCCTCCAATTTTCAATGTGTTTGTTGAACTCTCTTGGAGTTACAGTCTTGGAGTATTTTTGAGACTCCTGTTATCAATTTAAAAAAAAAGAAAAGGAAGGAATGCTTTTTAAAAAAAACAATAAATCTTGTTCCTGTGTCCAAACCAGCCATGCATATTAACGTGTGTGACTGTTCTCAGGGTTTAAAATGTTTTAGCTGGGAAAAAAATATACTGTAGAAGACTTAAAGAAACAAGATGGCATAGCAATGAGAATTTTAAGAGTTTTCATTCTCCCTGAGAAACTACTTATATCGAGAACTTATTAGGAGTAGTTTATTTGCAGCAGGAAATACAGGTATGATATAAGAAAACTCTTGATCATCAGGGTCTTAGGCATTAGAAACACTTAGATGCTATGATCCTATACCTAGAAAACCCCATAGTCTCTTCCGAAAGGCTCTGGATCTGATAAACAACTTCAGCAAGGTTTCAGGATACAGAATCAATGTATCCAGGGTACAAAGTAACATTTTTATATACCAATAACATCCTACCTAAGAGACAACTCAAGAATGCAATCCCATTCACAACTGCCACAAAAAGAACAACATACAGCTAAACCAGGGAAGTGAACAATCTCTACAATGAGAATTACAAAATACTGCTGAAAGAAATCAGAGAAGACACAAACAAATGGAAATATATCACATGCTCATAGATAGGAAGAATTAATATTGTTAAAATGGCCATGCTGCCGAAAGCAATTTACAGATTCAATGCTATTCTTATCAAACAACCAATGGCATTTTTCACAGAATTAGAAACATCTATTCTAAAATTCAGATGGTATTCATGCAAGGCAGACGAGCCTCAAATTGGGGCTTATCCTGGGAGAGTCCTTGGCTTTGCTCAGGAAAGAATTCAAAAGTGAGTTGGTGGCTCACACCTGTAATCCCAGCACTTTGGGAGGCCGAGTCGGGAGAATCACGAGGTCAGGAGATCAAAACCATCCTGGCTATGGTGAAACCCAGTCTCTACTAAAAATACAAAAAATTAGCCGGGTGTGGTGGCGGGTGCCTGTAGTCCCAGCTACTTGGGAGGCTGAGGAAGCAGAATGGCGTGAACCCGGGAGGCGGAGCTGGCAGTGAGCTGAGATGGCACCACTGCGCTTCAGCCTGGGTGACAGAGCTAGACTCCGTCTCAAAAAAAAAAAAAAAAAAGTGAGTGGTTGGTGGAAGAAAACAACTTTACTGAGGTGGCAGTGTTATAGCTCTGTGACTGCTCCTGCAGAGCAGGGCTACCCCATATGCAGTGTGCTGAGAGCAGCAGCTCAAAGGCAGTTCTGCAGTCATATCTACTTTTAATTACATGCAAATTAAGGGGTGGATTATGCAGAAATTTCTAGAACGAGTGGTAACTTCTGGGTTGTCAGGTTGCTGCCATGAAAAGGGGCAGTAACTTGCAGGTGTTGCCATGGAAATTGTAAGCTGACACAACACACTGGTGGGCATGTCTTATGGAAAACTGCTTGTGCCCCATCCCTGGGGCATTTCTCAATTGAGCTAGTCCTCAATTTGGTCTGATGTCTGAGCCCAGAGTCCAGTCCTGCCTCCTACTTCAGAATCAGAAAGGAGGCCAAATAGCCAAAGTGATCCTAAGCAAAAAGAACAAGGCCAGAGGCATCACATTACCTGACTTCAAACTATACTACAAGGCTATCATAACCCAAACAGGATGGTACTGTGACAAAAACAGATACATAGACCAATGGAACAGGTAAGAGAACCCAGAAATAAAGCCACACAACTACAACCATCTGATATTTGACAAAATCAACATTAACAAACAATAGGAAAGGATTCTCTATTCAATAAATGGTGCTAGGATAGCTGGTTAGCCATATGCAGAAGATTGAAACTGGACTCCTGCATTTCACCATATACAAAAATCAACTCAAGATGGATTAAAGATTTAAATGTAAAACATAAAACTATAAAACCCTAGAAAAAAAAACTTGGAAATACTGTTCTGGACATTGTCCCTGGCAAAGACTTCATGATGAAGACTCCAAAAGCAATTACAACAAAAACAAAAACTTAATTTAGTTTAATTAAGTGGGTCCTAATTAAACTAAAAAGCTTCTGCACAGTAAAGGAAACTATCAACACAGAAAAGAGACAACCTACAGAATGGGAGAAAATATTTGCAAACCATGCATCTGACAAAGGTCTAATATTCAGAATCTAAAAGGAACTTAAATCAACAGGCAAAAACCAAACAACCCCATTTAAAAGTGGGAAAAGGACATTAATTAACAGACAGTTTTCAAAAGAAGATATACATGTAGCCAACAAGCATATGACAAAATGCTCAGTATCACTAATCATTAGGAAAATGCAAATCAAAACCACAGTGAAATACCGTCTCATACCAGTCATAATGGCTGCTATTAAAAAGCCAAAAAATAACAGATGCTGGCAAGGTTTCAGATAAAAGGGAACACTTATACACTGCTGGTAGGAGTGTAAATTAGCTCAGCTGCTGTGTAAAGCAGTCTGGAGAGTTCTCAAAGAACTTAAAACAGAACTACCATTCCACCCAGCAATCCTGTTATTGGTTATATACCCAAAGGAATACAAATTGTTCTACCATAAAGATACATGCACACATATGTTCATAACAGTACTATTCACAATTATCAAAGACATAGAATTAATCCAGATGCCCATGAATGATGGACTGGATAAAGAAAATGTAGTAAAGTTGCAAAGACAAAAAACATTTTTATATCTTCTTAAACCTATGTAAGGTACATTATTGTTCGCCCCCTCCTCCTCTTCTTCCTCCCTCTCCTCCACAGTGCTGTTTATTGAGCATACCATGTGCCAGGTACTGTGTTAAATAGTTTACATACATTGTCTTGGGAAGAAGGAAAAAAGGCTATCTTGCAAAAGTCTAAAAAGTTATTTTAAGAAGCGAAGGGGGAATCAAATGGAAAGAAGAGTGAATTGAGATATTCTGAGAATTTAAAGAACAAAAAAATTATGAGAGCAGCAAAACAGTGAACTAGTGTTTTGTTGTATTCTGGCAGGAAGAAGAGGTGTGATTTGAGCCCACGTTGCCCTCTACTATGATTTGGGTATAAGTGATCATAAGGAGAAGACTGGTGGGGAAAAGGAGGGTGCCAGGAAATAATCCATCCTAAAGAAAGACAGAATCCAGGCATGGATGTTTGATTCAGGATCATGGAACCATTGTCAAAAATGGGTAAGTAGAGTTTTGAGAAAACCAGAATATCTGTCACTCAGCCTATTGTCTGATTCATATTTGACCTGAAGATGGAGCCAGTTCTAAGAAAGAAGATCCATGGATCATGGTGATGTCATGCACAAGCTTTTTCCAGCCACGCTTGAAACAAATCTACTCCTGGGCTTTCCCATTATGTGAGCCAATAGACTGTTTTCTTCTCTCTCTCTCTCTCTCTCTCTCTCTCTCTGTCTCTCTCCTTCTCTCCTTCAACCCCCTTTTTATTCCTCAAGTTGGTTTTGCTCCTTAATTCAAACTTTCTATTCCATACCAAAAATAATTCCTAATTTATAAATTATAGAATGGAAAAGTGTTGGCCTTGCTGAGTCCAAAGGCACAATGGATATTTTCAGCCCACCCTCTTTCTCTCTCAGGTTTTGTTCTTGGCACAGATTTTCTTTTTCATGTTGATCTCCTTCTCTCCTATTATAGGAAGATTCTTCTGTGCAGCTGGGAAAAATGACCACAGATGGCTCCAGTGTATGTTGTCCACAGCATCTTTTCTGTTACCTCCAGCAAAAAATATCCTTGAGGAGGATGTAGATTGGGCTCATTTGGGTCACAAGTTCATCCCTAAAGCAATCACCATGGCCAGAGATTTTTGACTTTATTAAAAGGACCAAGTGTTTTTCTCTTCTGCTCCCTCCCCCAAATCCTAGGAGAATGGAGTTAACCCAAAATTAAATAAATAGAATGGGTGAAAGGTGGTATAATAGATATTCTTGGTTCCTCACCCTTACCTGGCCAAGGCATCCATCCCCCAGATGCTGTGAGTGTTGACTGTTAACAACCCACAGTCGCTCTCTCTGTGAGACTTGCCCTTGACCAAATAAGAACCCCTTCCCCTAATTCTATCTTTCTTTAAAACTTTATTGTGTGCATCATGAATTTTTAAATTCATTTTTATTTATTTAATATATTGCATTAATATCGTATTAACCTTGATTATTGGGTTTTTTACTTTCTCTCAAACTTTACCCTGTTCACTTCACCCTAGTCCTGGCCCTGGCTAAGAAGCTATACTCCAGTTCTCCATCACCCCTCTAGGGACAGACCTCAGCCAATGATTAACTGATGTAGGGGTACAAAAGGTCACCCCTTTGCCTCAAGGTAGGGATAACTCTGCAGTAGAATTTGTGTTCCAGATTTGCCCCAGGATCAGGCACTAAAGCTAGTCACCAGCTAAGACCACATTCTTGCTTTTATCCCTACCCTGTCCTGCCTTCCTCACTCTCTTTTCTTGAGAGTGTTCCACACACATATCACTTGGATAAGATTACCTGCCTTAGGTTCTGCTTCTAGGGAAGCCTACCTAAGAAAGCTAACACCAGGAAAGGTCCTAGGAAGCAGACAGTAAGTGTAGGATTTTGTCATTGGATTACTCACCAGCTGCATAACAATAGGACCAGCTGCTGATACTGCCTGGATGCTGTGTGCCATGAACAAAAAAAGTATTTCTGTGGCAGCAGAAAAGGACTAAGACACTGTGAAAGTGGATTTTTAAGGCTTTTACCGGTAGTGAGCTATAACGGGATACAGGTGCCAGGGGATGCACTAACTGGTACAATATCCTAGGTTAGTGGTTCCAGTAATCTGCACATTAAAGTCACCTAGGAAACTTAAAAATTCCTAGGCCCAGATCACACCTAAGACTAATTACATTACAATCTCTGGGGGTAGGACACTGGCACTGGTATTTTTAGACACTCCCATGTTATTCCTATGTGCAGACAAGTTTAGAAACTACTCCCTCAGGCAGTTGGGGCTTGTAGGGTAATAGTGCCTGCAAGAAAGGATTGTGGAATGGATAGCTGTTGTTAATTATTATTGATTCATGGCAGAAAGAAAAATCTCAGGCTCAGATGTATTAATCAACAACTTTAAGGCCAGGTGCAGTGCCTCAACCGGTAATTCCAGCACTTTGGGAGGCCGAGTTGGGTGAATCATTTGAGGTCAGGAGGTCAAGACCAGCTTGGCCAACATTGTGAGACCCCATCTCTACTAAAAATACAAAAAATTAGCCAGGCGAGGTGGCAGGTACCTGTAATCCCAGCTATTCAGGAGGCTGAGGTAGGAGAATTGCTTGAACTTGGGAAGTGGAGGTTGCACTGAGCTGAGATCGCGCCACTACATTCCAGCCTGGGTGACAGAGTGAGTCTCAAAAAAAGGAAAAAAAAGAAAAAGAAAAAAAGTTTAAGCAAAGTGTAAGAGTCAAAGTATCTCCTTGAAAGCATTTAAAGACACTCATTTCCTGCAGTAGGAGAGCTGCACAACTGAAGATCAGGTTGAGGATTTTCATAAGAATTTTCAGTTGCCTAAACCTCTTGGTCTGCAGAAGTGACCAACTCTCCCTTGTTATAAGATAGGGGCCTTCTATTTATTGAAGGCTATTAAAAGGTATCAAAGGAGGCAGTGCTTTGCAAATAAAGTTGCCAGATAAAATGTGAGATGCCCGGTTAAATTTTAATTTCAGATAAACAATGAATAATTATTAAATTTTCACGAATTATTACAGTATCATAATCTCCTGTATCCTGTGTTTTTATTTGCTAAGTCTGGCAACCCTATTTATAAGGTAATACTTACCCTACTCAGGATCTGCCCTAACCTTTCATCCGGCCTCCAGACACATTTTTAAGGGTGGAGGGTGGGAAGAGGGTGAGAATCGAAAAACTATTTATCAGGTTATATGCGCATTACCTAAGTGATGAAATAATCTGTACACCAAATCCCCAAGACATGCAATTTACTCATATAACAAACCTGCACATGTACCCCCTAAACCTAAAATAAAACCCAAAGTGCTGGAATTACAAGTGTGAGCCACCGCACCTAGCCTTAAAGTTGTTGATTAATAGATCTGAGCCTGAAATTTTTCTTTCTGCCATGAATCAATAATAATTAACAACAGCTATCCATTCCACAATCCTTTCTTGCAGTTAGAAAGGGAAAAAAAATCATCAAAACCTGATTGAGGAAGTATGAGGCTTGCTAAGGGAAGAGAGAGAAAATACACCAAAGGAGCTGTAGGACCTGGTAAGAGGGGAATAAGGATTGTTGAAAATCTGGTAATATCTGTTATCTCTAGGCAGGAATGACAGTATAAAATTCTATGTCAGAAGTGGGCTTTACAGTATCAATGGGATAAGTGTATTCATTTGTTTTGGACTGCTGTAATAGAATACTTGAGTCTGGGAAATTCATAAAAATTAGAGATTTATCTCCTCCAGTTCTGGAGGCTGGGAAGTCCCAGGCTGAGGGGCCCTTATCTGGCAAGGGCCTTCTTGCTGTGTCATCCCATGGTGGAAGGTGGAAGAGTAAGAGCACACACGAGCACACAGGCACAAAAATGCATGAGACGAGAGAGAGAAGGGGGCAAAGCTGCTTTTATGATGAACTCACTCTCACAATAATGAACCCACTCCTGAAATAACAACATAATCAATTTATGAGGGCAGAGCCCTTATAACTTAATCACATCTTAAAGTTCAGGTCCCACCTCTCAGCACTGTTGCATTGATAATTAAGTTTCTAACACAGAAACTTTGGAGGACATATTCAAACCATATCACCTGTTTATTAGTTATTATTATATTTATTATAATTGCAGATACATTTCTGCTTAAATCTATCATTTTGTTTTGCGTTTTTTATTTGTCTCACCTGTTCCATGTGTGTTTTCTCTTTTTTTCTTGCCTTTTTTTAGATTGTTTTAAAACATATTAGTTTTTTTCCTCCACTAGGTATGAAATTAAACATTCTCTTTCCATTGTTTGCAAAGTTTCTATAGAAATTACAACATGCAAGCTTAACTTATGGAAGTCTACAATTAATCATTATCTCTTATTGAACAAGGTCCACAGAACATTTTAATATCATTTAAACTCCTTCCAACTTACATATTATTTTTTCATGTATTTAAATTATATATTTTCTTCTTCTAACAATAAAAACATCATTATTCCTTGATTTGATTCATTTCCCTTAGATTTGCCCACATATTTACTCTTCACTGCACTTTATTTCTTTTTACATTGTAGCCTTTCTCTGTAGGATTATTTTCTGCCTATATAGGAAGTATACACATTAGAAATTCTTTTAGTGAGGGTCTGCTGTTGGAAAAATCTCTTAGTTTGTATTTACCCTATTCATGACAGGTGTAAAATTCTATGTTGGCAATTATTTTCTCAGTGCATTGAAGGTATTATTTCACTTTTTTTTTTTTTTTTTTTTTTTTTTAGCATTCCTCGTTATGTTGAGAAACCAACTGACAAGTTGTTACTTCTTTGAAAGCTATCTTTTTTTTTTTTGAGACGGAGTCTCGCTCTGTCACTCAGGCTGGAATGCAGTGGTGCAATCTTGGCTCACTGCAGTGTCTGCCTCCCGGCTTCAAGCAACTCTCCTGCCTCGGCCTCTCAAGTAGCTGGGACTACTGGCGCTCGCTGCCACGCCTGGCTAATTTCTGTGTTTTTAATAAAGATGGGGTTTCACCATGTTGGCCAGGATGGTCTTGATCTCCTAACTTCATGATCTGCCCACCTCAGCCTACCAACGTGTTGGGATTACAGGCATGAGCCACCGTGCCCAGCCTCTGGCTTCTTTTAAAATCTTCTCTTTGTCTTGGAAATTCTAAAGTTTCATTATAATGTGTCTAGATATGGATTTCTTTTTATTTATGTTGTTTGGGTTTTATTAAGCTTCTTGAGTCAGTGTTTTAGTGTCTCTTCTTCATTTCCGTTAATGTCAGCCATTATCTCTTCCTCCATTGTTTCTCTTTCCTTTCCTACTGCAACTCTAATTAAGTGATTTGTACCTTCCCATGCTAGCCTTCTTGTCTCAGCTTTTCATCTGTCTTCCTAAGCTCCTTTCCCTGGACACTTTTTCTGTCCTATCTTATAATTCACTATCTTTACCCATGTCTAATTTGCTCTTAAATATTTCCATTGAGTTTTCCATTTTAGTTATAAATTTTTCATTTGTATAAGCTCTATTAGTTTTTTTCAAATATTTTTAGTTTCCTGGCCCTTGTAGATGTGTTTAGTTCACTTAATCTGTAACAAAATACCACAAATAGGTATTTCTCATAAACAATAGGAATTTATTTTTCACAATTCTGGAGCCTGGGAAATCCAAGATCAAGGTCCAGCCGATTCAGTGTCTCATGAGGGTCTGCTTCCTGATCATACGTAGCCATCTTCTCACTGTGTCCCCACATGGCAGAAGGGGCAAAGGAACTCTTTGGGGTCTCTTTTATAAGGGCACTAACTCCATTCATGAGGGTTCTGCCTTCACAACGTAATCACCTCACAAAGGCCCCAACTCTAAATACCTCTCAATACATTGGATATTAAATTTCAACATACGAATTTGGGGGTAGGGGAAAGTACAAACATTTAGTCTGTAGCAAGATGTTTTTGAACATGTATTTTATTTTGTAACTATGCAACTAAGCATAGCTTTTAAGTAGACTGTCAGATAATGACAATATACAAAAGTTTTGCATATTCGTTTCTGTATACTTTGTTTCCCTTTTGTACATGGTTATTTTTTACATTGTGCTACTCATTGTCTTTGAGTTTATAGAAATATTTATGACCTAGAGTAAAAATGCCTTCCTCTAGAGAGGATTTTTACTGAGAATACTCATTAATCAAGTTCATAGCCAAAGGTTCCTGGGATGACCCAAGGGACTTGAACTCAAGCTGCAAATTCACTTGAGATGGATTGTTTCTGGTTCTCCTTTTCCCTCAAAATCTTCAACTATATATTTTGAAGGAGTTATTGGTTGGAATCTATTTATATCTCTTAGGATTTAAGTAATCCGGACAAGTCATGTATTCTTATTCATTAGCCTACTTACCTCTCAAAGGGTAAAGTTTCTCAGCAATTTTTGATAGTATATATAGTTATCTGAGGCCATAAAACCCTTGCTATCTTTGGCTTTCAGAGAAACTCCCTAAAAGTTTCAATACACTTCTTCATACACACAGGGAAATATCTTCAGGACTCCTGGGGGAAAAAAGCCTATGGTAGGGTAGTATCTTTATTTGAAACTGAAAAGTAAATTTCTCTCTTCAGTATATAGAAATGCTACACTTGCCAGACCACTGACTATTCTAGTTTCCTAGGGTTGCCATAGCAAATTTCCATTAAATTTTCAGCTTAAAACAAAAGAAATTTAATTTCTCACAGTTCTAGAGGCCAGAGTCTGAAATCAAGTTGTCACTAGGGCTAACCCCAAAGGCTCTAGGAGAGACTCTTTCCTTGCCTTGTTCCACTTCTGGTGGCTGCAGGCTTTCCTTGGCTTGTAGCTGTATCACTGCAATCTCCCTCCATCTTCACATGGTCTTTTCCTCAGTGTCTGTGTCTTCTTCTCTTCTGTTACTTATAAGGACACTTACGTTAGATTTAAGGCCCACCCAGAAAATTCAGAATGATCTTATTTCCTAATTATCTCACTCATCTCTTAGTTTAATTATATCTATAAAGACCCTTTTGCCAGACAAAGTCATATTTACAAGTTCTAGGGGTTAGGACTTAGACACATCTTTTTGGAGGCTGCTAGTCAAACCACTACACTTACCATCTTTCTTCTCCAGTGATTAGCCTCCTTTAAAAAAAAAAAAGAAAGAAAAAAAGAAAACCTTGTCTTGAGGAAGAGGAACATCTATTGAATTTGAGCTATTTCCAATAGAAACCAATACCCATAACTAGTATATGTGGGTGAACACAAAATCGTGAGATCTTTGAAAAGTTATCAAATCAGTTCCTATTCACATTGGTGTTTTTTGTGGTTGTTTGTTTTGTCTAACA
The DNA here is from genome assembly GCF_043159975.1 of Macaca nemestrina. Lineage (NCBI taxonomy): Eukaryota > Metazoa > Chordata > Mammalia > Primates > Cercopithecidae > Macaca > Macaca nemestrina. The sequence goes on along the minus strand of NC_092126.1, from coordinate 161,688,485 downwards.
GCAATGTGCTAATTTTGTAGATTATTTTTATGGTTCCAATAAAAGAGAGGTTGTATTTTATTCATTTTATCCTTCTGTTTCATGTTAAAAACACAAAAAGAGTTAAAGCAGTTTCTAAAAATGCACTTTTAAAATATTCTTCAAAATAGTTTACTATAGGTGATGAAACTAGAATAAAAGGAAAATCAAGGCAGGCAAAATAAATTTTAAATCAAAAGTAAAAATAATTCACAAAATGCATGCAAATGTGAATTAATTTGGGTGCCAGAAGAAGGTTACAATTTGAATCTGTGCTTCATAGCTGGTAAGGCAAAGTTAAGAACACAATCAGGTAAAATATTTATAAACCAACTGCTCTGGGGAAGCAAAATCTGGTTTTGTTACTGAGATATGAAAAAAATTTCCCAAGGTTTTAAAAGGGGATGATCATGAAGTGTATCAGATAATGTCTTTAATAACAGCCCAATAGTAGATACAATTATAAATTCCATGACTTCACTAGAGAACAATGACAAAAACTGAAGCAATTTTACATAGGCAAAAACAATGACCCAAGATAAGCACTCTGATAATCAAACCAGAGCTAAGAGTAAAATACAAACCATCTGAAGAATAAATGGCTTGTATGTCTTCTATGCAATGTTCTGTGACTGTTATCTCTCAAAATTAAATTTTCAATAAGAATTGGCTGATGAACATCACTGGCCATCAGAGAAATGCAAATCAAAACCACAATGAGATACCATCTCACACCAGTTAGAATGGCGATCATTAAAAAGTCAGGAAACAACAGGTGCTGGAGAGGATGTGGAGAAATACGAACACTTTTACACTGTTGGTGGGATTGTAAACTAGTTCAACCATTATGGAAAACAGTATGGCGATTCCTCAAGGATCTAGAACTAGAAGTACCATATGACCCAGCCATCCCATTACTGGGGATATACCCAAAGGATTATAAATCATGCTGCTATAAAGACACATGCACACGTATGTTTATTGCGGCACTATTCACAATAGCAAAGACTTGGAATCAACCCAAATATCCATCAGTGACAGACTGGATTAAGAAAATGTGGCACATATATACCATGGAATACTATGCAGCCATCAAAAAGGATGAGTTTGTGTCCTTTGTAGGGACATGGATGCAGCTGGAAACCATCATTCTTAGCAAACTATCACAAGAACAGAAAACCAAACACCGCATGTTCTCACTCATAGGTGGGAACTGAACAATGAGATCACTTGGACTCGGGAAGGCGAACATCACACACCGGGGCCTATCATTGGGAGGGGGGAGGGGGGAAGGATTGCATTGGGAGTTATACCTGATGTAAATGACGAGTTGATGGGTGCTGACAAGTTGATGGATGCAGCACACCAACATGGCACAAGTATACATATGTAACAAACCTGCACGTTATGCACATGTACCCTAGAACTTAAAGTATAATAATAATAATAAAAAATTAAAAAAATTAAAAATTAAAAATCTTTAAGTAACTAGAAAAAAAAAAAAAAGAATTGGCTGATGAAAAACTCGGCCGGGTGTGGTGGCTCAAGCCTGTAATCCCAGCACTTTGGGAGGCTGAGGCGGGTGGATCACGAGGTCAGGAGATCGAGACCATCCCTGGCTAACATGGTGAAACCCCATCTCTACTAAAAATACAAAATCTAGCCGGGCGTGGTGGCAGGCGCCTGTAGTCCCAGCTACTCGGAGGCTGAGGCAGGAGAATGGCGTGAACCCGGGAGGCGGAGCTTGCAGTGAGCCGAGATCACGCCACTGCACCCCAGCCTGGGCGACACAGCGAGACTCCGTCTCAAAAAAAAAAAAAAAAGAAAAACTCAAAGTCCTATTTTCTTACAAGAACCTGGAATGTATTTCGATGTTCAACCAAACAAAGGAGGTAACGTTGCCATCTTTCTAAAAAGATGAGAACTCTGATCAAAACCCCAACTTTAATGTGAGGATATTCCACTTCCAAATGGACACAGGACAATGAAATGCTTATGGCAGATAAGTGTATTTTTAAGTATTTCATACCATAAGTAATGCATATAATTTTTTTTAAAGCTGAAACATTATAGAGAAATGAAAAGTCCCCTTTGACTACCATCTTCATTCCTTGTCCTCTTTCCCTCTCCAAGTGTGATCACAGTTAGCAATTTGGTACATTCTTTCATTACTTCTTTGCATTTGCATATGTATGTATAGAAAATATATAGTATAAAGTATTATTTTGTGCAAATTGCTCTTTATATAAAAATTTCGGTATTTCTATTAGTCACTTTTTCCCCACTCAACAGTGTACATTGGATTTCACATCATGCCATTACCTATAAATCCACTTCATTCTATTTCCTTCTTTCACAGGTGAACATGTAGGTTGTTTACTAATCCAAATATTGTTAATGACTATCTTTGCATCTGCCTCATTGGCACAGGAGCATTTCTTGACTACTAGTTTTTGAGAAGTGGAATTGTTAGATGGAACTTATACTTTTTTAACAGGTACTGCCAAATTACTCCCTAAAGTGATTGCACCAATGTACACTTCTTCAAGTAGTGTATGACTGTACCTGTCTCCTTAGGCCCTCAGTAACACTGAACATTATCAATCTTTTAACAATTTTTAATCCAAAAAAATGAAAATGGTATCTCATTGCTTGAATTTGCAATTCCCTGAGTATTACTAAAGAAGCACTTTCTTTCCATCTTGAGTGATCACTAATGTTACCTCTCCCACCTAGTTTTCAAATAAATTTATTTTTATTTTATTATTTTATTTTTAAATTTGAGACAAGGTCATGCTCTGTCACCCAGGCTGGAGTGCAGTGGCACAATCATAGCTCACTGCAGCCTTGAATTCCTAAGCTCAAGGGATCTTCCTGCCTTAGCCTGCCTTATAGCTAATTTCAACACACCATTATGCCTGGCTACTTTTTAAAATTTTTTTATAGAGATGGAGTCCTGCTATGTTTCTCAGACTAGTCTCAAACTCTTGGCCTCAAGTGATCCTCCTGCTTTGGCCTCCCAAAGTGCTGGAATTACAGGTGTGCTGCCAATATGCCTGGCTCTTCAACCATTTTTTTAGTAAGTTATTTGTCTCTTACTTACTGACTTGTAAGAATTGTTTTATTAAGAATTATTGCCGGGCGTGGTGGCTCACGCCTGTAATCCCAGCACTTTGGGAGGCCGAGGTGGGCGGATCACAAGGTCAGGAGATCGAGACCATGGTGAAACCCCGTCTCTACTAAAAATAGAAAAAATTAGCCGGGCGCAGGGGCGGGCGCCTGTAGTCCCAGCTACTCGGGAGGCTGAGGCAGGAGAATGGCGTGAACCCGGGAGGCGGAGCTTGCAGTGAGCCGAGATTGCGCCACTGCACTCCAGCCTGGGCGACAGAGCGAGACTCCGTCTCAAAAAAAAAAAAAAAAAAAAGAATTATTTTATACATATATAGATATGTATATAATACAAGTCATTTGCCTATTATACACATTGTAATCATTTACTTCCAATATGTTGTGTCTTTTGTTTATGGCGCAATGTAAAATACCAACATTTTTCATTTTGGTGTAGTCTAATTCACTGACCTTTTCCTTTACTTCATTTTAGTATCTTATATTGAAAACATAAGATTCTCTACCAAATGCAAATTTATTATGCAGAAATCAGAAGCCACTTGTGACTTCCTTTGCCTATAAATCCCTTACTGATTCTCTCTTCCCACCTGATCTTTACTATCCACCCTACACCATTTAGCACATCTTCTATGAGAGGCAGTCCTTGGGCCTTCATAGGGTAGAATGGTTGCCATTCATTAATTTATTTATTCAATTAATACTCAGTAGTTATCATATGCCAGGCACAGTGCTAGGCCTTGGTTATACAGCTGTGAATAAAGCAGGCAAGATTTTTGCCCGCATGGAGCTCACAGTCTAATGAAAACAACATCCATTTAACAAATAATTAAAAATGTATACTCATCACATACTGTCACAAGTATGAAGAAAGAAAAGGACAGGGTGCTGTGAGAGAGAGTGGGTGTTGGATCTTCCACGGTGCTGAGCTGACCTCCATGACGGCTCTCATCATACTGTATTCTAATTTTCTGATCCCTATGGCTTTTATACTATGGCCCCCACCATTGTTTGTCTGACAGCAGTTTCCCCAGAGCCATCTTCCCTGACAGGGCCAGACTCCAGGTTTGACTATGCCTGCCTCTGTCTTGCTGCTCTGCTGACTTAGCACAGCATGAGTCACTCTTGCTCTGAGAAACAAAGTTCTGAGAAAACTGAGCCAACAAACAGGTGACAGAAAAATAAAACTCCTAGCGTAAGGGATTTGGAGCACGTAGGGGTGGAAAAATCACTCCGGAGTTGTCAGATGAACCTGATCCAGATAAATACTCTGGGCTTGGATGAACAATCAGATAGCAAACTAAATAAAAGTGCATTTTGAGTACTGTTTGAAACAGTGATGTGTAAACACCTTCTATACCTTGGGAAAGGCCCTCATGGTAACAATGGAGATCTTGTCACAGAACAAAACTATAATATTTGGACTACGAAAAAAAAACAGAAGATAGAACATGGATCCAATGAATCCACATTTCCCTGTCACTGTCATCTGGAAAATCAGCCATTATACCCTCAGGGTTTCAAGATCTTAGAAGAAATCATGAAAAGGCAGGAACGGGCCTCCCACTGTCTTCCTCGCACTTGAGGCCTGGCATCTACAGCCAACCCTCTGATCCCCCAGCTGTATAATGTTAGGCAGGTGGTTTACATCACTGTCTCTGCCTCAGTTTTCTCATGTGTAAAATGTGAATAAATAATGGGCCTCCTAGAGTCTTTTTAAGTGCTTAATACATGATGGGCATTATACTTTTATAGTACATAATTTTTTCAGCACTGAGCCTGTCAGTATGTTCTGCAAACTGCCACCTCGGACTTGGAGGCAATCCAAGACAGCCAAGCCCAGCTAAGGCCTCCAGGCATGGAAAGGAAATAAGTTCTTCCATTTTCCTGGCCCAAGTTTCTTGCTGGACTTATTGACCTTCCACCTTCCTAGGTAGAGAGTAATTTGGATATTCTTTATTTAAATAAATAAATAAGTACTAAGTAATGCTTATAAGCATTTTCTTAGACAAGTTCAGCAAAAAGGAAAACTCACGCTGGCCAAAAAGGCTTCACTACCAACGGCTCAACACACAAGTTTGAGTGGCATTAGCTTTCCCTAGCAGGCCAGCAATCTGGCACCAGGCCCCACACTCAAATCTGGAGCTCTCCTTCCTGACCAGAGCTCTATCCCATGCTCTGAAGGTCTGAGCCAGCTCACATGTTTTGCCTCTCCCAATCAAGCTACAGAAATTCTCTCTTCTATTCTGTTATCTGCTTCACCTCCCCAGCCACAATATGCCAAATCATGAACTGTCCGATGATGGGTGGTGCCTGCCTGTAGGGCCACTACCTCTGGCTGTCTCCCTGAGTGTTTACTGCTAATCTGAGCTCTGCAGGGCAACTCTGTTCACGGTGATCTGGCCCCTGGGGTGAAAGGGGTCTCACTCTGATTTGCACTCAGTCCCAAACCAGGTTGTAACAAGGAATAAACAGGGATTCTCAGGGAAAAAGAGAGACATTCTTCAGGCTTTTCTACCCCAAAGGATAGACTTCATCCTAGAAAAGGCTAGAACATGTGATGGACTCAATCAGTAGATCACCTAAAATCCAAGGAGATTTGCTTTGTACCACAAAGAAAAATGAGGGTAGAATTTTTCTTCTCAAACATGCCTAAGCCACTATTTGGAAAGGAAGTTTGATATTTACAACTATGGTTTTCTCAATAATCAGTTAGCAACAATTTTAAAAATCAAGAATTGAGACAGAAAAAACACTCAGAAATGAGCTTGGGACATCATAGTTGAAATCAATACTGTGACAGTAAAAGAGTCAATCCTGGGTTCACAGCTGTGGGATAATTCAGAAAAAAAAAATGTTTTTTCTATTTTTCTATTTCCTGAATGCTAAATGCTAGGTTCTCTGTCTAATCCCAGGCCACTTTATCCTAATAAATAAGGAAGTCGTGCTTATTAACAGGAGCTTAATAAGATTGAAGCCCCTTTAAATATCCTGAAGACATTGGCAGCTCTCCTCTCCAGCAGCAAACTGCGGTGGGCATATTAAGGTCATTTCCTGTCCTGTCCTTGACCACTGGCTGCAGCCTGTGGACATGGCTGACCAGGGCACAGGGCCACATGACTCATCTTTCTTCTAACACGTGGATATGAGGGCAACATCGTTTCACAGAAAAGCAAATACAATTTTGTTTTATTTTGTCTAATACGGTTCTGGCACAACACAAGCTGTCCCTATACTAAGGCTGGAGAATTTGATTTCCTCTCTGGCCTGTGGAAATGGGCTCAGCATATAGCCCTATTTAATCACAGAATGCTAACACTAATCTGACTAAGATGGCTGACTTGAGGTGCTCCCTAGGCTGCAGCAGACAGTGCTAATCCTTCTAGCTGAACCTGGGCCCAACTTCAGAGAACAGAGCTGTTGGCTGTTTAATCACTCATGTAGGCATGACTGATTGAAACCATCATATACTTCCTCAGTTCAAAGACGCATATGATTATTTTCACTGGGAGGATAAACACAATACTATTTTGACAGTTGGCTCCAGAATCCCACTGAGGGGAGAGAACAGTGAGTTCTAGCAACAGTAATGTACATTCATTCTGATACTCCTTTCAGTGCCATTTTCAACCCCCCACTCCATTATCTCTAAATGCTTAGTAAAAGTCTAATATCCTTGTATCCTGAGGCCTTGGGGAATGAAGGCAAAGATGGTGTGGGAGAGGAGAGCCACTGCAGATGCGGGAAGAAATGGTAGAAGCCAAGAAATGGCAAAGAAACAGGTGGTAGTGTGGGCAAACTCAGAAATGCAGGCACAGGAGAAATCTTGCCGACAGGGGCAGGGAATGGGGAAACACCCAGAAGGGGTAGACTGCCTTGGTGCTGATATATGAAAAGCGGCTTTCCAAGTGGTAGACATTTTAATTCAATGAATATTTGCTCAAGACATCTGCAATGATAACTCATGTATAATCTAATACTCTGACGTTTTGCAAAATATAATCTCAGAAGCACTTTCTATGTGAATAATATCATCGTAAATATCATTTTCAGTGGTGTCATAATAGCCTTTTGAGCAGATTTGCCATGGTTTATTTAATGTTTCCCTTTTGGACTTTCAAATAAATTCAAATGTTTAGCTATTAAGGATAATGACGTTATCCTTAATGTCTAAAGATGTTATGAACATCTTTAGACAGAAAGCTTTTACCACAGTTAGGATAATTTCCTCATGGCGAATTCCCAGCAATGAAGTTCACTGGGTTAGATAGCATGAAATTTTTGAACTTTTGATAAATAGTGATAAAGTGGTTTTCACTTCCATCAATACTGATGTGGATCCTAGTTTCTCTGCACCTGGGAATCTCAGTTTCTCTGCACAAGAAAAACTATTAAATACCACTTATTCTCTGGAGGGAGATGTTCTTAAGGTTGACATGTATTTTTAGAGGCTACATTCTTAAAGGTAAAATTACTAAGTCAAAAAGTATGTATATTTGAACTTTTGGAATCAATATCTTCAAAATGGCCATACTGCCCAAGGTAATTTATAGATTCAATGCCATCCCCATCAAGCTACTAATGAGTTTCTTCACAGAATTGGAAAAAACTGCTTTAAAGTTCATATGGAACCAAAAAAGAGCCCGCATTGCCAAAACAATCCTAAGCCAAAAGAACAAAGCTGGAGGCATCACGCTACCTAACTTCAAACTATACTACAAGGCTACAGTAACCAAAACAGCATGGTACTGGTACCAAAACAGAGATATAGACCAATGGAACAGAACAGAGTCCTCAGAAATAATACCACACATCTACAACATCTGATCTTTGACAAAACTGACAAAAGCAAGAAATGGGGAAAGGATTCCCTATTTAATAAATGGTGCTGGGAAAACTGGCTAACCATATGTAGAAAGCTGAAACTGGATCCCTTCCTTATACCTTATACAAAAATTAATTCAAGATGGATTAAAGGCTTAAATGTTAGACCTAAAACCATAAAAACCCTAGAAGAAAACCTAGGCAATATCATTCAGGACATAGGCATGAGCAAGGATTTCATGACTAAAACACCAAAAGCAATGGCAACAAAAGCCAAAGTTGACAAATGGGATCTAACTAAAGAGCTTCTGCACAGCAAAAGAAACTACCATCCATCAGAGTGAACAGGCAACCTACAGAATGGGAGAAAATTTCTGCAATCTACTCTTCTGACAAAGGGCTAATATCCATAATCTACAAAGAACTCAAACAAATTTACAAGAAAAAAACAACCCCATCAAAAAGTGGGCGAAGGATATGAACAGACACTTCTCAAAAGAAGACATTTACACAGCCTACAGACACATGAAAGAATGCTCATCATCACTGGCCATCAGAGAAATGCAAATCAAAACCTCAATGAGATACCATCTCACACCAGTTAGAATGGCAATCATTAAAAAGTCAGGAAACAACATATGGATGTGGAGAAATAGGAATACTTTTACACTGTTGGTGGGATTGTAAACTAGTTCAACCATTGTAGAAGCCAGTGTGGCGATTCCTCAAGGATCTAGAACTAGAAATACCGTTTGACTCAGCTATGCCATTACTGGATATACCCAAAGGATTATAAATTATGCTGCTATAAAGACACATGCACATGTATGTTTATTGCAGCACTATTCACAATAGCAAAGATCTGGAACCAACCCAAATGTCCATCAATGATAGACTGGATTAAGAAAATGTGGCACATATGCACCATGTAATACTATGCAGCCATAAAAAAGGATGAGTTCATGTCCTTTGTAGGGACGTGGGTGAAGCTGGAAACCATCATTCTCAGCAAACTATTGCAAGGACCAAAAACCAAACACAACATGTTCTCACTTATAGGTGGGAACTGAACAATGAGAATACTTGGACACAGGAAGGGGAACATCACATACTGGGGCCTGTTGTGGGGTAGGGGGAGGGGGGAGGGATAGCATTAGGAGATATACCTAATGTAAATGACGAGTTAATGGGTGCAGCACACCAACATGACACATGTATACATATGTAACAAACCTGCACTTTGTACACATGTACCCTAGCAATCAAAATATAATAATAAGAAAAAAAGATAATGTCAAATTACCATCTAAATAGGCTATATCATTTAAACTTCTATCAACCATCTATGAAAATACTCATTCCTCCACACTATCTCCAACCATGGGTTGTATCAAACTTAAAATAACATTTTTTAGTCAATCTGATATCAAAAATATCTCATTATTTTAATATGCATTTCCACAATGGCTAGAGAGGCTAAATGTCTTTTCATATTATTAGCTACCTGTGTTTTTTTCATCAGTGAATTGCTTGTTCATATACCTTGCTCATTATTCTTAGTTTGTTCCTATTTTACTTATTAATTTATAGAAGTGGTCTATTACTGGCCGGGCATGGTGGCTCACGCCCGTAATCCTAGCACTTTGGGAGGTCAAGGCGGGTGGACCACCTGAGGTCAGGAGTTCAAGACCAGCCTGGCCAACATGGTGAAATCCCGCCTCTACTAAAAATACAAACAAAAAGTAGCCAGGCATGGTGGCAGGCACCTGTAATCCCAGCTACTCGGTAGGCTTGAACCCAGGAGGCAGAGGTTGTGGTGAGCCGAGATTGCGACACTGCACTCCAGCCTGGGCGCCAAGAGCGAAACTCCATCTCAAAAAAAAAAATAATAATAATTTTTTAAATATATATATATATATATAGCCTATTATGTACATTGCAAATATTTCCCACCTTTTCTTTGTTTATTCCAGTCCTTTTATTGTACAGAAAATTTTAATTTGTATATATTTAGATCCATCTGTTTTTCCCATTTTACACCTGCTTTTAATCTAGTTTAGGAAGGTTTTAACTATCCCATGGTTATAAAAATATTCTCCAATGTTTTGTTCTAATAGTCTTGTTTTTTATTCTTATTTAATTTATATGGAATTTAGCTTTGCATATGTTGTGAGGTATGATTTTGTCCCAAAATTTTAGCAATTGTTCATTTATCACGAAATAATTATAGTCTTCTTGGATCCAGTTTTCTACTCTCTAGTCATTAACTTCATAATAGGTTTTGTTCTGGTGAAGCAAGCTACTTTTATTTTTCTTGTTTCAAAATTTTATTGGTTATTCTTGTGCATTTATTGTTCCAGATGAACTTTAGAATCATTTTGAAGGGAATTAGTTTTCAAAGTTAGTAATTTTCATTGAGATTACACTGAATTTACCTATTAATCTGTGAACAAATTATGCTTTTGTAATATTATAATACTAAATCTTTCTATGAAGAAAATCACATTACTCTCCATTTATTTATTTATTGGACTACTTTTCTGTTTCTATTTCTACTGATATCACCTTATCTTGATTAAATTTTTAATAATAGCTTTATTAGGATACAATTCACATACCATGAAGTTCACTTTTTAAAAATGTATAATTCGATGGTATTTAATATATTCACAGGGATGTGCATTGATCACTAGTGTCTAGTTCCAGAAGATTTTAATCACTGCAAAGGGAAACCACATATCTGTTAGCAGATATTCCCCATTTCCTCCTTGCCCTAGCCTCTGACAACTACTAATCTATTTCCTGTCTCTATGAATTTGCCTATCCTGAAGATTTCATATAAATGAAATCATACTGCCATGCATGATTCATACATGTGACCATTTATGTCTTCTTTCACTTAACATAATTACTTCAATGTTCATCTATGCTGTAGAATATTACTAAAACTTATTTTTATGGCAAAATAGTATTTCATATTATGACTGTCACATTTTGTTTATCCATTCTTCAGTTGATGGACATTGGGTTGTTTCTGTTTTTGGGTTATTATGAATAATGCTGCTGTGAATATTTGCGTGCAAGTTTTCCTTAACCATATGTTTTTAATTCTGTTGTGTATATATGTAGGACATAGATATACATACTTAAATCTATTCCTATATATTCCTGGAATTAATGGATCATATGATAACTCTATAACAATTTGAGGAACTGCTAAATTTTCCAAACTTGCAAAGTGGGTGTACTATTTTACATTCCCACCAGCAATTTATGAGGATCCCAATTTCTCCACACCTTCACCAAGACTTCTTGTTTTAATTACAGCCATCTTAGTGAATACGACGTTATTTCTTATTGTGGTTTTAATTTTTATTTCCCAAATCACTAATGATGTTGAGCATGTTTTCAGGTGCCTGTTGACTATTTACTTCTGTGTTTTCTTCTGAGAACTTTGTAGTTTTAGCTCTTATATTTATGTCTATAACCTACATTTATTTTTGTATATGGAGTGAGGTAGGGGGGGTCTATCTTGTTTTTTTGTTTTGTTTTGTTTGTATATGGCCATCCTGTTTTCCCAGTATCATACATTGAATGGACCCCCACCCCTTCAGTGGTCTTGGTACCCATGTCAAAAATCAGTTGATCATAGATGCATAGGTTTATTTATGAACTCTCCATTCATTTCCATTGATCTATATATCTGTCCTTATGCCAGTACTACATAATCTTGATGACTATATCTTTGCAGTAAGTTTTGAAATCAAGAAGTGTGAGTTCTCAAATTTGTTCTTTTTTTTTTAATACTGTCTTGACCTTTCTGAGTACTTTGCAACTTCATAAGAATTTTCTAATCAGTTCTTCAATTTCTAAATGAACTCAGCTGGGTTTCTGATAGGGATTGAATTGAATCTGCAGACCAATTTAGCAAGTGTTGCCATATTAACAATATTAACTCTTCAGATTCATGAGCATGAAATGTCTTTTTATTTATTTCAGGTTTAATTTCTTTCAAGTATGTTTTGTCATTTTTAGAATACAAGCCTTGCACCGGTTTTGTTCAATTTATTGCTATGTAATTCATTTTTTGATACTATCGTAAATCAAAATTTTTCTTCATTTTCAGATTGTTTTTTGTGTACATAAGTCACTTGGTTTTTGTATATTGATTGTGTATTCTGCAACCCTGATAAACTAATTTATTTGTTCTAATTTTTTTGTATTTATTAGGATTTTCTATATATAAGATCATGCCATGGAGATTGTTTTATTTTTACTTTCCAATCAGAATGCTTTTTATCTCTTTTTCTTGCCTAACTGCCCTTGCTAGAACCTCCAGAATAATGTTGATAGGAGTGGTTAGTGCAGAAGGAAGGGGCTTCATGATGGCTGACTAGATGCATCTGTTACTTACCTCTTCCACGGAGAAAAACAAAAATGGTGAGTAATCACACTTTGAATACGTTGTCTAGGAGAGAGCACTGGAATTCAACAGAGAATTGATGGGAAGCACCAAATGGAAAGAAGAAGAGGAAAGTGTGGCAGCCTGCTCAGCTGGGATCAACTGGAAGCCTGGAGAGGCTTCCTAATGCAGATGAAGGGTCAGTAAGAGACCCCTGGTGGCTCAAACTCCCACCACGAACTCCAACAATTCTAACCACAAGACAGCGCCTCAACCCATACAGGACCTGAGACTAACACAGGGAGCTGTCTGGAGACTGTGCAATGGCATTGCTCCAGAGAGGGAGCTCATGCTGAGGCCTACAATCCCCTGAGTACTAAGCAACTGCAGCATGGCATCATTTTTGGAGCCCAATATCTATTAGAATGCTTCCTGCCCTGAGGACCAACAGCCCTTGCATCTCCACATCTTTGGTGCCCAGTTGACATTTTCTATCTGTAGCCACTACTGCCAAGGTTGAGTAAGAAGCCACTGGCAGCAACCCCACACCCCCAGGAAAGGGGTGGCCAAGCATCTTCACATTCTCGAAGGACAGATCCCACAATCCACAATTTCTGCAGCTGCGGGCTGCTGTGGGGCTGAAGTGTAAGTAAAGTGTGTGCCCCCCAGCTGCCTGCCTACAGCTGTTCTCACTGAAAGCAATCCCATACTCCCTTGCAGCAGGGCTGCAGCATAGCTACTGCTGCCACAACCTAACCATTCCACTGGTGGCTAGAAGATCACCCTGCTATATTCATAGTAGAGCAAGCTCCTGCATGCACCAGTGGGAGGCCTCAGGACAGGTCTGCCCAGCCCAGCTTCATCCCCCAAATACTCAAGCATGCCATTCAGGTGCCTGGGAATTGCTCAGCCCAGTCCACTACCATTGGTACTTGAGCACTCCTCCTAGGTTCTTAAGTTAGGCCTACCCAAACTGCTGCAACAACCACAGCTGACACCTACCACCATGTGCCACCTGCAGGCCTGGGGACTGGCCCACTTATCCAGTCACACCTTAACATGGACCAAGAACACTTGCATCCCAGAGGGTTGTCCTACCATTGCTACTGTCATAACCCACACTTCCTGCTGCCCAGGGGCCCCAAGAACCTATCTAACCACCCAGACTACTGCTGCCACTCCTGGCACCCAAGCAAGGCACCTGGAGGTCCAAGAATCAACCTGTCTGGATTTACCAACACTAGTGTGAGTAAATGCTGCTCTGGGGCCCAAAGACAGGCATGCTCAGACTGCTGCTGCCAACAATGGGGCCAAAGGACTGGCCATGGCATTCCAGTCCCCAGCAAAACTTCATCACAACCTCCACTAAGAACCACACCCTAAGCCAAACAGGAAATTACAGATAACACTGACCTTGTTAACAGCTGAAGAAATCACATAGAGGCTACACTACCACATGCACCCACAATCAAAGCCGAAGCACCCTACCCAACAAACACTATAGATACATCTTTAGAAAAATGTCCTCCCCTGTGAAAGCAAACTCAGAAAACTGGAAGAAGCAACTGTTACACAGGGAGCTATCTGGAGACTGTTACCAGATGTGCAGATATCAATGTAAGGACATAAGAAACATGAAAAAGCAGGGAAATATGAAATCCCCAAAGGAACAGCATAAGAATTATAATGGAGAACCAGCAACAGATCTCAATCAAAAAGAAATTTATGAATTTATGAAATCCCCCTCCAAAATTCAAAATATTGATTTCAAAGAAATCCAGTGACAGACAAGGGAGAAAAATACAATGGAATCAGGAAAACAATTCAGGATATGAATGGAAAATTTACCAAAGAGATAGATATAATAAAAAAGAACCACATAGAAATTCTGGAAATGAAGAATTTATTGAATGAAATACAAAATACATATGAAAGCTTCAACAATCGATCAAGCAGAACAACTAAATCAAGCAGGAGAAAGAATCTTAGCAATTGAAGATAGATGTTTTGAAATAACTCAGTCAGATAAAAATAAATGAAAAAGAATAAAAAAAATTAGCAAAGCCTAGGTGACATATAGGACACCAAAAAGTGACCAAATATTTGGATTTTTTGTGTCCTAGCAAGCAAAGAAAAAAACAAAAGAATAGAAAACCGATTTAATAAAATAATAGATGAAAACTTTGCAAGTCTAGCAAGAGATATAGACACTCAGATATAGGAGGTTAAGAGGTCCTCAAATAGATACAATTCAAGAAGGTCTTCTCCTCAGCACATTATAGTCAAACTGTCAAAAGCTAAAGACAAAAAGAGAATTCTAAAAACAGCAAGAGAAAAGTATCTGGGCATTTGTAAAGGAATTCTCATGAGAATAACAGCAGATTTCTCAGCAGAAATCCTACAGGTCAGGAGAGAATGGAATAATATATCCAAACTACTGAAAGAAAGAAAGAAAAAACTGCTGGCATAAATATTATACCCAGCAAAGTTATCCTTCACGAATAAAGAAAAAATAAAGTCTTTGCCAGACAAGCAAAAGCTGAGGGAATGCATCACTACTAGACCAGACCTACAAGAAATGTTTAAGTGAGACCTACACCCAGAAGTGAAAGAATGATATGTAACATCACAAAAACACACACAAACATAAAAAACACTGGAAGAGCTAATACATAAGCAAGGAAAAATTCAAATGTTACCACCACAGAATACTGCCAAACCCCAATGATAAACAATAAAAGAGAAAAGAACAATTAGAAATCAGTTACTAAAATTATGGGAATAAGCCCTCACATATATAATATAAAAGATAGAGGCTGGCCAAATAGATAAAAAATTATAACCCAACTATATGCTGCCCATAAGAAATTCATCTCACCTATAAAGACACATATAACTGAAAGTAAAGGGATTGAAAAAGATATTTCAAGTAAATAAAAACCAAAGCAAGCATCAGTAGCTATGATCATATTAGATAAAATAAACTTTTAAAGTCAAAGACCTTAAAAAGAGACAAAGGAGGTCATTATATAATAATGGAATCAATTCAGCAAGATGATATAACTATTCTAAACATATATGTACCCAATACCAGAGCACCTAGATATATAAAGCAAATATTATTAGATACAAAGGGAGAAATAGATTCCAATACAATAATACAATATATCAGAGAATATTATGAACAACTATACCCTAACAATCTGGAAAACTGGAATATAAATTAATACAATCTCTATGGAGAACAGTTTGGAGGCTCATAAAAAAACTAAAATTAGAGCTACCATACAATTCCCCTCTCTCACCATGTGATATGCTGGCTCCCCTTCACCTTCTGCCATGGTCGTAAGCTTCCTGAGGCCCTCATTATGCTTCATGTATAATCTGCAGAACCAGCAGCAAAATAAACTTCTTTTCTTTTTAAGTTACCAAGGCTCAGATATTTTTAATAGCAATGGAAATGGACTACCACGTAAGGTGTGTTTCTTCTATGCCTAGTTTGTTGAGAGTTCTTTTGTTTTCGTTTTCGTTTTTGTTTTTGAGACAAAGTATCACTCCCATTGCCCAGGCTGGAGTGTAGTGGCATGATCTTGCAACCTCTGCCTCCCAGGCTCAAGCAATTCTCCTGCCTCAATCTCCCAGGTAGCTGGAACTGCAGATGCAAACCACTGTACCCGGCTAATTTTTGTATTTTTTGTAGAGACAGAGTTTTGCTATGTTGCCCAGGCAGGTCTTGAACTCCTCAGTTCAAGTGATCCACCCACCTCAGCCTCCAAAAGTGCTGGGATTATAGGTGTGAGCCACCACCTATAATGTTAGTTATAGTGTTAGAGCTAGTGTTTTTATCATGAAGAGATGTTGAGTTTTATCCAATGTTTTTTTCTGCATCTATGAGGTGATCATATGATTTTTTGTCCTTCATTCTATTGTGATGTATCACATTTACCAACTTGCATATGTTGAACGATACTCACATCCCTGGAATAAATCCCACTTGATCGTGGTGTATTCTTATTATTTTTGATAAGCTGTTGCTAGTATTTTACTGATAATTTTTGCATAATGTTCATCAGGGATATTGGTCTGTAGTTTTCTTTCTTTCTTGTATCCTTGTCTTGTTTTGGTATCAGGGTAATGTTGGCTTCAAATAATGAGCTAGAAATAATTCTCTTTTCTTCAATTTTTGGAAGAGCTTGATTAGAATTGGTGTTAATTCTTTGAATGTTTGGTAAAATTTGGCAGTGAAGCCATATGGTCCTGGACATTCTTTTTTGGGAGGCTTCTTATTACTGATTTGATTTCATTACTCATTATTGGTCTATTCAGGTTTTCTACTTCTTCCTGATTCAATCTTGGTAGCTTGTATGTCTCCAGAAATGTATCCAGTTTGTTAGTGTATAGTTGTTCAAGGTGAGCTATGAGTCAGGTGAAATAAGACAAACCATGAGAATGGAGTTTTGATAATGTGTTTTGGGAAATAAAACAGTAATTATTCTCTAAAGATGAAACTTTGGGGAACTCCAAAGTCCTTCTGCTTCCTCCAGTGATTTCTAAGGCTGCCAGTTTTCATA
Source organism: Macaca nemestrina (assembly GCF_043159975.1). Lineage (NCBI taxonomy): Eukaryota > Metazoa > Chordata > Mammalia > Primates > Cercopithecidae > Macaca > Macaca nemestrina. Next base: position 161,671,544 of record NC_092126.1, on the reverse strand, counting down.
ATGACCATAACTGCATGACTCTTGGCTTTCCAGGTTTACCCAGAACTGGGAAAGGAAAGTTATAATAGAATTAAAGCAAGTCGAAATGCCACAAGGCCTGCAGTTTCTACTGAGCTTCAGCCAGTTTTCTTGAATAAACACTTTTCTGATTGTTACAAAACTCAAATTTCCAGAGTATTAAAAGACTTGGTTTTGACTGTTTGTTTGTTTTTAAGATGGAGTTTCATTCTTGTCTCCCAGGCTGGAGTGCAACGACACAATCTCAGCTGTTTTTGAGATGGAGTTTCATTCTTGTCTCCCAGGCTGGAGTGCAATGACACGATCTCACCTGACTGCAACCTCCGCCTCCCGGATTCAAGTGATTCTCCTGCCTCAGCCTCCCAAGTAGCTGGGATTACAGGCACCCACCACCATGCCTGGCTACTTTTTGTATTTTTAGAAGAGACAGGGTTGCACCACGTTGGCCAGCCTTGCCTCGAATTCCTGACCTCAGGTGATCCGCCTGCCTCAGCCTTCCAAAGTGCTGGGATTACAAGCATGAGCCACTGCTCCCAGCCAACAGACTTTTTGCCAGCATTCAAATTGCTTTTTTAGAAGAGAAGAACTACTTTTATTGCAGAAGTCCTTACTATAGCATTCCAGAAGTCGAGTTTTTCTTTTAAGTTGTGAACTTTTTAAAATTTTTAGTTTTTGTAGGAACATAGAAGGTGCAATATTTATGGGGTACATGAGATACTTGGATACAGGTATACAATGCATAATAATCACATCAGGGTAAATGGAGTATCCATCACCTCAACATTTATTCTTTGTGTTACAAACAATCCAATTATATACTTTTAGCTATTTTGAAATGTACCATTAAATTATTATTGACTATAGTCACCCTGTTCTCCTATCAAATACTATATCTTGCTCATTCTCACTATTTTTAGTCACCATTAACAATTCCCACTTCCCCACAATGCACCCCCACTATCCTTTCCAGTATCTGGTAACCATCCTTCTACTCTCTATCTCCATGATTTCAGTTGCTTTAATTCTTAGTTTTGTAATTGTCAAAAGATGTGAAATATGTCTTTCTGTGCCTGGCTTATTTCACATAACATAATGACCTCCAGTTCCACCCACGTTGTGGCAAATGACAGAATTTCATTCATTTTTATCACTGAACAATACTCTAGTGTGTATATGTACACTTTTTTTTGTCCATTCGTTTGCTGATGGACCCTTAGCTTGTTTCCAAATCTTGGCTGTTGTGAATAGTGCTGAAATAAACATGGGAGTGCAGACATTTCTTTGATACACTGATTTTATTTCCTTTCTTTGGGGTATATACCTAGCAGTAGGATTACTGGATCACATGACAGCTCTAATTTTAGTTTTTTGATGAGCCTCCAAACTGTTCTCCATAGTGGTTGTACTAATTTACATTCCCATCAAAACTATACAAGGGCCACTTTTTCTGCACATTCTCACCTGCATTTGCTATTGGTTGTCTTTTGGATAAAAGTCATTTTAATGAGGGTGAGATGATATCTCGCTGTAGTTTTGGTTTGCATTTCTCTGATACTCAGTGGTGTTGAGAACCTTTTCATATACCTGTTTTCCATTTGCACGTCTTCTTTTGAGAAAGGTCTATTCAGATATTTTGCCCATATTTTGACCAAATTTTAGATTTTTCCTATAGAGTTGTTGGAGTTTTTTGTTTTTTGTTTTTTGTTTTTTTTGAGATGGAGTCTCGCTCTGTTGCCCAGGCTGGAGTACAGTGGTATGATCTCGGCTCACTGCAACCTCTGCCTCCTGGGTTGAAGCGATTCTCACGCCTCAGCCTCCCTAGTAGCTGGAATTACAAGTGCACACCACCATGCTTGGCTACTTTTTGTATTTTTAGTAGAGACAGGGTTTCACCATGCTGGCCAGGCTGGTCTCAAACTCCTTACCTCAAGTAATCCACCCACCTCAGCCTCCCAAAGTGCTGGGATTACAGGTGTGGGTCACCGTGCCTGGCCAAGGTTGTTGGAGTTCTTTCTATATTCTGCTTATTAGTCCCTAGTCAGATGAAGAGTTTGCAGATATTTTCTCCCATTCAGTGGGTTGTCTCCTCACTTTATTGATGTATCCTTTCCTGTACAGAAGCTTTTTAATTTGATGTTACCCCATTTATCTATTTTTGTTTTGGTTGCCTATGCTTCTGGCGCATATGCTCAAGAAATCTTTTTCCAGTCCAGTATCCTAGAGAGGCTCCTCAATGTTGTTGTTTAGTAGTTTCACAGTTTGAGGTCCTAGATTTAAGTCTTTAATCCATTTTGATTTGATTTTTTACACAGTGAGAGATAGGGATCTAGTTTCATTCTTCTGAATATGGATATCCAGTTTTCCCAGCACCACTTATTGAACAGACTGCCCTTTCCCCAAAGTATGTTCTTAGCACCTTTGTGGAAAATGAATTCACTATAGGTATATGGATTTGTTTCTGGGCTCTTTATTCTATTCCACTGGTCTATGTGTCCATTTTTTATTCCAGTATCATGCTGTTTTGGTTACTATAGTTCTGTAGTGTAATTTGAAGCCAGGTAATGTAATTCCTCCAGTTTTGTTCTTTTTGCTCAGGGTAGCTTTGGCTATTCTGAGTCTTTTGTGGTTCCATATAAATTTTAGTGGTTTTTTTTTTCTATTTCTGTGAAGAATGTCATTGGGATTTTGATAGGGATTGTGTTGAATCTGTAGATTGCTTTGGGAAGTATAAACATTTTAACAATATTGATTCTTCCAATCCATGAACATAGAGTATCTTTCTATTTTTTGTGTGTCCTCTTCAATTACTTTCATCAGTGTTTTATAGTTTTCAGTGTACAGATCTTATACTTCTTTGGTTAATTCCAAGGTATTTTATTTAATTTGTTGCTACTGTAAATAGGATTACTTTGTTGTTTCCTTTTCAGATTATTTACTGTTGGCATATAGAAATGCTACTGATTTTTTATGTTGATTTTGCATCCTACAATTTTATTGAACTTATTTATCTGTTATAATAGCTTGTTGGCAGACTTTTTAGGTTTTTCCAAATATAATACCATATCATCTGCAAACAAGGATAATTTAACTTCTTCCTTTCCAATTTGGATGCCCATTATTTCTTTCTCTTATTTGATTGCTTTAGCTAGGACTTCCAGTAGTATGTTGAATAATAGTGGTGAAAGTGGGCATCTGTGTTGTGTTGCATAACTTAGAGGAAAAACTTTCAGATTTTTCCCATTCAGTATTATGCAGCTGTGGGTCTGTCACATGTGGCTTTTATTATGTTAAGTTATATTTCTTTTATATCCAGTTTTTTGAGAGATTTTTATCATGAAGGGATGTTGAATTTTATCAGATTCTTTTTCATCATCAGTTGAAATGATCATATGGTTTTTGTCCTTCGTTTTGTTGATATGATATATCATATCAATTGATTTGCATATGTTGAACCATCGTTGCATCCCTGGGATAAATCACACTTGGTCATGATGAATGATCTTTTTAATGTGTTGTTGAATTCAGTTTGCTAGTAGTTTGTTGAGGGTTTTTGCATCAATATTTATCATGGATATTGGCCTGTAGTTTTCTTTTTTTGATGTGTCTTTGTCTGGTTTTGGTATCAGGGTACCACTGGCCTTGTAGGATGAATTCAGAAGTGTTCCCTTCTCCTCTATTTTTTGGAATAGTTACAGTAGAAACGGCATTAGTTCTTTATATGTTTGGTAAAATTCAGTAGCAAAGCTATCAAGTCCTGAGCTTGGCTTTGCTGGAAGACTTTTTATTATGACTTTGACCTCATTACTTGTTACTGACCTGTTCAGATTTTGAATTTCTTCCTGGTTCAATCCTGGTAGGTTGTATGTATCTCAGAATTTACTGACTTCTTCTATGTTTTCCAACTTATTGGCATATAGTTGCTCACTGTAGCCATTAATATCCTTTGTATTACTGTTATAGTTGTTGTAATATCTCTTTTTTCATCTCTGATTTTATCTATTTGAGTTTTTCTCTTTTTTTTTTCTTAGTCTGGCTAAAGCTTCAGTTTATCAATTCAGTTTATCGTTTCAAAAAACCAACTTTTCATTTCACTGATTTTTAAAATTGTTTTCTGTATCTCAGTTTCCCTTATTTCTGCTCAATCTTTGTTATTCATTTTCTTCTACTAATTTTGGGTTTGATTAGCTCTTGCTCTTCTAGTTCTTTAAGATGCATTTTTGTTTATTTGAAGTATTCTACTTTTTTGATCTAGACGCATATTTCCATAAACTTCCCTCTCAGTAGTGCTTTCTCTGTATCCTGTAGGTTTTGGTATGTTGTGTTTCCACTATCATTTGTTTTACAAAATTTTTAAATTCCCTTTTTAATTTCTTTATTGACCTTCTGGTCATTCAGGAGCATATTGTTAATTTTTATATGTTAGTATAGTTTCCAAAATTCCCCCCATTTTTGATTTCTAGTTTTATTTCATTGTGGTCAGAGAAGATGCTTGATATTATTTCAATTTTTCTGAATGTTTTAAGACTATTTTGTGGCCTAATATGTGGTTTATCCTTGAGAATGATTCATGTGCTGCAGAGAAAAATGTGTATTCTGCAACCATTGGGTGAAATATTCTACAAATATCTACCAGGTTCATTTGGTCAGTAGTGCAGAGTAAGTCTGATTTTTCTTTGTTGATTTTCTGTCTGGAAGATCTATTCAATGCCAAAAGTGGAATATTGCGGTCTCCAGCTATTATTGTATTGGGGTCTATCTCTCTCTCTAGCTCTAACAATATTTGCTTTATACATCTGAGTGCTCCGCAGTTGAGTGCGTAGATATTTAAAATTGTTATATCCTCTTTCTGAATTGACCCATTAATCATTATATAATGACTTCCTCTGCCCTTTTTATAGTTTTTGTCTTGAAATCTATTTTATCTTATATAAGCATAGCCACTCCTACTCTTTTTTGATTTCCACTAGCATATTTTTCCATTGCTTTATTTTCAGTCTATTTGTGTCTGTATAGATAACGAGTTGTTTTTGTAGATTGTTCAGTCTTGTTTTTTATCCATTCAGTCATTTTATATCTTTGATTGGTGAGTTTAGTCCAACTACATTCAATGTTATTATTGAAAATAAAAACTTACTCCTGCCATTTTCTTATTTGTTTTCTGGTTGTGGTCTTCACTTCCTTCTTCCTTTTGTTCTTATCTTCCTTTAAACAAAGGCAATTTTCTCTTGTGGTATGCTTTAATTTATTGTTTTTTATGTTTTCTGCATTCATTGTATGCTTTTTGATTTCAGGTTATTGTGAGGTTTAAAATAATATCTTATAATCTATTATTTTAAACTGATGACAACACTAATCGCATAAACAAACACAGTAGCTAACAAACAAGCAAAGATAAAACTAATAAAAAACTCTACACTTTAACTTTATCCCCCTGCTTTTTAAATTTTCATTGTTTCTATTTATATCTTGCTGTACTATCCGTGTCTTGAAAAGTTGTTGGACTAATTATTTTCGATCAGTTCATCTTTCAATCTTTCTACTCAAGATATGAGTAGGTTATGCACCACAATTATGGCGTTATAATATTCTGTGTTCCCCTGAGTACTTACTATTACCAGTGAGTTTTGTACTTTCAGATGATTTCTTTTTGCTCATTAACATCAATTTCTTTCAGACTTAAACCTCCCTTTAGCATTTCTTGTTCTGGTGTTGATTAAATCCCACAGCTTTTGTGTGTCTGGAAAGTATTTATCCTTCATGCTTAAAGGATATTTTCATCAGGTATTCTATTCTAGGATAAAAAAAATCTTCCTTTAGCACTATTTGTTTATTTTATTTGTTTATTTATGTATTTATGTTTGAGACAGAGTGTCACTCTGTTGCCCAGGCTGGAGTGCAGTGGCGTGATCTTGCCTCATTGCAACCTCCACCTCCTGGGTTCCAGTGATTCTTGTGCCTCAACCTCCCAAGTAGGTGGGACCACAGGCACACACCACCACCCATGGCTAATTTTTGTATTTTTAGTAGGGATGGGGTTTCCCATGTTGCCCAGTCTGGTCTTGAACTCCTGGTCTCAAGTGATCCACCCACTTCTGCCCCCAAAGTGCTGGTATTACAGGCGTGAGCCACTGCACCTGGCCCCTTTAGCACTTTAAATATCCCACTCTCCCCTGGCTTATAAGGTTTCCACTGATAAGTCTGCTGCCAGACATATTGAAGCTCCATTGTATGATTTTTTGTGTGTGTGTTTTCGTTTTGAGACGGAGTCTTCTTTGTCACCCAGGCTGGAGTGCAGTGGTGTAATCTCAGATCACTGCAACCTCCACCTCCTGGGTTCAAGCAATTCCCCTGTCTCAGACTCCCAAGTAGCTGGGACTACAAGAGTACACCACCACTTCTGGTCAATTTTTGTATTTTTACTAGAGATGGGGTTTCACCACGTTGGCCAGGCTGGTCTCAAACACCTGACCTCAAGTGATCCATGTGCCTCAGCCTCCCAAAGTAAGCCATCATTTGTTTCTTTTCTGTTACTGCTTTTAGGATTCTTTCTTTATCCTTGACTTTTGGGAGTTTGATTATCAAATGCCTTGAAGTAGTCTTCTTTGGATTAAATCTGCTTGGTGTTCTATCACATTCTTATACTTTGATACTGATATCTTTCTCTAGGATTAGGATGTTCTCTGTTATTGTCCCTTTGAATAAACTTTCTACTCCTGTCTCTCTCTCTATCTCTTCTGTAAGGCCGTAACTCTGAGATTTGCCCATTTGGGGCTATTTTCTAGATATTATAGATGTACTTCATTCCTTTTTATTCTTTTTTCTTGGGTCTCTTTTGACCATGTATTTTAAAATAGTCTATCTTCAAGCTCACTAAGTCTTTCTTCCACTTGATCAATTTTGCTGTTAAGAAACTCTGTTGCTTTCTTCAGTATGTCAATTGCATTTTTCAACTACAGAATTTCTGCCTGATTCTTTTTAATTTCAATCTCTTTGCTGAATTTATCTGATAAAATTCTAATTTCCTTCTATGTGTGTCTTAAATTTCATTGAGTTTCCTCAACTCAAGTATTTTGAATTCTCTCTCTGAAAGGTCACATTTTCCTGTGTCTCCAGGATTGGTCCTTGGTGCCTTATTTAGTTCATTTAGTAAGGTCATATTTTACTGGATGGTCTTAATGCTTGTGGACGTTTGTCAGTGTCTGGGCATTGAAGAGTTAGGTATTTATTGTAGTCTCTGTAGTCTGTGCTTGTTTGTACCCATCCTTCTTGGGAAGGTTTCCCAAGTATTTGCAGGGACCTGGGTGTTGTGATCTATGTTTTTGTGTCACTACAGCCATATCCGCATTAGGGAGCACCCAGAACTCAGTAGTGCTCTTGGAGACCTGTAGAGGTACAGTCTTGGTGGTCTTAAGATCCAGAATTATTATCTGAATTACCAGGCAGAGACCCTGTTCTTGTCTCTTACTTCCTCCCAAACAGATGCAGTCTTTCTCTTGGCTGAGCTGCCTGGAGCTCAGGAAGGGATGACACAAGCACCCTTGTGCCCACCACCATTGGGACTGTGCTGGGTCAGACCTGAAGCCAGCACAGCACTTTGTCTTGCCCAAGGCCTGATGTAACCACTACCTGGTTACTGTCTATGTTTACTCAATGCCCTAGGGCTCTACAATCAGCAGGTGAAGAAGCCAACGAGGCTTGTGTTCTTCCCTTAAGAGCAGCGAATTCCCCCAGGCCCTGAGCAGATCTAGAAATGCAGTTGGGAGCCCAAGATTTGAATCAAAAACTTTAGAAATCCATCTGGTGTTCTATTCTACTGCATCTAAGCTGTCCCTCAAACCACAAGACAAGGTCCTTCCCCTTGCACCCTCATCTTACCACAGTCAGAGGAGTCTCTCCCAGTGGCTACCACCACCACTGGTCCAGTGGGAGTTCTGCCAGGCCACTGCCAATGTTCACCTAAAGCCCAAGGCTCCTTAGTCAGCTTGTGGTGAATGGTCTGGGACTCACCCTTCAAGGCACTGGTCTCCTCCTGGGGTAGATTCACTTTCAGTCTATGTGTATCTATGTAGGTGAAGTGTTATTTTTGTATATTGCCAGGGCAGGCTCGGAAATGGCATCCAAGAGGCAAGGCCTGGAATTGGGGACCCCCAAGAGCCTGCTTGGTTCTCCACCCCTGTGGCTGAGCTGGTACCTGAAGCACAAGACAAAGTCCCCTTTATTCTTTTTTTTTTTTTAATTTTTATAGGAGTCTTGCTTTTGTCCACTTGGCTGGAGCACAATGGCATGATCTCAGTTCACTGCAACCTCTGCCTCCCGGGTTCCAGCAATTCTCCTGCCTCAGCCTCCCAAGTAGCTAAGACTACAAGCACCTACCACCACGTCTGGCTAATTTCCATATTTTTAGTGGAGATGGGGTTTCACCATGTTGGCCAGGCTGGTCTCAAACGCCTGACCTCAGGTGATCCACCCCCCTTGGCCTCCCAAAGTGCTGGGATTACAGGCAAAGTAATCCCTTTACTCTTACCCCTGCTTTTCTCAAGCGGAAGGAGTCTCTCCTCATAGCCATGTTGGAATGTAGTAGGTCATACTTGAAGCCAGCACATCTCAGCGACTCACCCAAGGACCATGGCATGTGCTACCCGGCTACTGTCCCTGATTATTCAGGGCATAAGGGCTCTTTAGTCAGTACATGATGAATCTTGGCAAGACTAGGTCCTTTTCTTCATGGCAGCAGGATCTCTTTGGCCAAGAGTGTGTCCAGAAGTGTTGTCCAGGTGTTAGGGCCAAGAATAGGAGACTTACAACTCTGCCCAGTGCCCTGGCCTACTGTGGCTGAGCTGGTAACTAAGATGCAAAACAAAGTTTTATTTACTCTTCACTCTCCTCATGTGGAAGGAAGGAGTCTTTCAGTGCTGTGAGCTGCACTACCTGGGGTTTGGGGAGGGGTAGCACAAGCACTTCCTTAGCCACCCTGACTGGTGTTTGACTAGGTCCTGTGTCCCCAAAGTCCACTGGCTCTGAGCCTAACACGGCATTAAGACTTGCCCAGGAGTTGCAGTCCCTGTGGCCTGAACTGCCTTTCAAGTTTATTTAGAACCCCAGAGCACTTTAGCCCAGAGTGGTGAGGCTTGCTGGAACTCAAGTTCCAACCACTTGGATGAGTGGCTCCCATCTGGCTAGGACTGGTTTAAATGCTCCCTCCATGGACATCAGCTGAGTTCTGCCCTGTGTTGCTTTCCACTGTGGCAGGGTGGTACTGAGTTCCAATGCAAAGCCCCATGATTGCTGCACTTTCCCTCCTCCAAGTGCACAGAGTCTTCATGGCACACAGCCACTGTGAGGATAGCACAAGGGTGACATCACAATTCAAGACTGTCTATCCTACTCTCCTCAGTGCCTCTTTCAGTGATATGAAGTTAAAAATGGGTACTGTGATTGTTCACATGATTTTTAGTTCTTATGACGGTGGTTTTTTAGTGTAGGTAGATGTTGAATGTGGCTGACTGCCATGGTTACTACTTGGAACCATCACTATGACAGCTACTACTGTTACTACTTAAGATTGTCATTACAAGAGCTACTACTGTTACTACGTGAGACCATCATTCCAAGACTGAACGAAGGGGGAGGTATGCAGAAATGAAAACTTAAGACAAAAGTAACTATTTTAAAGGAAAGGTAACATGTGGAAGAAGAGAGAAGAGGACTCCCTGCTTCTAGTGAGCAAAGGCAACCACCTGAGCCTCTACAGCCCTTTGTATTTATTGGGTACAAAGGTAGGGAGGAGGAGATAATGATTGATCAGCTGCTTAACTGAGGTTCACATTATTGCTAACAGGCTTCAGATGTGCCTAATCACAAGAAATACTTGTGCCTGGGTTGTGACTGCCCTCAGCATTCCTTCTGGGTGACAGACAGTTTGTCAGTTTTCCAACATCCTGTGTTCATGCGAACAGTTTGCTGTTTACTCGTATAGCCTCCAGTGGCATACTGAGATGATCACAACCCTTACTCTTTTGGCCTGCAACATCTCTCTGTTTTTGAATTGAGAAAGGCAATTGCAAAATGTGCAACAGTATAGCAAAAAAGCAATCCTTTAGCCTTCAATTTGCACTGTATAGGTGGTTCTATTAGATGCTATGGGTTGTGAAAGATAAATTTCCCATGTAGTTGCACTTCCAAATCCCTGATTTCCTCATTTCTCCTTTGGTGGAGAAGGGTGCAATTTACAGGGAATAAGGAACAGTTGAGCAATATATTCTCCCTGGTTCAAAAACCCAAAGATCTTGTGACATTACCACCACTTAAATTTCTCCTTCATAATCTGAGTCAACAACTCCTGCGACTACAGTAATGCCCTGTAAGTTAAGATGACTTTTACCCAAAACCAATTCCATGTATCCTGTTTTTCTACACTTATAACATATAGCATTTCTGCAGCCACAAAAGAAGACGGTACAAGCCAATTTTCATCCTCCGTCTCCTGTTCACCGCTTTTGATAGGTGCTGTAGGTGGAGAAAGAAAAAAAAAAAAAAAAACCTCTCTCAAACCCTGAAATAATAACAAAAAGATGGTATGTACCAAACTCCAACTCCAAATAAAAAAGAGAAAATAACCAAATCCTTCCCCATGTTACCCTGATTCAAAAACTTCCCATTCTTTGTACATCTTTATCTATCCCTATCTGTCCCTATGGTCCCTGTTAGTTCCTGCAAGTCCCTGTCCTTCCCTACCTATCTCTATTTGCCTCTATTTATTTCTATTTATCCTTACTTATCTCTATTTGTCCCTGCAGGCCTCCTCAGGTCCCTTCAGGTCTCTGTTTGTCCCTGATAGTTCCTGTTCGGGTGCCACTTGTGTCTGACTGCCACAGTTACTACTTGGGACCATCATTATGACAGTTACTACTGTTACTACTTGAGATCATCATTACGAGACTGAATGAAGGAGGGGGACAAACAGAAATGAAAACTTAAGACACAAGTAGCTATTGTAAAGGAAGCATAACCAGGGAAGAAGAAGAGGGCTCCCTGCTTCTAGTAGCAAAGGGGCAGCAGCAGCCCAGAACTTCTACAGCCCTTCATATTTACTGGATAGAAAGAGGAGATAATGATTGATCAGGTGCTTAATTGATCACAGGTTCACACTATTGCTAACAGGCTTCAGATGTGCCTAATCTCAAGAAACACTTGTGCCTGGGTCATGACTGCCCTCAGCATTTCTTCCAGGTGGCAGACGCAGTTTGTCAGTTTTCCAACATCCTGCTTTCATGAGAACAGTTTGCTGTTTACTCATATAGCCTCCAGTGCTATACTGAGTTGATCACGAACCTCACTCCTTCAGCCTGCAACAGTTAAATTGAGTGTTCTTGCAGGGAGGATGATCAGTGGGGGCTTCCATTTTGCCATTTTACTCCTCCTCCCCAGAAGTCAAGTTCTTGGTTAAATTTTGATTATTTATATTTTTCTACTGATTTTTCCACTTTACATTGCCAAATATATTAACAAAATGAATTTTGTTTCTTCTATTATTATAATTATGTGTACTTTTTTGTTTCTAATGACATTTGTGACATCTCTTTTTGTGTTTTTTGACTTGGCAAAATTTTTCCATTTTATTGTCTTCTTGGAAGAATACTAGTTGTTTATTGAAGCACTGGATTTTTTGTGTGTTTTTATTTTATTAATTTCAGTCTTTAACTTCTATTGATTTCTGTCTTCTATGTTTTTAGGCTCATGTATTGTTCCTTTTTTGACTTAAATATTTACTTTATGTAGTACTTATTTTTTTCCAAGGAGTAAATTTAAGACTACAAATTTTTATTTGAATAATACTTTAAATTCAACAGGTTTTTATACGTGCTTATTGCTAGATCATTTATAATGTCAATTTGATTTCTTCTTCAACATAGGAATTATTTAGAATACTTTTTGTTAACATTCAAGTGTAGAGATTTTAAATTGTGGTGTGCACACACTTATAATTAGTTATTATAATTAGAATAATTAAATAATTTTTAAAATGTGGCTTTTATGAGATCTACTTTGGAGAATGTTGTTTTCTATGTAGTCTAATACATGGACAATTTAAAAAATACATTCTAGAGGTGATCAAAAAAGAACTTGCCATGCACATCCGTGTGAAGAGACCACCAAACAGGTTTTGTGTGGCAATAAAGCTTTTTAATCACCTGGGTGCAGGTAGGCTGAGTCCAAAAAGAAAGTCAGCGAAGGGAGATGAGTGGCGCAGTTTTATAGGATTTGGGTAGGTAATGGAAAATTACAGTCAAAGGGGTTGTTCTCTTGCAGGCAGGGCCGGGGGTCACAAGGTGTTCAGCGGGGGAGTTTCTGAGCCAGGAGAAGGAATTTCACAAAGTAATGTCATCAGTTAAGGCAGAAAACGCCATTTTCACTTCTTTTGTGATTCTTCAGTTGCTTCAGGTCATCTGGATGTATATGTGCAGGTCACAGGGGATACGATGGCTTAGCTTGGGCTCAGAGGCCTGACAGAACTATTCTATGTTGAATACAGTGTTGTACATATGTGTGTATGTTTAATCAGTCTTAATTGTGTTGTTTGTGTACTCTGTCTTATTCATTTTTTATCTACCCAGTCTTTTAATTTCTTTAAAAAGATTCTTAATTCCCCTTTTATGAATGTTAATCTGATAATTATCTTTGTTCTTCCAATAAATTTTCTATGTTTCAAGATAATTTTTGGTATATTATCTATGTGCTTTTTGCTCTTGGTAATGTCTTCTTTCCCAGTTTTTCTTCCTCCATTCAAACCAGACCTTGGACCTTTCATGCCTCAAGGGAGGAAAACTGCTATAGAAAAGAAAACAGAAGAAAATAAAATTCAATATGAGAGTTGAATGCTTTTGACTGGTACATGCCTGCATTTCACAGACCTAACTTATGATGTATTACAGTCCCTAAGCTATTAATACATTTGCAAGAATTATGATGTTTTAATAGCTAGTTTTTACTATCTCAGACTAAATGTAGGTATACTTTGGAGATAGTGCAGGTTTAGTTCCAGACCACCCCAATAAAGTGAATCTCCGTAAAGTGAGTCACACGAATTTTTTTGTTTCCCAACACATAAAAAAGTTATGTTTGCATTAAACAGTAATATATTTTGTGTGCAATATATTACACCTAAAACATACACATACCTTAATTTTAAAATACTTTATTGCTAAAAAATTCTGATGATCACCTGAGCCTTCAGTGAGTCGTTCTCTTTTTGCTGGTGGAGAGTCTTGCCTGCTGTTAATGGTTGCTGACTGATCAATGAGGTTGTTGCTGAAGGTTGAAGTGGCTGTGACAATTTCTTAAAGTAAGACAGCAATGAAGTTTATCATATAGATTGGATCTTTCACAAAAGACTTCTCTGTAACATGTGATGCTATTTGATAGCATTTTACCCACAGTAGAACTTACGTCAGAACTGGAATCAATACTCTCAAACCCAGCTGCTGTTTTTTCAACTAAATTCATATAATATTCTAAGTCATTTGCTGTCATTTCAACAATCTTCACAGTATCTTTGCTAGAAGTAGATTTCATCTCAAGAAACCACTTTCTTTGCTCATCCATAAAAAGCAACATCTCATCTGTTCAAGTTTTATTATGAGATTTCAGCAATTCCGTCACATGTTCAGGCTCCACTTCTAATTCTAGCCTTCTTGTTATATCTACCACATCTGCAGATACTCCCTCTATTGAGGTCTTGAAGGCCTCAAAGTCATCTATGAGGGTTGGATCAACTTCTACCAAACTATTATTATTGATATTTTGACCTCCTCCCATGACACCTAGAATGGTGAATCTTTTCCAGAAAGTTTTCAATTTGCTTTGCCCACATCCGTCAGAGAAACCACTATCAATAGCAGTTATAGCCTTACAAAATGCGTTTTTTAAATAATAAGACTTGGAAGTTAAAATTACTTTTGATCCTTGAAATGCAGAATGGATGTTGTGTTAGTGGGCATGAAAACAATATTCATGTCCTTGAACATCTCCATCAGAGCTCTTGGGTGACTAGGTGCATTGTCAATGAGCAGTAATATTTTGAAAGGAATCCTTTTTTCTGAGCAGTAAATCTCAACAGTGGACTTAAAATATTTAGTGATCCATGCTGTGAAAAAATGTACTATCATCCAGGCTTTCTTGTTCCATTTATAGGGCACAGGTAGCATAGATATAACATAATTCTTAAGGGCCCTAGGATTTTTGAATGGTAAATGAGCTTGAGTTTCCACTTAAAGTTACCAGTTGCATTAGCCCCTAAAAAGAGAGTCAGTCTTGTCCTTCACAGCTTTGAAGCTAGACACTGACTTCTATCTAGTTATGAGAGTCCCAGATGAAATATTCTTCCAACATATGACTATTTCATCTGCACTGAAAATCTATTTAGTGTGGCCACCTTATCAATTATCTTAGCTGGATAATTTGTTGTAGCTTCTATATCACCACTTCCTGGTTGCACTTTTCTATTATGAAGATGGCTTCTTTACTTAAAACTCATGAACCAAGCTCTGAGCTTCAAATTTTTCTCCTGCAGCTTACTTACCTTTCTCAGCCTTCATAGAATTAAAGAGAGTTAGGGCCTTGCTCTGGATTAGGTTTTGGCTTGAGGTAATGTTGTGGTTGGTTTGATTTATCCAGACTAGTAAAACTTTCTCCATATCAGCAATAAGACTGTTTCACTTTCTTATCATTCATGTCTTTACCGGAGTAGCACTTTTAATTTCCTTCAAGAACTTTTCCTTTCCATTCCCAGTTTAGCTAATGGGTGCAAGAGCCCTAGCTTCCAGATTGTCTTGGCTTTTGACATGCCTCCTTCACTAAGCTTCATCATTTCTAGCTTTTGATTTCAATTGAGAGATGTGTGGCTTTTCCCTTCACTTGAGCACTTGGAGGCCATAGCAGATTTATTATTTGGTTTAATTTCAAAATTTTTGTTTCTCAGGGAATAAGAAGGACAGGTAGAGAGACAGGGAAAGAACCGGTTGGAGGAGCAGTCAGAACACACAAAACATTTATCAGTTAAGTTTGCCATCTTATATGGGCAAGATTTATGGTACTTCCCAAAATTTACAATCATAACATCAAAGACCACTGATCGCAGATTAGTGTAACAGATATAATAATAATGAAAAAGTTTGAAATACTGTGATAATTGCCAAAATGTGATATAAAGACATGAAGCAAGCACATGCTCAATAAAGTGAATCACAGTGGTCAGGACTCAAAATGATTTCAGTGAACTGGAATGCTAGGATATCCAGCTAAGATACCAGCAGATTCAAGCTGGGTACAGTGATGCCTGCCTATAGTTGCAGCTACTGCGGAGGTTGAGGCAGGATGACCGCTGGAGCCAAGGAGTTTGCACAACAATCACACCTATGAAAAGACACTGCACTCCAGCCAGGACAACTTAGCAAGACCCTATCTCTAAAACAAACAAAAATCCCACAAAATTTAGCAGGAACTGATTCAAATTGTATAGGGCCTGAAGTCTATAGAATTTGAAATCCCCTCTTTAACAACAACAAAAAAATACAACATTATGAATAACAAAACAAAAATCAAGTACAAAAGTGAATATTTATTAGCATGGGAAAGAAATCACCAGTCTTGGAGTTATGTCCCATTATTCAGAGAAGCTTACTTTAAAATATTTCTTGATTATAATCTAGTTTTTATTCCCCACCTAGAACACTCTACAAGTCCCATAATCTCTCAGCATTCACAGAGGCCATACAAATGAAAGACCCCAAAGCTTAAGATTTATTTAGCCCTTTATTAGCTTCAGAGTATAACTACCTCTGGTGAAAGTTCTACATTTATGTTAAAATAATTAAATTTTATTTTTAAAATACACGATGAAGAGAGCCTGACTTTGAGACACTTGTGTTAAAAAAAAATCAGGGTAATTTTCTTCATTCACAATCTTCCTGTGCATTAATATTATGACAGTAAATAAAAATGGGCCAGCTTAGGCAAGGGGTATTCTAACTTTACCACATGCACTAGTCAAATCACTTCTGGGAGTTCAAATTGAAAAAGAAACATCGGCAAAGCAGAGCCATACTAAGGGAAGCAGACAATGTGACGAAAGAGAGATTCTTGCCATATGAGGAAAGGACTACTGAAAGAACTGAAGTGTTTGGTTTTGAGAAGTAAACACTGCTGGGAGATTGCTGATGAGCAGTTGTGTGCCACTTCAAACTATATTACAAGGTTACAGTAACCACACTGTATGATACTGGTACAAAACAGACACATAGACCAATGGAACAGAATAGAGAACTCAGAAATAAGACCACATACCTACAACCATCTGAACTTTGACAAATCTGACAAAAACAATGGGGAAAGGATTCCCTATTTAATAAATGGTGCTGGGAGAACTGGCTAGACAAATGCAGAAAATTGAAACTGGGCCCCTTCCTTATGGCTTATACAAAAATTAACTCAAGATGTATTAAAGACTTAAATGTAAAACCCCAAAGTATCAAAACCCTAGAAGAAAATCTAGGCAGTACCATTCAGGACATAGGCACAGGCAAAGATTTCATGACGAAAACACCAAAAGAAATTGTGACAAAGCAAAAATTGACAAATGAGATCTAATTAAACTAAAAAGCTTCTGCACAGCTAAAGAAATTATCATCAGAGTGAACAGACAACCTACAAAATGGGAGAAAACTTTTGCAATCTATCCATCTGACAAAGGTCTGATATACAGAATCTACAAGGAACTTAAACAAATTTACAGGGAAAAAAACATTAAAAAGTGGGCAAAGGATGTGAACAGACACTTCACAAAAGAAGACATACATGCTGCCAAAAAAATACATGTAAAAAAATCTCAGCATCACTGATCATTAGAGAAATGCAAATCAAAACCACAACGAGATACCATCTCACACCAGCAAGAATGGCGCTTGTTTTTTTTTTTTTGTTTTTTTTTGTTTTTTTTTTTTGTTTTTTGAGACGGAGTCTGGCTCTGTCGCCCGGGCTGGAGTGCAGTGGCCGGATCTCAGCTCACTGCAAGCTCCGCCCCCCGGGTTTACGCCATTCTCCTGCCTCAGCCTCCCGAGTAGCTGGGACTACAGGCGCCCGCCGCCTCGCCCGGCTAGTTTTTTGTATTTTTTAGTAGAGACGGGGTTTCACCGTGTTCGCCAGGATGGTCTCGATCTCCTGACCTCGTGATCCGCCCGTCTCGGCCTCCCAAAGTGCTGGGATTACAGGCTTGAGCCACCGCGCCCGGCCGAATGGCGCTTGTTAAAAGTCAAAAGACAACAGATGCTGGAGAGGTTGCAGAGGAAAAGGAACACTTTTACACTGCTGGTGGGAGTGTACCCATTCGTTCAACCACTGCGGAAGACCATGTGGCGATTCCTCAAAGATCCATAGGCAGAAATACCATTTGACCGCCCAGCAATCCAATTACTGGGTATATACCCAAAGAAATATAAATTATTCTGTCATAAAGATACATGCACATGTATGTTCACTGCAGCATTATTTACAATAGCAAAGACATGTCATCAACCTAAATGCCCATCAACGATAGACTGGATAGAGAAAATATGGCACATATACACCACGGAATGTTATGCAGCCATAAAAAGGATCATCTCCTTCGCAGGAACCTGGATGGAGTTGGAAGCCAGTATCCTCAGCAAACTAATGCAGGAACAGAAACCCAAACACCGAATGTTCTCACTTGTAAGTGGGAGCTGAATGATGAAAGCACATGGACACATGCGGCGGCGGGAACAACAGGGTTGGGTGGGAGGAGGGGGAGCATCGAGAAGAACAGCTAATGGATGCTGGGCTTTATACCTAGGTGATAGGATGATCTGTGCAGTGAACCACCATGGCACACATTTACCTATGTAACAAACGTGCACATCCTTCACATGTACCTCTGAACTTAAAATAAAAGTTGAAGGAAAAAAAAAAAGAAGACTTACTCTTATTGTTCCAGAGAAAGAAAGAGTGAGAGTTACAAGCAGCCGATTTCAACCCAATGTAAGTCAATTCAATTCAATAAATATTTTTGGTGTCTAGTATTTGCCAGAAATATTTTCTGGCACTGGATAAAGCAGTGACCAAAATGGACAAAAATTCTCCTCTCATCGAGTTTACATTAATGCAAGAGAGATAAATAACAATACATAAATATGTAATATGTCAAATGTTGAGGTGATATACCCTAAGAAGAAAAATACAGCAAAGTACCAGCAACAGTCAATTGAGAATAAAATTTTTTAAAGATGCCAAAGCAAATTGCATCAAAAAGCATCAAACATCTAAGAATAAATCCAGCAAAATATGTGCAAGACTTCTACACAGAAAACTGTAGGAAGCATTAGTAAGAGAAATTAAAGAATACTTAAATAAATAGAAGGCTATACTGTGTTTGCAGATTGGAACTCTAAATATTATCAGGATGTCCATCTTTTCCAAAATCGACCTATAGATTCAATGTAATTCCCTCAAAATTAAGGGGGGTGTGTGTGTGTGTGTGTGTGTTGATCAGATGATTCTAAAAATGTATATGAAAGTAAATGCTCACAGAGAGGCAAGGTGAACTTAAAGAAAAATAAAGTTAAAGAACTTATTGTACCAGATTTCAAGACTCATTATAAAGCCACAATAAATAAGACAGTCTGATATTTTAGCAAAAGAACAGACAGACAGGCTGATGCGATACAATAAAGAGTAAAGAAACAGACCCACACGTATACTGATACTTTATTTATGACAACGATGACACAGAGCACTAGAGGAAGGTGGATATTTTCAATAAATGGTGCCGAGTCAATTGGATATTCACTGGAAAATAAATGAAATTTCACCCATACAAAAATCAATTCCAGGTGGGTTTTAGATCTTAACGTAAAAGGCAAAATAATAAGGCTTTTAAAAGATAACATTGGAGAATATATTCGTGACTTGATGTAGGCAAAGTTTTCTGAAGCAGGACCAAAACACACTAACCATCAAGAAAAAGATTAATAAATTGGACTACACTAAAAATAAGAACTTCTATTCATAAAAAGGCACTATTAAGAGAGAAAAAAGGCAAATCACAGAAATGGAAATGATATTTGCAGTATCTATAGTCTTAATAATTAAAGAGTAAATTTTAAATGTTTTCACCACAAAAAATGTTAAGTATCTGAGATGATGAATATGTTAACTAGCTTGACTTAATTATACACATTGTGTTAGCAAATTATAAAATCACTTTGTACCCCGTAAATTTACATAATTATAAATTGGCAATTTACAATTAAAAATCTATATTTGACAACCTACACCTAAAATATAAAAGGAACACTTACATATTAGTTTTTTAAAAGAGAAATAACCCAATTTTTTTAAAGGAAGGAGAGAAGGAAAGACAGGCTTTTCATTGAAGAGACTATCCAAATAGTCAATAAACATTTAAAAAGGTATTTAGCTTCACTAGTCATCAGGGAAACACAAATTAAAACTGCAATGAGATACCACTTTACACCAGCCAGAGTAATAAATAATCTTTTTTTTTTTTTTTTTTCTGAGATGGAGTTTCACTCGTGTTGCCCAGGCTGGATTGCAATGGCACAATCTTGGCTCACCACAACCTCCATCTCCTGGGTTCAACTGATTCTCCCGCCTCAGCCCCCCGAGTAGCTGTGATTACAGGCATGCACCACTACACTAGGCTGATTTTTTTGTATTTTTAGTAGAGACGGGGTTTCTCCATGTTGGTCAGACTAGCCTTGAACTCCCGACCTCAAGTGATCTGCCCGCCTCGGCCTCCCAAACTGCTGGGATTACAGGCGGGAGCCACCACGCCCAGCCACAAATAATCATTTTTTAAAAGATTATACCAAGTGTTGGTAAGGAAAAGGATACGTAAGAACTCTCATTTGCCACTGGTGGAAATGTAAATGAGTATGACCACTGTGAAAAATTCTTTGGTAATATCTTCTAAAGCTAAACATACATACCTTTTGACCCTGTAATTCTACTGCCATATATTGCTCAACAGAAATGCAAGCACAGGCACACCAAGAAGTAGCTACATGAATGTTGATAGCAGCAGTATTCATAATAGCTTAAAACTGGAAGCAAACTTGAATGTCCATCAAGAGTAAAATCGTTCGATAAATTGTGATACAGTCATACAACAGAATATTATATAGCAATGAAAAGGGAAAAAAAGCTACTGCAAAATATGGTTGAATCTCACAAATGTTGTTGAAAGAAGCTAGACCAAAGAAGTATTTACTAAATAGTTATATTAATACAAATATAAATGACTTATAGTGTTATATATCAGGTTAGTGGTTACTCTGTGGGTTTTACAGAATGAAAAAGGGTATGGAGGGTTTCTATAGTGCTATTCAAGTTGTACAGATTTATACATGTGTGCTATATTTCAATAAAATAAGTAAATTAAAACAAAACAAGAAATAGGCTGGCAACTGAGTTTCTTAGAGTAATCCAAGAGGAGTTAGGGCTGTGGGTGAGAGATTGAGAAAATGCTACACTAATGAGACAGGAGACTGGGAATCCAGAAGGAAAGACAGTCAATGAGAAATTCACAGTATTAGGATTGCCTAAATGTTTTTAAAGAACAGAGTATTTAATGTTCACTTTAAAACTGTGTTCTATTATGACTGTAATCCCAGCTTTGTGGGAGGCCAAGGTGGGTGGATCACTTGAGGTCAGGACTTCAAGACCAGCCTGGTCAACATGGTGAAACACCATCTCTACAAAAAAAAAAAAACTAGCCAGGCATGGTGGTGCGTGCCTGTAATCCCAGCTACTCACCAGGCTGAGGCAGGAGAATCACTTGAACCCGGGGGGTGCAGGTTGCAGTGAGCCGAGATGGTGCCACTGCACTCCAGCGTGGGTGACAGAACAAAACTCAGTTTCAAAAAAAAAAACAAAAATAAAGAAGGGAGAAGAATGCCCCAGACTGAGAGAGAATGAAATGCAAAGGTCCAACACAGGGTATGCTGGGCACATCCAAAGACCAGCAAGGAAACCAGTGTGTGTGAAGCCAAGGAAGATGGTAGGGAGAAGATCAGAGACATAGCCAGGACCCACATGATGCTGGCTTTAATGGACCATGAATTTTACTGAATTTCACTCTGAGACAGGAATCCATTACAGATATGGTTTTCAGCAGAGAAATGATCGAACCCAAGTTTATTTTTAAACGTATCATTGCAGTTGCTTTGGGAAGAACCACCAGATAGGAGGTCTTCTAAGAGAGAGATGAGGCCAGCTTGGATAGGGCTGGTAGTGGTGGAGGTAGGAAAAAGAGGTTGAGTCTTGATGTACTTTGAAAGTCAGGCCGTCAGCACTTGTGGCTGGTTGGAGATGGTGCCTGAGGAAAGAAAAGGCATCAGAGGTGTCTCAGGAAAAAGCTTCCTAATCCAGTCGAACAAGCTTCCCCTGATGCAGCTCCTCCAGTGGAAGCATTTAGTCCTTCCACTAGACTGTCTGAATGATCTTTTCCCTCCAGCTTATCTTCCAAATAGGTTCCCAAGTGGCTTTCTGTTCTTAGCAATCACGGGCCCAGGTGATGTCTACACACCAAATATTCTTGAACCATAAGGCAATCAGATTACGGTTTTGTACATTATGAATTTTCAGACTTCATGGTTTCAAAATAAATTTCCTATACCAAAAATACTTTTTAACTGCTGGTGACCCTATGTACCCATTTTTCCCTGCACATCCGTTTTAATACTGGTCCAAAGGGTTAAAAATAAATAGCAAGGGGAGCTGCCTTAGCGGAAACAGAGGCCACAAGATATGGAATTTGGGGATGAGAAATGCCGGAACACGAAAGGAAGGAAGAACAGCCCCACCATCTTGGCCCTCGGGATGTTACGAATAGAGGGAACACCAGAAGAAGGTGTAAGGGAGTAAATGATTGACGTGTAAACAAACATCCCAAATGTTGTCTCTTTCAAAAGTTACTTTAGAGAGAATCTACTGAGTGTGTCTGGAATTGGTGGGTTCTTGATCTCACTTACTTCAAGAATGAAGCCGCAGTCCCTCGCGGTGAGTGTTACAGTTCTTAAAGATGGTGCGTACCGAATTTTTTCCTTCAGACTTTCATATGTGTTTGGGGCTTCTTCTTTCTGGGTTCGTGGTCTCTCTGTCAGGAGTGAAGCTGCAGACCTTCGTGGTGAGTGTTACAGCTGTTAAAGGCAGCGCATCTGGAGTTGTTCGTTTTTCCCGGTGGGTTTGTGGTCTCATTGGCTTCAGGAGTGAAGCTGCAGACCTTCGCGTGGTGACTGTTACAGCTCATACAGGCAACGTGAACCCAAAGACCGAGCAGCAGCAAGTTACTGCAAACAGCGAAAGAACAAACCTTCCACGCTGCGGAAGAACTCCCGAGGAGCTTGCAGCTGGCTGGTTTAGGTAGCCTGCTTTTATTGCCTTATTTGGCCCCACCCGCATCCTGCTGATTAGTCCATTTTACTGAGAGCTGATTGGTCCACTTTACAGAGAGCTGACTGGACCGTTTTGACAGGGTGCTGATTGGTGTATTTACAATCCTCTAGCTAGACATAAAAGTTCTCCAAGTCCCCACTAAGTTAGCTAGATACAGAGTACCAATTGGTATATTTACAAACCCTGAGCTAGACATAGAGTGCTGATTGGTGCGTTTACAATCCTTGAGCTAGACACAGAGTGCTAGACAGAAAAGTTCTCCAAGTCCCCACTAGGTTAGCTAGACACAGAGTTAGCTAGATACAGAGTACCAATTGGTGTATTTACAAACCTTGAGCTAGACACAGAGTGCTGATTGGTGTATTTACAAACCCTGAGCTAGACATAATAGTTCTCCAAGTCCCCATCCGGCTCAGGACCCCAGCGGGCTTCACCTGGTGGATCCTGCACCGGGGCTACAGGCAGAGCTGCCCGCCAGTCCCGAGCCACGCCTGTACTCCTCAGCCCTTGGGCTGTCGATGGGACCGAGCGCCACGGAGCAGGGGGCAGCGCCCGTCGGGGAGGCTCGGCGGGAGCCTAACGCAGGTGGGGGAGCTCAGACATGGTGGGCTGCAGGTCTCGAGCCCTGCCTCGCGAGGCCGGGCGAGAATTTGAGTGCAACGCCGGCGGGCCGGCACTGCTGGGGGACCCGGCACAACCTCCGCAGCTGCTGGCCCGGGTGCTAAGCCCCTTACTGCCCTGGGCCGGCCGGGCCGGCCGGCAGCTCTGTGTGCGGGTCCCGCCGAGCCCGCGCCGGCCGGAACTCGCACTGGGCCTCAAGCGCAGCGCGGAGCCCGGGTTCCCGCCTGCCTGCGCCTTTCCCTCCACACCTCCCCTCAAGCAGAGGGAGGCGGCTCTGGCCTCAGGCAACCCAGAGAGGGGCTCCCATGGTGCCGTGGCGGGCTGAAGGGCTCCTCAAGCGCCGCCAGAGTGGACGCGGAAGCCGAGGAGGCGCTGAGAGTGAGGGCTGCTAGCACGTTGTCACCTCTCACTAGTGCTCTGTTAATTATACATGGTCACAGAGGTGCTGCTATTGTTCTCAGCTTACTTGGAACTCTTCTTTGGGAGCTGTCCAAAAGCAGTGAATGTAACTTACACTAAGATCTGTGTTTCTAGAGGTCAGATTCCTGGGAAGCCCTGCTGTCAAGAATCCCAGATTCTCCTGGTTGGCAGGAACTTTAAAGCTTCTAGCCATAGTGTTTGAGCTCCCAAGGCAGTCCTTCAGCATCTTCCCAGGCAGCCCTAATTCACTGTGGACAGAAACCTGCCTGTCATTCCTTCTATCCACTGGTCATAATAGAGTATGAAATTTAAATATCACTGGTCCTATTAGTTCTTTTATATCTTTCATTCAAGTTGCTCATTTTTCTCACATAAGAAAATTTACCTTAAATGGAAACCACATCACTTTGTAAGTGGAAAACTATGTCTATTGGAACCTAACTGCATAAGGGGATGGAAGAGAAAGTGATGATATTAAATTCTACTTAGGAGTTGTTGCCTAGCAAAGGTTCTGAGCGAGAGGCAAGCTCTCTCTTTGTTAAAACAGGAGATTACCAAGTATTATACAGGGGTGCAAAGACAAATACCACAAAAATGATACTCCTTCCTTGACATAATCCATAGGAACAAAAGAAGTGAGAAGGGCATATCTTTTTTCACCTTGTGATCCACTGTTATCTAATTTTATTGTCTGTGTACCACCCAATACCATGCTTCCAATCTCTACTGGAAGATGTACACACTGGGACACACTGGTAAAGTCATCAAGCACCAGGACTGTAAGTCAAGCTGATTTGGTTCAGCTCTTGGCTCTGCCAACTCCTAGCAGCCCAACCCTAAATACTGGAAACTGTATGCATAGTTTCTTCATCTTTACAATGGAAGCAATAATAGATCTTCAGAGTAATGCTTTCTTAAAGATAGTGCCCAGATTTGGACATTATGCCCAGGTGTAACCTGACCATTGAAGAGGATGAGTTCAGCCTAAGATTGCAGCCTCATTCAGGTTTTGAACTGAACTCATTCAGCCTTTGGGTGTTCACAAGGTTGTGCTTGTAGCCAACTAAAATAAAATCTAAGGTATTTTGATGTACAGCACTACTGAGCCACATCCCCCATTACCAACTTGTATTGCTAGGTGTTTCGGCCTGAGGGAGGACTTCACGTTTATTCCTATTAACTAGATTTTCCTCCTTCCCTGGTTCTTTGGCATTTGCTCAGCTCCTTCTCCTACGCTGTATTTGTGGGAAAGGAAGCCAAATGGGTAGAATTGGGCCATAATGAGGATGTGTTTGACATGCTGGATTTGAGTCTGTGTTCCATTGAAGAAAAGAAATGGAAACTTTGTTGAGTATCCATTCTATACTAGGCACTTTCCTTGACTATTTCATTGAACACTCCAAGGACCCCTTGAGGTAGATGTTATGGCCGATTTGCAGAGAAGAAATCTGCATTTTTATTTGAAGTTATTAAACATGGGTAAATGACCCAATTTTCTGCTTTTTGCTTAACAATAATTTGCAAACATTTTATCATGTTACTTCATGTTTCCCTTTTTTTCTTTATAAATAAATACATACTCCCTCCTTATTCTAAAAAGAATTTGAAGCACTTCTGTCTTGATGTTTATCATTTTAACGGTTGTATAATATCCCATTAAGTCACCCTAATTTACTCAACCAGTTTCCTACTGTTGACAGTTTGGCTCTGTTTACTTTTTGTGTTTTTTAAATTTTTTTTCTGTAGTAAATGATCCTCCTAAAAAACATCTCCGCATGAATGTTATTTTGTTCTGGAAATTTCCCCAAGCATGGAATACTGCATTAAAGGGGATATTTTTGGTGTTTCTTTATAGAGACTAGCAAATTGCCCACCCAAAGGAGTATGCTTTATTTGAGGGTAAAAAGCCAAACACACACACACACACGCAAATGGTTTTCTACAAAAGAAATTAATTTTCCACTTATTCATAAAATATTCTAGTGCTGTGATGGGTGGCAGGCACCTTGCCAGGGGCTAGGGACAAGGATAAGCAAGGCCAGGTCGGGGCCTCCAAGCAGCGAGCTGTGGAGTCGGGTAGAACAGGCGCCTGGCTGCAGCCAGGGAGGATCGCGCGCCCTTTCGCGCAGGAGAGTGGAAGCAGGGAGCTGTTTGTCAGCACCGAGGTAACGCTTGACCTGAGTCTTGCACAATAAGTAAGAGTTTGGGCACGCGATTTGTATTTATTTTATTGTGAATCTCTGGCCTTATATCAGAAAAAAAAAAAAAATTGTGCCACCCTCGGCACAGAGAACGTTGGTGGCGTCGTAAGCCCTCTAAGTCTCTTTCCATCGCCAAGGTGTAGGGGTCCGGGAAGAGGACCTCCCCGACAGCAGGCAGCAGGAACAGGATTTGGGAGCCGGGAACCCCTGGCTCGGCACGGAAGAGGGCAGGAGAGGACCTGAGCGCGGGGCTCACCGTCTGCTGGGGACCCGAGCCGGCGTGTGGCCCTCGGGGAACGGAAGACGCGCCCTCAGCGACCCTGAAGAGTCAGCTAAGCTATCTGCGGGCTAAGGAGACGGTGAGGGAACGGGGACTAACTGGGGTGGGGGTTAGAGGGCAGCTCGCGAGTGGGCTCCAAGGGGAGCTGGGCTCAGCAGTCCGGGACCCCGAGGGGGCAAGCGGGCGGGGAGCACGAGAGGGGCGGAGCTCCGGGGCCGGGGCCGCCGCGGCTGCCCAGAGGGTCTGCGGGGGCTGCTGCGGCCGGTCCCGAAGGCGGGCGCAGGGAGTGCAGTGAGCCATGCGCGCCTCTCCGAGACCGTGACCTTCGCATAGGGAGCAGGGTCCGCGCGCCGTCCTGAGATCAGACACAAGCCCAGCCTCGTGAAGACCCACGGCCGAGGGGCTGGAGCTGCCTCTGTGCGAGGGAGCCCTGGCCAAGGCGCTGGTAGGACCAGGGAACCCGAGGAGGGCGGGCGGAAAGCGCCCCCAGTGGGGGAGGGGCCGTGGCGGGGTCTGGGGGCCAAGGGCTCGGGGCCGAACGAGGGGCACACGCCGGAGCAGCTCCAGCCTGGGAGCATTGGGCGTGAACGTGGGGGAAAGTAGGGACCACATTATAGGATCAAGGCTTTCCCCGGCTCAGAACTGGACTGTTCAGTGTCCCCTAGAAGGGGCAGCGGGTCACCTACGCCAATGAACGGGAGTGCACACCAAAACGCCTGCTGTCGGTAGTTTCTTGTGCCTCTGCCTTGCTTCTGCCTGTAATGTAGTCAGAAAGGACTCGCTTTCCATGTGTTAACAAGGGGACAGGTAGCTTCACAGAGTGTATGAATATGGAGGGGAGGGCCACAGCGTCAGCTCTGGCCCCAGGGGCCGTCAGTGTCCCTGCAGAATTCCTGGTCCAAGCCGCCAGAATTCCTTGGGGACTTTGCTTCAGTGGCATCAAATTAGACTGTCAGTTCCCGGGGCCTGATCACCAGCCTCCGTATGTATTTCCTGGGGAGAAAAAGCATACCAGACTGATGGAGTCTTATCATTATTTTAACATTATAGCTTTCAATAGATAACATGCATATATTTATTTTTTAAGTCAAATAATACAAACATTTATCTTCTAGAGGCACTGCCTGCACTAGCATGTGTCTATTGCTATCTCCTTTCTATACTCATAGCCTTTCACACTCTACATGTTCTGTCGCCGTCTTTTGATTCTTTAGCCAGAAAATGATGTCACCACCACTGCCCACATCCTTTAATCTCCAGTGTTCTTTCTCGCAACGCCTATCTTGTCCTCAAATGTTTTTCACAAGGTGTTCCTCAGGGTAGGGAGCCCACTAACGAGAAGACATTTCATTTACTTGCTTCAACTATCCCAGAGATCTGAAGAAAAGGCACATTGGGGAACAGTCCATGACAAGTTCTAAACACACCTATCTTTCCCCTTAAACTGGATCTTCCAAGTGCAGTTTAGGTAGTCTGTTATTGAGAGGAAATAATGCAGGCTGTTTTCTGAAATGCTCTGGATTTCCAGAACTTAACATCACAGTAGTTCCTATTCCTTAAAACAGAACTTCATCAGTCACACCTTGCTGTTGCTTTTCCCGTCTCCACTCCAGGATCCCCTAACTGGTCTGCCTAGGATTTTTTCCTCTGTAGGAACCTGGGACACCGGGTGCTTTATACCTGCCTGGGAGGTGTTCCATGAAGGGCCTGAGGGACAAAGCTTTGTGGTGGACAAGGTGGGAGGGGAAGATGTAGGGGAAGTTGGAGGGGAAGTAGGAAGGAAGAAGCAGGCCAAGACCCTTGAGTGCAGAAGACTCCTCAAGCACAGAGCCCTGTCATTTAGGAACAGTCCCCATATAATTTGCTAAGAGACCACACATGCAGGTTACTTCCTGCCAACAATCAGTACAGT
The DNA here is from genome assembly GCF_043159975.1 of Macaca nemestrina. Classification (NCBI taxonomy): domain Eukaryota; kingdom Metazoa; phylum Chordata; class Mammalia; order Primates; family Cercopithecidae; genus Macaca; species Macaca nemestrina. The sequence goes on along the minus strand of NC_092126.1, from coordinate 161,643,604 downwards.
CAGCTCTGTTTCAAGACTTCTATGTTAGGCCAAAACATAGTAAGTGAAAACAATCAGCAAATCAACCAGTTTTTGTCTCTATGATAAAACAGAGTGGTTGAAACTAAATTAATTAAAAAAATTTTTTTACTGAATTAGCGGGTTCTTTAGGAGCTGTGTCCATTGTTTAAAATCACCTAATAGGTACTCCAGTCTCCACATTTTTCCTTTATTTTGTTTATCTTTTCATATTGCATAACCTTGAACTGGATCCCAACCATGTCAGAAAGTTCAGGCTGATTAGAAGCTGCCGCTTCTAAGACTTTTTGGTGGGAGAGAGTGGGGAGGAGAGGATGAGAAAATAATGACTGATCCTTGTGATAGGGTAGGTGTATAATGAAGAGGAAGAAGTTGACTACAAGTTTGAGACTGGTGAGGAGTCGCATATAATTCTTAAGGTAACAGGGGAATGAGTAAGAAGTAAACAAAATTGTTCATCATTCATCATTCAAAATGTTTATAGAGTGCCTGGCTATGTACCATTCACTGGGAACTAAAAGGTATATAAAACCAGGTGAGGTCCCTGCTCTCCTGGAGCTTACAGATGCTTTGAGGTGGCAGCTGTTAGAAAAATAAATATTGACTATATGTTATTACAAACTAAGATAAACTGTCTAAAGGAAAGAAACAAAGTTCTTTGAGGGTTTATACAAACTGAACTGTGAGACGAGGGAAGGCTTTCTCAAGGAGATCTCCCTTGAGCCAAGATTCAAAGATGGAGAGGAAGATTGAGGATATATTTGTTGTTGACATAGGACCAGGATGTATCCATTAAGAATAGTGTTTGGCTGCTAGTCATTAAGAAGACTGACTGCCATGTGACATTTGCTGTACTACATGAGCACATATGCCAACTTGGCATTTTTGGCACTTTGGGAAAGAATGCTTCTTTATCATAGTATCAGAGTATCAGTTGCATTGTCTTCAGTTGGTCATGGTTTATCATTGCTGTATTCTTGCTTTATAATTAAATGTTTCGATTAACATTATTCTTATCCGTTTATTATACTGTGTACAACAAAATGTATGTATTGCAGTTCAATTGTGAATCGTCCATATTCCCATTAATAAGGTAAATATATATAACCCTGATACCAAATATGGTTTATACACTGACTGTTCAATGTTATCACTAAGTAGATTTTTTAACAGGTGAAAATAGGTGTGGCAGGTGGACTGAAATATCTTCCCTCCATCCCTAGCCACTGCTCTAATTGGGAGGATGCCAGAATTTTTCGATTATTCTAAAGCTTCGTGATCCTTTTCAAAGATTCACATACAGCTCTTCGGTAAAGAAAAAAAATCACCAATTGCACTGATGCTGTAAATATAAATCTCACAAGGTAATTCCTGGGGTGCTGTAACCAAGCAACATATTTAACTTTCAAACAAATATTTTTATTCATTCAACAGTGTTTACAGTAAACCTTTTATGTGCCCAGAACTGTGCTAGATACTATAATTAAAATTGATTACTAGGACAGAGTCCCAACATGTAAGGAGTTCATAGAAGTCTAAGAGAGGTAGTCATGCTCATCCATGTGCAGGTAGTATTGTGTTCATTACAATGAAAGCATAATCAGGGTATGTTGATGTATAAGGGAAGGGAGTGGTCAATTCTACCAAAAGAGGAAGGGTCAGGGAAAGGTTCTTGGAGGAGGTAATGCTTGAGTTGAATCTTGAAAGATGAGGAGTTACACCAGGTAGACAAAAGAAGAAAGTATAATGGGAGAGAGATTCATGTGCAAAAACAAGCAACCAACAACAACTGAACCAGAGGCATGAAACATCATGTCAAGTTCTGGGACCTGCAAGTGGTTCAAAGGAGCTGAAGCATACGGAGCCAAGAGGTAGGGAGGCTAGCAAGGTGGCTAAAGTATGCACAATGGGGTCACAGAAACAAAGGTTTGAGTCGTGGTTCTGCCACTTTCTATCTGCGGGATCTCAGTTAAGTAATTTAGCCACCGTATTTAAGTAATTTAGCCACAGTAATTAATGATAATGAAGGTAGTACTTCCCTCATAGGATTGCTGCAAAGATTCAGATAAGATATGCACAGATTATGTACTCAGGAATTGTTGGCTATTCATTATTTATTCTAGGACAAAGGAAGCTGCTGGAGGGTTTTACATAGAGGAATGAGTCCTGAGCATTTTTGCAATCACTCTGGCTGCATACGGATGCTGGGTTGGAGGGGGGTCATTTGGAACAAAGTAACCACTTAAAGACATTATAACCATTTAGATAATGGTAATGATGGCCTGAACCACCGTGGTCATGGCAGTAACCAAGAAGAAAACGAGCTAAATGCTTGAGATATCGCCAAAGTAGACTCCAGTACAGAACTAAGTTATTCATTAGATGTGGTCAGTGAGGGAGAGGATTTGAGGAGGTGAAGCCTGAGATTCTGGTCTGTTATCCTTTGATTCTGTCAATCAAGTGATCTTGGGATAGAAAAAAAGAAGTGAGTATCAACCAGGACTGGGGATCAGGAATCTGGGAAGTGCTTGTATACAGAGAACTTCATGATTGGTACCAAAAAATGCTATCTCTGATTCAGAAGAGCCCTTGACCATTTCTGGGTCTGAACATAAAATAGGATCAGTTAATCCATACCAAATATAATATCCATCTTCTCTCTCTCTCTTTCTCTCTCTCTATTTCTGGGAGACTTTCAGTTCAAAGGGGATAGACATTAGACTTCACCTATTTGTCACTGCCTTGAAGTGACACATGTAACCCTCACTCATGCCTGGTACTGTTGGTTCAATTTTTGCCTGACACCAGCCTGATTCACTTTTTTCTCCGTTTTCTCATGTCTTCTCATATACAATAAGCACTAATTGAGGTGCCCACATGGACTTTATTAAAGTTCATGAGACTTAGAGGATTCAGGTAGTTCCTATTTCATAATGCAATGCAGTCTTGGTAACCACAGTATCCATTCATAAGGCAGGAAACAATACAGACATGTGTGATAGTGTTTGTTGAAAAGCTTTTGAGAGCTTTATTACTGTTTCCACCAAAGGTGGAAGTGCTGATTAAGGGTGTGCTTTTAGATTCAGTTGCTCAAACAACTGTATTATTACTCGAAGCCACAGAAATGAGCATTATAATTAGGCAGAGCCAAATGAGCGAGATGGTCCAGTATGAAATGAGGAAAACAAGGTCTGCCTCTGCCATGGACAGTCTAGTTTGGTGGAAAGTGGGCTTTCTATCTCTGACCTTCAGCATGACATTAACCCAGCTGAGCCTCAGTTTTTAGTGGTGGACATTTCTTTGAGATTTGTCTTGTGACATTTAAATGAGTTAAATGTGCTAAATACAATGTGTGGCGTATGGTAGGTGCTTAACTAGCTCATATCCTTTGGCTCAGTTAATCCCCAGGATCTTTCCTCACGTTGAAAAAACAGGAAGCATGCAGATTTCTTGGGTTAAGTAACCTGAATTAATTTGTTTTAATGAGTTTTTCATCTATGATTGATTTTTTTTTCCCTGGAAACCAGGGTGGAAACCTGTTTTCCTCCACCCTCGGTGAATGCTTATCAGTGATGATGGGGGCAAAGGTAGTATGATACCTGCAGAGAGGAAACTAATTTTAGCCATTCTTCCTTCAACAAATCTGTCACACACATGCAAGTAAAATTACTAACAAATAGAAAAATTGAGTAATTTGACTTCTTCCTCCCATATTTTCTGTTGGTAGAGTTCCTATTAAGCATATTTTTTGTTTATCTTTTGTTTTTCATGTAGGTACAAAGAAGCAGGTTCAAAGAAATTGTAGTTGTACCCCTCGATAATTGTTTGTCCTTAGGAATGAAGCTTTACTTTTCTCCTCTTAACAGAAGTTGACGGTTGAAAGAACTATATTTTTCATATACTTTTTCTAAATATTCTATAATTTGACATAAGCTTTTAGTTTAGTTTTGTTCACCAGTTGGGCCCCAAATGCATGTCAGATGTTGAGCTGGCACTGTGTACTCAGAGACAGCAGCTGTGGTGCCCAGATCTCCAGTCTGGTAGCCCTTGTGGGAGAGACTGGGTAGGAAGAGAAGTGGGGTGGAGAGTGCAAGCTGATCTTAAACAGCTGATGGGGAGGTTGGAGGGGGACACTCAGGCTGAGGCTCTCTACCACAGCTTCAGGCTTCCAGTCCATCCAATCATGCGCTCCTTTGGGTCAAGATCTGGGTCTACTCATCCCTATGCCCCAAGCCCCTGCCCATTAGAGCCTTTATGTGCTAAGTGCTTGTCGATCAAGAGATTCGGGGAAAGGTAGTGAGGAGGGTAGGTGACCTCTTTTCACATTTTTTTTTTTTTTTTTTTTTGTGAGACGGAGTCTCGCTCTGTCGCCCAGGCTGGAGTGCAGTGGCGCAATCTCCACTCACTGCAAGCTCTGCCGCCTCCCAGGTTAACGCCATTCTCCTTCCTCAGCCTCCCCAGAAGCTTGGACTACAGGCGCCCGCCACCACACCCGGCTAATTTTTTTTTTGTATTTTCAGTAGAGACGGGGTTTCACCATGTTCGCCAGGATGGTCTTGATCTCCTGACCTCGTGATCCACCCGCCTCAGCTTCACAAAGTGCTGGGATTACAGGCGTGAACCACCGCGCCTGCCCCACACTCTTAAAAATGAAAATAGTACAAGTAAAATTTATACTCCCTGCAATTATCAACCAATTTCCATTCATCCTCATCTTTTGAGAGGCAGTACACTACAGTGGTAATAGCCTGGGGCCAGGAATTAGACTACCTGAGCTTGTATCCCAGTTTGACAGCTCACTAGCTTTGTGACCTTGGGCAGGTTGTTCAACCTCTCTATGCCCCATTTTCCTTATCTGTAAACTGGAGTTATTAACACTACTTGCCTCTTTGTTCAAGCTCTTCAAGCGTAGACAGCGTGTCTTATTCAACACTGAAACTCCAGAATCCATCATAGTGCCTGGTACATTGGAGGAGCTGAATGAATGAATGAATGAACAAATGAATGAGTGACTTAGTGAATGAACAAATCTCAATATGTAGACTGCTATAACAGTCAGCAATTGACAAAGCACCCTCTTAATGTTAATTCGTTTGATTCCCAGAACATGTCAGGAGATAAATAAGGCAGCTGGGCAGGGAAGGTATTATCTCCATTTCACAAATTAGGAAAACAGGGTACTGAAAGGTTGGTTTGCCAAAGAAAGCACAACTATAAATAAAAGACCTGGTTAACGTTGCTGATTCTACTTACTCCTAGCTGTCTGCTCTTCTCAAGATTCGGCTGCCTCTCCACCCTATACAGATTTCACAGAACTCAAAGGATGTCCACCAGCAAAAATGAACACACATAGCTTATTTAGCTTTCTGAAGAAATTAGCTTCTTACTGTAAATACACTCGGTCAAGTTAAAACTTAAAGTTACAACTTGAAGTTTGCAATGTTTTTATTTTTTGGAGAGGGGAGCAGTGGATATTTTGTAAGAATGAGGAAGTTCTAAGTATGAAAGTAGCAGAGAATCATGAAGGAAAATATTGGTAGATTTCATTACATAAACATTTAAAACACTTGGAGTTTTTTTGGTTTTTTTGTTTTGTTTTGTTTTGTTTTTTTGAGATGGAGCCTCACTCTGTCACCCTGGCTGGAGTGCAACGGTGTGATCTTAGCTCACTGCAACCTCCGCCTCCTGGGTTCAAGCAATTCTCCTGCATCAGCCTCCCAAGTAGATGGGATTACAGGCACACACCACCGTGTCTGGTTAATTTTTGTATTTTTAGTAGAGATAGAGTTTTACCATGTTGCCCAGGCTGGTCATGAACTCCTGACCTCAGGTGATCCACCTGCCTCAGCCTCCCAAAGTGCTGGGATTACAGGCATGAGCCACCATGCCTGGCCAACATTTAAAATACTTGTGTATAAAAAGTTATAATTACATTAAAATGAAAATAAACTCAAAAAATTGTGCAACAAATATGCCAAAAGGTTCAAATTTGTAAATATAAAGAGTTCATAGAATTTAACAAGAAGAATATTAAGACCGTGGTTTCAAAAAAGTAGTCAAAGGATGTAATGGTTTTCAAATGAAGACAATCACATGGATGGCGAAACATACAAATATTTTAACTCTTCTTGAATAAGGGAAGCATTTTTACAATGATATACCCATTTCCTTATCAGGAACATTAAGATGCTGAAGATAATGCTAGCGGAGTGGGGCACGACGGAAACTGTCATAACAAATTACCTGGAAAACAATTACCTTAAAACTGTTCACAGCCTTTGACCAAAGAATTTCCACTTTGAGAACTGTATCATTAAGAAATTATCAGAAATATGGTTAAAGATTTATGCCCAATTATGTTCTTCACAATGAGTATTTGAAACTGAAACACAAGAAAAAGCCTGAGTCCAATAATATAGTGTGATGGATAGGAAGCAGCATAGGCTAGCAGCTGAAAGCAGGGATTTTGAGTCTTACCACCTGGATTCAAATTCTGGCTCTGTCATGTGTTAGCCCTGTAACTTTGGAACCTCTCCAGGCCCTATTTTTTCATCTATACAATGGGGACGATAAGAGTATCTAACATATAAGGCTGTTATGTGGCTTAAATGGGTTCATACAGGTCTACGCTTCCAAAATCCTCAAAGCTCTAAACACCTAAAGGTTTTATGTAACTTAGTTAGCAGCAAAACATCAATGAACTGACACAAATCTACTTTATTCCATTTACTGTGACTGGATTTGGCAGATATAATCAATGTTAATCCTTTTCCATAGTTTTACCTTTCTTGCAGAATCTCCACGATTTTCTTTATGAATTAATAACAATCTTACACATTTGAAAAGACTAATTTTGAAGTCAAAGCTAACTAGAGGGCAGGTATATGTATTTTGAACTAATCTCTTGGCCAAGAAACTTTCCCAAATCCTCCATCCCAGGGCTCTCAAACTTTAAGGTGGGGAATATTCTTAACACATAGATTGCAGGATGTCCATCCCCTAGAAAATCTGATTAAGTGGGTCTGGAGTGGGGGCCAAATGTATGTAGTTCCTGCAAGCTCCCAAGCAATGATGGTGAGGCTGATCCATGGACATCTCTTCTCTCTGCTCTTCTCACGATCCAGCTGCCTCTCCAGCTTACAGAGATTTCATGGAACTCCTGTCCACCAGCAAAAATGAACACACATAGCTTATTTAGCTTTCTGAAGAAGTGAACTTCTTACTATCAATATGCTCAGTCAAGTTAAAATTTAAAGTTACAACTTGAAGTTTGGAAAGTTTTTAACTTTTGGAGAGGGGAGCAGGTAGCCCCACTCTAATCCACACCTTCTTTAATTTTCATCACCCCTCACATTGTACCTTTTTGTTTGAACCTTTTCATTTCTGAAACTCTTTGATTTTTTTTTTCATATTATCATTCTCCTATTCTCTCATTTCTGTTTGCTTATTTGTTTGTTTTTTACAGAGTCTCACTCACTCTGTCACCCAGTCTATAGTGCAGTGGGGCAATCTCAGCTCACTGCAACCTCCACCTCCTGGGTTCAAGCAATTCTCCTGCCTCAGCCTCCCAAGTAGCTGAGATTACAGGCATGCACCACCATGCCCAGCTGATTTTTGTACTTTTGATAGAGACAGGATTTCACTGTGTTGGCCAGGCTGGTCTCAAACACCTGACCTCAAGTGATCCACCTGTCTTGGCCTCTCAAAGTGCTGGGATTACAGGCATGAGCCACCGTGCCCCGGCCCTATCCTCTCATGTCTATGGTGTGCTTTTATTTCTAGGAATAGTAATGTAATAAAATTATTTATCAGTTTCTGAGTACTTACCATGTGCCAGTAACACAGTTAAAAGTGGAAAGTTTCTTGGCCAAGAGATTAGTTCGAAATACATATACCTGCTCTCTAGTCAGCTCTGACTTCAAAATTAGTCTTTTCAAATGTGTAAGATTGTTATTAATTCATAAAGAGAATCTTGGAGATTCTGCAAGAAAGGTAAAACTATGGAAAGGATTAACATTGATTATATCTGCCAAATCTAGTCACAGTAAAGTAACACAGTTACTACAGTTACTTTATTTTTTTATACTTCCGACAACCCTGAAAGGAGGGTTATTGGAAGGGTTTTTATACTTTATCCTTTTTATCCGGGAAGGGATAAAAACCCTCCCGATAACCCTCATTTAAGTGATGAGAAGACTGAAGTCCTAGGCCTGAGGGTTTGTAGGTGGTAGAAACTAGTCATCTTGGCCCCAAAACCTAAGCTCTTTTCATTTCACTGTCCTGCCCATTTCACATGGTGGTACACATCCCCTGCTCTCCAGTCTACCTGCCTTCTCATTCCTGCCTCCACTACTTAATTCCTGCAGAGTCCCCAGCTTGGAAACCCCTATCTCCTTATCACCTATTCAGGTACCAATCTAGGCCTTCTATAACATGAAGTGTCCCCAAATTTACTTGCACAGCCCACACTTAGCTGCATCTGTTGTTCCTAGTTGGCCATTTATCATATATGCATTTGTTTTTTTACACCAAGGGATTTTTGTCTTCCTAACTAGATTTAGAGCTCCTTGAAAACAGGGCCCGTCTCATGCATCTCTGTGTTCCCCTTGGAACAACCATGGTGAGGACTGATTGCCTCCTTCACCCCCCTGCCACTTTCTACTCTTCTTCTTTCCTGTCCCCCCACTCACCACTTGTCCCTTCCTATCTTGGTGAAATCAAACCACACTAACAAGAAGGCAAAAAAATAGGCCAGGTTTCACCCTTCCTAATCTCCTTCCCTGTGTGTGGTTTGTTAGTGTTTGCCTTGTGGTTCCACAATGTCATGAGAGGGAAGTTTTTTTATGAGAAGGAACTTTTCTCATGAATGTTATGAGAAGGAACTTTTCCTCTACTTGGCAGAGAGGTACTAGCCATGTCTTATAACCCTTGGCTCTCTTGAGGGTTTCCAGAACTCCCTTCCCTCCTTCCATGTTTATTCAAATTCCATTTTCATTATTGTACTTCCCAGTTTCACCCAACACCCATGTTATCATCCAAGTATATTTCAAGAGTCCTTGCCTACCCATTGGCAGCTTATACATCTATGGAGCTACTTTCTGCAGTGAGATCTGCTGGGGCCAGCATGGCCAACACATTCATTTGGTCCATACACTTTGATTATATTCTTCCCTGCCCCCTCCCTTCCTCTTCCTCCTCCTTTCTTCTTCTTACTCTTTCCTCCTCCTCCTCCCACTACTTCCTGCTCCTCCTCCTCCTCCTTTTTCCTCCTCCATCTCTTTCTTCACTTCCCTCCATCCCTCCCTTCTCCGTCTTCCTGAGGTTATTACTTCTATTATTAGTTGGGCAGTGTTATCAACCCACTATGACAGCACTCAACACTCAACTTACACATCCCAGAGCTTGTAATCTCCATTTCGTAATTTTCCCACAACTTGTCATTATTTCCTTGTAACAGGGCTACAGAGCAGCTGGGCCTCCCAGCAAAAGGGTGAGATTTCCTGTGGTGCTTTCATTTCCTCCTCATCCGTTTAGTACAAAAGTGCTGGTTGTGTTTGTGTTACAGGCTCATGTAGCTACACTGCTACACTGACACCACCACTATTGCATAATTTCAGATTGAATTAATTTTTTGTTCAAACGGGTTTTTTCTGACCCATATTTATGAACCAGCTTTGTGGTGTTCTTGTTGCTTTCCTTTGGTGTGCTCTGTAATCTGAATTTCTTCTCTTTGTGCCTCATTCCACGTGCTATTCTTGGTAGTTGTCATACTGGAATACTAGGGGAAAAAATTATCCTGAGGAATATCATTTACTATTTATTTAGTGTTGACAATGCGTTAGGCATTATGCTAAAGATTTTATACATTGCTTAGTTTACCTATCAAAAATTTTAGGTAGTTATTATCCCAGTTTACATGGGGAGACTGAAGTTTAGTCAGATTAACTTGTCTGAGGTCTCATGGCCAGTAAGTGGAACACACTAGATTCAAAATCAGTTCATATCATTCCAAAGCCCATAGTCAAAAATGTAGTTTATGGGATCTTTTAACTCACCTTTTAAAAATGTAATGAGTTTTTCAATAACTGTCTCATACCCTGCTGTGGGAGTATAAATGAATACACTCTTTCTGGAGGGCAATTTAGCACTACATATAAAAAGCTTTTGAAAATATTCTTATCCTTTAATCTAACAATTCCCATGCCTGACTTTATGCTAAGGAAATAATCGTTAATATGTTCAAAGATTTTACCCTAAGGAAATTCAGGACGGCCATATTCATAATATGAAAAATTTGAAACAGGTTCTATGTCCAATAGAAGATAATTGGCTAAATAAAACATGATACATAATCAATTAAATACCAAGTAGTAATTATAAATCATGTGGGAAAAGACTATGTAGTGACATAGAAGTGTGTTTATGATATAAACACATGGTATGGTATGGTAAATAACATAAACATATAGTATGGTAAATAACGTATACAACATATGGTATGCTAAATAACATACCATAGGATTTCAGATTAAATCATTTTTTAACAAATAGGTACTACAAAATAAACTCAAAGGGAAATGATATCAAACTAGGACATGAATATTTGCATATATTTAAAAATGTGAAAAGCTGTGAGTTGAAGTAAGGTGCTGAAATTAAGACTAATTTTCATTTCTTCTTTTATCTTTTTTACTATGTAATAATTTTTAGTTGACATTTACCTTTTTTTAACGTTTTGGTTTTGGTTTTTGGGGTTTGTTTTTCTTTTGTTTTGTTTTTGAGGCAGGGTCTCACTCTGTCATCCAGGCTGGAGTGCAGTGGTGAAATCACAGCTCACTGCAGCCTTGACCTCCCCAGGCTCAGGTGATCCTCCCACCTCAGCCTCCCAAGTAGCTGGGACTACAGGCATGCCCCACCAAGCCCAGCTAATTTTTGTATGTTTTGTAGTGATGGGATTTCACCAGGTTGCCCAGGATGGTGGTTATTTTTTTAATTGAAAAAATGTCTGCATGTTGTCCCCTTTGCTACCCCCAGTTTTACTGAGGTATAATTGACAGATAAAATTGTATATGTTTAAGGTGTATAATGTGATGATATGACATATGTAAATATTGTGAAATGATTACTACAATCAAGTTAGTTAACATATCTATCACTTCACCTCAGTTACCTTTTTTTGTATATGTGGTCACAACATTAAAGATCTACTCTCTTTGCCAATTTCAAGTGTACAATACAGTATTATTAACTACAACCAAGATGCTGTACATTACAGCTCCAGAATTTATTCATCTTATAGCTGAAAGTGCGTACCCTTTGACCAACATCTCTTTGGACTTCCATCTTGGGCATTTCCTCTGTTGGTGTTTTTATGCTAACTCCTTGGTCAATTTTTTGCCCACTAACCTGGTGGGTTGAACTTGGGAGCTAACCATTTGGCCTGGAAATATTGGCACAAAACTGAGCTTTTGTCTGGTGCTGTGTATCCTTGTATGGCTCCAGTGGGAAATTCATAACTTGTTTGATCAAAACAAGCTAACTAACTAAATGTCCTTTCCGCTTCCCTCTGCTAGTTTTGTGAACCCCAGCAGCCCTTATTTTTTCCTCTAGAGTTTAGTAGCTATCTTTCTTAACCCTCACTCACATTGTGAAGAAAATTCTATGCTTTTTAAAAAATTACAAGACCTTTGACCAATGTTCATATTTACCAGTGTTCCCATTTTATATTTATAATTTCCCCCATAACCAAATAAGCATTTCTGTAGATACGAAGTTCTGTCTCCTCAGTTTCTTTAATAACTCTTTTTTTTCTTAATTTGGGTTTTCATTTGTTTTTCTTCTCTTTTGACCCAGGGTGTTTCATTTGATCCAGTGTTAGGAGCAGGCCACTTCCCAACTGCCTTATGCTGTTGATTCAGATCGATCTCCTAAACTTATCACATCGCCTCCCCTTCTTTCAGGCTTCAAGATGTCTTTGCAGAGTGCCCCATTCCTTCTTCAGCTTTTCTTTCTGCTGTCATCACTTTGATCATCTGTCTGCCAGCTTTAGCTTCCTTCATTGATCCCCTTTCATTCCTCACCTATAAAGTCCACCTATCAGTCCCTCATCTATTTTTATTCTTCATTGACTGTTTCAACTGCTAGTCCTGAGTCTAATCATTTAAGCCTTTGGTTTGGGCCTTCCCTGAAGCGTTTTTTCAGATCTTTTAAAAAATGTCTCATCACTCTGACTCCTCAGAGCTCTGCAAAGCTTTCTGACTCATGCCTTTTTCTTTAGGGCATAATCTATCATAGAAGGAATAATTAGCCTCAGAAGATAAAATACTGGGCCGGGCGCGGTGGCTCAAGCCTGTAATCCCAGCACTTTGGGAGGCCGAGACGGGCGGATCACGAGGTCAGGAGATCGAGACCATCCTGGCTAACACGGTGAAACCCCGTCTCTGCTAAAAAATACAAAAAACTAGCCGGGCGAGGTGGCGGGCGCCTGTAGTCCCAGCTACTCGGGAGGCTGAGGCAGGAGAATGGCGTAAACCCGGGAGGCGGAGCTTGCAGTGAGCCGAGATCGCGCCACTGCACTCCAGCCTGGGTGACAGAGCCAGACTCCGTCTCAAAAAAAAAAAAAAAAAAAAAAAGAAGATAAAATACTGAAACAAGACATCAATTAGCATTCCTTCTATTAAAAAAAGATTAGAAAAAAAAGCAAGTCATAGTAAAGAGCAAATTATCTGTAGCCAACTCAGAGAACAGGATTTATGACACAGAATTCCTACCTCTCAGAAGAAATGCTGAGGAGATAATCAGACAAATGTTAAATAAGTACTTGAAAATAAGTAATTGCAATGTTATTTGTAGTAGTAAAAACTTCAGAAATATCTTAAACATCCAAGAGTAGATGATTGGCTATGTAAATTTTGACTCATGCGTACTGTGAATCACTAGGAGTCATTAAATATTATTATGTATTTATGATAATAAATATATATTTTTGAATAAAAATTTGCAGACCAGAATGTATAATACGATCCCATTTCTGTAAAAATTATATATGTATGTGCATATATAATCACTGAAATGAGGTCTCTTGGTGATGAACTTTTTGAGGGATTTTTTATTTTTTGTTTCTTTTTGTTTCTTCTTTCTACTTTTCTACATCGTTCATATAGTTTACAGTTAAGAAATGTTGTTTTTCAGACAGATAAAACAACTACCAGTTTCTGAGTGAATTACATAGCTAACTTCATTTTTTGATTGTTCATTTTATATTTTCCTAACATTTTATTATGAAATTACTCAAAAAAATTTTGTCTGACTTTTTATTATAAAATTGTCATTCATACTAGAGGTAATACGTTATATATATATGAGAGGATATATATATATGGGGAATAAAGAATAATATAAAATGGACACCTCTATTCCCAAATTCAGCTTAAGAAAATTAGTTCTTTGAAACCTCTTTGTATTCCTAATCAAATCTTTCGCGCTCTTTCCTCCAAAGAAGTAATCATTCCCAAATTTGTATTTCACATTCCCTCTTTTTATAGTTTTATGACATTTACATATTCAGTTCATTATGCTACTACTTGTGTTGCTGTAATGCACATTAGTTCATAAACAATAAGTAAATAAGGGAATTGTGTCAATATGCATGAAAGTCACATAGCTTATACAACATCTTTCCCGATACATAAATGATCTGTGACCACCAAGGAACTGCAGCTGCCTGCAGAGTACACTAACACAGCTGAATGCAGCAAGCTGTGAATTTCTGACATGGAACTCATCCACTGCAAGTTCTTCCTCTTGGGTTGCTTTGGCTTCCTATTCAATCTGAGAAGTGCTTATCACATAGTTCTTCCTGATCTTTGGGCATTTTATCCTAAGGTAGCTTCTTCAACCCTTCCTTAAACCTTCTCCTAACAAATTATCTTCCTTTTTTCTATAAGCTGAATTATTGTATTCACAGTGGTATTTATTTAATGTAAATGGAGAAAGTAGTATTTATTGATTAAGAATGTAATTTGTCTTACAATTTTCCCAATGTTTTATTAGGATTTTTATTGTTTTATTAAATTCTGGTCACAAAATTATAGAGAAATTTTTTTTTCTGTTTTTCTGTATAAAAATAGTCCATAAACTGTTACTTTTAATCCTTAGGTTTGCAGAATATGAGGGTTTAAAAAAATACATATATTATCAGAAAGAAAAGGCTGATTTCATAGAAGTAAAAAGTAGAATAGTGGTTACTAGAGGGTAGGAAGCATGCGGGGGTGGGAGGTGATAACCAGAAGTTGGTCAAGTGGTTAAGGTATACAAAATTACTAGATAGGAAGAGCAAGTTCAAGTGCTCTACAGGACTATCCATGACTATAACTAACAACAATTTATTGTATATTTTCAAATAGCTAGAAGAGCAGTTTTTTGTTTTTTGTTTGTTTGTTTTTTTGAGACAGAGTTTCGCTCTCGTTGCCCAGGCTGGAGTGCAATGGCGCAATCTTGGCTCACTGCAACCTCTGCCTCCCGAGTTCAAGCAATTCTCCTGCTTCAGCCTCCAAAGTAGCTGTGATTACAGGCATGAACCAACACACCTGGCTAATTTTTTGTATTTAGTAGAGATGGGGTTTCATCATGTTGGTCAGGCTGGTCTCAAACTCCTGACCTCAGGTTATCCAGCCACCTTGGCCTCCCAAAGTGCTGGGATTACAGGCATGAGCCACCGCACCTGGCTGAAGAGCAGATTTTGAAAGCTCCCACCACAAAGAAATGATAAAGTATTGAGGTGATGGATATGCTAATTACCCTAATTTGATCATTACACATTTTATACGTGTATTGAAATATCACACAGTACCCCATAAAATGTATAATTGTGTGTCAAAAATCATAATAAAAGCAAAATAAATACACACATACATATATTACATTATACCAGAAACAGCTGTATCCCTAAACAATATATTGTTTAATGTTGCATTGTTTTGAGTTTTGTACAAATGGAGTCATGTTCTTTACATTTTTTCAGTTTTTTAAAAAAATGTATTATATTTGTGAGTGTAATCCATGCTAATGACTATCACTGTAGTTTATTCCTTTTTACTGCTGTATAGAATGTCAATGTATGGGTGTGCCAAAATTTATTTATCTGTTCTTCTGTCAGTGGAGCAGTTGGTATTTGCAGTTTCCTGCTGTTGTAAAAATGTTTGGCACCTGTACAAAAGTCTTTAGGGAATTATACTTAGGAGTAAAAAACATTTATGTTTATTAGACAATCCTAAATGGATTTCCAAAGTGATTTTACCCATTTACACTTGTTCATTGGTGTGAGAGAGAGCACATCCTTGCCAACAGTTGAACCATTGCCAAATTGTTGTGTTTTCAATTTGATTACCAATGAATATGTGCTTCTTCTCTTTGTCCATTCATATTTTTTTCTCCATGTAATGCTTGTGAATATCTTTTGCCCATTGTTTTTCAAGTGGGAGGTTTCTATTTTTCTTTCAATAGGAATGCTGTATATTCTGGATGCTAGTCTTTTCCATTTACATTGCTGTAACTATCATCTTCCAATTTGTGGCTTATCTTTTCACTTTAGGTTGTTTTTATGAACAGTCGTTCTTAATTTAATGTAATTGAATTTATCATTTTTTCTTTCACCTTTTATGGCTTTTTTTGTTGTTTAAGAAATCTTCTTAAGAAACAGTTATAAAGACATTCTCTTATAATTTCTTCTAAATTCTTAAAAGTTTTTCCTATCACATTTAAATCTTCAAGCCATTTGCAATTGATTTTTGTGTATGATCTGAGTATAGATCCAAATTAATTTTTTCAACATGGATAACCAATTGCCTCAATAGTGTTACAAAATTCTCTGCCCTTTCTCCCCCCAGTACACAGTACTATCTGTCAATTATCAAGTTCCCATGTATGCATGAGTCTGCTTCTGAGTTCTGTTCTGTACTGTTTGTCTTTCCTGCCATTATCAACTATCTCAATTATTCCAGCCAAATATTAAACTTTGGTAGCAGGTGGGGTGAGCCTCCCTTCTGTGTTCTTTTTCTTCTGAAGTATTGACTGTTTTCAGCTCTTTGCTTGTCCACATAACTTGTAAGAATCAACTAGCCAAGTTGTGCATTTGCGACGCACACATACACCTGTTGAGATTTTTTATTAGAACTGCAGTGAATTTGGACAGAGCTGACATTCCAACAATATTGAGCCTTCCTGTCTGTATGAACACAGAAGAGGCAGTCATGGGTTGCTTTACAATGGGAATATGTTCTGAAAAATGCATTGTTAGGTGATTTCATTTTTGTTCGAACATCATAGAGTACACTTACACAAACCTAGATGGTATAGCCTACTTGTACCTAGCTGTATGGTATAGCCAGTTGCTCCTAGGCTACAACTTTGTACAGCGTGTGACTGTACTGAATTCTTGTTGGCAATTGTAACACAGTAGTAACTATTTGTGTATCTAAACATATATAAACATAGAAAAGGTACAGTAAAACACAGTATAAAAGACCAAAAAAAATGGTACACCTGTATAATAAGGTACTTACCATGAATGGAACCTGCAGGACTGGAAATTGCTCTGGGCGAATCAGTGAGCGAGTGGTGAGTGAATATGAAGGCCTAGAACTCACTGTGCACTACTGTAGGCTTTATAAACACTGTACGCTTAGGCTACACTACATTTATCTTTAAAAATAGAATAACTGTACTATGATGTTGGGACAGCTAAGATGTCACTCTGTGATAGGAAATTTTCAGCTCCATGATAATTTTACAGGACCACCATGGTATATGCAGTTTGTAGTATATGACTGTATTTAGATTTTCTTTAATGTTTTTCAGTATTTGAATTTTTCTCCATAAAGTTCTTGTACATTTTTTGTTATTTTCCATCTTTTCATTTTTAATAGATGAATAATAGACATACATAGTTTGTGGATACCTGTGATAATTTAATACATTCATGTATTTTGTAAAGATCAAATCAGTGTACTTGGGATATCCATCACCTTAAATACTTGTCTTTTCTTTATGCCATTACCATTCCAATTCTTCTCTTCTAGCTATGTTGAAATATACAATAGATTATTGTAAACTAAAGTCACCCTGCTGATCTATCTAACACTGTCTTATTTATTTTATCAAATCTTTCATTCGAACCCATTAATCAACTTCTCTTCATCCCTTAAGCCTCTGGTAGCCAGAAGTCTCCTCTCTATTTTCATGAAATCCACCTTTTAGCTCCCACATATAAATGAGAACATGCGATATTTGTCTTCCTATGCTTGGCTTATTTCACTTACTATAATGACCTCTACTTCCATCCATGTTACAGTAAATGACAGGACTTCATTCTTTATTATGGTTGAATAATATTCCATTGTGTACCGGTACCATATTTTCTTAATTTATTCACCCATTGATGGGCACTTCAGGTTGATTCCATATTTTAGCTAAGTGAACAGTGCTGCAATAAACAAAGGAGTGAACATAAGAGTGCAGATATCTTCTTGATATATTGACTTTTTTAGATATCTATCCAGTAGTGGAACTGTTATATCATATGGTAGTTCTATTTTTCATTTTTTGAAGAACCTCCAAGCCATTCTCCATAGTGGCTGCACTAATTTACATCCTCACCAACAGTGTATGAAGGTTCCCCTTTCTCCACATTCTCACCAGCATTTGTTATTGCCTGTCTTTTTATAAAAGCCGATTTAACTAGGGTGAGATAATATCACGTTGTAGTCCTGATTTGCATGTCTCTGATGATACATGATGTTGAGCATTTTGTCATATATTTGTCAATCATTTGTATGTCTTCTTTTGAGAAATGTCTATTCAGATCTTTTGCCCATTTTTTAATTACATTATTTGTTTTTCTGCTATTGAGTTTTTTGAGTTCCTTATGTATTCTGGTTATTAATCCCTTGTCAGATGGATAGTTTGTATATATTTTCTCCCATTCTGTGGGTTGTCTCTCCACTTTGTTGATTGTTTATTTTGCTGTAAAGAATTTTTTTAGCTTGATATAATCCCATTTTTCTATTTTTCCTTTTTGTTATTTGTGCTTATGAAGTCTTACCCAAAAAAATCCTTGCCCAGACCAATGTCCCGAGTGCTTTCTTCTATTAGTTTCATAGTTTTGGGTCTTATATTTTTTAATCAATTTTGATTTGATTTTGGTGTATGGTGAGAGACAGAGTCTAGTTTCATACTTCTGCATATGGGAAGTCACCAGTTTTCCCAGCACCACTTATTGAAGAGACTATGATTTCCCCATTGTATGTTCGTGGCACCTTTATCTAAGCTCAGTTGGCTGTAAATGCATGTATTTATATCTGCGTTCTCTCTTCTGTTCCATTGTTCTACATGTCTGTTCTTTTTTATGTCATTATGCTGATTTTGTTACTATAGCTTTGTAGTAAATTTTAAAGTCAGGGAGTGTGGTGCCTCCAGCTTTGTTCTTTGCTCTTTGGCTATTCAGGGTCTTTAGTAGTTCCTTGTAAATTTTAGGATTTTATTTTCTATTTCTGTGAAGAATGTCATTGGTCCTCTAATAGGGATTGCACTGAATCTATAAATTGCTTTGGGTACTATTGTCACCTTAATAATAACAATTCTTCTAATCCATGAGCATGGAATAGCTTTTCATTTTGTGTGTGTGTCCTCTTCAATTTCTTTTATCAGTGTTTTATAGCTTTCCTTATATAGACTTTTCACTTCTTTGATTAAATTTATTCCTATATATTTTATATTCTTTGTAGCTGTTATAAATAGGATTGTTTTTATGATTTCTTTTTCAGATTGTTCACTGGTGGTGTATATAAATGTTACTGATTTCTGAGTGTTGATTTTTGTATCCTGCAGCTTTACTGAATTCATTTGTCAGTGCTGACAGTTTTTTGGTAGAGTATTTAGGTTTTTCTCATTATAAGATCATGTAGTCTGCAGACAAGGCTAATTTGACTTCTTCTTTTCCTATTTGGATGTTTTTATTTCTTTCTTTTGCCTAATTGCTCTGACCAAGGACTTTCAGTACTGCACTGAATAAAGGTGGTATAAATAGTCATCCTTGTTTTCTTTCATATTGTAAAGGAAAGTCCTTTAATTTTTCCCCATTCAGTATGACATTAGCTGTGGCTTTGTCATATATGGTCTTTATTGTTTTAGAGGTATGTTCCTTCTATGCCCAGTTTGATGAGGGTTTTTTTAATCATAAAGGAATGTTGAATTTTATCAAATGCCCTTTAAATATCTATTAAAGTAATATAGTTTTTGTTCTTGGTTCTGTTAATGTGATGTATCACGGTTATTGATTTGAGTAAGGGGAACTATCCTTGCATCCTTGGGATGAATCCTACTTAATCGTGGTGAATGATTTTTTTAATGTGTTGTTAAATTTATTGTGCTAGTATTTTGTTGAGAATTTTTACATCTATGTCCATCAGGAATAGTGGCCTGTAAGTTTTCTTTTTTTGCTGTGTCCTCATCTGGTTTTGGTATCAGGATAATGCTGGCCTCAAATAATGAGTTTGTAAGTATTCTCTTTTCTTTACTTTTTTTGAAATGTTTGGGTAAAGTTGGTATTAAGTCTTCTTTAAATGTTTGATGGAATTCAGCAGTGAAGCCATCAGGTCCTGGGCTTTTCTTTGATGGGAGACTTTTTTATGGCTTCTGTTTCATTACTCAATATTGGTTTATTGAGGTTTTGGATTTCCTCATGTTTCAACCTTCGTAGTTTGTACGTGTCCAGGAATTTATCCATGTCTTCTAGGTTTTCCAGTTTGTTGGCATAATAGTCATAATAGTCTGTAATGATTCTTTGTAATTCTTCAGTCTCAATTGTTATGTTTCTTTTTTTTTGCTTCTGATAGTATTTAGTTGGGTCTTCTCTTTTTTTCTTATTTACTCTAGGCAAAAGTTTGTGAATTTTGTTTATCTATTCAAAAAACCAACTTTTCATTTTGTCGACCCATATTTTTTTAGTCTCAATTTCATTTATGTCTGCTCTGATTTTATTATTTCTTTCCATTAATTTGGGGTTTGGTTTGTTCTTGCTTTTGTAGTTCCCTGAGGTGCATATTAGCAAATATTTATAGATCTAAATGGAGAGATAGACTGCAGTACAATAGTATTGTATTGCAAAGTCCCTTACAACGAGTAGAGGACTTTAACACCTCACGCTCAGTAATGGACAGATCAGACAGAAAATCAACAAGGAAACATCAGAGTTAAACTACACAACACATCTAATAGGCCTAACTAACATTTATAGAACATTTCACCCAACTGCTGTAGAATACACATTATTTTCATCAGCACATGAAACATTCTCCAAATAGACCATATCTTAGGCCACAAAACAAGTCCAAACACATTTTTTAAAAAATAGAAGTTATATCAAATATCTTTTCTGACTACTATGAAATAAAACTAGAAGTCAGTAACAAGAGGAACTTCAGAAACTTCACAAACATGTGGAAATTAAACACTATGTTTCTGAACAACCAATGAGTCAATGAAGAAATTAAGAAGGACATATTAAAATGTCTTGAAGTGAATGAAAATGGAAATACAACGTACTAAAATTTATGGGATACAACAAAAGCAGTACTAAGAAGGAGGTTCATAGCAATAAATATGCTTATGTCAAAAAAGTAGAAACACTTCAACGGTTCATTTTATTTTTGAGAAAATTACTTTTTGTTATTGTTATAAGTAGCAACTACTTATGATAAACTTCCTTCCTAAGAATAAACTTCTTTCTTGAGAAGGAAATAAATAAACTCCCTCCTGAAAAGGAAGTTCATAGCATTAACTCTGATGTTTCCCTGTTGATTTTCTGTGTGAATGATCGGTCCATTACTGAGAGTGGGTGTGAAAGTCCCCTACTATTGCTGTACTGCAGTCTCTCTCTCCCTTTAGGTCTAATAATAACAAAATGTGTTGTTATTATTATAGCAAAAGTAGTACTAGGAAGGGAGTTCATAGCAATAAATGAATATCTCAAAAAAGTGGAAAAACTTTAATAGTTCGTTTTATTTTTTAGAAACTTTTTAAGTAGTATCTACTTACAAAGTGTATATTTCACTTATCAGTTATTAATGGAAATACAAATGATTCTTTTGTACTTCATATCAAGCAACTTTGCTAAATTCTCTCTTTGTTTTTTCTTTAGATGAGTCTCACCATGCTACTCAAGCTGGGCTCAAGTGATTCTCCCACCTTGGCCTCTTGAGCAGCTAGGAATACAGTCACTACACCCAGCCTAAATTTTCTTATTAATTCTAATTATTTGTATGTAGATGTTAAGATTGTCATGTTTTCTGTAATTAATGATCTTTTTTTTCTAAACCTTGCATACTTGATATATTTTTGTTATATTACTAAGCTGGGTGAAATCTCTGGGAAAATGATAAAGAGAAGTGATGATGGGGCATCCTTGTCTTGTTCTTGATTTTTAAAGGGAAGACTTTTAAGCCTTTTGTGAGTAAATGTGGTATTGGGCATAGATTTTTTAAATAATCACTGTTTATTACATTAATGATACTTCCTTCAACTCCCAGCTTGCTAAGGTCTTCCCATGAAAGGATGTTGAATTTTATCAATTTTATCTTTCTCCCCATGGGAGCAGACATCTGAGACTACTGAGTCGGCCTGTGGAGACCTGGAATTTGTGGAGAGCATGTTAGGCTTCTTTCCCTCCAGCACTGAATGATTACGTATTTTGGAACATGCTTTCCTCATATTGATTACAAAGAGTGAACCTGAAGTTTAGCCTTGGAGAAAAAGGAAAGAGTGCATGCCTTAGATGTAGATTATTTAGGCTAACATAGTGGAGGAAAAAGATCTTTTGTGTAGTTCTCTCTCAGTCACTAGAGTTTGACATTGGGGTTTGAGGGTCTCAGCTAATATTCTCAGTATATGCTATTTCCCCTGAAACCTTGAGGGTAGGATTTCTCAGTCCCCAGCCAAAAACCAACTCCTAATGCAGTAGTTCTCAAACTCAAGTGTGTATCAAAGTCACACATTGTTGGGTTCTACCCCAGAGTTTATGTGACTCAGTAGGTCTGAAAATTTGCATTTCTAAGAAGTTTCTAGTTGATGCTGATACTGCTGGTCCTGGAGTCCACAATTTGAAGAACACTGCCCTAAAGCAGTCTCCCTGAAACATCCTCACACCAAAAAAAAAAACCCAGGACCAGATGGATTTACAGCTGAATTCTACCAGAAGTCCAAAGAAGAGCTGGTACCATTTTTTCTGAAACTATTCCAGACAATTGAAAAGGAGGGATGTATTAGTCCGTTTTCACATTGCTGATAAAGACATACCCGGGACTGGGCAATTTACAAAAGAAAGAGGTTTAACTGGACTTACAGTTCCCTGTGGCTAAGGAAGCCTCACAACCATGGCAGAAGGCAAGGAGGAGCAGGTCACATCTTATATGGATGGTGTCAGACAAAGAGAGCTTGTACAGGAAAATTCCGCCTTATGAACCCATAAGATCTCATGAGACTTATTCACTGTCACAAGAACAGCACGGGAAAGACCTGCCCCAGTGATTCAATTATCTCCCACAAAGTCCCTCCCACAACACGTGGGAACTATGGAAGTACAATTCAAGATAAGATTTGGGTGGGGACACAGAGCCAAACCATAGCAAGGGACTTCTCCCTAACTCATTTTATGAGGCCAACATCATCCTGATACCAAAACCTGGCAAAGATACAATAAAAAAAGAAAACTTCAGTCCAATATCACTGATGAACATCAATACAAAAATCCCCAATAAAATACTGGCAAACCAAATCCAGCAGCACATCAAAAAGCTTATCCATCACGATCAAGTTGGCTTCATCCCCAGGATGCAAGGCTGGTTCAAATTATGCAAATCAATCAATGTAATTCATCACATAAACAGAACTAAAGACAAAAACCACATGATTATCTCAATAGACACAGAAAAGGCCTTTGATAAAATTAAATATCCCTTCATGTTAAAAACTCTCAATAAACTAGGTATTGATGGGACATACATCAAAAGAATAAGAGCTGTTTATGACAAACCCACAGCCAATATCATACTGAATGGGCAGAATTTGGAAACATTCCCCTTGAAAACTGGCACAAGACAAGGATGCCGTTTCTCATCACTCCTATTTAACATAGCATTGGAAGTTCTGGCCAGGGCAATCAGGCAAGAGAAAGAAATAAAATCATCCAAATAGGAAGAGAGGAAGTCATACTGTCTCTGTCTGCAGATGACATGATCCTATATCTAGAAAACCCCATTGTCTCAGCCCAAAAGCTTCTTAAGCTGATAAGCAACTTCAGCAAAGCCTCAAATACAAAAATCAATGTGTAAAAATCACAGGTATTCCTATACACCAGCAATAGACAAGCAGAGAACCAAATCATAAACAAATTCCCATTAACAATTGCTACAAACAGAATAAAATACCTAGGAATATAGCTAACAAGGGAAGTGAAGGACCTCTTCAAGGAGAACTACAAACCACTGCTCAAGGAAATCAAGAGAGGACACAAACAAATGTAAAAACATTCCATGCTTATGAATAGGAAGAATCAATATCATTAAAATGGCCTTACTGCCCAAAGTAATTTGTAGATTCAATGCTATTCCCATTAAGCTATTGACATCCTTCACAGAATTAGAAAAAATTACTTTAAAATTTATATGGAGTCAAAAAAGAGCCCATATAGCCAAGATAATCCTAAGCAAAAGGAACAAAGGTGGAGGCATCATGCTACTGAGCTTCAAACTATATATAGTACAATGCTACAGTAACCAGAACAGCAGGGTATTGGTACAAAAACAGACACATAGACCAATGGAACAGAACAGAGAACTCAGAAATAAGACTGCACATCTATGCCCATCTGATCTTTGACAAATGTGACAAGAACAAGCAATGGAGAAAGGATTCTGTGTTTAATAAATGGTGTTGGGAGAATGGGCTAGCTATATGCAGAAAGTTCAAACTGGATCCTTTCCTTACACCTTATACAAAAATTAACTCAAGATGGATTAAATACTTAAATTTAAAACCTAAAACTATCAAAGCCCTAGAAGACAATCTAGGCAATACCATTCAGGACATAGGCACGGCAAAGATTTCATGACAAAAATGTCAAAAGCAATTGTAGCAAAAGCAAAAACTGACAAATGGAATCTAATCAAACTAAAGAGCTTCTGCACAGCAAAAGAAACTATCATCAGAGTGAACAGACAACCTACAGAATGGGAGAAAACTTTTGCAATCTATCCATCTCACAAAGGTCTGATGTCCAGAATCTACAAGGAACTTAAATAAATTTACAAGAAAAAAAACAAATCATTAAAAAGTGGCCAAAGGGGCCAGGCACAGTGGCTCACACCTGTAATCCCAGCATGTTGGGAGGCCAAGGCAGGTGGATCACTTGAGGCCAAGAGTTCAGTACCAGTCTGGCCAGAATGGCAAAACCTTGTCTCTACTAAAACTACAAAAACTAGCTGGGCATGGTGGCACACCTCTGTAGTCCCAGCTGCTCTGGAGGCTGAGACACAAGAATCGCTTGAGCCTGGGAGGTGGAGGTTGCAGTGAGCCTAGATCACGCCACTTTACTCCAGCCTAGGTAACAGAGTGCGACTTTGTCCCCTGTCACCAAAAAAAAAAAAAAAAAAAAAAAAAAAAAAAAAAAAAAAAGGGGGCAAAAGGCATGAACAGACACTTCTCAAAAGAAAACATTTATGCAGCCAATAAACATGAAAAAAAGTTCAATGTCACTGATCATTAGAGAACTGTGAATCAAAACCACAATGAGATATTGTCTCATGCCAGTAAGAACTGTGATTATTAAAAAGTAAAGAAACAACAGATGCTGATGAGGCTGTGGAGAAATAGGAGCGCTTTTACATTGTTGGTGATAATGCAAATTAGTTCAACCATTGTGGAAAACAGTGTGGCAATCCCTCAAAGATCTAGAACAATAAATACCATTTGACCCAGCAATCCCATTACTAAGTATATACCCAAAGGAATATAAATCATTCTGTTATAAAGATACGTGCACACATATGTTCATTGCAGCACTATGCACAATAACAAAGACATAGAATCAACCCAAATGCCCATCAATGATAGACTGGATAAAGAAAATGTGGTACATATACACCATGGAATATTATGCACCCATAAAAAAAAACAGATCATGTCCTTTGCAGGGACATGGATGGAGCTGGAAGCCATTATCCTGAGCAAACTAACGTAGGAACAGAAACCCAAATACCATGTGTTCTCACTTAGAAATGGGAGCTGAACGATGAGAACACATGGACACAGGGAGGGGAACAACACACACTGGGGCCTGTGGAAGTTGGGGTCAGGGAGCACATCAGGACAAATAACTAATGCATGCTGGGCTTAATACCTAGGTGATGGGTTGATAGATGCCGCAAGCCACCATGGCACATATTTACCTGTGTAACAAACCTGCATGTCCTGCACATGTATCCTGGAACTTAAAATAAAATTAAATAATTTTTCAAAAAAAGAAATCAATGAGAATTATATCCCTAGGAGGAGTTTTGATTCCAGATTTTCTACGATTTTTTTTTTTCCCAAGACAGAGTTTCCTTCTTGTTGCCCAGGCTGGAGTGTAATGGTGCAATCTTGGCTCACCACAACCTCTGCCTCCCAAGTTCAAGCAATTCTCCTGCCTCAGCTTCCTAAGTAGTTGGGATTACAGGCATGCATCACCATGCCCAA
The DNA here is from genome assembly GCF_043159975.1 of Macaca nemestrina. Taxonomy (NCBI): domain Eukaryota; kingdom Metazoa; phylum Chordata; class Mammalia; order Primates; family Cercopithecidae; genus Macaca; species Macaca nemestrina. Next base: position 161,617,798 of record NC_092126.1, on the reverse strand, counting down.
CTAATTTTTGTATTTTTAGTAGAGAAGCGGTTTCTCCATGTTGGTCAGGCTGGTCTCGAACTCCTGACCTCAGGTGATCTGCTTGCCTCGGCCTCCCAAAGTACTGGGATTACAGGCATGAGCCACCATGCCTGGCCGATTTTCTACAATTTTTAAGCAAGTTGCTTCATTGTTCTTGGATGCATTTACTCTGTGAGACTCAAGGTAAAATTACCTAAGCGCCCAGAAAGAAATGTACAATATAGTTCAAGATAGTTCTTAGAACTGCAGATTCTTCTAGTGGGACATGCAGATCTCATGTGCACACATACCCAGGGCCAGATGCTCTCTCGGCCTCCCTCAGATATGATCATTCAGCCTCTTTTAGAATGCTTTTACACCATCACATGTATTTCCATTGTTGCATAGTCCCCATTGTTGGAATAAGGACATTTTTCTCATGCTCTTTTGAAAACCTAGTGCTTTACTCTACAGGTCTCATGGTTAGAAAATTGTTCCTTACATCGCATCAAAATCTGTCTCCCTTCAACTTGTACCTGCAGCCCTATTGTCCATACCCACCTAGGAAAACACTGAGACCTCTCTCAGCATCCTGCAGACCCCAATCATGTCCTGACTAGAGTTCTCCAGGCAAACTCTCAGCGTTCGTTCCCATAATTGTTTCCTCTTTATGGCTTCATTACCAAGCTTTCATTGTCCAGCTTGGATAAACACCAGCTCGTTTGGGTCCTGTCTCTAAGACTGAAATATGCATACTTGGCACCATACCCCATATGAATTCTGGGCCAAGGCTAAGTATATGTCTCTTGGTCCTCCCAGTTCTTGTTAATAACGCCCTTTAGTAGTTACCTGGACCCTGTGGCTCATATATTGCCTATGTATAATCCAGACTCTTCTATAGTTTTGCTTACTATTTGGGTACAATTACTAAGCCAGTGTCAAAAAACCTAGCTGAATTACTGAAATCAACACTCGTTTCAGTGACCACGGCAAAGAGAAGGCAAGGATGATCTGAGATGACTTGCTCATACCGGATCCTGACTATTGCAGCTGTGGTTGCTGAGAGGGACAGCCCTCCACCTGAGAATAGGTTTCTCATTTCTTCCACATGATTGTCTCTTCTAACCAGGAGCTGCCGTTGTTCTGGACCCATATCAGCGTCTTGTCTGCCCACGTTTAGCTCTTCAACACTTGACCCTGTGTCATGTCCTCTTCTTGAAAACTCCGAGGTGACTGCTGAAAGTGTCTAGTTTTTGTTGTTGTTGCTTACTATCTCTTTGTCTCTTGTCCTGCTAATCTCTGTGCCAGATCTTGTCATTGGCTCTTTTAGGTTTGTTGATTCTACTTTATGGCCCTGATTTCTTTTTTTCTGCATACATATCCGTTTGAAGATTCTTTAATGGATATATCCATTTTTCTCATTAGAGACTTTAATTTGTGCTGTCTTCTAAAGGAAAAACAAAGGGCATTCTTCAGAACTTCTTTTAAAACGTACCATAGTGGCTTTATAGTATCTCAAAGTGGCAGGGGGGGCAGCATAGACAAACAATTGCAGAGCTGAAGAGGACCCAGTCCTCCTAATCCGCAGTCCAGAGCCATTGAACTAACTCTGTGCAGACTATCACTTCTACGGCTCAGACAGGATAATGAAGGGATGACATTGCTGTTCTCTTAGTTTAGAAGGCATAAACCTCAGTGAGGAGGTGGGATGGATACAGAAGTGGGCAGATAACTGAGATCATTTAATTCCACATTCTGAACATATCTAAGTCTCAACTCTGATCCAACAGGGAAAGATGTACTACTATTCAGGTAAACTCAATTGTCGTTCATTTTGTACATAAACTGTATAGGTACACTTTACAACCTAGACTCTAATGGCTAGAATTTAGCCAAATAAAATCTCTCCTGGCTGCTAAGGAGTCCTTGGAATGAAAGTGACTAAAAAAAGACCATGTCCCCTAACTGGACACGTGGCAGCAGGGTAGTAAGGCAAATTCCTTGTTTGAAAGCATCCATAGCACAGTATTTTTTCATTGACTGGATGAAGGGTCACACGAAAGCCCATGATAAATGACTTGCTTTTCTTCAGTCATTAACCACAGAAGTGTGGAATGCATCACTGAGAGACTAATCCATGCCACACATTCAAGGGACATAAAGCGGAGTTTTCTAGACTGCTAAGGAAGCAGGTGAAAGAAGGAAAGAGGTAGGTCTATCCTTGCTTTTGCTGCCATTTCAAACATTACTGCCTCTAGCACCTTGAATGAGAGATGGAGAAAGTCTTTGCCTATGCACTTGAGAAAGCTGGACCATACCGTGATTACGGCCCTCTGCCTCCGTGGGTGAACTAAGGGCACAGCTGGACAGCTGGGCTATGTATGAGGCAAACAATCTGCTGATTTATTTTAAACCATCATGCTGGTATGTGCACGACCAAATGAATGTGGTCCCCTTTTAAGTAAAGCCCCTTGAAAAGCTTTCTGCTTATCCCATGATGCTTCCACGTTGCTCAAGAGATTCTTAGGGAGTTGAGTAAAGGAATGCACAAAAAAAGATGAGAGCCATCTATCTATATCCACAACTCATAATTAGCTACTGTAAATATTTTGGCCTATTTGCTTCCAACATTTTTCTTTATTTAAGAAATCTCTTTCTATTGTTTCTTATTAAAGTGAAGCACAGATTATTACAGAGATCTCAAATAGTGCAGAAAAGAACACAAATTTAAAGGTTTTTTTAAAAAACACCTGAAAGTTCATCATTAATATTTGGTGAACATTTTTCAGGATATTTTTCTATATATCCCATTTTATGGAGTATCATCAGTTTTGTCAACGTTTCCACCTTGGAAAAAGGATCTGATTTTTCAAAATAGGTCAGAGTTGCCAGGAGCCATTGAAGTCCAGTGAGTAAGGTAATGATTAAGCCATGTATCAAGATTTTGGTGCCAAGTCAGGTATAATTGGTTTTCTTGGACAGCTCAGGTATTGCCATGAGAGGCAACTATATCAGAAGTGACCAACGAGACCTGCCCTCAGAGAGGCTGTATCTGAAGGACAGGTACATGAGGTTCCAGAAGCGTTGGGGATCATAACCACTGAAACTGAGCCAAGGCTGTGTCTCTTGAGATCTGTGGACCTCAGTTAGGTCCTTACCCTCATGGAGCCTGTGTTTGCTCATCTTTAATAGGGTGTTCATAACGTCCACTTTTCACAAGCTGTTATGAGACTCAAATTAGGTCAGGGACATGAAAGCTCTTTTGCAAATGATTAAGCCCTATACAAATGTTAGGCATTATTGCTTAAGTATATTTGTCAAATTAATCTTGTTTCTTGATGGGTGCACCTCCTACAGACAGTCAGTTCACAGACAGCCACATCATCAAATCCTACCGGGGTGGGGCTGTTCTTTCCCCTTGTACTCTCCTTGGGCTGCAGGTTTGTCCCTTCAGGGCTACCTTGTCCTTGATGTGATGTCCATTTTACCTGACTTTTCCAGTACTTGAGCATGGGCAAGGGAAATCATAGAAGGCAGGCAGGAAACAGTTTGAATCACTACCACCATTGTTTCTAACTTCCTGCAACCTGTGTGGCAAATGACTTCAGTCTGCGGTGTCTATGGAATTTTAGAAGGATCTGGTCAGTTTCCTTAGTTACCTGGAAGTTCTTTTGATATTTAACTTATGAACTCATCTTTCACCAAACAGAGGAATCTGAGACCTGGAAGGTTTCTCAGAAGTTCTCATGCTGCATAAATAGGGAATAAGAACTGAAAACTATAGTTATCTGTACAAACGAGAGTAATAACTATATGATTCTAATAGTGGTTGAAAGGACTAAATTTCAGATACTTAGTATAGCCTGGCACATAAAAAATGCTCATTAAATGTTAGCTATTATTTTGGGTGTTACTAATACAAGGACTTCTAGGCTCTGTAAATTAGAAAGATATTAGCTTATATGTCATCAGTGACTTTTGACACATGAGTGTCTCATCAACAATGAGATACTGTTATGCATAATTTACAAAAGAAATTTTACCTTTTGGAATGTCTACTTTTTGATTTGTATCCATTCATTCAACATATACTTATTGAGTGCTTACTATATGCCAGGCATTGTGCTGTGCATTGAACATACAATGGTGAGCTATGCAGACCTTATCCACATGGAGCTGATTGTCTAACAAAGGAGACAAACAGTAAACAAATAATTATAGGAATGAATATCTGACTAGAACTTGTTTTGGGTGCAGTGAAGGGAGAGTACAATTTTTTGTTTTTTTTGTTTTGTTTTGTTTTGTTTTGTTTTGAGACAGGGTCTGGCTCTGTCACCCATGCAGGAGTACAGCGACATGATCCTGGCTCACTGCAACCTCCACCTCCCGGGCTCAAGCCATCTTCCCACTACTGAGTAGCTGGGACTACAGGCACATGCCACACCATGTCCAGTTAATTTTTTGTAGTTTTTTGTAGGACAGGGTCTTGCTTTGTTGCCCAGGCTGGTTCAAACTCTTGAGTTCAAGCAATCTGCCTACCTCGGCCTCCCAAGGTGCTGGGATTACTGGTGTGATCCACCACGCCTGGCCGGGAAAATACAATTCAGTGAGTTCATGTAGTTGATGGTACCCAGTCTTGTGCGATGGATGGCAAAGGGGCAAGGAAGATTCAGGAAGGTTCCCTAAAGTAATTGACATGTGAGTTGAAATCCAAAGAACGAGTAGGACTAAAGTAACAGTGAGTGAGAAGAAGCAGATTCCTGAGAGAAGGAATATGTGCAAAGGCCTTGAGGCTGGATTTTGACATTCAACTTAACTCATCTTACACCGAACAGAGAAATCTGAGATCTGGAAGGTTTCTCAGAAGTTCTCATGCTGCATAAAAAGGGAAGAAGGACTAAAAACAATAGTTATCTGCACAAATGAAAGTAATAACTATACCATTTCAATAGTGGTTGAAAGGACAAAGTTTCAGGTACTTAGCATAACCTGGCACATAAAAAATTCAATAAATGTTAGCTATTATTTTTGATGTTATTATGATTAATACAAGGACTAGAACTTCTAGGCTCTGTAAGTTAGAAAGATATTGGCAGCCGGGTGCAGTGGCTCACACCTGTAATCCTAGCACTTTGGGAGACCAAGCCAGGCAAATCATGAGGTCAGGAGATCGAGACCATCCTGGCTAACACGGTGAAACCTTGTCTCTACTAAAAATACAAAAAATCAGCCGGGTGTGGTGGCAGGCGCCTGTAGTCCCAGTTACTCGGGAGGCTGGGGCAGGAGAATGTCATGAACCCGGGAGGCAGAGCTTGCAGTGAGCCGAGATGGCACCACTGCACTCCAGCCTGGGCGACAGAGCAAGACTCCGTCTCAAAAAAAGAAAGAAAGAAAGAAAGATATTGGCATAGGCATAGTCACATCTAAGCAGAGTGAGAGGGTGTGGAGCAGAAAATGAGGTTAGGGGTTGTAGGAGACTAAACAAGGCAGGCATGGTCTCATCGCATACCCTGTTAAGAATTGTGCTCTTGACTCTAACAGCAAAGGGAGTCCATTGAAGTGATTCAAACAAGGTGAACAGATTTCTGTATTCAAAGATCATGCCACTGCAAGGAGAATAATGGATTGGAAGGGGGCCCCAGTGGATGCAGGTAGTTAAGTGTAGGAGGCTGTCACAGCAGGCTGTGGAAGGGTTGACGGTAGCTTAACACAGAGCCATAGTGGTAGAGCTGAAAAGAACTAAAAATTATTTACAGGCCAGGCACGGTAGCTCAAGCCTGTAATCCCAGCACTTTGGGAGGTCGAGGCGAGTGGATCATGAGGTCAAGAGATCGAGACCAGCCTGGCCAACATGGTGAAACACCGTCTCTACTAAAATACAAAAAATTAGCCAGGCGTTGTGGTGGGTGCCTGTAGTCCCAGCTACTCGGAAGGCTGAGGCAGGAGAATCGCTTGAACCCGGAGGCAGAGGTTGTAGTGAGCCGAGATCGTGCCACTGCACTCCAGCCTGGCGACAGAGCGAGATTCCGTTTCAAAAAAAAAAAAGAAAGTTATTTACAAGGTAAAATCTACAAGATCTGGTGGTGAACTGGATGAAGGAGGTAAGAGAAGGTGAGGAGAATCCGTTTATTCATTCAGCAAGTATTTACTGAGCCCCTACTAAATTCCAGATGCTCTGCTAGGTACTAAGAATTCAACTCTGAACAAAACAGACAAGTCTCTGCCCTCAATAGGTTACAGTTTGGAGGGGACTGGAACTGAAGAGTTGACAATATGTAAGTAAACAAATAATGATGTGTTTGCATTGCAAATTATAATTACATATTACAGTGTGGGTGATTACAGGTAAGTGCTACAACAAAAAACTAAGGGGCATGTCAGAGAGAGTAACTCAGGAGGAGGTGACACTTAAGGTAAGACCTGAAGGATGCGAAAGAGACAGCCAAAAGAGCCAGTGAAAGAGCATTCCAGGTAGAGGAAACAGTAAGTTCAAAGAGCTTGATGTATTCCTGGAACAGGTGGGAAATTAGGGTGGCCGGAAATAGTGAGCAAAAAGGAATTGTACAAAATGGGGTGGTAGGTCATTTGTAGGTCATACTGAAGATTTTGGATTTTTTTTTAATATAGCAGCTAGAATAACCTGATTGATGTTTAAAAGATTACTCTGCTGTTTGAAAAATGGGGAAAAATTAATTATTTCACACCAAGAGTAAAAGCAGGGAGACCAGTTAGAAGCCAGTCATTCAAGTGATAGAAGATGATAACTTGCACTAGGGCTGTGGTGGTGGATCAGGGAGAGGGAAACAGATATCAGAGGGATTTTAACCAACTGGCCTCACTGAAGATCCAAATGACCCCTAAAGAAGTGGTGGCATGATTCTGTTGCAGAAGTTGACAGCCTGGTGTAGCCTACCTATGATTCATCTCATCAGACCCAGCCCAGATCAGGATTCAGGGACTCAAATCCAGCACCAGAGTAGCTGGGCTCAGAGCCAGGGGTCATCAAGACTGGGGTCACCAAAGTCACATCAGGGTCTGTAGCAGCTCACAGTAAAGGAAGGAATCTGTTGAGCTGGGTTTCTATCAGTGCTGCCTGTCTGGGGCCAGAAGTGGTAAGCAATTCAGAACCTGGGTGAGGGTAGGGCTGGGTCAACAGTGGAAGTTAAAGTGGCAAAGCTGTCAGTTCAAGGTTACAGGGATGGAGATATGCCACCTATGACACCAGTTGGATGAGACATTTGGTGGATGAGTCAGACATTGGAGATTTATTTGTGGAATAGCAAGCAGTGCAATCTCAGTGTTCTCTAGCTCCTTGTGATTTAGACAAAAGGGATCCCTGCCTTGCAGACTTAGTTTGATCTAGAGCGTGAGGCTTTTTGGTAGCCTTGCCAGTAAAATACTTGCCTTCTTGATCGTGTTGTCTATTTCTCTGCTATTTCAACATTTTTTCCACATGAGGTAAAATATTCAGGATTCTGTGACAAGTTTCAGCTCAGTTGCTGCTGTGTGGGTATGCCTGCACGCACATATGTGTAAGCACATGTTGTGCCTACCGTGATGAGCATGTGTGGCAGCTGGAGTGTGAGAAATGGTACATCAGGACATGTTAACTTGCAGGGCCACAAGCATCTCCATTTTTAAAAAAGAGAGAGAAAGAGAAGAGACACCTGATCCCAAGATAGAGACAACAAAGAAGGATGATCCATTCTGGTGTCAGATACAAAAAATAGCAGCATGCCTTTTCCTGAAACTTGTTTGTGTCTGACCACTTCATCCTGCCCTTCCTCCAGTCTCAATCCCCAGCCAATACTAATTTCTACCCAACAACACCTGGAAGAATTTAGCAGTTTATCCCAACAATAAGCAAAGAGCCAGTGATACGTCTGATAGTACTAATTATTTCCAAATATTGGGAATCCAGCGTTACATAGACTGAAAATTTCTGAAGAAATACAGAGCAACATCTCTGTTGCTGTATGTCATTTACCAGCATCCTTGATAACAGTTAACCACAATGCATTAAATAAATCATAGAAGACCAAGGATTTACAGCTTTTTGAGCTTGATATCCAGATGAAGAGAAGACAGATTAAGAAAAGTAAGAACGATATTATTTTTGTCTTCTAAACTCTCTGCTTTGGTTACTGGGTCCTGTTCTTGGTGATTCAACAATGCACATTAAGGTATTAAAGACTTTGTGGTGGGTGTGGTGGCTCATACCTGTAATTCCAACACTTTGTGAGGCCGAGCCGGATGGATCACATGAGGTCAGGAGTTCAAGACCAGCCTGGCCAACATGGTGAAATCCCGTCTCTACTAAAAATACAAAAATTAGCTGGATGTGGTGGCAGGCACCTGTAATCCCAGCTACTCGAGAGGCTGAGGCAGGAGAATCACTTGAACCCAGGAAGCAGAGGTTGCAGTGAGCCAAGATCATGCCACTGCACTCCAGCCTGGGAGACAGAGAAAACTCCACCTCAAAGAAAAACGACTTTGATAAATGTTTGTTTGTGTCTGACCACTTCATCCTGCCCTTCCTCCTCTCTCAATTCCCAGCCAGTGCTAATTTCTACCCAACAACACCTAAAAGTTGGCAGTTTATCCCAACGATAAGCCAGGAACCAGTGATATGTCTGATAGTACTAATTATTTCCAAATATTGGGAATCTAGTGTGACACAGAGTGTAGAAAGAGACATTGAGTTTTATTTAACTGAATTTTTCCGTATATTTTTGACCAAGAACACTTTGAGAAATGCTACTTTAAGATTACCATTCATTTTCTTTTCCCCTCACCCCTCTCCTTGAAGAACCATCAATGCTCACTGTTCCAGCTGCCATCTTAGTGCTAAAGTCTCTCTTGTCTCAGCCCAAGCCCATCTACCCCAGCTCTAGGATACCCCTGCCCATAGCACACCTTCACCTAGATGGCTCATGGTGTAGCACAGTGGGAATTTACAGAGGTTCAGAGGAAGTTCTGAATTAATTAATTCTTCACTCAACAAATATGAAAAAATGAAAACTGATGGAATGGAAGAGGCTCTACTTTTGCGATTTTTAGTAAGCCACCTTGAGAATTGAACCCCAAACTCAGTGAATCTTTGGTTCCTAAAGGTATAGAATCTTTACTGATCTGTTGCCACTAGAAAGATAGTAACAACAACAACACAAATCTCTAGGACACCAGTGAACAATGAAATCCCAGTACACCTGGGAATAATGCAATCTAGGTTTAAATAATTCTCCCGTCATTTATTATGGCATGACTTGGACAAGTTGCTTCACCTCTCTGAGTCTCACAAAGTTCATCTTGTGAGTAGCGATAGTATCTGTGGAGATTACTGGGAAGATTTAATGAACAACTATGGCAAATATATAATACCTTTTACCCGTTGCTCACCTCCCTCTTATTTCTCCATCTAACTCCCATCCTCTCCCATTTCTTTTTCTATCCATTAAGCCAGCACAGTCTCCCTTAAAACACCTGAATCTACGTCTATTCAAAGCCTTCCTCCCTGCCCTAGCATACTGACTATAATTCTACCCAAAAGAGAGAACTGGCTGACAGCTTTCTGCCAATATTGGAGTAGGTTGATCTTTTCTGGAATAGCCTCTAAAAGACAATAGCATTATTTTTTCATAGATTCTACAAAGCAAGATAAAGGGGACTGGAAGAGACCCTTTGCCCTTGGGAGGGTCCGTTCCTAGCTAGGGGTAAAGGTAATTATCTCTGACTTTTGGTCTTCTCATCTTCTAAATAAGTCCGGAGATATCTGCCAGTTTTAATAGCCTGTGTACTCTGGGTGTACACATAGGGTGCCTAGCAGCTTGCCTATACCTCATTCATGAAAGATTCAGGAAGATGGAGGATATCCGTTGGGCATACTACTGCATCATTTCTTAGAGAAAAAAAAAATCCTATTTGGGGGTTACTAGTCTTATATCACATACAACAGACTTTAAACTAACAACAATCAAAAAGGTCAATAATAATAATTATCCTTTATTAGTAGTAGTAATAGTAAAGGATTCAATTCAACAAGAAGTCTTAATGGAGCACCCAGATTCATAAAACGAGTTCTTAAGATCTATGAAGAGATTTGGATAACCACACAATAATAGTGGGAGACTCCAACACCCCACTGACAGGATTAGACAGATCATCAAGGCAGCATCTAACAAAGATATTCTGGACTTAAACTCAACACTTGACCAATTGGACCTAATAGACATCTACAGAACACTACACCCAAAAACAACAGAATATACATTCTTCTCATCTGCACATGACACATACTCTAAATCAACCACATGCTTGGCCATAAAGCAAGTCTCAACAAATTTAAAAAAAAAAATAGAAATCATGCTAACCGCACTATCTGACCACAGAGCAATAAAAATAGAAATCAAAACCAAGAAGATCTGTCAAAACCATACAATTACATGGTAAACAACCTGCTCCTGAATGACTTTTGGGTAAACAATGAAATTAAGGCAGATATCAAAAAATTCTTTGAAACTAATAAGACCAGATATACAGCATACCAGAATCTTTGAGACACAACTAAAGCAGTGTTAAGAGGAAAGTTTAGAGTGCTGAATGCCTACATCAAGAAGTTAGAAATATCTTAAATTAACAACCTAACATCACACCAAGAAGAACTAGAAAAACAATAGGAAACCAACCCCAAAGCTAGCAGAAGAAAGAAGTAACCAAAGTCATAGCTGAACTTGATGAAACTGAGATGTGAAAATCCAGACAAAAGCTAGTTCTTCAAAAAATTAAGCAAGATGGATAGGCCACTAGCTAGATTAATAAAGAAAAGAGAGAGAAGATCCAAATAAACACAATCAGAAATGACAAAAGTGACATTACAACCAACCCCACAGACATACAAAAAATCCTCAGTGAATATTATCAACACCTCTATATACACAAACTAGAAAACCTAGAAGAAATTGATAAAATCCTGGAAATCCAAGTCCCCCAACATTGAAACAGGAAAACTTGAAACCTTGAACAGACCAATAATGAGCTCCAAAACTGAATCAGTAATAAAAAGCCAACCAACCAATAAAAGCCCAGAGCCAGATGGATTCACAGCCAAATTCTACCAGATATAAAATTATTCCAATCCTACTGAAATTATTCCAAAAAATTGAGGGGGAGGAGACTCCACCCTAACTCATTCTATGAACCCAACATCATTCTGACACCACAACCTGGCAAAGACACAACCAAAAAAGAAAACTTCAGACAATATTCCTGATGACCATCGATGCAAAAATCTTCAACAAAATACTAACAAACCTAATCCAGTAGCACATTAAAGTTAATCCACCACAATCAAGTAGGCTTTATTCCTGGAATGCAAAGTTGGTTCAACTTATGCAAATCAATAAATGCAATTTCCCACATAAACAGAATTAAAAATGAAAACTGCATAATTATCTCAATAAATGCAGAAAAGACTTTTGATAAAATTCCACATTTCTTCATATTAAAAACCCTCATCAAATTAGACATCAAAGGAACATACTTCAAAATAAGAGCCATCTGTGACAAACCCACAGCCAACATCATACAGAATGGGCAAAAGCTGGAAGCATTTTCTCTTGAGAGCTGGAACAAGACAAGGATGTCCACTCTCACCACTCCTATTCAGCATAGTACTGGAAATCCCAGCCAGTGCAATCAGGCAAGAGAAAGAAATAAAAGGCATCTAAATAGAAAGAAAGGAAGTCAAGGTTTCTCTCTTCACAAACAATATGATTCTGCGAAAAGGCTCAGAGAACTAATAAACAACTAATAAACTAATAAACAACTTTAGTAAAGTTTTAGGATACAAAATCAATGTACAAAATTCAGTTGCATTACTATAAACCAATAACATTTAAACTGAGAGCCAAATGAAGAATATAAGTCCACATACAATAGCTGCAAAAAGAAGAAAATGCCTAGGAATACAGCTAACCAAGTAGGTAAAAGTTCTCAACAACAAAAATTACAAAACACTGCTGAAAGAAATCAGAGAAGACACAAACAAATGGAAAAACATTCCACGCTCATGGATAGGAAGCATCAATATCATTAAAATGTCCACACTGCTCAAAGCAATTTACAGAGGTAATGCTATTCCTATCAAACCACCAACATCATTTTTCACAGAATCAGAAGACTATTCTAAAATTCATGTAGAACCAAAAAAGACCCTGAATAGCCAAAATAATCCTAAGCAAAAAGAACAAAGCTGGAGGCAACACACTCCCTGACTTCAAACTATATTAAAGGCTACAGTAACCAAAACATCATTGAGCTGGTACAAAAACAGACACATAGACCAATGGAACAGGATAGAGCCACACACCTCCAACCACCTGATCTTTGACAAAATCAATAATACCAAGCAGTGGGGAAAGGACTCCCCATGTAATCATCTCAGAATCATTTACTCTTCAGTAAATGGTGCTGGGTTAACTGGCTAGCATAGGCAGAAGATTGGAACTGGATCCCTTCCTTTCACCATATACAAAAATTATCCCAAGTTGGATTAAAGACTTAAATATAAGACCTAAAACCATAAAAATGTTAGTAGAAAACCTAGAAAATACCATTCTGGACATCGGCCTTGGGAAAGAATTTATGACTAAGTCCCCAAAAGCAATTGCAACAAAAACAAAAATTGATGAGAGAGAGATCTAATTAAGGGAAAGAGCTGCTTTCTGCACAGCAAACAAAACTATCAACAAAGTAAACAGACAACCTACAGAATAGGACAAAATATTCACAAACTACCCATCCAACAAAGGTCTAATATCCAGAATTTGTAAGGAACTTAAACAATTGAAAAGGAAAAAAAAAAAAAACCATTTAGAAAGGACATGAACAGACGCTTCTCTAAAGAAGACATACATGTGGCCAAATATATGGAAAAATGTTCATCACCACTAATCATTAGGGAAATGCAAATCAAAACCACAATAAGATACCATCTCACACCAATCAGAATGGCTATTACTAAAAAGTCCAAAAAAAAAAAAAGAAAAAGAAAAAGAAACAGATGTTGGGGAGTTTGCAGAGAAAAGGGAACACTTACACACCATTGGTGGGAATGTAAATTAATTTAGCCACCGTGGAAAGTGGTGTGGAGTTTCCTCAAACAACTTAAAATGGAACTATCATTTGACCCAGCAAACCCACTACTGGGTATACACCCAAAGGAAAACAAATCATTCTGCCAAAAGGACATATGTTCTTATGTGTTCTTTGCAGCAGTATTCACAGGAACAAAGACATGGAGTCAACCACGATGCCCATCAGTGGTGGACTGGATAAAGAAAATGTGGTACATATATGCTACGGAACACTATGCAGCCATAAAAAGGAACAAAATCATACCCTTTGCAGCAACATGGATACAGCTAGAGGCTTTTATCCTAAGCAAACTAATGCAGAAACAGAAAACCAAATACTTCATGTTCTCACTTATAAGCAGGAGCTAAACAATGAATTCACATGGACACAAGGATGGGAACAAAAGCCACTTGGGCCTACATTAAGGGGGAAGATGGGGGGTAGGAGCACGGGTTGAAAGCTGCCTATAGTATACTATGCTCACTACCTGGGTGACAACATCATTCGTACACCAAACCTCAGCATCAGGCAATTTACCCGTGTAACAAACCTCTATGTATACTCCCTGAACCTAAAATGAAAGCCAAGATAATAAAAACTATTTTAAAATAAATAAATAAATAAATCCCTATTTTCTAATGACTGTGGTCATGTCAGTATGGCTACTTCAAAATAATATGTCCTTCCTGAGATGTATATGCCTGTGAAGAACACCAGCAGTCTGAGGGAAGAGCAGATTCGAATGGTCCAGTGGAAGAACATTGAATTGGGAATCTGAGAACTAGTTCCAGCTGAAGCTTTGCCAGTTACCAGTTGTTTAGTATTGGACAAGTCACATAATCCCCTGACTCTCAGGTGGTTTTATTGCTGTTGTTGTTTAAGCATCATGGGGCTAACACTAGTAATCTCGTATTGGTCTAATAGTGCTCCATCTTTTCTTCCTAGGTCTAGTCATATTTTGAAAACAAATTGGTTTCACTGTACGTGCTATTTCATAAGTTTGTTTTTTAATGTATTTAAATTATCAGCATATCATGAGCATTTTCTATGTCTTTAGGTAGTTTTATGACATGTTCTTAAAGATTGCATTGTTTTCTCTTATGAGACTATACCATCTTTGCACACCAAGCCTCACTTGTGGAACATGGAAATGCCTTTATTTCCTATTAAAAATAGTGTTAACGAGGTGCAGACAAAAGGAATTAATCTGGACTTCTTCAATTGAGATTACACCTCATGTGTTTCAGCTACATAGACCCGTCTGTCTCTGGCTGGAATTAGGAGCCTAAAAAGAGAAGGGGCTGAAGGACTGATCACTTAAGAGTAGAAGGGGCTGAACAGGACAGGAGGTGCATTTGTTTATTGAGTACTGACATGCCATATACTTACATGTGTTAGTACAACGACCCTGTGAGGTAAGGCTTATACCCCATTACATTTGCTATAAGAGCTGAACTGAATCCATGCTCACAGCTACCATGTTGAAAGGGGAAACTGAGAAGGGCCCAGAACCACTGCTGTGCCACCACCCCTGAGACTCCACCATCCTCTCCTCCACACTATGACACCTGACCCTCTCCTTTGCCTGGCCACACCTACCACCTCACTGCCCCACTCTTCTCAAACGCATCCCTCAGATATTCACTGATTTATCCTTTCAGGACTTCTCAATCATGTATTTACCATCTTATTATAAATGATCTAATGCTCAGATTCTTAGGGTTACAACAGTTGATTTACATAGCCTTGCCTATGTGCAGTTAAGTCACTTCAAGATGGAAAACTCCCTGATTAAACTTAAAATGTGGTAATCTGACAACATGAATACTCTGGACTAAGTATATATGTTATTATAAACATCTTAAATAAAACATATACATTGTTTAAATCTGCTAAACACTGTTTACCAACCTCTGTACTCTTCCCACCCACCTCCACCCACCCTCAAAATCAGGCCACCCTTGTAGCAAAATTCTCTGCTTTCCTACCAGAGTGTGTAGCATTCATTTGCATTTCTATTTAGGTGAGCTTATTTCATAACACCCATGGCAGTGGGCAGAGCCCACAGGAGTCTATACCCTTCCCTGCCTCTAAGCAGTCACAAACAAATGAAGGGAGTTAGACGACTTCTAATATCCTTTCCAAATTTAAAATTCTGCATAATTTGGCCATATCTTAATGTTCCAATAAAATGCATCTTTCCATTGTGGTTTACTTTACTGTGTTAAAAGTTTGCACACTAAAAATTAGAAGTTAGAAGCCTCAGCTGAGCACGGTGGCTCACACCTGCAATCCCAGCACTTTGAGAGGCCGAGGCA
Source organism: Macaca nemestrina (assembly GCF_043159975.1). Taxonomy (NCBI): domain Eukaryota; kingdom Metazoa; phylum Chordata; class Mammalia; order Primates; family Cercopithecidae; genus Macaca; species Macaca nemestrina. The sequence continues at coordinate 161,602,346 of NC_092126.1, read as the reverse complement.
GGTGGATCACATGAGGCCAGAAGTTCGAGACGAGCCTGGCCAACATGGTGAAACACCGCCTCTACTAAAAATACAAAAATTACAGGTGGCACATACCTGTAATCTCAGCTACTCCGGAGGGTGAGGCAGGAGAATTGCTTGAACCTGGGAGGTGGAAGCCACAGTGAGCCAAGATTGTGCCACTGCATTCCAGCCTGGGCAACAGAGTGAGTCTCTGTTTAAAATAAATAAATAAATAAATAAATAAATAAATAAATAAATAAATAAATAAGGAAGCCTCTCATTCCTAACCAAGTGAACTATGAAATGTTGAGAGATTGTACATTTCCGTTCTACTCCTAACACTGCTGGTGTCCGGCGCTGTGACGTGGCAAACTGCTTCCTGTTTCTGAGCCACAGTTTACCTATTTGTAAAATGGAAGATTTATACTAAACATATTCTGAGATGCCTTCTTGGCCCCGGCATTACAGTATTGGATTCTGATCATGTATTCATTCTGCTCAGAAATGTTTCTGGTCTTAAGTTATCAATAACCCCTGGTAGAGTCCGGGACATTGGGACTAGATCCTGCAGGCCCAGCCCAGGCTCACTCGCGGCTGTTTGAAGGAGTCACTCGCATGGACCAGTAAAGCAAAGGCAGCGACGCCTCGCGGTGAGGGCCAGAGCCCAAGTCCAGGGAAAACGCTCCTTTAGCGCCACGCGTTACAAAACAACCTCTCCTCCTTGCTGACGCTGCCGCCGCATCCGGGCTGCAAATCGAGCCTAGATCTTTCTGCTCCAGCACAGCCTGCCGTGCAGTGGATGCGGGCGTGAGGGGGACGCAGGAGCGTCTGGGGGCGGGGGTGCTGCTGACCGTGGAGAAAGCAACCTCCTTCCCTGAGGGGCTTCCCCTCTCTGCGCCACCATCCCCCACCCCCTGCAACAGGGCAGTGGCTGAGCCCATCTCTGTAGGTGGGAGGTGGGGTGGGAGGGAGGAGGAAGACCCTCTCGCTTGAGCAGGACTTGGAAAGGAGACAGGAAGAGAGCCCATTTCCAAACTCGGCCTCTTCCACTGAGGTTCCACCTGCATAGAAGGGGCTTCCTGGGACCCACCAAGCCCCTGATGCCACTTGGTCATTTTACAAGAGAAGACACCAAAGTCGAGAGAAGGAAGCAGCTGTCCCAAGGAGGAGCAGCTGGGTGGGAACTTGAACCACCATCTCCTGGCCCCTTCTAGTTCCCTGTCCCCTCCGCTAGACTTCTTCAGCCAAAGGGGGTTTCTCTCCTTTTAGTTTCTTTGCAAATCTACTTCCAAATATTTGCATTGACCTATCAGATTGATACTTAAAGAATCAAGGATTTGGCCGGGCGCGGTGGCTCAAGCCTGTAATCCCAGCACTTTGGGAGGCCGAGATGGGCGGATCACGAGATCAGGAGATCAAGACCATCCTGGCTAACATGAAATCCCGTCTCTACTAAAAAATACAAAAAACTAGCCGGGCGAGGTGGCGGGCGCCTGTAGTCCCAGCTACTCGGGAGGCTGAGGCAGGAGAATGGCGTAAACTCGGGAGACGGAGCTTGCAGTGAGTTGAGATCCGGCCACTGCACTCCAGCCTGGGCGACAGAGCCAGACTCCGACTCAAAAAAAAAAAAAAAAGAATCAAGGATTTGTGCATTTGACACCTGAAACTCATCTCTACCCCCAAGGACCTTCTTGTGTGTTCTGCTTACCATCCACTCAGAATTTTTGCAGCTTTTTGAGGGTCATCATCCATCTGCAATCACCTTAGAGACATCAGGAAGTGTCCTGATCATGATCCCCTTGTAGAGGTGAGAAGTGTGTCCTGCAGCTAATCCCATCCACCATGCAGACAGGATGCTAACCAGTCTCAGAGGACACCTTTCCTCTGGCCCAGCTGTTGGGTGGCTTACCTGGGTTTCTGCCCCAGTCTTGTCTCAGCATCATACACTTGCTGTTTGAAGGTGGCCATCCCATGAGTGGGCTAAACTCGGCATTCTAGGACTAGTCAGGAGGTGGCAAGTCACCATGTTGATCAATTCAATTAGTAAAGGCACTGTTTGGGAAGAGAGAGGGGTCACTATCATCATCTTATGAAGAGCTAATGTTTTTGAGCATTTACTATGTGGTAGGCTTTATGCTAAATTCTTACAAGTATTGTTTTAATATAATCCTTACAGCAACCATACTATTGTTATTCCTGTGTGGACAATGAGGAGAAGGAGGCACATAAGGAAAAGGTTACTAAATGGGGAATAAGGAAACTCAGCTTCCATTCTTGTTCTATCTCTCTGTAATCTCAGGCAAGTCACTTAACCTTGCTTTCTGGTACATGAAACATCTGAATTGGATGAAATTATATGCATATGTGCATTTTTCTGGAAAGAGCAGCCACAATTTTCATCAGCATCTCAAAGACACCCATTACCCCCCTCCCACTCACACACACACACACACACACACACACACACAAACCAAAGAACTCTTGGGACTATCTCATCTTATAGCCTTTTTCACACTAAACAATCTACCTTACATTGTCTTCTAACATTGTAAGTACCGATGGGCTTGAGCAGTACTGATAGGCAGATTCAGATTACAGTCACCACTGAGCCAAAGAACTCTGTGATTCAGGGGTGTGAAGGGCTCCAGGCTGCGCGCTGGCTTTTCCAGCACACCCGCATGTCCAGATAGCCATCGCAGGAAGGATGACATGGAGATGGGATCATCAGATTCACCCTCCACCTGCTTGCAACACCTCAGCATTTTTAATTCAGCTTGTTGTATTATTTACTTGCAACTGGACTCCAAGTTTATATTGCAACCTCAAGAAAAGATTCACAATCCCTTTTTTTTATTGTGCTATAAAAAGAATTATAGTGATAGAACCTCCATAGGGCTTGAAGTAAAGCAGCCATTCATTAAGCATCTGCTGTGTCCTGAGTATGCCAGCAATGAACAAGACAGACCAGGTCCCTGGCTGCATAAAGAACAAGAGGGACTGTGGCAGGGAAGTGCCAGGCAGATGCACAGAGCACGAGAGTGAGGCCTGGAGAACCAGGAGGGGCTTCCTTGAGAAGTGGTGTTTGAGCCACAGAAGGATCCCTGAAGAATGACTCATCCCTGATGGATGAAGAGAAATGAATTAAGCAAAAGGCGCAGATCAGAGGGGTGGAAGAGCATTCTGAGAGGAATGGGAAGGGCCCAAGGCAATAAAGAACTTGGTCCACTGGAGGAACTGAAAGGAGGGCAGGCTAAGTGCTGAGAGAGGGAGAGTGGTATGGGAGATGCAGCCGGAGAGGAGGCAGGGCCAGTGTATGCAGGGCCCAGGAATCGCCAGCTGGGATGCTAACTGGCTGTGGGCTGTTGGCAAGGCAGGTAAGAGCTCACATGTTCCATTTCCTTATCTTAAAGGTGAGAGTCTTGAATTAGATGATCTCAAAATCTCTTTCTGACTCTACTATTCTGTGATATTGTGACTTCAAAGAAAGTGAAATGATTGCTGAGAAAGAGAAAAGTGGCCCCTGACAACCTGGATCTGGGTGGTTCTATAAGCTAGGCCTTGGCATTCTCCTGTTAAACATAAACAACTTCACAGAACATCACCAGCAAGCAAGGTGTCTCTGTGACCATGATAAAGACAAATATAAGACCACTCCACAATCATGTCTGAACACAGACCAAAAACATTAACATTGTCCAAACCGTGGAACTGACCAAACATTTCCCTATTCTGGCTCGGAGGAGTGACTGCTGCTCCTTTACCCTTACAGCTTCACTCTCACTTAGTCTTCCTCCCTTCTAGACAAGATTTATTAAGATATGGAATCATAGAATTTACCCCTGCTTCTGACAGCATGCAAAGCCCCGCTTCCTTAAACCCTCCCTGAAATCGCCTACCACAAACCCCAGGCCTGTAAGTCCTTTCTAGCACCTTGTCGGTGAGGCAGCCCACAGTTCTCCTTCTCTGCTATGGGTAATAAACCCAACTTGTCCAAGCACGGGGCATTCCTCATGCAAGTGCAGGGCTGGCCGTGAGAAGTAATGCCACCCTACACTTTGCTCTCCGGGTGCCTCTCTTGTCTCACCAGTTCCAGCCCAGTCCTGGGGGTCTTTGGCTGGAGGAAGTTGACATCAGTCCCCTCCCCTGCTCTTCCCTAATCTCACCACACGTACCCTGCTCTGGGCCTCAGGGTGTTGGGGAGTAAAGCTGGGAAGTAGAGGAGGAGAAAATGAGGAAGAGAAATGCAAGAGGGCAACTTCTCAGGGGAATTTTGTCCACCTGATGATGTGGGAACAGAATTAAAACTGTCTCCAGAGAGAATGTTTCTTCTCTCACTTGAAGTCTGGGCTTCCTCCTTTTATGTCTATGCCCCACCCAGATTACGCATGGGCTACTTGGGAGGTTGTGGTATTCCTGTTTCCCAACCACACACCACCACCTCCCCTTAAAGTCATCTTCACAGGAAGGTAACCAGCTCCCAGTGGAACTGACCCATTTGACAGTATCTAAGGGGAACAAAAATTGCTGCTGCTGCTGATTCAGATTCACAGCTTGGACTTCCCACCCTTAGCTAAAAGTTTTTCACTGGGGGGAGTCCCCACCACACAGCCTACTCTATTCTGTTCATGTGAGCCAGTGGTAAACAAACCAGACTCCTGGTGCTTCCTGAGTCAGATAATAACCGAGGGAAAGAAGTGACCCCTTTCTCTGGACACGAAACCAACTACAGGACCCTTACTCCTCTGATTGAGAAAGCTGGTGAAGTCAGCTCCTTTCAGCTTGGAGAAGCTGTTGCTCACATCAGGCACATAACTGTTTCCAAAGCCATAGAAATGTCCAGTTCATGGCAAAAGTAGGGTTTTATTTGTGTTCAGTTTCATGAAGAGGTCAATCAACTTTTTCAGTAAAAGGCCAAATAGTAACTATTTTAGGCTTTGTGGGCCAATTTTTGCCATAACTACACAAATCTACCCTTGCAGCACAAAAGCAACCATAGATATAGTGCAAGTGATTAGGCATGACTGCATTTCAACAAAACTTTATTTATAAAAACAAGCAGGTCAGATTTGGCCCATGGACTGTAGTTGGCTGGCCCCTGGTGTAATGTAACCAACACGTGAGCACAGCTGAATAAGAAGAGGAATAATAACCTTTGCCCATTACTCTCTAAAGGGCTTACTTCTCATTAGACAGATGATTGAGAGATTTAAAATCAGTTTGGAAACTGATGGAGGATGAAGAAAAAGAGGGAGAGAAGAGAGAAGAAAGCAAACATGAGAGGATGGAATTGTATTTATTTCAAATGAGTAATGGAAGAATCAGAGTGGAAAGGGTTCTTTGTAAGGCCTCTGCATAGCAGGCCGACCCTAGTCATCTCTTACCCTGACCAGCTGGTCAGGAGTCACTCACTGAGGCTCAAGCTATGTGGACTAATCTGACTTCAAGGTCAGGTTTATAGAAACGTATGTGGGCTTCTTTGGGGAAAGTTTATTTGAGACAGTCTTCCTCCGGACCAGTTTCAGGTGTCATTAGCAATGGAGAATCTTCTCATAGAGACAACTGAATGTAGCATGTTCCAGGATTTATTTTTTAAATGCTAGTTCCTGATTCTTCTGGGCAAAGCTGAAGAAGGCAGAGAGACACTGAGACTGTACTGCATCAGCACAGATTGTGGAATGTTTAGGACCATTTCAGTTCCTGAAGAAAGAGCCCCTGAAGAGCTCATAGAAAGGGCTCCCAGGGGAGTAGAGAAGGACCAGGGAGTGCTGCACACTTCTAACAGTCACAGGTATTGTGACTTCTAACAGTTGCAGGTAAACAGGGTCCCAGACCTTCCCATCTGGGACTGATGGACTGGTTGTGAAGAATGTATACTCATTCCACAAATCTAAAAAGGGAATTAATAATGGAAGACTTAAGTGTAAAGTAGAGCACCCAAGACTCTGCTCGGAAAGGTAGATACAAATGATAACCACATAGGTAAATCCCCTGCTTGTGGCTGGGAAGAGAGGGTGAGAAGTAGTCTATCTACAGTTAATGGCCATTTTCTCTAGTTCACAGACCATGCATATTGATTATAGATTCAGAAAGTTACCCTAGCTTTACAGCAATGACTTCTGAACTGTGCTTTCCTGGAATACGAGTTTCAAAAGATGTTAGCAGTTATTTTGCAGGAGAAAGGTTTCAGGGAAACTGAAGAATGAATTGACATTGAGAGGAAACTGTTGTGTATCCATTCAAAATGCATTTTTGTTTAGCTGTGTTATCCTAGGAATCTGAGGCAGGAGGATCACGAACCCAGGAGTTCGAGACTGCGGTGAGCTATGATCATGGCACTGCACTCCAACCTGGGCAACATAGTGACACCATGTCTCTAAAAATAATAATACATAAATAAAATTAAATTTAAACAATCATTCTTAGGAAACACATTTTTTAGAGCTCAGAACAGAATATGAACCTAGACAGATGCATATAAAAGATGGTCTAGCAATGGCTTTCAAACTTGTTAAAACACAGGTTGCTGGGCCCCACACCCAGAGTTTCTGATTCAGTAGGTTGGGATGGGATTTGTGTTTCTAACAAGTTCCCAAGTGATGGTGCTGATGCTGGTCCAAGGACCACACTTTAAGACTCACTGTCCTGCACCTGGCTCTATGCCCAACAGATAGGAGGCTCTTTTTACAGTAACAAGAAGTTTCTGTCTGAGGGTTACCACATTACTAGAAATCAATTGGATGGGTTTCCACCATGTGTCAGGCTATATTGGCTGACCCAGCATCAAAGTCAGGGTTAGAAACATAAATGGGCTTATTTGGGGAAAGTTTATTCCAGACAGTCTTCCTCTAGAACAGCTTCAGGTGTCCTTAGCAATGGAGAATTTTCTGACAGAGGCAACTGAATGTGGTATGCTCTAAAATTCATTCTTTAAATGGGGGTTCATGATTCTTCTTAGCAAAGCTGAAGAGGCCAGCTAATAAATCAACACATATTTCCTGACATTTCCTGACAGGGAGACATGTTCTTTCAAACAATGGGAACAAAATTCAAAATGAATTTAGAGGGGAGATAAAATTCAGTTTGAACAATTTCAATCTGAGATATTTGGGGATAAAAAAATACAGATATCGGTTCTGAGGGGACTACTCAAGCAAATGTATATTAGGAAATCAAGGAAGCCCAAGAAGGCCAGAATGTGGACATGAGTCAGCCAAATTGTGGAGTTATGGACAAAAGCTAACAAACACGTCCTGAAACCTGTCACATAAGGGCTGGGACACAAATTCTTTTAACCTCAGGTCAGCCCCAAAGCATGGTACCAATTTCTGTTAACATGCTCTAAAAAATGACATGAAGAACTTAGAATAGTTTCTTGGCATATTAACAACTATCTCTAGAAAAATATGAAGTAGTCCTAAGCAGAAAAGTTTGAAAGAAATTTGGATAGTTAAGCCTGAAAAAAAGTGAAGATGATTCTACCTTTAAATTAATGAAAATTTTTGTCTCTGGCCTTTCATTGCAGTGATAAATTAGGCAAGAATAAATGGCCTTAATTTTAAAATAGATGTAATTTTAGTTAGCTGTGAAGTAAAATCTTCTTTAAAATAGAGTAATGAAACACTGGAGGCTTGTTATTTTGAGCCTGGAAATTTGTAGAGATGCTAATTGTAGCTAACAGTACTTACGCTTTTTTTTTTTTTTTTTTTTTTTTTTTTTGGCAGAGTCTTGCTTTGTCACCAAACTGGAGTGCAGTGGTGTGATCTCGGCTCACTGCAACCTCCACCTCCCAGGTTCAAGCAATTCTTCTGCCTCAGCCTCCCGAGTAGCTGGGATTACGGGAGTGCACCACCACGCCCAGCTAATTTTTGTATTTTTAGTAGAGACAGAGTTTCACCCTGTTGGCCAGGATGGTCTCAATCTCCTGACCTCGTGATCCGCCCACCTCAGCCTCCCACCTTGGGATTACAGACATGAACCCCCCCACACCTGGCTGTACTTACACAGTTTAAGTGTCTTTAAAGTTCCATAGAGCTCTTCCTTGGTTCCTGCACAATCTCAAAGCCAATTGAAGAAAGGAATTTCCATAATATTGAAAAAGTCCAAATGCCCACCAACAGGAAAATGAATGAATAAACTGTGATGTATTCACACAGTAGAATATTATACAGCAGTTAAAATCATGGATTATCATAAAATACAACAATATAGGTGAATTTTATTAATATAATATTAAGTGAAAGAAGCTCAGAAGATTACATACAGTATGATACCCTTTTATAATGCTTAAAACAACTAAAAATTTTAAATACATTTTAGGAATATAGGTAGATACAATATAATCATATAAAAGAGAAGACAAGCAATGACCACAATGAAAAAGACTGACAGTACCAAGGGTGGACAAGGACATGGAGTGATAGAAACTCTCATAGAGTGCAGTGGAAAGATAAATTGGTACAACACTTCAGAAAACGTTTTGATAGTATCTACTAAAACTAAAGATACAAAAACTCTATGATCTAGCAACTCCACTTCTAGGTCTATATTCAACATATGTTCACAAAAAGACATGTTCAAGAAAGCTCATAGCTGAGGGTGGAGCAAGATATCAGAGTAGAAGCCTCCATTGATGGTTCCCCCTTGCAGGAACACCATATTTTAACAACTAACTACACACAAAAAAGCACCATCAAAAGAAGCAAAACTCAGGTGAACAATCACAGCACCTGGTGTTAATTTCTTATTGCTCAAAGAGGCACTGAGGAGAGTAGGAAAAACAGCCTTGAATTGCTGACACACCCCTCCCCTATTCCCCCAGCAGTGGCTGTGTGGTGCAAGAGAAAATCTGTGCACTTGGGGGAGGGAGAGCATAGCGACTGGGCCACTTGGCATTGAACTCAGTGCTGAGCTGTCCCAGCAGAGAGAAAAACTGTGCTGGGCTCAGCTGGCATTCGCTGAGGTGGAGGGAGCATTTGGACCAGCCCTAGCCAGAGGGGAATCACCCACTTAAGCAGTTGGAACTCGAGTTTCTGCAAGCCTCACCACCATGTGTTAAAGTGTTCTGGGGTCTTATGTAAGCTTGACAGGCAGTCTAGGACAAAAGGACTGCAATTCCTAAGCAAGTCCTAGTGCTGGGCTAGACTTAACACTAGAGCAGTGAACTAGGGCAGCAGGTGACCTAGAGAGACACCATCCAGGGTGGCTAAGGAAGTGCTTGTTCCACCCATCTCCCAACCCCGGGTAACACAGCTCACAGCAACTAAAGTGACTCCTTCCTTCTGCTTGAGGAGAGAAGAGCAAAGAATAAAGAAGACTTGATCTTGCACCTTGGATACAAGCTCAGCCAATGTAGGATAGGGCACCAGGCAGAGTCATAAGGCCTCCATTCCAGGCCCTAGTTCCTTGACAACATTTCTAGACATGCCCTGGGCTGGAAGGGAACTCACTGCCTTGAAAGGAATGAGTTAGTCCTGACAGAATTTATCACCTGCTGACTAAAGAGTCCTTGGGCCCTGAATAACCAACAGTAATACCCAAGTAGTGTGCCATGGGCTTTGGGTGAGACTCTGAGACGTGCTGGTTTCAGGTGTGACTTACTACCTTCCCAGCTATGGTGGCTATGGCAAAAGATTCCTTCTGCTTGAGAAAAGTAAAGGGTATGTTTTCTTGCTGGTACCTTAGGTACCAGTTCAGCCACAAGGTTGTGGAGCACCAAGTGGGCTCTTGGGTCCCCGAGTCCAGGTGTAGTCTCCTAGACAGCATTTCTGCTCCTGCCATGGGCCAGAGGGGAGCCCATTGCCTTGAAGGGTGAGTCCCAAGCCTGGCAGCGCTCACCACAAGCTAACTGAGGTGCCCCTGGGCTTTAAGTGAACATATGCGGTAGCCAGGCAGAACTCCCCCTGAGCCAGTAGTGGTGGAGCCAGGAGGGGCTCCTCTGCCTGTGGAAAGGTGAGGGAACAGTGAGAAGGACTTTGTCTTGTGGTTTAAGGGCCAGCTTAGATGCAGTAGAATAGAATGCCAGGTAGATTTCTAAGGTTGTTGACTCAAATCCTGGCTCCCAATTGTGTCTCTGGACCCACCCAAGGCCTGGGGGAACTCACTGCCTTTAAGGGAAGAACACAAGCCTAGTTGGCTTCTTCACCTGCTGATGGCAGAGCCCTAGGACATTGAGGTAGAACATAGATGGTAGCCAGGTAGTGGTTAAATCAAGCAAATTTAACCCAAAGAAGACTACCTCAAGGCATTTAATAATCAAACTCCCAAAAGTCAAGGATAAAAAAGGATACTAAAAGAGCAACAGGAAAGAAACACATAACATACAACAGAGTTCCAATATGTCTGGCAGCAGACTTTTCAGTGGAAACCTTATAAGCCAGGAGAGAGTGCCATGACATGTTTAAAGTGCTGAAGAAACAAGACCCAGTGATCTGTTGCCTATAAGAAACACACTTCACCTATAAAGATACACACAGGCTGAAAATAAAGGGATGAAAAAGATACTCCATGCCAATGGAAACCAAAAAAGAGCAGGACTAGCTATACTTATATCACACAAAATAGATTTCAAGACAAAAATTGTAAGAAGAGATGAAGAAGGTCATTATATAATGATAAAAGGATCAATTCAGAAAGAGGGTATAACAATTTTAAATATATATGGAGCCAACACTGGAGCACCCAGATATACAAATCAAATATCATTAGAGCTAAATAAAGAGACCACAATACAATAATAGCTAGAGACTTCGACACCCCACTTTCAGCATGGGACTGATCTTCCAGACAGAAAGTCAGCAAAGAAACATCAGACTTAATCTGCAGTATGAAACAAATGGGCCTAATAAATACTTACAGAACATTTCATCTAACAGCTGCAGAATACACATTCTTCTCCTCAGCACATGGATCATTCTCAAGTATAAACCGTATGTTGGGTCACAAAACAAGTCTTAAGGCATTCAAAAAATTGAACAACTTAAAAAATAAATTAAAAAAAGTAAGGCCGGGCGCGGTGGCTCAAGCCTGTAATCCCAGCACTTTGGGAGGCCGAGACGGGTGGATCACGAGGTCAGGAGATCGAGACCATCCTGGCGAACACCGTGAAACCCCGTCTCTACTAAAAAATACAAAAAACTAGCCGGGCGAGGTGGCGGGCGCCTGTAGTCCCAGCTACTCGAGAGGCTGAGGCAGGAGAATGGCGTAAACCTGGGAGGCGGAGCTTGCAGTGAGCTGAGATCCGGCCACTGCACTCCAGCCCAGGCTATAGTGCGAGACTCCGTCTCAAAAAAAAAAAAAAAAAAAAAAAAAAAAAAAAAAAAATTAAAAAAAGTAATCCCACTTACAATAGTCACAAGTAAAATTAAATACCTAGGAATTAATCAAAGAAGTGAAAGATCTCTACAATGAAAACTATAAAACACTGATGAAAGAAATTGCAGAGGACACAAAAAAAGGAAATATATTCCATGTTCATGGATTGGAAGAATCAGTATTGTTAAAATGTTCATACTGCCCAAAGCAATAAAAGATTTAAGGCAACCCCTATCAAAATACTAATGGCATTCTTCACAGAAATAGAAAAAACAATCCTAAAATTTATATGGAATCACAAAAGACCCAGAATAACCAAAGCTATGCTGAGCAAAAAGAATAAACCAGAGGAATCACATTACCGACCTTCAAATTATGCTGCAGAAGTATGGTAACCAAAACAGCATGGTGCTGGAATAACAACAGCTCAGTGGAACAGAATGGAGAACCCAGAAACAAATCCATACACCTACAGTGAACTCATTTTTGACAAAAGTGCCAAGAACATGCATTGGAGAAAAGAGTGTCTCTTCAATAAATGGTGCTGAGAAAATTGGATATCCAAATGCAGAAGAATGAAACTAGACCTCTGTCTCTCACCATATATAAAAATCAAGTCAAAATGGACTAAAGACTCAAATATAAGACCTCGAACTATGAAATTACTAAGCAAAAACATTGGAGAAACTCTCCAGAACATTGGAGTGGGCAAAAAAATTCTTGAGTAACACTCCAGAAGCATAGGCAGCCAAAGCAAAACTGGATAAATGGGATCACATCCAGTTAAAAACCTTCTGCACATCAAAAGAAACAATCAACAAAGTGAAGAGACAACCCACAGAACTGGAGAAAATATTTGCAAACTAGCCATCTGACAAGGGATTAATAACCAGAATATTAGGAGCTCTAACAACTCTATAGGAAAAAAATCTAATAATCCAATTTAAAATGAGCAAAAGATCTGAATAGACCTTTCTCAAAAGAAGACATACAAATGGCAAACAGGTATATGAAAAAGTGCTCAATATCATGATCATCAAAGAAATGCAAATCAAAACTACAATGAGATATCACCTCACCCCAGTTAAAATGGCTTTTATCCAAAAGACAGGCAATAATGAATGCTGGCAAGGATGTGAAGAAAAGGGAACTCTCATACACTGTTGGTGGGAATGAAAATCACTACAACCACTATGGAGAACATTTTGGAGGTCCCTCAAAAAACTAAAAATAGAACTACCATACAATCCAGTAATCCCACTGCTAGGTATATATATCCAAAAGAAAGGAAATCAGTATATCACAGGGATATCTGCACTTCCATGTTTGTTGCAGTAGTGTTCACAAAAGTCAAGATTTGGAAGCAACCTAAGTGTCCATCGGAAGATGAATGGATACAAAAAATGTGTTACGTAAACACAATGGAGTACTATTCATCCATAAAAAAGAATGAGATCCTGTCATTTGCAGCAACATGAATGGAACTGGAGGTCATTATGTTAAGTGAAATAAGCCAGGCACAGAAAGAAAGACTTTGCATGCTCTAATTTAATTGTGAAAGCTAAAAATTAAAACAATTGAACTCATGAACATAGAAAGTAGGAAGATGGTTACCAGAGGCTGGAGAGGGTAGTCGGGGAGTGGGGAGGAAGCAGGGGTGGTTAATGGGTACAAAATGTAGTTAGAAAGAATGAATAAGACCTAGTATTTGATAGTACAATGGGATGACTATAGTCAATAATAATTTAATTATACATTTTTAAATAACTAAAAGAATATAATTGGATTGTTTGTGACACAAAAGATAAATGCTTGAGGGGGATGGATACCCCATTTACTATGATGTATCAAAATATCTCTGGTACCCCAGAAATATATATACCTGCTGTGTACCCACAAAAATTAAAAATTAGAAAAAGAAAGTTCATAGCAGCACTGTTCATTAAAACCCCAAGCATTCATTAACAGGAGACTGGATAGGTAACGTGTGGTAGAATCATAGGAAAATACTATACAATAATGAGAAAAAACAAACTATAGTTACATACAATATAGATAATCTTGCAAATACATTGGACAAAAAAAGCCAGATACTACATAATTCCACTTATATAAAGTTCAAAAACAGGAAAATCCCATCTCTGATGGTAGAAGTCAGAGTACTGGTCATCCTTGGGGAAGGTAATGACTCTAAGGAGGCATGAGTGGGGGCTTCGGAGTTCTGGTTCTGTTTTTTGATGTGGATGCTGGTTACGTGAATGTTTCCACTGTGGAAATTCATGTATGATTTGTGCATATCTGATGTTTATTATACTTCAAGTAAAAATTTATTTTAAGAGTGAGAGAAAGAAGAGAGATAAAGAGAAGGGAGTAAAAATAGATAAAAATAACAAAAAGGATGGAAGATACGATGTATCAATAAGCATAGTTTTCAAAATATATTTCAAAGGATATACAGTATGAATAGGTAGTAAAATCTAAGTAAAATCTTTTTTGCAGTGTTTTTCATGTTTAACGTTTATGTCTATTCATACAGCCATTGTTTTAATAACATTCTACCATATATTTTCCAGTTAAAAGTAATGTAGTTGTCTGTCTGTATCCATGGAAGATTGGTTCGGGACCCCCTCAGATACCAAAATCTGCAGATGCTCAAGTCTCTTATACAAAATGGCATAGTATTTGCCTATAACCTATCTACATCCTCCTGTATATTTTAAATTATCTCTAGATTACTTACAATATCTAATACAATGTGAATGCTCCATAAATAGTTGTTATACTCTATTATCTAAGGACTAATGACAAGAAAAAAAGTCTGTACATGTTCAGTACGGATACAGCCATTCATTTTTTCCAAATATTTTCAATCTGCAGTTGACTGAATCCATGGCTGCAGAACCCACATATGTGGAGGACCAAGTGTACATGTTTATTTTATTAAATTTCAAAAACAAAAAATAAAACAGGGAAGAAACCAGAATTCCATCACTGAGATCTAATCATCCTTAACATTTTGGTGTGTATCCTACCAGTCTTTCTGTCTTATGATTTGTGAAGTTTTTAAAAGGATGGGGTGGGAAGGGAAGCAGGGAATAATCAGCATGTGGTTGAGGATAATGGCTTCTTTGGTGCCAACATGTCACATGTATACATATGTAATAAACCTGCACATTGTGCACATGTACCCTAGAACTTAAAGTATAGTAATTTAAAAAAAAAAGAGTCACAAGAACAGGATGTAATACAGGAACCCACTGGTAGGTTACTATGGATGTTTTTTGTTGTAGGTGGTAGATTAATTATTAAAAATAACTTAGGAAATAAAAGTGGGCCAGGTCTGGACCAAGAATGAGGATGTGTCACCAACCAGGGATTATGATCAATCCAATTTTGTGTGCCTGTGGTCCAATTAAAACTAAAATAATTCTCATAATAAATAGATTCTGTGCTGTAATTGAAAGTAAGTTTAGTCCTCTGAAGTCCTAAACTGACATTTTAAAGACAAACTGTGCACTGACAAATCAAGGGGGAAAAATTACTTCCCTTTTCAGTAAGAAGAAGCTTGCCCTTTGATTACTAAACCTCACATAGTTTTACAATGAGTTGTGAATTCCAGCTCCTGTTCATGATAAAATTGGCCATAATGATTCAAACATTCATGCGTCAGAAGGTTTCAGTGTAAACCAGATAAACTTCCCAGGTCCCTTCTACCTCTAAAATTCTGTATTTTAGATTAATGACCTGGTGTGTCTACCCACTCAATTAATAAAGCAAGAATGACTTTTCCAGACCCTTTCCTGTTAATTACACAGAGAGTTTCAACTGGGGACAGTTCTTATTGCTCACAGCAAAAATTCAGATTTATTGGGTTGTTTTTGTGTTTATATCCCTGTTGCTCTTAATAAAAATGAAAGGTTTAATGTGGTGAGTAAATCATGGTAAAATATGTGCAAGAATATAAAATAATGCACACATAATGTTAGAACACTAAAATGCATGCTTTTGGTTTCTATTTTAGCTACAGCGGAGGCACAGATTTGGCTTACAGCTTCCTAACACTCAAGACAAAGAGGAAAACAGGAGAAGAGAGAAGATTTGTAATGCCTATAAAATAATTTTGGTCAGGTTTTCCAAAGAAAACGAGAATTTCTGTGTGCTTAGAAAGATGTCCCCATGATGTGTTAGAACAGCTTCTATCAGCTCTTGAGAGTCAATGGTTAAATATCTAGAATTTTTACAAATATGTTGTTAAACCATTGATAGCTTGAAATTGACCATAGTGGGAATATTTAGCAAACACTGCAAGTCAGGACTTGTTTTTCTTTTAGAAGCCAGTTTGCCAGCACACCACCACATGTCCCCGGTGGTCCTCAGACAGAGACACTGTATGAGGTCAGGAGAGTTGCAAGTGGTTGGGGAAAGGCTCAGTGTACAACTTTCTATGTACGATAGAAACCCATCCCTCCGGAGTAGAAGAGAACAGAAGCATATGCCCGAGACCAGCGAATGATTTCAAAGTTACATCAGCAGTCACCCACCCCACCTGAGTCCTTCTTTCCAATAATACCCTTTGGAATTTCATACCTGGGATTACAAAAATTGCTATGCCCATTGAGGGGCAGACATATCTCCCCATTCAAAGATACACCTAAACAAATGGGAGAATCTCAGGTTACAAACTTTATGCTTTCCACTCAGTCAGCACTTCCAAGCCCGTGTTTCACAGCATCATGAAAAGTGTCCTTCAGGGAAGAGAAAAAATGTCCCATACCACAATAAGCAATAATCTTTATTGTGGGACTTCTCAGAGCCTTTAAGGAAGCATATGTGCCCCTGTGGCAGAGTGTACATTAGTTCCCAAACTTGTTTTACCTCAGAACACTTCCTAGTGACACATCTTGGGACATCAGACTGGGTAGTCAGGGTTCCTTATGATTTGGAGAGGCAATCCCAGGACGTTATTCCACAGAAATATTTCTTTTATGTAGGACTTGAGGCTCCGGCATTTTTGTTTATAAAAACATGAGTTGCATATCTTCGCTTTTCAAATGAACCACTTCATTAACTCTGTTGGTGTTCATACATCCATCAGCAGAGCTGACTTAAGGCATGAAGGAAACAATTCATGACAAGAAGTTTCTTAATTTCCTGTGGGCTGTGTCCTCAGCAACTCACTCAGTCCTATGATGGACACAGAGTTTGTTATGTTGCACGCAGTACACACAAGTATACATCCACTCAACCATCATCATGGAGCCCCTCCATGTTCCAGGCCGTGGATGGGACAGACCTGGCCCTGTCTTCAAGGAGCTCAGGATACAGCGTTAATGAATGTCAGCTTCCTCTATTTACAGCCTTTCTTTGCTTTGTCTAGGCTTCTGCCTCCCCACTTTGCTCTGTGCCCTGTGCTGCTCCTCACCACTCTTGTTCATCCTTTTCCCTCCCTTCCCTGATAGCTTTTTCCAATGACTCACAAGAACCCAGCTCAGCTGCTGTTCATTATGCTCCTGTCTTTGCATTTTTCCAACTCAATTAAGCCATTACCAGAACTAAATGAGGCATGGACTCCCCAAAAGTCACACCTGTTGTCAGGGAGATGGAGGGCAAGACTGTGTACAGCTGGCAGGCAGACAGCAGAAGCCGGGCTTGGGCTTGCGGGAGGCAGCCAAGGGTGACCGGGCAATTTGTGTTTCCCCCAGCACTGAAAGAGGGCCCTCATTTTAAAACAAGATGTGCCTTGCTTTGGTACAGAAGGAATGAAGTCTGATATAGAACTAGGGATGGCCGTATTCGTGATGGCAGGTAAGATGTCCCTAATTCTTTGGCAAATGTGCACCAGCTATGTATAGAAACCCATCTTGTGGATGTCTCTTCAGCAAGAGGTAAAGGAAGCTGCAACCACAGCCAGGCACATGAGTTTGGTGATTATTGATTAAACTTTTTCAGGTTTATTTTTCCTGTTCACCTTCATTAAAACATACACATTTCACCTTTCTGCAATAGTGGCTTCAAACCTTACTGTTAGTATCTTTATGATCATTGTGATGAAAGATGACAAAGATTACAGTACAATAAACCAGAGACATAGCAGTGTACTCACCTTACGAAGATAAATTCTATTGGAAATCAAATTTAGTCTTATAACTATCTTTTTCCTAGGCAACCTAGAATTTTTTTTTGCAATCTAGGAATTCAGAAGTAGTAGCCTTTGAGCTTACTGTGCCTTTAATTTACTGAGTGATTTTATGTTCAAAAGGTCAGCGCCTGCGTTTTCTCTGTTTGAAATGTGAGCAAAATCATTCTGCTCTAGAGATTCACAATTTCCAGAAATGTTAAGGCCAAGAGGTGAGAGTAGGGGTGGTTTTTATTTGGAAGAAAATTGAAACGTGGTAGTGTTCACTCCTAACGTTGTTTTGCTATCCTCTGTTAACTTGTCTTGACTGCAGAACTTGGATTAGCCACATACCTACTCTTGGAACAGCAAGTTCAACAGACATTTTTAGAGCATCCATTTAGTACCAGGTTCTTTGTTTGATGCTGAGGATGCAGCTGTGATCATGGAGAAGCCTCTGCCTACAGGAACCGTCAGTCTTGTGGGGTGACCCCTTCCCTGTCCTGTCCAGGAATTGCCCAACCAGCCTCTCTTCTTTACTGGGCACACTTCATACATTTATTCAACAAATATTTGTGAATCATTTGTGCCAGGTGCTGTGCTGGGTGCTAGGCAGCAATGGTGAAGAAAAGAGACAGGCCTTGGCCTCATGAAGTTTCTGGTCCCTGTCTTGACTTAATTCTCTTTCCCAGCAAACACCAGACAGAGAATATCACTCTTTGCTCTGTGCTCCCTCAATACTTAATCCATGCCTCTTTATAGCATTTAGATCACCGTCCTTATAATACACCTTTCTGTCTCTTTTTAAACCGTGAGCACCTTGAAGGCAAAAATTTCAACTTTCTTTCCCTAGTGTCTTGCACTCCCTAGTATCTAGCACATAGAGAGCTCAATAAATGGTTTTTGAATGAGTAAATCATTGCATGAATTTGTAACTTCATGAACCCATGGAACACATTGACCAGTCTGCCCTCATCTTCCATCTCCGATCCTTGGCTGAAGAGCCTAGTAAGCCATTATCTGTCCATACTGAAACACTCCTCCTGATGTCAAGAACCTTTTAAGCATAAAACCACCTGGTGCACGGGTCATTTCTTCTTCCAAGATGTATCTGCCATTGAGAGAAAGAACAAATATTAGCTTCAGCTTTGCAATACTCATTTGCAGGAAAGCAAGCATGATTATATATGATTTAAATGGAATAAATGTATAGTAAGGAGAACAAATGAGTTTATTTGTGATTCTTTGCTAGATACTGTTGGAGATAACTACAGTAAGAAAAAATATATATATAATAACAGTGGTTTAAACCAGTCAGAAGCCTTTTTTCTCTGTCAGGCAAAAGTCCAGGAATAGTTCAATACTAAGGTTCTGCACTATGAAATGCTTAGTTCATGGCACCATCATTCCCTAGGTGGTAGCTCCTTGTTCAAGATGGTCTCCAGCTGTCATATCCACCTCCGTGCAGCAGAACAGAGGAAGCGGGGAGAAGGGATGAGGGGCAACCAGGAGTCAAGTACAAAGAAGATAAAGCTTTTACAACATGGAAGGTGGAAGGTGGTGGGAGCCTGAACAAAGGCACTGGCCACAGGAGTGTGTAGGAGAAGGCAGAGAGGGAAGCAATGGCAGAATCACAGGACCAGGAGACTGGATGTTGGAGGAGAGGGAGATGGTGGATCTAGAATGACCCTTAGCTTTGAAAGCAAATTCAACCCTGGCAACTGGACTCAAAAGGGTGGTTTGAAGAATACATTAGACTGAGAGAGTTAACTGCTGCAAATTGACCCCAAATCTCTCCTTCCTTTATTCCTTCTTGCCATGAATTTTCTGTTGAATGAACTAATTAAGTTAATAAATTTCTCCAAGTAGTTAATATTTCACAGGAAAAATTTAACAGGTCTCAGTGACTAACCCTAGCCAGTTATAATGTTCCCTCTCCTACCTAATTCAGTCCACGGGACTCCTTAAAATTCTGAGTTCTTAAGGCATTCTTAAGTCAAGTGCCAAAACTGCTCACTTGAGTAAGCTGAATATACAAAGAATCTATTTCCCCATCTAGAAGGTGGACTTGGTATTACCCTCATTACAAAATTGTTGTGAAGTTTAAAATACCTAGAATGTTTAAGGGACCTGGTACAATGCCTGGATCAATAAATGCTAGTTTCTCTTTCCAAAGTACTTTCTTTTTTAATGCTTTTATTTGACAAACATTTATTCAGCATTTCCTATTTTAGACACTGTACTAAGTGCTGGAGGGCAAAGTTAAATTTAGAAAAAAAGTTACTTTTTTTCACTTCTGAGTGTTAAGGTAAATTCTGATCATTTAGACCAGCATGCCTACCTCCTGGACTGGGAGCTCCTAACAATGTAAACATGCATGTGTTTGTCACCTTTATATTCCCAGTACAGGTACTTATTAAATGTATGAGTGAACATATGTCCAGGGTCCAAGTAATGAAGCCAAAAATCTAAAAGCAGGACTAGGGTCAGAAAACTGGGGTGGTCATGGATGTTCAGACATTACAGGAGGAGATTCCATGAAAACTGAGTGTCTGCTGGGGTGGTCCTTCCACCTGAGGCCCAGCACACTCTGCTAGGAATGCTGTTGGAGGAGAAGGTGGAATTCCTAAGGACCAAGAGGCACCATATGACAACGATTAAGAGATTGGGCTCTGGAATCAGACATTTATGAACATAACTATAATAAAGTGTGATGAACCTTCCAAGAGGGAAGCTCAAGATCCAAGATTTATATAAGAGACTATGTTCTTATAGGTGGACCTCCCTCACCTAAGGGTTCAGGGAAGGCCTCCTTCAAGAGCCTTGCAAATTGCTCACTGCACAACTGAGGGGTTAATGTGGGCTGAAATCCAACCTGTGTTCCACTAAAGCTGTGCACCTTGACTCAAAGCTGTGTGCGCCCCAGAAGGAGCTCTTTTCCTCATTCACCTGAAGGCCTACAGTTCACCCAGACACACCCCACAATTATGGACATCTGAAAGCTGAAAGATAAGTAGATGTTTTCCAGGCCAAGTTTAGGCCAGAGGGACCAAGGAGGGGAACAGCAAGTGTGAGGTCTGAGCATTTTAAAAGCCTGATGTCCTTGAGGAACTGAAAGAAGTTCAGCAAGGTTGAAGTGTGACATTCAAAGAGAAAACTGACAAGAGTGGAAGGGTATTCATTAAAGCCAGTATTTTCTATGAGTTTACTAGTTACATTGTGCTAATGGCTGGCTCTCCATGCATTATTTTGTTTAGATCACAGACATTAAGTGACTTGCCCAAAGTCATATTAGAAAGTAGTGGAACTATGATTCAAAGCCAGGTTTAACTCCAGAGCCTGTGCTCCAAAGCACTTGTCCTGTGGCATCCAAAGATTTGCAAATTGCAAAAGAGCAAAACTGGAGATGGGAATGCCAGTTAAGAAAGAGTTGCAGAAATCTGGTTAAAAATGATAGTAGGGCTAGGCATTGTGGTTCACACCTGCAACCCTAGCATTTTGAGAGGCCAAGGTGGGAGGATCACTTGAGCCCAGGAGTTCAAGGCCAGCTGTGGGCAACAGAGTGAGACCCCATCTCTACAAAAGAAAAAATTAAAAATCAGCCAGGTGTGGGTAGCATGTGTTTGTAGTCCCAGCCACTTAAGAGGCAGAGGTGAGAGGACTGCTTGAGTCAGGGAGGTTGAGGTTGTAGTGAGCTGTGATGGTGCCACTGCATTCCAGCATGGGTGACAGAGCCAGATTCTGAAAGACAGAAGGGGAAGGAAGGAAGGAAGGAAGGAAGGAAGGAAGGAAGGAAGGAAGGAAGGAAGGAAGGAAGGAAGGAAGGAAGGAAGGAAGGAAGGGAGGGAGGGAGGGAGGGAGGGAGGGAGGGAGGGAGGGAGGGAGGGAAGAAGGAAGGAAGCGAGCGAGGGAGGGAGGGAAGGAGGGAAGGGAGGAGAGGAGAGGAGAGGGAAAAAGAAAAAGAAAAAAAAAATGATGGTAGACTGAAAATAGTCTTGGAAATGGTGAGGAGTAAATGGATTCCAGAGAGGTTTAGGAAGTAGAATCTATAGGGCTTGGGGGTTGTTTAAATATGAAGGACAATTATGAGAACAGAAAGAAGAAAAGATGGCTCCTTATTTTGTGTCTCTGTGGATGGCGTGTAATCTTCTAAAATAGAAAACAGTGAAGGAGAAACAAGTTCGGTAGGGAGGTGAGTTTAGGACCTGTTAAATTCAAAGAATCTGTGGAACATTCATGTGGCAGTGTCCAGTTGGCAGTCCAGTGCTTGGCCCTGAACCTCAAGGCAGGCTGGATATTTAGCCCCATCAACCTGTAATTGGTAATTGACTCACAGGGTGAGTGAGATAGGGTGTTGGTTAAGCTGGTCTTGAACTCCTGACCTCAGGTTATCCACCTGCCTCAGCTTCCCAAAGTGCTGGGATTATAAGCATGAGCCATTGCACTCGGCTTCATCCTATATTTTCTAAAAGAACTTACATGCTGAATAAAATATCACTAATGTTATTATAACAAAAGGGGCTGCTGCTACTAATAGGCCAAATTTATGCCTCATTCACACAGGAAAATGAATGGATTAAAATCCAGCATCAGCACCAGCGGAGGTCTTAGGTTATCAACGGCCTCTTTAAAATTTGACCTTTCATAACCTAACACAGTTCTTCCCCAATATGGGCAATTGAAGTTTCCTGTATTTTACATAAGTGCTATAAAAATGTGACTCCAAGCCAGGCCTTTTCAATCTGCCACCCCTAGACCCCTCTAAATGGAAATTCTGAGCCACCTCGGTTGCAGTAGTAGTAACAAGATGGGATTTAGGTTTAGCTGAATCCATTTTGTCTTTCTTTTCTTTTAGAAGGCATCACAGGAGGCCTCTACATGATGTGGCTTCCAAAGACTCAAGGACCACCCACCTTACAAGTCTGCAATGAAGAAGGCAGAAATGGAGATTCAAACACCACTTCTTCTATTCTTTTATTAATCACTCTGTAGACATGTGTCCCCACTGCAGGGAGTGAACTGCTCCAAGGGAGAAAACTTCTGGGAGCCTCCAAACTCCTAGCTGTCTTGTCCCTCGCCCTGGAGAGAAGGCAGAACCATGGCATTTTATTGCTGCTTCTGGGTCCTCTTGGCACTCACCTGGCACACCTCTGCCTATGGGCCCGACCAGCGAGCCCAAAAGAAAGGGGACATTATACTTGGCGGGCTCTTTCCTATTCATTTTGGAGTAGCAGCTAAAGATCAAGATCTCAAATCAAGGCCGGAGTCTGTGGAATGCATCAGGTAAGAAGAGGGACCTAATCTGCCAGTCTCTTCTCTTCTGAGTGGTTGGAGAAAAGCTGCACCAAACCCAAAATATTTTTTTCAAACTTTGTCCTATCTTTTCAAGGATAGTGATTGATTGGTAATCATGCTGAAGCTTATTGCCCCCACAACCTGCCTTTTTTTTTTTCTTGAAGACTTCTTTTTAAATAAAATGTTAATTATGTTAAGTAGAAAATCCATGCATGGCCTGTTAAAGCACCTGGTGGTCATTTGGTGACCAAATTATCATCATTCACCTGACAGCAGTGTTGCTTAATGGAAGACTAAGCACCTAGAAGGAAATTTATTGCAGGTCTTGCAAACCTGAGTAGTAAAATCCCCCATTGACCTTACATGCTCCAGTGGATAATAATACCTGAGTGCTGGCTGCCTCACTCTTTTCCTTTCTTTCTTTCTTTTCCTTTCTTTTTTTTTTAGGCATTTAAATTGAAAGAAACCACAGTAGTCAGCATGACCCAGGCATCTTCAAACTGTAAAATGTAGTCCATAGCATTTTGGAACTACGGCCATTAGAAAGTCTTTTGCATAGGAAGGTTGCCACCCTCCCCACCCCTCATCCCACCGCACCAAGACAGAATGCATCTAACTCTCTCAATGGATTCTCTCTGCAGCTGCTTGAAGAGAGCTAATGTCTCATCAAATATTTTCTTCTCCAAGCCACAGTCTGTTTTATGGTCATTTTCTCCATGATATGCTTTCCAGATCCATCATCATCCTGCTTGTCCTCCATCTGATGCCCCCTAATTTACTGTGACCCTTTTAGAATATAGTCTCCAGGGTGAAGCACATCTCTTTAAAATAGGATCTGACTTCTGCGGAATACAGTGGACTGTATGTCACCTCCCCTGATCTACACTGGAGACTATGACTGTGCTCCAAATCTGGACCCATCTTCTAGAGAGACTTGCAACTTCCCGAAGGGATCCAACACTTTTCCTTGCTCTTCCCAATAGCTGGAAAATGAAAATGAAAACTAGAATTGTTCCAAGAAAACTAGATTTCTGTTCATGTTCTAATGAGAGCTAGTACATTGATAATATTTTCATATTTTTCTTATGAATGCAGGAAATCTAAGTGCAGAATTGCACTGATGCTGATGGCATCCTTCACATAACCCATGTGGACAAATATTCTGTTGCACCCCGCTGCACAGAGCTGTACATGTGCCGTGTGTATACAGACCTAAGATCAAGCAAAAGGCTTGCCCTAAAATAATATATATTTTCAAATTATGTTAAAGATAATAAAATTAGCTTAGCAGCATAGTTGTTTAATGTAAAAAAAAATCTGTAATATTTCATAATAACTTTGTAGGTTTAAAACAAATAGTTAAAGAAATACATGGGCCGGGCACGGTGGCTCAAGCCTGTAATCCTAGCACTTTGGGAGGCCAGGACGGGTGGATCATGAGGTCAGGAGATCGAGACCATCCTGGCTAACACAGTGAAACCCCGTCTCTCCTAAAAAAAAATACAAAAAACTAGCCGGGCGAGGTGGTGGGCGCCTGTAGTCCCAGCTACTCGGGAGTCTGAGGCAGGAGAATGGCGTAAACCCAGAGGCGGAGCTTGCAGTGAGCTGAGATCCGGCCACTGCACTCCAGCCTGGGTGACAGAGCGAGACTCCGTCTCAAAAAAAAGGAAATACATGAAGGAAACATAAAGAAAATGGTAAACAGAAAACATCACATTAAAAGTTAGACCAAGAGCTTAGGGAACCTAACAATACAATGCAGTACAAAAGATCGTATATCTCACCTCCTGTCACTGTCACTGAGT
Organism: Macaca nemestrina; assembly: GCF_043159975.1. Taxonomy (NCBI): domain Eukaryota; kingdom Metazoa; phylum Chordata; class Mammalia; order Primates; family Cercopithecidae; genus Macaca; species Macaca nemestrina. The sequence goes on along the minus strand of NC_092126.1, from coordinate 161,577,818 downwards.
TCAAGTAGTGAAACTCACAATATAAAGAAAGAACCTGGCGAGTTTTTTCCTCTAGACACAAATACACTGATTCAGCACATTTACTGAGCCCTCATGCTGAGCAAAGTGCTGGGGAAGTGAAAACTATGTCTCTGACCCTATTTCTCTTGTTAACTTGTTTGATTTTTATTTAAAATGTTCTTCTTTGAAAAGCAATGCATGTTCATTTTTTAGACATAAAGTATAAATAAGCCAAAAGCACGTAATTTTAAAACTAAGCATTCCACCACCCAGACATGACCACTGTTGTACACCCCAGAATAACCACTGTCTGTGTATGGCTTTCATAGGTTTGTTATTTGTTTGCAAAAATGAGATCATTCATGTCTCTTTCCCCTTGACCTTCAGGAATGTCATAGTCTAAACTTACGACTCTGCAAATCTGATCTGAGATTATTTTTAGGCACCCACATATTAATATCCTAATCTATTTATGTTTACCCTCGTCTTTTTCTTGTACATCTACATGTTGCTTTTATTTAAGTGTCTCACATTAGCTACTTCAAATTCATTATTGGAGAAGACAGATACAAATTATTCAATGAACTACAAATAGCAATCTTTTATTTTTATTTTTCTTTTTATTATTGTCATTATTGCTCTCTGTCTCTGTGTGAGGCACCGTGCTGAAGATTTTGCATAATTATCTTATGTCATCATCTTTACAGTCACCCTGTAAGGCAAGTGTTATCCTCCTTTTATTTTTATTTATTTATCTATTTATTTATTTTTGAGGTGGAGTCTCATGCTGTCACCCAGGCTGGAGTGCAGTGGCACAGTCTCAGCTCACTGCAACCTCCATCTCCCAGATTCAAGTGATTCTCCTGCCTCAGCCTCCCATGTAGCTGGGATTACAGGCACCCACCACCACGCCTGGCTAATTTTTGTATTTTTAATGGAGACAGGGTTTTGCCATGTTGGCCAGGCTGGTTTTGAACTCCTGACCTCAAGTGATCCACCTGCCTCGGCCTCCCGAAGTGCCGGAATTACAGGCGTGAGCCACCACGCCCGGCCATGTCATCCCCATTTTAACAGAGAGGGCTCTGTACAGAGCATGCCATGAAGCCAGAGAGTAGTAACAGTTCCATGATTCAAACCCAGCTTTGCCCGGTCTTTAAGTCATTGACTAGAAAGCTTCCCATTTTCTTCCACTTCTTCTTTCTTCCAGGTATAATTTCCGTGGGTTTCGCTGGTTACAGGCTATGATATTTGCCATAGAGGAGATAAACAGCAGCCCAGCCCTTCTTCCCAACTTGACGCTGGGATACAGGATATTTGACACTTGCAACACCGTTTCTAAGGCCTTGGAAGCCACCCTGAGTTTTGTTGCTCAAAACAAAATTGATTCTTTGAACCTTGATGAGTTCTGCAACTGCTCAGAGCACATTCCCTCTACGATTGCTGTGGTGGGAGCAACTGGCTCAGGCGTCTCCACGGCAGTGGCAAATCTGCTGGGGCTCTTCTACATTCCCCAGGTACTCACGCCTTCTCAGATGGGGCACTGGGAGCAGGATCAGAAGAAGCAGACTTGGGGGTGCCATGCCCAATATCCATACAGTTTGCTATTTTCTTATCTCTGGCACAAAAGACCTATGATTTAGTTGATATGCTGTATCATGACCATTTGGGATTTCTGAAACTCCAGTGTCCACAGTGTCAATGATTCCTTCACTACTCTTCCAAAATTCTTTTAAATGTATCTTGCATAAAACTGTGTCTTTTTTTAAAAAGAGGCATTCAATTATTTATTTCCCACTCTATTCCTTTAGTAAATGCTTTTTTCCCTTCTGCTTTTACTAAAAGGAATCAGAGCATATGAGGTAAATCCCACCTCTCAAATTCAAAATATCTGTCCCTAATTCCATTTCCTGAAAAGTCTCTGCTTCTCTACTGTCTGGTTGAAACTTTAACTCAGAGGGAAGCAGAGCATATTTTCTCACAATACAGGAACTTAATCATTGTGTTGCATATTCCAGAAATGGAGAAAATTCTATTTCATTCAACAAATATTTATTCAGTATATATGTATAAGCAGTCTCCACTTAGCAGGAACTCAGCCTAGGTGGAGAGATGGCTGCATTTTCATATACTAACAGTTTATTGAAGCAAGTGCTTTAATAAACATTCAATGGTATATTTTTTCACCAAAAAAAGATAACGAATATGAAATGCCATTTTATATCCTGGCATTTTCCTTCTTAACACTATAGAGCAAAGCATTTTTCAGTTTAATATTTATGAATCTATGACATCATTTTATAATAGTGAAAAAATGGAAACAACCTAAATGTCTGTGGGTGGGAGAATTAGCTCAATTGTGATGCATCCTTACACTAAGTTTGAAATTAAATTATAAACTACACCTTAAATTTATTTTTTTGAATGCTTAATATTTAAAATTTGTAAGAGTACCTTTGATAAATTTACATTTCTATGTTGGGAGGGCTCCATGGTTTTTTTTGGTTTTTGGTTTTTTTTTTTTTTTGGTGATTGCCATTATCTCTTTATATACATGAGACAAGAGATAGTTTTGTCATTATTTACGGAATCCTTACTTCAGGGAATTAAAGGTATTTCCCATGGGGAAGCCCTGGCTTTGTAACTTTTGTGCCAAAGTGATCTGACAAAGCCTGTATCAGTAAACGTGCTGCGTATATTCAAATTTAGATACACAGTTAAAGTAAGTTATTGTTACCCCATAGCCAACAGGCTAAGATGTCAAGTAAAGAAAGAACATGAAAGGTGGCAGGGGGCGGGGGGGGGGGTGTTAATTCTTTGTGGTTTGGATGAAAGATAAGGTTAAGTTGAATTTGAATTATAAAAGTGCTTTGATTATCAATCAAACCAACATAAGTCTATCTACAGTAGGGGTTCTCTGCCATGTCTGCCATGGCTACCTATTGGAATTACTTAGGGAGCTTTAAACATACTGGTGCCTAAGTCCCACTCCCCAAAGAACAAGCTTTAATTGAGCTGAGATGCAGCCTAGGTGTCAGGAGGTTTTAACACTCCAGAAGTGATTCTAATGTGCAGCTGGGCTGGGAGCCACTGCCCTGCCGGGTGGGGTCATGAACCCAGGGGTATTTTGTATGCCAGCCACGCCACCAAGTGGATGGAACAGGCAGACCAGCTAGACAAATTGCGGTTGGAACAGTTTTCTGAATCATTCATGAAATTCTCCCCTCTTACAATAAAAAAAAGTTTTGTGTGTTTCTGAGGGTTTTTCTGGGGGGTTGGGACACAAAATGGTATTTACCCCACTTTAGAGTTGCTTTTAAAAACTTGGGAAACATTATAAATATATCCCTTAAGAGAACATATCCATGAGGAATATTATTGGTTTTAATTTTTTTATTCCATTAAAGCCCTTTTGACCTGTTTTTCAAAAACTCAAGAAGCAAGCAATAATGGATGGATTTTTTTAAACGGTAGGTTTTGTGTTTGCAAAAATCTGATTCAGAGGCCTATCGTTTGGGTCTGCTAACAGAATTCTCTGAAAACAGTAACATCTAAACAAATTATTTAATTTAACCACCTGCCTCATGAAGTTCTGTTGTATTTTGAGAATACCTTATTCTGATAAAGGAAAAAATAATCAATTTTATACTATACCTTCTAAAATAAAAGCACTTGTCAGAAAACAATCATACTTGCTTTTTAGTCAAGTTGGCCTCATTTTTTCACAGACCAACACCTTTTATGTTTCTAATGTAGAAACTATCCATTGATAAGAAGAAACGCTTTGGAAAATTTTATTTAAAAATATTGGACATGGAAAATTAATTGTTTTAATTGGTGAGAGATATTAAAAAGGCATTCACCCAAATACCTTTGACTTGTTTTCTTAAGAAGTTCAAAATCTCTCTGGAAAAACTAGAGAACACAAGGTATTAAGCTACTTCATTTCCTAGAAGAAATTCTATTTGTGTTAAAATGTTTCGTTCTTCAGAAAAAATGTTCCCATAACTTGGAACTTCCTAAGTGGTGAGCCTTGATGACACAGAGTGCTGCAAATGAGCTGAAGCCAGCCTCATCAAAGATGTGGATCCCCTCAAGCTTTGGGGTGGCCAGGTGGGGCCTGAGTGGTCAGAGCACTCCCACCAGGGTTGATCAGCTTCTTCCATTTGCTCCTTGTGTTGCCATAATGTGAAAAGAAGTGGGAAAGCTCTGCACTAACTAATGCTTTACATGGTATTTGGCTACTTCTTCAAGCAACGATCTCTTAACGTCAAGGGCAAGACTTTCTTCCCCTGGTAGTCCACACCCTTGCTCAGATGCAGAAGTGGCTATGTCTTAGAGAGTGCAAACATGTCAAGACAGCTTATCCAGGGTTCCTGTTTAGCCTCTAAGATTTTCGAGACCCACATCAAAAGCCTGTCAAGCAGGCTCGGCCATCACCTATAAATGAATAAAGGAAAGGGCTCTGGAAGGTGCTTCCCAATGGAAGATTCTTCACAATGCTACCTTCAAAAGTGGGTCTGGTCATAAAATCAATCCAACAATAGAGGGATGGAGAGGAAGGGAGGTTTTTCTGATGATATTTAATTACACACATCATTGTTATTGTGATGCAGGGGGATTGAGCCTAATGGTCTAATTGAGCCTAAAAGAAACAGTTCTCAGAAATGACTGCAATTAAGGTTACTTTTTTCTAAAGTACTGGGGTGCGGGGAGGAGAGGGAGGAGGAGGAATAACCAGAGGATGGGAAGAGAGAAATTAGGTAGAATAAGAAAAGGGAATTCCCGGGGACTCCTCTGAAAAGCCTTAAGTTTATAATCCATGGGGAACCTGATTCCTTCCAGAGGCAGATTATGGACAAAGTGTTTATTGCAGTAAAGGGAAGTTAAACTGTTCAGATCAGAAGCTGAGCACAACAGGCCAAAGTTGTGTACGTGGATATACTATAACCAATGAAGCAGCACAGAGGAGGTTAGAGGAAACATGAAATGGTGCATAAAGACTCTTCTTGAAAGGCTAAGCACATCCCACTATTGTTGGGTTGATTTTATGGCCAGACCCAGTTTTGAAGGTAGCATTGTGAAGAGCCATCGATTGGGAATTGGGATGCTCCCTCATAGACTGAAAGGTGCTTAAGTGCTCACGCTGGAGTGGAACAGATGCTGCTTTTCCTTACACTTTCTTTCATCCTGTACACAGTGAACAGCATAGTTGATAAATGAGACCAAGGCATGCTCAGAAAGCCACCTCACAACAGCCTGGAGGCTCACTCAGCACCTCCTCACTCACTCACTCACTCATTCACCATGTTCTTGGTTCTCTCCAGGTCAGTTACGCCTCCTCCAGCAGACTCCTTAGCAACAAGAATCAATTCAAGTCCTTCCTCCGAACCATCCCCAATGATGAGCACCAGGCCACTGCCATGGCAGACATCATTGAGTATTTCCGCTGGAACTGGGTGGGCACAATTGCAGCTGATGATGACTATGGGCGGCCAGGGATTGAGAAGTTCCGAGAGGAAGCTGAGGAAAGGGACATCTGCATTGACTTCAGTGAACTCATCTCCCAGTACTCTGATGAGGAAGAGATCCAGCATGTGGTGGAGGTGATTCAAAATTCCACGGCCAAAGTAATCGTGGTTTTCTCCAGTGGCCCAGACCTTGAGCCCCTCATCAAGGAGATTGTCCGGCGCAATATCACAGGCAAGATCTGGCTGGCCAGTGAGGCCTGGGCCAGCTCCTCCCTGATCGCCATGCCCGAGTACTTCCACGTGGTTGGAGGCACCATTGGATTTGCTCTGAAGGCTGGGCAGATCCCAGGCTTTCGGGAATTCCTGAAGAAGGTCCATCCCAGGAAGTCTGTCCACAATGGTTTTGCCAAGGAATTTTGGGAAGAAACATTTAACTGCCACCTCCAAGAAGGTGCCAAAGGACCTTTACCTGTGGACACCTTTCTGAGAGGTCACGAAGAAAGTGGAGGCAGGTTTAGCAACAGTTCGACAGCCTTCCGACCCCTCTGTACAGGGGATGAGAACATCAGCAGTGTTGAGACCCCTTACATAGATTACACACATTTACGGATATCCTACAATGTGTACTTAGCAGTCTACTCCATTGCCCATGCCTTGCAAGATATATATACCTGCTTACCTGGGAGAGGGCTCTTCACCAACGGCTCCTGTGCAGACATCAAGAAAGTTGAGGCGTGGCAGGTGCGTCCTTCACTTATATAGCAATTTGCTGTATAATAAAGCAGAGTTGGGCTTCTACTCCAGGCAAGAAAAATAGTGGTTACTTGAAAAGGGCAATATTTAAATGAGGCCACTAAATGGAGTGTTGGATTCAAAGTACTTTTTTTAAATCTTGAGCAACTGACTTGAGCAAAATTGATAGTAATTTGATTATCTATTTAAAGCCTTGAGTCAACTGTTCTTTAGTCCAGTGGTTCAGAATAACTAAAGTATGGTCCCCAAAAGTTTTCAAATATCCCAGAACAGATTTAGTAATGAGTGGGGTATTTTTCTAATGTCTAAATTATCAATATTGTTCCCTTGTGAGTAAAGTATCTTTTGAGTACCTATTATGTTCCATATACTAAGTGGCATAAAGCTAGTATTATTGTGTTCAGTCACCACTTTTGCCATTACATTACGACAGCCTATACCAAGCCACCCAGCAGGTCAGCTAAGTGCGACTTAGGACAAAAGCAAATCAAAGGCACAGAAAACAAAAACTCTTTGTAAAAAGATTTGATATTGAATGTTTCAAAAAGAAGTACTGAAGTCGTTATCGTAGGAAAAATCAGAACTTCAGAGGAGTTCCCACACTTGTTTAGCCTTGTTTTGTATTTTTGAATTACACACAGGACAGACATCATAATCTTTTTCATTTCAAGAGCTTATATCCTAAATAGCTGTTTGGGTCTTGCATATGTGCCTTATTTTTTCAATCAGACCATGTTTTACACTCCTTTTGTATTTTCCTTAGTTCCAAACTGACCTATCAGAGAGACTGCATGACATGGAGAGGGCGGGGACTCCTGAATTTGAATGGAATGTCCCAGCCTCCAGTGCCCCCATTTCCTAGCTGTGTGATCTTAGGCAAACCATGGTTGTAAGTCACAGTGTCTCCATCTGTGACACAGACTTAATGTCTAGCTTACTTTCCACTCAAGGTTCTTTTGACTTAGGTTCATGACATTAAATGACATGATATATGTAAAAGCAATTTGTAAACTTTCAAACTCTAAACAGATGTATGATTATTATAGTAGAATTTCAGTACACCTCTAATTTATCCATCATTGAGATAAAAATGATAACTAGAACAGCTTTGTGTACAGAACCCAACCACCACAAACCCTTTGGGAAGGATAACAAGAAGCAAAAAGCATACAACTTGTATCAGTCACTGTAGAGATTCTCATGAAAGACAAGGAGTGACTGTCTAAGTTGGTCGAATGAGTCAGAATCTACAAGTTCTCAGCCCTTCTTTTATGGGAACCTCTCACCCAACCATCACTGTTGGCTAAAATTTCTAACTTCTGTGGGGTACTCAGAGCTTCCTTCTTCACATGGAACCCCTACCCTGTCAAGATAGAGGTGCTGTAATAAAGGTCAGAAACTCTAAAGTCTTCAGGAGTGATGATGCTAAGGTGTAGGGTTTTAAGTAGGAGGAGTAAGGGGACAATCTTTTAGGTGGTTGATACTATCATCTTTTCTTTCTTACCTTTCATGTCCAGTGCAAGGAGGACCCCAACTCGAAAAAACTTCAAGACAAGGGTAGGGTTGAAGGAAAAACAGGTTTCAAGGGGGAAACTTGGCAGTTCTACCCTTCAATGGCTCCTCTTCCAGATAAGGAAATAAAATTCAGATGGTCAAGACCAGAGCTTGGACCTGTGAGAGAAAAAAAAAGCCATGACAGGCAACAGTCACAACTGGGACTTTTAGTTGTGTAATAGAAAGCCCTAACCAAATTGGCATAAACAAAAAAAGAGGAAATGTAGTGGGTCATGTTACTAAAAATCTCAGAAGTGTTCCAGGTACAGCTAGGTATTTTCATCTCATCTTTCTGTTCTTCATTCCCCAGGGTTAGCAATTTTCAGCCTCTGTAGCAGCTTGAAGCTAGGATCTCCTTACTTCCCAAGATATCCTGTAAAAGTTCCAGAAACCACATTTATTGACCATTCCTAGGTAATGGATCCATCCCTAATGCTAGCAGTCCTCCAGACTACATAGACTTAGAGTAAGGGGGGAGTGAATCCCCAGTGAGAAGTCAGGATGCCATTATCAAAAGGAGGAAGAAACAGAAGCAAAGCAGCCAACATTCAAAATGTCCACTACACAGACACTTCACCCAACCATGGCCCAGGTAAAGATATGTTCTCCTGACTCTTACATGGTCTGGCAAAATCTCCCCAGGAGAGAGCACAGATGGGAAAATGGGATCAGAACTCTAGGGAGGAATAACATGGGATATTGGCCAAAATGTCCTGAGTGCTTGGTGTGGATCTCCTTTGAGCCTCAGGAACCTAGGTTGTTGGGCGGGCATTCCAGAATTTGAGATCTTGGCCAGGGGATGAACTAGCAATTATTAATTCTCATTATTAAGACCTATATCTTCATCAGGAAATCAACTAGCAATTATTCATTCTCAATATTAAGGCCTATATGGAAATTTATCACCTATAATCTAATCCAAGTCTCCAGCTAGAACTCCATGTCTGCCTTCTCTCAGTTCTTCCCCTGTAAGCCAACCTGCGTGACACCTCCTCACAAATCACTCATTAGTTTTTGGCACAGCATCTTTGCATAGGCCATAGCCCACACCAGAAGGGCCATCAATTTTTATCTCTCCTGTCATTTTCCACCATGAACATTTAAATTTTTTTCCAAATCTACTTTCCCCTGGAAGTCTTTTCAAATCATATTCCCACAACACACTTTCTCATCATTCTTGCTTCCTCATTTTTGATGTTTATATACCCACCTTAAGCTTCCACATCTCTTCAGTTGACTGAAGTAGACACTTATTAGTTAAAATTCTGGTTATAAGGGTCAATCGCAATTTTTTTCGTTTCTCTCTCCTCAAAAAAATATATATCAATCAACTCATATGCCTCCAAAGTAGCACTAGCAGGTGATTTATGAGCATACAACCCACAATTGCCTTCTGACCTCTTCTTGGAGACCCTCAAGCCCTCCTCACATCCCTTCTCAGCTCTCTCTTCACTACTCCTTTGCTGTACTCTAAGCTTCATAAGATCAGGAACCATGCCTGTATTGTTCATCTGTATGTGCAGAATGCCTGATGCTGGAATATTCATAGAATGAATGAAGGAGTGAATAGCAGTCTAGTTGATTTGACCTGTCAGCACTACCTAGAGGCCTTTGAAGGGAACTGTTTGAGCCAACAACCCGTTCTTGAATCAATCACCGTGGCCAAAGTATTCTAGGCTCTGTTTGGACAAGCTTTAGTCACATCCCCACCATCAAGTTTGAATGGAACATCATGTAAGTACGAAATCACCTTCTTTCTTCTCTCAGGATGATCATGCACAAGGTGTGCTTCATACTCTCCTGCACCTCACACCAATACTCACTAGTCAAAAAACAGGCATGCAGCCATGGTGAGGATGGAAGTCAGATGGAGCTGATCTTTCTAGGAATTGCTGGTACTGCTGGAAGTTGGGGAATGGGGGATAAATTGTGGGGACAGCCAGAGAAGATGGAAGGGAGATAAAAAAAACATGGCTGGGATTAGAGAAGGGAATTGGGCCTGCATCTTCCCTCATGCTCTTACCACAGAAATTGGGCAAGAAGCATCAAGTTCATTATCTGTGTGACCTGGCCCTCATTATCTGTGTAAGAGCTGGAAGTCCTAGATCGGCGGGGGGTTTCTAATCTCTAGCGTTCAGCTTAATTCAATTGACGCAACTAAGAATGTGTGCCAAGAGGTGATTCCCATTTATGCTGATAATGAGCAACCATTTGACTTTAAAATCTTTTAGGGGAAATACCCTAAAATACCACAAGATGGGAATATTATGGCATAAAAAATATGTTAGCTTCGAAGTGCATGCGTGTACTGTATTTGCCCCTCTGTGAGATCTATGTGTCTTTCTTGGTGGTGTTTTCTTTGTGAACCTGTAAGTCTCTTTGTGTCTGTATGCTATGTTCTATGTTCAGATCTTTTTCTTTGGTTGTTTGCTTTTTTGAGGCAGAGTCTTGCTCTGTCGCCCAGGCTGGAGTGAAGTGGCAAGATCTCGGCTCACTGCAACCTCCATCTCCCAGGTTCAAGCAGTTCTCCTATGTTCAGATCTTTCTATTAGCTTTTTAAATTTCTCTTCCCCTTCATTTATTCTTTTCCCTCATATTACTCCCCAAATAAAATAAATAATTTGGAAATATATTATATTGGATAATAATCTCAAGTAAAATTTTATATTTCATTTTAAAAGGAACTGTCAGTTCCTTTTTAAAACATTTTTAAAAGCAAAAGAGGCCAGGCGCGGTGGCTCACACCTACAGTCTCAACACTTTGGGAGGCCAAGGTGGTTGGATCACAAGGTCAGGAGTTCAAGACCAGCCTGGGTAACATGGTGAAATCCCGTCTCTACTAAAACTACAAAAAATTAGCTGAGTGTGGTGGCATGCACCTGTAGTCCCAGCTGCTTGGGAAGCTGAAGCAGGAGAATCACTTGAACCTAGGAGGCAGAGGTTGCAGTGAGCCAAGATCACACCACTGCACTCCAGCCTGAGCAACAGAGCAAGACTCCGTCTCTAAATAAATAAATAAATAAATAAATAAGAAAAAGAGTGTTCTCTCTCGAGCAGATATCTAAATTATCTTTTAACTTATGTTGCTTTTTTGTGGATCAATGATTATCAATTTAAAGATTCCCTGTCATTACTCTTAAGAGTGAAATGGTTTTCATCTCCATCTTCCCTGTTATGTGAATTAAAGGCAAGATACTATGCAGAAAATAAAATGCCCAAATGCAAAAATTGCAAGTCAACCTGCCAAAAGAAATATTAAAGATGTTTAAAGAGGTGACTTAGAGATATGACTTGGTAAGCATAATAATTGATTGATTATAAGTGGATGACATACAAATTTTGAATAGAAAATATTCCACATTTATGTGATTTTATTTATATACCTGCTGTGAGGACATACTACAATACAATTCAGGTTAGGATTTGAAGTAAGGAAAAAAAAATCATTGGAGATGAGTCTTGAAGAGTAGATAGGATTTGTGGATATGGAGAAGGATCTACTGTACTCCTTGGAGGAAGAGTCACAAAATGTCCTGCTAAGCAAAAGAATACAGACTTTAAAAAATAGTACATAGTGTATTATTTCATTTATGCGACATTCTGTCTCTACTGACAGAAAGAAAGCAGATCATTGGTGGCCTAAGGCTGCAAGTGGGTAGAGGCTGACTTTAAGGGACACCACAGAACCTTTTGGGATGGTGGCAGTGGTAGTTACCAAGCATATACATTTGCCCAAACTCAGAACTACACACTTAAAATGAGTGTATATAAATTATACCTCAAAAAAGTTGATGAAAAAAATAATGGAAAGTCCCCAGATAGGGAAATCCTGGCTATGCGTGGAGATCAGGATGTCATTCAGGTTAGACCATTTTCCCAATTATGGCCCCTCATGTTGCCATAAGCGTTACACATCTCTACCATTTCATTTTTAAAATATGTCCGTTTTCTCAACCTACATTTGTACCAGTTAACCTGTTGTAACTAGATAACCTGTTGTAACTTAATAGATGTCTAATTTCACTCCTGCATGTGAGTAGGTAGTATAGTGTAATGGTTAACTGTTTGGAATCTCAAGCCAGACTGAGTTGGTTTAAATTTTAATGGCCACCTAATTGCTTTATGACCTCAGGCAGTCACTTAGTGTCCTTGTGCCTCACTTTTCTCTCTCACCTGAGAAATAGAGATCATGAAACTTACAAGTTTATTATGAGGATAATGTTAGTTAATATGCACAGAGTGCTTAGGGTAGTGCCTGTATACTATGTTCAGTAAATATTCTTGAGTATTATTCTTTCATAGGTGAGGAAGGTAAGACCCAGAGAAGTCGGAATGATTTTCCTAAAGTAATATATCTAGCTAGTAAGAAAGCCACATCTGCTCCAGGTGATCTGTTCCCCAAAGAGGCCACAGGAGTTGCTAAAAGAACCAGTTTTGCCTTCTGAGCACCACATGCCTTCTAGCTCCTGAGAGGCTGCCAGATCAGCCAGTGGTCTCCAAGTGAAGACACTGGTCCACTACCTTGAACCCTGGGTGTTCACCGATTGTCCTGACACCTCGGTCCTTACACAAAGAGAAAGTATAGTGTGCAAATAATTGGGAGTGGATACAACCAATCAGGTCGGAGTCTATTAAACATCTCTTTGTCCATCATGAATATTATTGCATTTCTTCTTTCTAAAACAGTGCCTGCTTGGCCAGTAGTGGTTCCTCAATAAATACTTGTTGAATAAACAAATGAATAAAGAAAGAAAATGGGACAAAAATAACTCCTGAGAGGACAGTGACACAGTACCTAGATATAGGCACAGATAAGGGAGATCAGTGATCTCAGAGAAGTGGTCAGAAAACTCTTACACAACAAACCACAGTAATGCTGACTTCATAAACTGGGTCTGAAACTTAGCTCTGCATTATCAACAAAGTAAATTACATGAAAGAAAACATGTTTTGGTAAGGATTTTAAGACTATAAACAGGGTTTTTGAGGTACAAAGATCCAGAAACCATTAAATTTTAAATTATTCTTATATTTTTAACTGATGTAGGCCCCCTAAGAATCTTTATCAGGAACAATTTATTAGCCTAATTTGTACTAATAAATATGCCTAAAAGAAGAAAAGAAGCAACTTCAAAAAAATTATTTTGGCCTTTTTATTTGGTTGCTTGTTTTTGTTTGTTTGGGTTTAGAATTTAGATCATATTTTCAGTCTTACTTAGCCTGATTCAGTCCAACTGAACTGGTTAGAACTTCCAGTATAATCTTGTATAGATACAGTGAAAACGGACATTGCTGTCTGCATCTGATCTCAGGGGGAAAGCGTTCAGTCTTTCACCACTAAGTATGATGCTAACATTCATAGATGCCCTTTACAGAGTTGAGGAAGTTCCCTTTTATTCCTATATTGCCGAGAGCTTTTATCAGGAATGGAAGTTGGATGTTATCAGTACTTTTTCTGTATCTATTCAGAAAAGCATGTGGTTTTTCTTTTGTAGTATATTAATGTAGTTGAATGTCAAACCAATCTTTCGTTCCTGGGATTAATCCTACTTGGTCATAATGTATATTCCTTTTTGTACATGTATTTGTGTGTTTAATTTACTCAAATTTGGTTAAGAAATTTTTCTTCTGTGTTCATGAGGACTATTGGTCTATAGTTTTATTTTCTTGTAATATCTTTGCCTGGTTTTGGTGTCTGAGTAATGATGACCTCAGAATGAGTTTGGCAATATTGACTCCTTTTTTGATATTCTATAAGACTTTTGTAGAATTTGTATGAATTCTTCCTTAAATCTTTGGCAGAACTCATCAGTGAAGCCACCTTTAGTTGGTTTTCTTTGTGGGATTGTTTTGTTTTGTTTTGTTTTGAGATGGAGTCTCACTCTGTCACCCAGGATGGAGTAAAGTGGCGTGATCTTGGCTCACTGCAACCTCTGCCTCCCAGGTTCAAGAGATGCTTCTGCCTCAGCCTCCCGAGTAGCTGGGATTACAGGCATGAGCCACCACCACCAGCTAATTTTTGCATGTTTAGTAGAGATGAGGTTTCACCATGTTGACCAGGCTGGTCTCTAACTCCTGGCCTCAAGTGATCCACCCACCTCGGCCTCCCAAAGTGCCGGGATTACAGGCATGAGCCACTGTGCATGGCCTGTGGGAAAATTTTGAACTGCAAATTCAATTTATTTAATGGATAGAATGCTATTTATGTATATATGAGTCAGCTTTGATAGTTTGTCTTTCAAAGACTTTGTCCACATCGTCAAATTTATTGGCGTAACTTTATTTGTAACATTGTTTATGATGTTCTCAGACTATCATTATAATGCCTGCAGCATCTATAGTGATGTCACTTCTCTAATTTATCATACTGTAAATATGCATCTTCTCTCTTTTTTCAGATCAGTCTGACTAGAGATTCATCAACTTTATTAATCTTCTCAAAGAATCAGCTTTTGACTTTAGTGATTTTTCTCTATATTTTTGTTGTCTATTTCATTTATTTCTACTCTGATCTCTGTCATTTCCTTTCTTCTGATTTATTCTAGTTTAATTTGCTCTCCTTTTTCTAGTTACTCATTTGGAAACTGGAGTCATTGATTTAAAAACCTTTCTTATAATATAGACATTTAGTGCTATAAATTTCACTGTAAATATTGTATTAGCTGCATCCCTCAAATTTTGATATGCTGTGTTTTCATTTTAATTCAGTTTAAAATACCTTCCAACTTTCCTTTTGATTTCTTCTTTGGCCCTCAGGTTTAGAAGTGTGTTATTTGGTTTCCAAGTTTCCGGTGATTTTTCCAAACATTTTTCTGTGATTTGTTTTTAATTTAATTCCATTGGAGTCAACATACTCTGTTTAATATTAATATTTTTAAATTTATTAAAACTCGCTTTATAATCCCAAATATGATTTATCTTGATAAATATTTTGTGTTCTTGAAAAGAATGTATATTCTGTTGTTGGGATGACTGTTCTGTAATTATCAATTAGATCAAGTTGGTTGATAGTACTGTCCAAGTCTTTTAAGTCTCATATTTTTATTGATTTTCTGCCTACTTCTTTCAGCTAATACAGATGCCTTATTGACCTTATTTTTCTCATTTATCCTCAGACTGATAAAAACCTCCTCATGGGCACCACTTGTCCACATAGTCATGCTGGATACCTACAGGTTTAATATCTATTCTATTAATCATGCACTCAAAAGACATAGTTTGAGTATCCACTAAAATCTAGGCCCTCTACAAACCACTGGAGATACAGAAAGAAATAACACAGTTCCTGCTTTAGAGAAGTTTGGTCTAATGAAGTGTAGGTACAAAATTCCTAGCCACAAAGATTCTGGGGTGCTTTCTTCTCCAGATAAGATGTTTACATTGCCATGTCTTCCCTCCTGCCTACCCTTTATCTCCCTGCCACATCCAAAGTTGGACTTGCCATGTCTCATTACTCAACTCGCTACACCAAGTATCCTAGAGGCTACCTTGTTATCAAGGTTCCTGCCAATTACAAATGTCAGTTTCAATAATTAAGTCATATTTGGATTTTTAAAGTCTTTTTCCATGCCTTCCTTTTTGTAACAGCTTTATAAGATGTAATTCACATGTCACACAATTCAGTCATTTAAAGTATACAATTAAGTGGTTTTTAATATATTCACAGTTATGCAACCATAACCACAATCAATTTTAGAACATTTTCACCACATCAAAAAGCAACTGCATACCCTTTAACTGTCACTCCCTAGGCCCCTAAAGCCCCAGTCTTAGACAAACACTGATCTACTTTATGCTTCTGTACATTTGGACTTTCCTGGATGTTTCACATAAATAAAATCATAAAACATATGATCTTTTGTGACTGGCTGCTTCTTCCATATTATAACATGTATCAGTACTTCATTCCTTTTTACAGCAAAATAGTATCCCACTGTGTGGATATACCACATTTTATTTATACATTTACCCAACTGATGAACATTTGGGTTGTTCTCACCTTTGGTTGTTATGAGTAATGTTGCTATGAACATTTATGTACAAATGTTTGTGTGGACATATATTTTTATTTTTCCTAGGTGTGTACACACACACACACACATACACACACGAGTAGATTTGTTGGGTCAAGTGATAACTCTATGTTTAACTTTTTAAGGAACTGCCAAACATTTTTTCCAGTGTGGCTGCACCAGTTTACATCCCCACCAGCAGTCTATGGAGGATCCCAAGTTCTCTACATTTTGATCAGCCCTGTTTCTTATCTAATCCCATACCTTTTTGATATGAAATCTAGCCTCTTTTTTTGCCTTGGCTCCTCTTTACTTATCTTCTGCATTTCCCCTTGTTCTCTAGACATACATGATTCTTGAGAAATTGATCTCTTTACTGGCGCCATAACACATCATGTTTATTCCTAATGTGGTATCTTTGCCCATGCTGTTCCACGGTTTTTAACACCTTCCCTCCCTCTGTCCTTTCCCAGCCAAAATATTTACTATGCCTCAAGCCTGCATTGATCATTTCAGCCCTTTTTAATTTCTGTCTCCTCTGAGTTTCTCTGTACTTAGAGATGATACCCCATCAGTTAGCAGTTACCTGTATTTTATCTTGTACTGTTTACTGCTTCATTGAATATTTATGTCTTGTATTTTATCCCCTAATCCATATGAAAACTCTATGAGGATGGGATAACCATGTCTTGTAGTTCTGCAGCCCAGTTCAGAACACACAGTGAATATTTTGTAAATATTTCCTAGTTGATTTATTCCAATAGTATAAAAATCCAGTCTTGTGAGTTTTTTAATGAATACTTAGAAACTTTAAGAAAATGATTTTTGATTGTTTCTCCTTTGAAGTTAGGATTATGGTGGAAATCTCCAGCCCATGCCACCAATAATGCAGAAGACTTGTAGCCAGGGATGAGCTTTAAGTCACTTGTCTGTCCAGTCTGACCAGTGTGAAAGATGACCAGCTAATTATGGAAGGATCTTGTTCAGTTCCCCTCCCCACTTCTACCTTGATGCCCGGAGAGTTCCACTGCAGAGAACTAGTGGACAAAGGAGAGAAGCAGCTTGTTGCCTGGCATGTTAAGAACCAAGGAACTGAAACCTAAATAGGAGGAAGAAATGTATGCTAACTACTACAGCTTTACCACTATATATGCATTTCAATAAGGATGTGTTACTGACCTCTGACAAATATTTGCCACGGACACTGTAAGCAATTTATATTAGAGGTGTAGGATGGTGTTGTAGAAAAGCCATATTCAACCCCCAGCTCCAGCACTTAGTGGCTGTATGACTTTTGCAAATGTCTTGACCTTTCTCTGCCTCTGTTTCATCATCTAGAAAATGAAGATACTAATAATTCTAATCCATAGAGGTGTTGTGAGGATTAAATGACATAGTGCGTATTAAGTATTAGAAGAGTGACTGGCACATAGGAAGTACAAATAAGAGGTAGTTTCCTACGTCTTCACTTTTCTCATCTCCTTTTCCACATGTACAGATACATGGCATGTGGACAAGATAGTGGAAACTCTATGATTAGGATGAAACATTTGCACTGACCAGTCATGGTAGGTACATGGGCTCAAAGTATAGAGGGCTTTGGAAGCTACCTGGAGAAGTTTGAAGCACATTTTATCTGAGTCATGGTAGGTCCCCAGCAGGAAGTGGGAGGGGCATGATTACGGCATGGAGAAGGATGAGCTGGCCATGTCAGAAAGGCCCCCGAGCTGCTAAGAGCAAGGTTTCGAGCAATACAGGAGGAGGGGCAGTATTAAAGAGCAGAAGAACTGCATGTTCCTCTGAGGGCAAGAAGGATGTGTCAGGACAGGGATGTGTTGGGGTAGAGACAAAAGGATGTACACCACTCTGGGTAGGAGGGAGTCAGGTCACCCCAACAGTGAGGAGGGATAGGAAGTGGAGGTGGAGGTAAAAGAAAGGAGCATGTCTAGAACACCTCCTCTCCACTGACTGCCTTAAGGCCTCAGTAAAAATGAAGGCAAACAAGGTTGTCAACCATCAGAGAAGGTGAGAAGTCACAGGAGAAGACACAAACCCTTAGTAAGAGGCATTCTCCATCTTTTTTGAGGATGGCTCAGCAGTTGGTTGCAGAGCCAGCTAGCAGGGAGTGAGGGGTCCCTCTCCTTCATAGACCTGAGTGGAAAGTCAGGGCAGCCAGGGCCTGCCAGTGGAGCAGTGGTCACAGACTGCAGGTTAGGGGAGGCGCCCAGGGTGCTATGCCTGTGAGCACACACAGTCTGTCATGGACTCCTTCCCCAGGCATATCTTGGAGCTACTTATGGATAAATCCAAGTGACTCCTCTTCTGTATTTAATCTTCCTTACTATAAATCAATGTTTGTTTAAAAATAAAGTCAATACAGATATCAATTGTTAAGAAGCAGTGCCATCTCTGGAGTGGAGTGGGACAGGAGAGGTGCTGGCTCATTCTGCGTGTTTGTCATGCATATCAGAATAATGTACGCCTCAGAAAGGCCTATTAAGGCCATTCACTAGATGGGCCCAGCCCAAACGTTGTCTCAGTGTGAGATTAGACATCGGATTTTAGGTACCTTAAAAACAATGATAAATGGCCGGGCGCAGTGGCTCATGCCTGTAACTCCAGCACTTTGGGAGGCTGAGGCAGGATGGTCACTTGAGCCCAGGAGTTCGAGACCAGTGCAGGCAACATAGTGAGTCCCTGTCTCTACAAAACCAAAAAAAACCCAGCTCAGAATGGAAGACTGCTGGAGACTCAGGAGGTGCACTGGAAGCTGTGCCCTACACTCACAGGCTGGACCCTGCCTTACTCTCATGTGGTGTCACAGTGACACAAGGCTGGCCTCACGTGAAAGATAAGAGGCTGAGTGCCCACTGCCTCCTCTTGACTGATGTCAGGAACATGTGAGGAAGCAGAGCCAGGAGTCCAGCGATGCTGCAGTAGAGTATAGCAATTAACAGTGCAGGCTTGGGACCCTGGATGAGATACTTAAAGTTTTCAGTGCCTCAGTTTCCCCAGCAATAAGATCAGCTTAATACTATTTGTTGTGAGGATTCGATTAGATAATGGATATAAAGTACTTAGGGTCGTGCCTCAATGGTAGTAAAAATGACTGATATCTAAAATGTTTACATGACTAACATGTGATATGTGTTAGTAATTATTATGATGACTTTTTTGTGCAAAGACTTTGTGACATAGAAAACCTTATAAAAATTCAAGGATTTGCCATGACTGACAGCAATAATGGCCAGGGCTTCACCCACAGCCTCATCTATTTCTTCCTTCCACCCCACTCTGTGAATTTTGGCAGCAAAGCACTTCCACAGCAGCAGGATCACAGGGAAAGAAAGTGCAGAGAATAAGTGCACTCAGCCATTTCTCCTCTCCTTCCCCAATGCCCAGCTCAGAAGATGCCAGGGATGGGCTCTGGCTTATAAATCCTGCCTGTCCTGGGGCACTTCCAGGTGATGGCACACCTGCAGGACCTTTGACCTGGCCAGTTGCCAGGTGAGATGTCTCCCTTTCCTTTCCCCATCTTCAAAAAAGTGTTTCCTACCCTAATTATAATTTGAATAATAATTAAAGCCCATGGCTTACCAGGGCTGCTGCTAACACAGGCAAGTACTTTGGTGTGAATTAGAAAAAGCTGCCTCTTCCTTAAGTCACATTCCTCCCACTTTGTTGGAACAAGATAGTTTACCGTCGTTGTACAGGGCACAGCCTACCTAATTGGTTCTATGTGGCAGCCATGTGGCTTGTATTCATTCTCTGCTCCTCTTTAGGTCCTGAAGCACCTACGGCACCTAAACTTTACCAACAATATGGGGGAGCAGGTGACCTTTGATGAGTGTGGTGACCTGGTGGGGAACTATTCCATCATCAACTGGCACCTCTCCCCAGAGGATGGCTCCATCGTGTTTAAGGAAGTCGGGTATTACAACGTCTATGCCAAGAAAGGAGAAAGACTCTTCATCAACGAGGAGAAAATCCTGTGGAGTGGGTTCTCCAGGGAGGTAGGTGCTGTCCATCAGAAAACCAGATGTCTCCACCAGGGGCAGGAAACTGTGCTGGGCTTTGGGAGGGCCTTTGGTTTCACCACTGGACTTCCAAAATAAAGAGTCCACTTCCCTGAACTCTCTGGCCACTGCAATCTTGGGGCTCCCTGTGAAATCCGTAGTGTTTAGTGTAAAGAGAAGAATCTCCAGAACCTGAGCCCAGTGCCTTCCTACTGTATTGAAACAGTTTCATTTTTCACAAATATGACTCCCTAGCTAGTCATAAAGTTTCCTTGGCTAAAACTTTCCCTAACCAGAGCAAACTATTTAAGCAAATGTAAACATCGGTCAAGTCAGTGGCTCTCAGCTGGGCCGAGGGCAGGGGAGACAAGTTTTAGAGTGGAGGGGACTGCTTTGGGGTTGTCACAATGACCAGGAAGTATTAATGGCCTTCAGCACTTGGGGTCCAGGGATACTAAGTGTCCAGCCTGCGTGGGACAATCTTACATGACAAAGAATTGTCCCCACCTCAATGACCAGTAACAGCCATTGAAAGACACTGGAGTCCAAAATGGAGCTGGATGTTTCCAACTGAGTCATTCGGTGTTGTCACCACCCTCACAGCCTGGACAGTTCACACAGAGGTAGTTCACTGTCATCCACTGCTGAACTGTAAACCAAAAGGACAATTTATTCTCCTTCTCCAGGAGACCTGTAACAAAGAGGAGGATGCTTGTGTTCCTGAGTATCACTGCATCTGGAAGCCTGTTAATAACCAGAAGCCCACCCCTCAGTCAATTTGCACTTAAGGGAGAGAAACGTGATACACTGGAATGATGACCATTCTGTGATGTTTGTGTCCTAGAATATAGCAGGCTGCTGAGAACCCAGGTCCTCTGTAAGAACACAGATCCTAGACAGGGCATCCTCTTAACTCTCCCAGGAAGCCTGGATAAGACCCACCACATTTCTATTTGCATTTGACTTCTTATTATCACCTTTGAGCATCTTGACCACTTCTTTTTTATTTTTTATTTTTTTTTAGATGAGGTCAGGCTCTCTTGCCTAGGCTGGAGTGCAGTGGCACAATCTCGGCTCACTGCAGCCTCTGCCTCCAAGGTTCAAGCAATTTTCCCACCTCATCCTCCTGAGTAGCTGGGATTACAGGCGCACCACCACGCCCAGCTAATTTTTGTATTTTTAGTAGAGACGGGGTTTCACCATGTTGGCCAGGCTGGTCTCGAACTCCTGACCTCAGGTGATCCACTCTCTTTAGCCTCCCAAAGTGCTCTGGTGACAGACGTGAGCCACCACGCCCAACCATCTTGGACCACTTTTTATAACATAACCAAAGACTCACTTCATCTTCTTATCAAATGCTTCTTAGGTTGGACAGGTTCCTGATGAGATGCTACAATTTCACTGTTACCCAGTATGTAGATGGGTTACCCCTGGGAAGGTCTCCTACAGACAGTGAATCTCATCCACAGTGTGCCATTTTTAATAGCTTCCACCTCAGAGGGTGGGTTCTCAATTATAAGCATGTCATGACCTTTTCCAGATGGAGATTTGGGGGTTCCAGATGTTGTATTCCTCTGTCCACTAATTGTACCATTGTCTAATTTATCACGCATTTTCACTGACTGGAGTCTAAATTGATCAGCTATACTGCCACCTGTTTATCCCTGTTGGATCATCCAGGTTATCTTTCACCCCCATTAATGCATAGAATTGAATTTTCTAATGGCACATGTCTCCTCTCCACTGCAGCAGGGAACTATCTCCTGTACAGTTCTCCATAGCCCTAATGTCCTCTCCCAGGCTATGTACATCATTGGCTTAAACATTGATAAATGAATAACAGGGAACTCTCATAAATTCAGTCACTTATGTTCTTGGAATAGTTGACACAGTTACAAGTTAAATCTAATTTTTCCATAGAAACATTACCTCAAACCTAGCACACAGTGGATACTCAACAAATCTTAGGATCTACTCTATTATTTTCTGTACTGTTTGTGGAAATGACCACAAAAATATCATCTATATTTAACTATAAATTATATATTAATGACTTCCCTACATGTTTCACAAAGTTGTTATTGAGATCAAATGAGATCAAGGATGAAAAGCGTATGATAAACTGAATCATACTATTAATATATAAATGCAAAGTATTATTAATATGGCATTATACTTAACTGATGTTCTCAATTTTCTTACAAATGTAGCACTAAATTTAGAGCTAGATAGATCTTTAAAGATCCTTATATTCAAGCTTCCAATTTGAAGTTGATGCCACTGAGGTTTTGGGATGCAAAGGTGACTTGTCAGGCCAAACAGATGGTCAGTATAAAAGCTGAGACTATGTTCTTCCATTTGTTTGTGTCCTCTTTGATTTCACTGAGCAGTGGTTTGTAGTTCTCCTTGAAGAGGTCCTTTACATCCCTTGTAAGTTGGATTCCTAGGTATTTTATTCTTTTTGAAGCAATTGTGAATGGAAGTTCATTCATGATTTGGCTCTCCGTTTGTCTGTTACTGGTGTATAAGAATGCTTGTGATTTTTGCACATTTATTTTGTATCCTGAGACTTTGCTGAAGTTTCTTATCAGCTTAAGGAGATTTTTGGCTGAGACACTGGGGTTTTCTAAATATACAATCATGTCATCTGCAAACAGGGACAATCTGACTTCTTCTTTCCCTAACTGAATACCCTTTATTTCCTTCTCTTGCCTGATTGCCCTAGCCAGAACTTCCAACACTATGTTGAATAGGAGTGGTGAGAGAGGGCATCCCTGTCTTGTGCCAGTTTCCAAAGGGAATTTTTCCAGTTTTTTCCCATTCAGTATGATATTGGCTGTGGGTTTGTCATAAATAGCTCTTATTATTTTGAGATATGTTCCATCAATACCGAATTTATTGAGCGTTTTTAGCATGAAGGGCTGTTGAATTTTGTCAAAGGCCTTTTCTGCATCTATTGAGATAATCATGTGGTTTTTGTCTTTGGTTCTGTTTATATGCTGGATTACGTTTATTGATTTGCATATGTTGAACCAGACTTGCATCCCAGGGATGAAGCCCATGCTCATGGATAGGAAGAATCAGTATCATGAAAATGGCCATACTGCCCAAGGTAATTTATAGATTCAATGCCATCCCCATCAAGCTACCAATGAGTTTCTTCACAGAATTGGAAAAAACTGCTTTAAAGTCCATATGGAACCAAAAAAGAGCCACATTGCCAAGACAATCCTAAGCCAAAAGAACAAAGCTGGAGGCATCACACTACCTGACTTCAAACTATACTACAAGGCTACAGTAACCAAAACAGCATGGTACTGGTACCAAAACAGAGATATAGACCAATGGAACAGAACCGAGTCCTCAGAAATAATACCACACATCTACAGCCATCTGATCTTTGACAAACCTGAGAAAAACAAGAAATGGGGAAAGGATTCCCTATTTAATAAATGGTGCTGGGAAAATTGGCTAGCCATAAGTAGAAAGCTGAAACTGGATCCTTTCCTTACTCCTTATATGAAAATTAATTCAAGATGGATTAGAGACTTAAATGTTAGACCTAATACCATAAAAACCCTAGAAGAAAACCTAGGTAATACCATTCAGGACATAGGCATGGGCAAGGACTTCATGTCTAAAACACCAAAAGTAACGGCAACAAAAGCCAAAATTGACAAATGGGATCTCATTAAACTAAAGAGCTTCTGCACAGCAAAAGAAACTACCATCAGAGTGAACAGGCAACCTACAGAATGGGAGAAAATTTTTGCAATCTACTCATCTGACAAAGGGCTAATATCCAGAACCTACAAAGAACTCAAACAAATTTACAAGAAAAAAACAACCCCATCAAAAAGTGAACAAAGGATATGAACAGACATTTCTCAAAAGAAGACATTCATACAGCCAACAGACACATGAAAAAATGCTCATCATCACTGGCCATCAGAGAAATGCAAATCAAAACCACAATGAGATACCATCTCACACCAGTTAGAATGGCAATCATTAAAAAGTCAGGAAACAACAGGTGCTGGAGAGGATGTGGAGAAATAGGAACACTTTTACACTGTTGGGGGGATTGTAAACTAGTTCAACCATTATGGAAAACAGTATGGCGATTCCTCAAGGATCTAGAACTAGAAGTACCATATGACCCAGCCATCCCATTACTGGGGATATACCCAAAGGATTATAAATCATGCTGCTATAAAGACACAGACACACGTATATTTATTGCGGCACTATTCACA
This sequence comes from Macaca nemestrina, assembly GCF_043159975.1. NCBI lineage: Eukaryota > Metazoa > Chordata > Mammalia > Primates > Cercopithecidae > Macaca > Macaca nemestrina. The sequence goes on along the minus strand of NC_092126.1, from coordinate 161,553,759 downwards.
ATAGCAAAGACTTGGAATCAACCCAAATGTCCATCAGTGACAGACTGGATTAAGAAAATGTGGCACATATACACCATGGAATATATATGTAGCCATAAAAAAGGATGAGTTTGTGTCCTTTGTAGGGACATGGATGCAGCTGGAAACCATCATTCTCAGCAAACTATCGCAAGAACAGAAAACCAAACACCGCATGTTCTCACTCATAGGTGGGAAATGAACAATGAGATCCAATGAGATCACTTGGACTCAGGAAGGGGAACATCACACACTGGGGCCTATCATGGAGAGGGGGGAGGGGGAAGGGATTGCATTGGGAGTTATACCTGATGTAAATGATGAGTTGATGGGTGCTGACGAGTTGACAGGTGCAGCACACCAACATGGCACAAGTATACATATGTAACAAACCTGCACGTTATGCACATGTACCCTAGAACTTAAAGTATAATAATAATAATAAAAAATAAAAAATAAATGAAAAAAAAAAAAAAGCCGAGACTAGACTCCAAGGACCCTAACTTAGACCTCAGTGCTCCATTCCCTACACTACACTACCAATAATTCTTTCCTTGTTTTGCTGCAACAAATAAGAAGTAAAAGAGACACCTTAATTAGGGGCTTGGAATTCAGATGAGCTTCCTTGGCCAGAATTGGACAGGCATCTTTAACAAGACTGTTGAGGAGCCTTGGAGATACTTGACTGCTTTTTGGAAAAATGGATCTTTCTGATGGCTACCTCAGCCCACTCCTGTGGTGATAGGATTTCTCTTTAGCTGATGGTTGCTGAAGGATGCAGTAAGAGGACCCAGATGGAGACATTCTTCTAAGCCTTGACTGGTACAAAGCAGAGTCTGGTGTAGTGAAAAGTGTAGACTTTCAAGACCGACCTCATCGCGAATCTCAGCTCTCCAGTCTCAAGCCATTGTGTGACCTTCAGCTTGTTCCTTAACCATTAACAAGAAGAGAAAAAGAGGCATGGCAGACATTGCTATCAGCCCTCATTATTTATACTCCTCTTTTTCTTTAAAAATAGAACTCTATTTTAGCTGGACATATGACTACCCAGATTCAAGATGACATTTTTCAGCCTTCATTTCTACTAAGTGTGGCCATGTGACTAAGTCCCGGAGAATGGGATGTAAGTGGCAGTGTTGTGGGATGATTCTGGGAACCTTCTTTAAGAAAGTGCTTGCAGGTATCCTTTGCTCTCTTCTTCATCCCTTCCTCTATCTTGCCTCCTGGAAACCAAATGCCACTATCAAGGACTATGAGGCAAAGACAAACATGTCAGAACCACCAGGTAGAAAGAGTCTAGGTGTCCAACATTGTGGAGTGCTATATCACTCTAGACCACATCCCTAGACATTTATATGAGACAGAAATACAGTTGTTTTGTTGGAGTTATTATTTTGAAATTGTTGGCACTCACAGCCTAGCAGAAACCAAGAAGGAAAGCTACTAAATTTATTTTGTGATGATAATATAATCTTGATACCAAAAACAGATAGAACAATACAAGCAAAGACAATTATAGGACAATATTCTTTATATATGTAGATGCTCAAATCCTAAATAAAATATCACCAAACATAGACCAGCAATGTATAAAATAAACATCATCTCCTAGTAGAGTTAGCAGTGAATGTACGGGAATGTAATGATAGCCAAACTTACAAAGTTCATAAATGTAGCTTATTACATTAGCAGAATAAAAGATAAAAGTTCTACAATGTCAGTAGACACAGAAAAAGTATCCATTAACATTCAATACCCTCTCAGGTTAAAAACAAAAATTTCATTAATCTAGGAATAGAAGAGAACCTCACTTTACCTTGGTAAAAGATACAGCAACCATCATTCTTTTTTCATTTTATTTCTTTTAAGTTCTGGAGAACAGGTGCAGGATGTGCAGGTTTATTACATAGGCAAATGTGTGCCATGGTGGTTTGCTGTACCTGTCAACCTATCGCCTGGGTATTAAGCCTAGCATGCACGAGCTCTTTTCCCTAATGCTCTCCACTCCCCCCACCCTTTCCGGACAGGCCCCAGTGTTTTCTCCACCCTGTGTCCAGTGTTCCCGTTGTTCAGCTCACACTTATAAGTGGGAACATGGGGTGTTTGGTTTTCTGTTCCTGCAAAACGTAATTCATCACATAAACAGAACTAAAGACAAAAAGCACATGATTATCTCAATAGACACAGAAAAGGCCTTTGATAAAATTCAACATCCCTTCATGTTAAGAACTAAATAAACTAGGTGTTGAAGGAACATACCTCAAAATAATAAGAGCCATTTATGACAAACCTACAGACAATATTATACGGAATAGGCAAAAGCTGAAAGCATTCCCCTTGAAAACTGGCACAAGACAAGGATGCCCTCTCTCACCACTCTTATTCAACGTAGTATTGGAAGTTCTGGCCAGGGCAATCAGGCAAGAAAAAGAAGTAAAGCATATTCAAATAGGAAGAAAGGACGCAACCATCATTCTTTAATGGGGAAAATTTAGAAGCATTCCTAGTGTGGGTTTGGAAAACAGGGCCTTTAGCTTTCATTCAGTGATTGAATGGGTTGGCAACTTAAGGACTGAGAGCACATCTCTGAGGATACCTTGTCACCATAGTTGAAGATGATTATGTGAGTTGTCCTTTTCCCTCCCCTCCCCTCCCCTCCCCATCCTTTTCAAAATGTATGCACTTATTTTTCTTGTCTGATTCCATTAGCTAGGACCTCCAGTGCAAAGTTAAAGAGTAGTGGTGATAGTGGACATCCTTGTTTTAAATGGAAATACTTTTAATATTTTCTCTATATGAATGATGTTTACTCTAAGAGGTTTTTTGGTACCCTTTTTCAAGCTAAAGATATTTCTTCCCACTCCTTTTTTACTAAGCTTTTATCAATGGTTTGTGTTGAATTTCATCAAATGCTTTTTATTTATCTGTTGGTGATCATATGATTTTTTCTCCATTAATTTGTTAATACAGTGAATAATACTTACAGATTTGTCTAACATTAGACTTTTTTGCACTCCTGAGCATAAACCCAACATGGTCATGATACATTTTCTTTCTTAGGTCCTTTGAGTACGTTGTCTAGTGTTTTAGTATTTTTCATCTGTTTTCAAGTAGTAGAAAGTAGTGGCGCTTTTCCCAGATCATCATAGAATCCCATGCGTGTGTGTGTGTATGTGTGCATGCACATGTGTGTGTGTGCATGTATACCCACTTGCCCACAGGCATCTGTCCCTTTCACAGATATCAGAACCAAGGACCTCTGGACCTCCTTTTGCCTGGAATGGGCCCAGCATCTGTCACACTGATTCTTGTGCCCAAACTCCTCCCTCTTACATGTTTTGAAGAGACTGTAGGGTTGGCCCCGGATCCTACAGCTACAGACACTCACCTTTGTGCTGTCTGTCCTCCAGGTGCCCTTCTCCAACTGCAGCCGAGACTGTCTGGCAGGGACCAGGAAAGGGATCATTGAGGGGGAGCCCACCTGCTGCTTTGAGTGTGTGGAGTGTCCTGATGGGGAGTACAGCGATGAGACAGGTAAGGGAACCCCTCTTGGGCACTGTGCAGGGCTTGGTCCACTTTGGAGGCCTGGGGTCAGTGAAGCCCATGGAAGGGCTGGCTTGAGATGGTGCTTTGCACAGTTTCTCATTTAACAAGGGTATGTCTGAGCATCACAAAATGTTGGTCATGGAGGTGGAACAGAAAAAGAAAGTTAAATGTTCTTTTAATACCATGAAAGCTAACAACACCTATTACACATCTTTCTCTTACTTTATACTGCTGGCCAATATATTTCCCTTTTGTTAGAGTTTAGTGGCCCTGAATGGACAAAGTTCTGTCTGCTCCAGACTCCAGAGTTAATAGGCCATGATAGAATTGCCTGCTGGGTGCCTGGCACTGAATTTGCTATCTTACTTGTGCTTTTCCTGTTTATCAGGTTACTTTTAGGTGGGAATAATAATTAAACCTATCCTATAGAGTTTTGAGAATTAAACGATTAATATTGGTAATGTACATGGTAAGCTCTAGATAAATATTTGTTAAACAAAACTTTGGCATTTTAGAAGTACTCTATAAATATTAACTATAGTTGATATTATTATCTCATGTTATCCTCACCCCAATAATGGCATTATTGCTGCTCCCATTTTACAAATTAGGAAACTAAGGCTCTGAGAGGTTAAGAAACTTGACCAAAGTCACATCACCAGTAAGTAGTATGGCCAGGATTCCATCCAGATCTCTAACTCCAAACACCCTGCTCCTTTCACTGCCCAAAACTGCACACTGCCTGGGAGTTAGCAGAGACTTAGTAAACAGTTGTCAATTGAATGAGTCTGCAGCCTCCCTCATCGAAAAGCTGTGGATATGGAGTGAGGAAAGCATAGGTCATGTGCGTGGGATACTCTGCCTTGATCTAAAGGAAGTCTGCTCTGGTGTGTCTACAAAGCCCATCCATATATCCAAAATAAATCAGTCTCCATATGAGATGTCAGATATGTTCATTTGCTTCACTAGAATAGCCAGTTTACTGCCCATATGTATCCCATAACATCATGTTGTAAACCTCAAATATTATCCAATAATATTTAAATAAATAAATCAGGTTAAGCTTCAATCATTCTGTGAAGCGTTGATGGACCATGCTAGACCTCTGGTGTGCAGGGCAGCCACCTGTCCAGCAAGGTTGATCATTCCCTGCTATAAACCATCAGCAGGTAGTGTTAAATGAAGCAAGGGCCCCACCCATGTCATGTGCAAAGGGAAAACAAACTAACAATAGAACCATCAGAGTTACATGAAATTAACCATGTTATTAAACATGTTGGGGTTCAGCATATTTTTTGATACTGTAAAAATCAGAATGTTTTCATCAAAATGAAGAAAATATGTAGTGACCACATTCAAAAAACTATGTATTCCCACCACCACATGTACACTCACACGTTTTAGTCTGTGCCACACAGTAACTCACTCTTCACCGGGACATTTTACAGATGCCAGTGCCTGTAACAAGTGCCCAGATGACTTCTGGTCCAATGAGAACCACACCTCCTGCATTGCCAAGGAGATCGAGTTTCTGTCGTGGACAGAGCCCTTTGGGATTGCACTCACCCTCTTTGCCGTGCTGGGCATTTTCCTGACAGCCTTTGTGCTGGGTGTGTTTATCAAGTTCCGCAACACGCCCATCGTCAAGGCCACGAACCGAGAGCTCTCCTACCTTCTCCTCTTCTCCCTGCTCTGCTGCTTCTCCAGCTCCCTGTTCTTCATTGGGGAGCCCCAGGACTGGACTTGCCGCCTGCGCCAACCGGCCTTTGGCATCAGCTTCGTGCTCTGCATCTCGTGCATCCTGGTGAAAACCAACCGTGTCCTCCTGGTGTTTGAGGCCAAGATCCCCACCAGCTTCCACCGCAAGTGGTGGGGGCTCAACCTGCAGTTTCTGCTGGTTTTCCTCTGCACCTTCATGCAGATTGTCATCTGTGTGATCTGGCTCTACACCGCGCCCCCCTCAAGCTACCGCAACCACGAGCTGGAGGATGAGATCATCTTCATCACGTGCCACGAGGGCTCACTCATGGCCCTGGGCTTCCTGATCGGCTACACCTGCCTGCTGGCTGCCATCTGCTTCTTCTTTGCCTTCAAGTCCCGGAAGCTGCCAGAGAACTTCAATGAAGCCAAGTTCATCACCTTCAGCATGCTCATCTTCTTCATTGTCTGGATCTCCTTCATTCCAGCCTATGCCAGCACCTACGGCAAGTTTGTCTCTGCCGTGGAGGTGATTGCCATCCTGGCAGCCAGCTTTGGCTTGCTGGCGTGCATCTTCTTCAACAAGATCTACATCATTCTCTTCAAGCCATCCCGCAACACCATCGAGGAGGTGCGTTGCAGCACCGCAGCTCACGCTTTCAAGGTGGCTGCCCGGGCCACGCTGCGCCGCAGCAACGTCTCCCGCAAGCGGTCCAGCAGCCTTGGGGGCTCCACTGGATCCACCCCCTCCTCCTCCATCAGCAGCAAGAGCAACAGCGAAGACCCATTCCCACAGCCCGAGAGGCAGAAGCAGCAGCAGCCGCTGGCCCTAACCCAACAAGAGCAGCAGCAGCAGCCCCTGACCCTCCCACAGCAGCAACAATCGCAGCAGCAGCCAAGATGCAAGCAGAAGGTCATCTTCGGCAGCGGCACGGTCACCTTCTCACTGAGCTTCGATGAGCCTCAGAAGAACGCCATGGCCCACAGGAATTCTACACACCAGAACTCCCTGGAGGCCCAGAAAAGCAGTGATACGCTGGCCCGACACCAGGCATTACTCCCGCTGCAGTGCGGGGAAGCGGACTCAGATCTGAGCGTCCAGGAAACAGGTCTGCAAGGACCAGTGGGTGGAGACCACCGGCCAGAGGTGGAGGTCCCTGAAGAGTTGTCCCCAGCACTTGTAGTGTCCAGTTCACAGAGCTTTGTCATCAGCGGTGGAGGAAGCACTGTTACAGAAAATGTACTGCATTCATAAAATGGAGAAGACTGGTCTAGGGAGAATGCAGAGAGGTTTCTTGGGGTCCCAGGGATGAGGAATTGCCCCAGACCCCTTTCCTCTGAGGAAGAAGGGATAATAGACACATCAGATGCCCCAAATTTAGTCACACCAGTTTAAATGACAGTGAATTGACCAATGTTCCCTTTAAAATTAAAGAAAGAAGAACTTTGTGTTTCTGTGGTTGCATTTCAAATCATTGAGATCTCCACGGTCAGATTTGCTGTTCGCCCACATCTAATGTCTCTTCCTCCGTTCTGTCCCATCCAACAGCTCAGAGATGAAACTACGGCTTTAAACTACCCTCCAGAGTGTGCAGACTGATGGGACATCAAAGTTCTGCCACCACCAGAGCTGAGAGTCTGAAAGACAGAATGACACCAGTCCTGCCCAATGCCTTGACAACCGACTGAACTTTAAATGTTCACAACATAAGGAGAATGTATCTCCTCCTATTTATGAAAACCATATGATATTTGCTCTCCTACCTGCTGCTGCTATTGTGTAACATCCAGAAGGTTTGCACCCCTCCTATACCATATGTCTGGTTCTGTCCAGGCCATGACAGTGATGCCATGTTTAGATTCCAGGATCACAAGAATCACCTCAAATTGTTAGGAAGGGACTGCATAAACCAATGAGCTGTATCTGTAATTAATATTCCTGTATGTAGTTTTATCCTTAGGAAAATGCTTCTGTTGTAATAGTCCATGGACAATATAAACTGGAAAATGTCCGTCTGGTTTCTATAAGGCAGTATTATTGAGCTCTATTTCCCCACCCCACCATCCTCACTCCCATGAGCTGAGCCTTATGTGAGCCCCTTCAGGGTCTCAAGGGTCCAGAAGTCCCTCCCATTCCTACCCTAAAGAATTCATGAAGCCAGATCCACCCTGTCCCTGTGCAGAGTAAGCTCCCAACTATTGGCCTGCTAATAGCTGCAAGGGTAGGAAAGCATGGTTCCAAGAAAGAGCCACCCTCAAATGTCAGAGCTATGTTCCCTCCAGCAGTGGTGTTAATACTGCTGGTCACCCAGGCTCTGGAGCCAGAGAGACAGACCAGGGTTAAAGCTCTGTCTTGGTTATTTGCAAGCTGGGTGACTGTAGGCAGGGAACCTTAACCTCTCTAAGCCCCAGCTTCTTCATCTCTAAAATGAGGACAGTAATCATTCTTTCCCCTCAGAGCTCTGATGTGGATTAAATGAGATAATGTATGTAAAGTACTTTAGCCTGGTGCCTAGCACACAATAAGCATTCAATAAATATTAGTTAATATTATTATTACTGATACTATAATAATTATTTTCCCTTCAAATACAAAATGAAACATACATATTAACCATTCAGATTGTACCAGCTAGCCCACTGATCACAATCACTCTCTCTACAATAAGCCCAAGAGCTCTGGGGCCCAACACATGGGGTCAGCCCTAGTAACACTGGCTCATGGTGAGGAAGCCAGAAAGCTGGTCAGCCCCTCAGGCGGCCTGATGCCCTGTCTCTGCAGTGTCAGGGCCTGGACCTCCAGCATCCAGGGAAGACCATCACCTGTCTAGGAGGAAGTTCTCAGATCACTCTCAATGCTACTCTTAAGCTGAAGTCAGACCATTGCAATTAAATCACCTGAAGCCTCAAATCGTACAGCTCTTGGTGACTTCTTCCCCTAACCACTTCCTTCCAAAGGGGCTCCTTTTAGTGATTTGTAGGGCAAATTAGTTGACTTGATATTTGTTAAGATTATGATGAGAAACCATTAGAGGGCACCATGTGGGAGCACAACTGTGAGCAGAAGGTGGTGACTCAGGACGACCCGAGTGAGGTACCTGCTCCCTACCCAGGAAAGGCACCGCCCCCCACCCAGCCTGCGCCCCCGCTGCAGTCATGCCTCTCACAGAGCTGAGTGGGGTTTTATATTTAACATTTTACTTGGTCTTAAAAAAAATGCTGAAAATATGATGGTTTCAGAATAGCTATGAAGGAACAGCCTCAACAGAATGTCACATACTTCTCCCTCCGGGGTTTGACTTCAATGTCCACCTCACCTAAGGAGCTTAAGGAGGAAAACATAGGTTTACAGTGAGCTTTCATTTCACCAAGTGCTTGCAAATAAAGGAGTCTCTCCCAATAGTATTGTCAGAAAGGCAGATACAGCAACACTGTGCCAATTTATACACAGCAGGTGCAACTCAGCCAAAATCAGGGGTGTGAAATACGAACTTTCATTATTTTTCTAAAACAACTTAATTTCTATCTCAAATTCCCATCCAGCCTAGTGACAGAAACTTCATCTTAGTCAAATCGGGGTTTTCACAGTAACTTCAGTGTTTTCTGAGTCAATTTAGATGTTTGGGGATCAATTCGGAGGTTGTTCCTTCTCCCTTCCAGGAGGGTTTTTGTAATGTTGGGTGGGCTTCCTCAGTCATCGGCAGCTCCCTCATGACATTGCTGAGAGCAATCTTATGTGGCCTTTGCTGGCGTGCTCTGAGGCATCGTATCCTCATCTGGTCCCATCACGGGATTCATGGTGGTTTTCACGCATGCCTCACTGTCCTAACCAGTCGGTCCCTGTGGGGCCTGCCAGCTCTTGCAGCTACCTCCATGCTCATCCCTGGGGCCCAGAAATCACTGGCAGCCTCACTTCCACATCTACTTGACTGCTGTCTCCCCATGACAGTACACAGAGCTTATGGAGGCTAACAAAGACTCCAGGGTACCAGAGAAGAAACAGGGTACATGTCTCCAAACCTGAATAGATTTCGTAGTAGGCAGAATAATGGTCACCTGAAGATGCCCACGTCCTAATCTCTAGAACCTATGCCTGTGTTGTTACATAGCAAGGGTGAATTAAAGTACAGTGGAATTAAGATTGCTAGTCAGCTGACCTTGAGATAGGAAGAGGGTCCCAAATTATCCAGGTGGGCCCAGTGGAATCCCAAGGGCCCTTAAATGTGGATGAAGCAGAAGAGTCAGTGTGCGAGCGATACAGTATGAGAAAAACACCACCGGCCAGTGCTGCCTTTGCGTAGGGAAGTGGGCATGAGCTGAGGAAAGCAGGCTGCTTCTAGAAGCTGGCAAATGCCAGAAAACTGATTCTCCCCTAAAACGTCCAGAAAGGAATGCAGCCCTGCCAACACCTTGATTTTAGCCCAGTGACACCCTTGTAGGACTTTTGACCTCCAGATCTGTAAGATAATACATTTGTGTTGTTTTAAGCCATGAAGTTTGCAGTAATTTGTTTCAGCAGCAACAGAAAACAAATACATTTGTATTGTCTTCTCCTTCCCTGAGTTTTAGCAGCCAAGGATCTATTCCTGTTCTCACTGTGGTCCTCTTCCCTCCACCTAGCTCACTCGTTCTCCTCTAATATTCTATTCCTCCACATCTGCTTGGGAAAGTATAAACCTCATATTCTAAGTCTTTCCTGGCTTTGGCTATAGAAAATACACAGCCATGTTGTCTCATTCCATTATCTGTAAGTAGCAGAAACCTGAAAATGGTAGCTTCAACAAACTAGTGTTTGCTTTTCTCTTGAATAAAGGAAGTCAGGAGGTAAATATATGCTCACCTTTTAATTACTTTTAAAAATATTTCTTAGCTTTTGTTAACAGTGGGAAACTGATTACATTTCTTTTGAAAATTAAAATGAATTATAAAGAGATTTTCACTCAAATGAAAGTGTCCTAGAAGATTTTAAGAATCAAGGTTGGAACTTTAGAGGTGACGATCAACATATAACATCAATACCCTGAAAGTCCCTATGATCGTCACACATTGTCTAATTGCATTAATTTTGATTTGGGGGAAGTTGGGGCTACCCTACCTCTGTCTCCAGAAGTCACATTTCAAGGCAATGTTGTCTGTCATTTTGCTCTAGTTGAAATCGCATAGCCATGGGCTGGCTCTGCCCAGCCGGAGCTTCCCTTTGCTCATCTGCTGCATTTGAAATCATTATTGCTAGAAAAACAATGGAACATCAATAAGGGTTGCTGGCTAATCACCAGAGGAGGTGGTCCTCATTTGTCTGAGGCCGAGTGGTCATTTTAGGAGTCCACTGGAGACAAGAACCCTCCCAGAGGTGGGTGGAATTGGGGTAGGTGGGAGGAAGTTGCCATAGTGAGATCACAGCCTCTGGGAGATGCTGGTTTTCCTGGCCAAGATCATGGAAAAAATATCAAGACTTGGATGACAACTTTGAGTGACTTTGCTATTATGCAAAGAGTGAGGCAGGGGTCAGGGAAACAACAAGCACAGGGTAGAACCTGTCACAGGAATAAAGATGCATTCCAAGGATCCAAAGAAGAGTCTTGGCCTTGAGAGGAAAAACTCAGCAAGTGGTATGAGAAATGGAGAACCGCTGGGTGAAGGCCAACAGGGCAGGAAGCTGGGCAGAACCAGCACGAAGGTGCATCTGGGAACTGGAGGGACAACTGTGACTCTAGCACCAAGTGGGGCTAGGGGAACCTTCTCCTCTGTTGGGAATAACCACCACATCTGTCCCCTCCCCTGACCCCCGGACAAGAGTGGAGGACACTTGGAGTGGACACAAGCAAGGGTACCCGTTTAAATCAACAGCTGAGGCCAGATGCAGAGGCTCATGCCTGCAATCCCAGCATTTTGGGAGCCTGAGGTGGGAGGATCACTTGAGCCCCAAGAGTTGAAGACCAGCCTGGGCAACACAGCAAAACTCCATCTCTACAAACAATTAAAAAAAAAAAAAAACAGCTGGACATGGTGGCATGCGCCTATAGTGGCAGATACTCAGGAGGCTGAGGTGGGAGGATCTGCTTGAGCCCAGGAGGTGAAGGCTGCAGAGAGCTGTGATTGCACCACTGCACTCCAGCCTGGGTGACAGAGTAAGACCCTGTCAAAAAAAAAAAAAAAAAAAGGAAAAAAAGAAAAGAAAAGAAAAAGAGCTTTATTGGAAGAGAGAGGTGAGGTGGGGGAATAATAGAGATACAGCACCAGCTCCCTGCCTCTAAAATGTGGGCACCTGGGTAACTAGATAGCACAGGAAGTTAGAGCAAATAAAAGCAGCAAACCCTGCGACTGAAGTTTCAGCACATGGATGGCAAATATTTTCAAGTTTAGTGAAAATAGGTAAGAGATCAAAGCCCAAGAATAACCCCTGGAGTCATTACAGGATTTGATCCCTCACAAAGGCGTCAGGAAATGTTTTTGGAAGAATGTGATTGTCTTCCTTGATATCAACCCAAAGATGTGGTTATTGTTCAAAATATCCTGATTTTCTTTAAATGTTTTGTTTCTATCTGACCTCTCATTATAAATGAGAAACGTATGAATTATAAACATACACTCATTATAAATGAAGATTGCTTGGTAGTGGACTAATGGATGATTGTTTCTGCTTCTTTAGGATTTTCTAAATTTTTCCCAAGTTTTGTACATTAAGCACAAAATTATAAAAGGAAAATAAAGAATTTAAAATAAACATGTAACCAAATTTTAAACAAATAAGTATATCATATTAGATAGGAATCACCATATTGGGTTAGTCACCCCTCCTACAAATTTTTCTAGAGCTCTAATTAGCTCCCAAGACTTTCATGGGACTTTTAAATTTGTGAACAGGCTGAAGACATAGAATAGTGGAAAGGAGTGAGATTCTAGGCAGTACGACAGATAAGTTACACGTCTTTAGATGAGGCAGTTAAGCTTTCTTTGTCTCAGTTTCCACTATGAAAAGTACATAGGCCAGGCATGGTAGCTCACACCTCTAATCCCAGCACTTTAGGAGGCCAAGGCGGGTGGATCATTTGAGGTCAAGAGTTTGAGACAAGCCTGGGCAACATGGTGAAACCTCATCTCTACAAAAAATACCAAAAAATTAGCTGGGCATGGAGGCGTGCACCTGTAATCCCAGCTACTTGGGAGGCTGAGGTGGAAGGCTTCCTTGAGTCCAGGAGGCAGAGGCTGCAATGAAGCAAGATAGAGCCACTGCACTCCAGCCTGGGCAACAGAGTCAGACCTTGTCTCAAAAAAAGAAAAGTAGATAGACTATTACCTGCCATAATTACCAACTACGGTTGTTTGCCAAATAAAACAAGTGATTTGAAAGGGACTTCAGGAATATAGGCAAAATATAAATAATTATTAAAACCATGGGTGACTGAAGTTTAGCGGGTTTGCTTTTGAAATCTTGGGAAGTGCCATGGAATATAATGATTTCTTCTGTCAGCTTTCTTAGTTGGAGGCAATAGAATTCACTCTAACTAGTTCAAGCAGAAAGGTACTTGTTATATGGTATTAGGAAGCTTATAACATTTTGGGAGGCTCAGTGATCCAAATTTAGTTGCTATACAATCAGGATCAATTCACCTAGGAGAAATGCCTAATCCCTCTATGAGGGTGTTCTGGAAAAAGCTTCATAACCTCCCCTGCCTTCCACTTAGCACCAAGACACACAGAACTAGACACTGGAACCTTCACTGCAGCTGGAGGAACCAAATCCCTCTGCCTGTGCTTGGCCCCACTCATAAGAACTTTCCGGGTCTCACATCAGCCACATGCAGAGCCCTGGCTGTCAGGGAGTCTGGAAATGTAGCATTTGCTTCCCAGCCTCTATAGTGGAAGAAGACCTGCTAGAAGAAGGTCAGAGTGGCTACTGAACAAGCCCGTCCACAGTGTCTACCACCCCAAAACAAAAATTTTTAAGATCAAACACAACATGAAAAACACACACTCTTAAGAAAAATATAAGCAAAATATGATTTATTTTCATCTCCACAGCTGTGGTAGATCCACAAGATGCTGTGCTGGAGACTGAACTACACCTGGCATTTTACCATGAGGGAGAACCTGCTGGCAGAGGAGATGGAGAGAGAGCAGGAACATGCACTGCAGGGGATTAGTACTACTTGTCTTTTTAAATAACATGCATATGTTTGTATGTGTGTCTTTGTGTGTGTGTTGTATGGTAACCTCACCTGATAGCAATAAGTTAATAAGAAATGAGGGTTCCCGGATGGAGGTTGCTGGGGGCAGAGTGCTAAGTGAAAATGCTATGTGAACGGCATGCTTTTTTTTTTTTTTTTTTTTTTTTTTTTGAGACGGAGTCTCGCTCTGCCGCCCAGGCTGGAGTGCAGTGGCCAGATCTCGGCTCACTGCAAGCTCCACATCCCGGGTTCACGCCATTCTCCTGCCTCAGCCTCCCGAGTATCTGGGACTACAGGCGCCCGCCACCTCGCCCGGCTAGTTTTTTGTATTTTTTAGTAGAGACGGGGTTTCACCGTGTCAGCCAGGATGGTCTCGATCTCCTGACCTCATGATCCACCCGTCTCGGCCTCCCAAAGTGCTGGGATTACAGGATTGAGCCACCGCGCCCGGTCAACGGCATGCTTTTTACAAGAGGTTGAGGTTCTCCCATCCAGTCCACCACCACTGGACTGCCCTGTATTTAAGTCCCCTTCAGTAAACCCTACGCCTCCTTTGCTGACTCCAAGTCTCTTCTTCAGCCTCTTGAACCTGGTGCCATCCCTACTGCAGTTAATCCGGGTCCAGTACAAGAAGTGTCTATTTAATAGCCTGGAGAAAATGCATAATCATTTAAAAGTGATTATGTCGGGTGTTAGAATTATTAGTGATTTGTATTTTCTTTGTAATATTTTTCTGGGCTTTTTTTCCTTAATTTCCTTCCATGAGCATAATGTATCATAAAACAAGAAAAATCTGTCACTTGGGTTCTCAGATAGGACAATATTATGGATATGTTTTTGGTTTGTTCATTTGTTTAAGTTTTTATTTGGACATAATTTCAAATTTACAGAAAATTTGCCAAAGTAAAAGTAGTACAAAGAACACTTGAATCCCCACTACCCAGATTCACTTACCGTTTACATTTTAACCCATTTGCTTTGTCCTTTGTGCCATGGTCATTTAATAAAATATGATGCACATGAAGTATTTATGGATGAAATCACATGATGTCTGGGATTTACCTTAAAATACTGGAATGGGGAGGAAAAAAGGAATAAGGGAGAAAGATAAGACAGGAAGAGCAGAAAATTATGGTCATTGAAGCTGGGTGACAGGTAAGGGAATGCTCATTTTTCTATTTTTTTTTTTTTAGTTTTAATTTTTTTCCATAATAAAAAATGTTAAAAAGCAGTGGAAGGATAAAAAATACTATTAGTCAAAAAAAAAAAAATGACACAAAAGAATTTCACTGATTCGACTGGTTCAATTAGTTGTAAGAAAAGTTTGTCAAACACTCACAAAAAAGAGAACCTGAAAGTCTGCCAGGCAGCTAAAATTGTCATTGAAAAGCAAAAAATTTAAAATCAAATTAAGACTTTCACAACAAGGTTAAAAAGTAATTTTTAGGACTATATCAGAAAGGCCTTCCTGGAGCTTGATGAAAAACAAGTCCCCTGGATCTTCTAACATTTCATCCATTTATGATCTTGTCCTTAGATGAACCAACTCTTGACTGGTTCACATTTTTTATTGTCTTCTGGCAAAATGTTAAAAATTTCTTAACAGATCCTTCTTAGCCTTTGTGCCAGAAATTTCTCTTTTATGTACAGTCCCAAGTAAATAATCCAACAGGTAGCAAAATTAATTAGTTACCAACATGTTCAGGCTAAAAGAGAACCTGTCTGGGCCGTATTGAGGGGAGGCCTGCTTTGAGGGGAGCACTGGCAAGTGCTGAGGTCCTGTGAGAAAAATAGGAGAGGATCCAGCCCCCAACACCCAGGCTAAGGAAATTATGCTATAATTCCATGTCAGGGAACCCATAGACATTAGCTATGCAAACATGTGGACTATGTCAAAACACAATCAAGTTCTAGAAATAATGCTTAGGGAAGAATGGGACACAGAATAGGATGTCCACACGGGATAACATGAATACAATTTCACTGGAAAGCAAAATGAGGGAATAGGATGGAGGAGATTGAGTTTATTGTTCATTTGCTTTTCTTTTGTAAAGTTACATAACTTTGCTGTAAAAAAGAAGGAGAGAGGGAAGGAGGGAAGAAAAGAAGGGAGGATGGAAGAAAGCCTTATATGAGATCTGAGATATATATTTTAACTGTGATTTAAGGGCTAATAAAGCCAAGATTCTAGAAGACAGGAGATTAGAGGAAGTCAGTTTTGGGCTCTTGAGGTAAATCCAGCAGAATTATTGATTGGATAGGCTATGGAGAGTGCTAATTCATTTCCCACACTGTGATCAATATTAGGTGACCTGTGATAAGGTGGAAGACAAAACATTCAAAGAATAATTTTTTAACATCACTTTGTTTTGCAACCAAATACAAAACAGACAAAACGTTATTAGCATTGCTCAGTGTCTCCTCTTTCTGTGCCTCATCATCCTCCTCCACCTCCCGCCATGCTAATGAAGGCCCCAGACATCTCCAGCCTGGACCATCACAACTGTCACAATCTTATTGAGCAAGCAAAGCTCTTGGGATAGAATCCTAAAGTAACTTCATTTTTGTACAATTTCATGTGATAGTCAAAACTCCGAACACAGTTTCATTTGGGCCTCCTCCCCTTCCTCAGCTCAGGCCTCCTGCAGATGAACAAACCTGTAGTCAGAGAAGAGGGTGTCGTTAGCCATTTCCCCCTTCACCCCATTCGTGCTGTGCCCTTTCCTCTGTGCACACATGGTTAACCCCTCCGAAACCGGGGCACAGGGAGGAAGGAAAGTAAGTTACAGCTGACTTTTTTGCTTGTGGGTACTCTCATGTGTTCTTCGGAGCCTTCTTCCATTGCTGGAGACCTGTCTCCTCCAGGTTCCTTAATGGGGGTGATACACTCTCCACACCCGGAAGCATCCTCTGATATGTCTAGTTTCTGTTTGTCCCTCCAGGTATCCCTCTTGACCGGGACCTAAGAACATGTAGAAGAATAAACTCTAAAATCCTATTGCCCTGGGGTTCTTTTCCAGGAAGCAAGGGCCACCAGACAGAATAAATGACACAATGCAGATACACAGAAATACTCCATTTACTTCCCCCGACAGCCACTTCCATGGAAGATTCAACACAGCTGAAATGCCCAAAAATGTTCTTGAGTTCACAGGTGTGAATAATAACAGGTACAAAGACTCTTTCCTTTGACTAAAACTTTAGTCAAGCTCCTCTGAGTGTTCCTCTTAACGAGGCCCAACCCTGGGCTTCCCTCTCTGTCCTTATTGAATCTAATGTGAGCAAGAATCCTGTTAAGTCAGGTTAGGAAATCCCCTACTCTAGGGATCTGACCACCCTCAATATCGTATCACCCCGGCCTGCCTGCAGCAAGAATCCTATCAAGTTAGTTTAGCCGGACACCCCTTATCCCTGATGTTTCCTCTTAGTCATTTTCCACCCACTGTCACCACCCTGCTCCTCGGCTACAAACCCCCACTTGTCCTGGTTGGGATCAGAGTTAAGTCTGATTGGCAAGACCTGTTGCAGTGGTCCCTACACCTATTGCCTGATCCCCAGTAAAACCTGCCTGACCATCTTAACTAGTGCTTGGGTAATATTTTTTTTTAACAACTGTTATTTCAAATTCAAAATCATGCCCTCAAGATCACTTCCTTGCTCCCAAGTCCCCTCCCAAACTCCTTCCAGACATTCTCCTAAGGTGGGAGCTGTGGCTTTTTTCACTATAATATCCTTAAGGAGTTGGCCACATAATCAGGACACCCAAGAGTAGAGATTTCAAAGCTCAACTGAATCCCTCGACACATTTGGTATTGACTTTAGCTATTTTCTTGGCTCAACTCCCTGTTCTGTTATATATTCAAGATTCTGTAGTTTCTTCCTTCCTATCTTATATGACTCCCCCCAGTAAGTCATCTAAAACCACTAACTTAAAACATTTCACTTCTGTTAACTAAAACCTCATAGTTCACCTTTCCCAATAAACTAGACTTTCCTACTTGATCAACAATATTCAATGATTTTCATTTGCCACTTCAGAAAAACCCCACCAACATTAATGAGACACATTCTATTGCATTTAATGAGACATCAATGAGTGTGATCTGGAGAAAATACTTATTTAAGCCAGAAACAAAAATTTTGATCTGGAGAAAATATTTATTTGAGCCAGAAACAAAAATTTCTTTGCAACATTGGCAGTTATAGAAATTATCATAACAAGAGTCAACCCCACAGAGCCTTGTGGGCTTTGAAAGGATCTAAGACCACAGCAGAGACTCACCTTTTAGTAAAGCATTAAGTCTTGACACCACATGAGTTTGGACATTGATGCATGATCCTCCTGGATTTGATTTGAGCAGATAATCCACAAAAGGTGTGTATGCCTCTCCTAAGTTTTTGGATTCTTTCACTGTACCTTGAAGTGATAAAAGAAGGCAAGTAGAATTTAGGATATCAAGCTGAAGTTAATAGTAAGATTCAAGTGATTTGGATTCTCTAATTATAGTCAAAGAAAACACTCAGTTTCCTCAATAAAAGTAGCAAGTAAAACGATCTGACTTCCGATATATCAGATACACAAATTAGCACTATCCTCCAGAACCAAACTGTGCATCCACCTGATTATAAGAATCTCATTCTAAATCCCAGCACTTTGGGAGGCTGAGGTGGGCAGATCACGAGGTCAGAAGATCAAGACCATCCTGGCTAACAATGTGAAGCCCCATCTCCACATTAAAAAAAAGTTAGCCAGGCGTAGTGGTGGGTACCTGTAGTCCCAGCTACTTGAGAGGCTGAGGCAGGAGAATGGCGTGAACCTGGAAAGCGGAGCTTGCAGTGAGCCGAGATTGCGCCACTGCACTCCAGCCTGGGCGACGAGCAAGACTCCATCTCAAAAAAAAAGGAATGCCATTTTATAACAAAATCCTGTTAATGCCTCTTTTATTAAACTCTCTTGAACAGGATTCAATATAGGATCACCTTTTACCAAATTCCAGTGCATAACAAACAAACATCTCAGGTGGCAGTGTACTAAAGGATTCTTGCTATTAACTCACAGTAAAATCTTTTTCAGGTCGCTTACTGTGGTAGGCAGAATAATGGCCCCCAAATATGTCTATGTCCTAATGCCTGGAACCTGTAAATATGTTCTGTGGCAAAGGGGAATTAGGTTGCACATGGAATTATGATCACTAATCAGATGACCTTGAGATAGGAAAAGTATTCAGGTGGGCTGGATCACAAGGGTCCTTATAAGTGGAAGAGGGAGGCAGGAGAGTCACGGTCAGAGTCAGAGAGAGATTTGAAGATGGTGGAAGTGACGAGAAGCCAAGGAACACAGGTGGCCTCTGAAAGCTAGAAAAAGCAAGGAGCAGATTTTCCCTTAGACTTTCCAGAAAGAAAGCCAGTACCTTTAACCCAGTGAGATCTGTTCTGGACTTCCAACCTCCAGAACTATAAGGTAACAAAGTTGTGTTGTTTTAAGCCACTAATTGGCAGTAATCTGTTACAACAGCAACAGAACAAACACCATCACACTTGCCCTTTCTGGGCCTCAGTTTTCTAATGTGTCCACTGGGGGAGGCAGGGGTGGTTCCGCTCTGACATTCTATGATTGCGAGTCTTGCTGAACCATGAAAGAATCAGTTCTTTCTCAGACCACAAAGATTTTGTGGGTTCAAACCACTGCAACTTCTGAAAACTTTCACATGGTAATAGGAATTGGTTGTCATAAAATTAATTTGACAATATGATTTTAGGATTAAATGACACTACAGAGAAAAATCAGACAAATCCAAAATACTGAAATTCTATAGGGCAACTGTTCTGGTCTCATCAAAAGGTCAATATCTATATCTATGTCTATACATATATATATACACACACACATATACATATATATGGCATTTCTAATATACAAGTCTAAAGAGATGTAGCAACCAAATGTAATTATAACATTTGAATTAAAGACAAATTTGGGAAATGTGAATTTGAACAGATTTTTAGATAAAGTTGAGGAAGTATTGTTAGTTTTCCTAGGGGTGATAATGTGGTTATGTAACAAAATGTCCTTATATTTAGGGGATGAATGCCAAACAGTTTTGAGGTAACTGGTCACAATATCTGCAACTCAATTTTAAATGTTTTATACAAAAAAATAGACACAGATACATGTTAAAATATATGGCAAGATGCTCATAGTTATTTAATCTGAGTGGTGATACAGAGGTGTTTGCTACACTGTTTCTGAATGTTTAGAAATTTTGTAATAAAAAGTTGGGGGATTTGTTTTTAAAACCTGTTTACGAATGTTTGTTAAACTTTTGCTCAGAAACTTTACATTTTGGCTTCAAGATGCTCCCTTTGTACAGAACTTTCTAAAACTATTTGTAGCAACTCAGATTTGTGGCAAGATAACTACCACCTTATGTAAAATAGATAAGTTTCCAGTCAAAAAGCTCATGGGAAAAAAAGTGATGTTCTTCTATGAATCAGTGGGAAATTACTGCCCTCTCATTGAAGAAAGACTCACTTAGTGGAATGGGGATTTTTAGACTGAGCAGGTCAGAGATTTTCATTTCTTGATTTTGCCAACAGAAGGGATAAAAGTGAAACTCTGAATATTATAAATAGGAAATTATTGCCAAGTAAAAGAAGGCAGGCACAAAAATTATTCCCTAAACACCAACATCCTACAACCAGTAGCAGAAGGAGACTGCAAGAAATTTGTGCTTCTAAGTCTGGCTAAGGTCCCAGAGCTGTGCCAGTCATTTCCTACTGACATACAAGAGAACATCAGAGAAAAAATTAAACAGTATCATTCTAGTAAACCCAGAGAAAAGAACAGGATTAGCTAGAGATAGAATGAAAACTACTTTTATATACTTTGCCTTTTTGACTTTGGAAAATATGACTAGTCAATACTGATTTCTATTTATATTAAAATAATACTTAATATTAATATATTAGATATTAAGTATTAAAATAAGTAATATAAATACATTAGATATTAAGTATTAAAATAATACTTATTAAAAGTTTTTATTAAAATAGTTAATGTTTTTAATTTTTATTTGAAAATATATAGTTTAAATCTACAATGGAATTCATACAGAAAATTATAATTTGATCATATTGTGGATGACAGAGCCAAGATATCTGCTACCACCTGGTGGAATATAACTGAATTGCAGTAAAAGCCTGAGGTGAGAGGGTAGGAGAGATTGTCAACATCTAGTTTAACTTAAAGTATAATAATAATAAATAAATTAAGAAAAAAAAAAAAAAGAACTCCCACCGGCCGGGCGCGCCAGGCGCGGTGGCTCAAGCCTATAATCCCAGCTTGGGAGGCCGAGACGAGCGGATCACGACGTCAGGAGATCAAGACCATCCTGGCTACGCCGTCGCTACTAAAAAATACAAAAAACTGGCCGGGCGAGGTGGCAGGCGCCTGTAGTCCCAGCTACTCAGGCGCCTGAGGCAGAAGAATGGCGTAAATCCGGGAGGCGGAGCTTGCCTGTAGTTCCAGCTACTCAAGACGCTGAGGCAGGAGAATAGCTTAAACCCGGTAGGCGGAGTTTGCAGTGAGCTGAGATCCAGCCACTGCACTCCAGCCTGGACTACAGAGCGAGACTCCCTCTCAAAAAATAAATAAAAAAAATAAATCCCACCTAGGCCAGGTGCAGTGGCTCATGCCTGTAATCTCAACACTTTGGGAGGCCGACTTGGGCAGATCACCAGGAGCTCGAGACCCACCTGGCCAACATGGTGAAACCCCGTTTCTACTTAAAAAAAAAAAAAAAAAAAAAAAATCAAAAAAATTAGCCGCACGTGGTGGCAGGTGCTTGTAATCCCAGCTACTCAGGAAGCTGAGGCAGGAGAATTGCTTGAACCTGGGAGGCGGAGGTTGCAGTGAGCCGAGATTGCACCACTGCACTCTAGCCTGGGCGACAGAGTGAGATTCCATCTCAAAAATAAATAAATAAAAATCCCACCTAAGTCTTCATTCCAGAACCTCTATTTCTTATATTGATGCACAAAATTTGACTTCTTTCATTATGGTTACCAAATATATCCAGTTTATTGAACACTGTGGGCTACAAACTCATATAGTTTTACTTTCCTCCAGTTACTGCCTTTGACCAGGCTTTGCCAAATCTTTCTTCCCATCCCTTACCAGAATTTTGGGTAGACTCTACATCTTTCTAGTAATTTTCACTTATTAAAAAGTCTTGTCTAGTTTAAAACTTGAGCTTTTGAGACTGAGTCTCGCTCTGTCACCCAGGCTGCAGTGCAGTTGCATGATCTTGGCTCACAGCAACCTCTGCCTCCTGAGTTCAAGTAATTCAACCTCCCAAATAGCTGGGATTACAGGGGTGTGCCACGACACCCCACTACCCGCTAATTTTTCTTTTTCTTTTTCTTTTTTTTTTTTTTTTTTTAGTAGAGATGAGTTTTTGCCATGTTTCCTAGGTTGGTCTCAAACTCCTGGACTCAAGCAATCCTCCCCGCCCCCCGTCTGCCTTGGCCTCCCAATGTGCTGGGATTACAAGGTGTGAGCCACGATGCCCAACCAAAACTTGAGTTTCTAATCCAATTTAAGGCTCACATTTTATCCTCCCCATCACCCCATCAAGAAAACTTTGTCTTAAGAGACTTAAGTGAGAAATGGCCAGGGTCTGTTTTTTCACTCATACTCACTTCCTTTTTCTGGGTCTGAAAGATGGATGTGTCTCTAATTTGTCTGGCCCCTTTTATAGTCCTCTCTTGGCTGCCTTTGCTTCTCTGGCTAAGACTGACAGGTTGCTAACATCAAATGACCAAGTAACATACACAGCAGCCAACTGTTCACAAAGACAGGTCATTGGCTTTACCCCTGCCTATATACACAAAGAGTCAGAAACAAAGAAAGACCTGGTTGTTTGCTCAAGTTTCTGGCCATCTAAAGAGTGAGCCCGAGTCCTCAGGCCTCCTTGTTAGTTGGTCCCAGTTCCCTTTCTTAACAGTTTTTGTGGTAAGTAAATATAGATCATATGAGTAAAGATAATAGGCAAAATAGAATAATGTTACTTGAAATCAATTATTTGGCTCTGATATAAAAAAGACAAAACTAAACACTATTAACTTAGACAATTTATTTTAAAAGCATTATCCCAATAATGTATGTCATTAATGTACATCATTAGTAACTGAACCAACAAAATTTTAGAAAGTTTTTTTTGAGAATATAAAAATAGCCCATAGTTCTGTATGCCATTCCCTATTAAAAGGAACCAGGACTTCCTCAAGAAATGATTGATTGCATGGCTGTGGTAGGAAATATACAAGCTGAATCTATGATATGTTATTGTGCCAACAAACAAAGAAGCTATCAAAGTCCACTGTAATTATATCAAAAAGACATAAGAGCCAACTTGAGGGGCTTCTATAAGCCTAAGATGGAACAATATGAGCATCAGTAAAAGACCAGGATTGTAATTGATTGAAAACTTTTCTAACTTTTAAGTTCAGGAGTACATGTGCAGGTTTGTTATGTAGGTAAACGCATGTCACAGGGGTTTGTTGTTCCATTTATTTCATCACCCAGGTACTAAGCCTAGTACCCATTAGTTATTTTTCCTGATCCTCTTCCTCCTTCCACCCTCCACCCTTCAATAGGCCTCAGTTTCTATTATTCCCCTCTATGTATCCATGTGTTCTCATTATTTAGCTCCCACTTATAAGTAAGAACATGTGGTATTTGGTTTTCTGTTCCTGCATGACTTTGCTAAAGATAATGGCCTCCGGCTCCATCCATGTTCCCACAAAGGACATGATCTTGTTCTTTTTATGGCTGCACAGTATTCCATAGGGTATATGTACCATATTTTCTTTATCCAGTCTACCATTGATGAGCATTTAGGTTGACTCCATGTGTCTGCTGTTGTGAAGAGTGCTGCAACAAACATACACATGCAAGTGTCTTTATGACAACATGATTTCTATTCCTTTCAGGATATACCCAGAAATGGAATTTCTGGGTCAAATGGTAGTTCTGTTTTTAGGTCTTTGAGGAATTACCACACTGTTTTCCACAACAGCTGAACTAATTTACACTCCCATCAACAGTGTATAAGCACTCCTTTTTCTCCACAACCATGACTGTACCTGTTTTTTTTTTTGACTTTTTAGTAATAGCCATTCTTACTGGTGTGAGATGGTATCTCATTGTGGTTTTGATTTGCATTTCTCTAATGATCAGTGATGTTGAGCTTTTTTTTCATATGCTTGTTGACCACAGGTACGTCTCTTGAAAAGTGCCTGTTCATGTCCTTTGCCCACTTTTTAATGAGATTATTTGTTTTTCCTCATAGATTTGTTTAAGTTCCTTATAGATGCTAGATATAAGACCTTTGTCAGATGTATAGTTTGCAAAAATTTTCTCCCATTCTGTAGGTTGCCTGAAACATTTTAAATATATAAAAATGCATTAGTTCATTAATACTAATGAACTCTCCTAAACCCCACCCTCCGAAAAAAAGAAATTTAAAAAAACCTTAATTCTCACCATTGGAAGTTTCAGGACAATAACTTATTATTTGTTCATTGATAAATTAAGAGAAAAAAGTAAGCATTTAGCCTTCCTTTCGCTATTTGAACTGTATTTCAGGGTAATCAAATCATTGATGATGGAAAATTCTTCTTTATATAAGAATTCAGTTATTAACATACAGAATTTAGTAACAGACTACATAATAACCTATCTGGCTATATAAGTATGTCAAAACTAATTAAATTGTATGTTTTAAATATGTGTATTGTACATCGATTATACCACAATAAAACTGTCAAAAAATAAATATAACAACAAACACAAATAGCCAAAGTAATGACAGGACTAGAAAAATCACCATTCCACTACACCTAATAAAGCAATGGGTTAAGGTTACAACACTGATGCCAAAACCATTTCATAAAGGGTGAAGGTGAACTTTATAAGGGAGGATCAGGCCGACCCACCTAAAGCCCTGAATAATATCTACATCACTCAAGTGCAACATTACATGTTTTAATACATATTGCAGTGGGAAGTATATAGCATGCCCATGAAGTATTATTGCCTAAAACAATAAACCTAAATTTAATCAAGCCTGGAAGTATAAATAGCAATTTACAGAAACATGGATTATTTTATTTAAAAAGTTAAATGACATCATTCATTCCTGCCAAATTCAGGATATGGAATATCATATAAAATAAGCAACTTGGTTTCTGCAAAAAATCAATATGGGAAACAAAAGTAGGAGGGTGTAGGTATTATAAGAGATTTAAGATAATCATAAAACAATAAAAATTAGTCATTAATGGCCAAATCAAAAAACCAAAAGGCCATTCCACCTTGAAAGTAAGAAACGTTTTATTAAACAACTTTTGGATGAAAGGAAAAATATATATCATTTTCCCTGAGATTATTGAATTTGCAAAAAATTTTGAGAGAATTTGCAGAAAATGTTGAGACTATAAACCTAAATATTTGAATACACGGGATCCATTTAAAAGTGATCTGAGGAGAATTCATAGTCTTAAACACTTATAGCAACTAAAAGTTAAAGAATGAAAATAGGTGAATTGAAGTCACAACTCAGAAAGTTAGGGGGAATGAAAGTAACCAAAAGAAAAGATAAGAAAGGAACTAATAAATCTAAAAGCCAAAATTAATGAGGTAGAACATTTTTAAAAAGAACAAAAAAGAACTAATTAATCAAAATCCTTGGTCTCCGAAAAATCAACAAAGCAACAAATCAAACAAAATAGTAAATGACAAAAGGAAAATAACCGTTGAAACAGAGAAGATATTTTTTAAAATCTTAACTGACTACTTCATACATGTTTATGCAAATATATTTGAAAAGTTAGATTAAATGGACAAATTCCTACTAAAATACAGTTTATCAAAATTTACTTAAAGATCTTAAACAGAGCAATATCCATGTAAGAAATGATCAATGAGCTACTCACAAAAAAGCACCACAATCAGTTGCAAAGGAAAATTCTATCATATCTTCCAAGACCAGATCATCTCAATCCAATATAAATTGTTCTAGAGAAGAGAAAACATCCAAATTCATAACACTGATTCCTAAATCTGACAAACGTGACACAAAGAAAATGACAGAACAATATCACGTATGTACCTTAGGTAAAAATCCTAAACTAAAATATTAATAAACAGGATCCAATGCCACATTCAGAAAATAATACACCATGTCCAATGGGATGTAGTCCAGGAACACAAAAATGGTCCATTATTAGAAAATCAATTACTGTAATTCACCATATTAATAGATCTAAGTAGAAAACCCGTATGATGATCACCATAAATGCTGAAAAAATTTTGACACAACTCAAAGCCTATTTCTGCTGTCAAAAAAGCACTCAGGAATGTAGGAATTAATGTATTTTTGTATTAATGTAATAAAATATATACACCTCAGTCCTAAAGCTAGAAATTTACAGATGACATAATAATGTATCTGTAAAATCTTACAGAAACAAAGTAAAACTAACCAAGCAATTAAAAAATTCTAAAGTTAGCAGGATATAAAACTAACATAACAGAAATCAACAGCCTTTAGATACACTAACAGTAACCAGTCAGAAAATAAAATAGAGGAGAAAGTCCTATTGACAATAACAACCAAAAAAATGAACTCTAAGGGATAAATTTAACAAGAAATGTGCAAAATCGGTATGAAGAAAATTTTGAAACACTCCTAAAATACCAAAAACTAGACTTGAATGAATGGAAAGATGTTCTTGAAGAGGATCACATCCAAAAGATGTCTGTTCTTCCCAAGTCAATTCACAACTAAATATACCCAGAAGATTTTTTGAAACTAGATAAGTTGATACTAAAGTTCATGTGAAAAAATAAGTGCAAGAACAGCTTTAAAAAAAGAAAAACTGAAAAAGAACTAGAAGGACAGTGTTCGGATGGGTAGGAAAAAAAAAAGAAGAAGAAGAACTATAAAGGAAAGGTAGCACTACCAGACATTAAAACACATTTTAAAATCTACAGCCAGGTGCGAGGGCTCACACCTGTAATCCCAGCACTTTGGGAGGCCGAGGCGGGTGGATCACCTGAGGTCAGGAGTTCGAGACCAGCCTAGCCAACATGGTGAAACCCTGTCTCCACTAAAAATACAAAAAATTAGCTGGGCATAGTGGGGGGCACCTGTAGTCCCAGCTACTCGGGAGGCTGAAGCAGGAGAATTGCTTGAACCTAGGAGGTGGAGGTTGCAGTGAGTGCCATTGCACTTCAGTCTGGGCAACAGAGCAAGACTGTCTCAAAAATAAATTAATTAATTAAATTAAATTAAAAATAAAATGAAAAGCTCCATAATGAAAGTTTGATATTGGCACACACATAGACAGATCTGTGTAAATGAATTCAAAGTCCAGAATTAAACCTAAGTATAAATAGAAATTTAAAATATGGTAGAAAAAAATCATATGGCATCTAAAAAAATCACTGGGGCAAATATGACTATTTAATGCATGGTGGGAAGACAACGTGACAGCCATTTTGAGAAAGATAAAATTGAATCCACACCTCAAACTATACATAAGAATAAATTCTACTGGGCTTGGTCACTCACGCCTGTAATCCCAGCACTTTGGGAGGCCAAGGTGGACTGATCTTTTTAGCTCGGGAGTTCCAGACCAGCCTGGGCAACATAATGAGACCCCCGCTCTCTACAAAAATACAAAAATTACTCAGGTGTGATAGCACACACCTTGTACTCCCAGTTATTCGGGAGGCTGAAGTGGGAGGATTGCTTGAGCCTGGGAGACGGAGGTTGCAGTGAGCTGACATTGCTCCACTGCACTCCAGCCTGGACAACAGAGAGAGACCCCATCTCAAAAAGAAGAAGAAGAAGAAGAAGAAGAAGAAGAAGAAGAAGAAGAAGAAGAAGAAGAAGGAAGAAGGAAGAAGGAAGAAGGAAGAAGGAAGAAGGAAGAAGGAAGAAGGAAGAAGGAAGAAGGAAGAAGGAAGAAGGAAGAAGGAAGGAGGAAGGAGGAAGGAGGAAGGAGGAAGGAGGAAGGAAGAAGGAAGAAGGAAGAAGGAAGAAGGAAGAAGGAAGAAGGAAGAAGGAAGAAGGAAGAAGGAAGAAGGAAGAAGGAGAAGGAGAACCTCACAATAGATCAGAGATCTAAATATAAAAGATGACGCTGGCCAGGCACGGTGGCTCACGCCTGTAATCCCAGCACTTTGGGAGGCCGGGGCGGGCAGATCACGAGGTCAGGAGTTCAAAACCAGCCTGGCCAATATGTTGAAACCCCATCTCTACCACAAATACAAAAATTAGTCAGGCGTGGTGGCGCGTGCCTGTAGTCCCAGCTACTCAGGAGGCTGAGGCTGGAGAATCACTTGAACCCGGGAGGTGGAGGTTGCAGTGAGCGGAGACCACGCCGCTGCACTCTGGCCTGGGCAACAGAGCAAGACTCTGTCTCAAAAAAAAAAAGAAAAGAAGAAGCTAAACCATATAAATACTAGAAGAAATCAACAGTGAATTATTAACTTTCTGTGACTCCAAATCCAGATTCAGTAAAAGAAAATACTTATTGATAAATTTGACTACATAAAAATAAAAAATTGTCACATCACAAAAAAGAGCACCAAGGCAAAGTTAAATGACAAATCACTAAGAGAAAAATATTTGCAACATCTATCATAGATGATGGGCGATACCCCAAAACCCAATATAAAAATGGGCAAAAGACATGAACACACCATTACATGAAGTTAAGAAAAAGGCTGTGGAGGTGAGCAGGCTCCTGTCCTGATAGGTTATAAGCAAAGTTAGCACCATCTCTCTTTTAATAAAAAGAGAAATAATCAAGCTGCAAGGGCTTTTATGTCAGATTGTTTTAAGACACATCTGAGGGATACTTAACTGGAAATAACAGACTGAGTTAGGAAGCTGCTACATAGCCTGACAAGAGGGTTAGTTTTATCAATGATTAATAACAATTGAAGTCTTAGGATAACACCAAATCGTATTTGCGAGCTTCTATCTGGCTTTAAAAGTAACTAAGTAAGAATGTATGCTTAACTTTGAAAAAACAGCTCTTTCTGTTTCTAACACTTGATCAGACAGCATAATGATCTCTTTAAGCAACGATTCCTTGTTAAGCGGCTGGAGTTAAGGTTCCTTCCAACCACTAGATCCTGTGAGACTATGATAATTCTGTGATAGCCCAGTGGAGAAAGCATAACAGAGGTGCCATTGGCCACTTGGTGGCAATACATCCTAATTGCATGTAAAGTTCTTAAATGGTAATAAACAGCATGCTAACAGACTTGGAAGCTAATTTATAAAGACATCTCAGGCAGTTTACAAGGTGCCTTAGTTGGAAAGATCAGCTAAATGCTTAATATCCTTTAAAGGTGCATTAGAAGCAAAGCAAAACATACCTTGTGTTTGCCAAAAATATTTGTGGTTACACTCTAGAAAATTCTCTTAGGAAATATCTTTGGAGCTAGAAAAGGTTCAAAAGGAAAGTAAAACTGCTGACATAGGAGCAATAACCAAAAAACACATAGACAGTAAAGAGATTTCATTAATAATATTAAGAACCTACCACTGTGTAGTCATCTGAGCTGGAACAAATCAGTTAAACTTTCAGGACTTCAATTTCCTTGCCTGAACTGTGAGCTAGCTCAGAGGTCAGCAAATGTTTTCCATAAAGCACCAGGTAAAACCTTGCAGGCCAGCAGGGTGCAGTGGCTGGCACTGTAATCCCAGCTACTCAGCAAGCTGAGGTGGCAGGCCTGCTTGAGTCCAGGAGTTGGAGCCTGCAGCAAGGTATGATTGTGCCACTCCACTCCAGCCTGGGCAACAGAATGAGACTGTCTCTGAAAAGAACATTTTTAAATGAAAAAAACTTTGCAGGCCATATGCTGTTTGTTGCAACTTCTCAACTGTCATTGTAGCATGAAAGCAGCAATTAACAATACATGGCTGTGTTCCAACAAAACTTCATTGGTGGACACTGAAATTTGAATTATACATAGTTTTCACACATTATGAAATACAACTCTTTCGATTTCTTTTCAACTGCTTAAAAATATAAAAACTATTGTTTGACGGCTATTTAAAACAAAACAAAACAAGCAGCTAGACTAGATTTGACTCACGGAGCTGTAGTTTGCGAACCATTGGGCTAGATGTTCTCTAAACTCCAGCTTTGTGTCTTTGTTGATTAAACTGGTATTGATTCCTTATTTAGCTAACACTAGGTTTATATGTATTTTACACTATCTTGCACGTTTTTCTACAGCCTAAAGCAGTTTCTCAAACTTGATTTACTTATATCCCCATTAAACAAGAATTTAAAAGATGTCACATCTTTTATACAGCTCATATTATTTGAAAAGTAGTTATCTTTGTTCTTTCAAATATGTATGTGGTTTTCCAAATTTTACATGTCCTTCTTCCTGCCTGTCTTCACCACAGAATCCCAGAATTATCCTCATGTGTCTAAGAATCACTGCCTTATGGTTGTTTAGACTTGAAAATTCCCAACTGGAAAGCCCCTAAAAAACCTCACTTCTCTTTTCTACTGAAAAAAAAAATAGTTTTCCACTAAGTCTGCTGTAAATGAGAATGGCTAACTTAGACTTACTTCATGGAACAGCGAGTTCCAGGTAAGAGCTCTACTTGACCTTCTGTTCGTCCTTTCTTCCACACGGTCAGAATCTGAAGTATGAGCCGAAACAGGAATCCATGCATTCGTTCTTCTCCCCTGTTCACCCGTGAGAACGCCCATCTTTCCACCAAGATCTGATCAGTTGGATGGTCACGTAACTGGTTCTAATAGCTACAAGAATAAAATGTTGGAAATTTACACTTATGGTCAGTCTGTGCAAAAATTCCTGTAAATGGTAGAGAAGAGAAAGAAGCTAGCTGCTTTTAGACCCATACCTGGTGACAGGCAGCCTTAAAGCTACTTCTAGAAGGAGACAGGTTATAAAATGCCCCATCTCCATGAATAAGTCTTTCAAGGTTAGGGAGCTTCGTTGCTAAAGAGGAGAAGCCCTGGGGGGATGCACATTGAGTGCCCTCAGTAAGCCAGGAACCATGCAGCATTTGGTCACAGCATCTCTCCTATTATGAAGTCAGTGGGGACTTTTAACACCTTTAGGACAGCTGAGGAATCATCTGCCTGGACACAGCTGGAAGCTACTTCAAATTGGAGTTTTACTACCACCCTCCTTTGCTCCAGGCCTCAGAGTTCTCTGTGCATTTATTTCCTTCCACTTAACTGGGACAATATTCTCAAGTTTTACTTCCATTTCAAGCAGACATCTTGTCTACACTCTCTCCATTCTAGAATTTCATGTCTTACAAACAGAAAGCAGAAAGTCTTGCAGACTTCTGCTTTCTAACATGCAACATCTCCCTCTTGTGACAATGAGGACAGACTGACCACTAGCTTTAATGGGGGAAAGGCCAGGGAGAAGTTCAAGAAGAATAAAAATGCAGGTAAATACCTGAAATATTATCCAGCCACATGTTTACTTTTCAGTACTTATACAGGTTCTTAGATGACTTGCTTGCACAATTTAATATCTATAATCATCACCCCATCTACTGAAATTAATTGGCAAATACACTTTCTACTTCTAACCCCATTTTCCTCAACTAAGTGCTTCTCTCTACTCTGGCCCTATATTTCCATAGTAGAGTAAGATCACTTGACAAAATTTTATGCAGCTGTTAAATGTCACATTGAGGAAGAATATGTGATAATATTCACAATGAAAATAATAAAGGTAGTAGGAACGGTAAAATCACAATTTTATAATGTCTATACTTAAATATAGCCTTTAGAAAAAGGTTGCAAAATTCCTCACCAGAATTTTAAAAGGTATCTCTCAGTGGTGAAATTATAAGTGGGATTATTGGTAATAATGATTTTCTTTTCATATGTTCAAATATTTCTGAAACTGCCTTTACAAAATTATAACTGAGAAAATTATGACAGTGAAAGAAATCAGACCTAACCGACTCTACCTCACTTCTAACCTTTAAGTTGCCCTTGTTCATTCTTAAGCATAGGCCAAGTTAACTTTCGGAAAGAATTCAGTTCATGGTTTGACTCTGAAACAAAATTGATAATAGCTCTTTCTGAAAAGACCTTCTCCTGTCTGGGGGCCAGTCTGTCTGTGTAGGACTAACAAAGTAACTACAAGATTAGAAATTACAGTTTAAGGGTCATGTAGTTGCTGGCTCTGAGTCTGAACCTCCCCAAATTGTTCCTAGGGATAATATCATTATTGTAAAACCTAAGATGAGTGCTTGAGATATTTTGGAGACCCTGCACTCGATGGATCAGGTGAGACTAACCAGACCGGCAATCTGGCTCAACCAGTGCTGCCATCCCACCCAGGAACAGAAAACGGCAAGAAAAATTCACTTCAACTCCCTATGATTCCGTCTCCATCCTGACCAATCAGCACTCCCCACTTCCCAAGCCTCTACCCACCAAATTATCTTTAAAAACTCTGATCTTGGCCAGGCGTGGTGGCTCACACATGTAATCTCAGCACTTTGGAAGGCCGAGACAGGCAGATCACAAGGTCAAGAGATCAAGACCATCCTGGCCAACATGTTGAAACCCCGTCTCTACTAAAAATACAAAAATTAGCCAAGCATGGTGGCATGGGCCAGTAGTCCCAGCTACTCAGGAGGCTGAGGCAGGAGAATTGTTTGAATCCGGGAGGCAGAGGTTGCAGTGAGCGGATATCATGCCACTGCACTCCAGCCTGGCAACCGAGCAAGACTCTGTCTCTAAATAAATAAATAAATAAATAAATAAATAAATAAATAAATAAATAAAAGACAATACTTATCCAAGTTTAATGTGTGTAGGACTCACCTGGGGAAACTTTATTGCAGGGTGCGGTGGTTCATGCCTGTAATACCAGTACTTTGGGAGGCCGAAGCGGGCGGATCACCTGAGGTCGGGAGTTCGAGACCAACCTGATCAACGTGGAGAAACCCCATCTCTACTGAAAATAGAAAAATTAGCCGGGCGTGGTGGCACATGCTGGAGGCTGAAGCAGGAGAATCGCTTGAACCTGGGAGGCAGAAGTTGCAGTGAGCCGAGAGCGTGCCATTGCACCCCAGCCTGGGCAATAAGAGCGAAACTCCGTCTAAAAAAAAACCAACCTCTGATCCCCAAATGCTCAGGGAGACTGGTTTGAGTAACAATGAAACTCTGGTCTCCCACACAGCCGACTCTACGTGAATTACTCTTTCTCCATTACAATTCCCCGTCTTGATAGGGCTCTGTCTGGACAGCGGACAAGGCGAACCCATTGGGCAGTTACATTTCTACAATGCACATGTGCTATTTTTATAATCAGAGAAATACTATTTTTAAAACTAAAGCATTTATTGAAGTATGATTTGTACACTATGTATATGCTGTACTTCAAAAAATGGTTTTAAAAATACAAGAGCAGGGATCTCCAATGACGAGAATAATAAAGAAAAGAAACCTTCCCTGAGATTATCTCAGTCTCTGGTTGGGCTTTTCTTGCTCACCAAGGACATTGTTTATACTAGTTAAATTTCCTGTCTGTCCCATGGAAAATGTACTCTCTTATTTTTTTTAATTCTCAGCTATTAATGTGCTTAATAAAAACATTTTTCAAATCATACGTATACTAATAACTGATCCAAAGAGAAGACTGTACTACAAATGTACTGTCTCCCCACCAATGACTACAGAACCAGGAAGTAACCTTGATATGTCATATAGATGATGAATGTCCTGGCTCGCTGGTTGAGTCATGAAGAACCTGTTGGGTAAATCTGGTCTAACTACCTGTCCTAGACTTTGTAACTGCTGGCCCCACCCTCTCTCTCCAGGCTCTGCTGTGTCTCATTTGTTTCAGGAGAAATCTGACAGCCTCACCTTCTCACATAGGCTTGCAGGTCAGATAAGGTAGAGGAATGGTATCAGAAGTAGGAACAGCACTGGTCTTAGGCCATCACTAGTGAAAAATTATGAATGTGAGTAAGAAGAGCTCCCCTGTCACTGCCAAATCTGGGCCTGACTTCTCTTATAATTACTTTACTTTTCTTATGTCTGACTCAGTTATCTTTACCTCCACTTGGAGTCTTTTTTATTTTTATTTTTTATTTTTTGAGATGGAGTCTCACTCTGTCGCCAGGCTGGAGTGCAGTGGTGCAATCTCGGCTCACTGCAACCTCCGCCTCCTGGGTTCAAGTGATTCTCCTGTCTCAGCCTCCTGAGTAGCTGGGACTACAGATATCTGCCACCACGTCCAGCTAATTTTTTTGTATTTTTAGTAGAGATGGGTTTCACCATGTTGGCCAAGATGGTCTCGATCTCTTGACCTCGTGATCTGCCCACCTCCGCCTCCCAAAGTGCTGGGATTACAGCCATGAGCCACCGTGCCCAGCCTGGAGTCTTAAAGTGGTTTGCATCAATCCACGAGGCCATGCCCCTTCTGTCCTCTGGTTTGGGGGTGGCTGTGTAACTCCAGTAGCAGAAGAGGGATGTTTCTGTGATTTGGGCTGAGCACTGTAACTGATTAATATTCTTTTAATCCTGATCTCTGACATTCACTCTGCAGGGAAAGCCTCCAAACTTTACCCTGGATCTCTAGGCCTAGCAGACTTGAGGTTAACACTAGTTTAACCTCCAGGATTTTAACTATCTCCAATGTGTTCATTCATTCAACTATTGAATGTCTGAAATGTGTGCGACACTCTGCTAGGCACTGGGGATACAATGGTGAACAAAACAGACATAGTCCCTGCCTATGAAGTTTATGGCTTAGACAGAGGTACAAGCCAAAACAAAAACAAAAAGAACACTCCAAAAAAACAAAGCAGGAATTCCAGTAGATTGTGGTAAGAGCTCTAATGACAATGTGCAACAGGAGTATACAGCACAGGCACAAGGATGCGGTGGGTAGGAGGATGTGTCCCGGGGAAGACACATCTCAGCTGAGTCCTTGTGTTAATCTGCTAGATCTGCATTACAAAGTACCCCGGACTGGGTGGCTTAAACAACACAAATCTATTTTCTCACTCTAGAGGCTAGATGTTTGAGATCAAGGTGTGGCAGGGTTTATTTCTGCTGAGGCCGCACTCCCTGGCTCATCATCCCATCTGCTCCCTGTGTCTTCACATGCTATTCCCTCTGTGCTTTTGTGGCCTAATTTTCTCCTCTTATGAGGATACCAGTCATATTGAACTACAGACCACCCTAATGACCTCAGGTGAACCTAATTACCTCTTTAATGACACTATATTCAAATACAGTCACACTGTGAGGTACTGCAGGTTAGGACTTCAACATATGAATTTAGGTGGGGACAGAGTTCAAGCCATAACAGGCATAAAGGATCAGTAGAAATCAGCCTGACAAATGGAAGCAAAAGGAAGTGTTTCCAACCTCAGCAAAGAGGCAAGAGGAATAAGGCACCTTAGGAGAACTTGACAGGAGCCAGGTCAGAGAAGGCTGTGCTAAAGAGTGAGAAGTACACTCTAAGGATAATGGATAACTATTGAAGGGCTTCCATTAAGGAAACAATATAATTGGCTTTGCTTTCTAGAAGAAATATTTGGATATTGTGTGAAGAAAGAGGAACATGATTGAAGGAGGAGGCCAGGGGAAGCTATTGCTATTCTTCAGTGGTGAAATAACCACGGCCTGAGCCAGGGTAGTACAGGCCAGATGGACGGAAGTGAAGGGAGTCGATGTAACTGACAAGCTCTGGAAATTCCTGGATGAGAGGGCTGAGCATCAAGGAAGAGTGGAGGATAGCACCCATCTTTCTAACTTGGGAAATGAGAAGAACAAGCCATGGACTGTGAAAGGATGAGAACGTACAGGAGAAGGTGAAGGGGTCAGTCGGAAGTAGACCCTGTAACCAAGAGACCACCCAATATTATCCACCCAACATCTCTACTAAGTGCCACATTTTACATTATGAAAGGAAAGAAGAAAAACTACTTAGGTATCCAACCTGGCTTGGTTTTGGTTATGAGACTTTTATCTCTTCTATTTCAAATATTGAAAAATTAACCCAAAAATCCAAATGCATCCTTCTATCCTGTTTTACTTTCTTCATCTCCCTTTATATTTCTAGACCCTTCACAATGCAGCTGAGGACACAAAATATAAGGATGATTGCTATAGTTTATAAGATATTTGGAAACAAAAATATGATGTTTCCATTTAGGAACACTAACTACACATATACCAGACACAGAGTTAAATTTTCTACATACATTTTCCATTTAATTCTCACAATCCTGTGAGGTAGTTAATTACCTCCATTTTACAGACAAGGAAACAGATGCTCAGAAAGGTGAAGTCACCTGCCCAGGTTTACAGAGCTATGCAGATTATTGACCTCAGCTGTCCCTCACTCCAAAGTCTATGCTATTAACTGCTGTGCTACTCTACCTCCAGCAAGCCCTCCTTCAAGAATTGGGATGAAGTTAAAGCCATTCCACAAAAGCCTTCTTTTTTTCATACCTCTTTTTACTAAAAAATAATAAAGTATTATTAGTAAAAACGTCCAATGAACTTGAGCTCCATTTTAGAATACAGTAGGAATAATGCTCCTGGAACTGTGCAATCCAGCAGGTCCATAACTGTGCTGGCTGGGATCAAGCTACCAGGCCTCAGGCTTAATTCAGGCCATGTATAGAGACTGCCAGCCAACTCACTTACACGAACAGACTTGATAAGTTTCTGATCAAACTGTCCAAGCATCTGGGCCATCCCTTGGCCAGCAATGCGGAGAAATTGGAGCCCTGTGATCATCAGGGAATATAACCTTGAACTCCTGGCTGTCCTGTTGTGTTTTCTTTACTTTGGATTTTTTTTTTTTTTTTTTTTTTTTTTTTTTTTTTTTTTTAGACAGAGTCTTACTCTGTTGCCCAAGCTGGAGTACAGTGGCGTGATCTCAGCTCACTACAACCTCTACCGCCCAGGTTCAAGTGATTCTCCTGCCTCAGCCTCCTGAGTAGCTGAGACTACAGGCAGGTGCCACCATGCCTGGCTAATTTTTGTATTTTTAGTAGAGATGGGATTTCACTATATTGGCCAGGCAGGTCTTGAACTCCTGACCTCGTGATCCACCCGCCTCAGTCTCCCAAAGTGCTGGGATTACAGGCGTGAGCCACTGCACCTGGCCTACTTTGGATTCTTAAAGGAAGACCATTTAAACTGGCAACAAAGTCTAGTCTCAGTCCTCTGATTAACAAACACTGTAACCCAAACTGATCCTTAGTTTCCTCAGCTGCAAAATGGAAAACTTGACCAAGACATGTTTTTCCAATGACCTTTAAGGACTCCAGAAGTCCATGTTAGCTGGTTGCCTTCTTCTCCCAATGAGAAAGTGGTGAGATCTATGAATTTGTTCACATATTTGCTGGGCAGCTGCTGTGTTTCATAATCTAGGAGATGTGATGGCTAATGGTCAAGACAACAGTTTCTGCCATGGAAGAGATTATAATCAGATCAGCAAGAAGATAAACAGAAAAATATGTGTAATAACTGAGATAACAGGAATATGTCGTACAAACCGAGAACTACAGGAAACCACAGAAGGCTCTGGGTGGTGTGGTTTTTGAAAGCAGTATTGCACGTAGATTAACAGAGAACAGAAGGAATCACATCCTTGTCAAGGGTCATTGTATGAACAAGGAGACAGGAGCAAGAATGAGAATGAGAAAGAAGTGCAAGAGGATCTAAGAAGACCCAGCTGGAGAGAAACTCTGAGAGAGAATCTGGTTCAGGAAGACCTGTGAGTACTTGGAGGCTATTCTTAAAATTGTAAATGAATTTGATAGATGACAGGAAGTACCCAAGCTAGGAAGCAATATTTTTTCAGTGTATGAGAAAGAGCTTGGTTTTCAGGAGAAACTAGAAGGGTAGGATCCAACCAGGGAGTGTCAACAATAAGCCAATAAGAGGTTGATGAAAGCTTTAAGGGAGTGATAGCTGTGAAAACAGCAAGGAAGGGTGAAATTGAAAGACTTTGCAGAGTCATCACTGCCAGTACGTTTGCATAATTCCTGGCAATATTCCCCCTCAGTTTCTACGCAATGAGCTTTTAAGTTGTAAATTGCCAACATCTTAGAAGTATTACGCCAAGACCTCATTTGTTTAGTGTAATGTAAGGTTTGGGTTACTAATACGCTATTTCAGTCCTTAAAGTGTCCTCTGTAAGAATCCAGTTTTTCTAAATATCAATGGATACAAAAAAATTAGAAGTTTAAAGTTTAACTCTCCCTTCTCTTCTCTCCTAGGTGGCTGTGTCAGTGCAGGCAAAAAGGAACCCTAGAAGGATCCAACTGGAAATGACATAGAAGATAATGATAATCCCATGAAGTGGTGAAGCTATAACCACCACCTGTCCCTGTTGATTAAAGAGCTCCACCTGCCTAGGCATAGCATCCTCAACTAGGATTGGGGGTAGGCCATTGGGCTAGGACAAAACTTTGCAGGACTGACACATTACAGGCCCCCGTGTAGTATATACTAGAAGTGCTGCAATAGGAACCCAGAATCCACCTGCACCCACCTCAATATGAGTAGCACGTGTTGCCAACATCTGCTTTGGCTCTTTCCTTCAGCTGTTTTCATGTGTTTTCTCTTTGTAAAAATGGCTTCCACCTAGCAGTGGACTACTTTTCCAGATTCCCACCTTTTCACCTCCCTCCTGCCTCTATAAACTTAGGACATCAACATTGTAAGTTACTAGGCTTCTAAATTTAATACATATGAGAATCACCTAGGGAGCTCTTTTTGAAATGCAGATTCTAGGCCGGGCGCGGTGGCTCAAGCCTGTAATCCCAGCACTTTGGGAGGCCGAGACGGGCGGATCACGAGGTCAGGAGATCGAGACCATCCTGGCTAACACAGTGAAACCCCGTCTCTACTAAAAAATACAAAAAACTAGCCGGGCGAGGTGGCGGGCGCCTGTAGTCCCAGCTACTTGGGAGGCTGAGGCAGGAGAATGGCGTGAACCCGGGAGGCGGAGCTTGCAGTGAGCTGAGATCCGGCCACTGCACTCCAGCCTGGGCGGCAGAGCGAGACTCCGTCTCAAAAAAAAAAAAAAAAAAAAAAAGAAATGCAGATTCTAGGGCCCACCCTCAAGAGATTGTAATTTAATTAATCAAAGAATGGGACTCAGGAATCTGTAGTGAACAGGCATCCCAGCTGACTCTGGTGTCGGTGGTTCCCAGCCCAACTTACCAGAGCACTGCAAAGTTGAACCTAGCAGCATAATTAATCCATGCTAAAGCCAAACTCATAAATGAACATTTATCAAGAAGTCTTTGAGAGCATGGTTCTATGATGATGTATGAGTCTTAGGGCTCATTTTTCCTAGGGTGTAAACAAAGTCACACTGGGAGAGCCTATGATCCCAGTGTATATTTCTGGCAGGGCATAATTTTCTCTATAGGGACAGGCACAGCAACATTGATTGTATAACGTTACTCCACCCTGGAATTTACTATTAGTCATAAAAACTGAGGCAACTCCAGTATTGCTGGTTCATTTGATGAGTATACAGGGTGGGAAGGCCTCTACGATAACTTCTTTCTCCCCTAAAGGGTAAAAATGCAACTCAACTCACAATCCAGGCTACTGAGCAAAGGTTTGAATGACCCCTGAGCCCATACAAGCTTCTCTACATTGTTCTGAGAGGACCCAAAAGCCACTGGTGTTGTTGAGACCACTGGTTCCTTTGTCCTGAAGAGAAGAGGGAGAGAAATGATTGCTGCTACACTCACTTTGAAGTGAGAAAAGTTGTGGGTGGCTGAAAATTTTACTCTGGAAAGATGTTAGGTAGCTCGTTGTTTCTACAGCCCTGCAAACTATGCTCCTGATACAGAGTGCGGCAAACGGGGCGGGGAAGTGCTGGGAAGGGAAAGGCGTAGTCCCCGGCTGGGGCTCCAGCCCCAGACCTGTGCCCACAGACCTAGGTGAGGACAGGCATTTGTTTTCATGCCCAAATATTGCATTTCCCAAGACCACCCTGGGCTGCCATGCTCCTATCCTGTGCTTATAAAAACTCCAAGATCCTGGCGGGCACACACACAAGCAGCTGGACATCAAGAGGAACACACCAATGGCTGAGGACACAAGCAACTGGAAGTTGAGAGGAACACACCAGCGTAAGAGCAGACAGGGACCGGCAGATGCCGGAGAGGAACACACCAGCATAAGAGCACACCCACAGGCACTGACAGACTTCGGCAGGCCATCGACTGGTGGAACAATGCAGAGTTTGGCTGGGCTGGTCAGAGAAAAGCCCAGCTGCTGGGAAGCCCAACTGCAGGGGAAAACCACCGTCCCACTCCAGCCCCCTTCTGGCCTTACCATCTACCTCGCTGAGAGCTACCACTCAATAAAAATCCTTGCACTCATTCTCCAAGCCCACATGTGATCGGATTCTTCTGGTATACCAAGGCAAAAACCTGGGGATACAGGACGCCCTCTGTCCTGATGATGAGGCAAGGGGTCTAATAGAGCTGATTGACACAAGCTACCTACAGACAGCAAAGCTAAAAGAGCTCTTTGTAACACACACCCACTGGGGCTTCAGGAGCTGTCAGCATTCACCCCTAGATGCTACCGTGGGGTCGGAGCCCCACAGCCTACCCGTCTGCAAGCTCCCCTTAGAGGTTTGAGCAGCTGGGCACTGAAGAAGTGAGCCACTCCCCCTGTCACACACCCTGTGAGGGGGACAAGGGAACTTTTCCCGTTTCACTCCCACCCTTCACCCTCTGTGTCCTGGCACCCAGAGAGGAGCCCTAGGGCAGGCACTCCCCCAGCCTTGTTGGCTTTGGTTATGTTCATCCCATCTTCCATCTTCATTCTCAGTGCATCTGCGTAAGCCTCATTGAAGTTAGCCAAGTCCGGGACCACAGAAGCAGATATGGGTTAAACAATCCCCTCACATTCCAATCCCAGCCTTTCTTTCCCCTAAAGCATCTCCATCCCTAACTCACTGCAAAGTACTAACCTCTAACTCACGGAGGCTCAGAACTCACCTTTTGGGGATCTCCTTATGGCCTCACTCCCTGGTTGTTACTGACAACCAGCCCCAGTGGAAAGCCAGAGCCCTCTGTGGCCAGAATGATTTTTTTTTAATTTGCCTTGTCTTGGCTACAATTATTTTTACTTTTTACAATAAAAAAGTTTTTCCTGTACTTTTAGGAATTTTCTATAGCCTGAGAAGTCAAGGATAGCAAAGAAACTCCAAGTGGCTAGAATACCATGACCCCAATATGGTTAGCTAAGAGATGTAAATTCATATGTACATTATACCTTTTGAGAAATAACTATCAGCTCAATTAAAGATGATCATTAAAGAAAATTTAATGCAAACTGTGTATATGTATTTGAGACAGGGTCTCACTCTGTTGCCCAGGCTGCAGTGCAGTGGTGTGATCATAGCTCACTGTAACCTTGAGCACTTGGGCCCAAATGATCCTCCCGCCTCAGCCTCCCAGGGAGCTGGGACTTACAGGTATGCACCACCATGACTGGTTTACATTTTTTGTTTGTTTGTTTGTTTGTTTGTTTTTTGTAGAGACAAGGTCTCACTGAGTTGCCCAGGCTGGTCTCAAACTCCTGCCCTCAAGCAACCCTGCCACCCTGGCCCCCTAAAGTGCTGGGATTATAGGTATGAGCCCCTGTTTGAGGATGAACTGTATATTTAAAAAGAGTTTATAATCTAGAGAAAACGTAAGTAAATATAAATAGCTATATGTTTAGATACATTTTTGTTGAGTTCTCAACATTTCTCTAGAATTATTTAATCCAACATTATTTTTCCAATATTATAAAACTTCCTCCTGCCTTGTGCAGCAACTTTTGAACTGTCATCCTTGCCAACTTTAGGCTGTTGAAATGGATATAGGCAGGTTCCTAGACAAGAATGGAAGTAGAATAGACTCTTGTGGTTTAACAAATCAGAACAAGTTTTTAAATCAAAGAAACGCCGCCGGCTTTACACGTAAGTTGAGAGGTGATCACCTAATTGATGTGATGCATGGATGCTATAAACCACCTTACTTCCCAGAGTGTATTTGCTCACCTCATGCATAAAATTTCACCATTCTATTTCTTCATCTTAAAGCACTTACTCAGTCAAAATGTAGATACCCATAAGATTTTTTTACATGTACTGTTTTGCAAAAGATTTGCAGAGTCTTTTCTAAGAGTTCATTCTTTTTTTTTTTTTTTTTTTGTCATATCCTTTAGACTCAGTAAGAGTCCATTTTAATAGATGACAGAGGAAAAGTAGAAGAGGACAGATACATCTACGGGGATTGGTGGAAGGATAGAAATCTGAGAGCCTGATGGTTTTGGCTTCAGCAATCCATAAATTCATTAAGCCTGGAACTTAATGCCTTTACCAACAGAAGAATTATATACACAGATTCATCCATTAGCTAACTCTTTTATGCCAATAGACACCGCCGAGGAAGCATAAAGTCTTTCTTCCCACTGCTGTCATGTCTAAGTCAGAGTCTCCTAAAGAACCCAAACAGCTGCAGACGCTCTTCATCTGAGAGTTGAGCTTTGAAACAATCGACGAGACTCTGAAGAGCCGTTCTGAGCAATGGGGAACGCTCACCAACTGTGTGGTAATGAGAGATCCCAACACCAAGCACTCCAGGGGCTTTGGGTATGTCACATATGCCCTTGTGGAGGAGGTGGATGCAGCCATGAATGCAAGGCCACACAAGGAGGATGGAAGAGTTGTGGAACCGAAGAGAGCTGTCTCAAGAGAAGATTCTCAGAGACTAGGTGCCCACTTAACTCTGAAAAAGATATTTGTTGGTGGCATTAAAGAAGACTGAATAACATCCCCTAAGAGATTATTTTGAAGAGTATCGGGAAGAATTGAAGTGATTGAAATCATGACTGACCGAGACAGTGGCAAAAAGAGGGGCGTTGCTTTTGTAACCTTTGGCAAAAGGAGGGGCTTTTGTTTTTGTAACCATGGCTCCGTAGATAAGATTGTCATTCAGAAATACCATACTGGGAATGGCCACCACTGTGAAGTAAAGAAAGCCCTTAGTAGCAAGAGATGGCCAGTTTTTCATCTAGCCAACGAGGCTGCAGTGGTTCTGGAAACTTTGGTGGTGGTCGTGGAGGTGGTTTTGGTGGGAATGACAACTTTGGTCACAGAGGAAACTTCAGTGCTTGTGGTGCCTTTGGTGGCAGCTGTGGTGATGGTGGATATGGCGGCAATTAGGATGGCTATAATGGATTTGGTAATGATAGTGGTTATGAAGGAGGCAGCCCTGGTTACTCTGGAGGAAGCAGAGGCTATGGAAGTAGTGGACAGGATTCTGGAAACCAGGGCAGTGGCTATGGTGGGGGTGGCAGCCGTGACAGCTATAACAATGGAGGAGGCGTACGTGACTTTGGTGGTGAGAGTGAAAGCAATTTGGGAGGGCATGGAAGCTACAGTGATTTCTGAAAAAATAACAATCAATCTTAAAATTTGGACTCATGAAGGGAGGAAACTTTGGAGGCAGAATCTCTGGCCCCTATGGTGGTGGAGACGAATACTTTGCCAAACCACATAACCAAGGTGGCTATGGCAGTTCCAGCAAGAGCAGTAGCTATGGCAATGGCAGAAGATTTAAAATCCTGCCAGGAAACAAAGCTTAGCAGGAGAGGAGAGCCAGAGAAGTGACAGGGAGCTTACAGGTTACAATAGATTTGTGTTACAATAGATTTGTGTTACAATTTGTGTTACAA
This sequence comes from Macaca nemestrina, assembly GCF_043159975.1. Taxonomy (NCBI): domain Eukaryota; kingdom Metazoa; phylum Chordata; class Mammalia; order Primates; family Cercopithecidae; genus Macaca; species Macaca nemestrina. The sequence continues at coordinate 161,510,497 of NC_092126.1, read as the reverse complement.
TAACTTACAGGTTACAATAGACTTAGCCAAACATAGTGGTGGCAGGGCCTAGCTGCTAAAAAGAAGGCATATTTTAGACAATACTCATGTACATGGGCAAAAAAAAAACTCAAGGAGTGTATTTGTGACTAATTGTATAGCAAGTTATTTTAGTTTCTGCCCAGGTTGGCAGCTCTGCCTTCTTGGTGCATGGCAACTTCATCTGTTCTTCTGATATCACCACTTTGGTTCATCTTGTGAGTCAATGGTGCTCGATTGCAGTGTTTTCGTCTCCTTGGAGGTGCTTTTCTTTGCATCTCCAATGGGTTCATTGTAGAACTTCAAATGTCTAGTGGGTATCCAAACAGGAAGCTGATTTTCTCCTGGTGAAACACAAGCAAAACCTCTTCCCCAGGTTATCACCTTCCCTATTTCCCATGTCTTATTTTTGTTGTCTTTCCACCAAATCAGTTTTCCTTCATGTGGACTGTTCTTTTTACCAGTAAGATGTTGTTCTGCAGAAGTAGTAGTTTGATTTCTATAAATGTTTAAAATATTTAGGCCGGGCGCGGTGGCTCAAGCCTGTAATCCCAGCACTTTGGGAAGCCGAGACGGGCGGATCACGAGGTCAGGAGATCGAGACCATCCTGGCTAACGCGGTGAAACCCCGTTTCTACTAAAAAATACAAAAAAACTAGCCGGGCGAGGTGGCGGGCGCCTGTAGTCCCAGCTACTCGGGAGGCTGAGGCAGGAGAATGGCGTGAACCCGGGAGGCGAAGCTTGCAGTGAGCTGAGATCCGACCACTGCACTCCAGCCTGGGTTACAGAGCAAGACTCTGTCTCAAAAAATAAAAATAAAAATAAATAAAATAAAATAAAAAATAAAAAATTTAAAGTATAGAGTGCTAGATTAAGTTGCATCTGAGGAGTGGTACACTCCTTACTGTCTCCCCCTTCTTTTTGTTCAACTAACTGAGTTTTGAGTGTTCTATTAGTTCTTTCAACTATGGCCTGTCCTTGGGAATTATAAGGAATTCCTGTTGTATGTGTAATTTTCCACTGATTTAAGAATTTTTGGAATGCTTTACTACAATATCCTGGTCCATTGTCAGTTTTAATTTTTTCTGGAATTCCCGTTACAGCAAAACAAGATAATACATGTTTTTTAACATGGGAAGTACTTTCTCCTGTCTGGCAGATTGCCCATATGAAATGTGAATAAGTATCAACTGTTACATGAACATATGACAATTTTCCAAATGAAGGTACATGTGTAACATCCATTTGCCATAATGCATTAGGACACAGACCTCTGGGATTAACTTCTGCCTCTTGAGTGGGCAGGTGTAGTACTTGACACTGGGTGCAATGTTGTACAATATCTTTTGCCTGTTTCCGTGTGATATCAAATTTTTTAACCTTGCTGCATTTACATGAGTCAAAGCATGAAGTTCTTGTGCTTTTATGAATGCAGAGGATACCAATAAGTCAGCTTGTTCATTTGCTTTAGTTAAAGGTCCTGGTAAATTAGTGTATGCTCGAATATGAGTAATATAAAATGTGAAATTCCTTTTTCTTATAGTTTGTTGTAATAAATTGAACAGCTGGTTTAACTGAGCATCCATGCTATATTTAATTAGAGCTGTCTCAACATCCCTTGTAGCCTGTACTACATATGCAGAATCTGATACAATATTAACAGGTTGATTAAAATCTTGTAACACTGTAATGACTGCAACCAACTCTGCCCTTTGAGCCGATTGATATTGAGTTTTGATTACTTGCTCTTTTGGCCCTGTGTAAGCCGCTTTTCCATTGCTGGAACCATCAGTAAATACTGTCAGAGCATTTTCTAAAGGTTCATGTCTGGTAATTTTAGGTAAAATCCAAGTAGTCAATTTTAAAAACTGGAAGATTTTTGTTTTTGGGTAATGATTATCAATAATTCCCATAAAATCAGCAAGACCAATCTGCCATGCACCAGAATTGATAAAGGCTTGTCTAACTTATTCCTTGGTTAAAGGAACAACTATTTTGTCTGGGTCATTACCACACAATTTTATTATTCGTAATCTTGCCTGACCAATTAATGTAGCTATTTGATCCAAGTACAATGTAAAAGTCTTAATTGTACTGTGAGGAAGGAATGATCACTCCACAAGATCAGTATTTTGAACAATGATGCCTGTTGGAGAATGTGCAGTAGCAAAAATCAAAAGTTGGAGTGGGGCTAAGGGATCTATTCTACTTATTTGTGCTGACTGAATTTTTTCTTCCACTAATTTAATTTATTTTGTTGCCTCTGAGGTTAATATTATTTTACTATTTAAGTCTGGGTCTCCTCTTAGGATAGAGAATAAATTTGACATGGCATAAGTGGGAATGCCTAGAGTTGGCCAAATCCAATTAATATCGCCTAACAATTTCTGAAAGTCATTTAATGTTTTTAATGTGTCTTTTCTTACTTCTATTTTTTGTGGTTTAATTTTTCTATTTTATATCTGCATCCTTAAATAATGAAAAGGAGTAGAGGTTTGAATCTTATCAGATGCTATTGTTAGTCCTGCGTTGGCAACCTCTGCTTGCAGAAAAGTGTAACAGTCAATTCATTTGTCTCTTGTTTCTGTAGCACATAAAATATCATCAATATAGTGAATGATATAACAATCTGAAAATTTGTCTCTAACTGTTTGAAGGACTTGACCTACAAAAGTTTGACAAATAGTTGGACTATTAAGCATTCCCTGAGGTAACACTTTCCACTGAAACCTGGTGGCTGGTTCTTTATTATTTACGGCTGGTATAGTAAAGGCAAAGTTTTCACAATCCTGCTCTACCAGAGGAATGGTAAAAAAGCAATCCTTTAGATCAATTATAATTAAAGGCCAGTCTTTTGGAATCATGGCCGGGGAGGGCAACTTGGGTTGGAGAGGCCCCATGGGTTGAATTACAGCATTTATGGCTCTTAAGTCCATTGACACACACCATTTGCCTGATTTTTTCTGAATTACAAATACAGGAGAATTCCAGGGCAAGACTGAAGGCTCAATGTGTCCCTTTTCTAATTGTTCCTTTGCTAATAAACGTAAAGCCTCCAGTTTTTGTTTCGGTAGCGGCCACTGATTTACCCATACCGGTTTTTCTGTTTTCCAAGTTAATGGAATGGGTTTAGGAGGCTCTACAGTGGCCGCCCCTAAAAAGGATACCCTATTCCTTTTCTTTCTTGATTTTCCTCTGTCTCAATTGGGACTTTAATGCCATTTTCATTTTTTCCCAATCCCTTTCCTGGTATATATCCCATCTTAGTCACGATCTTTTGACTCGTGGGGCTGTATAATGGAGCGGGCATAATGATTTCTGCACCCCACTGTTGTAACAAATCTCGGTTTGTTGAAACAAACCCAATAGACTAACAGGAATTGAAGTAATCGTTGGCTGAACAGTACTTTCTTGATTATCTGGCCCTAAACAATGTAAAATCATTGTACTTTGAGACACTTCTGAAGCTGTGCCTACGCCGACAAGTCTTGTAACAGCCTTTTGTTTAGGCCAATTTTTTGGCCACTGATTTAAGCAATGACAGAGACATCTGCTCCAGTGTCTACTAACCCTTCAAACTGTTTTCCTTGAATAATGGCCTTACACACAGGTCTGCTCTCAGAGACCTGACTTGCCCAATATGCAGCCTTTCCTACCGGATCAGTGCTTCCAAACCCTCCTGTTCTTTTTATCTCACTGTTTCCAACTTTAATATAAGGTAGGAGTAATCATTGAGCAATCCTGTCTCCTGGACTGGCACTCCAAGGAAATAAGGAACTAATAACCAATTGAATTTCGCCTTTATAGTCTGAATCAACCACACCAGTACGAATTTGAACTCCCTTTAGATTTAAACTTGATCTTCCTAAGATTAGTCCTACAGTCCCCTCAGGCAATGGGCCGTATACCCCTGTGGAGATTTTTCGTGGAGGCTCCCCTGGAAGCAGAGAGACTGCTTGTATAGTACATAAATCTACTGCTGCACTGCCACATGTGTGGGGGGGATAATTGCCGTATTGTGATAACTGGCTTATTCCCTGAGGCACTTGTGACAGTGGGGGTTGTTGTTCCTGAAAACCCTGAGGAACAAAAGGCTGAATTGGGAATGCCCCAGTTTGTTGCGGGGCCTGAGGCTGGCCCCTCCTCTGTTTCCCGACAGTGGTTGCCCATTTTTATCAAATTTAGAATGACATTGATTACCCCAATGTTTTCCCTTTTTACATCTTGTACATAGGCCACGTGGCTCTTTATCTGTTGTAGTAGCTTGAGTAGTTACATTTTGTTTATTTGAGACTAGGCAATTGTTTTTTAGATGACCTATTTGACCACAATTATAACATTTTCCCCCAAATATTCTAACTTGTCCTCCTAAAGCAACTCCTGTGATTGCTTGAGCCATAAGCATAGCTTTATGCATAGCTCCTCCAATTCCATCACAGGCTTTAACGTACTCTGATATTACATCTGATCCTGCCGGGACCCTTCCTTTTAATGGCTTAATGGCTGATTGACAATCAGGATTGGCGTTTTCATATGCCATCAACTCCATTATGACTGTATGGGCATTCTCATCAGTAACTGACTTTTGAGCAGATCTTGAAGCCTTGCTACAAAATCAGGGTAAGGCTCTTTAGAGCCTTGTCTTATTGTATTGAAGGAGGGGCAGGTGGTTCCTGGGTCTTGGATTTTCTCCCAGGCCCTAAGGCAGATAGCCCTAATTTGCTCAATGGCCTCATTTGGCATTATTACTTGTTGACTAGCAGTGCTCCAATTTTGACCTATTCCTAATAGTTGATCTACGTCTATGTTAATTGGAGGATTGGCAGTCCTATTTCTTAGGACCTTGTCTTGTGCCCCATCAATCCACCAAGTCTTAAATTGTAAAAATTGAGAGGGTGAGAGTGATGATTTTGCCAGAATCTCCCAATCATAAGGAATGAGTCTATGTTCACGAGCAATGGAATCTAATAATGTTCTCATGTAAGGAGAGTTGGGTCCATACTGTTTTACTCCCTCTTTCATTTCTTTTAGCATTTTTATAGAAAAGGACTCATATCTGGCTTCAGCTATGGGAGGCTCTCCCTCTTGGGCCCCTTCTCCAGGTGGTCTTGATTCTAATATTAGTGGGAATTGCCACGCTTCAATAGCTCCTTGTTTTCTTGCCTCATCAATAATTTTATGTAATGCACCACTCTGTCCACTAGGCAGTGCTGTAGGATTACATCCCATGGTGGGCAGCTGAGGATTTAGCGCCCTGCCCTGTGGCGCTGGAAACATTCCTGGCTGTCCATATGGATTTTCTGGGGGCAGCCGATACTGAAGTTTGGCTGGCGGCCAGTATTGATAGGCTACTGGCGGCTGGGTCTTATTTTCTACCAGCTGATATTGTGGACACTGTATTTGGATTGGCATTGCCATGGCAGAGACTCTATCTTTTTCTATTTGATCTTCTTTTGGAGTTTGTACTTGTTTAACCTGCATTTGAGGTTGTAAAGTTACAGGCATCTGAGCTGCTGTAAGAGGAGTTGGCCATCGTGGTTTAGACTCTGATGGCTCTGCTAATTCTGGACCTTTTTCTTCTAATTTTAACGTTTCAGGATCTATCACCTCCTGTAATTGATTATCGCCAACATTTTGCATTGACCGAGCCATTACCGGCTTTGCTACACATTTACAATGTGAACTTTCTGTTCCTTTCCGGGATTCTATCCCTGCCTCTTTTTCACAATCTACTGCACAGCTTTCAGGGCCATCAGAAATTGAAACGCTATCTTCTTCTGTTTGAAACAGTTCTAAAGCTACTTTAATAATGACCCAATCATTCCATACTGTAAGTGGGATGATCTTACCTTCCCTACTTGCTTGTTTTAATTATTTGCCAATTTTTTCCCAGTCTTTTAGATCTAAAGTTCCCTGTTCCAGAAACCATGGGCAAAACTGTTCTATTGTTTGAAATAGCATAATTAGATTATTGGTAAGAGACTTTAACTCCCCTCTTTTTAAGAGAATTTTAATAAAGCTGCAATAAGAGGCATATTTACTTTTAGTTTGCCCCATTGTTACCCTAGGTTCTTCCGAGCACACCAGCTTACCGCAAGGCTGACTGTAGACATACTCGGGAGTCTCTCGTCGACTTGTCCTCAATGACCATGCTCCAGCGTACCTTCACCTTAGAGAAAAGCACCCACGTCGGGCACCAGATGAAGGGGTGGCCTGCCCCTCCACACCTGTGGGCGTTTCTCGTTAGGTGGAATGAGAGACTTAAGAAAAGAAATGAGACACAGAGACAAAGTATAGAGAAAGAAAAAGTGGGCCCAGGGGACTGGCACTCAGCATACAGAGGACCCACGCGGGCACCAGTCTCTGAGTTCCCTCAGTATTTATTGATCATTACCTTTACCATCTTAGAAAAAGGGAAGTGGCAGGATAATAGGATCATCGTAGGGAGAAGGTCAACAGTAAGACATATGAATAAAGATCTCTGTGACATGAATAAGTTTAAGGAAAAGTGCTGTTCCTTGGTATGCATATGCAAACATCTCCATAAAACTTTTTAGTGCATAAAGAGCAACATTGCGGCTAGCACGTCCCACCTTCAGCCCTAAAGTGGTTTTCTCCTTTCTCAGTAAACAGAACATACAATCCGGTTTTACACCAAGATGTTCCATTGCCCAGGGATGGGCAGGAGACAGATGCTTTTCTCTATCTCAACTGTCAAGAGACCTTCTTTCCTCTTATGGACCTTTGGCAGTGTAGGTGTCCCTGGGTACTTGAGATTAAGAGAATGGTGATGACTTTTCACAAGCATACTGCCTTCAGGCACTTGTTTACCAAAGCCCAACCTGCACAGCCCAAAATCCGTTAAACCTTGAGTCACCACAGCACATGTCTCTTGCAAGGACAAGGTTGGGGGTAGGGTCACAGATTAACAGCATCTCAAATACAGAACAAAATGGAGTCTCTTATGTCTACTTCTTTCTATATAGACACAGTAACAGTCTGATCTCTTTTTCTTTTCCCCACAGTTACAGGAGGAATACAAAAGACAAAAGCAATATTTGCTTTGGGGAAGTTTTTACTTCTACAATAAATTATTGAGAATCAATAGGAAAGAGCTGAAAGTACAGGGCATAGACCCCAAAAAGAGAAGAGTAGACTTGCTTTTTATCATATCCCTTACCACTGGGGAGATTCAATAAGGATGGCCTGGACTAGGATGTAAGTGAACAACTAAAAATGGGCTGCAGGCTTGGAAAAATGTCAGGGGCCTGAATATGAAAGGACTTGACTTGGGGAGGTCACATGAAGATGAGTAGAACCAGTGGCCTATGAAAGCTGAGCCAAAATCTTCAGATGACCTGTGGCCTCTTGAGGGAGAACCTTGTCATCCACATTCGCTGTTCTTCTTAATCCACAGGGTAAAGGCATTCTGTGGAGAGATTACCTGTGTAGCGCCCCTTAGTTTAGCCCATAAGACACTCACCTAGCTCCAAGAATTTGCCAAGCACCTACCAAACATGATTATAAAGAAACAAGCACCTCCCTGTATTGTGATATAGAACAATCTCCAAAATATATTGTTAGGAATAAAACAAAAAGTGTAATCATTTATATAGAATACCATTTTTATAAAAGAAAACCTATATAGATGTATATTTATCTATGTGTATGTGCATGTGTGTGTAGCCAATTATTATTATTATTATTTTTTTTTTTTTGAGACACACTATTGCTCTGTTGCCAGGCTGGAGTGCAGCGGCACAATCTTGGCTCACTGCAACCTCTGCCTCCCAGGTTCAAGCAGTTCTTCTGCCTCAGCCTCCCGAGCAGCTGGGACTACAGGTTCATGCCACCATGCCCAGCTAATTTTTGTATTTTTGGTAGAGATGGAGTTTCACCATGTTGGCCAGGATGGTCTCAATCTCTTGACCTTGTGATCCACCTGCCTCGGCCTCCCAAAGTGCTGGGATTACAGGCGTGAGCCACCGTGCCCAGCCTCCAATTATTTTTATATTTGTATGTGTATAGAATGTCTCTGAAGGATACAGAAGAAGTTGGTGCCAATAGTTGTCTCTGGAAAGTATTCACTCATTAAGTGAGTGAATAATTCCTTATATTGTACAGCCTGGTTCCTTTCAAACATTTTTATCTTGTGTATGTATTATATATTCCCAAAATTGAATAATATAATATACATAAATATTCAGACAACGTGGTCATTTTGCTTCTAGATAAGTTGCTTGCAGAAGCACTCACTTACCTACAAAAGGGGAAAAAATGCAACATTGTTTGTAAGAATGAAACACTAGAAACAACCAAAATCATCATCAGTAGGGAAATGAGTATATAAAATATGAACTAGTATATAGCAGTTAGATAGGTAGACTAAATAGATAGGTCTAGCATAAAGTAGCATATCGCGGTTAAAGGAAATGAACAGGATTGATCCATCTGTGGATTGATCTATGTGTATATCAACATGGAAAGGCTCAAAAACATGTTGAAGAGAAAAAGGAGCATAACATAGAATATATTTAGCATACAATTTAAGTGAAATTTTAAAAACACACCAAGTAAACGTATAAAAATGACCTGGAAGGATATCAATTCACAATGTACTTTGCTTCTGGACAGCAAGGTTGTGTGGAGTGTGGGGCTTCCTCCATATCTGTAATATTTTACTTCTTAAAAATAACTACCAAAATAAAAGATAGCAAGCAAACATGACAAAAAGGTTAAAAATTTTAACTCTGAGTGATAGAAATATAGATGTTTGTTATTTTATTCTTTGTGTTTTTTCTGTATGTTAAACATCTCCAGATATTTAAATAAGAGTAAAGAAGACACATCCAGCCCAGGTCCTCCAGATAGATCGGTTTGCTTTCTTTCTAAAGTCAAGTAAATTCTAAATTAACCTTGACATTATTAGTAAGTTTTGCTTTAAAAAAAATAAAATTTTGTGTTAGAAGTTTTAAAACATTTGGAAATTCTAGTTGTAGTTTCAGATTTCATAATTCAGATGATGCAACAGGATGGAACCATTGTCAAAGAGAATGCGGGGATGTTTGATGCTTGTTAGGACATGACTCCTATACTTGCCTGTTTGTTCATCCTCCAACCCCTCTTTCTTCCAAATTCCATGTAGCATATTCTGTCCAGGAAGCAAGAAGACTTGCTTGGAGGCATACTCATTTTCCCCATGCCTCTTTGCTATTTCTGGAAAATAAAGCATTCTATAGGCGGAGCTAGTGAATGCCTCTTTTAACACACGAGTCTCCACACTTCCCTATTCACTTTGGTTCCAGCATCCTGTCCAGCAAAGAAGCAATCAGCCAAAATGATACCTGGAGGCTTATCTGAGGCCAAACCCGCCACTCCAGAAATCCAGGAGATTGTTGATAAGGTGAGTTGATGCCATTCAGGAAAAAGTCTGAGCCAAAATCTTGATTCATAAGTTGTCCTGGTGGAAAGGATGTGGCTGAACATGAAAACTAGAAGTTTAGGATGTGTGTGACTTTGTTCAGGTTTCTTTACAACTAAGATGAAATAAGAGGTTTTCAGATGAAACCTCGAATAATCCCCAAACTGTGAGTGTGACCTTGAGTGAATCACATTTCTTCTCTGAACTTCATTTTCTCCATGTGTAAAAGAAGAATTTGTATTGTATCATCTCTAAAGCTCAATCCTAGATATGATTCTAGCATTACTAATTCAGTTTCTGATACAACTTTTCTAATCTCACCAAGTGAAGCCAACATGTAATTGAAGTGTAAGGTTATTAACAGTTTGATGAAGTAGTCTTGGAATGTACTGCAGGGAAATTTTTAAAAAATAGATTGAATGAAGAATAATATTGTAAAGGCAATCTATTTACAAATTTCATACACTTTTGCCCAAATATACAGTGTTTTAGTCTTTTCAGAGTTAAAGGGTGATTCAGCTAATGGAGAAGAGAAGTGATAGTCTAAAGTGACTCCAAAATGTCAGAGGCTGCCAAATTATATACGGAAAAATAGAACTCAATGTTGTTAGCGGATTGATATGTTTTTCTCTTTTTCTTTTTTGTTTTGTTTTTAAGAGATGGGGTCTCACTCTGTCACCCAGGCTGGAGTGCAATGGTGTGATCATGGCTCACTGTAGCCTCAACTTCTCCAGCTCAGGCGATCCTCCCCACTCAGCCTCCTGAGTAGCTGGGATTACAGACTCATGCCACCATGCCTGGCTGATTTTGGGGGTTTTATTTTGTTTTTAGAGATGGAGTTTCATTCTGTTGCCAGACAGGTCTTGAATTCCTGGGCTCAAGCCATCTACTCACCTAGGCTTCCCAAAGTATTGGGGTTACAGGTGTGAGCTACCACACCCGGCCCTGATATATTTTTCTAAGTGTTGTGTGATTAGCTATCATCTAGCTATGCAGTAAACATTTAGTTGCATATTTTATGAAAGAAAACATGTACAAATTACCATTTTAGGTTTTTAGTTTGTTACCTTATTTTCTTGTATTATTCCTTCTTGTTTTTTCTCTCTGAAACATCATTCCATGACAGCGTGGAACACAAGATCAGCTTTTGTGTGATTATAAGAGTTGGGATCCTGTATATTCAGGGAACTAGAAAGCTCTCTAAGGGGCCAGATGCCTAGAATCCCATCACTCATTCTTGGGGACTAATTATTTCTCTTTCAAGCGTTCTTTTTAAAAATAAATATCTTGGAGCTTTTTTTCTGGGAGATGATATTAAGTCAGTAATTTCTTCATGTGAATCCGCAGATCAGATCCATGTTCTCAAACTTGAATGTGCACTTGAATCACCTGCAGGTCTTGATAAACCTTAGATTATGATTCAGGTGGCCTGGGGGAGGTCTGAGGTTCTGCATTTCTACCAGACTCCCAAGTGCTGCTGCTGCTGCCACCCATGGCCTCACTTGCCTGCAGAATCAGAGATGTATGGCATCCTACAAGGCCAGGGGGAGATGGCGCTTTAAAAGCCAGGGTGCAGGCTGGGTGTGGTGGTTCATGCCTATAATCCCAGCACTTTGGGAGGCTGAGGCGGTTGGATCACGAGGTCAGGAGTTCGAGACCAGCCTTGCCAACATGGTGAAACCCCGTCTGTACTAAAACTACAAAAAGTAGCTGGGAGTGGTGGCAGGTGCCTGTAATCCCAGCTACTCAGGAGGCTGAGGCAGGAGAATTACTCAAGCCTGGGATGCAGAGGTTGCAGTGAGCTGAGATAGTGCCACTGCACTCCAGTCTGGGCAACAAAGCAAGACCCTGCCTCAAAAAAGAAAGTCAGGGTGCCAAAATAAAATTTGTCTATTTCATTTGAAAAATGAAGGTAACACCTCTTGCCCTACCGATGTCAGAGCTGTAAGGACTAAGTGAGAAAATGTGCATAAAAATAACTTGAAAATGAAAAACAAATGTGCATAGGTGAAGCATCACAATTGTTTGCTTCAAATTTGTGGCTGAAAGCATCCCTGACCCTAAAAAATCCCCCTGAGACTCTCTAAGGACCAGAGCTGTAGAAAGACAGGGAAAAATAAATTTGAAATAGAGACAGTACAGAAAATTTTAATGATTTTTTAAAAAACCTATCACTTGATTAGCAATAATTATTAATTTTTAAAATAAGAAGCTACCAGAGGGCCTTGCATTGTTAATAACACCTATCTGTGAGTCCCATTTTAAATTATAAAATTGATTTGAAAGTGTGTGTGTGGCAGAGAGGAAGCTGCTTCCCTTTGGCTCAAATGTCATCAGAGAGGTAGAATGAGAGATAAACATTAAGAACAGCTACCTCACCCCAGAAAGGAGCTTTGCAGTTTTAAAAAGCTTGACCTCCATTCAAACTCTGATTTCATCTTCATAACCCCTGGGGCAGGCAGGGAAGGTATTGTGTCTATCTTACAGATGATGAAACCAAGACTTAAAGAGATTAAGAGTCACTTAGTTAAGCTGGGCAAGGTGGCTCAAACCTGTAATCCCAGCACTTTGGGAGGCTGAGGCGGGCGGATCACCTGAGGTCAGGAGTTCAAGACCAGCCTGGCCAACATGGTGAAACTCTATCCCTATTGAAAATACAAAAATTAGGCGGCGTGGTGGCAGGTGCCTGTAATCCCAGCTACCCAGAGGCTGAGGCAGGAGAATCACTTGAACCTGGGAGGCGGAGGCTGCAGTGACCCAACATCGCAACATTGTACTCCAGCCTGGGCCACAGAACGAGACTCCGTCTCAAAAAAAAAAAAAAAAAAAAAAAAAGAGTCACCTAGTTAAGAAGTTAGCTCACCCCCAGTGTCTGACTGCCTGCACTCTCCACCACACAGTGGCAGAACACAGAGGAGCTTTGTTAGGAAAGGGAAATACACTGAGTGGAGAGAGTGTGTTAAGTTTGTCTTCTCAGTGGAAGCACCAGCCTCAAATTTAAGTCAATATAGGAGGCCAAGGCAGGCGGATCACCTGAGGTCAGGAGCTCAAGACCAGCCTGGTCAACATAGCGAAACCCGTCTCTACTAAAAATACAAAAATTAGCTGAGCATGGTGATGGGCGCCTGTAGTCCCCGCTACTCAGGAGGCTGAGGCAGGAGAATCGCTTGAACCCAGGAGGCGGAGGTTGGAGTGAGCCGAGATCGTGCCACTGCACTCCAGCCTGGATGACAGAACGAGACTCCATCTCAAAAAGTAAAAAAATTTTAAAATTTAAAAGTTAAAAAAAATTTTTTTTTAATCATTAGAGGGACAGGTGCGGTGGCTCACGGCTATAATCCCAGCACTTTAGGAGGCAGAGGCGGGCAGATTGTTTGATCTGGGGGATTCAAGGGCATCATGACAAAACTCTGTCTCTACCTCCTCGAAAATACAAAAAAAAAAAAAAAAAAAAAATAGCCAGGTGGTACACACCTGTAGTCCCAGCTACTTGGGAGGCTTAGGTGAGACGATCACTTGCACCCAGGAAGTTGAGGATGCAGTGAGCCATGATCACGCCACCGCACTCCAGCCTGGCCAACAAAGTGAGACTTTGTCTAAAAAAAATACATAAATAAATAAATAAATATAGGAAATGAATATCAGTGAATCATTTCATGGTTGGTGCATTTCTTGTATATCTCCTAAGTGTCTAGCGTTATGCTAATTATTATAGAAGCTACATAAGGGCTGTAAAATATGGCCCCTGGCCTCTAGCAGTTTATATGGTAGTTGGGAAAAATCGAGATATCTGGAACAGTATATAAAACAATATCCAATTAAGTACTTTTTCATAATCATAGGTTTTGGACCAGAAAAGATGTTAGAGATTGCTGGTCAAACCTCCTTCCTTTCAGGTAAATAATTACTGTGAGGCAGTTCAGCTACTCCCGTGTTAAAGCCCAGATTATCACTTATCTGCCCTCTCTTGCAGGAGTGAGCCTTAGGGCACAATTTCCAGTTCAGTGTTAGAAGGTAGAGGAAGAGTTGGAAAACTCGTTGTAGTTTAGGAAGCACTTTCACATCATTTATATCATTTATGCCCCTACAAACAGCCCCAAGAGGCAAGTGTTATTACAACCACTTTATAGGTGAGAAACTTGAGTCAATTCCTTCTCCAAAATTACAGTAGGTCCCCATGCAGGAACAGGGAAAATGGGTAGGTGCTGGCAATTCAGGGACAATCTCCACTACCTGTCACTTACTTGCTAGTTTTACTTTTTGATTTTTGAATGTATTTCTGTTTTTTTCTTTTTTTTGAGACGGAGTCTCGCTCTGTCGCCCAGGCTGGAGTGCAGTGGCTGGATCTCAGCTCACTGCAAGCTCCGCCTACCGGGTTCACGCCATTCTCCTGCCTCAGCCTCCCGAGTAGCTGGGACTACAGGCGCCCACCACCTCACCCGGCTAGTTTTTTTTTTTTTTTTTTTTTTTTTTTTTTGTATTTTTTAGTAGAGACGGGGGTTTCACCGTGTTAGCCAGGATGGTCTCGATCTCCTGACCTCGTGATCCGCCTGTCTCGGCCTCCCAAAGTGCTGGGATTACAGGCGTGAGCCACCGCACCTGGCCCTGTATTTGTGTTTTTTAAAATCACCTGTTAAAGTGCAAGTATTCTCAGAGGAGCTGAAGTTTATCAGCTTTCCTTGGCCTTCTCAGAGAGCTTCTTAGTGGAAGGCCAACTGAAGAACCCCATTAGAAGGAGAGAAAGAAGAAAAAGACATCACATAGAGAAGGGAAGAGTATCAAAGACAAATGTTAACTGCATGGTCAAGGAATTTGATATCACAGTGAAAGAGGAATATTGGATGAGGGCAGAAAGAAAAGAAAGGCAAACAAAGGGGATGGCAATTGAGAAAACTTGAAAGTTTTCGAAGGCAGGAGAAATGAGTTTTCCCATTCTGAAAATAACAGAGACTGAACATGTCATTGTAGCATCATGTACTAAAGTACACTTGGAAGAAAACCCTCTTCCAAGATTCTCTGTATTAGCTGAGGTCATTGCTATACTCATCTTTCCTATTTGGGAAGACAAGTTGTCAGGATGGAAAACAACTGTGGTCTTTTCATTCAGAAAACATTGGTTAGGTAGACAGAACTGTGTGAACTGCTATGGGGGTAGCAGGGACATAAAATAGTGCCTGCCCTTGTGGAAATTTATAAAATAGAATGGATCTAAGAGGGACACATCCCAGAAAGACAAAGCCATACATAATCCCATTCATGAAAAGCCACAATCTGTATAATGAAGAACCAAATAAATGAATGGCCCAACAGCAAAAGCCTCCAGATCATTATTGCTGATTCATTATCTATATAATATGTTAATGAGCGTTTGATGAGAATTCTGAGCATGTTTATGAGAAGGAAAGAAATGTTATTTAATTATTTTTAGAAGGGTTATACATGCAATGTGCATGCACACAATGAACACACACACACACACACACACACACACACATACACATGCTCCCCTTAGTCATAAACCTAATTGCTAAATACCATTCCTGGCTAACACACAGAGCATGATTTTTGTCGGTCAGGACACCACACAAACACCTCATCTGCATACCATCCTGGGCACACCCTGGAACTTAGTATGTCATGGCTCTAACCCCATCCACAAATTTGCATTCCCCTCTCTGACCACAGCCTCCTCATTAGTCGCCTCTCCCACTGTCCCACACCCAAAGAACCTGCCATTCAGCCACACCAGAATCCTTCAGGCACCTACCTTCCCATCTTCATGATAACACACCCAGGCCCACTCAGTCTCTCATCCAGCCTGGACCCCATGACAGGAGGATAGCTTCAGATACTCCTCCACTCATGATGATTTCCTTGACCCTGGGAGCTCCTAGCTTTCTAATTCTCAATTAAAGGTCACGCCCACTGCCACCACTTTCTATGCAGCTACTACTGTTCCAGAATCAAAGAACTTTGCCAAAGCGAGGTGCAGAACCACAGAAAACTCACCCATTACAAACCTGTGGATTAATGCTGAACAACCTGGACAGGACCCAGGAATGCCAGAACATACTTTCAGTCATATTTGTTGGTCTTTTTCTAGAAACCCCACAAATGTAAATCTCTCTTCAGTTCCTCAATCCCTCCCACCACCATGTTCCCTCCAGCAGGATGTCTCAGTTCCTACTCTTCTTACACCAGCCGTCCCCAGCCTTTTTGGCACCTTTGTGGAAGGCAATTTTTCCACAGATGTGGTGGAGGGGATAGTTTTGGGATGAAGCTCTTCCACCTCAGATCATCAGGCATTATATTCTCATAAGGAGCACGCAACCTTGATCCCTTGCATGCAGTTCACAATAGGGTTCCCACTCCTGTGAAAATCTAATGCCACCTGCTAATCTGACAGGAGGCGGAGCTCAGGCCATAATCCTCACTGGCCCACTGCTCCCCTCCTGCTGTGCAGCCCGATTCCTAACAGGCCGTGGATGGGTACCGGTCTGCAGCCCAGGGGTTGGGGACTCCTGTCTTAGGAGATTGCAGGCCTCTGGTAAGAAAACGCCCCAGCTGACCCTATCTCTTGCTGGATCTCATTCCTCCCTAGACTCTGTTCTCCTCTCTTCAGCCAGCCCTTCCTCTCTTAGCCAGGTGACTTCATTTCTTGCATCCTCAATGCCTTGTCCCATACTTTCTTCTTCCTTCAAAACATACTTAGACAACAAATGTCCACAAGTCACATCTTACTGGCCCTATTGTCCTTTCATGTTACTATTCAAACTCTCCTTCCTTACTCTGTAAAACTCCCCGAAATGTAATTCATAAACTTTGCCACCAATATTTTTCTATCCATTTTCTCTAAAATTAGGCACAGTCCTATTGTTTCTGTAGAATGACTACAGATTAGGGGAAAGTCCTGGGTGTCGGGTGCCTCATGGCTAAAATCCTCAGATCTCAGAGAATAAACACCTCACTAAGATTCATGCTCGGTAACAATGAGAAATGCTTGAAGAACTCTGGGGTAAATGCATCATACCAGGTGCTCCTCCCTGGTAGCCTCCTGCCCTGGCTGGAGACCAAGTGACAAACCTCCTCTATATTCCTTCAGCTCCCGTCACCATCACGCGTGGCAGACTGAGAAAGGTGAAGGCCAACTGCATTCAGCAGGAGATGTATCCATTCACCACCAGTCTCCCACCACCGTTCCCAGCTGGCCTGCATCCTCCTAGTGCCCATCCTGGGGAGTCTTTCAGTGTCAGGCTACCTTCTGAGACTTAAGGTTTCACTGACAAGCTCCCCTACTCTGCCCCTTTCCCTGCTCCTCCGCTCAAATCTCATCACTCAGGTCCATGTCGTCATCTAACATTAAACCATGCAAATCTATTTTACTGGGAAGAGGGAGGGAGGCTGCAGGTTACAAGTAGAGTGAACCAGAAATCAAGGTCCACAGTCTGACATGTGCCAGAGCACTTCAAGAAACAAACCAGATCTTTTAAATCCCCCCTCTCATGGAAAATTCTGCATTTGTGGATTATACAGATATGATGGAAAGGTTAAAGATTTAGATATATTTCTAGGACAGATAGAAATGAATACTTGGGGCCAGGCATGGTGGCTCACCCCTGTAATTGCAGCACTTTGGGAGGCCAAGGCGAGTGGATCACCTGAGACCAGGAGTTCGAGACCAGCCTGGCAAACATGATGAAATTCGGTTTCTCCAAAAATATAAAAAATTAGCTGGGAATGGTGGCAGACACCTGTAGTCCCAGCTATTCAGGAGGCTGAGGCAGGAGAACTGCTTAAACCCAGGAGGGAGAGGTTGTAGTGAGTCAAGATCATGCCACTACACTCCAGCCTAGGTAACAGAGCAAGACTCCATGAAAGAGAGAGAGAGAGAGAGAGAGAGAGAGAGAGAGAGAAAGAAAGAAAGAAAGAAAGAAAGAAAGAAAGAAAGAAAGAAAGAAAGAAAGAAAGAAAGAAAGAAAGAAAGAAAGAAAGAAAGAAAGAAAGAAAGAGAGAAAGAGAAGGAAATAAAGAGAAAGAGAAAGAGAGGGAGTGAGGAAGGAAGGAAGGAAGCAGGGAAGGAAGGAAGGAATGAAGTAAGGGAGGGAGAGAGGGAGGGAGGAAGGAAGGAAAAGAAAGGAAAGAAAAGAAAGAAAGAGAGAGAGAAAGAAAGAAAGAAAGAAAGAAAGAAAGAAAGAAAGAAAGAAAGAAAGAAAGAAAAGAAAAGAAAAGAAAAGAAAAGAAAAGAAAAGAGAAAAGAAAAGAAAAGAAGAGAAAAGAAAAAAGAAAAGACAAGAAAGACTGGCTGGCTTAGGATATGTGCTTTAAAAAAAAACATGACTGAAAAGCAGAAGGAACACAAATCAGATATATAAGTTATCAGGCAAGGACTTTAAAATAACTATGATTAATATTTTTTCAACTTTAAGCAGTCATGCTCAACTCATGGCCTCAGATTCCTCATTCATAAAATGAGGTTTAAATGGACACTTTGGCGGTTAGTGTAGAGATTAGCCCTTTCAAACTCAGCTCCTAATTTGACTGGTGTCCAATGCTGGCCACCCCTCCTTTGGAATCTCGAAAGGCTTTGGAAAGGGACCCTAAGACAGTAACCCGTTTCCTTACTCTGCTTCTCCGTGCACCCTTTCTCCGCTCTCCTGCCCCTAGCTCTTCCCACTTCTGGTTTGTTCTCACTATTTGTCTTCTCCCTTTCTCCACTTTGAAATTTCGTTTCCATCTCAACAGAGCAGTCACATTTTTCCCATCTATTCTCAAGGTTACAGGAGAACTGAGTGGAGTGTTTGGCCTTTCAGAAGTGGTCTGACAGCTCACAGTTTGCATATGTCTACATCTTTGAAAACAGTTCTGGTACTCAAACTGAGGCATCAGTAGTAAGGGATTCAAAACATCTGCCCAGGGAGGATTGTTTGAGTCCAGGAGTTCGAGGCTGTGGTGAACTATGATCATGCCACTGCACTCCAGCCCGGGTGAGGGGGAGATCCTGTCTCTTAAATTTAAAAACAAAAAACAAAAAACAACTGCCCACTGATGGGAAAGACGAAGGACTGCCTTGGGAAAATTCTAGATGCATTGGAGGCCTGATTGAAGTTGTGTGGACATGAAATGCTTTCATGAAGGGCATAAAGGCAAGTTCTCAATAAACAAGGTATATTCAATACACAGAGTTATATCTTTTTTCCTCCAAAGGATAGAAAAGAATTGAGGTTGAAGGACAAAGCCACAGATATAAAGACAACAGGAGATAGGCAAGTACCACCTCAGAAATAGCAATAAAATTTTGGAAGTTGGAAAACAGATGAACAATGGAAAATGCTGAGCAGTCTAAACAGAAGCTAAGCCCACAGAGGGGAAAGTCTAAGCCAGAAGCAAGCAGATTTACCTGCGGAACGTCACAAAGGCGCAGGCATGAACACCACAAAAAACTCGTAGCCAGGAGTGAGGCCTGGGACCAAAAGCAAGAGGACTGATCTGTATGAGGGACAGTGAGACCTCCCCGAGTTCCTTCTCCCTCACTGTCCTCCACCCTGGCAGAAGAGGAGCTTTACACTTAGCAGGAACTGAGTCAAGAGCTCATAGTAGACTCTTGCCTATCAGGCCCAGCTGAGAGTGGGAATGAAGTACTGTACAGAAAGCTGATGGGTTCAGTAAAAATTTACATATTAAATTTGGGACTCTGTCTCCCTTCTCATGTTTGGTTCGGGAATGCTGACATTTAAACCCAACCCATATCCCTCCATGGTAGACAGAATGATGGCCCTCCAAAGATGTCCATGTCCTAATCCCTGGAACCTGTGACTAGGTTCCTTTACACAGCAAAAGAGACTTTGCAGGTGTGATTAAATTAAGGCTCTTGAGATGGAGAGGTTATCCTGGATTATCCAGGTAAGCCCATGCAACCACAGGGTCTTTATTAGAATTATACCCAAATACTGCACTCTAATTAGTATATTGTTTTCCACAGGGGTATAGGTCAGCAATTCTGAAATTATTTTATGTATACGCTAGAACTGAACAAATAGGCAAATACATTGCAAATAATAAGAACCAGGATTCTTCCTCAGCGTTTGAGAAAGGAGTTATAATAAGGAAACGGGAAAAGCTAAATAAGTCCTGTGGTATTTGATTTTTAAAATTTTATCTATTTATTTATTTATTTTATTTTATTTTTTTTATTTATTTTTTTTTTTTTGAGGCGGAGTTTCACTCTTGTTGCCCAGGCAGGAGTGCAATGGTGTGATCTCATCTCACTGCAACCTCCGCCTCCCAGGTTCAAGCGATTCTCCTGCTTCAGCCTCCTGAGTAGCTGGAATTATAGACACCCAACACTGTGCCCAGCTCATTTTTGTATTTTTAGTAGAGAAGGGATTTTATCATGTTGGTCAGGCTGGTCTCAAACTCCTGACCTCAAGTGATCCACCCACCTCGGCCTCCCAAAGAGCTGGGATTACAGGCATGAGCCACCACGCCCGGCCGTGGTATTTGATTTTAATCAGAGGAAAAAATATATATATGTGTGTGTGTGTGTGTATATACATATACATATACACACACACACACACATATATACACATATATATATACACACATGCACATACACACACATACCCATACACACACATATAAAATGACACACACATAAATGTGTGTATATGCACACACATACAAATGAGTAAAGATGTGTGCACATGTGTGTGAGTACACATATTATTTTGTAGCCCTTTCCATTGAGTGGGCCTAGAAGCAATGACATCTAGTAACAAGAGACACAGCACCCAAATCTTGGGTCTTAAATACCATTCTCCAATAAAAGGAGTGGGGACTCCTTGGAGAAATAGTTGATTCCAGCGAGGAGGCAAGGAAACTTCAAGATAAACCTGGAACATCTGACTCTACTTGTGTAGAGTCAGAAAGTTAGGAAGTGCTTATAAAATGATAGAGGTGTGTTGAAAGGACACGGGCATCAGGTGAAGGAGCTCCCAATGGCCAAATCTAGGACATTTGAGTAACAAAATAAAGAGTAATGAATTGTAATCCACAGAGTAAAATAAATATCCATGAGTCATATTAACATAAAATAAGTAATTGACTACATGAAGAGAAGAGAACAGCTCTTCCTTACAGTAGAATTGCAAATAATAAATGTACAAGAAATTACTTTTTAAATTACCATTTGGCCAATACCACAATTAATCATTGTTGTGGGCAAGAACCGTCAATGGATGCTAAAATTCATGAATGCAAGTACAGCGAGAAACAAGACTCCTCACAAGACACTAACTAATTACAAAGGGAAAAAAATGGTAACTTTACAGTGGAGAAACCTGGCAGACATCCTAAGTGATCAAAATTAACATCACCAGTAATGAAATGTAGCTCCTGATAGGATGCACTTAAGCACAACATCACTTTTGTGCTATCCTTACAAAAATGTGTAATACTAACATAAGAGGAGATCACACAAACCTAAACTGAGGGACATTCTACCATTTAACAGGCCAGTATTCTTCAAAAACATCAAGGTTGTGAACAACAAAGGAATGAACCCAGATTGTACGAGACTGAGTAGAAATGACAACTAAATGCAATGCAGGATCCTGCATGAGATCCTGGAGCAGAAAAGAGACATTTTCAGGATAACTGGCAAAATTCTGATAAGGTTTAGAGACTACTTAATAGTGATATACCATGTTAATTTCCTGATTTTGGTGATTATACTATGTTATGTAAAATGGCAAAATTAGGGGAACTGTAAATGATATAAGAGAATTCATTATACTAATTTTACAACTTTTAAGTCTGAAATTATTTTAAAATAATGTTTTAATCAAGTAGTAATTATTGCTCTACTGATTTTTGTTAATCAAAGATATATATAACTCTTAGAGTTTAACAGTCAAAATGCTCCTATATTGCATTACCACACTGAGTTTATGTGAATTCAGCCTAAAGCAACAAAATTTGATGTTTTAACCTATGTAATTGTATTAAAATAGGTGTTTTCTATTGAAATAATAAAAATAGCTCATAGATTTCATTACCATCTTTGAAGACTTTTAGGAGGATGAGGTTCCCAGATGTGTACGTCACATAGATGGAGTCTAATATAGCTTTGATTATTTGTTTCCTCTTTTCTTTTCTTTAGGTTAAACCACAGCTTGAAGAAAAAACAAATCAGAGTTATGAAAAATTGGAAGCTGTGGAGTATAAAACTCAAGTCGTTGCTGGAATAAATTACTACATTAAGGTTAGAGTTCAGTACCTACTTTAGCGCCAAAAGATCTATTTCTCATTTTATGTAAAATGCTCCCTGATTTCCCTACCATATAATTGCTTCCTTACAGTTGTCCTAAATTAAGATGCCTAGCATGATTCCTTCCAAGTGGTAGACTCTCAAATTTGGTAAATGATATGATGCCATTTTTTTTCTTGTGAATTCAGAAAGCTTTATTACATTGATTCTTGATTTCTGGAAATTGTATAGAAAAAGATTTCAGAACAGTTCAGGGCATGCTGGATTTGTGGCTGTGCTGCTTCTTAGGTAAGGAGGGAGGATCACGTCTCATCTGCCTGAAGGCGTGGGGCTGGACCACATGGTATCTTGAAGCCGATTCCACCTCAAAGCTGTATGATTCTATATGTCTAAATTAAATAAATTAAAGTAACGACTCAAATCATTAGCTGGGAAAATAATTTAAACCTTTTTTGTCCTTTAAATAAGCATTTTGATTAATATAATGTAAATATTATTTTGTAATTCAAATTAGTAGATTTAACTTATGGCACTCTAGGTATAGTTTAAAGCAGTGGAGTAGTTAAAATAGTTTAAAAGTTAATTATATAGCTCTGTCAGAAAATTACACGATGCATTGATCCAGTTCTAATTGAAGTTACCAAGATGAAACCAACTGAACAAGTCAACCATGAATATTTAAGAGCCATTTTTGTCCTTATGTATGAAGAAGATGATAATTCTGATTTTAAAAATAAAAACAAATATTAAAGTATGTTTACTTAATCTTTACTTAACCATTTGACCAGGGCACAGTGTGGCTTATTTCTCTTTAACAAACAATTCAATTAAAATATAAACATTTTAAAAGACGTTTTCAGCAAAAAATAAACATAAGTAAGTGGAGCTAGTCAGCTTAGCATAAGAAAGTTTCAGTACCGAGCTATGTATATGGATCAGCCCTGTTCTGCCAAATGTGAGCTCCTAGTAAAGACCAGGTCACATGTCACAGGGAGCTTTGACCAGGTCACGGGGAGACACATGTCACAGAGGACCCTGCTGTATCCTCAGAAAACAATGGCACCATTTCCTCCATTTTCAATCTGATTTCTTCATGGCTGGAAAAGAACGTTTTCCTGTTAAAAATGATTATGTGCAAAGATAGGAAGCATTCCATCAACATTAGAATATTTATTTTAATAATTTATGATTAATTCAAATGCATACATTTCACATGTTACCACATATTACATTTCACATATTACCGCATATTACCAGCTCACATGTCTCTTCAACATTTCATCAGACAATTATCTTGAAAATTTCTTCTCTTGACCACCCTTTTGCCCTCTCTTAATCAGTCTCTCTCTCTCTCTCTCTCCTTCTCTCTGTCTCTGTCTCTTTCTCTCTCTGTCTCTCTCATCTTTTCTTCCTTCTGCTATCGAATTTTTCCTATTGGATCTCAGCCACTGATCCTAGTTCCCTTTTACTTCCTGGTAGTCTGGCTGTTGATCCCTTTGCTCTGAGCCACTCTAGATTTAAGGTCTTGCCAGTGACGAGACCTTCTCTATGTATTTCAGGTACCTATCAAGAGGCAGGTGGTACAATGGAAGGACCACAGGCTTAGGTGTCAGAGTGTCCTGGGTTTGAACCCTTGAAGCTCCTCCTCCTCTCTGAGCCTTCATTCCCTTATCTGCACAATGAGGGTAATAATCTGCTTCGCAGGGTGTTGTGAGGAATATATAAGCTGGAAATTTATTGAGCACTTACAATTCACCATGCACTAGTCTAAGAACAGGGCTTGTATTATCTCATTTAATCCTCACAACAAATCTATGAGATAAGTACAATCACTTCTCTTGGGTTACCAATGAAAAAATTGAGCTCCAGGGTGGTGAAGAGACTAAAAAGGTCATACAACTATAAGATCTGAGTCAGGATTTGAGCCCAGATAGACTGAGCTTAACTACTGGCTGTGCTGCCTCTAATATAAAGAACAAAATAAGAGCTTTTAAAAGGTTACACTGGCCTGGTGTGGTGGCTCACGTCTGTAATCCCAACACTATGGGAGACCAAGGCGGGAGTATAGCTTGAAGCCAGGAGTTTGAGATCAGCCTGGGCAACATAGCGAGACCTTGTCTCTACAAAGAAAATGTTTTAATTACCTAGGCATGGTGATGCACATCAGTAGTCCTAGCTACTTGGGAAGATGAGGTAGAAGGATCACTTGAGCCAAGGAGTTTGACATTGCAGTGAGCTGAGATCGCACCACTGCACTGCAGCCCAGGCAACAGAGCGAGGCCTCATTCCCCCATCAGTACCCTCCAAAGAGGTTACATTGTAGAGTGAAAAGAATGTAGATGCTAGAGCCTAACAGATCTGGGTTTGAATATTGGCTGTGCCACTTATTAGCTGAGAAATTTATGGAAAATCACTTAATCTCTCTTACTCTGCTTCCACATCTGTAAAATTTCATTGCTCCACCTTTCTTCAGGCCTATAATATAAGTTAATATAATCATTTATATAAAATGTTCATCATAGTGTCTGGCTAACAGTAAACATTTGATATATGGCATTTGTTAAAATTAGGATAGGAAGTGACATCAGAAGCACAATAAATATTTTTATAAGACAAAGCATTTATTGTCTCAAGCAAGAACCAAAGTAAAAATTCTTACCATAATTTTCCAGGTCTCAGATTCATGTCCAAACTACTGCTTCTGCTTCAACCTTCATACCAATGACTTCCTAGCAAAACCCCTTAGCATTTTTTTTTTTCTTTTTTGAGACAGAGTTTCACTCTGTCGCTCAGGCTGGAGTGCAGTGGCACAATCTCGGCTCTCTGCGACCTCCATCTCCCAGATTCAAGCGATTCTCCTGCTTCAGCCTCCCAGGTAGCTGGGATTACAGGTGTGCACCACCATGCCCAGCTAATTTTGTATTTTTAGTTTTCACCATGTTGGCCAGGTTTGTCTCAAACTCCTGACGTCAGGTGATCCACCCGCCTCGGCCTCCCAAAGTGCTGGAATTATAGGCGTGAGCCACAGTGCCCGACCCCTTCACTCTAGAAGGGAGGGTGTCTGCCCCCTGGGCTCTGCTCAATCTTACCAGTGGGCGTTTATAAAGTAGGTTCTGATATAGGTATATGAACCCTGCATCCCAAATTTTCTAGGGCAATTCTGATTTTCTTTTCCCTTATCAGACTGTATGGCAAATAAAGTGTCCCAAGTTGGGAGTCAGAAAACAGCATCACCAAAAATATAGGCTGTCACTGGTTTTCTTGCTCCATGCATCTTTGAAAATAAAATGCTGTCCTTTGTGCCCAGATTATACTAAAAAAAATAACAAAATAAACCTAGGACTTATGCCTCTTGCCATGCCATTAGTCTACAATTTTTTTTTTTTTTTTTTTTTTTTAGGCAGAGTCTTGCTGTATCACTCAGGCTGGAGTGCAGCAGCGCAATCTCGGCTCACTGCAACCTTCTCCTCCTGGGTTCAAGTGATTTTCCTGCCTCAGTCTCCCGAGTAGCTGGGATTACAGGCATGCACCACCATGCCTGGCTAATTTTTTGTATTTTTAGTAGAGACGGGGTTTCACCATGCTGGCCAGGCTGGTCTCGAACTCCTGACCTCGTGATCCACCTGCCTCAGCCTCCCAAAGTACTAGGATTACAGGTGGGAGCCACGGCGCCCAGCCTACTCTACTCTTTCTCTCCTAAAATAAGGTGGTGGATTTATGAATACAAAGAGTCTAAGAATGGGTGGACTAGGTCTAGCAATGCTATTCCTCAGCAGCTTTTTGGACAGAAGTCTTTATAGATCTGTAGCTCTCTCACTTGATGTAGACCCATTTGAATAAATCTCCTTTTGCTTTCTCTTTTTTTTAATACTTTTCAGGTACGAGCAGGTGATAATCATTATATGCACTTGAAAGTATTCAAAAGTCTTCCCGGACAAAATGAGGACTTGGTACTTACTGGATACCAGGCTGACAAAAACAAGGATGATGAGCTGACGGGTTTTTAGCAGCATGTTTCCAAAGTGTTCTGACTCCTTCCACTGGCTACTGAGTCATGATCCTTGCTGATAAATAAAACCATCAATAAAGAAGCATTCTTTTCCAAAGAAATTATTTCTTCAATTATTTCT
Organism: Macaca nemestrina; assembly: GCF_043159975.1. Taxonomy (NCBI): domain Eukaryota; kingdom Metazoa; phylum Chordata; class Mammalia; order Primates; family Cercopithecidae; genus Macaca; species Macaca nemestrina. The sequence continues at coordinate 161,484,660 of NC_092126.1, read as the reverse complement.
CATTTATTGTATTAAGTAGAAATTACCTTTTCTTTCTCAAAATCAGTGCTACTGCTTTAGAGTATAAATTCCATATAAATTGATGGCATTTGGAAATCTTATAAAAACTAGTTAAGCCTAATGCAATTGGCTAAAGGATAGTACCACACTCACCCCCAACATAGGCAGGCCGGATCATGGACTATCAGTTCATCAGCCTCCTTGTTCCCTGTGGCTGCTGATAACCCAGTATTCCATCTCTACCCTCATATTTTAAAATTAAATCAAGCATTTTACAAAGTGTGTGTATGTGTGTGTGTGTGTATATATATAAAAAATATATATATATATATTTTGAGATGGAGTCTTATTCTGTCACCCAGGCTGGAGTGCAATGGTGCAATCTCGGCTCACTGCAACCTCTGCCTCCTGGGTTCAAGCGATTCTCCCATCTCAGCCTCCCAAGTAGCTGGGATTACAGGTGCCCACCACCGCACCTGGCTAATTTTTGTATTTTTAGTAGAGACAGGGTTTTGCCATGTTGGCCAGGCTGGTTTCGAACTCCTGACCCTAGGTGATCTGCCCACCTCAGCCTCCCAAAGTGCTGGGATTACAGGCGTGAGCCACCATGCCTGGCCTATATTTTTATTCTGAAACAAACTTAAACATAGAGAAAAGTTGCAAAAAAAATAATAATAAAAACAAAAACAAAAACTTTTTTTTCCTGGACATTTGAGACTTAAGTTACTTACCATGATGCCCCATCACCAACAAATACTTCAGTGTGCATTTCCTCCAAACGAGGATCTTCTCCTGCAAAACTGAAATACAGCCATCAAAATCAGGAAATTGGCAGGTCATAGTGGCTCATGCCTGTAATCCCAGCACTTTGGTAGGCCAAGGCAGCAGGATTGCTTGAGGACAGGAATTCAAGACAAACCTGGGCAACATAGCGAGACCATGCCTCTACAAAAAAAAAAAAAAAAAAAATTAAAATTTAGCTGGGCATGGTGGTACACACCTGTAGTACTAGCTACTTGGGAGGCTGAAGTGGGGGGATGGCTTGAACCCAGGAACTCGAGGCTACAGTGAGCTATACTCATGCCACTGCACTCCAGCCTGGGTGATGGAGAGAGACCACGTCTCTAAAAAAATAAAAATTAAAAATAAAATTAAGCAATTAGGAAATTAACACTGATACACTGGTAGCATCTAATCCCCAGACACCATTCAAATTACCCCACTTGTCCCAATAATGTCATTTATGACAAAAAGATCCAAGCCAGGTGAGGTGGCAAGCACCTGTAGTCCTAGCTACTCATGTGGCAGAGGCAGGAGGATCTCTAGAGGCCAGAAGTTCAAGGCCATGGTGTGCAATGATCATGCCTGTGAATAGCTACTGCTGGGCAACATAGCAAGACCCCATATCCAAAAACAGATCCAATCCAAAATCATGTGCTCCATTTAATTGCCATTTTCCTCTTATTTAATACCTTTATTGAGACATAAATTGAAACATACAACTTACTCATTTAAACTGTACAGGTGAATAGTTTTATACCACATTCACAAATGCATGTAAACCTCACACAATTTTAGAAGATTTTCATCACCTCAAAAAGAAGTCTCATACCTGTTAGCTATCACTTCTCCAGCCTCCTCCACACATACTTCAACCCCTAAGCAACAACTAATTTACTTTCTGTCTAGATTTGCCTGGTCTGGACATTGATATATGTGGAATTATATAATATGTGGTCTTTTGTAACTGGCTTCCTTCACTTAGCATAGTTTTCAAAATTCATCAATGTTGTAGCATGTGTCCGTATTTTATTTCTTTTTATGCACAAATATTTCATTTTATCAATATATCACACGTTGTTTGTTAACTAATCAGTTGATAGATATTTAAGTTGCTTTCACCTTTTGACTATCAGGAACACTGCTACTATAAATATTTGTGTACAAGGTTTTGTGTGTATATATGTTTTCATTTCTCTTGGGTATATACCTAGGAGTAGAATTTGCTGGTTCATATGGTAACTAACTCTATGTTTAATTGTTTGAGAAACTTACAGACTGTTTTCTGAAGAGGCCACAGCATTTTACATTCCCACCAACAGTGGATGAGAGTTCCATTTTCTCCATATCCTCACCCACACTTGTTATTATCTGAGCTTTTTTAAGGTTAGCCAACCTGGTGGATGTGAAATAATAGCTCATTGTGGTTTTGATTTGTATTTCCCTGATAACTAATGCTGTTGAACATCTTTTCATGAGATGATTAGCCATTTGTATTAGGTTGGTGCAAAAGTTAGTGTAGTTTTTGTCATTTAAAAATAATAACAAAAACTACAATTACCTGTCTTAGTCCATTTTCTGTTGCTTATAACAGAATATCTGAAACTGGTAATTTACAAAGAAAATGAATTTATTTATTACAGTTATGGAGGCTGAGAAGTCCGAAGTTCAGGGCCAGGCACAGTGGCACATGTCTGTAATCTCAGTATTTTGGGAGGCCAAGGCAGGTGGATCACCTGAGGTCAGGAGTTTGAGACCAACCTGACTAACATGGTGAAACTCCGTCTCTTTACTAAATACAAAAAAAAAAAAATAGACAGGAGTGGTGGCACATGCCTGTAATCCCAGCTACTTGGGAGGCTGAGGCAGGAGAATCACTTGAACCCGGGAGGCAGAGGTTGCAGTGAGCTGAGATCGTGCCATTGCACTCCAGCCTGGGCAACAAGTATGAAATCCTGTCTCAAAAAAAAAAAAAAAAAAAGTTTGATACTGCTAAAGGCTATACTATACTAGACATGGGATTGCCACCATGTCTGGCCTGTCTATAGTTTTCTTATGACACCTTTGTCTGGTTTTGGTAGAATTGGTGAATTGTTATTAATTCTTCTTTAAACCTTTTTTTTTTTTTTTTTTTTTTTTTTTTAGAAATGGTCTCACTCTGTTGCCCAGGCTGGAGTGCAGTGCCCAATCTCAGCTCACTGAAACCTCCGTCTCCTGGGTTCAAGTGATTTTCCTGCCTCAACCTCTCAAGTAGCTGGGATTACAGGCACCCATTACCACCCTGGGCTAACTTTTATATTTTTTCAGTAGAGACAGGGTTTCACCATGTTGGCCAGTCTGGTCTCAAACTCCTGACCTCAAGTGATCCACCTGCCTTGGCTCCCCAAAATGCTGGTATTACAGGTGTGAGCCACTGTGTCCAGCCTTCTTTAAATCTTTAGTACCATTCAGTAAAGCCATCTGGGCCTGGGCTCTTCTCTGTGGGTAGTTTTTTAAATTACTAATTCAATATCCAAACTTATTATAGGTCTATTTAGGTTGACTGTTTCTTCTTGAGTCAGTTTTGGGAGTATGTGTTATTCTAGGAATTTGTTCATTTTATCTATGTTATCTATTATTGGCATACAATTGTTCATAGTATTCCTTTATAATCCTTTCATTTCTGTAAGGTCAGTATTAATGTCTCCCCTTTCATTTCTGATTCTAGTAATTTGAGTATTCTCTCTTTTTGCTCTTAGTCTACCTGTAGGTTTGTCAACTTTGTTCATCTTTTCAAAATAACAACTTTTGTTTCAATGATTCAATGTAGTGTTTCTCTATTCTCTATTTTATTTATTTCTACTCTAATGTTTATTATTTCTTTCCCTTTGCTTGCCTTGGGTTGACTTTGATCTTCTATTTTCTGTGTCTTAAGGTAAAAGGTTAGGTTATTGATTTGATATTATCTTTTTTTGCATAAGTGTTGACAGCTATAAATTTCCCTCTAAGCATTGCTTTAGCTGCATTCCATAAGTTTTGGTATGTTGTTTATTTTCATTCATGTCAAAATACTTTCTAATTTTCCTTTTGATTTTTCCTTGATTTCTTTCTTGATTTCTTCTTTGACCCATTGATTATTTAGGAGTATGTTAATTTCTACGTATTTGTAAAGTCTTCCATCCTTGCTCCTGTCGCCCATCCTTGTGACTCCCACCTCCACCCTCCTCACCCCATCACCTGCCCCCCAATGCTCAGTCATTTACATCCTGTCCTAGACCACTGCCACTATCCCTTTACCTAAGTACCTGCCCTCTCCACGCCAGCTATGCTCCACCATGGTGGGTGGGCACCTACCCATGGAGAAGCCAACTCCAACATCTAGTTTCGACCATCCAAAACCAATATCTGGGCCGGGCGCGGTGGCTCAAGCCTGTAATCCCAGAACTTTGGGAGGCCGAGACGGGCGGATCACGAGGTCAGGAGATCGAGACCTTCCTGGCTAACACGGTGAAACCCCCTCTCTACTAAAAAATACAAAAAACCAGCCGGGCGAGGTGGCGGGCACCTGTAGTCCCAGCTACTCGGAAGGCTGAGGCAGGAGAATGGCGTAAACCCGGGAGGCGGAGCTTGCAGTGAGCTGAGATCCGGCCACTGCACTCCAGCCTGGGCGACAGAGCGAGACTCCGTCTCAAAACAAACAAACAAAACAAAACAAAAAAAAAACAATATCTGCTGTTCTTGGCCCTACTTAATGGATTTGGGGCTGAATTGTTAAGGAAGGAGAGAGGAAGAGGGAGTGGAGGGGAGAGTAAAGGAAAAGGAGAGAATGAGAGAGGCAAAGTGAAGAGAAAACTTGTTTTAAACATGCTTGGGTTGGGCTGGGCACAGTGGCTCACGCCTGTAATCCCAGGACTTTGGGAGGCTTAGGTGGGTGGATCACGAGGTCAAGAAATAGAGACCATCATGGCCAACATGGCAAAACCCTGTCTCTATTAAAAATACAAAAGTTAACTGGGCATCGTAGCGTGTGCCTGTAGTCCCAGCTACTGGGGAGGCTGAGGCAGGAGAATCGCTTGAACCCAGGAGGCAGAGATTGCAGTGAGCCGAGATCGCGCCACTGCACTCCAGCCTGGCTACAGAGCGAGAATCTGTCTCAAAAAAAAAAAAAAAATTGCTCAAGTCGGGTGGTGGTGGCATGCACCTGTAGCTACTTGGGAGGCTGAGGCAGGAGGATTGCTTGAGCACAGGAGTTCGAGGTTGCAGTGAGCTATGATTGCACTACTGCACTCCAGCCTGAGTGAGAGAGCAAGATCCTGTCTCTTAAGAAAAAAAAAAAAAAAAAAAAGATGTTCTAAAGCGAGCTTGTCCAACCCACGA